>NC_069390.1:17830000-19080000 GCF_027475565.1 Acinonyx jubatus | reverse complement strand
CTATGTAGAATATTTTTTTCCAGTGATTTGCCTTTATGACTTAACTTTGCTGTATTTTCCTGTACCGGGACAAGGCCCAGTTGTCCATTAACTTTCATGAAGGCATCTATGGAAGATTTTGAAGTCCACTGGTTAAGAGGAAAAGTGCTTTTGCGTTTGATCAGTATGTAGGCAGAAGGTAGTTAGGAACATTGCTGAGTCACACTTTAAAACAGCTGCACTGCAAACAAAGTGAGAGGACTTCATCGGTGGCTTTGAAGTCAGCAACCTGGGGCCTGGCCTTTGCCGTATCAAGGACACACGTCTAAATGTCTATAAACTTTGTTCACCTTCTCTTTAAACACCAGCATTTATTGAGCACTTACTATGTGCCAACCACAACACTCAGCACTTTTATTCCTTTAAACCTCACAACGATCCTGTGGAGTAAATATAATTATCATCCCCATTTTACAGATAAGTAAACGGAGGCTCAGAAAGGCCATGAAGCTCGCTCAAGTTTAGAGAGCTAGAAAATTAAAAGGACCAAAATATAAGTTCTCATCAGTGTCATTTCAGAATCTGAAATTTTAATCACCCTGAAATGGGGCTGATGATAACACCATGGTTAGCACCGTGAGTGTCAAGAAATCATGTTTGTGAAAGCACCAAAGTCATATACACTTGGTATAATTGTTAGAATGAGATCTTTTAAGACAAGAGAAAACTAAGAAATAGTGACCTGACAAGGTCGTGGAAAAGTACTTTCGAATGCTTATAAACCAGGGCTTACTTGAATTTCCTGAATACGTTATTTTACTTAACAATACCCCATCAAAATATTAAGTATGTTACATAAATTAGGTATGATGCATGATGATTCTGTATCAGTCTGGGCAACCTACAAGACAAAGAGAAACAGCTCTGGTCCCTTTGTTACCTCTGAGCCAGACTGCACTGGTCTGCTTATTCATTTAAGTTATGAAGACATTTGCACAGAAATTCAGCTCAAACACCCCAGGAACAATAATGTAGGTTACCAATAATCAAGAAAGTGTTATTTGTTTGCTTGTAGGACATAAGAGGATCAGAGTGTATGAAACGGAGACATAATGTTCCTTAAATCACCACCACAAAAAAATATACACGATACTGAATTATTTTTACTTTCAAACAGAAATTTAAATGGACCCTTACAAACAGTAAATTTAGAAACACAATGATCAAACTGCTTTGTAGATTCACAGCTAAAAACGACCCAAACAATGAAAACAAAAACAAAAAAAAAGGGGGTTTTCTAAAGATTTTTTCGAGTTTCACATGGTCTCTCTCAGAAATGTAAAAAACCCAACTGTTTGGGCCACAAAGCCAAAACAAGAACAAAACCCACTGTGAGCACTCCGCTTTCGCTGTATGGACTGGTCTTCTGTAGTCACAACTCTAATGACAGGTTGGTGTGTGACGTAGAAGAGAAGGCTGAGGTTCTTCCTTCTCCCTGGCACATCAGGGAGTCAACAAGAACCCTTCGGTCATCAGCAGGAAGGCCGTGGCTATAGGGGCCAACTGGGTGGAGTCTCTTGCATACAGCTTCTAAGGTCAAAGAACACACTTACCTTGTTCTAGTTCCCATAGTGCTGATAGAATTGATTAAACTGGTTATTTTAGGGCTATGCAGACAGATATGAATATATCACAATAGGTAGATCAAGGGTCAAGAGACCGTGGTCAAGAGTGTGTCTCAAAATGAAAATGTAAACCCATACCCTAGTCACCAGATATTGTACCCTTTGGGGAGCCTGAGGACTGAAGACTTAGAACTCATGCTGCTGTCCCTTATAAAGAAATACTTTACAAATTCTTCATGGTGACAATAATTCCCCAGCTAGAAATGGGGATATTTTATCTGACGAATGTCTTTTTTGTCCCTGAATTATGAGTCAGTTGAGAGAAAAAGTCTTTTTGAGTTATAAATTTGCATCCCATTTAGTGCATGTTTAATACTTTTTCATTGAAATGAATAACATTTTCTGAAATTGGGGCTGCACTAGAAAAATCCACAGTGAATGGTGTCCATACCGATGGGTTATCTTAGCTGATCTCCATGGGCTGAGTTGTAACGGCTTCCCTTCTGGAAACTAAAGCTGCCTCCGGCTGAATGTTTAGTTGAGTCATAGAACCAGTTATGTAGCTCATGCTCCAGTCTTTCCCCTTTTGTCCAAAAATAGGAAAGGGTTTGTACTCTAAACAATTTGAAGTGGTTTTGTGAAATTGCATGGGCTCTGTCCTTGGAAAGGGTGGACCAGAGATGGGTTATCTTAAGAAAGGAGATGCAGGAAGAGGTAGCTGAATGCACAGCCCAGCCTTTGGGGGGTAGGAGTTTTACTCTTTGACTGTTTTGATCTCTAATGGACCCTGTTGACTTCTCAGAGCCCTGTGGCCCCCAACTACTCAGTAATGGCTTTTATCATCTGAAGTTGGAGAATCACTTTCATTATACGAGGCAGAAAACTGAGAATTACTTTTAGAATAAATAGAAGAGGATATGTGGTAAAGAAGATGACCAGATTTTATAAAGAAATAAATTGCAACTAATTGATAGAATTTGCCTTGTTTTGCAAACGTGATATTGTAGGGGCGCCTGGGTGGCTCAGTCGGTTAATCGTCCAACTCTTGATTTCGGCTCAGGTCATGATCTCACGGTTTATGGGTTCCAGACCCACATCGGTCTCTGTGCTGACAGCGCGGAGCCTGCTTGGGATTTTCTCTCTCACCCTCTCTCTCTGCCCCTCCACCACTCATTCCCTCTGTCTCTCTCACAAAAATAAATAAATAAACTTAAAAACATTTAAAAAAAAAAAAAAGAAATGTGATATTGTAAACTTACTACTTACTAGCCCAGCCTCTTTTCTCCTTAATTGTACTAGTTTCTCGCACTTTGAGAAATAAAGAGGGCATGAATCATCATATGACAAAGGAAGAAGTTAATCCTCGCGTGGAAATTTTTTTGTGGGGGAAAGGCTGATGAGAATTTATCTAGGTGCGCCCAAACCAAAATGGCTGAAGATAGGACCATTTTTAGAAGGCAATCCCAGGAATTTTAACACCGGGATGGGGTCTAATAGTTCTACAACATTTATGATGAAAACCTTTTGGTTTTGAATTCTTTTTTTCTCTTTTGATTAGCTCAACTTGATTAATTGTGAACAGGTCCCATCTGTGATGCCAAAAAGTGTGTTTCCCAGCAACCATTTTGTGGGTCTCCCCAATAACAATAAGGAGAAATAATGTTGCTTGAGTAGTGTTTTAAGCTCAATTAATTAATAAAATTCAAAGAGGTGTATGGTTTTTGGATTTGTGGCTAAAGCTTTTCTTTCCAGATTTTAATCTGGAGGGAGAGTAATTTATTTAAAATATTTGAAGATGAAGGATTCCTTGCATGGTCTTGCTTTATCAAGATAGCAATAGCAATTGTTGGAGCACTAAGGCGACATTGATCGGAGCTTCGGATTCAATCATATGTTGTCTTTCATTTTCTTTTTAATTTAAAATTGTTTTCAGTTTTATTGAGATATAATTGACATACAGCACTGTATAAGATTAAGTGGTACAGCAACTTTCAAATATTGTATACATTAGTGTTAACTATAGTCATCATGCTGTGCATTACATCCCCTGTGATTATTTATCTTACAACTGGAAGTTTGGACCTTCTGACCATCTTTATTCAATCACATTTTTAACTATTTACAGTCTGCCATTAGCCATTTGAGAGAATGATGGAGAAAGACTTAGACTTTTTTTCTTTTTTGCATGTATCTCCAAAAACATGATTTTTTTTTTGAGCAGCCTATTTTTGTCTTATGAAATAATCAAAAACTTATAAAAAATTTTTTCGGCAAAACGTAATTGAACAATCTTATGTTTAACAAATGAAACCATTCTTGCACTTAGTTCCGTTTTCTAAAAAGAGCTACCTTGAAGTAGTCATTCAGCAATATGTTTTAAAAAACACAAATAAAGACCTTTCCTTTTTGTATAAATAGGTAAATATTTTTATTTGTTCATGAAAACCGGGTGGGGCTGGGAGATAATCCATATTTTCCGGCAAAATAAGTGCCAAATTAAGAAGATCTGTGATAGGCTTTTAAAAAAGGAAAAATACAACAGACCCTGGTAAGTTTTAAAACATGTATATATACATATATTTCTGGATAACGACTGCTTAAAACTGTCACAAGATTTCTGGAAGGCTTCAGATGCAAGCAGCTGGTGAGATGACATGTGGAAGGTAGTAAGAATTACAATTCAAAATGCAGTTTAAAAAAAAAAAAGCAGTTTCAAAAATCACAGTCCTTCCAAGCCTTATTCAGTCTAGTTTCCTGTCTAGACATGCAAATTGAAGTGAAGAGTTGAACCAATTATTCAGATAATTCAAAGGGGGAAAAAAAATCCCCTCACTGAAAACAGAAGATTCTAGGAGACTGAACTATGTGGATTGTTTGTCCTCACTGATCAATTCACCAGATAATTGCTCTTTACCCAGAGAGTTTCAAGAGGACCATAGGATTTGAGTCAGGAAGAAATTTCATGAACATTTTTTTTTTCTTTCTTTTTTTTTCTTTCTTTCTTTTTTTTTTTCCTGTGCATCCAACCTCAATGAAATGAGTATAATTTGAAGGAAAAGAAAGTATGTCTCTTTACAGAATCCTCTTTCAAGAAAATCTAAAGTTATTTTTATGAGGGATAGACAAATGTTCCACCAAGGAATATTCCCTTCTGCCCCCGAAAAAGTTTTCTCAAAACTAACCCTCCAAGTACCTTTCTTTTTCAGATGAGATGACAAGATTTAACAGAAGATAAAAGAAACTCATTAAGCTATTTGTCAGCTGAAAGTGGTACCCTATGGTTTTTGTTCAGGTGGTATTTGTATATTCTTGTGAAATACACAATTTAAATAAAGGAAGGAATTATTACCTGTGTGCCAAATGCACATAGGGGTAATTATTGATAAGTGCTAAAGTAATAGCAAAGCTATGAAATTATAAAGATTCAGAAATGCAAAAGTAATTACATTGATCTAGTCAGCAAAAGATATTCTTTTAAAAATATTTTTAAACCCATTTTGAATATCTTAAAAAAATTTTTTTTAATAAATATTCACATAAAACTGAATTGGACTGCAAATTTCAAGGTAAAAATCAGGTAGATTAATAGTCCATGAAATATATCAGATATTTAAATTAAGACAAAATTTGAAACTCATTCATGCCAGAAATGAATACTGCCAAGGCTTGTCATATGTACTATTAGAAAATTAGAAGCATGATATTTAAACCAGGAATAGCTAAATGACTATAAAAAGAAAGTTTATTATTTATCTCACTTATTCTTCAAATATAGACTGTGGAATACATTCAACAGAATCACATTAATTCTAATATTGTCTTAAAAAAGTTTCAGGCACCTGCAAAATTTAAAAGACAGTTCTACAAGCAAAAATATGAGCAAAACCACATTTCCATATATTAGACATGAAGCGCCTATCATCTGTTTACAAAAAGCCTCAACTTTGTGAAATTAGATTGGCAAAATGTAGAAAGAAAACAAAATTAAAAATTAAAATTTCTCCAAACTTAACTTTTAAGATCTTTCATTATAATTTTATAATATTTGAAGATTTTTTTCAAGATGGCTAATTAAATATTTTGAACTCTTAACATAAGCTTTTATAAAGCCTGTGGTAAAACACTGGCCTTAATCACTAAATGTTAAAAATAATGGTTACTCTTAAAAATGATGTAATTATATATTTTAACTTCATGTATTTTCAGAATTAAAGTAAAAATAAGTAATACCAAAATAATTTGAAAAAATAATTTTGATTATTAACAAATAATCCATTTCTTTGGCAATTAATTTATAGTTCAGAGAAAAAGAAGATATTACTAAAACGTATCTTTTAGAGATCATAACTTATAAATGTGTTGTAAGAATGCAAGGCAATTTATCATATGTTTATGATAACATTATTTTAAAAGAAACAACTAAATTACAGAGAGATGTTACCCCTACAAATTACGTTGTTTAAATTTTTGCCAAGTAGGAACATTTTGATGAAAGCAAATTGATAACTATAGAAGTTCATTGTCAATTTGGTCCTGAAATCTGTCTTTAATAATTTTAAAAATGTTAAAAGAACCAGAATAAGCAATTTTGGACTAATAGTTAACATATGATTCTGTTAAAAACCAATATAATTCTTTATTTTTCTCCCATAAGGAATCACTGGCAATTTCTGATTTTTAATATGAATTATTTCTAATTCATGGATATTTTTACTCAGGAATAAAATTATTATAAATATTTAAAACTATTCTTATGTTTTTCAAAAAAGCTTAAATTCTTGATTTTAGGAATATCAATATTTGAAATAGTAAATGGAAGGTGAACTAAGTTCATTAGTTAAAATTTTATTTCCATGAAAAGCAAGGAGTTACTAAGCAAGTATTAATTGCTTAGGATTTTTTATTTGAATTTCTGAAAAATTGAGCTGAAAAAACTCTGCATTATATCTATTTGTAAAACAATAGAAAAATATACATACTAGATAGAAATTCTATTTAAAAATATTTGCTAAAAATTAAAAGCAATCTTAACTATATATAAAGTTTTAAAAATTATCTTAGTTTTTCTCTTTTTAGATTTGTAAAGCAAAATAACAGATTGTAATTTGAATGCCGAACATTTAAGAAAGTTGGTATTTTGCTGCTTAGATTTTTGTACCCTTTACTAGAAGATAAACCTTCAATTTACTTCAATTTATTTAGAAATTCTAAAGATAGAAAATACGTTTGAGAACTAGTCACATATTCATTTATTGGTTTTTAAAATGCATATAAAATAATGAATTTTTGTTTTTACATACAAATAAACTAGTAGCAAGAAACAGAAACTGTATGGGAATTTGAACTTTCCTTCTCTATTTTATTTTTTGAAAGTTGCTAAAACAATGATTTTAGGAAAAGGATTATTTTTATTTTATCTAAGACCTGTGGTATCATCAGTAACATTTTCAAGAATGTTAGGGAAATAATAACACTGTTTTTAAACTTTCCATTTGCCAACTCATAGACTTACATAAAACAGCTGCAGCAGATTTCAGTTTTAATGCAAAATGTAACTCAAAACATGGATCATAATCATATCTTACTAAACTAAGTATTTACATTGATACAGAAATAAATGCTACATGTCCTATGGGGTAAAAATAATAATAATAATAATAATAATAATAATAATAAAGGGTATTGTGCAGAACGTAAGAACTATCATGGAAAGAATAAAGAGGGAGATTCGAATACAGTTTTAGTACCTTCAGGTCCATGGCTAACCAGTTGCATTTACTTTGGTTTACTTTCTTAATTAATTAATCTCACAGTTTTGAAAGTTAAAGGGGGGACACCTTGGTTTTAGAGAGTGTTAAAAGGTTGTAAGAGTCAGTTCTAGGTACCTGATGTTTACAAACATCCAATTGTCAGGCATCCCCCAGGCAACATAGCCCTGTGCAATTTTTGGTTTTCAGACAGATGTTTTGATATTATAAAAACACAGTAATTGATTTTATAGCAATTATATGGAATTATACCAACATTAAAAGAAATGTTAGGGATAAGCCCTGTTATCTCCTGAATTTGCTATCTAAATGTTTAAGTATTATATCTTGCTTAAAACAAAACAAAACAAAACAAAACTCGATCACAATAAACTGCATTTAAGAAACAATATAGACATGTATATTTCTGAGTTAAAATAAAATGATATGATTTAACAAAAAATTCATAGCAATATCTTATTAAATAAGAGCCATAGAGGAAAACTGAAATAGCATGTTCCTATTTTATTACTATTTACTATTATTCATTTACTAGATACTAAAAAGCATTTTTAATAGTGATGTTATATTTGTTAGCATGTAATGTTTAAAGAACTTTTTAAAATTGCACAGTATTCTATATTCCGGTCCCTTAAAGTAATTGCCAGTGTCAGTGAAAGCTTGACAAGTAAATCGGGTTTATTTCTAAAATGTATTTGGATATTCTAAATGATATTTCTTTCTTTAGATTTTGAGCACAGAATCCTGATGTAATGCTAACCTTTAAAATCTTGATCATGATAAAGTTTCAAAAAGTTTTGATTGTGCCTAGTATTAAATTTTTTATCTGTATTTAAAAAGTATTATTAGAAAATTGAAAGCACTGGCAACATTTTGTTTTTGCCAATTTTAACGTATATAATAATAATATTTTTAAAGTGTCAATATTGGTCCAGAAGTTTTTGTCTTCATGACATTTTTTTTTACAAAATGCCACATAAGAAGTTACAGAAAATTATCTTTTTAAGATGTTTGCAACATGTCACATAAAATAAATATTCCAAAGTAATGATTTTTTTTAGTTACTAGAGAAATTAGACCCCATCTCAATGAAACTTTCTTTCCTCTTGTAAACAAAATTTTTGACTTTTTTTTGTCAGCTTCCAACGTCTTGTTTTTATAGTGATATCCCATTTTACTGAATAACTTTGTATTTGAAATTTACCCCAAATAAAAAAGATATAAGCATCCTCAGCAACGTCATTATATGCTTGGCAACTGCTGACTATATCCGTTTCACTGGCTGTATATTACCAAAACAACAACAACAACAAAGCCTCTAGGCTTGATCACTTTTCACTGTCACTACTGATCAGAATTTTAAAAACGTTTTTAATTCTCAAGGTTTGTTAGGCATTCGGATGAACACTGACTCACAACTTAACAGATAGAAAAGAAATTAGATCCCCCCCCCAAAAAAAAGATGCACAAATGTAAGTGTTAATAAAAATGGACAAGGAGACCACTTCATTGTTGCAATATTTCAGGCCACTTTGACTTAAAAACATTAGGTCCGAATGCAGATTTGGCTGAGTTAGAGCTAGTCTCCGGAGTTGTGTTAATTTTCTAACCACCCCCCACCCGCCACTTTTTTTTTTAGCCTATGTGATAGCCATGGCCAAAGAAATGAGAAATGACTGAATATATGGAAACACACTCATATTCTTTTGGTTTTATATATTTATTGTATTCGTGGCTCTAACTAAACTGGGATACTGCAGAATACCATTGGTAGAGCTATCCCAAACACTTCTAAAAAGCTCCGAAATTCATCGAAATAATTCTTTTTTTTTTTTTTAATTTTTTTTCAACGTTTTTTATTTTATTTTTGGGACAGAGAGAGGCAGAGCATGAACGGGGGAGGGGCAGAGAGAGAGGGAGACACAGAATCGGAAACAGGCGCCAGGCTCTGAGCCATCAGCCCAGAGCCTGACTCGGGGCTCGAACTCACGGACCGCTAGATCGTGACCTGGCTGAAGTCGGACGCTTAACCGACTGCGCCACCCAGGCGCCCCTCATTGAAATAATTTTCAAACAAATATTCTTGACTTTTGCAATGTCATTTGACTGGCTTAATCAAAAGTATTAAGGGCTATACAATACGAGCATTTAAGAATGTCACTCATCTTTACTGATAATCCATACCATGTATCTCCTGACCACATTTCATCCACTGTCTATGTTTGTAATTGACATAAAGCAGTTTATTTGGCCAAACATGATCCCATTCCTACCATTTTTTTTTTCCATGTTGAACGGATTTGGGAATTGATTTACCCAGGCCTATTTTTCTAGGGAAACATGGATGGGGAAACATGGAAAGGGAAGGATGAAGAAACATCTTTATTCTTGTCTGTTCACAAACTTGAAAAGATCTAAGTAATTGCCAATTCTGACAAAGTCTGTTTGCAATCCTTTGCATAAAATATAGTAATTTTTGTAATGTCACAGTTTTCCAAATGAGCAGTGTTAAGTGATTCTAATGGGGTCCTACAATGTCTTGGCATTCGAGTGGTGGTCGCGTGTGGTATTTTTGTTCATAACATGAGTTCAGTCTGGCTCATTATCTCTAAATGTACATTGAGAAAGCTCATCTTATCATGTTTTTGTTTTGTCCTTGGTATTTGTTCAATTTTCTCTGCTTCTAAGCTTTCAATGTATTGGGTGACGCTAACCAACATAGATTATCTTGTATTTAGTCTAGAAGAGCTCAATGGCCAGTGGTTCGAACCCCTTGCTGGTTCGATTCATGGAGTTTTGTTTGTTTATTTTTGAGAGAGAGTGCACACGTGGGTGCATGCGAGTGGGGAGGGGCAGAGAGAGAGGGAGAGAGAGAATCTCAAGCAGGCTCCGCACTGCCAGTTTGAGCCTGATGCGGGGCTGGAAGTCACGAACTTAACTGTGAGATTATAACCTAAGCCGAAATCAAGAGAGCCACCCAGGAGCCCTCCATTCGTGGAGTTTATTAAGCATGACTGGTGATGTCTCCCTCCTCAGGTATCACTTCTCTCTAGATCTAGAAGACACAGTACCTTGGCCATAGGCTTAATGAGCTTTAGCACTAATTTCATTTGGTGAATTCCTAGTGACACAGAATATAGCTTCTTTTCTGTATTGAATGATTGCTATGAAATAGGAAAGCCTATTGGGTTGGACTTCCCAGCCAAAGCCACACTTGACGTTAGGTCCAGAAGGGAATTTGCAGATCAACATATTCTCCAGAACTGTTTAGTAGGAAGGATGCAGTGTTGGAATTTTTTTCAAGGTAACTGTTTATATTTAGTCCAATCTTCAATTCAAACAGGATATGTTTATCTTTGCTTTTTTAAAAAAAAATTGGGATACCAAAGAGAAATCATAATATATAAAGTAAAAATGCAGATGCTAAATAAACAGAAGCTATTGTTTTCAGATGCCAATTAAGAGAACATCTGATTAAGTGTTGAGAGACCTAATTTTGATTCTGAATCTGGCAGTGACTCAGTGTAAACTTCCATAGTAATTCCTTTGTCTGGAAAATGGTGGTGACACTATCTATTGCAGAGCTTTCTTTACAGGATTAAATGAGGTGATATGTGGTTAAACGTTTTGGAAAGGTTAAATTCAGTGCATAGAAGAGAATTGGATGCGAGGCAGAGGTCCTGGATTTTTTTTAGCTTGTTCCTTGTGTGGCTTTGGGCACTTTCCTTCTCTGGATCCAGCTCCATATCTACAAAATGTGAAATATGAACTATGTGATCTCTAAGTCATCTTGTAGATTTGACAACCTGTCCTTTGGAACGATGATGAACATTGGGGGAATATCTATTGACGAGATAGAAATGTTCCAAGCTACATCCCAAGTGGGGGTTCGTAGGGTGCCCTTTGACTTTCTCTGTGTACAGGTTAATGCTCTACATTTCTGCTTGCTTCTCGTGACTCTTTTTAGGGGATATTGCCTTAGAGGGTACTCCAAAACATGACAAGCCCCTGTGTGCTCAGGTATCTCCGACAGCCAGAAGGTTTTTTTGTCTTAACGTCCAGCAGTGAGGTATCTTGCCATGCATTAGACTGTGGGGCAAGGTTGGATATTCAGCCACCTCAGCTTCTGTATTTCTAGAAAATTCATCTTCTTTTACGAACATAACTTGGTGGGTGAAAAAGATGAAGGTTCAAGGTGGTTGAGTTTTTACTGTCTTAATTGATGTCACCTCTGTTGAAGCTTCCCCAGCATTGGCCCTAACGCCCCCTACATGAAATCCTAGTAGTCTAGTATGTTTCCTTTCTGAAAAAAATAAAAATAAAAACAAAAAAATCAACACACCTCTGTCTTTCAAAAGTTAAAGCTATTGGATGCTTGGACACGTGATTTAGACTACAAAGGAGATTTAAGTTTGGTGCAGACAGAAAACAGATGGTGGATGGTTTGGCAGGGGTAAAAAAAAATATATGAAAGGTTTTTTGAACAAATACAGATTGGGTAGAATGTAAAGAATCTCAGGTGTCTATGAGTATTTAACAAGAACTCCAAGAAGACTTTCTAAAATATATTTTGGAAATACACAATTTACGTTAAGCTTTCTTTGTTTTTAACAACTACTTTAAGAGACCAGAATATAGACTTTTTAATACTATAAAAAACTTTTTAAAGTTAACTTAAAAAATACATGCTAACAAATATACCATGACTTTAAAAAAAAAAAAGGACCTTTCAAACATTTTCCCTCAAAATTCCTAAAGGCAGCTTCTAATTGTCCGTGTGGTCAGTCCTAATAGGCATCAGCTGAGCTCCTTCTGAGCCATTCTGTTCTGTTAAAGGAGACCAAGTTAATACCGAAAGACAGGAAGGCCCCCTATCAGGAGACTGAATTAACAACAAAAAGTTATATATATGTATTTTTCTATTTCTCTCTCCTCCTTTGCCTTCATTTCATCGTAGGAATTGTTCTCTCTGGAACTCTTAGCTCTAGCCTAAAGATACCCTGCACCTACACATTGCAGTGAGTTATGGATTTTGAGAGAAAGGAACCCCTTATTATTTGATTTGGATTAGTCTCTGTAGAGATCTAGTCATTTTTCTGTGTATTGGTAAGGCTCCACGTCCCACAGCCAGCATCCTGCTCTTTCTCTCATCCCATCACCTCCCCACGACCCGCCTACATGTGGGGAGGGGTTGGGGATGGAGGGCAGGTGGTTGAGTACCACTCTTCAGGGTGCATGCGTGAGGGAACCGGGACGTGAGGAAGGAAGGAAGAATGGGGCAAACTCCTCAAAAGTTGTTCAGAGGTACAATTCTTAATCTTTTAGTTTTGGTGGGTATCCTCTACCGTGTCCCTGGCTTTTTATTTGGTGCTTCCTTCTTCTGAGCTCTTTGTTATCTGTTGAAGAAGATAACTCTGGCCAGAAAGCAGTGTGACCTTGGTAAGTCATTTTACCTCTCTTGTCTTCCTCCCTAGAGTGAATAAGTTGAATTAGGTGATCTCTGAGGACGCTTCAGACCTTAAAGACCAATGTTTTTATTCCCAGGCAGGTAGAGGTAATCTATAAGTATTTATTAGATGAGTAAGTGATGCTGACATTCTGTTCCTCTGACAGCGCGGTGCCTGTATAGGATGGCATAAATGAAACTAATGCTGTAAATTTCATTTACAAAGTAACTCTTTAGAGAGAAAAAACAATCCCTTTCCTACAAGGCATTTGAAGTTGTCTGTAGTGTCTCTGTGTGTATGTGTATGTGTATGTGTATGTGTATGTGTATGTGTATGTGTTTATTTTGAGGTTGTTTCTTGTAACATCCCATTGAGTGCGGGCAGGAAGGCATCAATAGGGAGTGATCACAGGGGCAGGGTGTGTGCACAGCCTGTCTGTCCTTCTGCGTCTGTGTTGAGTGGTCTGCAGCCAATGTCATTGGTCAGGGATAGACTTCTGAGTTTTTAGATCATTATAGATCTTTTACAGCTATTTTTACTTCTTGCATATTTGCCATTTTTTCTTGCTTTAAAGGCATTATTCAGGAGAGTGGTAAGGGGAGGTGGTAAGGGGAGGTGGTCAGCAACTAAGTTATTTATTGATTTTTCTGGAGAGTTTCTGATGACTGAAGGAAAAGATTGAGGACTGTCTTTGGATTCTGACTTCCATGCTTTGGTGCCATGTTGGAAATTTTTACTTCCTCTACCTAAATACCATATCAAATGTAAACATTTCCGTACATGTATTTTTGTAAATGTGCACATGGGCATGTTGGCGTGTCTTTTAGAATGAGGTTCTGGGGGTATCTGGGTGACCAGTCAGTTAAGTGTCTGACTTCGGCTCAGGTCATGATCTCATGGTTTGTGAGTTCAAGCCCTGCATCAGGCTCTGCGCTAACAGCTCAGAGCCTGGAGTCTGCTTCAGATTCTGTGTCTCCCTCTTTCTCCCCCTTTCTGCCCCTCCCCCATTCATGTTTTGTCTCTGTCTCTCTCTCTCAAAAATAAATAAACACAAAAGTTTTTAGAATGAGGTTCTTAAGAGGATGCCATATGGCTGAGTGTTGATGGCCATGCCTTACTCAATTCTGATGCTATCAGATCTAAATATTGTCTACTTATACATTTATTATATTTCCCTTAGTAAAAAAGAAAAAAATAGAGAAAAGCATAATATAGTATGGTTTAGTTACAATGAAAAGAGGGGGTACCTTTATCTTTTCCCCCGTGTAGTTTCACCTCAGTGAAAAAAAAAATTGTATGTCCTTAACTAGTTCAGTCTTATAGAAACCAATTAAAATGACAACTTAAAAATAATAACATTGCACACATTATTAAGGCAGTTTTGTATATTCAGGGACAAGGGGAAGACATGAAAGGTAAAGGTTAAGATAGGATGTTCCAAGCAGTGTTCTCACACTTACTGGTGCAGAAGAATAGCCCTCAAGACAGCTTCAAATATTGGAGCTTACAAAACCCTTTACCATCTCCTTTTGTTTACATCAGTTTTTGAGAGACTCATATATAGGAGATGATCATTTCTAGAAAAACAGGTAGCTTGCAGATGGAATTGAAGCAAAATGATAATCTTAGCTTACCTATTTCTTCTTCTGATTATCTCCTATAAAAGGATAAGAGAGACCTTTCACCCCGGTCTTTATGACTGAGCATGACTTAAAATTTATGTCAGGTCCATTTCCATTCTTTCTTCCCCCTGCCCCCTCTAAAAAGAATCCTCTTTATTCCTTACTCCTAAAAAACCCAAGTAATCCAGTTATCCCTTCCACCAATGGATTATAATTTTACTTTTACTGTATTAACTAAATGAGTGAAGGGAAAGTAATTTTTCCCTCTGATTTTCAATCAATTTGAGTCTATGGAAAATCACCACCTTTGCATCTTGTGTGGGTTGGGCTATATAGACCTGTATTAAATGATTAGACCAAACAAGCCCACTTAAAACTATGTGACCGGGGGCACCTGGATGGCTCAGTGGGTTAAGCGTCTGACTCTTGATTTTGGCTCAGGTCATGATCTCACAGTTTGTGAGATCAAGCCCATATCAGGCTCTGTGCTGACAGTGTGGACCCTGCTTGGGATTCTACCTCCCTCTCTCTCCCAAAATAAATAAACATAAAAAAAACAACTATGTGACCATATTTAGCATTTTGTGGTTCCTTGTCCTACTCCCTTTGCTCCCAATGCACAGTGATTATGGAGGGAAAATATGTACTTGAAATTCCAGTTGTTGTTTTTTTTATCCAGTTCTCATCAGTGTTTGATTTAACATAATAATGTCTCCAACAGGCATAAGGACAAGACTCAGGGGTGCCTGGTGGTCTGTCTGATAATGGGCTTGGAGTAGTTCAGGGAGCACATCGCTATCTTAGCAGAACTGGTTGGAATTAATCACTTTAGAGGTGGCTTTTACTTAAAAAACACGTATGTGCTGTATTGATGACAGAATAGAGACTTAAGGATATTATTAAGAAAATTAGATCTCTCCTGGAGAAATTAGAATATGGCCTTGGTAGTGGGGAATTATTGTTAATTTTGTAGGCTTGATCATGGCATTCTGGTTATGTAGGAAAATGCCCTTCCTTCTTAGATGTGCACAATGAGGTATTTAGGAATAAAATGCCATGATGTCTGTCATTTGCTTTAGAGCACTTCAGCAAAGAAAAAAAGGAGATGAAGCAAATGTGATTAAATGTTAACTATTAAATAGAGATGATACATACACGGATGTTGGTTATACTCCTTGGTTATTATAAATGTGTTTTGGTTGGTTATGGATGTTGGTTATACTTCTTCTAATTTTCTTTGTTTAAAATTTCTGTAATAAATTGTAAACAACAACAACAATCTTGAGATCCAATATTTTAGCGTTAAAAAACTACCACACATATTAATAAAATAAAATCTTGAGATAGTTATTTGTGCATGCACAAGACGGGGCCAGAGATTTGAAATTTCTCTGGATTTAGAGGCAAACTCAACATTCCGAGGTGGGACTCTAGTTCTTAAGAATATGGTCAATAACACACAAACCAGTACAAAATGAAATGCTGTGCAAAAATACTATTTATTTTATATTCTGAATGCCTTTAAAAGTCTCAGA
The DNA here is from genome assembly GCF_027475565.1 of Acinonyx jubatus. Classification (NCBI taxonomy): domain Eukaryota; kingdom Metazoa; phylum Chordata; class Mammalia; order Carnivora; family Felidae; genus Acinonyx; species Acinonyx jubatus. Next base: position 19,064,024 of record NC_069390.1, on the reverse strand, counting down.
TTGAAGCTACGAGAAAAGCACAGTAGGACATTGAAAATGAAGGCATACTCCTTTGTATTTACTTGAGCTAAATGCTAAGAAATTTGGGGTTCTCACCTCAGAACAAGGTGGAATGTTCCTTGAGGAAGATCACAGCAATAAAAGGGTTTGAGAACCGTGGCTTCTCCAATAAGAATTTGAGAGGTAATCAGAGTAGCCAGTGTCATGCTAGAAGCTCACTGAGATAATACAAATTATGAAAACATAAACTGTACCAAGATTATTTTATTCTACTCACATTCGGAATTACCAGATTAATGTTCTTCTTTAAAATTCTTCTTTTATTTTTTGAATGGTTATTATGGCAGTAGCTGTGTTCTACCCAAGTAACGTAGTACTTTTTTGATATGTTAGTATAGCATTTGTTGATAACAAAATGTGTGTGTTTATTTATTGCCATGAGGACACAGAAAGAAAATATACCTCCAGGGGTGCCTGGGTGGCTCAGTCAGTTAAGTATCCAACTCCTGATTTTGGTTCAGGTCATGATCGCACAGTTTGTGGGTCCGAGCCCCACATCCGGCTCTGCGCTGACAGTGCTGAGCCTGCTTAGGATTCTCTCTCTCTGCCCCTCCTACACATGCATGTGTGAGTGCTCTCTCTCTCTCAAAATTAAACTTAAAAAAAATATATTATTAAGAAAAATAAAATATACTTCCAACAGTGACGGGATTGTTTCTATGTAAAGTTCTGGAATTCTGGAATGCAGAGCCGAGCTTTAACTGTGTTAACTTTAGGTCCTTTGACTCTTTGCTGTACACAAACTCATGCCCAATCTACTGTTGTAACATTTAATACATTACACTGATTTAAAAATATTAATGTTACTGGGGCGCCTGGGTGGCTCAGTCAGTTAAGCATCCAACTCTTGATTTCAGCTCAGGTCATGATCTCATGATTTGTGGGTTTGAGTCCCTCATCAAGCTCTGCCAGTATGGAGCCTGCTTGGGATTTTCTGCCTCTCTCCCTCTCTCTCTGTTCCTCTCCAACTTGTGTTCTCTCTCTCTCAAAATAAATTAATTAATTTAAAAAAAATAAAAATATTAATATTACCTGCACAACCCTTGCAAGCTCCAGTTTTGTTTATACAGGAAAGAGACTTTTCCTCCTGAACACCTATTTTTTTTCTCTTCTTTCTTTCTTTCTCTTTCTTTCTTTCTTTCAAGTAAACTCTACCCCCATGACATGGCACTCAAACTCATGACCCTGAGATCAAAAGTTGCATGCTCTACTGACTAAGCCAGCCAGGCACCACTATTTTTCAATTAACAAATATAAAATGGACTCATTCTCAAGTATGGGGAGAATTTTTCTGGTAAAAAATTTGCTTCACCAAATCAATATCACCATCTGAGAAGACTTTCAGCTTGTACTCAATATGGAGGTGATCTTTAATAGATACAAAGCCTCTGGTAAGTTGCTCTTCCAAAAACTATCAGATGCTGTTAATTACTGGTAGCAAAGCCTAGCTATGTGTTAGGAGGTGAAGGCAGGCAAATCCAGAATCCTTGATTCCTCGCAATTTGCCTTTTAGCAAGAAGAGTGTAGTTCAGAGGGTAAAGCCTTGGCATCAGAAACACAAAACGTACATTATTTTTTAAAGTCTTACAATTTAAGTGTGTCTCTTTAGTTAACACTGTGTTCATAAATGGTATTGTTTACGAGAGGCGGTGTGCGTTACTTCTGGGTCTCAATCCTAGTTTTTCCATCTGCAAGTTGAGAGATTCTCCCCATGAAATAATTGCTGACTTTTCCTCAAGTTATTTATTTTGTGCCAGGCACTGTTTTGAGCACGTTACATTAAATTTCTTCATTTCTCCAACAACACTATAAAGTAGATATTCTGATTATGCCTAATTCATCTATTAGGAGACTGAGATAATCCAATGCTGGGTAATAAGAGAATTTTAGAGGTAGGAGGGTCCATGGAAATCATCTAATCAGAGGTTAAGGGCATCTAATCATGGGGTTAAAGGCACAAGCCCTGTACCCAAAATGTGTGGTTTTCAAACTTGGACCCTTCACTCATTAGAAATAAACCTTGAGCAAATGACTTAACCTTTGTTTGCCTCAATCTGTCCTTTGCCTCCTTTGTTTGCTCATCTGTAAAATGGGGATGACGATAGAATCTGCATTATGTGGCTGTTAGGATTAAACGTGGAGGGCTGAGAACAGTGTCTGTTGCCTAGGAAACTCTCGGTAAATATTATAGATGAGGATGAGGATGGTAGGGTCTGGGTGAGTAAACAATGTTGTTTTCTTAGAAGGATGCGTTACCATATTATTAAGGGATCCCCAGTTAGATTAGAAAAGCTGCTGGTGGTAGTGATGGTCTTAATGGAAAGAATGGAGTTAGCATTATCAGTGATGCAGAACGGTTTCTAATTTTTTTTCAACGTTTTTTATTTATTTTTGGGACAGAGAGAGACAGAGCATGAACGGGGGAGGGGCAGAGAGAGAGGGAGACACAGAATCGGAAACAGGCTCCAGGCTCTGAGCCATCAGCCCAGAGCCCGACGCGGGGCTTGAACCCACGGGGCCGCGAGATCGTGACCTGGCTGAAGTCGGACGCTTAACCGACTGCGCCACCCAGGCGCCCCAGATGCAGAACGGTTTCTTAGGGAAAAAAGTATTAGGTTGAAGAAGCAAAGTGAAGAGGAGACTGTTAGCCTAGAAGGGCAGAAAAACGTGTTATGTTGTAATTCAGCAAAAAGTTTGCAGACACACAGTAACAGCAGTAGCATGCACAGAAATGAGGCCCAAATTTGGGTGCTTACATGGAGTTCTTCCAGTTTCTCTGGATCATCGTCGACACATATAGAATGCTAGTGCTAAATGGGACCTTGGAGATTGTCCTGTACAGCCCCCTCATTTTACATTTTGCATTTTACATTTTTCTGTGAGGACAGTTTGGTGAAATTTAGCCAGAATCTCAGTGCAGTGAAACCAGGAAAATTTGTGGTATGTTTAAAGAGGGATTTCAAGGATGAAGGGAAAGAGGAAGGAAGTTACTTAACGTTTTAGAGTGATACCCAGGTAGGAAAGCAGAGAGCAAAAGGCCATGAATTTCTCCTAATTAATTAAAAGAGGGAGAGAAAGGAGGGAGGGAGGGAGAAAAACTCTTAATTTTATGCTCAAGAGTCTTGGATTGGATTTGTTGTTAATGTTTAAAAGTCCATGAGAAGAAAAACTCTTACTTTACTATTTCTAAGAACTTGGTTTCCTAAAATGTAAAGGAAATTTGGGAGAGAGTTTGGCAGTGCTGATGGTTCCAGCAAATGAAGGATTAATCCATTTGCAGCTGTGGTGTTGAAACTGGTAAGCAGTTAATGTTGATCTGTTACTGTTTAGGATGGATAAACCTTGGCTTCTAAGAAAAATCACTTTTAACCAAGTTTATGCTTAGTGCTTTCTTTTAAATAATGGAGTGTCTCAATAGGAGCTAATGAATCAGATTAATTTGGCGTGGAGTTCTGAGCAGGGAAGGGGGCAGGAATCCTCTTAAAATGCTTTGCTGAGTCCCCTTTACACTTTGTGGAACCAGGATCGAGTTGGAGGGAGTTTCCCTGAGGGGTTTAAAGGCTCCCCACTGTGCTTGCTCCCCAGTTACAATAGCATTGGGTTATAAATGAGGACTAGTTTGTGTGTTTACATGAAGAAGAAGAAGCCAACAGCACCCAGGATGAAGCAAAGATAAGATTTTTATGGCTGTGAACCCACTTTTGTATTATTCTTTACAGAAACATTTACCTAGGATGTCAGTATTTTAGAAAGAGGCTCTTAGTTTGGCTTTTTTTTTTTTTTCTATTAAAAAGGGAAAACACTGCTGTTAATGTCGGGCCATATTACTGTTCGCACTGTTGTAGGGTTTGGGGATATTGGAGACTTTCCATGTTGTACCCCTCAACCTTGCCCAATACCACAGCCCACCGCCATTGCTGGGAAAAAGGCTTCAGGAAAATGGGTGGAGCTGAGGAATAAATGTCTGTTAGTTTAAATCTTTCTTCTTTTTGCCTTTTGATTGGGTTCCTACTTCAGCATCCACTTGTTGCTTTGTGTGATGGAATCAAGTTGGAGACGAAATTGAGGCACGGTGTAATTTATAGGCTCGTTTCTGCAAGCTTTTAGTCCAGGTGGAGGCCATGCTGCCTCTGCCCTAAAATTGCTTGGACGGGTGAGGGGTTAGTTCTCCTACCCTTAAAAGAAACCTCTCCTTTGCACTTGCAAAATTGTACCACAAAGGACACATTACAAACAAAACAAAACAAAACAAAACAAAACAAAACAAAACAAAAAAAACAATGGTTAGGAAATCAAAGGTAGCCAAGAGTGATTTAACAAAAAGGAATATTTTAGGGCTTGGGCACATGAGTTTTATAGGTTCTGTGTTGTTCTAAAGCCTCAAGGTTATGGGCAAGGTGCTTTCAGTGAGGTGACTGGTGACATCTGTGCTTGGCATTCTAACTTCCCTATCCTCTCCAACTTTATTCATCCTGCATGAGGACTCCAAATGGGATGTCCTGGTGAAGAACAGGAAATTGCCGAGGTCTGGTGAACAAAAGCCCACAAGTCCCCTAGTGGCAGGTGAAAACTGGTTATGTTTGAAGTATGGAGAGGATAACACTAGCCGGCCTGTGATACATGCATCCAAACCCAAAACAAAACCAGGATATGCCCGCAGATGTTGGGGAGAGGGATGTTAGACACATCTTGTGTGGGGTATGGCAGAGTCATACAGGGGGGACTGTATGACAACGTGGGGTATGGCAGAGTCATACAGGGGGGAAAATTAGAAAATAGCTCTATGAGAAGAAATTTGGGGGAGAAATAGTATAATTACTACTCATTTCCTCCTCCTGGAGTTGGAAATAGTAGATCCTTATATGAAATTAAGGGGAAATGTAAAGAATCTGAAATTTTTCTAAGCAGAAGATAATTTTGCTTTGGGGAGAAGGCATATGAGTTAAGAAATGTAAACCTGTTTTAAAATGGAAAGAAAATTATGAGCAGAGAGAAGCAGAGGGAGGAACATGACAATTTTTTTTAAATATTCAGTCTAAGTCTTACTGTTAGTTAGCATTTCTATCTTAGAGTATATAGTGTTTTAAATATCTCTTTTTGGGGAAATTGATTTGAAGCTAGAAAGGCCTTTGAAAATTACAAAGTTTAGCGCTCGGACTTTTTTCTTTCACGTGTTTAGAAATTTAGCCTATAGAAACTATGTGTAAAAAGGCATTGATATGTGTTAGAAAACATCTTAAAACAGGTTAAGATAGTTAATGACAAATATATCAAAAGAATGTTAAAACTATTGAGTCCTAAATAAGACCCATATAATATGTCAATAGCAGAGTAAAATACGGAACAACTAAGTATAAGAAACTATTATCTTGTGATGGTTCTGTAGTAAAACTTAAAGTTTAAACGAGGGTGATTTTTTAATTGGCAGCACTGATTTAATTTAATTATATTTAAACCTTGCTGTCTAAAATTAGGACTCAAAAAATCCAAATACCCATCATTCTATTATGATTTTTCAGAGTAAAAGTGATCACTAACTTGTATCTTTTGTATTTCAATAGGAAATAAAAGTCGAGTTTTGTCTTCTGAATAACCTTGGGGACTTTTTTAAAGGCGAAACTTTTCATCTTTAGGTAAGGAAACGTTTTCTATTGTTTTTCCATCTGTTGAAAAGAGAACATTTCAATTAGAAAAAAGAAGTAACATATACTTAAGCTTTGCTTATGCTAACTGATATACAACATTATGAAGATGATAGAAAGCTGGCTTTTTAAGTTAAATAAAACAAATTAGTTGAAAATTTTTCATTTAAAAAGATCAGTTTGTTGGGGGAGAAAAGAGGCCCTTTTTATGCACTTTCTAATAGACGGATATTATCACAGGATTCTCATCATCATCTTTTCTAAGTATTTAAGACATAACTAAATTAAAAGTATATATTGCAAAATCTAGAGACACCTAGAATATTCCTAAACATAAATATAAACGTATGTGGTAATAAAAAAAATAAACCATTTAGATAAATTTGAGAGACTGGTCACTGCTTTAAAAGGCCAGTGAATTAAAGTTACTTAAGGTTTGGGCAGTAGCAAAGAAGATTAAACTCTGGGATATACTCACATGCTAGGAAAATATTGCTTTTGTGGAATCATAAAATGTAAATATAAACAATCTGTTTAATCAGGCAAGAACCTATCCTTTGTGTGTGACCTCTTTTCAGTTTTTATTTGTGTCATACTGGTAACGTACGAAAAGGGAAGACAGACTGACTTTTTGAGCATATTAAGATATTAGCAACTCATTCTATTTTTGGAAGGAATTCTATTAGTGCAATTTACTGCCATGAACAGTATAAATCACATATATGAAAATCAGATGTTTTAAAGCAGATAAACTAAAAATGCAATTAAAATGCCTAAACAAACATTTAAAGATACTTTGAAGTATTGTATGACGTTAAAAGAATGAAAGAAGTAGTTAGAGAAATTATATACAGAGTCTGTTATAAAATATACAAATTTGTACATTCTAGCTTTCTCACCAATACCACATTTGGAAAAAGAAAAAGAAATAGATTGCAATGTTTGTCTTCTATTAACATATATCCTCAAGATTAACATATATAAACAAGATTTCTCCTAATTTTAAATATATGAATATAGTTACATGTAAGTATTTTTAAAAATCCTAGCATAGAGGTTTTAGTTTTTAAGAAATATACGTAAAAATTCATGTGGTTAAATAGAATCTAAAAACTTAAGGAGAAAAATATTAAATTTTTTACATGGCTTTGAAGAATTCTAGGATAAATTTTTTTCCTTATACAAACATTCATATTAATATTAAGTATATAGGTTAAGACTTCCTTAAATTACTTAATTAGGATATACTAAACTTCTAAGTTATTTTTAAAAGAAGAATTTTGGTGACCTGAAAAAAATTCTAACAATATTTCCAATATACTCTTTAAATAAGGTCCTTTACTATGCCAGTTTTTAAATCTTATATTTTTAAAGATAAAAAATTATAGAAAAAACTAACCTCCTAATGGAAAATACAATTTTATAGCACTGAGAAAAGAGTTGTAATCATGCTATAAATATACGAGGAGATCACTTTCATTTCTGACATGTTTTTGAGACTTTCTGATGAATCATATATTTAAACAGCAGGAGAATAATATATAAAATATACATTACTATTTTATGATTTAGCAGCTATTAAAAATAAAGAGGAAAAAATGTAACTTTGCCTACCTGAATTCTAACTAGGATGTTAAGGTAAAATTAGAAAAATACAGAAGCTAAAGTAGTATAATGAACTGAAATTTAAAGTGTATATATATATGTATATATATATGTATGTATATATATTATATCTTGACATATAGCATTTATCTTAATTGTTAATGAAACTATATATTGTAACATGAATGAAAAAATAAATGATGGAGAAGTATTTTCTCATTGTAGTTTACTAGATCAAAAAATTTACTAATAAGCTAAATGTAATATTAAGATTCACGTTTAAAACAAAATTGTATGGAGTTTTGCTGAAGAGCTATCTTTCCAGAAAGGATTTGAGGTTTTTTTGTGTATATTAGGATTTCTGAGTTTTGTGATTTGAAATTCATGATACATTTTGAATGCCCTTTCAAATGGCAAAATGTTTCCGTGGAAAAATCAGACATTATGTACATTTAAAAAAATATTTTGGCACGAGGAAAATAGCAGATACTTTAGGAGAACTCTAGTTTTTGTTTTAGTGCACGCATCAAATACCAAACAATTATTTTGTCTCTCAGTCAGTTACACGTCTGAGCAAGTTACAGTTTCTGTATGTATATCTTACGTATTTAATTTATAGAGGATACAGTGGTCTCTAAATGTGACTGTCAGCTTTACTGAAATTATGGGCAATGTATTTAAAAGAAATGCATTTCTAAAACTTATTTTTAATTAAAATGAGAAACTTTCAAGGAGTCCTTTCATTAGCAAAATATGTGATTGTGCAGTTTTCTGAAAGAATGAACTCTTAGTTTTCTTTTCAAATTATATGAAAATGTTTCTTGACTGGTTGTTTTCTATATTTTAAAGTCAGAAAGGATAAAGTAGTAGTATATACTATTTCTGAATATCTTTCTATCAATAGAGAGAAAGGGAAAACAAAGTATGTGACACGATAGAGTTTTCCCTTAAAAAAATTTTGAACTTGAAATTGAAAACATATATTGTCCACACCTAATATTTCTTATCAGGACTTATTTGGAGTTGCATGAGTTTTCTGAGGGAATATATTTGAGGAATTTTATCTTATAAAACGTGGAGATAGAGAACATTGTAGTCAGCTATAGGATAGTCTTCTGTTGTTGTTTCCTAGATTTTAGACAACAACTTTTAAGTTAATAATATTGAGTACCAAAATATCTGGGCTATAATAATTTAGAAAAATGCCAGAAAATTATAAAGGTGAGGGGGAAGGTTAATTGAAGCTAAATGTATCCCTTAAATGATAAGCATTTGACACTGTGAAGAGAGCTCTGGGGATAACCAATAGTACTCTGTCAGGGACAATTTTCTGGGCAGCTTAGGGGGTTTGTGTGATAAAGGAAGGCTGCGAGATAGCAGAATTGCAACTGCTTGACAGAATTTGCACAGTTAGTTCGGGATGGTGAGGACGAAAGTTGGTGCAACAATTGGGTGCTGGGAGGGGGAGAGGAGACGGGCTCGCCAACCCGGGCGCTACGACAGGGTTAACCGCGGCGCCGCCCGGTGCACTCTGGGAGTTGTAGGCCGCGGGTATTGTGGGAGTTGTCGTAAAAGTCCGCTTTTTTTGGTATGATGGCCGCCGCCGAGGCAGGAGTTGAGGGTTTCTGTCGTTCCGGACGGCTTGGGGGGCTCTGTGTGCCGTCAGAAGGCCACCAACAGCCCCCAGGTCATCCAGGACCTGTTAATTGTGTGCCTGGGAGGTGGGCGAGAGGTCTGGTGGGTTAACGTTGGGGCCTGGTGTCGCTAGGTTGGCCCCCGGGCCTCTGGCGGCTACGAGCTACTTGAGGAGCTCCAGCCTGCCAGACCCTGGCCGTCTGGCATTCAGTCTTCAAAATATCTGGATAATTAGCGCCTAAGCGTTTGGGGTGTGCATTGTTTGGTTGTGGTTTGTATCCTGGATCGCTCCCTCTTCTCTTACCGTGTTCGACTCTGTATTTGTAGTCGTTGATGCTCACGACCCTATTTGGGGTTAGGTTGGGCTCGTTTTCTGGGGTCTGGTGGGATTTGTGCAATAGCTGTAATGTTGGAAAGTGTGGACGGTAGGGTCCTGAGTGTTGTCTGTCTTGTTTTAAGTGTAAGAAATTGTATGAGTTGTGAACGTGACCCCGAGTGTGTTTGCTTCACTTTCTCTTGCCTGTGGTGAACCTTGCCCTTGTTTGCTCATACTTGGAGGCAGTGTCTGGCGGTTCCTCCTTGTGAAATGCTTTTCTATTAACTTGGATGTGTTCTTAAACCTTTGGAAGCCTCCAGAAGACTGTTTTGCAGTAGTTTGTAGAACAGTTTGTAGAACAGTCTTTAAATTCAAAAATGAATTTAAAACAAATACCACCATCACAATTACCTTTAGTTCTAGGGAGCAAGTCCCTTCACCTTTGTTTGCTGTGAAGTTTTGGGGTACTTATGGAAATCAGATTTGCTTTTAGCTGTGTTACCTTACTCTTGGCTGACAGGGTACTTCTGCATGTTGGGGCGCTTTGATCTTACTTGTTTTTGGATAATCTCTCAGCTTGAGGCAAAAAGGGACACCGTGTACTGACATGTAACCACACCTATCAGAATCTCTAGATAACACCAGATTGCCCAGCAGGTCAGTACCTGTCTTAACACCTCTGCACAAACTCCCTGTTTCTGCCACTATGGGCTGCTCCATAAATTCTGCATTATTTAGACAATCTGGTTGTTGTCTATGTAACTTGAGGCCTATCTGGCCATGAAAAGCTATTTCTCAGGCAGTATTCATTTAAAAGCTCCCCCCCCCCCCAAATAGAATTGGTGTCTAGAAAGTTTTTTCATTCAAGTTTGGTGAAGTGGGGGATTTGGAATAAGGTACAATGGTGTTTTTGGAAATCAGCTATCAATTTTTTTAGATTTGGGGGCAGACCATGTGACAAATGATTTATAGTGAGAGGGAAAAAAATTATTCTGTCTTTCTCTTTGTATTTGAGGCCTATAAAACCTATTTCTATGTCATTTTGTTGGGCCACTTTCATATATCATTAAAAAGTCATTTGATGTTTTGTGATGAACTGGGTTTTCATAATTGAGTTTGTCTGAGTTTGGTTAGTACTTGGTATTTGAAAATATAGTAATGGTGGAGAAGGGAGGAAAACTGGATGGGTTTGTATACATATTTCTGTTGAATGTGATTTCAGGTATAGATGGATAGACTAATACTGTTGGCTTTCTATTCAGGTCTCAGGAAAGTATTTCCTTCCCTCTCACCTAACCCCAGTGTATCTTAGAATATTAACTAACTTGCCAATTGAAAAAGATTGGGAAACTTATTTTAAGATTATGCATATTGTTCATATCTGTTATTGTTTGGTGACATAAAATGCTGGTGGGTTGGTTTGGTATCTCTGGAAAACTGAATGGCTAGAATTTGTAGATTTGAATCATAAAATCATTCAAAACCAACAACAAACACAATTTGCTTGAAAGAAGATGCATACCTTTTTTAATTGCCAAGTTACCTGTGACTTGGGTACTCAACAAGTGGTTCATTAGAAGGTTCTTGGAGAGTAAGTGGGTACTTACTTTGCTAAGTTTAGAAATGTATCTCTGTATTTTCAAAGAGCCCTTTTTGGCATTTGTAAGTAGACACATCTCTATGAAATGGTGACATTTTAACATTTAGTTCCTGAGGCCTTTGTTTCGTACTCTACTTTCTACCTCCATCACTTTAATTCTTCTGCTGGTATGACAGGCATTTTGGAATACACAAAAATCAACTATAGTTTCAGAAAACATGGTGAGGTCCATTACCTTCTGGTGAATATGTTTCCTAAGGTTGTATATATGTATTTGATAGATGTGTCAAACATGATCATTTTGAAATGATACCCTTTGTGAAACCAAAGGGTAACTGGTAACATTCTTTTTTTTCTTTTTTTTTTTTTAATTAAAAAAAAAAGGTTTTTAAAAAGTTTTTAAGTAGGCTCCACATCCATTGTGGGGCTTGAACTCATGACCAAAAGATAATATGTCCCTCGCTCTACTGACTGAGCCAGTGGAATTGCCCTAGTGGTAACATTCTTGACACGGGTGTTATAAATGAAAGGCTTTGGTTGCAGGTGTTCCTTCAAAAGGAAATACAAACTTACTTCCAAATAATACAATGTGGAAAATAACAAAATTAAAGTTTTCATTTTAGATTGTAACCAAAATTTGGAAACACTTGGGGAGAGGGGTTGAGTAGGAATATCTGTTTGAGTCCTTTATACAAATACTTTCTAGTTTTGTTTCCCTGTACATAACTATTCACATTGCTGAAAACAGTCATTTCTCATTAATGTATTCCTGCATCTGTGAACATTTGTGAGTGGTAAAACTGCCCATATAAAAGGACAAACCACCCATTCAGAATTTGGCCCTTATTTTTCATTTACATTATGCGAAGAGGAAGGATTATTTATTGTACTTTGTGCACTTGTATATGTATTTTATTTTCTCAAGTTTAATACATTTGGTTTTAGATAGCAGTACTCTTAAACATGGAGTGCATCCCCCACCCACTCCACCTTTTGGAGGATAATATGGCTTCGAAAGAAGGAGAAAATTTTTAAAAATTTTTCATGCCTTTTGATGAATTTTATTTTCTGCTTCTTCCTACATATATTTCCAGGACAGGATACATATTTCTGCTCTGCTGGGCCTTATTTCTTGAAGACAGGTTACTAATCATATGATTTTTATAGGCAAGTCACAGCATACCAACAGTTACTTCAAAAGGTTGTATCTAGATTAAAAGAACTACTTCATTGGGGTGTCCGGGTGGCTTGGCTGATTAAGCTTCCTACGGCTCAGGTCATGATCTCATGGTTTGTGAGTTTGAGCCCCGTGTCAGGTTCTCTGTTGTCAATGCAGAGCCTGCTTTGGATTCTCTGTCCCCCCTCTCTCTCTGTCCCTCTCCTGCTTGCATGTGCACATGTACTGTCTCTCAAAAATAAACTTAAAAGTATATTACTTCATCTACCATTGGAAAGAAAAAAAGATCATATGCATATGTCCTGCCACTGCAAGAATTCTAGCTAGACAAAACAAAACAAGAACTCTACCTGTATTTAAAGCTTCAAGAAACCATATGAGATCATTTTGCTTTGTCCTCTGCCTTCCTTATTTTTCCTTTTGTTCAACTTTCTCCCTTCAGTATGCTTTTTGTAGTTCCAGAACTTAAAAGACATTTTGGGTTTTTTGGAATTTTTTTAAACAAATTATTTGTTTCAACTTTTAAAACCATTTTTTTTCTCTAAAATAGTCATAATATTCAAAATATCTATGCTTTAAGAAGTCAAGAAGAATATTCTTGAAAAAAAAAAGGAGTCTCAGAAGAGAGATAAGATTATAGTGTCTGTGTGTGTGTATATATATATATGAAACAAAATAAGATTTTAGGACTAAAAAATACAATAACTAAAAACCCCAAATTCCCTGGAGGCGGTCAATTGCAGAATGGAGATAATGAAGAAAAGAGCGAACTTGAAGCTAGAATAGAAATTATACAATCTGATGAATAGAATGGAAAATGATAGAAAAAAATGAACAGAGGCAATGGACAATATCACAAGGTCTAACATTCATGTGAATCCCAAAAGGAGAAGAGAAAGAGTAAGACAGCAAAAAACATCTGAAGAAACAGCAGCAGAAAACTTCTCCAATTTGGTGAAAGATACACACTTAACAATCTCAAGGCCAATGAATCTCAACATAAATTCAAAGAAATCTGTACTGGACATATCACAAACTAAATATTTTAATAAAGCATTATTGTCATATTACATTTTTATAACTAAAATGCTATACATGCTGTGTTTCTATATTCTGTGAAAAAATGAGTTAATCGCTTCCTCAAACCTCAGCACCAAGTGCCAGAATTTGACCTACAAAAAAACTAGGACGTGTGGCTCCGGTTTCCTTTTCTGTCATAAACCTTTTCTGCCATTAATGAAGAGATGCATGATTTGTCATTTTCAGACAAGTTTACTTGAAGACAGTATTACTTCATGCCTGACACTCTCATGAAATACGTATTTGTGAACTTTTTATTAAGACCATTTAAGAAGACATTTTTTAATGTAAAAGAATAGAAGAGAGCAGTTGTGTATGTTTACTAGTCTAAAAAATTATTTGTAAACTGCCTTCATGGTTTAAAACTCAAATCCATGTTTCTGGATTTTAATTTTTTTAATTTTTATTTTTTTAACGTTTATTTTTGAGACAGAGAGAGACAGAGCATGAATGGGGGAGGGTCACAGAGAGGGAGACACAGAATCTGAAACAGGCTCCAGGCTCTGAGCTGTCAGCACAGAGCTTGACGCGGGGCTTGAACTCACTGACCGTGAGATCATGACCTGAGCCGAAGTCAGCCGCTTAACCGACTGAGCCACCCAGGCGCCCCTTAAATTGTTTTTTAAAGAATTTTTTTTGAGGGAGTGGGAACCATATTTTCAGTGAAGTTGTATTAAAAGAGTGGCCAACTTACTCCTTTAGTATTAACCAAAAGTATAGAGTATGTGCAGTTTATAAGATGGAAAGAAAAGGCCCATTGTATTAGTTAAAATGAAGTTAAAATGAAGACCTCAACGATTTTAAACTTTTGTGTACTCTTTGTTATAATTGTAGAATTTGAATTTATAATATAATAGAGTAAACTTTAAGATATCTGTGAAATGGCTTATTCCTTGATAAGATTCTATATATTTTTTTTGAGATACATATTTTTTTTTGCATTCTAACACAAGATTTTAAAAGAAAACTAATAGTAAAGTAAATGAAACTGACTTATAGTCTTCTACCTGAGGAGGAAAACTTGGAAAGAACAAAATTTTTAGAAATGCAAAGGTTCGAGATCTGTAATATAAAGAGTTTTATAAGTCAGTAAGAAAGATAGAAAGTTTAAGCCATGGCTTGACAGTTCACAAAAGAAAAAAATAAAACTGTCAATACATCATGTGTTTTCCAAAGATGACCACAACAATATCTCCCAGCTGACTGCTCTTCTGCAATGTGATACTGTCACAGTGTCATCAGAAGGTGGTATTTCTCCACTTCCTTAATTTTGGGTAGGCCCTTTGACTGCTTAGACCAAGAGAATGTGGTAGAATGGATGATATGCCAGTTCCAGGTGTTGGTCTTACATGGCCTGACAATTTCTTCCTGCTTTTTGGAAGCCAGCCACTATGTGACAGATGCAATTACCCTGAAATCACTATGTTGTGAGAAAGCCAAAGTCATTTAATAAGGCCCTGGAGGATACAACATCTATTGGAGAGGCCAAGGAGCATCAGGGGACCAGACCTGTAAGTGAAGAAGCCATTTTGGAAATGGATCCTCCAGCCCCACCTGCCATGTCTGTTGCTGTGTCAATCGGATGAACCGTCCAGTAGAGCACTTCCCAATTTTTGACCCATAAAATCATGAGCAAATAAAATGGTTTGTTTTAAGCCTCTGTGGTTTTGGGTGCTTTGTTTTGTGTCAATAGATATGTGGGGAAATAGTGGGAAAAAATGATTTCATAATTTTAAAAATAGATAGCAGTATAGGAGAATATATTCACTAAGACTGTCAAGGAATTAGTATTTACTAGTACAACAAGGAATGCCTAGATCATCAAACAAAACTAACAGCCTCAATAGAAAAATGCACCAAGGATATGAACAGGCTAATGACATAGAAAGATATGCTCAAACTCACCAGTAATGAGAGAGGTTCAGATTAAAGCCACAATAAAATATCTCTTTATACCCAATAGACTAACAAAAATTAGAAAGATGGATAATGTCATTGCTGATGGGGATGGGGATGGGGATGGGGATGGGTAGGAACTCTCATACACTGTTGCTTAGGGTAAAGTGTTAGAGCCATTCTGGAGAGCAGTCTGGCTAAATTTAATGTAGATATTAATAAATTGTTTCTGGGTATATGTCCTCAAGATGTCTTACACAGGTCTTTAAAGGAACAAATATGAGGATATTAGTCACATTGGTTTTTTGGTGGCAGAAATTTCAAGCTAATCTGGGTTTCTTAACCATTGATAAGAATAGATAAAATACAGTGGAGGCATATACATACAGTTATGCATTAGATAGAAGCAAAGGACTACATATATCTACCACATATGCATATGTTTTAAAAATACAGTTTCATGAAAGTAACAGATGAGTCTATAACATAATTCCATTTGTATAAATTTAAGACACATGGGCACAAAAGTGTCTTGCAAGAAAATATTAAAAAACCTGTGTCAAACACATTGGAATGGTTTCCTAAGAAGAAAAAAGTTGCCCATAGTGGGAGAAGGCATGGGGAATGATGTAAAAGAAATTAAAGGCCAATGATGATAGTGTGCCCTAAAGCAATGTGTATGAGCAAATGTTCTGTGCCCGAGGTCCAACAATACCTACTCTGCCCAAGAGGAGAAGATTATAATTCTCCAAGAGTCCAAAAGAGTAAACTGAAAGAGTAGAACTATATTAAATCTGCCATACTTAGGGGGAAAAAAACTTTAAATGAGAACAGTACATACAAAAGTGTGGTCAAACAGGCAATTAATCTCCTATTTCATTGGATATATAAATTGGTATGACCTTTTAAATGACAGTACAAAGAGCCTTAAAGATGCTTATGTCCTAGCAACAACTGTAAGATGAAATTTAGAAAACAAAACCATTTAAATAGCAAACAAAATACTTAGGGATATATCTAACAAAGTATGTGTAAGACCCATAAGTGGAAACTAAAACATTGCTGGGAGAAACTAAAGAATATCAAAATAATGGGAGAAATACCATGTTCATGGATTGGGAGACTCAATATTGTTAAGATTTCACCTCTCTTCAAATTGATCTATAGATCCAAAGAAATCCCAATCAAAACACCAGTAGGCTTTTAAATTATTTTTACAGAGTTCAGCAGGCTAACTTTATAAGGAAATGCAAAGACTCTAAAGTAGCTAAAACAAGACAAAGAAGACCTACTCTATCTGATTTCAAGACTTACTTTATAGTAATGTAGACAATGTCATTTTAACAATGATAGAGATATAAATCAATGGGACAAAACAAAGTTGAGGTGTACACATATATCATCAAGTGATTTTCAATGAAATTGATGAGGTAAGTCAGTAGGGAAAAATAATTTTTCAATAAGTGGTGTAGGAACGGTTGGATATCCAGTATGTAAAATGATGAGCCTTATTCCTAGCCTCATACTATATACAAAAATTAACTTGAAATGGGTTACAAACATAAACATAAGAGAGAAAATTTCTAGGCAAAGCAAAAGGAAAATCTTGGTGATTTAGGTAATGCAAAGATTTCTTAGATAAGACAGAAAATAGGAAGCATTTTAAAAAGTTGATAAATAGAGGTGCTGTGCAGGCTCAGTAGGTAAAGCATGTGACTCTTGATCTCAGGGTTGTGAGTTCTTGCCCTATGTTGGGTGTAGAGATTACTTAAAAGTAAAATTTTTTAAAGTTGAAAAAAGTAGATAAATTGGGTTTCATTAAAATGAAAAAAAACTTCCTTTTCAAAATACACTATTAAGAAATAAAATGACAATCCATAGACTGGGAAAAAATATTTGCAATCCTGATGAAGGATTCCTCTTCAGGATATATAAAGAACTCTTAGAACTCAGTAATGAGAAGACAGACGACCTTTTTAAAAGAATGAGCAATCTGGGTGGGACACCTGGGTGGCTCAGTCAGTTGATTGTCTGACTTTGGCTTAGGTCATGATCTTGTGGCTCATGGATTTGAGCCCCACGTTGGGCTCAACTCAGAGCCTGGAGCCTGCTTCAGATTCTGTGACTCCTCTTGGTGCCCCTCTCCTGCCCATGCTCGCTCTCTCTCTCTCTCTCTTTCTCAAAAATAAACAAACATTAAAAAAAGAATGAACAATTAAAAGATGGTCTTTGTGTATTGGCTCCAAGTTTATTTCTTTACTACAGTCTGAGATCTTTTAGCTAAAATCCCACTAATGCCAAACTCAAAATTTTACACATCTCATTATTTACAAAATAGCCCAAACAAGTTGATTTTTAGCCATTTAGAACCTGCCTGCTTTGCACACTCCAGGTAACCTAATTCTACTCTGCTGGCAATCAATAAGATAGGCTGTGGGCCATAAAGGCCCCAAACCATTGCTGCTGACTTTCCAAGCTCTGACACAGAGTTGCCCTACTATAGTGCTGGAGCATATCACCTAGATATGTAAGCTCCCTGTCCAATTTCCCTCTCCTCTAGGAGTTCCCTTGCCTTCCTCCCTTTTTGGATGGTGACCCCCTCACTGTCAGCCTCCAGACAGTCTCAAGCTGTGAGAGACTTCATTCAACCCTGAAGACTCATGCAACTCTGTCCAAGTGCTGCCCAATAAAGCTCACATGTTACTGCTTCTGTTCTTATCTTTTTCCTTGATCAGTCCCCAAGTCCCTCAAATCCCCTACAAGACTCTAACAGACACTTCACAAAAAAGAAATGACGATCCAATAAGCACATGAAAAGATGCTCATTATCTTTACTCTTCAGAGAAATGCTAATTAAAGCCACATTGAGTTACCACTATATACCCACTAAATGAAAAAGACTGACAGTACTAAGTGGTGGTGAACACTCAGTGCAAAATGATATAGCCACTTTGGAAAACCTTGTCAATTTCTTATAAAATTAAACATTTACCATGTAATCCATAATTCCAGTCCTCAGTAGTATTTAGTCAAGGGAAATAAAGGCATATGTTCACACAAAGACTTGTATGTGAACATTCATAGCTGCTTTATTCATAATAGTCAAAAATTGGAAAGTCAAATGTTCATCAACTGAAGAATGGAAAACCAAATGGAACACTACTCAGGAATGAAAAGGGATAGACTACCAATATTGCACCATGACTCAATCTCAAGGACATTATGCTAATGGAGAAGCCAGACACAAAATATACTGTATTATTCCATTTATATGCATTTCTAGAAAAGGAAAATCTAGAGCAATAGTAAATAAAACCATTGGTTACAATGGATGAAGGATCAGGGAGGGGATTGACTATAAAGCATGAGGAAATGTGTATCTTGATCATGGTAGTTAATGCAACTCTACCTATTTATCAAAAGTCATCAAACACTTAAAGTCTGTGAATTGCATTTAAATATGCCTCAATAAGGTGGACTGAGGAAAAAGCAAAGTGCTCATGCTTCTTAACTTAGTAATTGCATTTCTAAGAATTTGATATAAAGAAATAATCTGAGATGTGTTTAAAACATACTAGAGCGTTCATTTCAACATTTTTTATAATAGCTAAACACTTGAAACAACCTAAATGCCCAGAAGTAGAATATTGTTTAGATCTGTCTGTGATTCATACAGGGAATCTATCAAGCCATTGAAAATTATATAGAAAATAGGAGTTGGAGAAATGTGTGCTATTTTACATAAAAAGGCATATTACAATACAGTATGTGCTCTAGTTTTTTACTTCTGTTTTTATTTTAAAACTGGAAGTTAATAGAGTGAAACATTTTTCACTATGTCATTGATAAATGAGGTGCGAGTGGGATTTTTGTGATATTATGCAAGTGAGATTTGAAAATCTGCTACCTCCATATATGTTTTCTTCTTCTCCTTGGAAATGGGAGTGATGAAACATTTAGACCAATGTTCTTTAGCAACAAGATAGGCCAAGTTCACTATTTCTTTTTATTATAAAACAGGGATTATATGCACCCTGAAGGATATTGACTAATATTTACAAATCCTCGAGCTGATACCCTTAGCTTTGATTTTATATATATATAAAAAAAAACCAACAAACTCCTTAAATTAGTTTATGAGGATAGTTATCCATCTGTATCTAAAATCAGAAGAGAGTTGGAATGAGATTAATTAGACACAGACCTACAATATATTTCCTGGAGTATGGCAAGGATCAGAATATCTCTTACCTATAGCCTGCAGGTAAAATGTCCCATGTGCTGGTTGAGCAGCCCCAGAGCAGGAATTCAGGATGACTTGGAGTACTGAATATCCCCACCTTGAGGCAGGGAGGGAAGGTAAAACAGATCAGCTCAATAGTGTTTGAACAGATAAACTCAATAGGGAATAAAGGGCCTTTGAAATCCTTTGATTGGTCTCTCTCTTGGTGTCCTGAAATTTTCATTTCATAATTGAAAGAATAGATCAACTCAGAGATCTCCAGTTTTGTATCTCCAACTTTGACAGGCCCTAGAACATCAAGGAAATATCTAAAATTAGATGTATTTGGGGGTGCCTGGCTGTCTCGGTAGAGCATGTGATTCTTGGGGTTGTAAATTCAAGCCCCACATTGGGTGTAGAGATTACTTAAGAAATAAAAATCTTTATTTTTTTAAGTTTATTTTATTTATTTGGAGAGAGAGAGAGAGAGAGAGCAGGAGGGGCAGAGAGAGGGGAAGAGAAAATCCCAAGCAGGCTCCACCCTGTTAGCACAGAGCCTGATGCAGGGCTTGAACCCACAAACTGTGAGATCATAACCTGAACCAAACCAAGGATTGGACACTTAACCGACTGAGCCACCCAGGCGCCCCAAGAAATAAAAATCTTAAAAAAAATGAAACAAAATTGGATATATGTTTCAGTATCTGTTCACTTTTTTAGAGTAAAGTAAGAAAATGTTAGTGGTAGCATTCAAACATTTCAAGCATGTTTTGTATACACTTGTGACCCTGTACTCAAAAATTATAATCTTGTCCACAAATTTTTTTTTTGTTTTGTCTGTAAGTTTGCGATTAATTGGATTTTTTATAAACAGGATCTTCTTTTATGTTAAGCCCAGTTTGTTAAAATTTTGTGGGAATAAGAAATATTCTTGGTTTTAGAAAGCAAATATTTTTTAACATTCCCATTTAAATGATTAAAATATCTCATTCATCAAATGATGAATGAGTACCTTTTTAGGAGGGACTTGCAAAAATATTACAAGTGGGCCCTTTGGTGTCTGTACAAGTCTAGGCCAAGAAAGAGACCTACGTTAAGGAACTTACAAAGTGTCCATTCATATCTTCACCAAACACACATATACATATATAGTGAAATGTGGAATATAGTTATAGCTAAGGCAATTCGTACGGAGAAATATCTAAGACAATGTATGGATTGGTAACAGAAAACAGAGCCCCAAAACTGCTCATGTCTTGCGTAAAAGTCATTTCTCCCTAATTTAAACTAGGGTGTCAGTGTTTTATTTCCAGATGATTGGTGTCAGAGAGCTATTGTCATTTATACCCATGCATTTTCTTTCTCTCTGAATTTCATCTAAGACAGGTATGCCGGAACCACGAGTACTTGTTTGCATTGCATCCAGCTATTAATCGAGACCACAACCTTTGTGCTCTAAGAAGGAAGCTATTTCACCTTTAATGTATTCACATATTCTTTCTCTCTCTCTCTCTCTTTTTTTACTCTTTGGTATTCAGAAAGTAGAATGCTGTTTCCTAAATAGACTGTTTGTATGTATTTCTGGTGATTGTGGTGAGTCTAGTTACTGATTTTCCATCTGTTTTTCACAACTCACTTTTCAGTGGTTCTTTGTATTGCTAAGCTAACTACTGATTTTTGCAGCTGGCTTAAAGCAAACATGTATTTCTTTTTCATGAATCCCACTTTCTCGCTAGCTTTTCTTGTCCATCATGTTCTCAACTTGATGAATCTTCCATGTATGTCACCTTTAAAAATAAAATGGCCAGTTGTTAACAAAACGAGTTTATTTGGGAGTAGTCAAGGAATTGCATGCAATTCGGGACAAGGCACCTGGAAAAACCAGGGGCAAGTCCAAAGAGACAAAGGGAAGGTAAGCTTTTATTAGGCTTTACAAAGAAATTGAGGAGGGTTGTTAGGGAGGAAAGGTCATTGGAGAAGAACACAAGTTTGAGGTTGTGGTGATTTCTCATTGGCTGCAAGGGGTGCGGAGTGTGTTGTTCCTGGGGCGGAAGGAGACGTTCCTTCTTGATGTTTGTGTAGGCAGCTACCAGCGGTGTGCATGGTAGCCCTCCCCCTTCATGGTGTCCCAACTCCATTGTCAATGAGGTTTCCTTTGTTCATTTTCTTTTTTTTTATTAAAATTTTTTTTAACGTTTATTTATTTTTGACACAGAGCGAGACAGAGCATGAACGGGAGAGGGTCACAGAGAGGGAGACACAGAATCTGAAACAGGCTCCAGGCTCTGAGCTGTCAGCACAGAGCTTGTTGCGGGGCTTGAACTCACGGACCGGGAGATCATGACCTGAGCCGAAGTCGGCCGCTCAACCGACTGAGCCACCCCCGGCTCAGTTCAAACACCCCCTTTGTTCATTTTCACAGATATATGCTGGAAACTTTGAAAGAGGAAAAAAGTATGTGGTGTGTGATTTCAGGAATATATGATTTAGAGGTACTTCAAACAAAAGCACATTAGTCATATTAACAATTGCCAACAGACCATTTTTTAAATAGTTTATTTATTTTGAGAGAGAGTGAGAGTGCAAGCGGGGAAGGGGCAGAGAGAGAGCGAGAGAGAGAGAATCCCAAGCAGGCTTCGCACAGTCAGCACAGAGCTCAATGTGGGGCTTGAACCACAAACCAAGAGGTAGTGACCTGAGCCGAAATCAAGAGCCGGGCACTTAACTGACCTGAGCCACTCAGGCACCCCTTAATGTCTTTTTTTAAAAAAGGTCTATTTGTGGGGCACCTGGGTGGTTTAGTCGTTAAGTGTAACTCTTGATTTTGGCTCAGGGCATGATCTCAGGGTTGTAGGATCAAGCCCCACACCCTACTCTGCACTGAGCAAGAAGCCTGCTTGGGATTCTCTCTCCTCTCTCTGTTCCTCCCCTGCTCACGCAATCTTGGTCTCTCTCAAAATAAATAAACAAACTTAAATAAATAAACAAAATAATTTTAAAAGACATTAATAAGACAAAAAGTTGGGAATATTTGATGGTAAGAATACTGTTAATTTTTTAAGTGGAATAATGGTATTACAGTTTTGTTTTTAAAAAAGATCTCCTTATGCTTGTTGGGATGAGTATCCGGTGTTATATGTAAGTGATGAATCACTGGGTTCTACTCTTGAAACCAATAATACACTATATGTTAACTAACTTGAATTTAAATAAATTAATTAAAAATAAATTTTTTAAAGAGCCCCTTATAATTTAAGAGATACATGCAGAAATATTTATAGGTAAAATGATTATGTTTTCTGTGATTTGGTTCAAAATAATTCAGGAGAGTCGGCACCCCACTGGCTCAGTAGATGGAGCATGTGACTCTTTTTTTTGAAAGTTTATTTAATTTTGAGAGAGGGAGAGAGTGTGCCAGTGGGTGAGGGGCAGAGAAAGAGAGAATCCAAGCAGGCTCTACACTCACAGTGTGGGGCTTGAACTCATGAACCTTCGGATTCACGACCTGAGCCGGAATCAAGAGTGGGACACTTAACTGACTGAGCCACCTAGGCACCCCAGAGCATGCGACTCTTGATCTCAGGGCCATGAGTTTGAACCCCACATTGGGCATAAGATTACTTTAAAACATAATATAGGAAAGGAGAAGTGGATAGTTGTATAAACAAGATTGGGCATGAGTTGATAGTTATGAAAGTTCATTATACATAGGAGTTTATTATATTATCCCGGCTACATTTTTATATGTTTGAAATTATCTGCAACAAAAAGGTAAATGCATTTCTAAAAGGTTTAATAATCTTATACAAATAACCTTGTAATAGGCTTTTTTTTTTAAATTTTTTTTTCAACGTTTTTTATTTTATTTTTTGGGACAGAGAAAGACAGAGCATGAACGGGGGAGGGGCAGAGAGAGAGGGAGACACAGAATCGGAAACAGGCTCCAGGCTCCGAGCCATCAGCCCAGAGCCTGACGCGGGGCTCGAACTCACGGACCGTGAGATCGTGACCTGGCTGAAGTCAGACGCTTAACCGACTGCGCCACCCAGGCGCCCCTGTAATAGGCTTTTATAAATCACTAGGAAAAAGAGGAATATACTAAGTGAGCAAGCAGTGTGCAAGAGAAATGTATAAATGGCAAATAAGCATATGAAGAAAACTTCAGTCTCAAAAACATGCAAATTAGGACAATGTGTAATATTGTGATTTATGGTGAGAAACACATATTTGGTCTCTATCCACTCTTATTGGCTCAGAGCTCCCCAAGCCCTTGGAATTTCCTAAGGAAAAAGAGCAATGGGAGCCTCTTTTATCATAATATTTGGCCTTATGTGATCAGTTCCTGAAATAACACCATAGTCATAAAGGTGAAAGGAGTGTATTGTTGTTCACATGGCCCTTTCAGCCATGTCTAAGTTTATGTTAACGAGGTGAGTTTTGAAGAACCCTTAGGAATGGGGCTAGTTGTCAGGGGAGCCAACTGGCATTAGGGGGTTGGAACTTTCAGTCCCATCCCTCACCCTACCTCTGGAGAGAAGACAGGGGCTGGAGGTTGAATCAATTGCCAATGGCCAATGGTTTAACCAATTGTGCCTAAGTAATGAAACGTTCATAAGAAACCCAATAGTATGGGGTTCAGGGATCTTCCAGGTTGCTGACCATGTGGATGTGCTGGGAGGGTGGCATGTCTAGAGAGGGCACTGAAGCACCACGTCCCTTCCCACATATCTTATCTTCCCCTATGTGTGTTTTCCACCCGGCTGTTCCTGACTTATATCCTTTCCTAATAAACGGGTAACCTAGTAAATAAACTGTTTTCCTGAGTTCTGTGAGCTGTTCTACAAATTAATAGAACCCCAGGAGGGAGTCTTGGGAACCTCCAGTTACAGCCAGTTGGTCAGAAGCACAGGGGACAACCTGGACTTGGAACTGGTATCTGAATGGGGAGTGGTCTCCTGGGACCTAATGCCATCACCACATAGCATCCAAATTGAGTTCATTTAATTGCTTGGTGGTGGTGGAAAACACATTTAGAAATGAGATAACTTTTTTTTTCACTTGTAGAATTGACAGAGAAAAAAGTTTAACAATAACTACTATTGACGAGGATGAGGTAAAGCAATAGTCCATTTACCACTCACTAGTAGACAGATAAATCCAGTAGGTCCCTAGGGATTTCTTGGTTGTCATCTCTACCTTCTCTGAAGGGTGGGCATTATTTGTCATTCCCATTTTACATGTGAGCTTACTAAATACCAGAATTATCCAAGGTCACACAACTAAGGGCTTGTTTTTTTCCTTCTACTACTGGAAAAGAAGATTCTGTTGATGAAATATTTTGCAATATATATGATAATGAGTTCTCCAGAGTTATTTTCTGACCTGGGTGATCCCAGATGATTGAGAAACAGAGCAGACGTAAGCCCAGCCCATGGCTGGGAGCAAAACCCAGCTGATGCCAGCCTGTATCAGCCAAACCCTAGTCTACCCACGGACTTGGGAGTGAGAAATAAAAGCAGTTCATTGTACACCAAGGAGGTTTTGTGGTTGCATGCAGCCAGCAGCTGCCTGAGGCGTCACCTCCCTTCCCTCCCTACTGCTCTTACACAGCAGTCCAGCTAGTGCTTTAGCCCTACAGCCACTAGGCATGCTTCTCCCTCAGTTCCCTCAATACTGGGGTGTTAGGAAAGGCAGGCCGCTTATTTTTCCACCTTTTTACCTTGTTTCAAAGAAGACTTGAGGAAGCTTATTAAAATTCTCATAATGCAAAATAAAGAAAACTAGAAGGGCACTAGAGATAGGGAAATCTGTTTAGATCCCCTATATAGATAAAGTGAACATAGGCCACTAACGATATCTATTTCACAGAAGTGTAACAGGTATTCTGATTTTTTTCCACATCCTATATATAAACTGGGTAACATGAGATAGTTTTCCAAAGATGCCATCATTCTTGAGTAAGAGGTGGCAGTGAAATTGGAGACTTACTACATGGCCTACCTGGGATGACAAATAGTAACTGATAGTTCACTACTTTTAACAGCTTGCTTTTCCCACTGCAGACAGCAAACAAACTAGTTTCGGGCAGCTGGGACAATAAAACATGGCTCTTTCCATTGTTTCACAATTTCGGTTCTTGGTTCTATATAGGAAAACTCCATGAGTTATAACTGAAGAGAAAAATAGAGCCAACAGACAAGCTATATAGTTTAAATTTTTTTAATTATTATTATTATTATTTTGAGAGACACAGACAGAGCATGAGCAGGGGGCAGGCAGAAAGAGAGACAGGGAGACACTGAATCCGAAGCAGGCTCCAGACTCTGAGCTGTCAGCACAGAGCCTGACGCAGGGCTTGAACTAGTGATCTGCAAGATCATGTCCTGAGCTGAAGTCAGATGCTTAACCGAGTGAACCACCCAGGCACCCCAAGCTATATAGTTTTTTAAGTGGTGACTGATTTTTTTCAACTGGAAGTTATTGCTCCCTGCCACTAACATTTACTCTTTTCTTCAACAGTAATCCATTCAGGGGTGCCTGGGCAGCTCAGTCCATTGAGTGTCCAACTCTCCATTTCAGCTCAATTCATGATCCCAAGGTTGTGGGACCAAGCCCTGTTTCAGGCTCCATGCTAAGTGTAGAGTGTGCTTAAGATTCTCTCTCTCTCTCTCTCTCTCTCTCTCTCTCTCTCTCTCCCTCTGCCCCTCTACCCCCCTTGCACACCTCTCTCTCTCTCTCTCTCTCTCAACAAAACAAAACAAAGCAAAACAAAACAAAACAAAAACAAAACCCAATAATCCATTGTTCACTTAATGAATGCTTATTGAGAGCCTACTGTACATTTATCAGGACTACATTGGTGAATGAAAAAAATAGACCTTTATGGAGCTTTAAGTATGGATGCCATAGGATGAACTTTGGTGCTTTTGAAGACCATAGGGTAGGTCCTTATGGCTTTGAGCTCAGTAACAAGAGAGGGCAGGGGCCAGAGTCAGGTACGCTTCCTTAGGATATATCCATGCACAGTATTAGTTTTCTATTGTTGCTGTTACAAATTCCCAGAAATTAGTGACTTAAAGCAACACACACTTAATATCTGACAATTCTTTAGGTTAGAATTACCAGAAAGAACTCACTGGACTAAAGTTAAAATGTTCCTTTCAGAGACTGTAGGGAAGAGTTTGTCTCCTTGCTTCTTATCAGCTTCTAGAGGCTGCCCACATTCTCTGGGTCACTGACCCCTTCCTCCTTCTTCCAGCCAGCATCACTGCAGGCCTCTGACCATTCTCCCATGGCTGTATCTCCTTTTCTGACCAAAGTTGTGACAGGTTCTCCAATTTTAAGAACCCATGTTCTTAGGTTAAACTCACCTGGAAAATCTCCCCATCTCGAGGTCCTTAACTTAGTCATATCATCACAATACGTTGTCCTATAAAGTAGCATTCACAGGTTCCAGTAGTTAGGATGTGGATCTCCTTAAGTGTGAGGAGTATCGATGTTTTGCCTAACACACACTTACACATACAAAGGTAGTTATGTAATGAATATTAAAACTTATATAGAAATTATTTCAAAAAATGGAAATAAATAAAATGAACACAAACAAAAAGACTGGACCCTGAAACAGGAGCATAATCATTTTAGAAAGAATAGTTTTTCATGTATATATTATCAATATGTCTCTGATGAGTTACTGCCACTGACATGGAAGAAAAAAGAAATCGAGAACTACAGCTATAGTAAACAACATGGATAATTCTTAGAAACGTGATGTTGAGTAAAAAAGCAAGTCCCAGACGACTACCCAAGTACAGTTCATAGGTCTATAGATGAGTTTCTTTAGGGCTACAATGCAGATTGATAAACTAGGTGGCTTTAAAGAATAAAAATTAATTCTCTCACAGTCTGTTGGCCAGAAGTCTAAAATCAAGGTATGGGTAGGGTCATACTCCTTCTGAAGGCTCTAGGGAAGAATTCTTCCTTGCCTCTTCTGTTTTCTGGTGGTTGTTGGCAATCCTTAACATTTTTCAGTTTGTGGCTATACCACTACATTCTCCAGCTCATAGGACCTTCTTTCCTCTGTCTCTCTGTGTAACTCCAAATCTCCCTGTCCACATAAGGATACAGTCATTGGATTTAAGGCCCACCCTAGTTTAGTCTCACCTCATCTTAATTTGATTACATCTGCCAAGACCCTATTTCCAAATAAGGCCACATTCATAGGTGGGGGTGAGGGGAGTTAGGATTTCAGCATATCTTTTGGGGGACACAAACCCATATAGTCAGGTTTCCCAGGAAACAGACTCTGAGACTGAGATTTGCTTGCAGGGGATTTATTTATGGAGTACTCTGGGAAACAGCATCAGTAAGGGAGGGAGGGAATTGGGATTAAGCTGAGGGAGAAGTTGAACTGTGACGCAGGAGTAACAGAAGCCTGGATGATGCCACACAGAGCTCTGAAGGTAGGATGGCCTCACAGATGTCCATAGTTGGGATAAGTGGGCCAGGCATTTGTATTTCTGCTTTAACTAGGCATTGGATGCAGCCTGCCCATGTGAAAGGGGAAAAGAAGCTCCTTTCAGCCAAGAACAATTCCATAGAGGAACACAACTGGAACTCAGCAACCAGAACTCTGCAAATAAATGTCTTGGTCCTGGAGGGGATATCAAGATTGCGTACCCTACTGTATTATGGTTTTCAATAGATCTCAAAAATCAGCAAAAGTGAACAATATATTATTAATTCATATAAATTTGTGATTAATTATTTACATGTATGTATATGTCTATATATGTTCTTAGTTTTTTGGTTCTTGAGTTGGATGGTGAGTTTATAGTTTTTCATTATACTATGATTTATAACTAACTTATGTATTTCATGTAATCTTTTGCGTGTATCAAGTATGTAATCTCTGCACCCGATGTGGGACTTGAATTCATGACCCCAAGATCAAAAGTTGCATGCTCTACTGACAGGGCCAGCCAGGCGCCCCTGTGTCAAATATATTTACAAATATCATAAGAGGAAGAAGGAAAACTAGGCAAAGGTAATAAATATTAAAGTAGCTAGAAATTTTAGAACAAACATGAGTAAAGATAGCAAATCCTGAGTCCATTGCTAAAGCATTCAGAGGAAGAAAAACTTTCCCTGAAATTCCCTAATGTTCTTTGCTTTAGTTTGCTTGTATTTACTGTCTAATGTTATGTTATTTTTGGCAGAAAGTATGATATTGACGAAGTATATTGTTTATTTTCCTTTTCACTTAATTTTGAATTGATTTGTTCACCATGGCACTAATTTATTTTAAGTGAAAGAGGGGGTAAGGTTGTTGGAGTGATTAATAGATCTGTTGGTGCAATAAAGAAATCCACTTAATGCACAATATTGATATGTCAAGTTTTCACCATGGTATTTTTTTTTAAGTGTATTTGTTTATTTAAGTAATCTCCACACGCAATGTGGGGATGGAACTCACAACTCCAAGAACAAGAGTTGCATGCTCATAGGACAACTGGGTGGCTCAGTGGGTTAAGCCTCAGATGCTTGAGTTTGGCTCAGGTCATCATCTCACAATTCATGAGATCGAGCCCTGCATAGGGCTCTTCTGGGTTCTATTGGGCTCTGTGCTGACAGTGCGGAGCCTGCTTGGAATTCGCTCTGTCTCTCTCTCTCTCTCTCTCTCTCTCTCTCTCTCTCTCTCTGCCTCCCCCTGCTCACACTTTCTCTCTCTGAAAATAAATAAATAAACATTAAAAAAAAAAGTCACATGCTTTTATGCCTGAGCCAGCTAGGCACCACTCACCATGGTAGTTTTGATGGTATATTGAGTGGAGAAAGAAAGTTGTTGGAGTATGTTTGTATGATCACAGTTGTTACTTTAAAAAACGTGTGTGCAGGGTCATGTAGGTGGCTCAGTTGGTTAAGCATCTGACTCTTGATTTGGGCTCAGGTCATGATCTCACCATTTGTGAATTTGAACCCCATGTCAGGCTCTGTGCTGAGAGTAGAGAGTTCACTTGGGATTCTCTCTCTCTCTCTCTCTCTCTCTCTCTCTCTCCCCTTTCTCTGCTCATGCTCTCTCTTCACTCAAAATAAACTTAAAAAAATTTTAAAAAGTGTGTGTATGTTGTATATATCATATAGCCTTATATTTACGTAGAAAAAGAAATGGAAGAATGCACTCCAAATTGCCAGGTGCCATCTGTGGGGATCAGAAATGGAGTGGGCTACTTTTTCACTTTATATACTTCTGTGAGCTTTTGAAACTAAAAAATAACATTAAAACATATGTTTTAATCACTTGTTTCAAAATGACTGGCTTTAGTTTTTTTAGGCAAGAGTTCATCTTCATGCGTTTTTTTTCCTTGTTGGAAAAATGGCAGTGCTACCATGACATTCGAATGGGATAATGTATGTGAAGTCAAGTTTGAAAATGCTAATGCAGTATTGCGGCACAATAAATGTGAATGTGCATGTCTTATGGTAATATTATTTTTTAAAGAAATTAAATATTAACCTGTTGGAAATCTCCCAATTTCTCATGCCAAAAAATTCAGTTTCTTTTATCAAAATTTTTTTAATGTTTATTTATTTTTGAGAGACAAAACAATACGAATGGGGGAAGGGCAGAGAGAGAGAGAGAGAGAGAGAGAGAGAGAGAGACAGAATCTGAAACAGGCTCTAGGCTCTGAGCTGTCAGCACAGAGCCCGACACAGGGCTTGAACTTGGGAATGGGGAGATCATGACTTAGGCCGAAGTCAGTCATCCAATCAACTGAGATACCCAGGTTCCCCCCAAAATTCAGTTTCTTTTAAATGTGTTAGTTCATCAAGCACTTTTTTTTTTTTAATTCTAGGATTGAATACCTTCTCACCTGAATTTAAAGGAGAGATTAAGTGCAATGTTTTGAGCTATGCTTAAATGAAGATGAAATAGAAGAAGACAGAACTGTTAAAAATACGTAAGTTTTATTACATGGCCAAATGAAGGATTCAGCTTTGTTGTCATGGTATTCTTAAAAATTCCTAGCTTCTATGAAATTCCCTAATTATGGAATTTTTTTTCATTGTATTGAACTACTCCTGATTTCATCATGAAAATTTGATATGAAACTCAATTTACAGAAATACTGAAAATGAATTTAAAATTAAATGGGACCATCTGTATACTAATATGATTCAATGTTGTTGATTCACATTTTCTCCAGATTAAAGACTGTTCTGAACTCTAAGTCTTTGAAATAAATGAGACTGAAATTTAATGTGGTTGTGTCTGAGTATGTTACTTGTAAAATGGCCAATTATTTCTAGAAACTCTTCTACTCTCTGTTAATCATTTTTTTTATGTTGCCTTCTCTGAGCTAGTTATTGAGACACAA
This sequence comes from Acinonyx jubatus, assembly GCF_027475565.1. Classification (NCBI taxonomy): domain Eukaryota; kingdom Metazoa; phylum Chordata; class Mammalia; order Carnivora; family Felidae; genus Acinonyx; species Acinonyx jubatus. The sequence continues at coordinate 19,033,413 of NC_069390.1, read as the reverse complement.
TTTCATAACCACACCTTTTTAGCTGAAATCCCAATTCTGCCACTTACTCTCTATATGCCCCTAGGAAAGTTACTGAAATGTTTTAAGCCTCATTTTCCTCATCTGTAAAATGGGGTAAGAATAGTGCCTACCTCACTGAACACTTAATGTCTCTCTGCCAATCACTGCTAAATGCTTATATGGTCTTGTCCCATTTTACTGTTGTAAAATTTTAATGATTAATAGCTAAATCTGTACAAGATCATACAGCCAATAAGAGGTGGAGTTGGGATCTGGTCCCAGGTTTATCTGACACCAAAGCCTGAAGTTTTATAGTACTCCTTCCTCTTTGGAAAGTTATTAATGGTTCCATATGTTTGGTTAGGATGGCTCTGTAAATCTCTGGAAACCCTGGTCTGTACATTAAATTTTAGCATAGAATACTGCTGAATAGGAGTAGACCATCATTAAGGGTTCCTGTATGCATTAGAGTTTTTAAGCGGTTCATAAAATTTATCCATAGACAAAGGACTGCTGTTCAATTCCAAAAGTCTATAACCATCTGGAACCCAAAGGGCTTACTCTGGCATAGATCATTTCACTCTGTGGTGCTACTGTTCTTCTAGTCAATAGAATAGTTAATATTCATAAAAGGCTGAGGTGATCAGAATAAATGTGTGCATTTTTAATAAAGATTATTCCTGTTAATTGCTCAGACATTATAGGAAAAAAAATGGCTACCAAAATGAGGTGGTTTCAGTCTTCAACATTCCCTCAGTAAAAATACCATACTCAATATGAATTCTAACAACAGTAAAAAGTCAATTTCTTTTTTTACTTTTTTTTTCTTTTTTAAATTTATTTTTGAGAGAGAGACAGACAGACAGAGTGTGAGCAGTGGAGAGGCAGAGAGCAAGGGAGACATAGAATCCAAAGCAGGCTCCAGGCCCTGAGCTGTCAGCACAGAGCCCGACACGGAGCTCGAACTCACCAACTGTGAGATCATGACCCGAGCTCAAGTTGGACACCTAACTTATTGAGCAAGCCAGGTGCCCCAAAAGTCAATTTCTATGGTACCTGTCCTTGTTTATTAAAAAAAATCCAAAATCAACAATTATTTTTTATTGTCTGTTTATTTTTATGTCAGTTGCTGTGGTAGGTCCTGGAGGCACATGTGTGTGTTCTTCAAAATCACAACCAAACCCTTAGTGGGTATTTGTTGCTCTCTCCTTTCCTCTACCCGGCCTTCCTCTGCCAAGTTTATTTCTACTTAACCTTAGATCCCAGCTCAAAAGTCACTTCCTTAGACCTTTCTGGGCAGTCTTCTCTTCCCATGAAAATTAGGTCCTCCCTTTATCCTCTTTCCTTAAGCCCTATTCTTTTCTTCTTTGTACTCATTAAAATTTTTATCATATAATCAATTGGAAATGTACTTAATGTCTGCCTCTCCAGCTATTTTCATTTATTCGTCATTCATTCACTCCATGGGTATTTATTGCATACCTACCAAGTGTCAGTTACTCTTAGATGCACATCTTAGGTGAACATACAGTGGTGAACAAGAAAAGGTTATTGTCTTCATGATCTTACGTTACTGGGAAGATGGACAAAACCCAAGTAATCAAACACTTTGAAAGCATTAAGTGTTATAAGGAAAATAAATTAGGGTAAAAAGATAAGTAGTGATGGGGCAAAGGAGAGGAGGCTATTTGGTCTATTCATGTAGGTCCATCAGAGAAAACCACTTTAAGTGGGAGATCGTGTGAACAGAAGCCCAAATAATATAAAGAAGTGAGCTTTAGGAGATAGAGGGTAAGAGGTTCTGGGAAGAGAACAGGAAATAGAACTGCTCTGAGACTGCAGTGAACTTGACTTATTTGAGGAAATGCAAGAGGTGTGGCTGGAATCAAGTGAACACAGGAGAGCGTGATCGATGCTGCTGGAGAGGTGAGGGCAGAGAAACGAGTCTTGGAGGATTTTGTTTTTAATCTGATTTATAAAGTCATTGAAGGGATTTGAGCAGAAGAAATGATATCTAATCTACTGGGGGAAAAAACCCATTCAAGTTGCACAGAGAACAAACCCCACGACAGATTCAGGGAGACCAGTTAGGAGGAGGCTATTCCCATATTCCAGGCAAGAAATGCTTGTCGTTTGGATTAGGTGGTTAGTAGCAGAAGTGGGGAGTAGTGATCAGTCAAGATATATTTTGGAGATAGTGTGAACAAGACTTGTTGAAGAATTGAAGATGGGAATGAAATGCAAAGAAAAAAAATCTAGGTTGACCCCTAGGTTTTACACCTTAGGAAGCCAGTAAATAGTGGTGCCTTTAACAGATTGGAAGAAAAGACGAGGTGTGTGTGTGTGTGTGTGTGTGTGTGTGTGTGTGTGTGATGGGGATGGATTCCGCTTTGAACACGTTTCCCTTGAGATGTTTATTTAAAAAAATTTTTTTTCAATGTTTATTTTTGAGAGAGAGAGAGAGAGAGAGAGAGAGAGAGAGAGAGAGAAAGAGACAGAGAGTGGGCAGGGGAGGGGCGGAGAGAGAGAGACACAGAATCCGAAGCAGGCTTCAGGCTCTCAGCTGTCAGCACAGAGCCCAACACAGGGCTTGAACCCACAAACTGTGAGATCATGACCTGAGCTGAAGTTGGATGCTTAACCAACTGAGCCAACCAGGCGCCCCTGAGGTGTCTATTTTTATTTTACATCTGAATGAAGATGTTGAGTAGGCAGGTAGGGATTACATGTTTATATACACCTCTGAGCAGAAGTTGAGCCTGCCTAGATACATTAGGAATTCATCAACTTACAGTTGATATTTAAAACCAAGGGATGGGATAAAATCATGTAGGGAGACTGCAGAGAGAAATAAAGAGACCTGGGGTCTGAGCCCAAGGGCACTGCATCATATAGAGGCATGATGAGGGGCCACTTAAGGATTCTGGGAGGGATCAGCTGTTGAGGATAACAGTGGTTACCCATTGTTGAATGGTAGAGCAGGATGAGGACTAACAATTGACCATTTGCTCACTATTGTATATCCAGTACCTAGCTCAGTTTCCGGTACATAAGGACATAATATTTGTTGAATGAATGAATCTTCACTTCCATTTATTTGACACATCCTAGAGTGTCTCTAGGATCCAGGCACTGTTCTACATTCTATGGATTCACAACATCGTGTTCGCAATAATTTTAAGTTCTAGTGGGGGTCATAGACAGACATACAAATGCATCAAAAATACACATTGTCAGTTTATTTTTTTAAGATTTTAAAATAATCTCTATACCCAACGTGGGGCTCAAACTTACAACCCTGAGATCAAGAGTCACACACTCTCATGGCGCGCCCGGGGGCTCAGCCGGTGAAGCATCCGACTTTAGCTCAGGTTGTGATCTCATGGTTTGTGAGTTCCAGCCCGGTGTCGGGCTCTGTGCTGACTGACAGCTAGGAACCTGGAGCCTGCTTTGGATTCCGCGTCTCCCTCTCTCTCTGCCCCTCCCCCACGCTCACTGTCTCTCAAAAATAAATAAACATAAAAAAAAAAGAGTCACACGCTCTTCCTACTGAGCCAGCCATGTGCCTCTGTATTATTAGTTTATACCTCTCTTTCCCTCCTAATGCCCTATTCTATTTTTTAATACAAAATTTTTAAGTTTATTTATTTTGATAGAAGGAGAGAGAATCCAGCGTGGAGCCCAAGGTGGGGCTGGACTCAGGGCTCCACCTCACAGACTGTGAGATCATGACTCGAGTTGAAACCTACTGATCTGCCCAGGTGCCCCCCTTCTGCCCTATTCTAAGGAGCATGAATATTTGGAGGGCCCTTAGCAGATGAGCCATGATGAATCAGGATATATACATTTGCGGCTATATGGCACATGAAGACTTTGGCAAAAGGGAGAGGCTGAGGGGGAGGAATGGTGGGATTTCACTGAATTGGACAGGCAGCCTCAGCCAAAGATATCAAATTCAATTAATATAAAATGTGCCTGCTCAAATCCCTTGGCTGAATTCAGTTGACGGTTTATAAAAAACAGTAGCAGCCTTAAGGTTATACTTTTATAAGAGAGTAGAAAAAGAGTGGGAGGGTGTGGTTGGGCAGGGAGAGAGAAGGCTCTTAAACTAAATATTAGAAAATTATGATCTTTGCTTCAAGTTAACCGTTGACCGTCAGAATTATTATCCTTAAATTCCTGCCTTTTTTTTTTTTTTAAAAAAAAGAAAATCTCCAGTCTTGAATCAGCAGTCTCTACTGGTTAGGAAAAATTTTAGGTGTCTGACATGAACTCAAATCCATGCCAGAAAAAGAAACAACTCTTGATGGGGCGATGAGAGTTGCATTACACAATTTCTTTATTGTATTACACAATTTCTTATACTTAACTTTGCTGAGGTAGTTTTCTTATCTCTACTAGGACCGCACACTTTTGTGTCCCCTCGCACCCATCTCTCCTCACAGAAAATGTAAATTAAAAAGAGAATAAAAGAAAAATCTCTATTGTCCTTTACGGTCCAGTTAAACAAGGAGTCCCTTCCCCAAACTACTTATTCATCAAGCTGTGTTCCTCCATTTTTCATTCATCTTACAGCTCTTCTGCCACTGTGCATTATAGTTGTTTGAGTCCATGTAGTTATTTTGCTTCGAACTCCAAGACCTTGGGAACTGTGCTGTTTAATGCTCAGGGCGTAAGGGAGCATTTAGAAGGTCCACAGTAAGTGCCTGTAACCTGAGGGAAGATGCGCTGGGTGGAAGGCATAGAAACGGGAGATGCAAGCCTTTATTCGGAAAAGTTTATGGGAACAATAACGGCACATTTAACAATGAAAAAGAAGTGTTTAATAAAGAGGTTAAAATAAAACCATGACTCCACGCCCACTTCTTACTACCACCTTTCCATTCACTCGTGGCTTTTCAGACCCCATTCCCTCCTAAATCCCGAGCTCAAACGAGGCTGTCTCACTGGCCAATCGGAGCGCTGTCTTCCGTAGTCGTGAGGACTGCTGCAGCCAATGAGAGACCTGGGCGAATTGGTGGGGTGAGACACGCCGCCCTCTGGCGGAATCCTGGGGGCGTGGTGGCGCGCTGGGCGGGGCTGAAGCTTGATTGGCAGAACGATCAGCAGTCTTAGAACGGAAACTCGGCCGGGGGCACGCCAGGGGGGACATGGGCGGGGTAGCGAAACTGGAATCAGCCAATGGCTGACGCACTAAGCACAGAAGGAACGCTAGACCACCAATGGCGGCACGGATATGGCGCCGTGGGCGGGGTTTAGGCCGAAAGAGGCGCAGGAGCAGCGCCTGTTAGTGTCGTCCTCACCGTCACGGGCAGGCGCTTCTTCCTGGATTCATTCATTCGTTTTTTTCATTCACGAAGGTAGTAAGGCCTAGTTGAAAGCCATGGAGAGCGCTCTTCCTGCCGCTGGCTTCCTGTACTGGGTGGGCGCAGGCACCGTGGCCTACCTGGCCCTGCGCATCTCGTGCTCGCTCTTCACGGCCCTTCGGGTCTGGGGTTTGAGTCACGAGGTAGGGGTCGGACCCGGGCTCGGAGAATGGGCAGGTGAGTGCAGTCCAGCGCCGCCGGCCCCTTCGCCTCTGCGGCGGCTCGCGCTGCTCCGGGCCGGGGCCTGGCGGGTGGTGACCAGCGCCGGGCCTTCCCCTTTCCAGGTCCCCTGTCCTTCCTGAAGCTCCTGCGTCCCGCGTACCCCCCTGACCCCATTAGTAAGCTACTGGCTTGCCTAGACTTTTAGAGGTTTTAAATACTTAAAACGTTGTTGGCCCAGCTCAGCGAAATCTGAAGTGCCACTTGGTGGGTGCGGGAGGAATCTGGCCGGAACTGCCAGGGGCTTGTGTCCTTTAAGCCATTCCTGGTTCATGGCCGGGAGTCAGTCACCTTGCTGCCTCCCCAGTCACGGTGTACGCACCTTCGTTAGCCCCTAGTGAGTGTTTTTAAAGTAAAGTTTTTCGCTTTACCTGAATAATGGCCCCGTGCTGACGATGAAAGCATTTTGTTGACTTTTTTGGGGGGAGGGTGGACGAGAAGGACATAGAATTTCAGAAGTCTTTCTGCTTTTTGGAACCTTACCTCTCTCTAGTTACTTGGATTCGGCCTATTTCGTATCATTTGCAATTAAAAAAAAAATTCTCCTTAAACTTTTCTGGAGTCTTAATGTGTAACATAAGTATTGCTTCTGCAAAACGGTAACTTGCTCTCTAGCAATCAGAAATACTTTTTGCAGAAGAACATTTGTAGCAAAAAGTATTCCCACTAAGAGCTAAGCACATGGATCTAGTTCCATTCAGTTAGAGGATTTTAAAAATGAAAGAGAAAGGTCGGATTGGAGAAGTTGGGAAAATTACCTGCAGGGAAGTTGTGCACTGGCTTTTTTTCTATATTTTTTGTTTCTGTATTTTTCATTTCTTTGGGCTTAAACTTAAAAAAATTTTTTTTTTAAATTTATTTTAGAAAAAGAGAGCACGAGCGGGGAGGGGCAGAGGGAGGGAGAGAGAATCTTAAGCAGGCCACACACCCAGCGCTGAGCCTGACTCTGACTCTGATCCTACCTCTGAGCCACGACTCTGGGATCAGGACCTGAGCCGACATGAAGAGTCTGACCCTCAGCCAAGTCAGCGGCGCCTCTGGGTTTTGTTTGTTTTTTTTTTTAAACCAAGTAGTGTGCTATGGTTCTCTGTAATGATTTATTCTGCTGGTTTATGATTGAATGATCACTTGACCGAGCATTTTATTGAATTTTGGGATAGTTAGGGGTTTGCCTTCAGACTAGGCTCATGTAAGGTAGACAAATAATGTAACAACATAGTCTTTATTCATTCAAAAACATTTAAACATAAGATGTAAGAAATTAACCTTTTGGGACAGCCACATAAACAGAACACATCTCAAGTAGGAATGGATTTGTATGAGTTCTGTCCATGATGTGAAGCAGCTATTCACATTATAGTACTTATTTTTAAAAAATCACTTGGTGTTTTTTGATATTCCTTGAAAAACAAGTGAAGTGCTCAAGTTGATTATAATAAAGTTTATGATTTTGCAATTGACTTGCCCAATTTCTTGATTGTTGTTTGGAAAACTTGCTTGTGAACTTTTGAAATAGTTACACAAGATTCCAATGCATTAGGAAATTCTATATCAAGATGAAGTTTTGTGATTTGTAAGCAAAGAGTAATGTTAATAATTTTTTTTAACTAAAATTGACCCTGGTGTCTAATAATTCTAATGATCAAAGTCATCTATATATGAGTTTATAGTAAAAGTATTGAAAAGATTTGGTTCCAGAGGAAGGATATTTGATAAATTGAAGGAAATGTTTAAAAGATTTAGAAGTGAAATTTGAACCAGAACACTGGGATATAACTGAAAGGATCATAGTGTCTAAGTGACACTTTGTTGAGTTCAGTCTACCTTGGATTGTTAGAAAAATCTCTTTTTCAAGTACTTATGCAGAAGAAATGATCAAATTATTATTTGTAGCATTACATGTATGTTGTGGCCTGGATCTTAAAATATTTCCTTTACCTCTCCAAATTCAGGGAATCTTTGAGAAACAAAATTAAGAGTAGCTCATCTTAAACAGGTTATTTGTATCAGTTGGAGGGATGAACTGCAATAATTTGACAAAGAAAGCAGCAGAGATGATACTTGAATAATTAGGGTTAAACAGATTAAAATTAGATAATTTTTTCAACCAAAGTTAGGATTTTGGAATTAATTTTTGTGCGTAAATAGTACTAATAAGTTTTTCCTCTATAAAATGGGTATCTTAATCCTGTGCAGCCTTCTTTGAATAAGTGGTGTTAGCAGGCCGTATTATGGAGGCATTATCTACTTTCTGGTACTAACATTTAACATCTTCCTCTCCATAACCTATTAAATATTTTAAGTATTATGTAGTAATGTGCACTGAGTTGATAATATGTTTTTATTCTTGTTATTCTTAAGTCCCTTCGTGTGAGTATGTTTAATTTCTCAGATTTTAGAATCTGAAGGGGAGGGAGTGTGGGTCCCAATTTTTTTTTTTTTTTTTGGTCTTTTCCTATAGTAACTGGTGCATTGATCACATAGCTTTTCTAAATTTAAAAACAAAAGTTTAGGGGCGCCTGGGTGGCGCAGTTGGTTAAGCGTCCGACTTCAGCCAGGTCACGATCTCGCCGTCCGGGAGTTCGAGCCCCGCGTCAGGCTCTGGGCTGATGGCTCAGAGCCTGGAGCCTGTTTCCGATTCTGTGTCTCCCTCTCTCTCTGCCCCACCCCCGTTCATGCTCTGTCTCTCTCTGTCCCAAAAATAAATAAACGTTGAAAAAAAAAATTTTAAAAAAAATAAAACCAAAAAAAACCCCACAAAAGCTTGGAAAAATGAATACATCGTATGTATAGCATGGCAACTATAGTTAATAATACTTTACTGGAAATCTGAAAGTTGCCAACAGATTAAATCTTGAAAGTTCTCACAGCAAGGGGTGCCTGGCTGGCTCAGTCGATAGAGCATGTGACTCTTGATCTTGGGGTCATGAGTTCAAGCCCCCATGTTGGGCATAGAGCTTACTTAAAAAAAAAAAAGTTGTCACCACAAGAAAAAAATTCTGTAACTATTATGGTGATGGATGTTACCTAGACTTATTGTGGTGATCATTTCACAATATATACAACTGTCGAATCATGATTTGTATACTTGAAACTAATATAATGTTGTATGTCATTATATCTCAACAAGAAATAAACAAACCCTGAAAGTTTGTAAAAACTCGAAAGCAGGTATTCTTTGCAATTAGTAAAAATATTTCAGATCACATATTCCTAGTTGGGGTCTTAAGACCATCCATTACTTGGCCCACACTCTAATCTATCTCCTTTGTGAGTTAGGTCATCTCTTTTCCCTGCTTCTTTTCCAGTACCATTTCCACCCGAGTTAGGAATTGTGCTGATTTCACTAGGACCGGCAAAGAGGGTTTTGCCAATATTGCCTGTCATTGTTATGCGATACTTGTATCTCTTAGGAGAACAAAGAACTCCTGTGAAAGTGGAGCTTTAGTTGTTGGAAGGTCACTGTTGCAAATAATCAGAAGAAGATTGCTAACAAAAGTGGTCAGTTTGTACCAAATAAAGGAGAGAACAGTCGTTGCTGTGGAGAAATAAAGAATGTAATCTGTAGGCTTTGGTTTAAGCATAGATAAATTTTGCATTTATTTAAGCAGTTTCCATCATACAATTCATCTAAAATGATTGATATTGAAATAAAGTGGAGGTGATAGATGGAAAGGCAAGGTAAGTATACTTCTAAAGCCAAGATACTTCATAACTTTCAACCCACGACCACACTCTGAGCTCTTGTGTTTAGTTTTTAATGGAGAGGATATTGCTGCAAGCAGCAAAGAATAAAGGATCCACTGGGGCGCCTGGGTGGCTCAGTGGGTTAAGCGGCCGACATCAGCTCAGGTCATGATCTCCTGGTTTGAGAGTTTGAGCCCTGCATCAGGCTCTGTGCTGACAGCTCGGAGCCTGGAGCCTGCTTCGGAATCTGTGTCTCCCTCCTTCTCTCCTCCTCCCCTGCTTACACTCTCTCTTTCTCTCTCAAAAATAAACAAACATTAGAAGAAAAAAAAAAAAAGAATAAAGGATCCACTAACCAGTTAGATTTAAAAAATAACTTCATTGAGATATAATTCATACCATACAAGTTACCCATTTAAAGTGTATAGTTCAATATTTTTATTATATTCACAGGTTGTGAATATAACCATTATAATTTAAGATTGGAATGTTTTCATCCTCCTTAAAAGAAAACCTATACCTGTTAGCTATCACCCCCCAACCCTCACCCCTTCAAGCCCTAGTCAACCACTAATCTACTTTCTGTCTATATGCATTTACTTATTCTGGATATTTCATATAAATGGGATCCTACAATATGAAGTATTTTGTAACTGCCTTTCATTTAGCACAGTGTTTTCAAGGTTCACCCATGTTGTGGCATATTTCAGTGCTTCGTTTCTTATCATTGCTGAATATTCCATTCTGTGGAGTGAGTTTAGATTTTGCAAAGGGTTTTTACCTCTGCATTTTGCTGTCTGCACATCTATATTAGCAGATCCCTGAGATTTTGCAGCTTTGGATGCTGATGGAACTCCATTTGGCACTGTAATATTCCAGGGTTTTCCTAATTTAGTGGACAGTGAAGACTTAGAAAGGTTATCGGTTGGTGGGGTTCTTTTGTAGAAAAGCCATTCATCAAAACTGACTTTGTTTAGCCAAGCTCCAAGAATCAAAGGATTCTGAAAATCAGGTGTGATGCATAATTTCTGTTTTTACAGTGGATAACTACACAGGATTGGTCTAGTTACCTCCAGTGGTTGAAGGCTGCTTGAGTAACTAGGGTCTGTTGACAGTAGGTCCCTTTCTTAGGCTTTGCAGTATCACATCATTTGAGGAATTATGTATGAAATGTTAATTATTTCAATTGGCAATCCCGGAAAAAATAAATACCATTGAATGCTTGAAGTGTTCCAGGCACTTGACATAGTCTATATTTAATCTGTCTCTGAGCTATGCTCTATTATCCCCGGTGTACAGAGGAAGAAACAGAGGCTTAGGTAAATGACTTCCCTTGCCTATGGTTTCATAGCTAGTGAGAGAAGATCAGGATTTGAAGCCAAGTTGTCCATTCTGCAGTGCACGTGTTTGCGTGTTGGTGATTGGTTTACACACTGCATGAGTAAGTACTTGGGGGTGGCTTCCTTTATATCCTAGGCATATATTGCTTTTTATTAAATAATTCTTGAAGCTTTTATTTTTAAGTAATCTTGACCCTGAGATCAAGAGTCACATGCTCTACCGACCGAGGCAGCCAGGTACCCCAGAACACATTGCTTTTAATTGAAGGCACACTTTCAAATTTGCACATGCTTGGTATCTCTGGAAGCATTGTAGACTAGGGTAGAACGTTTTAGAATCAAGTAGCTCAGGATTTTCTTCAGATTTATAACCGTGAATCTTGTTGCTCCATGAAAAAACACTGGAAAGGCAGTCAGGCGCCTTAATAAAGCAAAGCGTTTGACTACCATCACTACGGGTGGATCTGACCTCAGATGCTGTTTATTTTCTGTTTATTACTCTGGTGTTCTCCGATGGATTCAGTGATGCTCTGGAAGTCCAGCTTGATACATGTAATATGCTTCCTGTTGACATTCAGGAGACTTGAGTATACCTGTTCTTGCTGGTGAGCTGATGTTGTTCACAGTCGTGCCATGTTTTTTTAAGAACCCAATTTTGTTTGTTTTTTGTTTTAAAGCAGGGCAGGTGAAGGAGGGCAGAGAAACAACATAACAGTTCTGGAAGGTATTTGTTTGTTCTGCAAGTTAGCTCCAAAAAGGGAGTCCATGGGCCTAAATGGAACAAGGTTTCCAGATTGGAGTTAGCAGGGCAGCCTTAAAGATGTTGTGCTAGAGCTGTGTGAGAGGAAGCAGAGGCGGAGGAGAGTCAGGCCGAGAGCATGCCTTGGTCTTACTTGGAGGAGAAACCAAAGAAGGTTTTCTGGAGTTAGAAATTCAGCCTCTGTACTCTGAGCTAGAATATCTTTTCCCCACACCCTCCCATTAGCCCTCACTATCCCCCTGCCCCCTCTTTTTTTCTTCCTTCTTTCTCCCCCTCCCCCCTTTTTTTATGCAGTGTTAAAGTTTCCTATTTAGAGGTCAAACCTGAACCCTTGGAGGCTCACACCTAGACTTGAATTTTAGCTTCTCTACTCACGAGCAGTGTGTAACATTGAGGAGGGTAGTAAACATCTCTGAGCCTCACTTTCCTCATCTGCAAAATGAGGATAATAGTGTGTGCCTGTTTCATAGGATTCTTTTGAAGGGTAAATGGGAATACTTATTCTATGTAAAACAGATAGTACAGTGCCTGACACACAAAGGCTGATAACATTATTAGTAATCTTATTAGCCTCACTAGCATTATGTACTAATTACTTGAGCTAATTGACAAGGTAAGTCTTGGTAAGAAAAAGTTAATATCTGGGGTGCCTGCATGGCTCAGTCAGTTAAGCGTCTGACTCTTGATTTAGGCTGAGGTCATGACCTCACGATTCTTGAGACTGAGCCCCGCGTCGGGCTTTGCGCTGACAATGCAGAGCTTGCTTGGGATTCTGTCTCTTTCCCTCTCTCTGCCCCTCCCCTGCTCATGTTCTCTGTCTCTGTCTCTCTCTCTTCCAAAATAAACTTAAAAAAAAAAAAAAGTTGATATCCGGGTGACCACAGAAAGATAATCTTCAGAAAGAAGATTATCATTGTTGTTGCAACTGAGATTATTGAGCTTCAAAACTATTTTTTTTTTCATTGTTTTGCTTGGTTGAATTGAGGATAATTTATTTCTTTCAGTTTCTGAAAAAAATATGCTGAAAGATTTAAATAATGAGATTTATAAGTTTAGAATACATGGGTAAGTGGATTTGAATAGATCAGTTTCCATGCCATCAAATGCCATTTGTAGAGAAGGATAAGTTAAAAAAACACTTTTTAAAAATAGTGTACCTTGGGGTGCCTGGATGGCTTAGTCGGTTCAGCATTCGACTCTTGATTTTGGCTCAGGTCATGATCTCATAGTTTGTGAGTTGGAGCCTTGCAGCTCCTTGGAGCTCATAGCACAGAGCCTTCTTGGGGTTCTCTCTCCCTCTCTCTCTGCCCCTTCCCTGCTCTCTCTCTCTCCCCCTCTCTCTCTCAAAAAATAAAAAAAATAAAAATAGCGTATCTTTTTCACTTGAGCTGCTGTAACAAAAATACTGTAGACTAGATGGCATCTATGGACACCATAGACTGTGTCATCACATGGCAGAAGGGCCAGGGAATCCTCCAGAGTCTCTCTTATAAGAGCACTAATCCCATTCATTAGGCTTTACCCTCCTGACCCACTCACCTCCCAAAGGCCCCCCATCCTAATGCCATCACATTGGGAATTAGGATTTCCACATAAATTTGGTCCTCACCACACAAATTCAGTCTATAGCACAGTGGATCCTTTATTCCATTTCTCTTCTCATATTTAGTGAAAATAAAAATATAGCAGTTTTCATCCATCTTCTGGGATAGATGGAGGTTAATGTTGGGAGGCTGGGTAAGCAGAGCCTTCGCTGTGCTTGGTGGAGAGTTTGATATATTCATTTGTCCATCCACAACCACAAATACTGTTGAGTGCTGTCCATGGACCTTGGAATAGACCAACGGGCTGGTGAACGGCAATCAGATGAACAAATTGTGCTGTTAAGTGATAAAGAAGACCTGCTTGGTTCTGTGAGAGCTTGTGAGTAAGCCCCAAGAGAGCTGCCCTGGGGACATGATGAGGGAGCTGAGCTCTGAAGGGAAGGGAAGAGTAGCAGCAGGAACAGAAGGAACAGCAGGTGTTTGGCTCCTGAGGCCAGATGTTGGGCGGCTTGCATGAAACAAGGCCTGAGTGACTGGAGCCGAGAACGGGTGGGCACGATGCAAGATGAAGAGTGGAGGGGGGGGAGATTGGGCCGGCAAGCGGGGCTACTGAATCTACGCGAAGCTCAGGGAGAACAATTGAAGGGATTTTAAGCACAAGGATAATGTTGTGGATTGCAACTTCAAACAGAATTCCTTGTTTCTATGACCTTCCTGACACTGTTGCATTGCCATAGAGATGGACCAGTGCAAGTTATTCAGATCACCTCAGTCAAAATTGCCTTAAAAAACCCAAACAAACCCAAAATGCAAATTCATACTTTAGAGTGTGGGTGACTACTCTTGTGCCATTCGTTCCTGGTTATCATCTTTCAGAGACCATTTCTTCCCATGGTGTAGGAAGTTCTGCTCTTACCAGGGACTGGGTGATAGGGTTGTTGAATGAACTCTGAAACTGGGCTACTGCTTTTTCGAGGCCAGTCCATAAAACCATGGTGTGGTAGCTGAGAAGCCTGCCATAAATCCAGCACCAGAGGGAATGCTGTGTTTTATTTACTCATTTTATCTAGTGAAACAATGGGTTTGCCCTGTCTCTGACTGGCAGTTCCAGGGAGACTATCCAGTTTCTGCAGAGTTCATCTTTACCACCATTAAGTGAAGTTACTTCTATTTAAATGATCTAGTCAGTGGGGCAAGGGAGGAAAGGCTAGCAGACTCAAGATTTAGAACAATGACTATCTCTCAAGAGTATTACATGGGTTAACAGGAGTGATAAGGGGACCATTGGCTTTGGAATCAGAATAGCAAGGGTAAGCTTTGCTAGTGGCTAAAATGGTTGAAGTTGGGGTGCCTGGGTGAGTCAGTCGGTCAAGCGTCTTTTTTTTTTTTAAATTTTTTTAACGTTTATTTATTTTTGAGAGACAGAGAGAGGCAGAGTATGAGCAGGGGAGGAGCAGAGAGAGAGGGAGACACAGAATCTGAAGCAGGCTCCAGGCTCTGAGCTGTCAGCACAGAGCCCAACACGGGCCGGAACTCACAAATCACGAGATCATGACCTGAGCCTAAGTCGGACGCTCAACCAACTGAGCCACCCAGGCGCCCCCCCCTTTTAAAAAAAAAAATTTTTTTTAAACATTTATTTATTTTTAAACGTCTAATTCTTGATTTCAACTCAGGTCCTGACCTCCTGGTTCAGTTCAGGAGATCGCACTGTGCTGACAGCATGGAGCCCTGCTTGGAATTCTCTTTCCCGCTCTCTGCCTCTCCCCCGCTCACACACGTGCCTCTCTCTCAAAATTAATGAACATTAAAAAATAAATAAAATGTTTGACATTGGGCAAAGATAGTTAACTTCTGAGAATAACTTTCTTCATCTATCAAATGGGGCTGATACTTTTCAGGAGTATTATGACAATGAAGTGAGTTGTGAATGAGGTTCTAGTGACATCTTTTATTTGTATACATTACTCTTATTTGATGAAGAAGGATTATTGAAGCCAAGAATAATGTAGTTCACTCAGCTGATAAACTATTAGAAATATGAAGTTATGAACTGATCAGTTAAGAGGAGATTAGTGCCATGAGAGGAAGATTTCTGGCTTTGTGAAAAGATTTACCAAGTGCTTCCTTGAAATCTGGCTCCCCTTAGTGAACCTCAGATATGAAGGTTTAGGAAGATTCAGTTATGTGTAACTTTTCCACTGAATTTGTAAAGACCTTAAAATTATCTTTGACTCTTCTTCTCTCACCCCACGTACAGTCTGTTAGGAAAGCTCATTGACTTTAACTTAGGAATATCTAGAATCCAGTCCCTTCTACACTCTGGTGTAAGCCACTGAAATCTCTTATCTTGATAAAATAGCAGCCTCCTGTCTCTCTAATCCAACATTGGCATCCCCCTACAGTCGATTCTTCTACAACAGCCAGAGTGATCCGTGAAAAGCTCATGTTGAATCATGTGATCCTGTACTCAGATCCCTCCCCTGGCTTTTCATCCTGTTCCTATTAAAAACTTCTGTGGTTGACAAGGCTTTCAACCACCTGCCTTCTGGCTTCTTTTATCTCTGACCTCATTTCTGCCTACTTTTCCTCTCTCTCTCTCTGTCTCCCTCCCAGTCACTTTCACTTCCTGCTTGAACACGCTTCCTTGAACTCACTTCCTTGGACGTGTTTGGCACTGCTGTCTTAGAGCCTTTGGTTAGTCATTCCTCCTGGAATGTCCACCCCTCCACCCCTGCCCATATCCACATGGCTAACTCTTACTTCCTCCCTCCTGCCTTTAAACTCACAATCCTCTGTCCCTGACCCCACTTCTGATCCCCATTACCCTGCTGTCCTTTTCCTTTTTCATAGCACTTGTCACTATCTCCCATGTTGTATACTTTGCTCATTTATGATGTTTCTTGTTTGCCTACCCCTTTTTTGAATGGAAGCACCATGAAGGACCAAAGTCTGTCTTTTTTGTTCACTTATGTATCTCAAGCACCTAGAACAGTGCCCACACATAGTAAATGCTGATATATATTGGTTGAATGGATAAAAATATCTATTAAGTAAGGTTTTCCAGTATTGTTGAGACTGAGGGTTAATGAACTTGGTGGGGGAATTATATTTTCTTTCTCTATTCTCTTAAGTGATTAGTTATAAATGTAAGAAATATTAACAGTTTCCCAGTCTCTAAAATGAGATTATTTATTTATTTGTTTTTTTTTAATATATGAAATTTATTGTCAAATTGGTTTCCATACAACACCCAGTGCTCATCCCAAAAGATGCCCTCTTCAATGCCCATCACCTACCCTCCTCTGCCTCCCATCCCCCATCAACCCTCAGTTTGTTCTCAGTTTTTAAGAGTCTCTTATGCTTTGGCTGTCTCCCCCTCTAACCTCTTTTTTTTTTTTTTTCTCCTTCCCCTCCCCCCATGGTCTTCTGTTAAGTTTCTCAGGATCCACATAAGAGTGAAAACATATGGTATCTGTCTTTCTCTGTATGGCTTATTTCACTTAGCATCACACTCTCCGGTTCCATCCACGTTGCTGCAAAGGGCCATATTTCATTCTTTCTCATTGCCACGTAGTGGCACATTCTCATTGCACATATGCCATCGTATATATAAACCACAATTTCTTTATCCATTCATCACTTGATGGACATAAAATGAGATTATTTAGTATAAAACCAAAATATAGATTATAATCTCAGGAAGAAGTTCTCCCAATATAGACTCTGGAATTAGACAACCTGCTTTTGAACCCCAACTCTGCCAGTTACAAACTACATCATGCTGACTTCTGTGTGCCTCAGTTTTCTCTTCTGTCAAATCGGGATAATAATAGGTTTGATATGATGATTACATGAGTTAATATGTGTGAAATACTTAGGACAGTCTTTGGCATTTATTTACCAAATGCTATATAAATGTTAGGTGATACTGTTGTTATATCAGCTGTCACTTTTACTTGTGGGGGTAATTCTTCTTCCCATCTATATCCATCTTCTTTTTCCCAGAGTTTTCTTAATAATTTACTGCATATTCCCTTCGGGATGGTTATCAAAGATCTCAACCCTAGCATGTCTAAAATTCAGCTCCTTTGCTCTGTCTTGCTGGTTCTGGACATCCTTATTTTTGCTAATTTTAGAGTCACCCAGCCTCTAAATCAGGATGGAAAATTCAAATGTCTCTAGCAGGTTAAGTAAATGAGTGAAGTGGACCAGGTGTAAATGCGTGTGTGGGTACCGTCCCAGAGATCAGTCCTGCATAGACTCCTCCTCCAGTTGTTACCTGTCAGTAACATTGGCCCTGTCCCCTTGGATTCTTCCTGAGAAGCCCCAGATAGCAATTTTCAAATGGAAAGTTTCTTAATTTTTTAAGACTGAGGCACATTTCTCAAGTGTACTCTGTGGACCAAGTAAATTACTCCAGGGGGTCAAATGCAGCAAGTGGCCAGCCTGCTCCTTCACCTCACGTCTTAGAATCACACTCCTTTCCCCCTCTAGCTAGGAGAGTGCCATCACACTGAATCTACCAGCACAGGCTCTCTCCCATCCGTACTTTTCTCCAGGTTCCTTGATGTATCACCTCCCTTTGGTGGTGTGTTGCAAGTTTCATCTTCCCCCAAAATCTCGAAACAAGTTACCTGGTACACCTTACTCAAAAACTTCAAGTTACCTAATGTCTACACAGATACCAAGCTGCTTAGCCCTTTTTCATCATGTTCTTATGTCTATTTCCGGTCTCATTTCATAATGTGGCCCTTTCTACATCTTTTCTTGGATGCATCTCCAAATGACTTACTGTGTCCTAGACATGCCTGTCCTTGAATATTCTTTCTGCTTCTGTGTCTTTGTGCAGGGACATGTAGTAGTTTCATTGGTTGTTGAATGTTGACCTCACTCCGCTAGGAGTGCTCTTTCTCTTCCTATTACACACCCTTCCTCACTCTTCCTCTGTGTGAAATTCTACCCACTTTTCAGAGGCCAGATTATGAATTTTTCTGGCTGCCCAGGTGGAAGTGTACTTTTGGAACCCTGATAGTGCTTGTTTTCTATCTTGTGGGCATTTCCCCATTTTGCCTTATTAGTCATTTGTGTATACACACACATGCATATGCAGTACCTCATTTGTTCTAAACTATAAGCCCCTGCATAGTGCACAGTAAGTAATATTTGGTGAGTGAATATTTTTTCCTTGAGGTTCTGGTGTATTTCAGTTGGGGGTGGGGTGTTTTGCTTGGGTTTTGTATTTTTTTTTGCAAAATGTGCACACCATATTTGTTTTTTGCTTAAAAAAATTTTTTTTTATGTTTATTTTTGAGACAGAGTGCAAGTGGGAGAGGGACAGAGGGAGACAGAATCTGAAGCAGGTTCCAGGCTCTGAGCTGTCAGCACGGAACCTGATGAGGGGCAGATCATGATCTGAGCCAAAGTCGGATGCTTAACCAACTGAGCCAAAATAGGTGCCCCATTTTTTTTTAAGTTTATTTATTTATTTTGAGAGAGATAGAGAGTGAGGTAGTGAGTAGGGGAGGGGCAGCAAGAGAGAGAGAGAATCCAAAGACTGTCAGCATAGAGCCCAACACAGGGCTCGAACTCATAGTTCAGGAGATCATGGCCTGAGACAAAGTCGAGAGTTGGACGCTTAACCAACTGAGCCACCGAGGCACCCCCATTTTTCTTTTTGCTTTAAAATTTCAAGTGACACACACCTAAAAATCTAGATTGAAATTAAACCAAGGCTGGTTAGATAAAGAATGGTTATAGAATTATATTATAGCAGGGCCTGGATAACAATTTGAAAGTGTGAAATGCAGTGAGATCAAAAAGATGTCCTTAAGTAGAATTGGTAATAAGCTAACCTTTTTTCTTGTGGTTTTAGGAAATTATTACAGGAAACCAACCACTCTGCCACATGTAATAAACACTTAACTATTAATGGAATTTTAATAATATATATATTGTTCATCTCCAAATCTTTACAGAATTCTTGGAAATAGATTTTCTTTTAGGAAGAAAGACTTTTCCAATTAAAGTTTTGGCAAAATCTTGCTAATTGGTAAGGTTGAGTGAATTAGTGAAAAAAGAACTCTAGGATATGTTATTTTGAAGTCCTGCTAAAATGTGCCCAAACCTTCTAAACACTTAGACTTTTTAAATTGTTGGAGACATTGAACCAAATTCCCTAGAAAACCTCTTGGGTGGGAAAGTCATTGATTGGTAAATATGTATAGCCAATAACTTCTAGAAAGTTCCACAGAGTGTGTTGGATATGTAGTTTATTTGCCTCATGGAAAGAAATGAAAATGACTGTTGGTTGATAATTTTTACAAAACTTTAGTCAGTCATTTTGTGAGAAACTTAAGAAAATTGGAATGTCATCAGGAAGCAGAAGAGAACAATGATGGAGTGATGAAACCAGAAGGGCTATTGAAGAGGGTGACCTCTTCAGTTGAACTCTTAGGGAAATGTTCTGAAAGAGGTAATGACTTGCTCAAGATCATACATCCAGTTAGAGAATGGCCAGGCAAGGCAGGTCGGTGGCAAAGGGCAGAGAATGGCGGGCTCATCCATGGTAGACTGAGCTAAAACAGTGGCAGGAGAGATGTAGAGTGGAAGAGATTTGTCAGGGTGGTCGGTGCTGACAACAAGGATGTGGGCAGAATTGGACTTCTTTATATATTCAGCAACTGATATGGGGCAAAAACAGCCCTCACTGTCCAAGTGCCCGACCTCTTGAAGAAATGACATGCACCTCTACCCATCAAGGGTGCCATTATGTCATGCTCTTGGTACACCCTTTCACAGTCATTAAGACTGGGGTAACTTTCTCATTAAATACAATGGTGTAAGCTGAGTGAGTTGATCCAAATCGCTTACCTACTGTCTCAGCTGTGCTTATACCCCCAACTACAGATTATGTTGATGACACTGAATTGCCAAGGAAATATTGTATTGTTTTAGTATGTGTTCCTCAATGTGGCCAGGAAAGGCTATAGTATCTTTTAGAAGTTTAAATGCCAGTTTTAGTGCTCCCTTAACATTCCTAGTATGTAGAAAACTCATTCTCCAGATTGGTTTTATTGTAATGACTGGCATTAACTGCTCACGACCAAGCTAACTCCAGTAGAAATATTGCCAAGCTTGCTTTAATGATAGCTGAACCTCCAGACTTGTCACATAAACAGAGCTAATGCAGTAAACAAGCTTTCCTAATCTTGCGCATTCAGTCTAATAATTTTGCTATGGAACAGGGAACTGCTGCTTATCTGTGTTTTCCAATACCTCTCTTTCTTTGCCTGTCATGTGAAAGGAGGTGATGATCTCTTTATAGATAATGTGAAAAAAAAAACACAGTGGGTTAGACAATAGTGTTCACACATTCTGAATTAGAGGAGGCTGAATTAATGAAATTTTACCGTAATGATGACATATTAATTTGCAAAGTGATTTTGCAAGTATTCTCAGATGGTTTCCACAACATCCCTGCGAAGCAGGTTAGGGTTGGTTTTGTTATTTCTGCATAATATGCCAGAATCAGGGGGAGATACAGTGACCGACATCAGGGTTACAGTCAATGACAGAAGAAATTGAATCTAGGTTTTCTGGCTCCAGCCTCCATGTTCTTTTCACTTGCCTGCCAAAGTTCCTGGTAATGATTTTTAAGGCAAGTTGGAATACCTGTATAAGAGCTTATACGTTGGAGACTTCCTCAGACATTGTCTAAAAGTGAAAGGTCTGTTTATGCCACAGTGGTATCCAAACTCCCATGGATCACAAGAATAACTGGATGTGCTTGTTAAAAATAAGGACTGTAGGTCTTCACTATAGACCTACTAAATCAAAATCTCTAAGGAAAGAATGTGGGCAAATGTATTTTTAACAAATAAAGAGGATTTTTAAGATCATGCATTTCGGGAAACACTGGACTATGGTCAGGCTAGCCCTAAAAGAAGACAGGGGACTTAGACACGCAGGCTTTTTAGCCAGATGTCTATTCTCCGTACCAGGGCTTGATTTATAATAGTGTTAAAACTT
Organism: Acinonyx jubatus; assembly: GCF_027475565.1. Classification (NCBI taxonomy): domain Eukaryota; kingdom Metazoa; phylum Chordata; class Mammalia; order Carnivora; family Felidae; genus Acinonyx; species Acinonyx jubatus. The sequence goes on along the minus strand of NC_069390.1, from coordinate 19,012,466 downwards.
CGGCGATTTCTGTACTAAATATTTACTAATAGTTTTGACAGTGAATAGAGATTCTATTTTAGGCTATTTCTGTGTTTCTGCATTTGAAATAGATTCGGAAAAAAATAAAACACTTGAAACTTAAATATGTTGCTATACAATGAGAACCACAAGCAGCACATTCAGAATTTCCCAGTCTTTACTAATTGGAGATTTGGGGTGAGAATAGGAGTGTTAATAAGAACGCTTTTTTGGTAGATGCAAATAATAGAAGTTTAATTTGCTTTTGGTTTAAGTAGGACCATAGAAGGATAGCTGAAGACTTTGGAAGCTTAACTATAAAGAATTGAGAATAAGATTTTCTTTTTTTCTGTTTGTGCTACTATTTTTTTAGTGACTTTTTTTGTAGTTTATTTTTATAACATTTAGAGAAAAGAAACCTTTAAATCTGCTTTCTTTCTTTATAGGTAGATTTAAAAAAATTATCTTTACTATGAAATTAATGTAAGTGATACATATTGATGGTTCTTTTTTAAAAACTTTATTTATTTTGAGAGAGAGAGAGGGCACGCGTGCGTGAGTGGAGGGAGGGTCAGAGACAATCCCAAGAATGATTCCATGAACTGTGAGATCATGACCTGAGCCAAAATTAAGAGTCAGATGCTCAACTGACTGAGCCACCCAGGTGCCCCAGTACTGAGTTTTAAAGGGCCAAGAGACTAGAGAGGATGTTCTAATTATTTTTTTTCTCTTTTTAAAAAATGTTAATTTCTCCAAATGATGAAGAAGGAAATGGGTTTAGGTTTAATCAGAAGGAATTTCCATTTTAGTTGGCTATGGGCCAGACTCAGTACTGAGTATGGGAATATAGTGGTGATCAGGAATGCCGTAGTCTCTGTCTCCATTGGTCTAGCAGAGGACACAGATCATTACATAAGCAGCTCCAGAAAGGGCTTAGAGAAGGTTTTCTGGAAGAAATAATGTTTAATCCAAAGTATGGAAGAAAAAGAGAAGGAAGACGATGATGTTAATAATGGTAATAAGACATATACTTATGAAAAATCTATGTCCCAGATACTTTTTTTTTCCCCATTAAATTTTTTTTTGTGTCCTTTTAGGGGTTTTTAAGAGCTGTAAATTCAAAGCTGCCCATGACAGAAAAAATGTAACTTTAACAATCGCATAACTCATTATGGGGAACCCCAGATACTTTTCTAAATACCTCAACAAACTTACTTAATCCTCATATAATCCAATAAGGTAGGTCCTATTCATATCCCCATTTTACTGAAAGAAAGCTAAGTTAATAGAGGGAAAGCGATTTGCTCAAAGACACATAGCTAGTAAGTGGAGAAAGATCCAGGATTTGAACTGTCCCCTGAACTTACTGTTAACCACTATGCAAACTACACTGATGAGTTAGAGATGAGCAGGTGAGGGCGGCTGGAGGACCAGGGAGCCTTTCCAGCCAAGGGACTGAACATTCAGGAAGTTTGGGCCGAACGTCCTGGAGGAGAGAGGCAAGAGGTAAGGCTGGAGAAATGGGCGGGGTGGGGGGAGCAGTCATAAAGGACCTTGAGGCTCTGGTGAGGGTTTAGTATCCTAAAGGCCTTGGCAAGTCATTGAAAGATTTCAAGCAGTAGAGTGTCATGATCAAATTTATAGTTTGGACAGCTGAAATTTTGGAGAATGGATGTGAAGGGAGCAACTCAGGATGTAGGAGACCAGTTGTTGTTGTTGGTGGTGATGGTGGTGATGGTGGTGGTTTGGGTTAAGATAATGGGGGCAGGGACTGAGACAGGGAATCAGAGAGAGGAGGTGCAAGTCACGGGCCTTCACCATAAATAGGTCGTGGGGGAGAAGGAGACGGCAAAGTCCAGAAGGATTGTGACACGTCTGGACTCTGGGCAGATGATGCCACTAGTCACTGATGTTGGAAACACAAGAGAAGGAGCAGACTTTGAGGGGGGAATAATGAGGTTGATTTCTTACAGGTTCTGTGTGGATGTCAGGCAATCTTGCAACAGATTAGGACCAGGCTGAGCCTAATGTTGTGAGTTCTTTACTGAAGTCCTTTGGTTTAGCTGTCATTCTATAGTTTTCATAAAGTTTGTGCTATAGGAAAGTTTGGAGACTCAGCATGTAATATCTTAGGAAAGGTAGCATAGTATTTTTGAACGGTTTGAGGGAGTGTGGCCCATGCAGCACTTTGTGCCTTAGTTCAGTGAATGTTGGCTGTTTCCTTTTCGGCAGAAAAGCCGGGAAGTGTAGTGGACAGTGTATTAAACTTAACAGAAGACCTGAGTTCATAGTCCACCTTCTCACCTTTGACACTTACTGGCTGTGGAATCTTGGGTCAGCTATTCTATTTCATCTCTCAAATATGTCTAAAAATACCCACTTTATGTTCAGAGATGTTGAATCTCTCTCTGAATCCTCTTTGTAGAAAGTACAAAGCATTTTATACATATTAGACATTGGGCCTTTTTCCCCTCTTCCGTTTTCAATTAGAAATCTAGAAATAGAATTGCTCCAGAAGTTGATTAAATTGTTTGTGTGAGGTTCAAGTTGCTTCCGAGATTTATTTTGAGATTTATTGCAACTTTGTCGTGATCAACACCTGAGTCTCTTCTGATGTGATTATCTAATATTATCTAACATATGTCAATTTTAGAATGTACCTAAAACAAAAAAAATTTTTTTTACAACTTTGTTAGAACATAAGCTTGGTTTCTGTATTTAAAGTGAAACTAATTTGGGGTGGGAGCCTGGGTGGCTCAGGCAGGTAAGCACCTGGCTCTTGACTTTGGCTCAGGTCATGATCTCACAGTTCGTGAGTTTGAGCCCCACATCAGTTTCTGTGCTGACAGCTCAGAGCCTGCTTGGGATTCTCTCTCTCCCCGGCCTCTCTCTCTCTCATTCTCTCCCTCGCTCATGTGCTCTGTTTCTCTCTCTCTCTCTCAAATAAATAAACTTAAAAAATTTTTTTTAAAAAGCAAAACTAATTTAACCACGAATTGTGTTAGTTTCTTTTATTAAATTTTTTTTTAATGTTTATTTATTTTTGAGAGAGAGAAAGAGACAGAGCATGGGCAGGGGAGGGACAGACAGAGAGGGAGACACAGAATCTGAGGCAGGCTCCAGGTTCTGAGCCGTCAGCATGGAGCCCCATGCAGGGCTGAACTCACAGACAGTGAGATCATGACCTGAGCCAAAGTTGGACCCTTAACCGACTGAGTCACCCAGGTGCCCCACGAACTGTGTTAATTTTAAATAAATACCTTCAGCTTCAACTTTATTTTTAATATATACAAAAGCTATGATTAGCTATAGTGGATTAAGGATATAGTTAAATTATTGGTAGCAAAGTGTTATTTCAACTGTGACATAATTGGAAGACTTTCAAGCTTGACATAACTGTTTAAAGTCCCATTATTGCATTATAAGCATTATTATAAGAGGTGATTATAAGTTCCCGTCATTTCTTACTCAATACCCCACTGTTCCTGTCTTAGGCTTAAAGATATTTAGAGAGTTCTTTTTTCTTCAGTGAAAGATTTTCTATTGTTCTCATCTTTATTTCAGCTAGATTCTTATGAATTATAAGGTTGATGACAAAGCAGTACCTTTTAGATCTCTATAGCAAAGGTATTATCTTTGAAATGAGGGCATATTTTCCAGAATGTACTTGGAATCTAATTTTTTAAAATATAGCAAAATTTAGGACTATATATAAATATCCAAATCTTTTAATATTTGCTTCAGAAATACATTGCTTCTTTGAAAATTGTGAGTTAATTTTTTTTGACAATTTATTTGTTGATATTACTACAACTGGAAACATTCGCTTTTCTCTCCTTTTGCACTCCTGTCTTTGAGTTGTCTCAGAAGCAGATGTTGAGGGACAGGGATTCTCAGGTGCAGTCAGTTTATTTGGAAGGTGATCCCGAGAAACCCCAGTAGGGAGTGAGACAGCGAAGGGAACACAGCCAGTAAAGGGGGCGTTTTATCAAGCACTGTGGTGAACTAGAACCTAATCCCACCGCAGAACTCTGGAGCTAGTGCAGAACTCAAGTTTCAGAGTTACTTCACCTGCAGGGCCAGGGAGCTCGGATATTTATACACCAATGGCCATTAGTCACTGGTTGAGGCCCGTTGGTGGGGAGGAACATTAATTTGATAGAAGTTCTGTCTTCTGTGCACTTGGGTGTTGCTGGCTTCAGCCACTTAAGTCCTTGGGCAAAGACATGCGTTTGAAGTGTGTGCTCCATTGGTATTGCCAGAGTAGAGGAGGCACCAGCTTAGCCATATTTGTTATCAGACTAGTTACTCTTGGTTTCTTTCTCCTTAAACAAAACAAAATAAGCCCAAGGAAAAGAGAGAAGGAGCTAATTCCTGGAGAAATAAAAAGAAGTACGGCAAATCTGAGGCATAATTTGATGCCTGTTGTAATCTTCCATTGGGGGCGGAGGCTCTGCCACCTCTCGGGGTTGAGGTGTTGGCCTGTTTTCAGTATTTTAACATTAAAAAGATACAGGTGACTGACTAAATATTGAATGGACCTCATGAGTTTATGTTTGTGTTAAAGTATGCATTAATCTCTTCATAATTTAATTCTGATCTACCGAATAGGAGATGGTTTCCACATGGTCAGTACAGAGTACAGCATTTGGAGGACTTGGGGGCAGATGTGGTTCGTTGCTTGTTGACGGAATCCTAATTTTGTATAAATACTGGATAACCATATACTTCAGGGGAGGTTGGCTCCCTCCTCGGCCCCGGGGGCCCAGTCTTGGGTAACTTAAGCTTATCTTGCTGATTATTTTCCCCTTGCTGGAGGTTGGTTTAGGAATAGGCATGTAACGAGGCTCTGGCCAGTGAGATGTAAGAGGTGATCTGCCGGAAGGAGGGCTTCTGAGAAGGCTTTCCTCCTCAGTAAAAAGAGGCAGAAGGAAAGGTGTTATATAAGGGTGAGAAGGCCTGCGGCCATCCTTGGGACCAGAGGGTACAAACTGGGGAAAGACCCAACACATGAGGACTGCAGAACAGAAAGATGGCAAGCACCTGGGATTTGATGCTGTCACTGAGCTTCTGAATGTACTTACTGTGGAGGTGCCTTATACTTCCTGTTAATTTGAGATAATAAATTCCATTTTTCAGGGCACCTGGGTGGCTCAAACAGCTGAGCATCCAACTTCGGCTCACAATATCTACCTATCTATCTATCTATCTCTATCTATCTATCTATCTATCTATCTATCTATATCTATCTATACCTATACCTATATCTATACCTATATCTATATCTATATCTATATCTATATCTATATCTATATCTATATCTATATCATGACCTATTTTGTGGTTAGATCATCAAGGATAAGATACCATCAGGGAGACTGTATCCTCTATTCTCGAGCTCTTTCAATACTCCCATAATTATCCTTTCATGTAAAGATATTTGTTCACCTTTGGTGTGCCAGACACTTTGCAGTGTGCAGGGGGTATAGCAGTGAACAAAATGGGCAAAGTCTTGGCTCTCATGGAGCTTGCCTTGGAATAGGAAAGATGAACAATACGCTCTCATGGAGCTTGCCTTGGAATAGGAAAGATGAACAATACACAAGTAAATATTTGGTAAGTCTGGTGGTGAGAGATGTACTAAGAAGAAGAATAAAGCAAGGTAGATAATAGAGCATTACTGAGGAGGATGGAGGGAAGTTTGTGTCCCCTTACATAGGGGGGTTAGGCAAGATTTTCCCAGTAAGGTGACATTTGAACTCAGACCTGAATGGAATTTTCTCTTTTCACCCAACCGTAATGTCCTCCTTGCTGTTCTTTGTGCGTCTCCAGCACAAGCTTTGGACTAACTTATTCCTCTGTCTAGAATACTCTTTAATGGATAGTGGTGATTTGAATAAATAGGGAGGAGGATTGGGAACTGTGTTATAAGGCAAATGGAATTCCTTCTTCTCTTAGAACTGCAGAGGTGGGTCTGGCTGCCAGTGAATTCTGTTGAAGACCCTAGCTGGGACTTCTGTTTTGTTTTGTTTTTTTGGTGAGTCACTTTTAAAATAACATAAGTATGGCACAAAAACAGACACATAGACCAATGGAATAGAATAGAAACCCCAGAACTAGACCCACAAACGTATGGCCAACTAATCTTTGACAAAGCAGGAAAGAACATCCAATGGAAAAAAGTCTCTTTAACAAATGGTGCTGGGAGAACTGGACAGCAACATGCAGAAGGTTGAAACTAGACCACTTTCTCACACCATTCACAAAAATAAACTCAAAATGGATAAAGGACCTGAATGTGAGACAGGAAACCATCAAAACCCTAGAGGAGAAAGCAGAAAAAGACCTCTCTGACCTCAGCCGTAGCAATCTCTTACTCGACACATCCCCAAAGGCAAGGGAATTAAAAGCAAAAATGAATTACTGGGACCTTATGAAGATAAAAAGCTTCTGCACAGCAAAGGAAACAACCAACAAAACTAAAAGGCAACCAACGAAATGGGAAAAGATATTTGCAAATGACATATCGGACAAAGGGCTAGTTTCCAAAATCTATAAAGAGCTCACCAAACTCCACACCCGAAAAACAAATAACCCAGTGAAGAAATGGGCAGAAAACATGAATAGACACTTCTCTAAAGAAGACATCCGGATGGCCAACAGGCACATGAAAAGATGCTCAACGTCGCTCCTTATCAGGGAAATACAAATCAAAACCACACTCAGATATCACCTCAGACCAGTCAGAGTGGCCAAAATGAACAAATCAGGAGACTATAGATGCTGGAGAGGATGTGGAGAAACAGGAACCCTCTTGCACTGTTGGTGGGAATGCAAGTTGGTGCAGCCGCTCTGGAAAACAGTGTGGAGGTTCCTCAGAAAATTAAAAATAGACCTACTCTATGACCCAGCAGTAGCACTGCTAGGAATTTACCCAAAGGGTACAGGAGGACTGATGCATAGGGGCACTTGTACCCCAATGTTTATAGCAGCACTCTCAACAATAGCCAAATTATGGAAAGAGCCTAAATAACCATCAACTGATGAATGGATAAAGAAATTGTGGTTTATATACACAATGGAGTACTACATGGCAATGAGAAAGAACGAGATATGGCCCTTTGTAGCAACGTGGATGGAACTGGAGAGTGTGATGCTAAGTGAAATAAGCCATACAGAGAAAGACAGATACCATATGTTTTCACTCTTATGTGGATCCTGAGAAACTTAGCGGAAACCCATGGGGGAGGGGAAGGAAAAAAAAAACCAGGTTAGAGTGGGAGAGAGCCAAAGCATAAGAGACTCTTAAAAACTGAGAACAAACTGAGGGTTGATGGGGGTGGGAGGGAGGAGAGGGTGGGTGATGGGTATTGAGGGCACCTTTTGGGATGAGCGCTGGGTGTTGTATGGAAACCAATTTGACAATAAATTTCATATATTGAAAACAAAACAAAACAAAAAAATAACATAAATAATTTGCTTAAAAATACGTGATCTTGAATGGATAAAGAAGTTGTGGCTTATATATACAATGGAATACTACTTGGCAATGAGAAAGAATGAAATATGGCCTTTTGTAGCAACATGGATGGAACTGGAGAGTGTTATGCTAAGTGAAATAAGTCATACAGAGAAAGACAGATACATATGTTTTCACTCTTATGTGGATCCTGAGAAACTCAACAGAAGACCATGGGGGAGGGGAAGAGGAAAAAAAAGTTAGGGAGAGAGGCAAACCATAAGAGACTCTTAAAAACTGAGAATAAACTGAGGGTTGATGGGGGGTGGGAGGGAGGGGAAAGTGGGTGATGGGCATTGAGGAGGGCACCTGTTGGGATGAGCACTGGGTGTTGTATGGAAACCAATTTGACAATAAATTTCATGTAAAAAAAAATAAGTGATCTTTAGGCGCACCTGGGTAGCTCAGTTGGTTGAGCGACCGACTTCGGCTCAGGTCATGATTTGTGAGTTCCAGCCCCGCATCTGGCTCTGCGCTGACAGCTCTGAGCCTGGAGCCTGCTTCGGATTCATTGTCTCCCCTTCTTTCTGCCCCTTCCAAGCTCATGCTCTGTCTCTCTCTGTTTCTCAATAATAAAGAAACGTTAAAAAATTTTTTTAAAAAGAAAAAAAAAACGTGATCTTTAGATGATCTTTTTGAAGACTTAAACCCACCCAAGTTATTTTGCCCCATTTGCTGCTTTAAAAAAAATTAACTTGGACTGTAAGAAAAAACAAAGTTAAAATATTTTGTCAGTTGACCTAATAATAAAACATGATGCCCTGGGTAATATCTGTAGAGTATCTTCTATCACAATACTTTCAACACAATAAAAGCTTAGAAACCTTACTGGTAAGTTGAAGTTTAATAACAGTTTTATTCACAAGTAATGTTAAAACAACAAAAGACCAAAGTTTTATGAGCTCCTCTGAAAACTGTACATTTATTGACTTTATCTAGAAGTTCAGTGTTTATATGTCTCTTTACTAGTCTTTTTTCTAAATGTATTGAAAATATTTTGCACCACACCCGTATGATTGCTTAGGTTTGTAAAAAAAAAAAGGGGTGGGGGGAACTTTGAATGAATTGCCAAATAGCATCTCCCATTGGCTTATCTCTAAAGTGATAATGCAAAAATAGAAAATAAAAACAAGTATTTTTGCTGAGCATATGATTTATGTTATAGCAAAAGAACCAAGTGATGCAACACTCCATTTCCTTGGCTATGTCTTGTTGAGACTCTAGTAGCTGTGCATACTCTTGTTGAAGAGGAGAATTTCTGTTTGCACTTTTTCTTTGGGTTATTCTGTACCTTGAGTGGCTCATTTCCACTCTTTTTTAAATTCATTTTTTACTGCCCATCTTATCTTTTAAGTATACTTTGTAGGTAGTGGTGTTTGGAACAAAGTTTTTTTTCTGTCTTTGCTGTTAGCCAATTAGTAATTATCTTTTATAATGGTTTTCAAGGAGAACAGAGATAAATGAAATTCAGATATATTACTGAAAGATCTTTTTTGAGAGCAGCTTTAACCTCTTCTCACCTATACTTTTTCTGGAACTGTAGAACAGACCAAATTAGGTTTCGCCAAATTTTCTTTTAGCTAACTGTGCCCTCCAGTGGAGAAAACACAGGGCAGTGAAATAGCCCAAGTAATAAAAGCAGCAGGGAGGAGAGGATGTAACGCATCCAGGTAAGATCCAAGCTGCATAACAATTTTCTACATGAAAGAGGTTGTTTTCACTCACCATAAGCAAGAATATTATGCATGAGTACTCCGTGAGTTTTTTGAAGATCCATAGAGGGATTTATTAGCAGTGCTTTGACATAATTGCCTTTCACAAAGTAGCTGATTCAGTGCGTTGCTGTGTTTTGTGCCCTCCATAATGACGTATTCAGTGTATGAAACGTTCGGCAAGTCTGGTAAGAGTTGAGAGTAGGGAGTAATTGGCTTTTTTTCTTCCCCTAGAATGAACTCAGATGATGACTTTTTATATTTTTAATTTTTGAAGACAAAAGAAAATCCCACATTAATTTAGTGGGTATGAACAAGAAACATTTTGCTGCAGCACCTGTGAATGATTATAGCACTCAGAAAATTGCAAATTGACCACTACTTTCCTGTTTTCTAAGTAGAAAGGGCTGCTGTCTTTGCTGTGACTCCTGGCCTCTTCTGTGGTCTCTTGGTGTCTATGGGAATGGTGATTGCACACGTCTGAGCCCCTGAGAGCGTTGCAGTGGCTCATGCTCAGAACACGGGCTGGTACACGTGCAGGTCTGGGCTGGGCATTGGAACCAGAGTTAGCGGGTGCTGAATTTTGCTGCATGGTGATGTGCACATTGTGCCTGCAGGCTTCCTCTGTCTCTGTCAGCGGAAGGGAGGGAGAACTAGATTACTTAGTTGAAGCAGGAATGTAAAACATTTGATAGTAGTTTTGTGCTTGGTGCAAATTGGAGGTATGTTTCACTAAAATAATTTAGTGAGTAACCTCTGAGAAACAGTAAACACAGGCTTTCTTTTTCTTGACACTTAAAAAATTTGGGCCAATTATCCTTACCACAAATTGTTGTCATTTGAATTTTTCTATATATCCAAGAAATAGAAGCTTTCTTCTTTATCTTATTTTAAGTGACTATGTATTATATAAACCTTTCTATATTTAGAGTGGTCCTAAGATTTAGGCATAAGGAGGACAATTAGAAATAAAAATACATGATTAAAAACCTTAATAAATTTATAAGCTTTTAAGCAAGGATCTTTGCATAGTAAGGTTTCAAAGGCATAGTGTCTTTCATTTGAACCATCTTGCAGAACAACATAAGTTTCTTAAAGAGATACTGCCAAACTGAAGTTAAAAAAAAAAAAGCATGATATGGGGCGCCTGGGTGACTCGGTTGGTTGAGTGTCTGGTTTTGGCTCTGGTCATGATCTCACCGTTCGTGAGTTCTGAGCCCCACATCAGGCTCTGCTGACAGCTCAGAGCCTGGAGCCTGCTTCAGATTCTGTGTCCCCCTCTCTCTCTGCCCCACCCCTGCTTGTACTCTGTCTCTCTCTGTCTTTCAAAAATGAATAAACATTAAAAAAAATTAAAAATAAAAGCATGATATGTGGACTTCTAGAGGGGAATTTTGAAATATTTGAAGGAAAATTATAATATGAACGTGATTGGGGCGTCTGGGCGACTCAGTCGGTTAAGCATCCGGTTAAGCATCCGACTCTTGATTTTGGCTCAAGTCTTGATCTCACAGTTCATGAGTTTGAGCCCTGCATTGGGCTCTGTGCTGAAGGTGCAGAGCCTGCTTGGGATTCTGTGTCTCCCTCTCTCTCTGCCCCTCCTTTGCACCCTCTCTCTCTCTCTCAAAATAAATAAATGAACATTAAAAAAAGTTTAAAAAGGTAATAATATGAATGTGGATTTATGTTTCTTAAAAATTGTTTACCTCTATTTTATCACTTTTATTTTAAATAATGGATTACTATGTTTTAAGATCTGTAGTAACTGTAATAACTGAACTCTTGAGGGTGCTGATGAGCACCGAACACTTTCTGACAGTTTGTACTGATGATCCTCATTAAAATTGAGTTTTCTCTGGGTTTTAATATAGTTACTTGAACATAGGCATATAGCTTGCTTCCCAGGAGACTTCAAAGCAAAGATACTTAGTTGTTGTTGTTTAGTTGGGTAAATAATTTACCATGTGCTTTGAAATTCTTCGAAAGTTCCACCGAATTTGTGCACTTTATCAAAACTATCTTTGGATCCCATTTTTTTTTAGTGTTTATTTTTGAGAGAGAGAGAATGAGTGGGGGGGTGGGGCAGAGAGAGAGCGAGATAGAGGATGCTAAGTGGGCTCTGTGCTGATAGCAGCAAGCCCAGTTCGGGGCTCGAACTCACGAACTGTGAGATCATGACTTGAGCTGATTTGAACCATGAGATTGTGACTTGAGTTGAAGTCGGACACTCAACTGAGCCATTCAGGTGCCCTGGATCCCACTTTTGAATGCTTGTTTAATATTTCAAATGAAAAGACCTATTTCATCACTATGAAATGTAAGTTTTATTACTGGATAAATTTGTTATCTTTTAATTTTGGGTAAATTTGCAGAGATGTTTATCTTCAGAAAGAAGCCATTCAAAAGTGTATGCTAACGTTAGGTTTCAGAGAATTAGCATTTAGCTTTTAGGGTCCCAAATAACATATGCCTTCCATCTCTTAGCAGGTAGAATACTTTAAAACTATAGTGTGGTATATTAATTTGAAGAAAATGATCAGACTTTCAGGATGGGAAGGCTTTTAGAGTATGGCTCCCTTCATTCAAATTCTAGAGGTGGTGATGTTGAAGATGTAGGTTAAGAAAAAGGTCTGTGTTACAAGGAGAGTAGTATACTAAACAAAATGAATTGTCCTTAATTGGAATATTAGTCATTTTAAAGGATGAATTTTAATGGAAACTTTGCATCCTCTCAACCTGTGAACAAAATGATGTATTTCCTTTTCCCCAGACTGTGCCCCTCTGTTTAACATTTCTTCTGAAATATCACACTGTTTTCATTACTGGGAGCTGAAAGCCATATTGGAAGATTTCTCTCAGCAGTTTGGTTTGAAACTGTGTTCCTTTCATTTAAGGCAGTGTTGTCCAATAGAACTTTCTGTGATGCTGGAAATGTTCTGTGTCTGTGCCGTCCTTGGCAGCCACCAACTACATGTGGCTTTTGGGCATTTGAAATATGGCTAGTGCAACTGAGGAACTGAATTTTTAATTTTATCTACTTTTAATTTAAGTTAAATTAACAGCCATGTATGGCCAGTGGCTATGGTGTTGGACAGTGTCGATTTAAAGTGCCTCTGCTAGGTGATAGATGGATCAGGGTTTGAATTATATCTCTCACAGTACGTGTGCATAGCCATTCGGTCCTCTGCATTTTTATAATGTTGTCTGGGATACTGTAACCTTACTTTCAAATAACTATATGTGAAAAGAAGAGGAATTATGTCCTGAAAACGAAGTTGGTAAGTCTAAATAGACTTAAATAGGTCTAAGATCTTGTGGCTCTTAAAACCCACAAATTAAATTGCATTTGCCCTTTGGGTGTGTCTCAAAACCCAAAGGTTTGTTTTTGTTTTTGTTTTTGTTTTCCTGGTACTTTCGAATTAAAATACAGCTATCTAGGATAGAATAGGTGACCGCAAAACGGAGTGACTGATTACACAAAAAAAGAAACAACAAACCAAAATTCATATGTGCCTGCGCAGGAACTTTATCTGGGAGTTGGTATGCTTTCCTGAACGTCCTTAAGTGTGGCAAGTCTTCCTATTTTGAGAGTAAACTTGAGGATTGGAAAGAGGACATTTGTGCTCATGTCTGGTAAATAATGATAAAAAATTTGAATAATGCTTTAGAGTTCCCCAGGCAGTTGCAATTTCATCTTGTGCCTGGATTATTAGCCCCTTGTTACAGATGAGAGAACAATGATTTCATCAAAGTTTTAACATTCATTCATTCAACAGACATTTATTGCTTACTATTACATGTAAGTTTCAAGGTTGGGACTGGAAGAACAGTCACTTCCCTGGAGAAGCAGGGAATTTATAGCAGGGGCAATTAAACAAAAACCACAAGAAATTATAATATGGTGTGCCTGATACTATGCTGTACAATTGTATAGCTTTCTCTGGTTTCAGTTACTTGTGGTCAACTGCGGTTCTGGAAGCAGAGGATTCTCCTTTGGATATAACTGTCAAACACTTCATCTTTATCATGTAGGCATTTTATCATCTCATCACAGGAAGAGTGAGTACAGTAAGATATTTTGAGAGAGAGACCAGATTCACATAACTTATTACAGTATATTGTTATAATGTTCCATCTTACTATTAGTTATCATTGTTAATCTCTTAATGTGCCTAATTTACAAATGAAACTTTATCAGAGGCATGGATATATAGGAAAAAATACAGTATGTATAAGGTTTGATACAGTCTGTGGTTTCAGGCATCTGCTGGGGCTCTGTGTTGGGGGACTACTATATGTATGCATGGGATGCATCGAGAGAGCAGAAGCACCTGGGGTGGGGGTGATTGATGAGGGCAGCAGGACTCCTCCAGGTGGAGAAGGCAAGGGAAAGGCACTCCAGGAAGAGGAGACAGCAGGGGCAAAGGTGTGAAAGTGCTAATGTTCTAAGTCAGGGAATAAATTTAGTACACGGAAGATATCTGAAAACTCAGGTGCACAAAATTTACTGTGTTCTTATATCATCTTGACCTTGTTTTTCTTCTAGTTCAGTCTGAAGAAGGGCTGGGCTAAAAATAGCTCCTGGTACAGTGATAAAACATTCAAGTAACAATTTCAAGGAGAAAGTTAAAACTAGATTTAGTTATTTGGCAAACACTTACTTAGAATATTGATGGGCTAATTAAAAATCACTTTCGTTATTAAAGCAGATCCCTAAAGGCCTCTCCTTGTTCTCACTAAGCTTTATGGGGCTTTAATTCATGGCTTTTTTTGCAGGGCCCAGAACAGTGCCTGACACATACTAGATGCTCAGTAAATATTTGTGGTGAATGAAGAAGTGAATCCTAGGTTATTTTAAAAGTCACTGTGAATGTTTAAAAGTATTAAACATGTGTTTTTTCAAAACTGGAACATTTAGACATTTCCATACTTCAGACTGGCCTTTGTCCCAATGTTTCTGTCACCTATTGCTATATAATAAGCTGTTCTAAAGCTCAGTGGCTTAGAAAAACAACCAAACATATTATTGCTAATGATTTGTGGATCAAGAATTTGGGCAGGGCTCAGTAGAGACAGTTTTTCTCTATTCCACATGGTGTTGGCTGAGGCAGCCCCACTGTGGCTTGAAGATTCAAGATGACTTCACCTCCTTGTATGGGGTCTTGGTACTAGTTGTTGACTGGGGAGCCTTAGTTCTCCATGTAGCCTCTCCATAGGGTCACTCGTCATTCACTAGACATCACTGAGCTGTCCTTCCATGGCATGGACGTTGTTCTGAGAAGGTGAAAACAGAAATTGCAGGATATCTTAAGGCCTTGACCTGGAAGTCATACAGTGTCACTTCTGCCACATTCTTTTGGTCAAAGCAAGTCATAGGAGCAGCCCAGAATCGGGCAGAGGAGAAAAGATTCTGCCTTATGATGGAAGAGTGGCATATTCCTGTTGCAAGGTGGCATAAGATGGGAGGTATTTTTGCAGCTGCTTTTGGAAATATTCTACTATAGCCAGCTCACTGAGCATATATAACAAGTCACACCTCTTCCACATGCAGAAAACACTTCCCCTCCCCCAGAAGTTTTATCTCATTATGGCATCAACTTGAAGTCCGGGATTGTATCATTTAAGTAAAGTCCAGATGCACATGAAGTTTCTCAGGCACAGATGCTCAGGCAGCTTCTGATCTAGAAATCCGTGAACCAAACGACAAAGTTGCCTACCCTTCCACCTCATCTGCCCACACCCAGCATCCAGTGGTGAGACAGGGATGGGAATACCGCAATAGATACTCGAGGAACGTAGGCGTCACTGGTCCATAGCAATTTTGAAACCCAGCTGGACATATGTTACCAGTTCTTTTATGACACACACTGAGAATCATGAGAGTAGTAAGAGAGTTTTGCTCTTGACTTATTTCCTAATGTATTGTTTCTTGAGGCCATTCATTGTACCCTGTGCTCTTGGCTCTCTTCTGTGCTGTTTTGTTTTGTTGTTTTTTTCTTTTTTTAAATAAGAAATGAGTCATTTTGCAGCTGAGTACCTTTTCAGCCTACTTCCTCTCTGTGTGAAGTCGCAACCCCTCAGAGACTTTTTTTTCATTTTGAATGATTTATGTCTCTTTTAATCCAACTTTGTGGTACTTTTAGCACTGTCATTTTCTTAAAAACATCGAGAGTTTTCTATGAATCTTACTGGGGGTTGATTCCATGCCCCCAAAGCAACATCTATAATTCCGTGCCAAGGCCAACTTCTCTATGCTTTGGAGCAATTAGACTGTTATAAGATAAAGTCCTCAAGATTCTTAGAAATACCTTTATACAGGTGAGAGGGTTTGTTGGGCAATACTTAAATCTTTCCAAGGTCTCAACAAAAGATTTTATGGACAAACTCTTGATTTGATATTTACCCTGAGGCCATTTCTTAATTTGAGAATATTATGCTGGGTGGCAAGACTGTCTTGTGCCCTCTGTATCTTTAGGTTCTGCTTGAAAATTACACAGATCTTTATTTCTCTCTTCCTTATTTTATGACATGCATTCAGAAGAAGCCAGTTGGCACTTAAAACATTCTACCTGGAGATATCTTTAGCCAGATCCACCAGTTGGTTAGGTAATAGTCGGTCTTTCACATTATTGCGGGCAACATCCTTGCCTAGCATCCCACTGCTGTATAACCTGGCTGACACTCTACATGCCACTTTTCCAGCCTCCACCTGCCACTTGTCTCAAACAAATGCTGCATATTTCAGGTTTTTGTTTTTGGCACCTCACTTTTGGGTATCCATTTCTGTCTCAGTGAGCTGTTACTGAGAAACTACTGCAAAATATAATTGCTTAAGACAGCAGTCATTTTGGGACGCCTGGGTGGCTCAGTCAGTTGAGTGTCTGACTCTTGATTTCAGCTTAGGTCATAATCCCAGGCTTGTGGAATCGAGTCCTGTGTGGGGCCCTGCTCTGAGCATGGAGCCTGCTTAAGATTCATTCTCTCTGTCTTGCTTGCTCTCACTCTCTGCCTCTCCCCTTCTATCCTTCTTCCCCACTTTCTCTCTCTCTCTCCTTCTGCTCCTCTCCCCTCCCCCACCCCATAAACACACGCGCGCGCGCGCGCGCGCGCACACACACACACACAAAACCCACCGAAAACAGCAATCATTTCATTTCTCCCCACAATTTTGTCAGTCAGGAATTTGGGCAGGGCTAGCTGGGATGGCTCCCCTTGGTACCATATGGAGTCAGCATAGATGGCTTTGATGGTGCAGGAGGATTCAAAATATGTTCTCGCATGTGTGGGGTCTAGTGCTGCTTTTGGAGTATTGGTGGAGACTAAAGGATCTCAGATGGCCTCTCTCATCTTTGGGGTCTTGGATCTCCACATACTCTCTCATCCTTTAGTGGTTATTGCAGGACTTCCTTACATGACTGCAAGACCTCCAAAGGCCTAGGTCAGAAGAAACAAAGCAAGTAAATCAAAGCAAGCCAAATAACCAAAGAGAGGGGAAAATAGATTACCTCTGTTGATAGGAGGAATGACAATTGTACCTTGTAAAAGGACATGCAGAATGGGAGGGACTGTTCTTCAGAATAATCTGTCACATTGAATAAGTCTAAATTTAAGAATGATGGCCTGGGTATGTATCTGGTTTACAGACATGGTTTATTTGGCAATATTTGGTACAGAGTTTTAATTAAAAAAAAGAAGGCCCAATAAGTTGTCAACATTAAACATTTGGAAGATTTCATCTAGAAGTTTGTGTATCTGACCTCTCTTGAAAAATAGCAAGCAATTATATTAGGTCTGCATTTCCACATTAGCTGGAAATTGCTTGCTTTATTCATATTATCTGTCTGGCTTCTATAGGTATTTGAGTTTGTATTCTCTGTTCTGTAGATGATTGATTTATACACTAAGATTTTTAGGGGATACAGTGATGTATAACACATACAGAACTTACAGTAGGGGAAGATTGACAATCAACTGGACCCATACATAATATAATCACTAATGGTGATATGTGCTCTAATGGAATAAAGCAAGGATAAAGAGGATAGAAGGTAACTGGTATGTGAGTCAGAGGCCTCTCTGAAGACATGTTGAGTGGAGGACTTAGTGATAAGAAGGAGCCAGTCTTCTGAAGTGCTGGGCTAAGAGGGTTCTAGACAGGGAAAAGCAAGTAAAAGACCCACTGTGGGACTGGGCTTGATGTGTTTGATAAAAGGCAAGACCTTTGGCTGAGCTACATGAGTAAGTAGACAGCGTGCAAGGGGGAAATGGTTAGTAAAAGAAGTGAGTGTGGATGAGATCATGAAAAATCCTGTAGGACGTGGGAAGATCTTTGGATTTTATTCTGAGTAATGGAAAGTCACTGGAGGAATTCAAGAAGGGTAGTGATGTGATGTCATTTACTTTTTATAAAGATGACTCTGGCTGCTGTGTGGTGAATAAACTATAGGGGTCTAGGGTGGACATTAAGGAGCCTTACGGTCATCTAGGTTAGATACGAATGATGGAGCATTGAACCTAAGGAGCAGTACTTTAGGGAATGAGGAGTGCTCGTATATGGTATGTACTTGAGAGAGAGTAGACAGGTCTTGGGGATGGGTTAGCTACAGAATGTGGGGAAGAAAGGACTCAAAGCCGACTATGAGGCTTTTGGCTTGATCAGTGGAATGAATTGATGAGCCCAAGGGGAATTCCGACAGAGAATCAAGCTTGAAATGAGTATCAAGAGTTTTATTTTGACCATTACTAAGTTTGTGATGCCTACTCTGACAATAAGACCAATGATAAGGAAAACTCCTGAGGTTGAAATTGTTTTTATTTTATGGTTCGTTATACATGCATGTTTTTTCATTAAGAAACTTTGCTCTTATTTAGTTGAGATGTAAACTGCCATGGAGGGAGTACATGGATGTGTACCGGAGGATGTATTTATTCAATGTGTAACTATTTAGTGTGCAATGAGTAGGACAACTGAATACCATTAAGAATTAGGTGGTGTTGGTACTGTGTTGTGAAAATGTCACTGGTCCCTGAAATATTGATCTGTTTTTTTGTTTTTTGCTTTCCTATTTATGCCAGCTGGGTGTGTATGGTTATCAAGTATCGAGTGTAAATATTATTCATGTCATATTGTTATGGAGAATGAATTTATCTTTACTATTAAAAATAGTGGCATGATAGTAATCTAAATGTTCTGGGAGAGCTTCCCAGAGGTTTGTAACTCTTAAAGTTGAAACTACCATTTAGCTAAGACCAGAATCATAGCACATAAGGCAGGATGGAGTAAGGTGAATGGACTTGATGAATTGAAGAGCTGCTTGGGAAGGACAGAAATTTGCTTTTGCATTGTAGCCCACAGCTTTTCATTATAGAATTCAACTGCAAAATGAGATAATAGCTTTTCACTCCATCACCAGAGTCATTTGGACATAGCATTTTGACTAGATCTGCCATTCAAACCAGCCTGGCTTAGGCATAATTTATAATTTTATTTTTAGATTGTGACTTTAGGATATTATCACGAGATGGCTATAATACCACTCTTTTACTGTAATTGGCTTGGGAGGAAAATCTTTTATATAAGATGAGTTAATGGTTTATTGCTATTACCATTTATTTTATCTCTTTTTAGTAAATGAAAATCATTTGAACTTAAATTCAGATGTATATTGTACAGAGAACGTAACTGATTTAAAACCGTGTAAAATATCTTCTCTTGCTAACAAAATGTTCAGTTTTTCTTTCTTTGTGAAACCTTGAGTCAGAATGTACTAGTGAGTGAGAGTGTTTGTATTCCAGTGGTGTAGCTGAACCAGACAGGTCTGCAGAACAGTGGTTTATTTTTAGACACTGGGTTGCCATTTTTATCCTGCAAAAATATTCATCAGTGTCTCGCTGACAGGCCATCAGTTTTATAAATGTGTCACACAGACCAGATTTTGTTCTTTGTCTCATTCTCTTTCCAATTTCTTTCTTTTCCCTTTGACTTGTTCATACAACTGTTTGGAGGAGGAGAATGTTTTTTAGTTCAGTTCATGTATTAGATACTTCAATTCACAGATTTTCAGCATCACACAATTCATTCAGCTATCTGCAGCTGCTTACACATCTCTACTTATTGTCTGTCATGGGAAACTGTTGTAGATCATTGAGTTGAAGGTGAGGAAAAGAGAAACGCATGCATTGTAGGCTCTTTTCATGGGTCCATTCAGCTTTTGGCTTTGGCTTCTCCAAATATGCTGTTTTATGTATGTATGTGTATGCAGGGCATGCGTGTGTGTGTGTGTGTGTGTGTGTGTGTGTGTGTGTGTGTGTCTCACCCAGCTAGAGACTGGCATTATCTTGTATGAGCCATGGCTGCATAAGGGCCTAGAGGTTACCATGTGGCAGACAGCCTACTGGCTTGCATTGGAAATAAATCTGTCATTATCTCTAAATAGGTACAACACCAATCATTTAATTAGTTAGGAGACTCCCCTTATTTTTATTCTAGATCCTTGAGTGGCAAATACAATCACAACAGGAGAATCCCTGCAATCAAAAGAAAGCAAGGGGCAACTCATAAATATAGTAAATTAATTTTTTAATAGTGTATATTTACATTTCATTTTTATAAAGGTTCAGTTTTCCAAAGCAGGTTTGGTGTTCACTTGTCCATGCAAACAAATGTTTGCAGAGTAGATATTTAAGGGGCTAACACATTAATTGCTTTGGTGGATGGCAGGGCTTGGAAAATGGGATTCCTACCTTGTAAAGCTTAGTTATTTTAAGGAGAGAAGACATATTACCTAGCAGTATGGTACTAGGTAAAAAGTGTAGGCACTTTTTACCAGAAGTAGTGCCAGAAACTTGGGTTTACAACTTGTGCTCATCATTTCTTATCTGTGTTACCTTGAGCAAGTTGTTTTAGCTTCTCTGAGCCTCAGTTTCTTCATCTGTAAAATTGGTATGTACCTCAAAACTTACTGTAAAGGTTAAAAAAGATGATGCTTTTTTAGTAATATGTAAAAATATGGAATATCATATCTAGAACATAGTAAGCACGTGATACATACTAGTTAATTCATAGTAACAGTAATAATACTAGCAGGGATAATAACAAATATTTTACAGGTATTCTATAGTGCTTTAACAGTCAGGAATGTATTCAGGGAGCCTGGGAGGCTCAATAGATTAAGGGTCCGACTCAACTTTGGCTCAGGTCATGATCTCGTGGTTCACAAGTTTGAGCTCCACATCGGGCTCTGTGCTGACAGCGCAGAGCCTGCTCGAGATTCTCTGTCTCCTATCTCTCTGTCCCTTCCCCACTTGTACTCTCTCTCTCTCAAAAATAAATAAGCTTACATAAAAAAAGCATTTAAGGGGCGCCTGGTGGCTCAGTTGGTTAACCGTGGGACTTCAGCTCAGGTCACGATCTCGTAGTTCTTGGGTGCTTGACAGGTCAGAGCCGGGACCCTGCTTGGGATTCTGTGTCTCTGTCACACTCTGCCTCTCCACCCCTCGCGTTCTGTCTCTCTCTCTCTCTCTCTCTAAAATAAACAAAAAAATAATGAAAAAAAAAGGAATATATCCAGCCATAAGTAATAGAACACCTGAGTATGGTGATTTAAACAGAGATTTATTTGATAAGTTTGGGGTAGGCCAGATTGAACAGTCAGCATTTAACAATATTGAAAATCTATGTGCCAGGTACCATTCTAGGCACAGGGATTCAACTATAAATAAAATTTAACAGTCCGTATTCTCAGGAAGCTTATATTCTAATTGAGGGGAAAGGCAAAATAAACAAAACGAAAATGTAAGTTATTAGTGTATTAAATGGTGGGCCTCAAAAAGCTTTGGAAAGGAGAACCCATTTAATTAGGCCACAAGAGAACAATTGAGTTTTAATAAATGAAAGCTCAGTAGGAGAAAGGCACAATAGAGGTATAAATATGAGAAAGGATGGAGGTGCCATCCTCAAAATGGACTTGAGGTGAGAGTGCGGTTAGTCAGCAAAGTAGTCAGGAACCAAGAATATAAGATAAGATTTGTGTAAGATTTCTAAATTTAAAAAAGTTTCCCATGTTGTTGTTTTCATTCTCACTGTATATTACAACTAGCAACCGGATAGTTAAAACAAATACGGATACTAATATACAATGCTCTTCTAAACAACAGTAATAATAACACGCAATGGCTGACACTTAACATCATGCTAATTGTGTGCCAGGAACTGTTGCAAGGATTTGATATCCATACTTCCATCTTACTCTGTGAGTTAGGTACTTTTATTGTTGCCATTTTATGGATGAGTGAATTGAGCTAGTGAAGTAACTCAGACCAGGGTTATTTGTCTGTGAGGACAAGAGGGGATAGGGTAGGTGGGAGTAATACTGACAGAAGTGGAAGCAGACAGAATCCCCAAAGCCTGAGCAGAGGAAGAAAGGAGAAATTGAGAGTCTGTGTCGGCCTGTGATGGCTCATATAAACACACTTTCCCCTGATTTTCTGCCGCTCTGACTGAGGCTTACTTTTGGATGTAATTTGGTCCAGAGCTCTGTCCTGCTTCTGACACAGGCTTCCCAGTGCTAAGGCCCAAGAATATACCTTACTCAACAGGTACCATTAGAGTCCTTTGCTCATGGAGAGGATATCCTTTTTTTGTTTGATTCTCTACTTTAGGTTATCCTTTGAATGAAAGAGGAATTTCCCAGCTTCATTATTGGCAGTCTGATGGACTGAGTTTCCAAGATTAAGCACATTTAGGTAGTATCTGAAAAACCCTTATAAGAACAAATGTTATGATATGCATGGCCTGTCTATTAAAATTTCCATCTGGTTTCTTCTACACATTCTGTCCCAAATTAGAAGCTGCCAGCCTGTCAGAATACAGGTGTGGTCCACTCTTAAGAAAACTTGGTGTAAGGAAAATATAAATTTACAGAAATAACTAAAGTTGGGTGGGGGGATGTTTGCATTACAAAGATTCTTTAGACTTCTAAGTTAATTGGTGGGTGAGGGGAATTTGCTTTACATAATGATTCAAAGAACAGATTTTATTTATATAGTGAGTATATAAATGTGAAGCCACAGCTATTACTTTGAGGGTAAACCTACTTAAATATATTTTACATTGAGGACTTGGTCATGATATAATATCATGCTCATTCTCAGTGAAGGGGACAGATAGTATATGAGGCTTGTTACAGACCAAGAGTCCTGCTGAAGCCGAGGGTGGCCTTGCTTGTCCTGTTGGATTGAGAAGCCCTTGTTGGAAGGAATAAGTAGATTCTATCAGACAACAGATTCAGTGTAAAATATTACAGCGGTCCTGATTATTTCTCAGTAGATGTTGCCCTGAATATTCTTAGATGGTATCTGCTAAGTCTCCCAAAGTGACCCTTTGTATTTAAATAAAACCTGACTGGAAGACTCCAGTGAAGACCCAGTTTAGAAAGAACTTTATGTGAACTTTGAGACTATGTGAATCTTTCGGATGCTAGAGGAGTAACTCATGATTACAAGGCACTTTGTTGCTATGAATTACCCTCATAGAACAAACCCCCATCTCTTAATGCTGTTTTACAACTCTTTCTTCAAGTACTTGCTATTAGGGTGAAGCAGTAGAAACCCACAGTAATTCCCCCTTCGGCCCTTTTATCCTTTCTTTGATCAGTCCTGTCTCTCTGTGCTTTGTGTTTTGTACCTCTTACTCTCCGGTCAGGAGAGGTGGATTGAAGCAGGTAGTACGTGTACAGTGGGCAGTGGCTGTCCACTTTTGCAGAAGTGGTAGGGTAGATCTAGTGCTTTTTTTTCGTTTGTTTCATTTCTGGAAAGCCTGAGCTTATCAAGTGCTTTTCTGTTCTCGGCTTTAAATGCTAACTAGTGAAACATACCACCTCACCGTGGCGGTTACCATATAGGAGCTTCCTTATTCTGGTTAAGTTAGCATTTACAGAATGTAATTTTATTTTAATTTTAAACTTTTTAAAGAATTAAGAAATACCGTTAGTTATTATTAAAAAATAGAAATGCCTCCAAGTAAAGAAAAATTACTTAACCTCTGAGGTAACTCCCATCAACGTTTTGGTCTATGTTTGAGCTTTTAGACTTTTTAGACCTTCTCCGGTGTGCATACAAACATACACATATGTGTGTATATAAATCTTTTTTTTATACAAAAGGTGGTAACTGGACTTGTTACTCCTGTTGCATCTGGGAATTGGCTTATTTATAAGCTAGATTTTTGGCAAAATTCTTTTGGCTCATCATTAGATAATGGTCATTAGAAATTCCAACTAAAGGTCTTCAGGAGAAATAAACATTGTTAAAACAAATATGGTCAATTTTGCTCTATACAACTTTGCTCTAATTTGTCCTCACCAAACAATATATTATAGACACCTTTTACTGTCAACTGTTCTTTGGTGCTATAATTTTTGATAGCTGCATTGTGTTTCCATTGTATTGATGTACTATAATATATAATATAGATATTCTACATATAATATGAATATAGGTATATTATATATTCCCATATATGCCATAATTATATACCATTTATTCTATATATATATATATACACACACACTATATATACACTATATACACTTTATATATATTCTTTATGTATTATAATTTATTTAGTGGTTCTTTGGTGTTGAATGGTTTTAATTTTTCTCTTTCAAATATTGCTGCAGTATACCAGCATCTTAAAGGGCACGTTCATTCTGAAAAACCAAAAAGCAAAGGCATTGGAGCATTAAGTTAGTAAGGGCCAGGAGATGGCATGGAAAGGCGCATGACATTTAAAGAATTGCTTCAGATGCCCTTGTATCTTAAGGAGCAACAACCAATTAAGAAAAACATCTAATAGAAACCAATAGAATACTGAAACTTATAAATTCAGCAGTGTCCTAATCTTATGAAGAATTGAAGGTGTTTTCAAAACATTAAATAGCAGAATAGTGTTATCCTACAGCATGCCTGCAAGGTAGGTGAGTAGGTCAGTAAACAAGATGACTTTAACCTAAGGCATCAGACACCTTATTCTTTCAGTCTAGGTCAAGTAATCAAACTCTGTTAAATAATTTACATTTGAAAAAGTTATGGGAACTTTAACTAGACCAGTGACTTTCTAGAGTTCCTTTTTTAGAATAAAAAGAGATGTGAGTAATGAATAAAGACCATTGAAAGAACGTATGATTGCATTTTAGATCAATCAGATTTTTGTTAGAATTGTTTTTTGTTTTTTTTTCAGAACCATGCAGTTATCAATGAGTGGGGTTTTTTTCTTTTTAAAGTTCATATATTTATGTATTTATTTAAAGAGAGTGCACAAGCAGGGAAGGGGCAGAGAGGGAGAGAAAGAATCCCAAGCATGCTCCATGCTGTCAGCGCAGAGCCTAAAGCTGGGCTCAGTCTCACGAAATGTGAGATAATGACCTGAGCTGAGATTGAGAGTTGGGTGCTTAACCAACTGAGCACCCAGGTGCCCCTGGAAGATCTGTCTTTAAGAAGTAGCATCTTGAAGGAAGGAGAGTATTCTTCTTTTGATTCCTTAATGCTCCAGTCAGCTATGTTTAGAGTAGTAGGTTATCCATGAACTTGAATGAAGTAGGCTTCAAATGGCAAGGAGAAAATTATTTCACTGGTTTTTAGCTCCCACCCAGGGGTTCACAGGTAAAATACAAATTCTAGAAACAGACCTCAAGTTTTCTACCTTTCATATTAAAGATCTGTGGAAGAAAAGTTCAAAATAATTAAAAGATTGTTGGGGGGAGTGTGCCTGGGTGGCTCAGCCCATTAAGCAACAAACTTGATTTTGGCCCAGGTCATGATCTCAGAGTCATGAGATCGAGCCCCACATTGGGCTGTGTGCTGAGTTTAGAGCCTGCTTAAGATCCTCACCCACCCCCGCTTCTGACCCTCTCTTGCACTTGCTTGGACACTCTCTCTAAAAAAAAAAAAAAAAAAAAAAAAATTTTAAATTTAGTAATTCATGTTCTTTCTCCCTTGAATTTCTGACAATGAGCTAGCTATAGGTGTATTTAATCATTTTCTTTTTTTTTAAAGTTTTTTTAATGTTTATTTTTGAGAGAGAGAGAGACAGAGCGTGAGCAGGGGAGGGGCAGAGAGAGAGGGAGTCACAGAATCTGAAGTAGGCTCCAGGCTTTGAACTGTTAGCACAGAGTCAGACAAGAGGCTCGAACCCAAAGACCGGGAGATCATGACCTGAGGCTAAGTCGGATGCTTAACCAACTGAGCCACCCAGGCACCCCTCAATTATTTTCAGTAAATCACAGCTCTGACTTCACTTACACTTTGTTTTTCTTTTCTTTTCTTTTCTTTTCTTTTCTTTTCTTTTCTTTTTTCTTTTCTTTTCCCTTTTTTTCTTTCTTTCCTTCCTTCCTTCCTTCCTTCCTTCCTTCCTTCCTTCCTTCCTTCCTTCCTTCCTTCCTTTCTTTTTTGAGAGAGCACGCAAGTGAGGGAGGGACAGAGGGAGAGAGAGAATGTTAAGCAAGCTCTGTTTCCAGAATAGAGCCCAACATGTGGCTCAATCTCATGACCCTGGAATCATGATCTGAGCCAGAATCAAGAGTTGGATGCTTAACTGACTGAGTCACCTAGGAGCCCCAACTTACAATGTTTCTAAAGTTTCTGGATGTTTGTTCCAGAAATTAAAGTTGAGAGAGAAGTTACTGCTATAACTTTATATTCATCATAGGTATGGGATCAGTCTTGGCCATTCATTTAATGTTACTACACTTTAAGAGATGCTGGAAGTGAGGCTCAGAAGTGTTATTTACTGGTCCAGGGACACTTAGCTAGCAGAGCCAGGACTAGATCATAGGTTTCCCAACTGCTGGTCAACTCACCACTATTTTATGTAGAATCTAACCTCTATAACTGAGAAAAATAGTAGTGGATTGCACAAAGCTCCTTTAAAAGATCCTGTTGGAAATGTATCTCATTGAGTGTTCATTTTGAAAAATGTGATAGGCGTGAGTTGCTTAGCATAATTACATTGGCAGCATTGGGTTTTCCTAAAAAGTAGAATGAGGATCCAGCCAGATGTTGTCTGACAGGCAGGAATTGTGCTTCCATGGTTTTGGCTCTTCCAGGAGGGGGGGGCGGGGGGGGGAAGACCTTGGAGAGAATAGATTAGATTTCTTCATTTTCTTCCTCAAA
Organism: Acinonyx jubatus; assembly: GCF_027475565.1. Taxonomy (NCBI): domain Eukaryota; kingdom Metazoa; phylum Chordata; class Mammalia; order Carnivora; family Felidae; genus Acinonyx; species Acinonyx jubatus. The sequence continues at coordinate 18,986,066 of NC_069390.1, read as the reverse complement.
TTTGTTGTTGAGGAGTGCTTGGCTGGTTCAGTCGGTAGAGCATGCTACTCTTGATCTTGAAGTTGTGAGTTCAAGGTATATATCAGACTGTCTTTTGGGGTGGCTGTTCTGAAGTTCTTGACCAGACCTAAGTTAGGCATGACAAGTAGATGAACTTGGTTTCTCTTACATGTAACCTACCGAGGAAGGTGGTGAGGCTTCTTTGACTGAAGCATTACCGTTTAGGCCTTTATGGAAGTATTTAATGCCTTGAGGAAGAAAGTATTCACTAGGAGACTCTGGCTCAAATTATGACTTTATTGTAGTGTTACTGTGATAAGCCTAGTGGCTTAAAAGCAGCATAACTTCTTAGTGGGGAGGGACTTATTCATCAGAGTGAGTGAAATCCAAGTCTCTTTGTTCAGAAGGATTTTACTGACTTCTTATCTGAAGAATACTGTTAAAAGCTTAAACTGTATGAGTTAAGTTGAAACAAGCCAAATAATCTACACCCTCCCTGGATACTTATCTACCTAGGTGTGTATAGATTTGTACCATTCAGAAGTTAATTGTTGGAATTACCAAGTAGATCTCCTTACAACTCTCACTTTTATCAGGCCTGAGTTCTAGATTTCAAGGACACTCTAAGTGCTATTGTCCTACTAGTGTGTTTGCATACTGTTTATAAGCCAAGGAAATGTTGGATTTAGTTATTACTCTACCAGCTGAACGTGTACAATCATAAGATATGGCAAAAGCTAATATTTCTTATTTTGAGCTACAGGACTGTTCCAATTTGGAACAGTTTAAGTAACTTCAAGCCTACAGGCATTTATGAGATGTAAATTTCTTACATGGGAGTAAAGGGAATGTGATGGTTTATGTTGAAACATAAAACAGTTGTATAGACTGGGCAGTTATCATTTGAATGTTAGCTAGTCCATCCACATTAAAAAGAAAAAGCCATGGGGCACCTGGGTGGCTCAGTCAGAAAGTGTCTGAGTCTTGATTTTGGCTCAGGTCATGATCTTGCAGTGCATGAGCCCCACGTCCGGCTCTGTGCTGACAGCACGGGTTACATAACATATCAGAAATAAGAATCTCGTAACTATAGGATCAGCTTTTTCCTTGATCTGATTAATGATTAGGATTAAGAACTGGCCAAAAAGGGAACTTTAGTTCTGTTTCTGTGCTGCTTCTAGTTGTTTTAAACTTGCACACATTATTTAGCTTCTACTAATAGGAGAATGGTCAGGGTTTTGATATCCCAGAGGCCACATAGCCAGACTTAATGACTGTTGTGGTCTGTAAGGCTTAGAAGCTCAGGTGATTGAAAGGTGGCTGATGGCAGTGGAGAGTGCAGAGAATTGCCATTCTCTATATGAGGGTTGACTTGGGCACAACATAGAGCTGATTCCATAGCATGTTCTTTTTGGGAAACATCAGGCAGACGGGCTTGGGCTAAGAGGCTGGTTAAGGAATAATGAAAAATAAAGTTGGATTCTGCATGATCAGATTAATGAGGAATGACTCTTTGGAGTATTTGTGTATGCACTGTGCATTATTGCTAATGTGAGTGTTGTAGATAGTTCCAGGTTTATAATTCACGTTCTGTTGTATAGTGGGTTAATGTTCTGGCAGTTAGACTTAGGGTGGTGTGACCATATGCAAGTCACTTAAGCTCTCTTGAAATGGTTTATTTGTAAAATTAGATGCTATAATAAGCTGTTATTTACTGTAACCCTCATTTAGTTGCTGGGGCAGCTACTAATTGTGCTCAGTAGAGTGCTGGGGACAATTCAGATAGTGTCTGTAAAGTGCTTGCTACTGTGTTTGGCACATATTAGGTACTCAATATTAGATACATGGAAAGGGGCTGTTCTACTCATAGGAGCAGTCCAAACTCAGGTTCCTCTGTATCCTGTTGTGTAAATTGAATGCTGTACCGATTGGAGTTTTGCTTCCTAAATTCAAGGGATGGTACAACAAGAGAAATAGCAATTTGTTTTTCTGGTCTAGCCCGTGGTAAAAAGCTAATCTTTACTAACTTTTGAAAGAGGGTTTTTGTTTTTTTTTTTTAATTGAGGTAAAATTCTCATATCATAAAATGAACCATGAACCATTTTAAAGTGTACAATTTAGTGAGATTTAGTACCTTCACAATGTACAACCATCACTTCTACCTAGTTTCAAGACATTCTTATCACATCGAAAGGAAACACCATACCCATTGAGCAGTCACTCCCTGTCCCTCTTTCTCCTGTTCCTGGCAACCACTAATCTTTCTTTCTCTGTGGATTTACCTATTCTGGATATTTCATATAAATGGAATCATACAGCTTGTGATCTTTGTACCTGGCTTCTTTCACTTACTATAATGTTCATATATATGGTTCATCCATATTTTAACATGTGTCAGCACTAAATTCCTTTTCATGGCTGAATAATATTTCATGATATGCGTATACCACATGGGGTTTATCCATTTACCAGTTGATGGACATTTAATCATTTCCACCTTTTGGCTATTGTGAATAGCACTGCTACAAACATTCATGTACAAGTTTCTGTTTGAATACTTGATTTCAGTTCTTTTGACCATATACGTAGAAGAGGAAGTATGGTGTCACATGGGAATTCCACGTTTATCCTTTTGAAGAACCACTGAACTGTTTTCCTCAGCAACCGCACCTTTTTACATTCCTACAGCATGTAGTAGGGCTCCAGTTTTTCCACATCCTCACCAGCACTTGTTATTTTCCATTTTCACTTTAAAATAATTATGGCCAAACTAGTTTGCCATTATAGTTTTGATTTGCATTTCCCTAATGATGCTGAACATTTTTTCCTGTGCTTGTTGGTCATTTGTATACCTTCTTTGGATAGATATCTCTGGAAATCCTTTGCCCATTTTAATATGGAGTTGTCTTCTTATTGTTGAGTAGTTAGGAGTTCTTTATATATTCTGAATCTGGACCCTTATTAGAGCTATGATTTACATATTCTCCCATTCTTTGGTTTGTCTTTTCACTCTCTTGATATGGTCCTTTGATGTTCAAGAAGTGTTAGGCTTTTTGTTTTTTTTTTTTAAGATTTTATTTTTAAGTAATCTCTGAACCCAACGTGGGAATTGAACTCCGGACCTTGAGATCAAGAGTCACACACTCCAGGGGCACCTGGTTAATGGGTCAGTTGGGCATCCAACTTCAGCTCAGGTCATGATCTTGCAGTCTGTGAGTTTGAGTCCCACATCAGGCTCTGTGCTGACAGCTCAGAGCCTGGAGCCTGCTTCAGATTTTGTGTCTCCCTCTCTGTCCCTCTTCCATTTACACTGTCTCTCTCTCTCTCAGAAATAAATAAACATTAAAAAAAAAAAAAAAGTCACACACTCCATGGACTGAGCCCCTAAGAAGTTTTAGTTTTGATGAAGTCCACCTTGCCTATTTTTCTTTTGTTGTTTGTACTTTTAGTGTCATAGCTAACCTTAGTTGCTCATTTAGTTTTCTTTCTATACTTTCACTTTCTAGTGTTTCTTGTCTGTTGCTAACATTTATTGGGAATTTAGTATGTCTCAAGTTGTGTGTTAAGTACATTGTATTATGTATCCTGTTTCACTCTCAAACAATCTTGAATGATGAGTACTATTATAAAGATTATTTTATTACTTTTTTACAATACTATACTATCTGTCCCATAGTCATTGTCTTCACTTTACAAATAAAGAAATGGAGACTAGCCTCTGATAGATAGCAGAGTTGGGATTTGAACCTGGACTTGAACTTTGAATGTGGTCTGATTTTTCTGCCCATGTTCTTTTTTTTTCTTTTTTTTTGAGAGAGAGAGAGAGAGAAACAGCAAGTGCATGCATGAGTGGGGGAAAGGGCAGAGAGAGAGAGAGAAAGAGAGAGGGAGAGGGAATCCCAAGCAGACTCCATGCTGGCAGCACAGAGCCCAGTGCGGGGCTGGCTTGATCTCACAAATCATGACCTGAGCCCAAACCAAGAGTCCCACGCTTAAAGACTGAGCCACCCAGGTGCCCTGCCCCCTTCCTTCCCACTCATGTTCTTAACCACTTCACATGCTGATTTTGTACGAAAATAGCAAAAGTCTCAAGTCCTTCCACTGTAGGTAAGGAAAAATTGTTCTACCCTGGAGGTCTTCCATCTGAGCTAATAATTAAATTTACATGAAATAGTTTAACAGGAGAAAAAACTCAGTGTTTTATTACATGTACTTGGAGGCCCAGTATTGAAATTGAGACCCAAAGAAATGACCAAGGCAGGCAGCATTTATACTTTTTGGGCAAAGAGACAATTATATTTGTGAGGAATTGTTGGGATAAAGAAAACATGTTTGGGAGCTTTAACCAGTATGGAATTGTAAACAGAATTTGGGCTGAGATAGTAAAAAAGTAACAGGTCTGTTTCTACAGCTTTCTTGGTTTTAAAGTTTCTGTCTGGTGATAAGGATGTCTTTTTATTTCTTCTTGCAGGGAGGGTAACTTTCATGTGGGAAATTTATTTCCTGTTCTCAGAGGGACAGGGGAGAGTCTGAGTGTCCCTGCACCAGCTGTTTCTTCAGTAACTTTTTAAAAAATAATCAATATGCCAAAGTGGCACGTTTGGGGGCAGCCTGCCCTTGGCCTCGACCCCACTGTGGTGTCTTCCTAGGTTTATGATCTAGGAGTGGTAACTTCTCTGTTCCCGGTCAGAATTCCCACACTCATGATACCCTTTCCACATTCCCTTCCCATTTTGGGTATTCCCAAAGGAAACCACAAAGGCGTCTGAATGCACTAACTCACTGAGGCATGAGGATTAATAGCCTTTTAATTCTTACACAAGGGTTTGCATTTTTACAGAGGATGTAACATGAACTGAAATGAATCATTATCTGGAAAGGTTTTCAGTTAACCAAGCAAGTGCAAAAGTCAGGCAGAAGATATTTTGGGGTTGAGGTGCCACCACAAGAGATATAAGTAAGGCCTTGCCAGGAAGTTCACCCACGGGATTAGCTGCCTTAACCAGATTTTGCTTCAGTTTCTCCTTTTTCTCTGTCCTGAACCAAGGTGCTTTGAATGTTGTTTTATTTTGGTTTTCCTGTTTGTTAGTTTTTTAAGTGATAAACTCTGTCTGCAGTGTCTGGTTGGGTCAAGATAGGAAGAGGAAGGAGGGGTGAGAGAGGACCTCTCTCCCTGGTGGGCCAACTGAGTGGGAAAAGGGGCGGCTCTATTGGGATAGCACCTTTGGGAGCTGTGCATTTTCTTTCTATAGTAATGTACTCTGTGTTCAGGAGATTGAGCCCCACAGGGTTGTGGGAAATGCCCACACTATCTGGGTTAATGCATAATCTGATTATTTTTCCTGTAAAATTATTTTTTATTAAAACATGGTTAGGAGATGAAGTTATAGTTGTCTTATTTTGCATCCCTCTCACTGCCTCTCTTGGATAAAAATGCAGGAAGTTGCTGCCGTTTTATGAACCTGCAGCCTGCATGCTTCTCTTTGTTCTTTGTTAAATATGAGCTGGCATGTGTTAGACTACGTTAGCATTTGCTCTTTGGGACTTCAGTGGTTTCTAAATTCAGCACTGCTAAGCCCTTCCCGGTTTGCTTGAATCAATTGAGACTGCTATTTTTAGCAACAAAAGGGACTTGAAATAGCAATTTTCTTTCCATGTAATAGATCCCCAAGAGGAATACTGATGCAAGCTCTCTGCCATTTTCTCTTCTTCCCATCCCCCAAAAGCACTCAGAGGAAAGGCAGCTGTCATGGTTTGCGGCAGTATTAATCTTTAATCAATTGAGTGTTTTCTGCATTCAGGTGTTCAGGGAGAAAAAAAAAAAAGCCTAAGGAGAAGGAACCTGCCTAGAATAACTAAGTGCTTATGCATGGGCTGTGCAGTCAGAATTTGGTGGGTAGTGGCAGAGAATAGTCAGAAGAGCTAAAAATAGCGTATTTGCTTCCAGTGTTCCTCTAGTCTATTTTTGATGTTTGATTTTGATAAGGTTGATTTGGTTCTTACTAAAAATATCTGTTCTTAGCAAGTTGAGGACAAAAAGAGTAGAATATTTTTAACCTACACAAACTAAAGTATTTTTGTTGACTGTATAAAATCTGGAAGCTGAGTTCTGGTCAGTTGCCAGTATTTTATATAATCTGTAACAAGCTAGACACTTCTGGATGCCAACTTGGGATATTCTTTATAGTTGTCAGTTTCCATCTTCACAAAGGCTTGCAAATTTGGGTTCTGGTGTTATATTTATATATGAAGACAGAAACCTTTTTTTTTAATCTCCCATTTCCCTCTCCCTTCTTTACTTCCTCTACCTCAGTTCTGGCCATCGTACATACTCTCACAAAAGGGTTATGGGTGATACCTGTAGCTTTTTTCTGTGTATTGTTGCAAACTAACTTTGCCACTCACTCCATAGCAAAATGGAATCTGAGGACATTCAGTGTTAATCGAAGAAGCAAATCTTAATGACAACAACAGTGAATTGTCACCACTTTGGTAATTTGCCATGCCTTTTACTAAACCAAAATGGTTCATCTCCCCTCCCCCTTAATCCTGCTTTGGATTTCCCTCTGGCACATTATGAATGAAGTAGTTCTCTGCCATTGAAAATCATCTCTTTTCAAAGACAGCCTCAGATTCATCTACAGAAAATGTGTATCTACAGATTCATCATAAATAAAGTTAAATTTCTCTCTGTTAAATTTCTTAAATTTCATTTTAGATCACTGATTCTTGATGTTGAGAGGTGCTATGGAGTATATGGGGTTGTGTATAGTAGGCAATCCCACCTTATTTCTAAAAAAAGAGTTGACAAAACAGTGGGTAGTATCCTAAGAGGCTGGCTTTCCATTCATAATTTTTTTTTCATTCATTCACTCATTCATTCATCCAGCAAAACCTCATTAATCATATACTTGTTGCCAGGCACTGTGCTAGCAGTTAGACTGGGTGACCCAGACAGACCCTTATGTAAACCTTTGTGATGAATGTCATGAAGGGGGTAAGTACCGAGTGCTGTGAGGGCAGAAAGCTATGAGATTCTGTTAGTGTAGAAGGAAGGCTTAATGGGAGAGGAGGTGTTCGAGTGAAGACCTCAAGGATGGGAGGGAGATGCTGGTTGAAGTGAAACTGGGACTAGAACAACAGTTGTGAGAGAGAGCTTGGTACCTCGGAGGAACTGGAAACATTTCGGCATGTCCGGGGCAGTGAGTGGTAGGAGGAAAGTAGTGGACATAAGATAAGCCCATGGAAGACCTTATGAAGAACAGGGACAGTGGGAAGCCATTGACTAGTTTTAGGCAGGGAAGTGATGTCAGATTTGCCCTTTGGAGGGATCACTTTGCGGTGAATTGAAGAGGAATAGGAATGGGAGCAGGTGAATGATTTAGTAGACTGCTGGAGTAGTTATTGTGAGAGATGAATGATGGTAGCCCCGGGTGGTGGCAGTGGGGAGAAGCGAATGGATTTGTGTTTCAGGTTTTATATAATTGGCAATAGGGAAACATTATCACTTCCTGACAGAAGAATGAGATCATAAAAATGGTGTTTGAGAAAGAGAATTCTTAACTATGTAGGGTATGAATTGAGTGAGAAAGGACTGAAAGGGTCGTTGGACGAGTCTGTATATGTTGGGATGATAGCTTAGGTTGGGGTGATAGCTATTGTGAGAATTAACTGGAGAATATGAATGAGGTACCTTGAGCACATATTCTTGTAATCATGTGAATAATAAATATTTTGGTTTAATAATTAACTTTATTGACAGCTTAGTCTTGCTTTTCTGTGCCTATAATCGTAACTTTAACAAGACAGAAGTTTTTCACCCAGTTTAAAGGAGACTAGAATTTCTGTGTATGTTTGATTCTCTGTGGGAAGCAGTAAAAAAGGAAATGATTAGTTAAAAAAAAAAAAGTGGCAAGGTAATTCCATGGAGTCCTCAGGAACCTTGATTCCTGTGAGTATGTTCCTTCATCTTAGCCCGTCTTCTACCCTCAAAGTTACTTGTGATTCAAGACCGCCGGACTTACAGCCATCGCTTGGGAATTGGCCAGATGAAGGTCAAAAGGGGCCTCTCCCTGCTGAGTAAGCTTCCTATGAGCTGCCTTTCTCAAAGACCCTCATATTCCTGTTTGCATCTTATTTCCAGAATCTAATCACATGGCCACCCACACCTGGCTGCTGGGGAGTTTGGGAAGTAGGGTCTACGTTCCAGGCCATAGTTGTTAGCAAAGAAGGAAGGGGAGACCGTTGCTAACTTGACTCTGGCCCAGATGTGCCTATCACATGAGAAAGATGGGTCCCTGGGGTTGTTTCTCTACTTTGTGCCTTATTTCATTGTGGCTTTCATTTTAAGAAACCCAACAAAACCCAAGCAAGACTGCAAATATGAATGATTTGGGAGTTGCTCTTTGCTTCTTTGGTTTCCATTGCAAGGTGGTAGGTATTTCAGGGTGGTTAGTGCTTATATCAAATGTTTCCCAAAAGATAGACCAAAAGATGATCTTAGGTACTACATTGATGAAATAAAAAAAAATTTTAATAGTTATGTATATACATATTTTACACTAATATTCTGTTTATATTAATTGAAAATGGTGGTCTTTTACAATAACCAAGTAATTCAGTAAATAGTAATCAAGTAAGTTTTCAATTAAATTTTATTTTTAAGAAATCTGTTTTTTTGTTTTTTTTTTAATCTTTTAAATTTTATTTATTTATTTTTGGGAGATAGAGCGCAAGCACATGTTAAGTGACCTTTGGAAGTAGGGTTAAGCAATGCTGCACTGATTTTTGGTAAACTGGAATAGATAAAGAGTCTGCTCTCTCAATTTACACCATCTTTCTATTCATGGTGGGAAAGCACTTCTTTGTTAAAAAGGGAGGACATGCACATGGGCAAAAAATACCAACAATAAGAAGGATAAAAAAATAGTAATCTATTTCATGTTTTTTCCCAATGCCCCAGAAGCAATGCTAATAGACTTTTGATTTAAGATATGGTATGATTTGATTAGCTTCCTAAAATTAATGATGATGAGTTGACTCCCCAGACAATATGGTATCATCTTAATAGTGAGAATCACACTATTATTTTATAAAAGTAAAAAATTAATGAAGTCGATTAGGGGATTTTTCTGTCCCAACTACCAGCGGCTAACTCTGCTGCTACTGTTGGAAGATATGTAGCTTTAAAGCTAAGAATGGCTCTTTCAAAGTAAAAGCAGCAGGATGATCCTTGTCTCCATTGCCTGTGTCTTAAATAAATACATTAAAGTTCTCTTTTTGCATCACATAAAATGTTTATGATTGAAATTTGACATGACTGAGTCATGTTTGTATGTCGTTCAAACACTTACCTATCATATGACATAGAGAACTAAAGAATTTGTCATTTCCTTTGATAGAAATGATCGCTGATCCCCCATTGCCTGGCCATTGTAGGTGACTGATTATTGTAGAACTATAGCGGTGCTTACCGGGATGACTAAGGGAGCCTGTGAATTTCCAACTTTATTTTTTACTTCTTTGTGCCCATAAAAATGATTTTTATACTTTACAATTTTCTCAGAAAAAAAATGTACTTGTGAGGTCATATTTGGCTCATGTATAACTATGCAACTCTAGATTTGATTTTAATTATTAGAATATAGAAAAATGATATTATCATCTATCTAAAAAATCAGGCTATATTTTTAATATTTGCACTATTTAAAGTCATATTGTTTCTGCTTAATATTTGAAGTCCTAACTGTGGAATGGATGACTTATTGAACACCTAATAGAGTGGATCTTCTACATTGTTGTAGTCTCTATAGCTGTGCACATAATAGTTTCTAAAAACTGTTAATTTGATTTAAATTTGATAGTCAATAGAAGAAGATGATAGGAAAAAAATTCTTGCTGGGAGCATAAAGCCAAATTTTTTTTGAGAAGAGTGTTTAGTATCTTGTTCTCAATTAAAGTTAGTCTACTTTTAGTATAATATGTTTAAGAGGAAACTTGGGTAACTTACAGTTTTAAAATGACCAAATTGCTATATTTCTAGCCTTTTATTTCTTGGAAATCCTCTCTAAGAATTAGGAGAATGAGAAAAAGAGAGCTCCATTTTGATGAAACTAGGGAACTTCTGAAATCCCTCATTGCCCAGTCACCGCAAATGAAGGTGGAAGAGTGGTAACTGACTTCAGAGAGAGGAGACCACAGAGTGCTCACAGACAGTCCACCATTAGGAAGCAGGAAGCATACAGATTTGCTTTTGGATCCCAGAAAAGCACAGCAGTTGGAAGTGTCAGGTACTTCAAAAGACAGGGGTGGGGAAGGGCACTGAGCCAAATGTGCTTGAGACTCAGGAAAATTGGGCACAACAGAAGGCAGAGGTGAGATACCTGACTGAGAACAGGGGTTGAGTAAAAAATCTGCAAACTACCCAGCAGCCAAAAGATTTAAATTGGGAAATGCTTCTTAAGAGATATTGAAGGGTCTCAGAAAAGACAAATACTTTTATGGAATCCCTAATAAAAAAGGTCATTTGTCCTTTGATTACCCTAGAGTGAGGCTAAAAGTGTAATCACCCCACATGTGCACACTAATTGCTATAGTAATGCTTCCAAGATGAGACAGCCAAATCAGTCAAAAGGAAAGTAGAGGAAACAGAATGTAAGGAGTAGAAGAAAATATAAATGTAGTTGACCCTTGAACAACGTGGGAATTAGGGGCCCTGTGCAGTCGAGAGCCTGCGTGTAACTTCTGACTCCCCAATAACTTAATTACTAATAGCCTGCTGTTGACTGGAAGCCCTACTGATAACAACAGTTGATTAACATATTTTTGATATTATGTGGATTAGCTGACTAGATTCTTACACTCAGCTAGAGAGGAGAAAATGTTTTTAAGAAAATCTTAAGGATGGGCGGGGGGTGCCTGGGTGGCTCAATTGGTTAATTACCTGACTCTTGATTTTGGTTCAAGTCATGATCTCTTGGTTCATGGGATGGAGCCCTGCATCAGGCTGTGTGCTGGGCATGGAGCCTGCTTGAGATTCTGTCTCCCTCTCCTGTTTGCATGCATGCAAGTGCTTGCATGCTCTCTCTCTAGAAAAATTTTAAAAAATCGTAAGGAAGGGAAAATACATTTACCATATTATACTGTCTTTGTATAAAAAAAAATCTGTATATAAGTGAACTTGTGCAGTTCAAACCCCTGTTGTTTAAGGACCAACTGTATATAAATAAAATATAATTAATATCCTCAGAGATAAGAGAAGATAATGGGTTTATAATAAGAACAAGATGCTCTTTAAAAAAAAAAGGTACAAGCAATCAGAATAGAGGAGAGCTCTTCAAAATTAAAAATTTGACCCCTAAAATTTAAAAGTCATATAATAGAAAGTTTGGAAGATAAAACTGACGAAATTTCCAAGAAAGTAGGACAAAAAGAAAAGTATGATTAATAGAGAAACTGTTAAATCTAAATTCTTATTAGGGGCACCTGGGTGGCTCAATTGGTTAAGCATCTGGCTCTTGATTTCAGCTCATGTCATGATCTCATGGTTTGTAGGTTTAAGTCCCATGTCAGGCTCCATGTGGAGCCTGCTTGGGGATTCTCTCAACCTCTCTGTGCCCCTCCCCTGCTCACATACCTGTGGACATGTGCTCTCTGTCAAAAATAAATAACTAAACCTTTTTAAAAAATATAAATTCTGATTAATAAGAATTATACTTTTTTTTTTAATGTTTATTCATTTTTGAGAGACAGAGGCAAATGGGGGAGGGGCAGAGAGAGAGGGAATTTGAAGCAGGCTCCAGGCTCCAAGTTGTCAGCACCGAGCCCGATGTGGGGCTTGAACATATGAACCATGAGATCATGACCTGAGCTGAAGTCGACACTTAACTGACTGAGCCACCCATGTGCCCCTGATTAATAAGAATTGTAGAAAGAGAAGTGGTGAAGAAATTATCCAAGAATTAATGGAAGAGAATTGCCAGAATTGAAGATCATGGATTTTAAGGCCCACTAGTATCTAGCACCAGTGAATGGAAAAAAAACCACTGAAAGATACATTATCATGACAAGTGTTAAAGATTAAATGATAATTCTAAAAGCTCCATGACAAAAAAGTTGGTACTTACAAATGATCTGAACTCAGAATAGTGAAACACATGTTAAACATTATTGGTGCTGGAAGACAGTGGAGAATTGTCTTCAATATTTTTGTTAAAAATTATTTCCTGCTGAGAATTTTATACCCAGTTGAACTATTATGTGTGAAGTTAGAATATATAGACTTAAAAAAAAAAAAGATACAATCAGAAAGTTTCTCCTAAACTGTCAAAAAACTGTCTCTTAAATTGTCACATGAAGAAACATGACAACTAAATAGGATATTCTGGATGGCATTGTAGAACAGAAGGACATTCAGTAACAAGAATATCTGAAAAAGATACAGGCTTTTGTTAATAATATAGTAGCCCCCCTTCTTTTATGTATATATGTATGTATGTATTTTGAAAGAGACAGATTGTGAGTAGGGGAGGGACAGAGAGAAAGGGAGAATCTGATGCAGGCTCTGCTGTCTGCATAGAACCCAACTCAGGGCTCGAATCCATAAACCATGAGATCATGACCCGAGCTGAAGTCAAGAGTCAGAAGCTTAACCAACTGAGCCACACAGGCACCCTGTCCCCCCTCTTATTTGAGATTTTGCTCTTCACTGTCAATTACCTGCGTCAACTGTGGTCTGGAAGCAGGTGATCCTCCTCCTGCCATATTGTCAGAAGGTCAGTAGTAGCTTGACACTATGTCCTAATGCCTACATCGTTCACCTCACTTCATCACGTGGACCTTTTATCATCTCACATATCACAAGAAGAAGAAGGGTGGGTACAGTACAATAAGGTATTGTGAAAGAGAGAACACATTGGTATAACTGTTATTATGTTAGAATTGTTCTATTTTATTGTTAAGTTTTTAATCTCTTACTATGCCCAATTCATAAGTTGAACTTTATCATAGGTATGTATTTATAGGAAAAACCATAGTATATATAGGATGTGGTATTATCCACAGTTTCAGGCATCACTGGGGGTCTTGGAATGTATCCCTGGTGGAAAAGAGGGGACTACTGTAATGTACCAGTATTCATTGATGAATTGTGACAAATATAAGATGTTAGGAATAGGAGAAACTGACTTGGAGTATAGGGATCACCCTGTATTATCTTCACATTTTTTTTGGTAAGTCTAAAATAAAAAATTTATATACAAAAATGTTTACAAAAATGTGTCTTCATGTATCCATTGTTGGAAAGCTTCTGGTGGGTGTGCTTCCTAATGAGAGACTAGAACAAGATCTAGAAAACAAGAGCTTCAACATTGGAGAGAGAGGCCAAGGGAATTCTCATGGTTAGGTTCTAGAATAATAGCTGTGCAGCAGAGTAGCCATTCCAAGGAGGAGCAGGATAAAAGCTGGAGGGCTCAAGGGAAGTAATCTCTAAGGGGGAAAAAAAAGAATGGAACACATTCATGGGATTGATTGTGTGGAAAATTGTATCGAGAGACTGTTAGAAAATGGGGGAAATTTTAAAAAGAAAACTATGGAAATGGAAGAAAAAGGCAGTTTTAACTACAGGAAAAGAAAAATGTTGACCAAGAAGGGAAAGGTAATTATACCATACTATTTGCTTCAGTAGTGAATATTATATTTATCTAACCACAGTAATTGTTGTATAATAAAGAATATGAAAAGCCTTCATCCCTGGTTTCTGCTGGGGAGAATCTAAATCCTTGGAATTTCCTGAATGATAGGATTGTCTTTGTTATTCACAATTGGCCCTGATACTTTATGCCAATGAGATGACTCATGGTAGGACCTAGATAGCTTCAAGATGGGGGCTGGTCATGCCAGAAAGACCAACCATTGATTAGAAGATTGGGGATTTGAGTCATTTGATGATATCAGCTCAACCTTCCAACCTCTGGGAAGGGAAGGGGGGGTGGAAGTTGAGTTCTGTGACATGGTCCGTGATTTGGTCAACCATGCCTTTGTAATGAAACCCAATAAAAACTCTGGACACTGAAGTTTGATGTAGCTTCCTAACTGGTGAACACATTGATGTGCTGTGAGGGTAAAATGCCCTGATTCAGGCAAGGCATGGAAGCTCTACATTCAGGACCCTCCTAGACCTCACCCCATGTGGCTATGCATTTGGTTCGTTCTGATTTGTATCCTTTATTTAAAAACTGTAATTACAAGTTGTGAAGTTGTCCTGAGTTCTGTGACTTGTTTAGTGAATTACTGAACCTGAGGGGTTGTGGGAACCCTTAATTTTATAGTCAGTTAGTTAGAGTATGGATGCCTGTTGGGATGTCTAAACTTGTGGCTGATGCCTAAAGTGTGGGCAGCTTTGCTAGGGCCCATGTCCTCTGGTTTATGTCAGAATTGAGGTGCATTATTATAATAATGTGCACACTGACTATTGACAGAACCTTATGATATAACTTCATTAGAAGGAGGGGGGAAAACAAAGGGGAATGGGAGTTCTCATCAACTGTAATAAGTAATATAAAAATTAATGGATCAGGAGATAACAGTGTGAGCACAGGATTTAGAACAAGGATGATAACATAAGGAAAACCAACTGAAACGATGAACATGGTTACTTCTGGAGCTGGAGCAGAATGGGGTGCTATGATACAGAAGGGTGGGGTGAGGTACTGCTGTTTTTCACTTTAAACCTTTTGTAACTATTTTCTTTTTCAAACCAAGTTCATGTATTGCTTCAATCTACATACAATTATGTAAAAAAGAAGAGGCTTGACTGCAGGCTCAGTAGTTCATCAGGAAACACTCGGACATTGATTGAAATGTGTGTGCACGGGGGTGCATTGGGGGGTACACTTAGGAATAACCTCTGTACGGAAGCACCAGAAGCAGAATAGGACAGGCAGATGTGCACCTGTGACGCAAGTGTAGCAGAGATCACAGCTGATCCCATGGGAATTTCTGAACCTTGCGTAGCCCTTCAGAGATGCCTAAGTGAAGTAAAGGAGTCAGACCTTTGTCCCCAAGTGTGGACCAGTCATTAGACCTACTGCCCAGGGGAGGGGCTATAACCTTGGGCAAGGCAGCTCTCTTTGTCTGAGGACAGTTCTTGGTTGGTACTCAGCAGATAACACTCCTAGTGGGGGGTTGACTGAGAACCTTTGTGCTGGAAGTGGGGTATGTGGTTGGTGCTCTAACAGTATCTACTATAAACTCCAAAACCAGAGACTCTGGAAAAGGAAGACTTGATATCCATTAGGCAAATTTTATAATCTCTAGTCCTTCCAATATTCTGGGCTTTCCAGGACTTTTAAAGTATGATAGGGCCAGCTGGGTGGCTCAGTTGGTTAAGGGTCCGACTTCGGCTCAGGTCATGATCTCATGGTTTGTGAGTTCGAGCCCTGCATCAGGCTCTCTGCTGTCAGCACAGAGCCTGCTTCAGATCCTCTGTCCCCCTCTCTCACTGCCCCTCCCCCCCAAATAAATAAACATTAAAAAAGAGTAAAGTATGATAGATATGCCGGTTTGATAAGTGTGGGGTTGGCAATTTAAAAGCACACATACACTTGTGCACGCACACACACATGGGCTCCACTGTCATCTGTATTCTTCTGAAATATGTATATTTCAGCTAAAAATCTATCCTTCCCCTGCTTGTGCAAGAGCATGTTTTCTCTCTCACTAAAAAATAAATAAACATTTAGGGGAGCCTGGGTGACCCAGTTGGTTAAGCGTCTAACTTCGGCTCAGGTTATGATCTCACAGTTAGTGAGTTTGAGCTCCATATCGGGCTCTGTGCTGACAGCACAGAGCCCGCTTTGGATCCTCTGTCTCCCTCTCTCTCTGCCCCGCCCCCCCATTCTCTCCCTCTTTCTCAAAATAAATAAACATTAAAATAAATAGACAAACATACAAAAAAAAAAAGAAAAGAAAAGAAAACCAATTGAGGCACATCCCTAACACTTTGGAGTAGATGTCAATGCTCTGAATTTGTAACAAACATCATTCCAGTATTTCAGAGAGAAGATACCATGATGAAGAGAAATATACTTTCCCATAGAAGAAATCAAATTTTTGGTTGCCCATAATTTTGAAAAATTGAGTTTATTAAGGTGTAACAGGGATAGTAATATGTGCTTAAGTATACATTTTTGAAGTGAATTTTTACACACTCAGGTACCCAAATCAAAATACAGGATATATCCTCCACCCTAGAGGTCCCTTCATGCCCCTTTCTTGTCATCTACCCCCTTACCCAGATGTGACCAATATTCTGACTTTCGTCATCACAGATTAGTTTTACTTTTTTTTTTTTAAACCTTAATAAATGGAATCACAGCAGTTTGTATACTTTATGTCAGACTTTTTTCACTTAACATAATATGTGGGAGGTTTGTGCATGTTTCGTGTAAATCAATAGTTCTTTTTTATTGCTATTTAGTATCCCATTATATGAACATACCTCGGTTTACTTCCTTACTCTCTTGTAGATCAGTAGTTGGGTATGTTTACCTGTTAGGCATAAATAAAGAGATCATGGGCATTCTTTTGGCAGACACGATGCATTCATACCTCTTGGGAATTGCTAGGTCATAGGGTAGGCACATGTTTAGTTCTGGACATAATGCCAGATATTTTTTTTCTCAGAATGATTGTATCAGTTTCCAGTGCCACCAACAATATGTGAAAGTTCCAGCTGCTGCACAACCATGTCAGTACTTGGTATTGCAGTTTTTCAAATTTTAGCCATTGTGGTGGGTATTCAGTCTTAAATTTGAACCACTGGTGTGGCTGCATCTTTTACATCAAAGTATTACACAGGTCTTCTTGTGTATAAGTAACTGATGGGTCCTCACGATGATTGGTTCTTCGTTGTACTTCTTCACCTAAACTGTTTTTTTCTTTTCTCAGTTGTCACAGGTAGTACTGATGGAATTGGGAAGTCATATGCAGAAGAGGTAGGTAATTTTCAAGACCTTTCTTTTTGGCTTAAAAATATAAGAACAAATATGGGATGGTCTCTTACAGTAGTTTTGATGTTTGAAGTTAAAAACAAATATAATGTTGCATATACTTTGTAATCAGAAACACCATGTTTGCTTAAGCAAAGACAGTTTAAAGTAAATTTTTGTGCAAAAGTGAGTATAAAACTTTCTATCCCAGTATGTTGGAAAAAATGTAGTGTAATTTTATTTTATATTGCATGATTATGGACAGTCCTTAGTTTTATTTGTTTATTTTTTAAAAAAATGTTTATTCATTTATTTTGAGAGAAAAAGAGCATTGGGGAGGGCAAAGGGAGAGGGGGAGAGAGAGAATCCCAAGCAGGCTCTGCCTTGTGAGTGCAGAGCCAGATGCGGGGCTTGAACTCACAAACTGTGGCATCACGACCTGAGCTGAAATCAAGAGTCAGTCGCTTAACTGACTGAGCCACCCAGGTGCCCTGGACAGTCCTTAGTTTTAAAGTCAGTTGTTTTGAACTATTTTCCAATAGGTGGATTTACTATTATTAGAGTAGTTTTATTTCTAGGCTAGTCCATGGCATCATTTTTTTTTTTGTTTAAGTTTATTCATTTTGAGAGGCAGAGCATTAGCAGGGGAGTGTCAGAGAGAGAGAGGGAGAGGGAGACACAGAATCCAAAGCAGGCTCCAGGCTCCGAGCTGTGAGCACAGAGCCCAGCGTGGGGCTCAAACTCATGAACTGAGAGATCATGACCTGAGCCAAAGTCTGATGCTCAACCGACTGAGCCACCCATGTGCCCCCCTGGCATCATTTTTTAATAAGGACTGTAATTGACAGAAAGATACTGACAGATATAGGCAAAGAGTTCTCAAGTTCTCTGGAATGTCATGAAAGGATAGGGACCATGATAGTATGAGGACGACTGTACAAAGCAGGAGCGTTGATAGTACTCTTTTAAGACAAGCTTCCCTGCCTTCTAGTTCCACTAAGGCACCCAAAGCTAATGATAATAGCCCAGTTGTGATGACAATCCTGGCAGATCCACTGGATTTCTCATTTGTCATTCCCAAAGAGTTGTTTTTTTTTTTTTTTTTTCCCAATCTCCTTTTGTTGTCCCAGGTTTTTATTTTGAGTGTCAAAACTCCAGGAAGGTTGCAAGAAGAATACAACAAATACCCTGTACCTTTCACCTGCATTCACCAGTTATTAACATTTTGTCACATTTAACTTTCATTTACTATTATGGATATTTTTAAATTAATATTGTTTGCTGGGACCATTTGTGAGTTGCAGACATCCTAACAACTCACCCTTAAAGATTTCAGCATGCATCTTCTAAGAACTAGGAACGTTCAACCTTATAACCACGGTGCAATGGTCACACACAGGAAGTTTAACTTGATATGCTATTATATAAAACCTATATATGCAAGTTTCCCAAATTGTTTCAGTAATGGTCTTTATAGCTCTTTTTATTTATTTATTCATTTGTTTATTTAAGTACTCTCTACACCCAATGTGGGGCTTGAACTCATGACCCCGAGATCAAGAGTTAACATGCTCTTACAATTGAACCAGCCAGGTTTATAGCTCTTTTTGGTTTCAAGATTCAGTTAAGGATCATACATTGCATTTAGGTGTCATGTCTTTTGACTAGAAGAGTTTCCTAGCTTTAAAAAAATTTTTTTTATAACAATGGCATTTTGAAAAATACAGGCCAGTTGTTTTGCAGATTTCTCAGTTTGTCTGATGTTTCCTCATGATTAGCTCAGATTAGACATTTTTTAGCAGGAATGCTACCCAGATGATACTTTATCTTTCTGAGTTCATTTTATCAGGAGGTACAAGAACTCTCTTGTCCCATTATTATGTTAAGATAAATCATTTATTAAGATGCTACCACCATTCTCTGTTATGAAGGTACTTCTTTCCCTTTGTAATTAATATAGAATCTGTGGGATGATACTTTGAGACTGTATGAAAAAAATATCCGTTTCCCAGCAGTCTTTTGTCCAGTGGATTTAACATCCATTGACAGTTTTTTCCTAAATTAGTTATTACCATGGTTGTGAAAAAATTGGTAATTTTTGTAATAATATCTTTCCTTCTACATTTACTAGATGCTTCTTTTCTATAATTAAGAGCTCTTGTTTGTCTTTCCTCCTTTGTTAATTTTTTTTTTAATTGTAAGCATGGACTCAGGTTCTTTAGTGGTTTTATAGCAGATTAATTTAGCAAATTATTATTAACCCTTGTTATTTTAATAAAAAGTGTTTTTCCATATTTTCTCATTTGCAAAACTGCTCACTACTTAATAAAAACTGACTTTAGGATTCAAGACTGGAATATTAGTTTACTAAATTACTTTTAGTTTAAATATCTGATTTATTGCTCATTTATATACGGTTTGGAATAGTTCACTAAAACGTTTCGTATGTATCAGTGTATTTTTCCTCTGCTTGTCTATTTAGAAACCACATTCCTATAAATCCTACTCATTCTATATAGCACTTACATAGTTGTGTGTATACACACAGAAGGTGTTTTCAGGAAATACTTTATTTTATCCAATCAACTACCTCAGTTTACCTTTGTTGTCCACAAAACATCATGCCTAAATAAAATTTTAAGAATTTCTTCTAGTTTTAGGAATTTATAACATTTTAACTGTAGTTTTCTTTGCCAGTCTTCCAATCTTTATGTATCCAGTCCAAGACAAAATCTTTTTTAAAGCTAGCTTTTAAATTATAGAAGTAATAGATATTTATGATTTTAAAAAACTAAAGCAGTGTAGGTAGGTGCAAAATGAAAAGTGAAAGTCTTACTCCTTCTGAGATCCTTTGACATTTATGTACTTGCTTAATCTAGAAAGATAGCCCTGTGGGGAATCCTTTTGTAGTGTCTTCATTTGGTTTGTCCATTCATTACAACTTAGGTTTATTGGTTTTTTAGTTAGGTATATCATATTATCAGGTTTTCTTAAAATGAGAATATATCTGATTTCTCTCTTTTAATGAAATATACAGGTGATTCAACTCTTCAGTGTTTTTTTTTTTTTATTGTTTTCAGTTAGCAAAACATGGAATGAAGATTGTCCTTATCAGCAGATCACAAGATAAACTGAACCAAGTTTCCAGTGAAATAAGTAAGTTTCTCCTTACACCCTCTCCTGCTTTCATGTTTACAAAAGGAATACAGTAATCTAAGTTGAATGTTTTCATGTAGGTATCTAGCACTGACATTTATTTATAGCTCAGAAAGCTTTTTTCTTATGTTGTTGAAGGGATGTTTTAAAATGGGGTCATCTGGGGCGCCTGGGTGGCGCAGTCGGTTAAGCGTCCGACTTCAGCCAGGTCACGATCTCGCGGTCCGTGGGTTCGAGCCCCGCATCGGGCTCTGGGCTGATGGCTCAGAGCCTGGAGCCTGTTTCCGATTCTGTGCCTCCCTCTCTCTCTCTGCCCTTCCCCCGTTCATGCTCTGTCTCTCTCTGTCTCAAAAATAAATAAAAACGTTGAAAAAAAAAATTAAAAAAAAAAAATGGGGTCATCAGTTTTTTTCAAATTCATATGGGACTGTTAAAATTTCCTTAAAACATGTTTTACTGACTCAATTAGTTGCTGTTTGGAATCAGAATCTCTGAGTATTTTATCATGTTCTACTTAAATACCTGAATTCTTTTTCTGTTGCTTTATTTCAGTATTCTTGTGCTTTTTTTTTTTTTTTTTTTTACTCTTTGACATTGTTATCTCTAATGTATATCATATATAATTGAAGAAAAATATAAAAGGCAGCCTATCTACATATGGGAAGGAATCTTTGGAGCTTTCTTCTTAGCCAGCTATGCTTAAGACCTGAATTACCATATAGCAAAGATTCTGAACTGACGTTTAATTAACCAAGCAGGTGGATTAAGCCGTACTGTCCGTTTCCTTGGGAGAACATACTGACTGGTGTTCCCAGTGTGCTGTTTGTAGCCCATAGGCTTCTCAGTGTGATGCTGGTGCACTTTTACCCCCACAAGTCAAATTACTTGCTTTAAGAGTCAGCTGAGTTTGTCCACAAACTATGCAGAGCACATTTATTATTTAATGTTCTGCAAACTGATGCAATATTTGTATTAAAAAGGGGAGTTGTTTCTATGAAAACTAATTTGAATGCTGTGAAAAATAGTGAGAAAAGAGAGTTCTTTCCAAAATTACCTGTCAAATTAGCAGTGAACAAGACAAATGCAAAATAATAGCGGAAAATGATAAAAAGTAAGAAATTTGCTCTCCGATTGTTTCATATGTGTTGAAATTTTTGCTGCACTTTAAAGGAACTGAAAACTGCAGTCATAAATGATGCATTACCGGCATGGGTTCTGCAGGAAAGACTGGAATACCAGTCAGCAGATCTCAGTTCAGATGTAAGGCAGGGGTCCTACACAGAGAATGGGTGAATGAATTACATTTATACACAGTTTAAATGAAATAAAATGGTTACATGTATATTTATCATTCTCTAGGATTCCTGCTTTAACTAACTTCTGTGAGTAGCCAACTAACAAACTGGTCCAGTTCTTTCAGATGAGAGAGGCATTCTGCTGTATTTTTTTTCAGCTTTATTGAGATAATTGACGTATAACATTGTGTGTAAGTATGTTAAATCTTTTTTTTTTTTTTTAATCTTTTTGTTTGTTTGTTTGTTTTAAACCTTGCTGGGAGCACAGATCTTTACATCTTTGGCATCTAAGGATTTTAACTTTGAAGGTTTGAACTATGTAAACACAACCCTGAAGGTCCAAGGCATACAGTATTTTGCGGTTTTGCTAAGGTGTGAATTTGAAGTAAGCCATGATACTAATGAGCCAGAGGCAGTTAATTTAGGTAGTAGTTGAACTTAACATATTGCCTAGATCTTAATACTGTTTCTCTCTTAGTTACTTGTGATCATGTATATACTTAACTCTTGTAGTGATAAAAATGTGTTTGTGCATGTGTGTGGGTAAAATTGGCTGCTAATGAAAGCATCTACTGGATGCTGGAAGTAAAGGTTCATAGGTGGAAAATAGAACCCTCGATTAAAGGGCATGTTGAATTTTGAAATGCTGTGATCTGAATGAATCCATCATCCACTTGAAACAAGTAAAAGCTACCTCATGACAGTCTTTTAGAAAGTGCTCCAGCCTGTACAAGAATTGCTCAATGAGTCAGAAGTATACTTTAATGATATTTGGGAATTTATCAACTTGTGATATGAGGTGACATGTGACTGAGGTCAGAGATGTGGTTCTGGATAAAGACAGGATCCTGTTCAAACATTCTCATGAAGGGACAGATGGTGACACACTGAATTGACCTTTATTATGTTTTTCTAGGCATCATATAAGTTAATGAAAGCGGTGGTATCAGCAGACCAGGTCGTCCGTTCTAAGCTGAAGAAATACAAAGAGGAGATTATAGATGCCTGTGCTAGTTTTTAACTCACATGTAAATCTTCTCTTTGGGAGGATAGTGTTTTTGTGAACATATCTATTCCATGAGAAAGGAGGACCAGAATTTAATGTGGACAAAGACCAACTATTTATGCCTTCAACACATCCTTATTGAATGCCAATGCACCAGGTACTGTGCTAGGCAGTCAGCATAGAGTGGTGAACATGATAGAGACAGCTCTGCTTTCATGGAACTTATGTGCTAGAGGGGGAGACAGAGGGAAAAAAAATAGGTAAAAAAGCGAATAAACCAAAACAAACCAGACAAATAAATTAAATACTTGGAGTTTGTAATAGTGCCATAGAAGAAACCAAGGGGAGAAAATGGAGAGGTTCTTACCTTTGTAGCAACGTGGTGAATTCTGTGACTGATGGGGTGTTAAAGGGCCAGACTAATAACCTTTTGCCCATATAATGGCACTTCAGTTATGAAGCTGGAGCCTTAGTGAACAGAGAATCCACTGGGCCCTCTTACAGAGTATCATGGTGGATGGGTTGTATGTGCAAGTTGCACATGATAAATCCACTCCAACATACCTGTTTTCTTAAGCCATTGGGTTTCTGCCTCGGCATTATGACGGGGCAGTTGCAGCTTCCCAGTCTTACTAAATGGAGGGCTGTCATGGGTCCAAGTTTCAATCAGCCAGCAAAATTAACTCTTAGAGCCCCTTCTAGTTGTACATGATAACCATTAAATCTCTGGTAAGTGATTTGTTTTTTAAAAAATATCCCAATCTGGCATTATATTATGTTTTCCTTGATCTAACACTCTTAGAATCATTCTCACGCAGATTTCCTAGGTATCTACCAACACAAATTAGCCAACTTTTGCAATTATTTTTGTGTGTAAGTTATTACTTTATGGACCAGACTTTATACTTACTCCCCAAAGAATGCTGTGAGTTTACCCTGTTATGAGTAACAGTAGAGATCTTGATCGTGAGGAGAAGAGGAATTCTTCTGCAAGGAAACTGCCCTTAGAGTTATCGTGAGGTAAGCGCAGGTTCTTCAACCCAGGGGAAAGGTAATCTCTTCAGACACAGGAAAGCAGGCTTTTTCTATTTCCACTGGCAAGGGAGGCTCAGAATAGCTTGGGGGTTCAAGATCCTTGGCTTCAGCTGAGTTCACCCAGATAATCCCCATCCCAAGTCTTGCTCAGTGCTTTCACTTTCATGCATGAGACATGGTGAGTCTGTGGAGGTCAGCTTACATTGTAATTGTGCAACTGGCACAGTTAAATCTGATGTGAGCAAGGTGAGCTCTGTGGCTGTAAGACATCAAGGTTTTTATTCGGGCTGCCATTGAAGTTCTCTGGTTCTCTGTTCATAAAGGGGAGCTGAACGTTTAAAGACCCAAGCTTGTCATTTTCTTTCAGTGAGTGCTTCAGTGCATTCAGAAACCATGCCATACCACAATCTTTGTACTCATTTCTGCCCAACTCAAATGTGACAGCCCCTTGGTCCCTTAAGGCATTTCTTCAGCAGATACTTTGTTATAATCCGTAGCCAGCATTAATTTGATTAATGGTGATGTGGCATTATGGATCAAATCAAACCAATACCAAAGTCCTTTGAAGTCTGTTTTTGGGGATCCCACTCCTGATACCATTTCTGCATCTGTCTGACTTCAATCAGGAAACCTAAGTCAAGCAAGTTAGTTTAACTAGGCTAACTTGTCTCGTCTAGTCCAACTCTTACATTCACTCCAGGAGGTTAAACTCATCCTCCTTCCCTATGTGATTGAAAGAAGAAAAGAGGAAAGGAGGAGATTGAAAAAGAAACCACGTACCAATTGAGAAAAATTAGGGACCTCTTCTGGGCTCTTATCACCTTCTGACTCTCCACTGTTGTTATGTAAACTTGGGGATTCTGTTTCTTTTTAAAAAAAAATTATTTTTTTTACATTTATTTATTTTTGATAGAGAGAGACAGAGCACAAGTGGGGGAGGGGCAGAGAGAGAAGGAGACACAGAATCTGAAGCAGGCTCCAGGCTCCAAGCTGTCAGCACAGAGCACGATGTGGGGCCTGAACTCACAAACCGCGAGGTCATGACCTGAGCTGAAGTTGGATGCTCAACCGACTGAGCCACCCAGGCGCCCCTGGGATCCTGTTTCTTTAGAAGCAATTCCTTGTGAGTGTGGAGGACAACCTACGTATCAGAGTTGTTCAGAAAAAATTTTCAAAGGGTTATATATAATTTAGTAGGGAACTAAATGTTTTGCCAACAATGGGTAAATGCTTTCTCAGGATCTACTGCTTAGATGAAATTACACTTCTTTGTAAGGATACCTGTCACCTGTTGAATTAATACAGGCTGAGAGTCAACACATATATAATAAACTTATTTTGTTATCTTTGTTGGCCAGGATTATTAACATATTCAGTATTTTTGTCAAGTTTGATTTGTCCAAGAAAAAAAAACTCCTAATTTTTGAGCTCTGAGGTAATTTTTATTTGCAGTAAAGCACAATGCAAAGAAGACTAGCTTTCAGAACAACCTAGTGGCTCACAGAATAAAGAGATGGTGATATTTACAGTTCCTATTCTTATGTGGCAGTTGGTAATTCTGATTGTGTACAGTTTAATCAGCTTCAGGTTTTAAAAACCACACATCTCTGTTTTTGATTAAAAAAAACCAGATACGGTGTTTCTCTTTTTTTTTTGTTAACTTATGTCAGGGTGCAAAGCTTTGGAATTGCCATGTAATTCCATGATCTCTTGAAATGTAAACCTTTTAGAAATGTAAATCTTACTGGTCTGTAGTCACAGAGGAATAGGGTAAGGTAAAAAAATATATATATCAGTTTCACTTTTTCGTATTTTACCTATGATCAAATCTGTATAGTTAAGTGTAGATTTCACCAAATGTTTGTTTCACAATTTCTTGATGTACTAGCAGTACTATTAATATGATGCTTTGTTATATTTAGCTTATTTCATTTTTGTAGGGACAAGGTACTAGTTAACCTTTTTTAACTTTCATGTTTAATTAAACCAAAATCACATGATGTTAAGATCAGAGAGTTAATCTTAGCACGTAGCCCCTAGTCATATATATTTTTCTGTCACTTCTATAGTACCAGAAATATTTTTATTGCCCTTACAGTTCACAAAATCTAAGCTAAGGAACCATTAGGAACCCAAAAGCAGCCTGTTTGCCTGCATTGGTTTTTGCCTGTGGTACTTATGATTGTGGAGGTACCCTACTACTCCAAGATCCCCAAATTCATCAGCGTTTGCAGAAAGTGACATTCTTTACTACCCATAACACTGAGATTCCACAAGCCATCGAGCAGGTACCAGGATAGTTGCTTTGAAGCATTGTTTCTGCATATTGGAGTGTAATTATTGTTCTTACTAGTGAGCTTGTCATGCCTAATTAAATGAGATTTACCGTTAAATGAAACATTTCTGGCATGGTCATGGTTACAAATTTGTCTCATCTAATTATATCCTTGCAGGAAGAAGGATAGATTCTTTTTTTTTTTTTTTTAAGTTTATTTATTTTGAGATCAGAAAGAGTTCGTGTACATGCTAGCGTTGAGGGAGGGAGGGGCAGACAGAGAAGGAGAGAGAGAGAATCCCAAGCAGGCTCCGTGCTGCCACTGCAGAGCCAGATGTGGGGCTTGAATTCAAGAACCTCGAGATCATGACCTGAGCTGAAACCAAGAGTCAGACATGTAACTGACTGAGCTACCCAGGCGTCCCAGAAGGATAGATTCTTACTGAGCCTATGCAAATAATTACATTGCCGGATAAGGGAAACAACTCGGTAAAGACACGTATACTCTCTGACCATTGTTCTGATTGGTTTTGCAGGCAGGGCCAATTAATATGTGTTGTATCTTCTATACAATTTCCATCTTTAAATTTACCTAACAATTACATAGTTTATGTTGCAGTTGCTATGGCTGCATAACAACTACCTCAAACTTATCAATGTGAAATAATAACCATTTTAAGATGCTCAAAAATTCTGCTGATCAGTTTTACCAGGACTTGGGGGACATATTCTTTTGCTTCTCATGGCATTACTGAGTTCCCTAAGTGATACTCAGCTAGTGGAGAGGCTGGTCCAAAAGATTTAAGATGGCTTCTCTCACAAGGCTGGGGCCGTGATAGGGAATGACTGAAAAGCCAGATTCAGCTGGGACTGTTGACTGAAGTGCCTTTGCGTAGCCTCTCTAACATGGCCAGATCAGGGGAGTTGGACTCCCCACAGGGGAACTATCATCCCTCAGTGAATGTGCCAAGACAATGAGGCAGAAGCTGATATCTTTTTGTGACCTACTCTCAGAATTCATACAGCATTACTTTTTTTGCCATATTCTATTGGTCAAAGCAGACATGAGCCTGCCCAGATTCAAGGTGAGAGGAATAGACTCCACCTCTTGAGGGAAGAGAGACAAGGTAATGTTGGAAAAGAACATGTGGGAAGGGAGATATTTTTGGAAAATAAAATCTGGATCTGGAAAATACAATCTGCTACAGTTTATGAACTATAGTAAGGTTTTTCAGAGAATATTTTTCCTGATTTCTGAGGGATCAGTAGGAGCAGCATACCATTCCAAGAGTTGAATACCATCAACATATCATTCAAACCATTCATTTCATTCCCGTTTGCCCAAGGACAGCCAGTCACCAAAGAGGAGTAATGAAAAATGAAGAAAGAAAGCTATTTTCTCAAAACCACTATTTCATTCAGCTGCAAAATTAATTCTTGTTCTATTGGACCTTGGGCCAAAAGCATGCTTGTATCTGATTTTCAAATAAAAGAGTTCTGTAGGTAGTGACTCGGTTTCCTGGTATAATCTGTTCCATAGTCTGAGCTTGGGGACAGCGTCAGGTTACACTGGGAAGGAAGTCCGACACAGGAGTTGATTTTTTTTTTTTTTTTTTACGGCATCAGTGACAGGTGCACTCAAAAGGCCTCTGCTGAGGCTATTATTCTTTGGATGTTCCTTCCTAAAGAGTGTATTTTCTGACCTCCAGCTTCTGGGCCTCTAGCTTTTGGCAAACTTGAAGGAAACGTAGGAACCACCTGTTAATAGGACTGATGGTCTCTGGTTCATTTATTATAGTAATTAACAGCAACAGAATAGAATACTATTCTGGTATAATATAGAGCTAATTGATGATTTAGTCCACGATTTTCCTTAAGGCAGGATCCTAATGATGGACACTAAAGGCATCGATAAATCTCCAGGGACTTCTATAAAGTATGTTTTAAAATTGCCACCAATTAGCAAGAATATTTTATACTTAGAAACATAATCTTGGGACTCTTGGGTCAGTTGGCTCAATCAGTTGAATCTGATTTCAGCTCAGATCATGATCTCACGGCTAGTTTGAGCCCTGTGTTGGGCTCTGTGCTGAGAACTCAGAGCATGGAGCCTACTTCAGATTCTTTGTCTCTCTCTCTCTCTCTCTCTCTCTGCCCTTCCCCTACTCACTCCATCTCTCTGTCTCTCAAAAATAAATAAAAGCATTAAAAAATAAAAAAATAGGGGCGCCTGGGTGGCGCAGTCGGTTAAGCGTCCGACTTCATCCAGGTCATGATCTCGCGGTCCGTGGGTTCGAGCCCCGCGTCAGGCTCTGGGCTGATGGCTGGGAGCCTGGAGCCTGTTTCTGATTCTGTGTCTCCCTCTCTCTCTGCCCCTCCCCTGTTCATGCTCTGTCTCTCTCTGTCCCAAAAATAAATAAAAACGTGGAAAAAAAATTAAAAAAAAAAATAAAAGAAACATAATCTTAGGTATCACTTTGTTCATAGTTGTGTGGCCAGTCTGTATACACAGGATCATGAATATGATTCTGTCTATCCTGGCAAGTACACATGTTGAATAATATTCATTTTTAGTCACATCTGGGCTCTGCCCATGTTTTGGGCTTGATAAACAGGGCAGCTCTCATAAGACAGCTGAGCTAATTAAAGATAGGAAGAATTTACTTTTTTTCCCAATACCCTCTCTGCTCAGTAGTGCTACCTAGTGACTATCTGGGAAATACCAATGATAGTTTTGGTATATAAAATATACCTTATGTCTTAATCAGTTTTACTATGTTTCATTTTGTGGCCCAAATTTATGAAGTAGTAGCATAAAGAGTTGCCAGCAGACTAGAGATTATAGCAGAATATAAGTATAGGTCAGAGGTGTCCAAGATAAGAAATGATTAGAGTCTTGGTTTAGAGTGACAGGAATTAAAATAAAACATAGCCACAAGAAACAATAATTATTAGGAAATTCAGCTTTTTTAGAAATGAGAAACTTTTGTTTTAAAAAAAAAAACGATTCAAGGGCATGACAAAAGTCAACACAAAAGCTTAAAAAGTTAACAGGCTGTTATAAAGTGAGAGTGTTTGAGGGAGATAAGGAACCTATGTTGGCCAGGCTGCCTACTGGAGGTACAGAATAATTTTTTTTTTCTTACAGCTTTCTCATTAAGAGAAGACTATATTATCAAAGATCAAGTTTCTTCTCAACAACTGGTTTCAAACTATTTAATTCATAAGCTTTCTTTGTTGATTTTAATACATTTTATACACTTACACATATAAAGTTAACACTTTCACCTGAAGCTTAAAATGTATTAACTTTATGTCTGTTATTACATTATAAGAAAATTCACCTACCACTTTGACTTTGCCATCCCAATTGGAGTCTTCTTTAAGAATTTTAGTCTTTAGACTCTTAAAAACTGAGAAAAAACTGAGGGTTGATGGGGAGTGGGGATGAGGGGGTGGGTGTGTGATGGGTATTGAGGAGGGCACCTCTTAGGAGGAGCACTGGGTGCTGTGTGGAAACGAATGTGACAATAAATTTCATATTAAAAAAAATAAACCAAAAAAAATTTTTTTTGGTCTTTAGAAATGGTCCAGGTAACAAAGATGCCTCTTTCTTTAACTCACTATATTAGTATAGTATCTTAGGATTAATTAAGAATCATAGAAGTTATATTTAAGTTGACAATGCAGAACAATACGATCATTATTGATACCAAGTTCGTCAGAGAGATGACATTTGAAACTTTTATACAGGGGACATGAAGAGTAACATCAAATGATGTTACTTCAGCATTGTCTGAAGTTCAGAAGAGTCATAAAAGACACCAATTTTCATAATTTTAGTTGGTGGAAGCAGTGATAATATAGCTAACTGATAAAACCTATGTGGAAAATATAAAAGTTCAATGAATGAAATGTTAGAGTGGCATTATGTTTCAGTCTGTGATATGATCAGAGAGAAGACATAGCCACTTTAAAAATTACAATGATAGAACCAGTTCTAATTTGGCCAAAGATTTACCTTAATTAGGACTTTTATATACATCTTGGATTCTTATATAATTCTTATTTACCAATTATTAAAAATACTTCAAAAGTTTATTAGAGCATTTAAAAATAACTATTACTTGCTAGCCAAGTGTCTGTTTGAATTTTTTAACTGTACTGCTCAAGCCAGCCTTTTCTGTGAGAATGATTTTTCTGAAATTTCCGGCACACTTAAAGCATTAGAAGTTTTTGTCCTTGTCTGGCAGTTCTTGAATTTTCTCTTCTCAGATTTAAGGGAGCACTGATTAGTATCCATAAGCTACTCAGAAGAGGCTTTTTAAAACATAGAACTCTTGGTTGACAGTATGTTCAAATCTGTATCTCCATTGATTTTTCTGTCTACTTGCCCTTATCAGTTACTGTGAAAGGGGAGTTGAAATCTCCAAGTAGAATTATGGATTTATCTGTCTCTGTGTGTCTATTTCTTTGTTTTTAGATGCATTAACATTTAAGGATGTTATGTTCTCTTGATGAATTCATTCCTTTTATCATTATGAAATCACCTTCTTTATTCTTGGTAGTATTATTTGCACTGAAATCAACTTTTTCTTTTGATTAGTTTTAGCATGGTATATATTTCTGCCTTTACTTTTAACAAATATGTGCTTTCTATTTAAAGTAAGTTTCTTGTAGACAGCGTAGGTTTGGTCTTTTAAAAAAAATCCAATTTGATAACTTGTTAATCAGGGTTCTCAGACCATTTGCATCTAATGTTATTGTTGATAGGATTGGGTTAAGATCTACCTATTTACTCTTTGTTTTCTGGTCATCTTGTCTGTTCTTTTTCCCTTGTTTTGTTTTTTTCTGCCTATGTTTAAATTAATAGTATGTTTTTTATCATTTCATATTATTTCCTTCTTTGGCTATTGGCTGTGCATCTTTTCTCTTTGTTTTGAGTGATTGCTTTAGACTTTGTAGTATGTATCTTTAGCTTGTCACAATCAGCTACTACTTTATGTAGAGCATGAGAACCTAATGACAGTGTACTTTCATTCCCTTTTGTGTTTTATTTCTGTGTATATTATGAATTGTATAACATTTTTGCTATAAATAGCTATATTTTGACGAGAATTAAATTTATTTTTAAAGTCTTCTGTATTTACACACAATATTTTCTGCTCTTCATTCCTTTGTATACATACATAATTCAGTCAAGAATCTTGTGGGGGGTTTTTTTGTTTTGTTTTTTCCTTGTCTGAAAGACCTCCTTTTATATTTCTTGTAGTACTGGTCTCCTAGTGATGAATTCTTTTTGTAAGTCTGAACAAAAACCTTTATTTTTGAAATGTATTTTCTCTGGGTATAAAATCTTAAGATGACCGATTCTTTTTTTCCCGTTTAGTACTTTGCTTTGCTGCATTCTGGCCTGTCATGTTTTTGAGAAGTCTGCTGTCACTCCTATCTTTTTTACCACCTTGTGTAAGACACTTTTATTATTAATAATTTATTTTTTAATTTATATCCAAGTTAGTTAGAATATGGTGCAACAATGATTTCAGGAGTAGATTCCTTAATGGTCCTTAACCATTTAGCCCATCCTCCTCCCACAACCCTTCCAGCAACCTTCTGTTTCTTCTCTATATTTAAGAGTTTCTTATGTTTTGTCCCCCTCCCTGTTTTTCTATTATTTTTGCTTCCCTTCCCTTATGTTCATCTGTTTTGTATGTAAGACACTTTCTTTCTTCTTTTTTTTTTTTTGTCTTTCACTTTTAAGATAGTTCTCTTTATCACTGGCTTTAAGTAATTTGTCCCTTGGTGTACTTTTCTTCATGTTTATCCTTTTTGGAGTTTATTGAGTTGAAATTTATGGGTTTAGAGTTTTCATTATATTTGGAGAAATTGGGGCCATCAAATACTGTTTCTATCCTTCACTCTCTTTGTAGGAATCCACTTAGACATATATTAAATGGATTAAACTTGTCTATCAACTTAACTGATTGCTGTCTTCTTTCTTTTTTTGTTTTTGTTTTTGGTCTCTTTTCTCTTTGTATTTCATTTTTGAGAGTGTCTATTGCTGTGTGTTCACATTCACTAATCTTTCTTTGTTTAGTGTCTAACTTGCTGTTAGGATTATTATTTTTTTTAATCTAGACATTATTTTTGTCTCAATATAAAATTTTAGGGCATTTTTGTATTTCCCTTATATCTTTTAAAAATTTTCATGTTGTTCCTTTTTGAACATACGGCAGCCCCCCTTGTTTGTGGTGGATATGTTCCAAGACCCCTAGTGGATGTCTGAAACCACAGATCATACTGGACCCAGTACATACTCTGTTTTTTTCTATATATACTTACTTATGATAAAGTTTAATTTATAAATTAGGTGCAATAAGAGATTTACAACAAAGATAATAAAGTAGAACAATTACAACAACAGAAGTTATATGAATGCAGTCTTTCTCTCAAAATATTTTATTGTACTGGACTCACTCTTCTTGTGACAGTCCGAGATGATAAAATGCCTACATGATGAGATGGCATGAGATGAGATAATGGCGTAGGCATTGTGACCTAGCATTAGGCTACTATGGACTTTTTGACGATTCATCAGAAGGAGAATCATCTGCTTCCAGACCATAGTTGATTGTGGCTAACTCAAACCATGGAAAGCAATACTGTGAATAAGGGAGGATTACAGAATATAGTGTGCTCCTGTGTTGTTTGTCTTTGTTTTTTATTTTTTTAAAGATTTTATTTTCAGGTAATCTCTACACCCAACTTGAGGCTCGAACCCACAACTCCAAGACCAAGAGTTGCACACTCCATTGACTGATCCAGCCAGGAGCCCCACTCTTGATCTTGTTTTACTCATGTTTTTCTTGCTGTTGGTCTGGCTCATGCTCTCTCAGTCCTCTGGTAAATTCTAGGGGCTCTGTCTCCCTCACATGCTCAAATCTGTTTCCTCAACTGGGGGGAACTGCTCATCTCTATTCTGGTGTAGAAAATCTCTAGGCAGTAAGTTAGGGCAGCCTTAGAGCTCACCTCTTTTGTTTCCCTTCTCTTGAGTATTGCTGTCCTGAACTATCTGTCTTCCAGGGACAGAAAACCATTGTTTCATATATTTTGTCCTTTTTTTGTTTTTCTTTTTTTTTTTTAGCTTAAGGTGATGGAGTAGATCTAGTCTTTGTTACACCATCATGGCTGGAAACAGAAGAACCCCGTACCCCTTCCTTTTTACCATTATAGATTTCCTGGTAAATGTAATTATTATCTTTGCACATGTCTATAAATGTTGTTTGGTCTGCATTAGGCTTTAAAGAAAGAACAGGACTAAAATTTTTGCATTTCTGCACTGGGCATGGCATGGTTAAGGGGGATGTGTCCACTAACCAGTGTTATTTTGGTGACTGAAGAGCTATTGTGAAACCTCTTAATATTCATAATCTTGCACTGAAAGATACTTTTGAAATTTAGTTTCTGTTCCAATTTTGGCACAAGTGGTTTTCTAAGCTAATGTGGGATCCCGCTGTAAAGCTTTCCAACTAAACGATTTCACCAAGTGTACCTTATTTCAACTTCATTACTGTTTGTTACCAGTCGTTTTTGCTGATAGAGAACAACATCTGTAATATGGGTGGATATTTTGTTAGAAATGTAGCATACCTACCAATTAGTTGGCCCAGCCAAATTAGCACGTGTTGGTCTGCATCTCCAATTACCGCAGCTGCTTGAGTGTTGCTGTTCTACAGCTGGCATTAGGCATGTGGGAGTGTACTGCACCGTGGCCAGACACTAGCTCTACCTCTTAATTAAAACATTGGCTTATGTTTGCATGATTTCTTTAAAACAGTAAGTGGTCTTTCCAATTGGATTATTGATGGTTCAGTAACTTCTATATAAAAAAAAAAAGCAAACCTTTTTTTTGGTTGAGGAAATGTGGGACCAAGGTGTTCGGAAAAGAGTCCCATTTAAGTAGATGATTAGTGTTTCTCCTCCCACTTTCAGATTATTAGTTGTTATTCTAAGTGGATAATTGTAATTTGGGGTACAGACTTAAAGTATAAAAGAATTCATAGAAAGGCATATTCTTTGGATGTATTTATTAAGTTCTTCAGTACTTTTATTTAGGGATTGCTTCCCTTTTCATCATGGAGAGAAAGTACTTCTGAGAGTTTTATGGAAAAGGTTCACTTAACTTGATTCTTCCATCAAATAAAGTTACAGATTTTCTTGTCAGTTTCCACTGTTTTGATAATCTTGTTGTACCATTACTGATTAAATGCACAGTTTATTACATGCTACCCTTTACAAATCTTTAACTACAAAGCACTAATTTAAATGACTCCGTGCTATATCTAATAGTAGAAACAAAGAGGAGTCCATTAAAACCAACAAGAAATTTCATAAATTTTGAATTACTCTATTCCTTTACTGTTAAGAAAAACCAATGGAATTAATATCTAATGACAGCAGGCTACTAGTAATAAAAATGTTGATGTAGAATCAGCTTTGTACTTCCATTCTGTTTAATGCTATAGAGCTGTGTAAAATCTAAAATGTAATCACTCTAATAACTGATAGAAATATTAAGCCACAAATAAGTATACTCATTTTTGTGGAACACTTAGCATCATGTTTAGACATGTGTAGTTCAGAAACCATACCCATACCCAGAAACCATACATGATGTTAAAGGTCATTCCTATTCAGGAACTGATAGACTAAGCCCCTCACTTTTTAAATATGGAAACCAAGTCTGAAAACCAAGTCATACCTAGTAAATGACTGACGTGAACAGAGTCTTTGGCTTCTTGTACTATGTTCTCTATTACCCCATGCCCTTAATTTGTGCTTTAAATATTGTAGCTGGGGAATTAAATGATAATTTGGGGGGAGGTAAACATCCCCAGAATGTGATATCACAGTTACATATATAGCATCAAGGAAATAAAAAACAAACTAAACTCAACTTGCATCGTGACTGTGTTTAAATGCAGTTACTTACTACAGTTATTATCATTGGACCAATTTTAGGATTTGTGAGCATTTTTATTAAAATGGGCATATTTATTCCTTTTCATTTTTTAAGACGTAGCCGTGTTCAACTGGATACTTGAGGACGATTTGGAGTTAGTAAAATCCTAACATAACTACATAAAATGGTCTATTTATGCTAACACAAGCTTTGATTAAAAACAAGTAATTTTCCAGGGGTGCCTGGGTGGCTCAGTGAGTTAAGCGTCCAACTTCAGCTCAGGTCATGATCTCACGGTTTGTGAGTTTGAGCCCCGCGTCGGGCTCTGGGCTGACAGCTCAGAGCCTGGAGCCTGCTTCAGATTCTGTGTCTCCCTCTCTCTCTCTCTCTCTCTGCCCCACCCCTGCTTATGCTCTCTCTGTCTCTCAGAAATGAATAAATTTTAAAAAAAAAGTTAAAAAAAACAAATAATCTTCCAATAATAGTTGAGATATTTCCTGTAATAAGTGATGAAATAGGGGCGACTGGGTGGCTCAGTCAGTTAAGTGTCCGACTCTTGATCTCGACTCAGGTCATCATCTCACTGTACGTGAGTTCAAGACCCGCATGGGGCTCTGCACTGATGGCACAGAGCCTGCTTGGGATTTTGTCTCTTCTCTCTGCGCCTCCTCTGCTTGTGCGCGTGCTCTCTCTCTTTCAAAATAAATAAATTAAAAAAAAATAAGTGATGAAATAAGTATCCAATGTTGATCCTTAGAACAATTCTGAGGACAGGCTGGCTAGGTTCCCTAAGACTCCACCGTAGGCAATAAAACTGATCTTCAGTTTTAGGTCATCAACTCAGGTCTAGTTTTGCTTCTACTGCTATGTGGTATTTCTTTGTGTTCTTTCTAATTATTCATGCCCCTCTCCCACAAGTTATCCTTATGGTATTAATCCAGAATCCCAAGGTGCCTTGAATGTACACGTTGTTTTCCAGTCTTGAATTCCTCAAAATGGTGTTTTTGGTTCCCATTTCTGACTTGCGTGGGGGACGGTGCTGTCACTCCCCAATTCTGGAAGGCCTTTATTCATCCTTTGGGTGTCTTCTAGTACTGGCTTGTGTGGCTGGATGTTGGACCAGCAGCCAGGTAGGTGGGACCCGGCTTTCCTACTGCTACAGGGTTGGCCACTCTCCTTTGATCAGTTTTGTACGTTGAGTTTTGCATCCTTTTGATAAATGGGTTTATTGCAGTGAAGTTTGAGAACCATTGCTATAGATTTCTCCCTGTACCTTCTTGGTCAGTCCTTACTGTTCCCTTCTAACAAAGGAGCTATTTTACTCAGCATGTGTCTCCAGATGCCTAGCCTTTCATCCTCCTCACGGAAAGAAACGTCCTCTTCTCCAAGAGCAACGTTTTGCTGATGTCTCAGTTACCAGTCTCTTGCTGGTTCTTAAGGCCTTGTTCCCATAACATTCTTCTCTGATGTCTTTCACAGGGACCCTTTAGACACGTTTTTTGGGGGGGGAGGGGGCTGCTTTTTGTTTTACAAAATAAGCATATTTCACTTGATCACGTAAATCTTAATTTATGTCTTCTTTTGAAATTCCAAATGATCTGTTAACTCTGGGCCCAGCATTCATGTAGGGCAGCACTCAGTTGGTGCTGAGAACCATTTGCCCTTTTAGGTGGGGCCTGCGCTGTCAAGTTTGGCCCAGCCCGTCCCCGCTCACGTAGTGCACGCACATATACTTTTATTAGGCTCTCTGCAAACTTGAGTAACATGCTTGGCCCCAAAGACATTTCAGTTTGCTACCTCTGTTATCCTTCACAGTCTTTCTAAGCACTTCTAGAGAGAAA
The DNA here is from genome assembly GCF_027475565.1 of Acinonyx jubatus. NCBI lineage: Eukaryota > Metazoa > Chordata > Mammalia > Carnivora > Felidae > Acinonyx > Acinonyx jubatus. Next base: position 18,949,508 of record NC_069390.1, on the reverse strand, counting down.
TTCTGTTTCATTTGCAAGGCATTGTAGAACACTTGCAGGACATGTAGACCCTTTTGTCACATGGATAGGCCTCATTGTCAGTCAAATGAATTTCTTCTAGTATGGTATATTTCTATTTCATAAATATTCCCCATTAATTTTGGTTTTGTCTCAGAAACATACCTATCAATGTTAATACAATATAAACTTATGGATGTAGGAAAACTATATACATACAGTGAGTGAGCAAACACAAAATGGAGGAAATCACAGTGTTCCCTCCGAATTACTATTCCTTCTTTCCCCCCTGGATTTCTTAATTTTAATTTTACCTAAATTTTTGATATTATCTAATATTAACTAATGTCTAGTATTATAATTTAGTGGCTCCTTTGGATTTTATATACATTGCATAACATACTGTGTATTCTTTCGAGTTTTGGCTTCTTCAGTTCAGCATATAATATATAGATCCAACAGAAATGCACGTACATGTGCTCTGAAGACCTGGATGGGATTTTCATAAGTAACATTACGGAAATAGGAAAAAACTGTAGTTCGTTTATTTTCATTCCTTTGTGAATATACCACAATTTCGTTATCTGTTCCACTGTTGATGGACATTTGGGTTGTTTCCAGTTTTTGAGTATTTCTTTTGGATCTCTACCTGTAAGTGGACTTGAGACATAGTGAGAGGCTCTTTGTCATACATAAAACATTGCTGTTTCTAACAAATACATTTCTTAAGATAATGTTGCAAATACTTGGAATTAGTACCCAGACCTTACGTCCTTCTGTTACTGCCATGTCACAAACAAAACAAAAACTGTCTAAAGAGACTGCGGACTATTTTTATGTCATAGCTTTTGGTACAATGTATGAATTTTAAACCTATACTTTGAAAGCTGAATGTCCAACCTTTTTACATAACTGCTATAAAATTTTTTAACGTGCAAAAATTTTAGAAGTCCATTTACCTGGCAGTTTGCCCTCTGTTGGCATGGTTCCAAGTGTGTAAAGTACATTTAAAAAATCATGTTAAGGGTATTGGAGACTATGCTGTAAAAATACTGCCTTAAATGGAAAATAAGCAGTTGTAAGATCCCCGTTCACCCGTTTTCTCTTAAAAGTTCATTCTTGAAAATGTAAGAATAAGAATAGATATGCGTGTTTATGTAAGTTAACTTGTACCATCATAGTCAAACGGTGAGTTTAAATATTTTTGTTATTTCTTTCGCTTGGTCTTGTTTCTGTCACCCTTTCGCACACAGTGCTAAAGCGTTATTAATTGAATTTTCTCCTGCACAATTACATGGTGATTTCTACAAGAAAGGCTTAATATTCCTTACGGCATCATCTTACACAGCAGCATTGCCTCTGGGACTTTTATACAATGCAGCTGCTTGTGGTAAATGAAGGAAATCAAGTATTGTAGTACAGACTTTTAGGGATATTAACATATTTTTGAAAGCAAGTAAAATATCCTGCATACTAGCTTGTGATCCTCTGTGAATGGAGAATAAATCCATAGGAATGGTTACTTTTTTACTTGAATAGAACAAAGCATTGTGGGACTGTGAACTGTTTCTGCTCTTCTAGTGAGTGAATTTTAAATCATCAGATTCTTAGGAATGATTTGGGGAGAAATAAGATATTTTCAAGACATTATTTTGAGGAGGCATTTTTTGTCTCACTACATTTTAAAAGTATTTTGTAGTTGATTTATCTATTTTTTAAAGTAAACTTTATTTTTTTGAGCAGTTGTAGGTTCGTAGCAAAATTGAACAGAAGGTACAGAGACTTCCCATATACACACAGCTTCCCTAACTCTCGGAATCCAGAGTGGTACCTTTATTCTGTCTGACACACCTGTCATGACATACCACTGTGACCCCAGATCCGATCCGTATGCAGTGTAAGTTGTTCATACTCCTGGAAGGAGTAAGTTTAAATCTCAAACTTTTGTTGTTACATGTTGCCTACAAAATGTTTCTCTTTGATGTCTGCATTTGGATTCTTTAGCTTATTCCCCTTTGGCTTTTAAAAAATGGCATGGGAAGTGTATTTTTTGCTCTTCGTCCTTTTATTTTTTTAAGCTTAACATTTAATATTTTTCAAAAAACCTATTTTACGATATGCCTGTCTTTTCTGCCTTTATCTTGTACACTTGGCATAGGCTGAAAGGGATCAGTTTAGATTTCCAGTCAGAAATGCATATGCTTATAGAGACCAAGCAGCTATGGACATGAGTCAGGGAGGCTGGGGTGAGGCAAGGAGTGGAGAGGTCTGGAGAACTCCTCCCCACGTATAGATGGCAGCTCTAACTTATTGCTACTGCTTGTGTGGCAGTGCAAGCCTGGGGTGCCGTATTTTCCAGTTACATTAAAAGAATTTGAGGGGTGCCTGAGTGGCTCAGTCGGTTAAGTGTCCATCTTCAGCTCAGGTCATGATCTTGCAGTTCGTGAGTTTGATCCCCATGGCGGGCTCTGTGCTGACAGCTCGGAGCCTGGAGCCTGCTTCAGATTCTTGTCTCCCTCTCTCTCGGCCCCTCCCCCGCTCAAGCTCTGTCTTTCTCTCTCTCTCTCTCTCAAAAATAAATAAACATTAAAAAAAATTAGAAAAGGATTTGAGGGGCACCTGGGTGGCTCCGTTGGTTAAGCCTCCAACTCTTGATCTTGGCTCAGGTCATGGTCTCACAGTTCGTGAGCTTCAGCTCCACATTGGGCTCTGTGCTGACAGTACAGAGCCTCTTGATGTCTCTGTCTTTCTGCCCTCACCCCGCTTGTGCTCTCTCTCTCTCTCAAAATAAATAAATAAACTTAAAAAATTTTTAACAAAAAAATAATGATAAAGAATTTGAGGGGCGCCTGGGTGGCTCAGTCGGTTAGGCGTCTGACTTCAGCTTAGGTCATGATCTCAGGTTCGTGGGTGTGAGCCCCACACTGGACTCTGTGCTGAAGCTCAGAGCCTGGACCCTGCTTCGGGTTCTGTGTCTCCCTCTCTCTCTGCCCCTTCCCTGCTCATGCTCACATATATACTCACTCCCTCTCAAAAATAAATATTAACAATAACAAATTTTTTTAATTAAAAAAAAGAATTTGAAAAGGAAACTAAGATGACTTATAGAAGACTTTGCAATTTTATATCAACTTAGTCTTTTTTTATTTTTTAAAATTTTTTTTACATTTCTTTATTTTTGAGAAACAGAGTGAGACAAAGCCTGAGTTGGGGAGGGGCAGAGAGCGAAGGAGACACAGAATCCGAAGCAGGCTCAAGGTTCTGAGCAAGTAGTCAGCACAGAGACCGATGCGGAGCTTGAACCCACAAACTGTGAGATCATGACCTGAGCCAAAGTCAGACACTCAACCGACTGAGCCACCCAGGCGCCCCTCAACTTAGCCTTAATTGGGGCCAAAGTTGAAGATCCAACAACTCATGGGCCACTGTTCTCATTTATTTATTTTTATTGAGCCATTATTTCTAAAATGATTACATGTGCTGGGGACTGCTTTAAGAGCTTTGTAGAAATCAACTCATTGAATCATTGAACAACTCTCTGAGACTGGAACTTCTGTTATCCTCATTTGAGAGAAGGTACACCTAAGATACAGAGGGGTAATTGTCTGCGGTAAACAGAATTCTAAGATGCTCCTGAAGATTCCTGCCCCATGGTGTACACACCCCATGCATCCCCTTCCTCTTGAGTGTAGGCAGGACTCGTTGATATAATGGATGACATTCTTGTGGTTAGGTGACATTATATGGCAAAGATGAAGTGAGTTTACAGATACCATGTATGGTCTGTCATCAGTTGAGTTGGAGTTCATCAAAAGGGAGATTATCTTTGGCCGGCTGACCTAATCAGGTGAGCTCTTTAGAAACCTACTCAAATCTTTCCTGAGGTTAGAGATTCAAAGCATCAGAAATGGTCTTCTTTTGGCCTTGAAGAAGCACACTGCTGTGTTGTGGGGAGGGCATGTCGCAGGGAGCGGCAGGTGGCCTCGAGGAGAGAGGTCCCCGGTTTTACAACTGCAAGGAATAGAATCCTGTCAGCAAACAACGATTGGGTTTAAAAGTGGAGCCTGAGCCTCAGCTGAGATCGCAGCCTTCTGAGACCCTGAGCAAAGGACCCAGGTAATACCAAGACTGCATTCTTGACCTACAGAAACCGAGATGATGAACGTATGTTGTTTTAAACAGCTAAGTCCATGGTAATTTTTGATGCAGCAATAGAAAACTAATAGGGTCACATTGCTAAGGAGTGACAGAACTGGGGTTTGGCCCCAGGGAGCCCAGGTACAGAGTACACTGCCTTGTGTGATCACTCCTATCCAGAGGGCTCTTTGAACAAGTAATTGAATGGATGCTTTTTTAAAGCTTCTTTTCTGTCCCACATGACCACAAGGTGTACATTCTACTATGATGTTCTGCTTCATAAATCCACTTTTATGGGCAACTCAGAAATTAATTTCTTCAAGTTCTCTTTTTATCTTTTCCCCTAGATTAAAAAGCTGATAGGTATATACATACCCCCACACAGTTATATATACATATAACAATTACTCACACAATATATATTAAAACTTGTTTTATTAAAAAGGCAGATTTTTTCCCCTGTATTGCGAACTAATATTAATGTTCCTTTTCTAATCTCTTTGGTGTAAAATTGTTTTTAGAGTCTGTAAATAAAGCATTTGCTGAAAGCTCCATGAAGTATTGTGGAAAGCTTATTTTTCTTGATTCAGTTTTAAAAAGATATGGAATATTTTAAAACTTGGTAATTTAATTAATGACATTCATCTTGAACTTTTTAACCTTCAGAATTTCCAGTTTACCTTACATTCGCAATCATGAGATGGAATTTATTATTTTTCATTTTACCTTTATCTACTTTTAAATGTGTGGATGGCAAATGAGAGCTGCTTAAAGCAGTGAGGAGGACATAGCAGGAGTGTATATAATCTTTGTGGGCACTAAAAACTCTAAGGAAAAACTAATAGGTATTTATTAAGTTTTGTTGTAAGCATTAATAATTTTTTAATGTTTATTTATTTATTTTGAGAGAGAGAGGAGAGGGGCAGAGAGAGGGACAGAGAGAATCTCAAGCAGGTTCCACACTGTCAGCATAGAGCCTGATGTGGGGCTCACACTCACGAACTGTGAGATCATGACCTGGGCCAAAATCAAGAGCCAGACGCTCAACTGACTGAGCCACCCAGGTGCCCCTGTACACATTAATAATTAATGGATCTGAATGATTAAGGATTATTAAGCTTCTCACGTGAGCTGGAATCCAGACTTTTTAAAGAATGTTCCATTTTAGAATGTGAAATAAACTGACAGAATTGCTTTTATCTTGACTGCCCTATTAAATACCAAGAATTGTTACCAGAACATGATGCTGTGAGGGTAGATCAGTCATTAGGCGACCTGGATCCAATCTTGGGTCTTCCACTGAAAATCTTTGTTACTGGAGACACCTGGTTGCCTGTTGTACTCTGTGTAGGACAGGTATATTTCTCTCTGTGATGGTGATAATATCTGCTCTATATCACTTAGCTGTTAGTTCTGAAGATCAAACAAGGTAATATACTTGAGACATTTTTGAACGTAGGGGAAAGCTTAACTTTCAGTCTTTGCCTTTCCAGATAGAATATGTTAATTGTTTTCTTGGAGCAAAATGAGAACTTGAACTGCTCTTTACCCAGGGCAATCCGCAAAATGTCTTCCCCACGATCCGCTGCTGCTTTCCCTGTGGGCAGGATGCTTGAGGCAAATTACTGAATTTTGTTCATCTTTCTGTTTTTAATCATCCTGGCCTCTAGTACCTACTGATAAAGAAAATTTTCTGATCCTAATTGGCTGCCACTTTAAAAATTGTTGGAATCCATTGACATTTGCCAAATAATTTTGCTGACTCAGACGTTTGAGAACATAATAAAGGTTAGCATCTCTGTAGTTTCATGGGAGATATCGGTAGCAGGATACAGGTGACCTGCTTGCTCCCTTTCCCCGTCCCCTCCTCACTCCCTTTTCTCCGTGTTCCATTGCTTCATATACCGTCTGCTGTGCAAGGTATCATCTCCTGTGTGTGCTATTCTTATATGTTGCATTTGTACATATCATACAGATGACATAATCACACATAAGGATATCATCTCATGTATTGTCTTAATCTTCCTAAGGAAGAGGTAGATGCTTCTCTGCTGGCTTTTTTTTTTCTTCCAAGTTTTTATTTAAATTCCAGTTAGTTAACATACAGTGTAATACTAGTTTCAGGTGTAGGATTTAGCCATTCATCACTTACGTAGAACACCCAGTGCTTTTTTAAAAAAAAAACAAACAAAAGTCTCTACAGTGAAGTACTTTTCATGACTTACCAATGAAATCTGATGTACTTTCAAAGCTCTTAATTCTTGTGTGCTTATGGCATTTGATAACAAGGAATAAGAGTGTAAAAAAGGGAGAGAAAAGACATTGGCCCTTCGTTTTCCAGGTAATTTTTCACGGCAGTGATGCTGTGGTCTTTGTTGAAGCTTATAAAGTTAAATGGATATGGGGCACCTGGCTAGCTCAGTTGGTAGAGCATGCGACGCTTGATCTCGGGGTCGTGAGTTCAAGCCCCATGTTGGGCGTACAGCTTACTTAACTAAATGAGTAAGTAAATAAATACATGCATACCAAATTTTAAAAGGTAAAATGTTATGTTACTGAAGAAGGATATTCTCTGAGAAACCAGTTCAATGACCCCCAGAAGTTGGCTGACAAATCCTAAAGGATCTGTCCATTGATTTCCTCAAGGCTACTGGTTAGACTTCCTAAAAATTTGACTGAAAATACATATCTAGAGACATGGGGTTTATTAAGATAGGCACATTATGTTTTATATTTTACATTAAATTATGACATTTTCAATTGAAAGTTTTCAGCACTTTTTTTTTTTTGCTTAAAAATAATTGAAAAGTATAGCACAAGCAAATAAATAAAATTCACCTCTTAAGGACTCAGCATTTAATCAGTTGTGTAATTTGATCCCTTAATTACCTGTGATAGGACAGGTTTGTTGGACACTAGGATTTGACACAGGAATTTAAACAGAATGATGTACCAGTTTAACCAATTTGAAATGGGCATTTTTTAGCCTCAAAAAAGGCTTAAATTCCTTTTTAAAGAATTGTTCTTTCATTCCTTATCCCCCTTGCCTTGCTTCATATTTTCTTGATGGCATTTATTACCAAATCTGACACATTATATTTAAAAAATTTTTTCATGTTTATTTGTGTTTGAGGGAGAGAGAGACAGAGTGCGAGCAGGGGATGTGCAGAGAGAAAGGGAGACACAGAATCGGAAGCAGGCTCCAGGCTCCGAGCTGGAGCCCAACACAGGGCTCGAACGCAGTAACTGCGAGATCATGACCTGAGCTGAAGTCGGACGCTTAACTCAGTGAGCCACCAAGCGCCCTCTGACACATTATATTTTTACTTGTTTCATTACTTTCTCCCCCAGATAGACTCTGTGCTCCAAGGCTAGCAACTTGGTTTGGGTAATGGCTGATGTCCCCAGTACCTTTAACAATGCCTGACCCATAGTAGCAAATACTCACTAAAAATTTGTCTAGTGAGGGAATGAATGTCCGTAGCATCAACTGCCTTCTAAAAACAAACTTTGGAAGATATGCTTTTTACCATTATGAGTCTATGAGACTCTCCAGATTTGAATTATTTGTAAACGAAAGGAGATTGGCCAGAATCAAAGTGTTCACGGCCATGTTGGTGGATACTCATACAGTGAGAGTTTCAGAAGTAACTTTATGAGATAAATGTAGTGGCAGTCTTCAGCAAGGCAAGAGTGATTCTAAAACTGAAAATTTTGTTTTTCTGTTCCTCACAAAAATTTGGATCTAAATGTAGGGCCGCCAGCCTCGTGAGGGGACCACATACCCTGTGTGGCCAGTAGTGATGTGTTAGCGATTGCTGCCAGAGGCCACTGTCTTGGGAGGGGGCCAGAGAGAGAGCCCAAGAACCTCGGTGTCCAAGACTAAAAGCTTAAACTCCACACTATTACGTTCAAAAGGGAACTCCTGGAGAACCGACCAAGATTTAGGAACTGACATATGAATTTGCAGGCCCTGAAACCTGCTTTTGTTGGCACGCTCAAGGGTGAATATGCCTTTTAAGGGAGAACTTGCCCGAAATCAAGTTTAGTAGGATGATAAAACTGAATGCCCAGTTCTGGGGTTTTTTTTAAAAGAAGTGTAATGGCGGTGCAGGCTGCAATACTTACCAGTATAACTGCTCCCTGTGGCAGATGTATGAAGGAAGCCATAGTAAAACCAGAGGCTCCCCTCATGAGCAGGCCGTCTATTGCCGGAGAGCATGTGTGGTGAGGAGTATCACGTGAGGGGGTCTGGCATGTTTATTTCCAGGAGAGGAGCAACCTGTGGGGAGACCTAAGCATTTGATGCCTCTGGCCAGTTCCCCAGCCAGTTCTTGGATGAACATTTGCAAGACCTACCATTTTTCTTCCATCCAGGTCTCTCCAGCAACTCCTCTGGCTTCTGACCAGCACTTTGTTTCTTTATATATTTTGCTATGTGCAGCCTGGCTCTCTTTATAGGTCTTGTAGGCCTGGGAGGGGATCCTGACCCAAGGAAGCATTTTTTTCTTCTCAAAGGACAAAAGTACTACTTAGTTTCTGAAATTAATCAACTAATTAATTTAAACTGTATAGAAGTAGGGGCGCCCGGGTGGCTCAGTAGGTTGGGCGTCCGACTTCGGCTCAGGTCATGAACTCACTGCCCGTGGGTTCGAGCCCCACGTTGGGCTCTGTGCTGACAGCTTGGAGCCTGGAGCCTGCTTCGGATTCTGTGTCTCCCTCTCCCTCTGCCCCTCCCTGGCTCAAGCTCTGTCTCTGTGTCTCTCAAAAATAAGTAAACATTAAAAAACAATTTAAACTGTATAGAAGTATAAAAAGTGAAAGTTGATTCCCTTTTTCTCCTGTACTCGGTGTATAAACACACAAGCATCCTTTGATCGGACTTTTCTACTTCTAGAAGTCTGTTCTACAGAAGAACTCTGGTAACTGCACAACGATTTATATGCAGGACATTCACAGTGTTGCTTATGGAAGTGAAAAATGAGAAGTTATTTGAATGTCTGTCAGTGACTCCTATTCCAGGGTCCTCCTTGAGCAAAGATAGGGCCCAAGCCTCACAGGAGATAGAAAGAGCATGATTGCTCTGTGTTATCAGATCAGCTTATTCACAGGGCGTCGAGAACGTGAGCTTCTCTTCCTGGTCAGTGATTCCTTCCAGGCCTTGGTATGGATGATTAAAACTGCAGCCGTGTGATCTGTCACCTGTTTGACCATAATTTGGGGGGTAAAATAGTGACCAGTGTCCACAAATACTCTTGAATGCTTTGGCTCAGTATGGCTCTTTAATACATTACTCAAATCTCTCCTTTTGTGACTTTATGTCTTTGTTGCCTGTAATACAGCCTTTGTCAGATTCTTCGCCAGACCTTTCCCCAAGGGGGGCTTAACTAGACTACATGGAGCCCTGCCTTGGATTATGACTAATTTTGCTTACTTTTTTTTATTATGTGTTTTGTTCCTCTTCTCTTATCATACCTTTGGCACGGGGAGGGGTCCTGGAAGAGGGGGTATATGTGAGGAGCATGGTCTTAGTTGCACCCATAACTGGTTTTGGTCAAACTGCTTTTGGTGTTGGTGGCAACATATGAGCGTCTTGTAATTTCTCCATCCTTATTTGTCTTTTTCATTATGTTTTGTTTGTTTGTTTTTTGTTTTGAATAAGGTCTTGGTGACCTATAAAATTTCTCCTGAATTCATTGGCATTCTGGATTTCTTTTATAACTTACCATGATACACTCCCCTTCTTTGGTGCAATGAATTCTTCCTTTGATCTGTGCCTGCTCGTACTGTGTTTTGAATGACCGGTTAAATAAATTATGGCCCAGCTATCCTGTGTAATTAAAAATGTCTATCGGGGTACCTGAGTGGCTCAGTCGGTTGGGTGTCCAACTTCAGCTTAGGTCATGATCTCACAGCTCATGAGTTCAAGCCCCACTCCGGGCTCTCTGCTGACGGCTGGGAGCCTGGAGCCTGCTTCAGATTCTGTGTCTCCGTCTCTCTCTGCCCCTCCCCTGCTTGTGCTCTTAAAGAAAAAAAAAGTTACCTCTACATATTGACATGGAAGGCTATCTTTAGTGAAAAAAAGCAAGTTGCGGAGTAGCATATTTAGAGAAAGCGCTCTTTTATTAAAAAAAAAATAGATAACAAAAACCCCACATATGACAAATATTAAACTTATGAACCAGCTTTGTGTGTATATAACATATATAGATAATGCATCAAAAAAGGTCTGCAGGATTACAGCCCAGACCAGTTAGAGTGGTTATTTCTGAGGAGTTGTTAAACCACAAATTTTTACTCTTTTGAGGGTCATGGAACTTTTTGTGAATCCAAATGATAAAAAACTTACCCTATCAAAATATGTGTATATACAGTTGGCCAGTGAACAATGTGGTGTGGGATGCTGACCCCACACACAATCAGAAACTCATGTGTAGCTTTTGGCTCCTTAAAAACTTAACTGATCCCCTCTTGGCCGGAAGTTAAATACATTATATACTCTGTTTTTATAATAAAATAAGCTAGAGAAAGGAAAATGTTATTCAGAAAGTCATAAAGGAGAGAAAATGCATTTATAGTGTGATAAAAAATCCATGTGTAAGTGGACCTGTGCTGTTCAACCCATGTTCAAGGGGCCTCTGTACGTACAGAATATTCTACCTACGGTTTTTGGGAATCCAGGGCCTCCTCTGATAACTGCTCCCATCCAGCCAATGTGTATTGGCATTACGGTCTAATTAATATCAATCCTCGTTCATTTTTTTTGTAAGTACCGAGGAAACCCCTCAGTTTTGCCTTCATTGTAATGGTATCTGTTGAGCTTCTACGGCAGTACTTTGAGGCCACTGTAAGGGCAGTGGAAGGGACACTGTTTCCGTCAGCCAGAGGGAAATTTGTTAATATAAGAGAGGTTTTGGTTATACCTCCTTGAATTTCTTTTTTAAAGACCTGTGCTATCCAAATCATTCTCCTAAATCCTAAGAAGGCAGTTTTACTGTATATTAAGATAAGTGGGACTGACTAATGTGTTTTAAGGCCAAATATATATGAGAATTACATTTTTAGACGCCATCCACACACATATACATATATACACATACACATAATTTACAGTAAATTGGGTCCTCAAAACAATCAGTATTTGGGAACATAATTTTACCATTTTAAATTATTATAGAGGCTAGTGGTATTATATGTGTATATAGTATATTATTGGTCTTAGCTATGATTGATTTTAGTGACAGAAATTCCAATTATAAATGGTTTCTGTAGACAAACCGGCTTTACTTTTCAATATCTGTTTGGCACACTTTCCGGAAGTGCTTTGGTCAAAGTACGGAGTTGTCTATGTATGTTTAGCATGAAGCTCAGTAAGTAAGAGTGTGTTTTGCCCCTACAAAACTCAGATATTTATTTACTATTTACATTTCTAGCTACCAAGTGAAGGCCACAAAGCTATCCCTTCTGAAACTGAACCTTAACTTATAGTATTTTATCAGCCTTTATTACACGGTATGTGTCAAAGACATTTGTGTGTTTAGTATTATCTAAGATGACTTATAATGTTCTGAACTCTGGAGAGGAACCCCAAGGCCTCCCTACCTCATCTTTGGCTACGGTATAAAAGTATCTCTCAGGGGTGCCTGGGTGGCTTAGTCAGTTGAGCATCTGACTTGGGCTCAGGTCATGGTCTCAAGGTTCATGGGTTCGAGCCCTGCATTGGGCTCTGTGCTGACAACTCAGAGTCAGTGCCTGTTACACTGCCAAAGTTGGTTGCCTAGGCTTTATATATGGTCTTTCCTGGGAGCAGCACCACCCCAACTGTACCAAACACAGCACCCAGATCTTGGTTTCCAGATAGGTTTTTAATAAAGGATCCAGGGCTCCTTGGAGAAATGGGTAGTTCAGGGCTGGGGCAGAGAGAATAGAAGCTGAGTCTGGAGTATCTCTTAAGAGTAGACTTATCTTGGGGCACCTGAGTGGCTCAATCGGTTAAGCATTTGACTCTTGATTTCCACTCAGGTCATGATCTCATGGTTCATGAGATTGAGCCCCCCAGGGGGCTTGGGATTCTCTCTCTCCCTCTCTCTCTCTGCCCCTCCCCTACTTGTGCTTGTTCTCGCTCTGTCTCAAAATAAGTAAACAAACTTAAAAAAAAAAGTATATCTATCTCGAGCAATGAGAAATGTACAGAATTGTTGGATCATTATATTGTAACCTGAAACTAATGTAACACTGTATGTTAACTTATATTTAAATTTACAAAAAGGAATAAATGGGATTTTATAAATTCTCAAGGTATCTCCCTATAGAATAGCAAAATACTTGTTCATTACAAAGGGAAAAATAGTAACTCTACAGGGGAGGAGCCTGGCAGGCACCACCTTAATAAGAGATCAAAGTTATCTTCATCAGTAGTGGGACAATTAGAACTGTGTACCACCTGATAGGATGCAGTGGGAAACACAACTTCACTTCTGTGATAGTCCTGCCAAGGATGTATAGTCTAAATCTAATCGTGCGGAAACACACACTTAAGTTGAGGGATACTCTACAAAGTAATTGGCCTGTAATCTTCAAAGTGTCACAGTCAAGAGAATGAATAAAGGTCAAGAGAAGACTGAAAAACTGTTCCAGATTAGAGGAGGCTAAACAGACATGGCAGCTAAATGTGACGACTGATTCTGATGTGGATCCTTTTTCTGTAAAGGACATTGTTGGAGCAGTTGGTAAAATTTGATCGGGTTCTGAGGACTAGAAGGCAGTAATGCATCAATGTTAATTTCCTGATTTTGATGGCTATCTTATTTAGGAGACTATCTTTGTAGGAAATACATATTAAAGCAATGTTCGTAAACTTCTTAGTTTCAGGACACCTTTACACTCTTAATATATTGAGGGCCCCAAAGAGCTTTTGTTTATGTGGGACAGAGGTATCAATGTTAGTTGTACTACAAATTCAAACTGACTAATTAAAAAATTATTTAATTCATGTAAGAATAACAGTAAACCCATTACATATTCATATAACATTGTTAAGCAGGAAAAATAACTATATGTTCTGAAACAAAACAAAATTCAGTGACCAGAGTGGAGTTGTTTTACATGTTTGCAAATCTCTTTAATATGTAGCACAGTAGAAAGGAGTTAGTTACATTTGCATATCTCCTGCATTTAGTCTGCTGTGATGTTAGTTTGGTTAAAGTAGAAGAAAATCTGGCTTTACATGGTAATGTAGTTGGAAAATAGGAAGTGATTTCAATAGCCTCTTGAGGTAATTGGATATCCTTTTTTGGATATCCAAAAAAGATATTGGATATTCTTCTTTGATACTACATCAGAACTCCTTAAGTGGAGGTTTCTTAAAAGTTAGCTGCAATGTGGAGTCTGAAAACATATCAATGTATTTTCAGACTCAGTTACTTTGAAATCCATTTGTCTACCTCGCACTTTGAGTAGATCTTTTATCTATTATGATTTAGTAACTGTGTGTAGTGACCAAAATCAGACAAAACTGGTTCCTGAGTTTTACACATGTCATAAATGTTGACCCAGCACAAATAAAAATCACACCTATTAATCTCACTCCCATCCCAATCTTACCCTTAAAATCGTCTCTCTCAAGCACATGAAGGTAGCTACAAGTTTTCCAAAATTCTGATTTTCATTTAAAAGCTCAAATTTTATCATGGGCGACAAATACTGTTGATTTTCTTTTCTTTTCTTTTTTACTTATGTTGAGAGAGAGATCGCGCACAAGCCAGGGGAGGGGCAGAGAGAGAGAATCCCAAGCAGGCTTTGCGCTGGATCTCAAGAAACTTGAAATCATGACCTGAGCCGAACTCAAGAGACGCTTAACTGACCGAACCACCCATAATGCCCCTGTTGGTTGTTTTTCTTAAAGTGACAAACTCACTTCATTTTTTAAAATGTCTGCCGAATCTGAATAAGCATAGTTTTTATGTCCATTCTTTCATGTAAAATGGTACAGTATGAAAACGGCCTGATTCAGTTTGCACGACTCAATTGCACAAATGCTTCTCCCCAAGACACCTGTACACAGAGAAAATGTGTTATGCATACTTTTTGTCACACAACACGTTAAAAAGATGTGTACTCAAGGGTAGAGATTTAATAAAATTAGTGGTTTTACTGCTAAGGTATATTCTTTTTTTTTTTTTTAATGTTTATTTTGAGAGAGAGCGAGAAAGAGAGTTCATGCACGCATGTGTGTCGGGGAGGGACAGAGAGAGGGAGACATAGAATCCAAAGCAGATCATGACCTGAGCCGATGTTGGTCGCTTAAGGGACTGTGCCACCCAGGCGCCCCTCAAGGGACATTCTTAAACAAAACTGACTTTTTCTTTCTTACTACAGGTATGTGAAGGATATCATGAGGTGTCACTGCTTTAATTCACGTTAAGGTTTTAGCACTTTCACCCACCATTGCTTTTGTGCCATCACTTCACTAAAGCTTGCAGATAATTAATTAACGTCTGAGTATTTTTGACTCTCAGGGACCCATAAAATCATGGACCACGCTTTGAGAACCACTGTATGGAAGTATTTATGGGTGATGGATGACATCTTGTTAGCAGCTGAATCTGACATGGTTCAGGGAAGAAACTTACTTGTACACTGTTTGCTACTTTCCTCTGCTTGAAATTACTTCAAAATTAAAAATTGCCTTTTGGATGTTGAAAACTGAAATTTATGGGAATAATCATTTGCAAGTTTCGGCAGTATAACGGTACGTTCTTATGCAGATTAAATGATGTAATGCCACTTGGAGTTCTTGGCAGGTAGCTGATGTTCAGTCATTGATAACTAATAGTTATTCCTCCTGTTTAGTTGGTAGAATATGAACTGCAACCCTATGCATTTTTTTACATGGTACCTTTGGGTTCTTTAGGGCATCTTAGACTCAGGCTGATCTGTGCCAAGTGTTTATCCTTAGTATTAAAAGGAGACTCTAAATCAGGCATTTTTTGCTTTCATTTTGGTTTAATATGTGAAAACTATGTTCTTTTAACAATTTAAATGAAGAGGGGTTTTTTGTGTGTGTGTGTTGAACAGAAAAGATGGTTCTACTCTTGGCAAAATGTTGTTGAACTATATTTATCTTCAAAGTGTTAATTGCCATAAAGTAAATATTCATTTCAATAGCTGATATTTTAAATTTTATGGTAATTTTTTCAAAAGTTCTTTTTTTGTTGTTGTTAAGAAACAAAAGCAACTGTTAAGCTTCCTTTTTCTAAATACCAAAATGAGAGACCCAGCTCTTGAAAAGAATACTTTTTTCCTGTGGCACGATTTCACAAAACCAGAATGGAATCTCATGAGAACAGAGTGACAGGTTAAAATAAAAAGTAGTTACTTAAAAAAAAACACACAAAAAAACCAAAAAAAACCCAGTAGCTCAATCAGAATTTTTAGAAGAAAGGTACTGTGTGGTATTTGACTTCTAATTCATTTTCGTGATCTTTATTTTTGAAAAATGAAAGGAGGAATGTATGGTGGGTTACACATATATCTCTTTTGCTTTGCCGACTTGGTTTTTAGTTCACAGCTATCCTGCATGGAAAATTGGTCAACTCTGGCCCAAATCTCACTGGTAACAATTTCATTTTTCAAGCCAACAAAGAGAAGTAAGCTACCTCAAGAAAAAAACTTGATTAAAAAATAAGCATTTTTTTTTATGGTTTTAAAAAATGGTGAGACATAATTACAGGGACAGTGCCTCTGACGGAAATCTATGAAGACTCTTTCAGCTCTGAGGTGGGATAGTTTATTAACCAGATTTCTAAAGCAGATGAATAAAACCATTGTGTCCTCTCTCCCTAGAGCTGCGTGTCTAATCAGACTCTAACTCAGAAGTCTCTCCCAGCCGGCCTGCCTCTCTCCTTGGGGGCCTCCTTCTCGTGGGACTAAAGCACCAGCTGCTGTGTTCTCTCCTTGCCGCCTGCCACTTTCTTATAGCAGGCTGTGTGTCCTGTCCTCTGCCACTAGCATTTCCTTCCTGAGATACAAGTGTGATCTTGTCACTTTCCAGTTTAATAGCCTTATTATACGGCTGCCTTCATAGGTGTGTGGCCTCTACATTTTCATAGCACCTCCCCTACCTGCCCCTTAGAGGGGCCCACACTTGGTTTAATGCTCTGCTCTTGCCATCTTGAAATTCTTAATAATTTTTGAACAGGGGGCCCCACAAATTATGTCATTTGTTATCTTGGCACATAGATCCTCTACCAGCTTATCTTGGCACATAGATCCTCTACCAGCTTCCTTCTACAGGGCATTTTCTTTCCTCTTCTCCCTGTGCATGACATACTCCAGCCACAGGGGTTCTGAAAACATGCTTTTCCTTTCCTCCACTTTCTACCTTTGCCTGCTTCTTTCTCCCACTTCTTTGCATGGCCAGTTCCTACACAAGGACTCAACACAAATGTCCTGTTTAAAGCCCCACTCTGCAAGAGTGAGTTGCTTTCTTCTATTGCTCTTTGTTCCTATTTATTAGAACATCAGTTGGGTTCACGCATATCTCTTGCGCCAAATACAGCCTGTTCGAGAGGATCTGTTATACTCGGAGTAAAGTCTGACATGGGGAGACTATTCAGGGTGTACTTCATGAATTTACTTAGTCAAAACGTATCTGTTCAGCACCTATTGTGAATCAGGTGTTGTTGGGTTCTGAGGATATGGTGGCAAAGAAAATCCCAGACACGGACGCTGCTCTCCTCTCTGACAACGTAGGGAGTGAGAGGAGTTGTCTGATTGCAAATGCTTATGGCCCCTGACCACATGAATGAGCAGAGTGCTAAGGTTTTTGGGTCTTAGTTTAGAGTGGGAAGTCTCCTGCCTTCTTGACTGGTGGTGGTGGTGGAGGATTGTTACAAGCACAGGCATACCAGAGGATCTTGCTTTTGGAAGCCATCCTTGGTTCATTTTGTGACATTACAGAAAGGCAGGATTGTCAGCAGGGTCTTAGGGTTCTTTCATCACATCTGATGTGGTAGTGGTCATGAAACCATGGTGCAGCTTCTAAGCATTAAGATAGAAAAACCACCGATTAAACTGGCATGCCATAACTCGTATGGCATCTTGATTTCAAAGACAAAACACGAGTAAAAATCTGCATTTTGGAACAGATAAAACGTAATTCAAAGGTTAATTACAGGCAGATTGGGTCAAGGAAATACTTGGCCACCAAAGGCATTGCTAAAAATAGCGTATCATGACCAATGATTCCATGAATAATATGCTAATAACTCAGTCACTTTTTAAAGTAGGGTGGGATGTGCGTGTGCAGTTTGAAAACAGCTATGCAGCTGATGCAAAGGGGAAAAAATGAATGATACAGAAAATGCCTATGGCAGCCTATGCCATTTAGGGAAAACAACTGTATGTGATGTGGTTGTCTTTGTCAACGTTGGCAGATATAAAAAAAGATAACATTTGTAGACTTTACAGGTTTGTAAAACACATTCTCATGTACTCGCAAGAACTCTGCAGGGTGAGTGTTATTTCTTGTAGGAAAGGGAATTCCTGCAGGTTAAAAGGCTTGAGTGAAGGGCCCTCAGCCAACAAGTGGCTGAGGTGGTTCTCAGGTCCAGAGCTTCTAACTGCATCCCACGCTTTGTTGAACAAATTCTGTTTTGGTCAGCTCGGGCCGCCATAACAAAATATCATAGTCTGTGTGTGTGTGTGTATGTGTGTATTTTTTTTTAATGTTTATTCTTGAGAGAGAAAGACAAGAGCATGAGCGGGGGAGGGGCAGAAAGAGAAGGAGACACAAAATCCGAAGCAGGCTTCAGGCTCTGAGCTGTCAGCACAGAGCCTGACACCGGGCTCAAACCCATGAACCGTGAGATCATGACCCGAGCCGAAATTGGACGTTTAACTGACTCAGCCACCCAGGCACCCCTAATAGTCTGGGTATCTCAAACAATGTGCATTTATTTCTCACAATTCTAAAGGCTGGGAAGTCCAAGATCAAGGTCCTGGCAGTTTCGGTTCCTGGTGAGGGCCTGCTTCTTGGCTTGTTAGATGGCTGCCCTCTCACTGTGTCCCCACATGGCCTTTCCTTGGTGCATGCATGTGGGGAGAGAGCTCTCTGTCTTCCTCTTCTTTTTTTAAAATTGTGTTATTTTTGAGAGAGACAGAGCACAAGCTTTAGAGAGAGGGAGACACAGAATCCGAAGCAGGCTCCAGGCTCCAAGCTTCAGCACAGACCCAATGTGGGGCTTGAACAAATGGACTGCAAGATCATGACCTGAGCTGAAGTCAGACGCTTAACTGACTGAGCCACCCAGGCACCCCTCTCTTCCTCTTCTTATGAGGACTCTACTCCCATCATGAGAACCTCACCCTCAAGACCTCACCTAAACCTAGTTAGTTACCTGCCAAAGGTCCTACCTCCAGATGCCATCGCACTGGGAGGTAGGCCTTCAACATATGAATTTGGGGGCACAAACCTGCAGCCCATAACACTCTGCTTACATAACATTGGCTACATCATCTGGGAATCTTTAGTAATGTTAGGAATATCTTTTGCATTTTTCTCACCTCAAAACATAAAATTCAGATGTTTCCGTTGGCAGGCCTTTTTCTTTTCCTTGAGTGTGGAAAATAAACATCCTTATTTGAAAATTTCTTCAAAGGTGCCTTGTCCAAGGGTCTACAATATTTGAACCAAGTGTAGAACTTAGAGCTTTCAAAAGAATGGGATCTATTCATGTGCTATCAATAAAATAAATTTGCATGATATATGGTTTTTATTTATTACAGATGGTTGTTCTAGTTAAATAGCCTATAATGAATAAAATATAATAACCTTGGCTTAAAATAAAGAAATACTTGGTTTGGGATGGAATCCTGATGATGCTATGATGAATTTTTTTTTATTTGACTCAAAGTGGGTCTCTTCTTATGAGATTAAAATGATCATGAGAATGTTTTCAAGGACAATGAAAAAAAGAAATGTACCATTATTTGTGTA
The DNA here is from genome assembly GCF_027475565.1 of Acinonyx jubatus. Classification (NCBI taxonomy): domain Eukaryota; kingdom Metazoa; phylum Chordata; class Mammalia; order Carnivora; family Felidae; genus Acinonyx; species Acinonyx jubatus. Next base: position 18,930,376 of record NC_069390.1, on the reverse strand, counting down.
ACATCTCTGATAATTATAATTAAGTGGGTCTTTAAAAATGGAGTCAGATGAATTATTCCCTTCTAAGGCACTATCACCTTTTCTCCATAGCTACCTAAGGGAGGCTTTCTCTGTGGGGACATATCTCACCCTGAGGGGTAAGGGAAGAGGGAGATGATAAGGCCTGGGGGAAGAAAGGAAAATAGCAAAAGGAGGGAAGTAGAATTTAGGGGACATTTTGTTCTTTGTTTTCCCCTTCAAATTCAGAAAGTCCAAAAGACTTCTGGTACTTTTTACATTTCTAACTACTCTAAAGCATTTTATGTGAAAATGGAGAGGTTCTTCAAAACATGGAGTGTATTTTTATGGTTATAAACTGCATTTAATGAATTTAGATTTAAGGAGCTAAAATTGGTAGGCATTGAATATAGTACTATTTCCCCAAGAGTCGCTCCTCTCCCCTAATTATCTTTTTCAGGACGGGATAGGGAGAGTGGTCCATGACTAAAATGTCTTCAACCTTCATCTCTGTGCCCTGAGTTAAGCTCCCGGAAGTACTTTTTTTTTTTTTTTTTTTTTTTTTTTAGATGGGACTGGATGGTTTCGTACAACTCTAAAATGTTTATGTCTCTAGGAGAATTATAATCTGACCCATGCAGGACAGAGGAAGGGACTTGTTTCTCAGTTTATCTTAATGCTTTATAATGCCTAATAGTAAGTACTATATGTTATTATGTCTCATAATGGACATCTCTTACCACCCTACAGTTTTATTTCTATAGGGAAGAGTTTAAGAAGTACTGAAAAGATGATTTTATTTAAAAAAAAAATTTTTTTTTTTAACATTTATTTTCAAGAGAGACAGAGACAGTGTGAGCTGGGGAAGGGCAAAGAGAGAGGGAGACACAGAATCCAAAGCAGGCTCCAGGCTTTGAGCTGTCAGCACAGGGCCCAACGTGGGACTCGAACTCACAAACTGCGAGATCATGACCTGAGCCGAAGTTGGCCACTTAACCAACTGAGCCACCCAGGCACCCCGTGATTTTAATAAACCAGCTGTATCAGCCTGGATGTATTTACTCACTCAGCAAACATTTGAGTCACCTCTGTTATGCTCCAGGCATTGTGCTAGGTGCTGTATATACAAAGGTGACAGAGAATGATCCATGTTTGTTAGGAAGTAGACTGTTTGCACAATACATTATGCTAAGTTTACTATGTTTAGAAGGTCTTTGGGAACACAGCTGAGAGAGTAAATAGCTTTACCTTGGAAGAATTGGGAATCATGAAAAGACAGTACACAGGGCTGGTGGCACAACTTGAGTCTTTTTTTTTTTTAATGTTTATCTATTTTGTGAGAGAGAGAGAGAGAGAGAGAGAGAGCATGTGAATGAGTGTGCATGCACGTGCGAGGGGAGGGGGGCAGTGAGCACGGGAGAGAGAGAATCTGAAGCAGACTGCTTGCTTAGTGTGGAGCCTGATGCTGCAGGGCTGGATCCCACAACTGCGAGCTCATGACCTGAGCTGAGGTCAAGTGTCCCACGCTCAACTGACTGAGCCACCCAGATGCCCCACAACTGGAATCTTAAATGATGAAATTTATAATATGGAAAAGATGGGGAAGGGTGAATGCAACAAGAGTTTCATAATGGAAAGCACCTGAAACTTAGGAGAATAGCAGATTGTTTATTTGGAGCAGATGTAGGGACAAAAGAGAACCAATATATTATTTTTGGTTTCATTAATAGAAAACATTATAAATAATACATGAGTTTATGTAGATTAGACCTCTTTGCTAGCATTCACAGACCCACTATCCCGATACCCAGGGGAAAAATGAGACAAGTCTTTCCCTTTTTTTTTTTTTAAATGTTTATTTATTTTGAGAAAGAGAGAGAAATAGAGCGTGAGCAGGGGAGGAGCAGAAAGAGGGGGAGAGAGAGACTCCTAAGCAGGCTCCACACTATCACTGCAGAGCCCACGCAGGGCTCCATGTCATGAATCGAGGGATCATGACCTGATCTGAAACCAAGAGTTGGATGCTTAACCAACTGAGCCACCCAGGCGCCCCAAGACTAGTCTTTCTGAGACCTATACAATTATCCTTAGGGAAAGATTATTTAGGAGATGTGAATCTGTTGAGCAAAATGAAAACAATTATGGCCAGACTTAGAAGGATGTTAAACATAAGACTATTCTGAATATGTTTCGTGACCTTTTAAGATGTGAACCTAATAATGTGATAGTTTTAATATTGAGAGGGTTTAGCAGCATCTTGAGACTACTTATATGTGCAGTTCCTTCTCTGTCAATTCTGGACTTGACCCTACACTAATTTACAATCCTCTGAGTAACCATGTGACTGGAGGAGCACGGCACCCATGCTTGGAAGTAACGGAATGGTTTCAGACAGTGAGGATGCTCATTATTATATAGGTTTGTAGTTACAAGCAATATTTTTTTTCTCTGATTCCACAATTGTGGTTGGATGGCTTTCGGTGGACTGGTAAATAAAAAGGGAATAATGTTATCAACCCAGCTATTTCTTAGCTTCATTTCCCACAAGCCAGAGCTGATTTTCAGCCTCCATTTCTGGTGAGTTGACTGCCTTGAGCAGCTCATACCACTTGTCAGCTTTTTGCTTCTTAGTTTTTGGTCTCTGCCACTAGGCTGAGAAATAGTGGGCCAAGACCATCCCAGAATCATTCCAATCTGAAAAAAGGGAGGAGGGCATGATTGTATGTGGCCACAATTGTAAGTGGCAGGATGCCAGCCTACCCAGTTTGAAATACCAAGTGGTTTGACAGTAGGAATTATCAACAGTATTGAGTATCTTTGCATTAACGGTGTGTAATATTCTAATAATGGCATTCTTTAGTTCTTTAATTTCTTTAACAATTTACAACCACAAGATTTTACTGTGAGACACTGAGTAAATGGAGAGCCTGGAGGGAATGCCACATTGTCATCCTTCATAAATTTAATTGAAACGTTTAATGTAACCCCAGTGAAAACTGACTAAACAAGTAAGGATAACCAATCAACTTTTGAAAAAGAATAGTAATGAAGGAGCATTGTACCACTAGAAATATTAAAACTTGTTTTAAAGCTAGTATAATTATAACTAGGGCATTATGAAAGAATAGAAAATAGGACAATAAACAGACTATGATTTTGGAGTCAGAAGCTGATATGTACAAGTGGTCCAATGGCTTTATATACCCACTTGATCAGTCATATGTGGACATCATGGGAAAGGCATGATCTCAGTCCAGGCAGCTCTGCGAAGCTGAGGCAATCCCTGAAGGGGCTGACACCTGAAAGCTCTTTGCTGATGATACTCCAATAGCCAAGGGCAACCAGAATTTCCTGGAAGGGGCAGTTGAGTGCCTATGTCTTTCCATTGCAACATCCAAATTCATTTGTTTGTGTACCTTTATCCTACACTTATAGGGTATTCATTTTAACTTATTACCCAGCTGTCATCCCTTGTGCCTTTGTGGTGGCCAAGGATCAGAGTACTCACAAGTACCTCTCCAGAGGCTTTGATACAGTTCTGATTCTTCCCTAGCAGTGGGCTGTTGCTGAGTGGTGTGGACTGGTGGTCTTACGAAGAGCCTGGGTTTAGGGAGGTGGTGAAGGAGGAAATGAAGGTTGTATTATGTGTATATGGTACCCACGTCTGTTCCAGGTGCTTTATTACCTCCTCAAATTAGAGGATGTTTGTTCATCTGTGTGATTTCTGTTGGCGGGGTCAGATGAGGGCTGGTAGGTGATGGGAAGGGGGAAGATGCCTAGATTTAGTTCCCCAGTTCCTTCAGGAAGCCAGCTACCTCCCACCTCAGCTTTTAGAATACTCCTCATAATTCTCTTCTGATTGCCTGGACCCCTGTCCCGTCCTATTCTTATGTGCATGCTGCTCTTTCTCTCCAACGCAACTTGGCGGTGGTAGTGGGGACAGTGCATGGAATCCTTAAAGCCTGTCCATGGGCCCGGTCAAGAGCATGCATATCTCATAATCCTGGAAAGGAAATGTGAGGGGAGTTTGCTGGACTCTGGGGAAATTTTCCTCACTCTCTAGAAGGGACATGTAACAGGATGTCGCATTTCTGCCACTGCACGTTGCTGTCTGTATGGGATGTTTGGAAGGGCAGTGGCTTTCGTGAAACCAGGAGGGGAGCCAGCCTAAGGGAATAAGAGAGGAGGGAGGAAAGACCCTGGATCCTTTGTGATACTGTTGAGCAACTGAACAGAATAGACCCAAGTTCTTGTCTTTACAAAGCTTAATGTGGGGCTGGGGGGAGGGGGAGAGATGATAGCAAATACAGGTATTATTAAGATACATAGTATATTAGAGGATGGGTGGTTAAGTGCCATGGAATGAAATAAAGCTGGGAAGGGGGACCGGGGGTGCTAGTGGAGGAGTGGTTGCATTTTTTTTAAAGGTAGTCAAGGAGGGTTTCCATGAAGAGGTAACATTTGCCTAAAGATCCAACAGATACAGGGATGCAGAAGAGCATTCTAGGCAGAGGGAACCGTAAGTGCAAAAGCCCTGAGTGTGTTTGGGGAGTTTAAAGACTTGCTCGGGGCCTGTGCAGCTAGAACTGGGGACACCCAGGAGAATAGGGAGGTGGAGGTGAGTTCAAAGCAGTGTTAGGCTATCGCGGCTGACTGTGACCCTCACTGTAAGCCAGCTGGAGCTCTGGGGGTTTGGTGGGGGTGGGGTGGAGGGGGGGGGGAGATGTGAGCAGACCTACTTTGCAGAAGAAGCTCACGATGGAGGCAGTGGAGCCCAGGAGAAGAACAGCAGTGTTAACTGGAGTAGGACATGATTCAGGGTAATTCAGGGTCAAGTTCAAAATTGTATTTACCTTGAAAAACTTGCATCAGAAGCCATTTTGCTTATCCTAACGTGAGTACAAAGAAAAGCTTACTTGAGGGTTCTTATTAAATAAAATGACATTCTTTCCAAAAGGGTCTCTGAATATTTTTAGCAGCCCATCTATAATAAGACTCTATGTTATAAGTACATTCCCCAAATCCTGTGAGATTTAAAAGAGTAAATTTGATTCAGGGGTTGTGAGGTGGCTTTTATTACTGGAGAGAATTTTCCTAAATGTCAGTATATAGCACTGGTGTGGAAACATACTTTGCTTTTCTCAAAATAAATAGATAAGTTTATCTTATTTTATTCCTGAATAAAGTTTTACATTTAATAAAAGGTATCCTTCAGCCTTTTGATTTGGCTCTTTTTTCTTGTGAATCTGTGGCTCTAATAAGGGCAGTGTTCTTTACTTTCTGGTGATAAATCCTGGGAACCATTTATAATAAGACCTGTTGAACCAGCTATTATAAAATGACAACTGTGTATGTGGCTCTCCATTACATGAACACATATAATAACTCATTTATATTGGAATAGTAAGTGTGCCTTTAACACCAGATACGATATTTTGTAGGTCAGATATTCTCATCTCTAGTTCGTTCATGGGTTCCTACCTAAGGTCAATACTTCCTTGAGACTAAGAAACTGATCTCTCGTGAACCAGCTCTTTAGTGGTGGATCAAGAACGGTGACCTGTGTGGATCAATGTTGCATACTCTGTGATGAGCCAGCATCAACTTCAAATGAAGAAAAATCTATTTTTGGGGAAGCAGGATTTTTAAATTCTTTTGGATTCTCATCAAGTTCCAAAGAGTAAACATTCTTGGTTACCTGAACTTCACTAAGTGAAGTGAGAACAGGGTTAGTGGAGGAGAGAGGGGACCAACATTTATGGAGTGCCTCTTGTATATCACTAGATACCACATGAGCCTCGAATCTTAAGCTGGGTAGCCTCACCTTCATTTTTGGGAGAGGTTGCTGAGTGAGGCTCATGGAGGAAATGTGACTTGCAAAGCCATTTCGCAAATGGCTCAAAGCCATTTAGCAAATATGTATGAAAGTAAAATTGGTACCCGTGCCTGGGGGACCTCACAGTCCATGCCATCTTCTCAAATGGGCTCATGAGTGAGGGCAGAAGTAAACTTCTGCATTACCTCAGTAAGGTCAGTTTCTCCAGAGTCTCATTTCTCAATCTGTTATTTTCATTAGCTCTGTTTGTACCTCAGTAGTCCTGTACAAAGTAGAAAACTGAGTGAGGTCTTTTCTTATGTCACTTTGCAGCTGTATTATTGTGCATTTTGTGTGGATTCTTTAATGTAGTGGCTATTAACTATTAACCAAGCCTCTAAATTCCATTACAATCATATTAATTTTATTTCCATTTTAAGAAGATGTACTTTTTTTTTTTAATGTTTATTTATTTTCGAAAGAGAGAGCAAGCAGAGGAGGGGCAGAGAGAGGAGATACAGAATCCAAAGCACACTCCAGGCTCTGAGCTGTCATCAGAAAGTCCAATGAGGGGCTCAAACTCATGAACCACGAGACAGGACCTGGGCCAAAGTCAGATGCTTAACCGACTGAGCCACCATGTGCCCTAATAACCGACTGAGCCACCAGGTGCCCTAATAAGATGGACTTTTATATATCACACTTTAAAACATTTTGGAATATAAATCCTTCTTCCTGAAATTATGAAGCATTGTTTGCAATTAAAATCACAAAACCAGTGGTATTTAAAATTGTTTTTTTTTAACGTTTATTTATTTTTGAGACAGAGAGAGGCAGAGCATGAACGGGGGAGGGTCAGAGAGAGAGGGAGACACAGAATCGGAAGCAGGCTCCAGGCTCCGGGCCATCATCAGCCCAGAGCCCGACGTGGGGCTCGAACTCACAGACCGTGAGATCGTGACCTGAGCTGAAGTCGGACGCTTAACTGACTGAGCCACCCAGGCGTCCCAAACCAGTGGTATTTAAACAGTATATAACATTATGATACGAATCATGTTTTATTATTTGTTTTTTATTTTTTTATTGTTTATTAATTTTGAGAGACAGAGACAGAGAGCAAGCAGGGAAGGGGCAGAGCGAGGGGGAGACACAGAATCGGAAGCAGGCTCCAGGCTCTGAGCTCTCAGCACAAACCCCGATGCGGGGCTTTAACTCACAGACCACAAGATCATGACCTGAGCTATAGTCGGCCGCCCAACCGACTGAGCCCCCCAGGTGCCCTACATGTTTTATTATTTGTACCTACAGGTCTAAAAACGAGTCATTACTGATTTATAGAGGAAGAACCGATTAAGGAGCAGTCAGCCAGCTCTGTAACAACATTGGAATTTTTATTGCAGAATTATTGTGTTGACTCTGTATCATCTCTTAGATGGTCTCATGATTGCTTAAAATTATCCTGGTCTAAATTTCATATCGAATTGGACAGGGAAAAGGGTTTGAAAAGATAATGTCATCAGTTGTTTTCATCTTAATTGTCATGTTGTAATTCTCCCTCTCTCTCTCCATTTGTGTTTTTTTTCCCTAGGAGAAAAATTCAAGGTGGAAACAATGACCATTGCTGTTGACTTTGCATCAGAAGATATTTATGATAAAATTAAAACAAGCTTGGCAGGCCTGAAAATTGGTGTTTTAGGTTTGTATCTTTGTCGCATTTATAGATTCTTCTTACATTTACTAATTGACTTTTACTATGATTGTACATTTTCTTTTTGGATTAGGTATTCAGTTGGTAAAATGAGTAGTGAGAAGAAAACGGTCTTGTTATACAATTGATTATTAGATGGCATTAATCTATATACATTTAGGTCTTTGTGTTTTCTATTTTAATGACTATTTTACAATTCTGCTTGTTTTCTCTATTTTCTGTCTCTCATTCTCTTTGTATGTATTTAGATATGATTCTGTCATAATAATTCTTTAAGGTGGGTAATACCCATTTTGACAGGTGAGGAAATGGAGGCCAAGGAAAGTGTTTCTCAACCTTTTGTTTGTTACCACCCTTCTCTCACCCAAAGAGCCCTTTTAGACATTACTTTCTCCTAATCTTCCCTCTCATGAAGTATGTCTTATTTATGTACTGTGTGTATATCTGTGCCTTAACAGACAAAGAATAAGATCTTAAACTACCCACTTCCTGAGCCAGTTTTTGTACCATTGGGATGGATCACCCCAGCTGAGAATATGTGGCTGAGAGTCTTGCCTAAGGTCATGTGAAGACCAAGTAGTAAAGTCAGGATTCTGCCCTCTATTTGTTTTTTCCAAGTCTGCTACTTCATTTTGTTATATCTTGGCTACCTTGCTCTTATTAATTACTAAAAAGAGATGCTTTTGCTAAGATAGGGCAAGTGTTGAACATTATTATGGAAAAGAGTCACCACATTTTAAGGGAAAAAAATGGGCTCTGTGAAGGTACTCATCACTTTTTGAGTCCTTTCCAGAAAGACACAGAACATCTAGTGCAGAAAAGCTTTGCTTCTTTGCCAAATTTCTTTATCCCACTGCCTAAATTGGTGTGAGCCTGGTTGGTAATTGTCATCATTTTCTTCTGGGGGTTATCAGAGGAGAAAAAAATGAAGAGAAAATAATTTAAAAAAAAAAGTCTTGGTGCCAGGGTGGCTCAGTCGGTTGGGTAGCTGACTTCGGCTCAGGTCATGATCTCGCAGCTCATGAGTTTGAGCCACATGTTGGGCTCTGTTGTGACAGGTTGGAGCCTGGAGCCTGCTTCAGATTCTGTGTCTCCCTCTCTCTCTCTCTGCCCCTCTCCTGCTCACACTCTGTTTCTCTCTCTCTCAAAAATAAATAAACATTGGGGCGCCTGGATGGCTCAGTCGGTTAAGCGTCCGACTTCAGCTCAGGTCACGATCTCGTGGTCCGTGGGTTCGAGCCCCGCGTCGGGCTCTGTGCTGACAGCTCGGAGCCTGGAGCCTGCTTCCGATTCTGTGTCTCCCTCTCTATCTGCCCCTCCCCCGTTCATGCTCGGTCTCTCTCTGTCTCAAAAATAAATAAAAAGGTGTGTTCCTATTTAAAAAATAAATAAATAAATAAACATTAAAAAAATTTTTTTTAAAGTCTATTTATTTTTGAGAGAGAGAGAGCACAAGCATACACACAGGGGTGAGGGGCAGAGAGAGAGGTAAAGAGAGAATCCCAAGCAGCCTCCACGCTGTCAGCTCAGAGCCCTACTCATGGCTCGATTCCACAAACCATGAGATCATGACCTGAGCCTAAATCAAGAGTCAGACGCTCTGATTGAGCCCCACATCCGGCTCTGAGCTGACAACACAGAGCCTGCTTGAGATTCTCTATCTCCCTCTCTCTCTGCCCCTCAGTCCTGTATGTGTGCTTGTGCTCTCTCTCACTCTCTCTCTGTCTCTCTCTCTCTCAAAATAAATAAATAAATAAATAAACTTAAAAAAAAGTTTCCTAACCTTTCTTTAGTTGAGACCCCACTTCCCTCCTCATACTGTAAGAGTGGTCTTTTATATAATTTCTGGATAAGACAATAAAAGAAAAGAGTTACATATATGTAGCCTATGTAGTGCCCTTGGACCTGCAATTCACCCTGGCCTTGACGTGCTGTGCTTCAGCTCCTGCCTGGTCCCTATCACATAACACCACACCCTGCCTACCCACACCACTACTCTCCCACTTATAGGAGAGCCCATGGCAAAAGGTGAATGGAGACATGGGTGTGGTTTTTGCCCATGTGTCTACATGTTCTTCTCTAAATACATACATTGCCTGGAATCTTTTACAAGTTCCTCCTTCTTAGTCCAGTTCTGGAATACCCAGAACACCACTAACATCTATAAAATTCTTGTCATTTCAAACTTCCTAATCAGCAGCAGCTGTAACTTACTAGTTAGGATAGACATGGCCATGGTCCATTCTCCACCCTTTCAAACTAGTTGTACATGGATAGGGGAATGAAGGCTGGCTTAGGCGCAGAGGTAGATTGAGGATCCCTAATGAGAAGAGATTTGTCTTGAACTTCTATTCTTGGAGAATAATTTTCTTTCAGAAATAGTTCATGATTGTTTAAAGCTTTGTATAACTTTTAGCTGCTTTTCACTGGGTAACTTTGAAACTATAGATACTCTGAGACAATGGTGCTGAAGATGGGAAATGTCAGGCATCATTTTCCCGGAGGGCTGGAGGATTTTAAAAGGCACTCTCAGCTGTTCTTTCCTGACCCAACATATAGAGAGTTTACAGTGTGAGTTTAGGCACAGTAGAGAGATCTGTGAAGGATGAGAGTACAGGGCATGTGGTGCCCAAGCACATTTCCCCACTTCTGGAACCCTAGGACTTGTGTCTACATCTAAGTCTGTATTTAGACATAAAGACTGATATTTTCCAGGCCTCATATGCTAATGGAACCCTTGTTCTTACAGTCCAGCTCCTTAGTAAATTGCAACCTGTAAGGTAGCAGTTTGTACCCTCTTTATGCTTTCATTCATTTTTTCGTCAAAGAACCAGAGACATAGCAACAAACAAGAAAGCGCCTGACTTCATGTAGTATGATGTTCTAGTAGGAAAGACAGCACTTTTGAGAAGGGCAGGGTATGGTGTAGTAAGAGTATAAAGGGGAAGAGGGAGTTGATATAGGGCACAGTAATGGTGACTTGGCCTAGGCCATGGGGTGGGAGAAAGGAGGATTCCAGAAATATTAGGAAGTAAATGAAGCAGAATTTTGTGAGAGATTGCAAGGGGGATGAAGAAGAGAGCACTCATGGATGACTTTCAGGTTTCTGGCCTGAGAACCTGGTCAATGGGGCCATTTACTAAAATGAGGAATCCGGAAGGAATCTTGTTTGGGATGAGGATCATTTAAGTTTGGGGTTCATCCGGGATGCCCAAGTGGAGTTGTTAAGTTGATAGTTGGATATATGGATCTAGGATTGATTTATTTATTTACTCATTTATTTAAAGTAGGGTTCTCTCTGTCTCTCTCTTTTTTTTTTAAAGTTTATTTATTTTTTAAATAATGTCTACAGCTAATGTGGGGCCCAAATTCATGATGCTGACATCAGGAGTCCCATGCTCTACCAACTTAGCCAGCCAGGTGCCCTGGATCTAGGTTTTAGTTGAGCTATGAACAGGAGATAGAGTTTGGAGATTAGTTATGTGTAAATAGTAATCTCATTGAAACATTGAGACTAGAGCTCATCCAAGGCGAATATAGAGAATGTAAGGAAAAAACTGAGGACAGAGCTCTTTTGAGTTCCCTTCCCTGTCATCAAAGAAAGGCTGCTTAGAATATTAGTGTGAAGGAGGGATAGTTTTCGCTCAAGTTCAGCCCTTGTCTGATAGAAATATAGAAATATAACATGAGCCAGTGTGTCATTTTAACTTCTCTAGTAGCCACATTTAAAAAAAGTAAACTGTAACAGATAAAGTTCATTTTGGTAATGTATTTTATTTTAGCCCTCCATATCCAAAATATCACCTTAGCGTGTAATCCGTATAAAAAGTTATTGAAATCGTTTGCATTCTTTTTCTCATACTACGTCTTCCTTTCCTACATATGTTACGCTTGCAACATTTCTCATTTCTGATTAGCCACGTTTTAAGTGTTCAGTAGCCATATTGTGCCCAGTGAGGGACATCTTTGCTTCCAGTTCATACTGGCTGTCTCTCATCCTCAGTTTGTGTGGGTGAGCCATAATTTTTACATTTTTCTTAGGCTTTAACAGGGTTTTCAGCCAGGAGCAATTTTGCATTGTCTGGCATTGTCCAGAGACATTTCTAATGGTGACTAATTGAGGGAGGAGGTGGAAGAATTTCTAGTAGCCCCTAGTGGGTCAGGCCTAGCGGGTCAGGGAAGCTGCTAAACATCCTACAACACACGGACAGACTCTCCCACAGCAAGGACACCACCTAAAATCTTAGTAGTGCTGAGGCTGAGAAACCCCGCTTTAAAGTTACACTGCAATTAAACTGATTGATTACTTATTGGCATACACACACACACACACACACACACACCTTACATGCATAAATTTCTATTTGGTGACAAATCGATGATAAAAATAATTGTAGCTTATGTTTGCATAATCCTTTCAAGTCTATAGCACCATCTTCACGTACATTATCTTATTAACTGGCTGAGTGTTTCGTTTTCTTCCTACTCTATTACAACTGTCTCCTTAATCATAAGGTGTACATAATTATTGACAATTATTAGCAGATAGACTTATATTGCATCGTAATTTTGTCAGGGTTTTGGAGGGAACTACTAAAACACCTTATAAATATAAATATAAACACTTTATGAGCTACATTTTATCACTAGGTCATATTTCAACTCTAATCTTACAGTTCGTTCTCTAGTGTAGAACAGGTTGTATTGTAGAACCTGTTGTTGGGGGAGGAATCTAATGTTTATGTTTTCTTTTAATGTATTTTTTTCTTTTAAAAAATATTTTTAAATGTTTATTTTGGAAAGAGAGAGAGACACACACACACAGTGTGAGCAGGGGAGGGGTAGAGAGAGAGGGAGACACAGAATCTGAAGCAGGCTCCAGGCTCCGAGCTGTCAGCACAGAGCCCAACACAGGTCTTGAACCCAAGAACCGTGAGATCGTGACCTGGGCCGAAGTCAGACGCTTAACCAACTGAGCCACCCAGGTGCCCCCGTTTCCTTTTTTTTTTTTTTTATAATTCCCTGGGTATGTGTCTTCTTCACCTTCCTCCCTCTTTCCTCCCCACCCAGATCCCACATACCCTAACCTCTGTCTCATAAGGAGGAAATAATCTGATTTATTCTCCTTCCTCCTTCGTGTAATGTCATGGCCTCACCTTTCTTACATTTGCTAAAATAATAAACATGTAGATGGATTTCTGGTAAGACCTAGCAATCTATATGAAGACGTAGAAAGGAATTTTTTCTACTGAGTATTAATGAAACTGGGAATGATAAAAGGAAAAATAAATCACCAAGGTATACTCCATTTGTTTGAATAGCATTAACCACCAAAGTATATAGTCAGTGCTTAATAAAGAAAATTAGCATTGTCAGAATTTCAAAGGAAAATGCTAAAGCCCTTTGTCATGAAAGAAACATCAAGTTTTCAGTAAGATAAGTGGGAAGAAAATGGCCATGAATTGTTTGAATTTATACTGAAAGGTCACAGTAACTTGATAGACTATAAATGCTTAAGGTTGAGAAGTTGGATTCTTAACTCTGTTATGTAAAATAAGTAAGCATCTGCTGTCTTCTTTCAGGCAAATGCCAAGAAACACAGATTTGAGAAAGCTTAAAAAACTTCAACTATTTAGAGAAAATGACATCAATACTGCTTTGAATAAGCAAACAATCGGGTTAACAAAATGCAAATGCTACAATGCTTACTTGCTTGCTTCCTCGGGAGAGATTCTCATGTGTGCTCCACTGTTGGTTTGGAGGACTTGGCATAACACATCGCAGGAGGCGTAATTTACCAAGGCCAAAAGAGTAGCCTTGGATTTGAAGTATGCCACAGACAACACTGTTTTCAAATTCCACTACTATGACTTTTTTTTAACCTTTAAAAAGTGACATTCTTTGTCCTAGAAGAAAAAATAAAAAGGTCTTCATGGAAAAAACAGCTACTTCATTTGTGAATCATTAAAAAAAATAAATCACAGCTTTATTCAAGCTCTTAATGCGTCCTAGACCAAGAATCTCACCATGCCAAACGCTATCAAGGTCTTCTCCATGCATACTGTCATGCTTTGTGTAAGTTGCAGAATCAAGAGAATTAGTTGGTACAGGCTGATGTGACGCTGTGCTGGCTTAGTGTATTCAGGAGTGTTTATTACCTATTGACCTTTTCCTATGTGCATGCAGTGCCATAATTTTCTGAAGAGGCATCATTTTAATAGTGTAATATTAAAAATAGTATAGACATAGTGTAGACAATGGCAATGGTATAAATAACAGTATAGATAATAGTATGTAGCCAACAATAGTATAGATAATAAAAGTCAATTAATTGCAAAAATTATTGACTGTAAAAGCTAGAATAGAACTTACTCTTCTTTTTCTTCCCATGCCATTTTAAGTGAATACTTGCTCTGCTTATATATTTGATGGGATATTTTCTTTTAATTTGTGTCCTTCCTTTCTCCTCAGCCAAATGCAAAGATATCTTTTTGTTATCTTTGCCCATGCAACCTTATAGTTTATGGGTAATGCTTTGGAGGCATGTGTTCCATTTTTCTCCTCTAAAACCTAGTATTTTCCAGAATGTTATACGATCGAGAATGGTCAAATGTTGAGAATATTTATCCTCAAATATGGTTTGAGCAGAGATGAATAGTTAAGATCAGTCTACTCTATCTCTGTTTATACTTAAGTCTTTAAAGCTTCTCAACAGAAGGCCCAAGAATATTATTCACTACTCAGGGAAAGGGCCAGTTAGCTTCCAAATGGCAAACTCCTAGGTTATTTGGGTTGGAATCCAGAGGTGACTTCCTTATAGTTCAATATAAGTCCCCAGTATAAGTCCCCAGTATATCAAAGGAAGAGAAATAGGTATAGGCTGAGGAGAGAGAGCCAAGGCCTGTAGGAACTGGGTTGTGGAAAATTCTTCAGGACCGCTGGGAAGGAAGGAACTTGTTAAGAGTTGTGTAGCTTCCCAGTCCCAGCTGACTAAGGAAGTTACAAGTAGAAGAGTCTTGCTTCTTCAGAGGATTTAGAAATTTATAAAGCTACTTCTTAACTTCTTGCTCTCTTCAGGAACTTTACCAATTAGAAATTAGCTTTAAGTTGACTTTTAAAATGTCTCTGAAAGGGCCAGTGACATCTTCATTTACATCTTATTGGGATTAGTACATTTAGTTTATGACCTTGATGGATTAGTCACCTGCAGGAAATGGCTGTTGTAGTTAGTGAAAGACATGAAAAAATCATTTTGAAATGGAAAGGAAGAGACTTAAAGAGGAAACTGTAGAAGGGTACAGCTGGCTTAGTCAGTAGAGTGTGTGACTCTTGATCTCAGGGTCCCCTGAGTCCTCAAGCCCCATGTTCAACTGTAGAGATTACTTAAAATCTTAAAAAAACAACAAAAAAGAGGAAACTGTAGTGGTAGGTTGGTCAGTGGGGTGTTGTGAAAGGGAGGAAGAATAGAAGGGCAAGAGAAAGTTAGTTGAGAGAGTACCAAAGATAAATTTTCATGTTTGGAAATACCACCACCTGCCCCCATAGCTCAGGTATAAAATGGCTCACGCCCAAGAAAGGGCAGAGGCTATTAGCTTAAGTATACAGGAAAGGCTTACAGGAACATGATGGGATGATAGCACAGATGGTCGTTTGCCTATTACATCAGGATGTGATTTATGGGTTTAAGACACTTCCAAAACTTCCCTTTTGTAATGCAATCCAATTTTGTCCCTAACCACCCAGAGTTAATGTGCACTCCACAAGTTCAGGGCATAGTCCCCAACAAGACTGCCCTTAGTTCAAATATAGCAGTCTCCAGGCCACCTGCACTTCTGACCAACGGGCTACAAATTTGGGGGTTCCCATCACCCCTTCAGGTTTGATAATTTGCTAGAACATCTTACAGAACTAGGAGAGCACTGTACTCACAAGTAGAGTTTTATTATGAAGGATAGGAATTAATACTAGCCAAATAAAGAGACCCATAGGGCAAGATCTGAGAGGGTTCTGAACTCTGTGCCTCTCTCTGGGGTTAAGGTGAACCCCCTCCCTGTGCTTAATGTTCACCAACCAGAAAGCTCAGTGTCCACAATTTTTATTGGGGTTTCATTATGTAGACATGATTAATTGAATCTTTGACTATGTGACTGAACTTAGTTTCTAGTCCCTCTCCCTTTTCGCAGCTTGGGCTGGCTCAAGGCCTTAGCCACACAGTTTGGTCTCTTTGGTGACCAAGCCCCATCCTGATTCATCTCATTAGCATAATCTCAGTTGTGATCCAAAGGCCAACCAACCTGGCTGGCTCAGTCAGTAGAGCAGGCAGAGCATGTGACTCTTGGTCTCAGGGTCATGAGTTCAAGCCCTACATTGAGTGTAGAGATTACTTAAATAAAGCTTAAAAAAAAAAAAAAAGGCCCACCATGAATTACAAAGAAACTCCTATCATCTTGGAAATAGCAAGGGTTTAGAACCTCTACCCCAGAAATCTGGGACAAAGACCAGACAAATACTTTATTATAGGGCACCTTTCCTTTCTGTTTGTTGATTGATTCATGTGCTAATTCATTCAACACGTAAAATTCCAGAGATACGGCAGTAAATAAAACTGATACTCATTCTGCTTTTATGGAAGACAGCTATTGAACAAGCTGTGAATGTAATGAAAGACTATGTTACCGAGAAAGCTGAGGGTGTCAGAGATGGTCTCTGAGAAAGTAATATTTAAAGTGAGCCCTAAAGGCTGATTAACCCTGGGAGAAGAGATGTGGGAAGGGTTTCCAGGTAGAAGGAAAGGCTGGAGGTGAACATGTGCTTGACAGGTTGGAGGAACTGATGGAAGAACTAGAGCACGGACTGCAAAGGGGACAGTGGCCAGTCAGGAGATAACCAGGGCCAGCTCACGAAAGGCTTAGAAAATCAGGTTAATAGGTTTGGGCTCTACTGGAAAGACAGTATAGACATTGTAGAGTTTTAAGCAGTAAATTGACATCATTTTAGATTATTCTGACTTCAAGTGGAAGAGGGCAGGAATTGATAAAAGGAAACCAGTAGGCTCCTTTCAGCAATGACACATAAGATGACAGTGGTTACATTAGGATGCAGGCACTGGGAATGGTTAGAAGTAGCCTGACTACAGAGATGTTTAGGAGTAGAAGCAGGACCAGGGTCTATTGAGAGAAGGTCCTCATCAGAGGTTTTGTCTGATAGAAGCACTGATGAATAACAATAGCACTTGTTTGGTGTGTCCAGTCATTATTGCCAACATCCCCAAGTGCTTTTAGATGCCAGACACCATGCTAACAAATCTCATGCAATCCTCAGCAGTACTATAAAGTAGACATTACTGCTTTTGTGCCCATTTTAGGACAAGAAACAGACTTAAGGAGGTTAAATATTGTCCAGGATTATACAAGTAGTGGTTTGCAATTTGCAGGTTCTGACTTGAGCAACTCTGTGCTGTTTCCCTAAGACAAGAAACCCTAGATCAGGAGAAAATTCTGTAAAGAAAATGATGATTTCACTTTGGGATATGTTAAGCTTGAGAGAGCTATGAGAAGTCCAAGTGGGGATTCAAGTGGACCTGTGGATCCCTGGCACCAGTGCCCTCCTTTGTGTTGAATGAGGCCAAAGCCTGGGGTCGCCAATCACAGCGAGTGGAATAGATACATGGACTTTTTTTTTTTTTTTTTTTTTAAGACTAGGAGACTCATCAGGAACATTATCAGACTAAGTATAGTGCCGTATAATTCCATTAGATGTGTTGGATGAGATTGGATTTCTGAAGTGAGAATAAGACTTAGAATTCAAATGTATCTCCTTTCACTTGAAAACCACTAATGGTATTAATTAAAGCAGAACCTTTAACTTAAAACTGGGTAATTAGCTGTGATCTCAGAAATGTAAACAGAACCGTAATGCACGAAGTTGACGAATGTTCCTCCCATTCGCTCAGATTTAACCACCAACCTCCTGTCATCCTTCTTTCCTCCTCTCTTCTGAGTTTATGGATGGCAGATCTTACCTAGTTTTGTAATGAGGATCACATAGCAATTTATAATTAAACAGTAGAAATAAAGTGTTCTGTTGTGTTGCTTCTGACTCAGTCTTCACTTTTCAATTTCTGATTAAAGGCACTGCAAATTTAAAGCCTTGTAAACTCTCTCTTATTTAGAAATTGCTACTCACAAGTGTATGAAAACTGTAAAGTTTGCAAAATGTTTTACATGGTGTTCCAAATATCATCTGTCAGAGTATGAACATGTGCTAGCTACAGCAATATGTTAAATAAGGCAAAGAAGGAATTTTCTTTGCCTCACTTTGCAAACTCTCTATAGACTGTCAGACTAGATCTACTTGAAAGAAATAGAGGGTAGAGGAACAACTGGGATACCCTTAATCAGTACGAGCAGTTATTCTGGCTGTTTCCACAGGATCTCTCCACTTTGCTGCTGTGCACATATGATAAAAGCAGGGACTTTGCCTCTCCTGCTGCATCCCAGCACGTAGAATAGTGTTGAGTACAGAGTGGTTCAGGAACTACCTGTTGAATTAATGACCACACCGGGGCACCTGGCTCAGTCGGTTATGTGTCCAACTCTTGATTTTGGCTCAGGCCGTGATCTCATAGTTTGTGAGTGTGAGCTCTGCATTGGGCTCTGCACTGACAGTGCAGATCTTGCTTGGGATTCTCTCTCTCTCTCTCTCTCTCTCTCTGCCCCTTCCCTGCTTGCTCTCTCTCTCAAAATAAATAAACTAAAAATGAAGAAGAAGAAGAAGAAGAAGAAGAAGAAGAAGAAGAAGAAGAAATGATCACCCAAAAATAAACACTCTTCCTCTTCCACTGATTAACATACTGATACGTTCCAGGAATTGGGTTAAAGATTTGATGCCTATCATTTCTTAAATTATTAGCCCTGTTTTATATATAAGGACATTGAGAAAACCGAGGCTCACTGGGGTGAAATCACTTGCTTCTTGTCAGGAGCTCGTAGTAGTAGAGCTAGGACTGAAACGTGGGTCTGTTGGACCCTGTGAGTTCAAAAGCTTCAGACGGGAGAAGTTTCTACCTGCTTTTGGCTTATACGCTGTTCCTGAAGTCTGCATTCAAAAAAACTCAGTTTGTTTTGAAAAGGGATGAAGTGGCAGCATTTTTTTTCGAATCCATTTTATTAATGAACTATAATAGTTTTTCCATTTCTCTAGTCTTTAATTTGAGTGCTTGGACTGGATTAGTCTGTATCACTATAAATGTGACTGAAATTACCTTAACATCTGTACTTTGATATGATGAGTGGGAAATCGGGAATACTTTACATTATTTGACATCTACTGGGAAGCCCAACCATTAGATGATGTATTTTTATATTACCTTAATTTCTTAAGCCTCTGATTAATCTAAAAAAAGCAGATTGAAGGTGTTTTGTGTGTGGTCACCTGTATCGGTTATCACTGTTTCTTCAAGTAGATTTTCATTTTCTGGTAACTTAGTGTATTTTCCTCCCTCATGCCCAACCCAGATACCAAATATCTGATTTTCTAATGACATCACTATCTCAAAAGCACATGGTTTTAATAAATGATTCGAAGTTTGGTAAGGTCAGAAACAGCGGCAAATGAATTTAGAAGAAACAGAAATCTTGTGTATGTTCTTTTTAAGTATGAGATGTGGAAGTGATTTTTAGCAATCATATGATACAGAATATCTACATAACATTTCAGAATTACTCTGGATTTTGAGTCTTTATAATACAATACTTTATCAGTATTGGTGTTTTCAGAAGTTCTGCATGGGGGTGTGGGAGGGCACTGCTGAGCACCAGGCATTGACTGTTCTTTCCAGCGAGGGCCAGCTCTTTTAGAATTGCTCCTTTCACCACCGCGTCCTTCTTTTTCCAATTACCCTGCCCTCGTTCTTGGTCTTTTGTGACCTCTGCTCTCTGTTTGCCTCATCTCTTCTCTTGAACTTTTCTTATCTTAGCACTCCAATGAGAAGCTGACAGGAAAGATTGCCTATCTGTTCATGATCCTGTGGTGATTGTTGAAGTCCTAAGTTGGAATTCTGAGATGACATGGGCATCCTTTGTTTTTGGAAGGACACAGTGTCTTTTATGCGAGTGAAAGGTTTTTGTGGGTCACTGAATAAAAAATTTAAAATTTGTCTCTCGTGTCTTACTTTAAGAAATTAAAAAAAAAAAGCGACCCTGACTAATAAACAGATATTTAATGCCAATTTAAAATGCTACCATTTAGAAGGGATTTTCAACTATCTGA
Source organism: Acinonyx jubatus (assembly GCF_027475565.1). Classification (NCBI taxonomy): domain Eukaryota; kingdom Metazoa; phylum Chordata; class Mammalia; order Carnivora; family Felidae; genus Acinonyx; species Acinonyx jubatus. The sequence continues at coordinate 18,910,586 of NC_069390.1, read as the reverse complement.
ATACTTTTGGAACCACTTGTGGCACTGTTTAGTTTGGTGAATTCTATAATGAATTCTGTAATATTGGCATTGCACGCACCGATTCTTAACGAGATTACATTATAATGGAAATATTTCCATCCTTCACTCCTACCCAAAGCCTGTTTTCTTCCTTTTCCAATTCCCTTAAAGCTTTCCGCCCGCCATTTGGTTATTGCTGCCACCTAATGTCTCAAAATAAAATTGCAGCGGGGTTGCCTTTTTCAAAAGATGTGCACTATTGTGCAGTTTATGGAAATAGCTATTTGAGAGCAACAGTTGTTTTTCTCTGTACTCTTAAATAATAGCAACTCTAAAGTGATTACCAACAGTGGAGAGATTACGGGTAGTGAATATTTCACAAGCAAAAGGCGCAACTAACAAAACAGGAAGGGATTTTAGAGTCCTAAGCCCTGGAATAGGACAAAGTGCCAGTCTGACCTTGTAATGTACTTCCCCTCATAAAATTGGGCTTGATGCTCTGAAAGATCTATTCCAGCTTTAACATTTTTTTTGCTGTGTATGTTTTTGGTTATAATAACATGGCCTTTATACATGATTCTATTTCTTTGGACTAAAGTGTTGAACATGTTTTTTTTTTTTTTAGAACTATATTAAATAGATGTTCACATTTTCATTGTGTGAGTGTGTAGTTTTGATGGCTCCCTTTGCTCAATTAGAAACAGATCGGAAGATTGTCCATTGTTAGTGCCTTAATCAGAGTGACATTGCCCTGCTTGCTTAGTTTTTTGTGGGCTTCCTTAGCTCAACTTTGTACGTGCAGTACATGTTGAAATTACTAAATCAAGTGTACTGTTTATGGAGTTCCCAGATTAAACACACACACACACAGCACACACACCCACCCACACACACAATCTGGATTTTAAAAGATTTGGGAGTGCCAAGGTGGCTCAGTTGGTTAAGCATCTGACTCTTGGTTTCAGCTCAGGTCGTGATCTCATGGTTCGAGAGATTGAGCCCACATCAGGCTCCGTGCTGACAGTGTGGAACCTGCTTGAGATTCTCTGTTTCCCTCTCTCTGCCTCTCCCTTTCTTGTGCACGCACACTGTCTCAAAATAAATGAACTCCTAAAAAAGCATGAAGTCTTTAAAAAAATGTGAATAAAACATTTATAATTACACTATCCAGTTTTCTTCAGCACTTTGAACTGGAGTATTAGTATTTCCATTGGCTACAAAGAAAACTAAAAAAGGTATTCTAGATCCAGGAGAGTGAGGGGAAATGGAGTTGGCTGTGAGTGTCAGAATTTTTCTTCAATCCTGAAGAACATTACAATTTGGCAAAACGTTTCCTTGAAGAGTCTATTTTAAGCTGACTTTGTAACAAATATTTTGTTTATTTGTAGCATTTTAACATACTTTAGTTGTTGTTTCTCTTAGGCTGTGAGTTATTCATCCTTTATGATTCTATCCATGGGTAAAGCAAAGTCAAGGGCACATAATGCCTCACCTGTAACTAGTTTAGCCTTAATTGTTAAAGGTCTGTATAAAATCGATTCCTTGAACCTCTGGTGGGTAGAGAACCTGTTGAATAAATTACAAATAGATCTGGACCTGTGGTTATTAATTATGTTTAGATATAATCCTTGTTCACAAGAGCATACATTGTAATTAGGTACAATTTGCTTTGCCACTGTTCTTTGCTTTCGGATTTTCAGATAATTTTCAGTGATTTTGTTTAGTCCATCCCAGCCAAGTTGTGCAGGTAGAATCTTGAGACTCACAGCCTCAAGTGACTGGCTTACTGCTAACTATAGAACCCTTATTGAGTTATTTCACACCACTAATTTTGTTAGTCTACTGAAAGAGTTACTGCTACTGTTACCAGGTTTATTTGGCACAATGCCTTCTGAGTTTTAGCAGACGGATTGTAATTTCACCATCTTTTTACTACCAAAACCTTTCTTTTCTAATACTCCAGTTTTATTAAACATGGCTACCAGATTTCTTTTTTTACCCAATTACTGCTGATATTTTTTTCTGAACTGAATACTGGGTGAAGGCATATGCAGCTTTAATATGCTGGTGAAGAGCCCAGCCTCTGAAGTCAAATTTCCAGGTCTTACTTTGCTCTATGTCCTTTGGCAAATTATTTAACCGCTGTGAACTTTGGTTTCCTACTATGTAAAAGGGAGATAGTAATAGGAACTACCTAGAAGGGTTGTTGTAGTGATTAAATGTAGATAGAGATTATCCATTTCATTATTAATTAAAATAAATTCCGAGATATTTTATGTATTCCTACAAACGTTCCTTATTCTGGGTTTGTCTTTCCAGAGCTAGGGAGAACCATAGGATATCTGAGTATTAGTCATGTACCTAATTGTATATAAATTTCTTCTTGGCTTCTCAGTTGTCCTGTAGTCCCAGCCTTAGGTGAGGTGACTGAGGAGGGAGGATATAGAAAGACAAGGACATGATCTTGATTTTCAGGGCTTATGGTCTGGTAGGGACGGATGGTTCATTGGAGACATTTAGTCTGAGCCTACTCTGGGCCTCCACGAAGAAGTCTTCCCTCACTCCCTGGATGATGTCAGACCCCAGGCGTAGGCTCCCGTGGCACAGTGTACTTTGTAATGAAATAAATGTTTTATTCTTTTTGTTCAGTGTCTTTCTCTTCCTACAACACAGTATGCACCATGATGCCAAAGATTGCCTTTTTCTTTCTGGTGTTTCTAGTTTCTAGCGCATGTCTTGTATGTAGGCATATGGCAGATATTTGTTGAATGATTAAACAACCTCTCGTGTTAGAGATGAAGAAACTGAGATGCGTCTCATACGTGACTTATCCCTAGTCACACGTTTTCCGTTTCTAGTAGAATGCAGGTTTCTGGTCCCCTACGCTGCAATACCCTTCACTCTTTCTACTCCATTATGAAAATGTAAGTCTAGAGAGGGATCAAGCGATATCTACAAATAACTATCACAGAGGCAGAATACACACTCCAAGGGGCTATGGAAATTAAAGCAAAGAGAAAGTCCCTTTATGGGGGGGGTTGGATGGTAGATTCAGGAAGGGCTTAATGAGGAAGACATTTGAACTATACAAATACCGATAGATTTTGGGTGGAAAAGTCTGGGAAAGATTACTCCAGTCATAAACAGTATTTGATTTCATTGTATGTATCACTTTAGTCTTGATATTATTAATCTCCTTATTTCAATAAATGTATAAAATATAGTTTACGTTAGGCAGCTAATGATCTTGTCTTATTTCAGTGAACAATGTGGGAGTGTCATATGAGTATCCTGAATACTTTCTGGACGTTCCTGACTTGGACAATGTAAGTCTTTTTTTTTTTTTTTTTTTTTTTTTTAATAGTATGGTAACAAAAGGAGAGCATGTGAATATTGGCAAGGCAGTATGGTATAATGGTTCACACTGTGAGCACTTGAGTCCAGCTGCCCGGGGTTTGCACTGTGGCTTGTCTTCTTGTTCCCTGAGTTACCTTGGGGGTGATCCCACCATCCCACATCCACAAGATGGATGTCCATTCCCACATCCACAAAATAGGTGCCTTCATAGGGATCTTAGAAGGATTGAACAAGAAGATGTTTATAACCTCATTAGTATAGTACAAAGTTCAGTAGTAGCTCATCTTGTTACCCTTATTTCTATATTTATTATATCAAAATAGCTCTGTTTTAAGTATCAGGATTATAAACTTCAATTTAGAAATTATAAATATGTTAATATATAGCAATATGATTGATTCAGGTAAACTTACCAAAATGAAAGCTATATTCTTGAGGCAGGCATGTTTGTTTATTTTTGAGAGCGAGAGAGCACGTGTCTGGGGGAGGTGGAGAGGCAGAGACAGAAGGAGAGAGAAAATCCCAAACAGGCTCCGCACTGTCAGCGCAGAGCCTGATGTGGGACTCAAACTCACAAACCGTGAGATCATGACCTGAGCTGAAATCAAGAGTTGGACGCTTAACCAACTGAGCCACCCAGGCACTGCCGTGCATAATTCTTTAATAAAAATTAGAAAAGCATATCCTTGAAGGAATATGTGAATTAAAAAGAATTGTTGAAAATCTTAGATTCAATAATTTCTCCTTTCAATATTAGCAGAAAGAAAATAGCATATTTCTTTTAGATTTAGTGTCTTTTGCTTCCAGATTTTTCTTACACGTCTACCTTGGATTTTGCATTTTAGCATGAATTGTTACTTTTGGTAGAAAAGTGTTGTAGCACTGAGAATAAAACAAAATCTGCCTTTGTACCCCAACTCCTGCCATTTTCCTGTGTCTCTACTGTATCTGGGGAAACTTTCTGTGGTTTGCTAGATCACGTATATATGTATCTAATATGGTTACTTCCACGATCAGAGGTATATAAAATTGTCCATATTTGTTTTACAGACCATCAAGAAACTGATAAATGTTAATGTTCTTTCTGTTTGTAAGGTAAGCAGCTTTTTTATAAATATGTCATCCTTTTTTGGTTCATTCTATTTAAAAACTCACGACCAGTTTGTTCACATTAGTCATCTCTTCTTTCCATGTAAATACGTATCCCTGATGAAGGCGGTCTTATTTCCTTATGTTTTGGGGGTGTAGAAAGAGCTGAAGACCAAACAAGTTTCTGTGTAATTTTGCTTTTGAACAATTGAACATTTATGAAATGCCTCCTCTGTGCAAACAGTGCAGTAGGCCCTGGGACCACACAAACGAACTTAGGCTGAAGACGGGTTTTTACAAAGTTTTCATCTACACACGGTTCTTCACTGATAAATTATTTCCATTTTCGTATCCCCTGTAACACATTGTAAGCAGGTGAATGAAATGTTGTGGGAAAGCATTGTGTAGCAGTATGGGGCTAAAAGTAATGGGAACGATTTTTATTAGCCACACATAAAAATTACTCTGGCTTCTAGTTGGTAGGCATGCATTAAAGTCGTGTTACTTGTATGTGCCTACAAAAGACACCATAGCTAATATGTGCTAAAAGGAAGAACAGGCAGCAAAGAAAAAAAAAAAGTGGGAGGCGGGGAATAAGTAGCAAATATGAGCATCTGAGCACTACTTTTCCTTATATGTTAGCAGTCACTGATACCATACCTTGATTCCGCACACTAGCCTAGCAAAAAACATTGCCCGAGACAGAATTTGCAAAGGCAACGTCAGAAGCTTCAGATTTGAACACACAGCAGTGTCCCTCTTATCCACCGGGGATATGTTCCAAGACTTCCGGCAGATGCCTGAAGCCCCAGATGCCATCGAACCCTGTATACACTGTTTTTTGCTATCCGTACATACCCCTGATAAAGTTTCATTTCTAAATTAGGCTCAGTAAGAGGTTAACAATAACTAACAATAAAATAGAACAATTATAATGATAATGCTGTAATAAAAGTTAGGTGAGTGTGGTCTCTCCCAGAATATCTTACTGTGCTGTACTCACCCTTCTGGTGAGGACGTGGAATGTAAAATGCCCACATGCTGCAATGAACTGAGGGGAAGGACGTAGGCACTGTGACCGGGTGTTAGGCTGCTCTTGACCTTCTGACATTGTGTCTGAAGGAGGATCATCTGCTTGCGGACCACAGTTGACCTCGGTTGACTCTGGGCAACTGAAACCTTGGAAGGTGGAAACCACAGGTGAGGGGGACCGTTGTACTGACAGAAAAGCCAAACCCATGTTTAGTAACTCTTCGAGTTTAAGGAAATAAAAAAATATTTAACTCAAATCTATTAGAGTTAACCAGATAAATATAAATAAGAACTTAATTACTAGTTTTCATCTGATGGCACAGTCTTGATCATTTTCTCTGTTGTGAATGTTTAAAGAAAAACTCTCTTTATGTCTTCATGCCCTGAGAAGGGATGTCTGTTACATGCTTGATTTCAAGTCCAAGGGCCCTAAAATCTTATGCCTTGTCCACCTCTTCATGTATGGCTGTGCTTCTCCCTGGATACTACACATGTTGCATTTCAAGTACTTAGTTAATTCAGTTATTGTGTGGTTTTATATGATTTGAACAACATGTTGGTTCATGTAAACCAGTTACCAAAACAAAACCTTCATCATCCCTGCATACGTACCGTGTAACATATGATAGCTTGCTACTTAAAAGCACCTCATCTGAATTATATTATAATATGACAAATAATTTTATAAAAGAAACTAATCAGTGTATCTTTTCCATTATCGTTTTTAGCCAGAGTTGTTTTCTTACTTAAGATTCAGTTTAAGTGAGGTAAACTACTAACAATCTTTAAGTAGATTTGGAGCAAGAACCCCCCAAACACAAAACGGATGCTTTTAAACCATGGTTGATACGAATATATCTGTATAGTTTTAAGGCTATTTCTCTTGGCATACCTGTATAAATGTTGTCGTTGGACAATAATCTCTATGAGGTTTCAAGTCAATTAAATAACTCTACAGTTTACTAGTTGTTTGACCCAGAACAGATTACTTGCCCGCTGTGCTTCCATTTCTCGTGTGTAAAATTGAGGGTGTTAATCTCTTTACCTCACAGAGTTGTTTTGGGAATTAAATAAGGTAATGTACCCAGCTCCTAGTGAGGGCCTTCAAGAATGTTACTATTATTCCCAGAGCTGATAAAGATGTTTAGTATCTGTGTGCAACTCTGAGTTTATTCGTTAGTAGGCAAAGCTTTTTTTTTTTAATTTTTTTTTTTAACGTTTATTTATTTTTGAGACAGAGAGAGACAGAGCATGAACGGGGGAGGGTCAGAGAGAGAGGGAGACACAGAATCTGAAACAGGCTCCAGGCTCTGAGCGGTCAGCACAGAGCCCGACGCAGGGCTCGAACTCACCGACTGTGAGATCATGACCTGAGCCGAAGTCGGATGCTTAACCGACTGAGCCATCCAGGCACCCCCGTAGGCAGTTTTTTGATCAAAACTAACATTCTGGTCTATAATTAATATACTTTGTGGTTTTGCCTCTTGAAATGACTGTTGTGTGCTATTGTTTTGATAATGTTTTCTAGCACATTTGGCCAAATGCCTAAAAATAATGAGTTGTTACAACTGTGTACATGTATTTCCTAATATATTTTAATGAGTTAATGATGAAAGGTATATTGAAGTGTTTAAATTTTATTTTATAGAAGTGTTAATATTAGCTACAAATTAATGTCCTGATATTTTTTTTTTTATGAAAAAATTTTTTAATGTTTATTTTTGAGAGAGACGGAGTGTGAGTGGGGAAGGGGCAGAAAGAGAGAGGGAGGGGCGCCTGGGTGGCTCAGTCGGTTAAGCGTCTGACGTCAGCTCAGGTCATGATCTCACAGTTTGTGAGTTTGAGCCCTGAGTTGGGCTCTGTGCTGACAGCTCAGAGCCTGGAGCCTGCTTCAGATTCAGTGTCTCCTCCTCTCTCTGTGCCTCCCATGCTCATGCTCTATCTCTCTCTGTCTCTCAATAATAAATAAACATTAAAAAAAATTTTTTTTTAAAAAGAAAGAAAGAGAGAGGGAGACACAGAATCTGAAACAGTCTCCTGGCTCTGAGCTGTCAGCACAGAGACCGATGTGGGGCTCAAACTTGGGAATGGCGAGATCATGTCCTGAGCCAAAGTCTTGCTTAAGTGACTGAGACACCCAGGTGCCCCAGTCTCCTGAAAATTTTAACCCCTTTGTCAGATAAGCCATATATAATTTTTACTCTAGATACAGTAGTATTTTCTCCTGTAGCCTTCTGCTTGTCAGTGCTTCCATGTTTATATGCCTTGATATTAAAAAAACACGGCCTCCTCTGTCTCCCAAGACATGCATCTTTGGCTGGCAGTCTACTGAATACTAACGGTAAAAGCCCAGGGTCTTGACCTTGACCTGTGAGAACCAGTCAGCTTGCTGTGTTTCACGGCCACACACTGCATCCTTCAAGCAGCTTCTGAGCCAGAGCAACACGTGTGGTGGTGGTCACCTCATGCCCTGCTTGAAGACAAGTAGGCAGGGGGTCAGTGCCGAAAGAGCAGCACAAATCCAACAGCACTGTAGAGTACCTCTCAGGTTTTTTTAAATAACTGTGAAATAAGAATGTGCGGCACCAGTCCTAACATCTCAACAGATTAGGAAATGCTTCTCCCTCTTCTTCCTCTTCTACTTTGTCTTTCCACATTGGCATACGTACTTGTTCAACCACGAAATGAGTCAGACAAATGCTAACTTATTAAACATGTCATAGCATATCATATGGTGAACCACATTGGTGGGAAGTGTCACCGCCACAGGAACTGGGTTTAGGCTTACCATGTCTGTAAGCCTGATTTTTGCAAATCACATCCCATTTACAAAACACTAAGGGCGTTTGCTATTCAAAACACTGGAGCGCCTGGGTGGCTCAGTCGGTTGAGCGTCCAGCCTCGCTCGATTCAGGTCATGATCTTGCGGCTTGTGGGTTCAAGTCCTGCGTTGGGCTCTGCGCTGACAGCTCAGAGCCTGGAGTCTGTTTTGGATTCTGTGTCTCCCTCTCTGTCTCTGCCCCTCTTCCTTTTGTGTTCTATTTGTCTGTCTCTCTCTCTGAGATAAATAAACATTAAAAAAATTTTAAAACACTTGTGCATTAAGCTGAATAGTCATCCTTTATTTTATCTTTAGAGTAAATATGAACCTTCCTGTATCTTTGTGATGTGCACTTTTAGTGGAAAAACAGTTCAAAACTCTTGCTTTATTCACCACGGAATGAATAGCATCCAGAGGGTAGCCAAGTGGTCTTTGTTGTGCTGCAGACAGGATCCCTGTGGTTGGCATCTCTGTTGCATAGATGACTAGTGAGTGTTCAGGTGTGAGAATGGTTTGACTCGAGGAGGCAGAGGCGAGTGGTGTGCACTGGGTAACCAGTCAGCGGCCAGAAAGACGAGTTAGGACATGATTGTGCGCGAGCTTGGGCAGTGGGCTAAGAGGGATGGAGAGCCTTTGAGCAGAAAAGTAAGGTGTCATCTGATGCACGTTTTAGAAAGGTGGTTCTAGTGGCAGAGTGGCCATATGTGTTTATGGTATATGAGTTGATTTTCTGTCTACTGAAGAAAGGGCATTCACCTGGATAAGGTTTTCTGTGTGAGGCTCCCAGGCTCAGTGTTCTTCCATGCTGCTGAGATTTGCCCTGTAGTGTATTTTGATGAATTGGGCCTATTGCGCTTTAGTTGACTGTGTTATGTTGCCAGGGCCAGGGCTACATTTCCTGTAGAAATGTAACTATGTTCGGAGCCCCGGGGTAACTTAAAAGAAGATGAAAATTGGTCTGGCTGTAGAATCTTCGAAGATTTTATGGTGGCTGGACATCAGGGGAACTAGGGCATGGGTGTCTGCTGCCTAATGTCATAATAAATGTATTGAAAATAGTTTATACCAGAAAGAAAACAGCTTCTTCTCATCATCAGTGCTGGTCCAAGTTTTGCCTCCTCGCCAAACCGCTCGATAGGGACGCCTGACTTGAGAAGCATGCCAGGAAAGAGGAGTGAAATCAGTATACCCCTGTGACGCTGGGTTTGTTCCCCTAATCTGGAGATGTTTGTTGGGTGAGGCCCCAGCATCTTGTTGTAGGTCCTGTGCCACCTCACAGGCATTGAATGACCTGGATGCGTCAGGTCCGGGATTATCATGTGGTCCGTGTGCTCCTGTGTTAGTAGGTCAGATGATTATAAAAAGTCACGTAAGTTCCACATCCCGACAGAGGAATAAGAGAAGTGAAATATCCTGACCAGAGAAATTACGGGTCATCACCAGATGCAGTGGTGGTGAGTGGCCCAGAAGACTACTGGGGAAGAAATATTAACCAGAATACTTTTGACTATAGACCCTTGATGTGTAATCATAGAGTCCAGTCACCTCTCCCAGGCCATTGTCTAAGTCCTGCTTAACTCGACTTTCCCTTCACCAGACATAAAACTGTTAGTTGAGGTCACCCAAGAGGTGTTTAGAAGGCTTGTTGCTTGCCTTACAGTTTTGCTTTCACATCCTTCAGGGGTAAATTTAGTCCTGTCCTTGTTCTCCACAGAGCGGGTAAGTGCCAAGGCGAGGAGAGCAGTGGTGTGGAAGTTCTATCTAATTGATCAACATGGCAGGTAGATCAGCCTCAAGAGCTCGGAAGAGAGGTCCTACTAGCCGGGGCTTTTCCTTTTGTGATTTGAGATGCGCTGTGACTAAAATCTAGGATAAGTCTTATTTCTCCTCCAGAACGATGACCTTCGGACCAGAAATCGCCAAGTTTAGAGATAATTAAGCCTCCAGACATTGAACCAGACTCTTCTAAAACAGTTGCAGTTTTGTGCCTGGAGGGCTTTCCATCTCTGAATACTGAGAGTTTGCACATGAAATTGTTGTAGTACTGTTGATTACTCTGGGGGAAATAATAGGAAACCGAGAAGTCCCGCAACTCCAGAGACAGATCAGTACGAGTCCGATTTCAAACAGGCAGGACACCGAGCTCCCCACAATTCAAAGACCAGTTCTAAAGCAGATCTTGCTCGCATTGTTTGTTTCTGATTTGAGATCACTTGTTTGATTTGGAGTTCCCTTCCTTCTGTAGGCCTGACAGTTTTTTGATGCCTTTAATGACAGTTTTAGGATCTCAAGACACTTTACTCCTTTTCCAATGAACACTACCCAAACAGTATTCCCTAAACTACTTGCAGTTCTTACCTAAGGGTGGGAAAACCATTTCTTCTGATGGTAGTGGGTCCTGAAGCTGCCACTGGCATTTGTGAAGAAGGTGGACAGTAGGTAGGGGCCCTGCCTATACCTCAATCCCTTTGGAAATTTCCAGTCTACCATTCTGACAAGTGGAGAGGACATTTCAACCTTCTTTATTACTACCTCTTTTAGAGCAAAGAAGAAAGTGGGTGGGGTGTGACCCAGAATAGAATTTATTAACAACCTCTACTTACAGTGAGAAATTATACAGTAAGTTTTGTTTGTTTTATTTGGGGTTGGGGAGAAGTCCTTTTTTTTTAATAAAATTTTTAATGTTTTTATTTATTTTTGAGAGGCAGAGACAGAGCATGAGTGGAGGAGGGGCAGAGAGAGAGGGAGACACAGAATCCAAAGTAGCCTCCAGCTCTGAGCTGTCAGCACAGAGCCCGACGTGGGGCTCGAACTCACAAACCACAAGATCATGACCTGAGCCGGAGTCGGATGTTAACTGACTGAGCCACCCAGGCACTCCAAGATGAGGGGAGAAGTCTTAAGCAGGGCATCAGAATTTAGTTTTTCCTTCACTCAACCAAAGAGGGGGCTTGAAATCATGTCTTATTAGGAGTGGCTGAAAGAATTAGAGATGTTTAGCATGGAGAAAGGAAGCATGACATCACACACACACACACACACACACACACACACACGTGCGCGCAAACACACACACACACACACACACACACACACACACACACACCCCAATGCCAGTTAATTCTACCTCCTTAGTATTTCGCAAATCAGCTCACTTCTTTTCATGCCCAGTGATGCCTTCCAAATTCCAAGCCCCTACCCCTTTCATTGGGAACTACTAGAATAGCCCCACCAGCCTTTTCGAAACAGCTTGTCTCCCTCTAGTCCAGTCTCCGTACCCCAACCAGAGTGTTACTTTGCATTAGGACATATCACACCACTGTGAGGTCCTTCAGTGATTTCTTTCCCTCAAGTCCTAACTCCTTGGTGTGACCTATAGGGAAGGACCTACTTGATGTGGATGCTGCCCACCTCTCCAGTTCCACCTCTGGTCTGTCTCCCTCTACTTCCCTGTGTTCAGGTCAAAGCACCTTGGGTCTCTTGCACCTCATGTCCCTTCAGGCAGTTCCCTGTCCGTGGAAGCTCCCGCGTCTCCCACTTATGCTACCTATCCTTCAGTTCGCCCCCACAGTGTTCTGTCCTCGGGAGCTGGTAGGGAGCCTTCGAGACTAGGCCTGGTCTCTCGGCCACACAGTTTCACTGCGCACTGCACATCTTCCCTTCCCTCAGCAGCTCATTTTCGGTGTAGTGCCTCTCTGCAATTTGTGAGCCCCATGAGTGTTGGTACCGTGTTCTTTTTGTTCTCTGCTGTTCCCTAGCCCTGGGCCTCACCTATGGCAGGTGTGCAGCAAATGCTTTTGAATAAGTGAGTGAGTTAAAAAGTGAAAATCTTCTTTCTTTGGGAATAAGCAACCCACTTACTGTATGTGGCCCTAAAAGGCTGGACGTAGATCAATTATGGATATTTATACTGAAGGAAATCATGAGAACTTTATACCCTTTGGACCCGCCAGCAGTGGAATGGGCAAAAGGGGAGTTCCCTTCTGATTCTAGGCCGAAGGCTCAACCCGGTAGTCTGGGCTGCACATGCCCTACCAACGTATTTCACTTAGCGCACGTTTCAAAATTGGGACAATTCAGGGGCGCCTGGGTGGCTCAGTGGGTAAAGCGGCTGACTTAGGCTCAAGACATGGTCTCGCAGTTTGTAGGTTTGAGCCCCGCATCAGACTCTGTGCTGACAGCTCAGAGCCTGCAGCCTGCTTTGGATTCTGTGTCCCCACCTCTTTCTCTGCCCCTCCCCACTCCTGCTCGGTCTCTCCCTCTCAAAATTAAATAGACGTTAAAAAAAAAATTTTTTTTTTAATTGGGACATTTCACACCCACATTTCTAGCTTCTCTTGGGGGAAAGTCTGAAGATGAGGTAACGCAGACCTGAAGTGTGGCATGACAGTATAAGTGGGGAGGGCAGAGTGGCCAGCAGGTGAGTGTGCTGGGTAATGAGGCCTGCCCTCTCCAGGTCGCCACCGTCCCCACCCGGCCCTGCTCCCCGACTCACTGTGCTCGTGTATGTTGCCCAATCCTTCCAGGCATTTGAGTTTGTACCCCCCTGTACAGGCAACCCCAGATATTCAGTCTACTCCAACTGAAAACCTGCTTCATGGACTTGAAGGATTAGAACGGTTTTAACTAAATCGGTCTCTTCCATCCCTATGATTATCTGAAATCAGAGCACTTGGTGTGCTTTGCCTGCTTTTGAAAAGCTGTTTTTTTCCTGTTAATGCCAGTATATATTCACTGTATGTGGCTCAGCCAGGAGGGTATAGTGCTGTGCCCGGCCCATGGTGTAGATAATAAATGTTTGGATGGATGAGAAGCACAGAAGCGTTGGTTTTCTTTTCCTTACCTGGATTTGCCTTTGGCGTGTGACATGGTACCAGTAGAGGGAGCCCTCTGTTAATCTGGAAATCCTGGAGAAGAGGAATCTCTGTGCAGCCATCTAATTGTATTTAATTTAGGCATTATGTTAAGAATGTATTCCTCCACCCAGCCCCAAGAATTTAAGTTAACAACATTGGGAAATTAATAACTTGTAGGAAGGAAGAGTATGACTCTCAGCTCTGACCCCCCACTTGGGGCTTTTCTAGATGAAGACATTCCAAGTTAGTGCCTAGAGTCTTTTCATCCATTTTGAGAGCTGCTGTCATTATGCTCCTAACAATTTTCAAATAATTGGGTACATTTGGCTCTTAGGGTCTCCTGGTAACAGGCTGCTTTGAGCATAACTGCAAAATGATGGTTTTGCCTAACTGCATGAGGACCACTCTGTGTGAAAAGCGAGTAGTTGTAGATTGTTTCTAAGGTTCTTTCCAGTTCAAAGCAAAGCTGGTTTATGAGAGAAATGCCTTATTTTGGGGTGAAAATGTAAAAATCTCCTTGAAGGGGTGCCTGGCTGGCTCAGTCAGTGGAGTGTGCAACTCTTGATCTCAGGGTTGTGAGTTTGAGCCCCACGTTAGCTGTAGAGATACTTTAAAAATAAAATCTTTTTAAAAAATCTCTTTGAGAACTTTAGAAATTATTTTCTCCTAAAATTGTCACTTTTTGAGAAGTCAGCTTATTTGGGCGAAATTTTAAGGAATGGAAACTCTTAGCAAATTGTAACATGCCAAACTTGGAAAAGCAGTGTATGCTGTGTATATGTGCTTTTTAATTTTTTCAGCATTTGTAGATTATGGCTTTTGATTATGTTATTATCCATTGGCATGCACCCTTCTGTTCTGGAAAGTTCTTTTATTTTTCTTTAGTTCCATTATTTTAACATGTATCAAAACAATTGACTACAAAAGGAAAAATGGGGGTTGAATTTCAGGCTAAGTAGTATGTGGTGGGGGCGGGAGAATGGCAAGGAGGGCTCTTACCTACCCTTCCACAAAGACTTAAAACATTACCAAAGAGGAAAATCAAACAATACTTGGAGATCTCAAAGCACTTGAAAATTTTTACCTAATTAAGCTTTTCACCCCCTGTGCAGTAAATATTCCATTAGCCATATAGGTGAGATTCAAAGAATTTCTAATGAAGTTGTATTCTCAGTATGACAGAGCTCACATGACAGCTTCTAAAGGAAAACTGTGCTGTGCCACTCCAGCATGACTTCCAGTGAGTCACCCTCATTTCTCCCAAAGAGGGCTGGCGTAACAGTATTGTTACTTTATGTGGTTCTTTTCACGATCAGACTATGGATTTTGTAAATTGCTGTTAATGATTCCAGTTGAAAACTTGTATAAGGCATTTGTATCTGCTTCCTTCTAATTTTATGGGTTCATGTTTCACTTGCTTGAATTTAGATCCTGTTTACTCCAAGCAGGTGTCTCTGGGGTAAGAAGATGGGCAGATGTGGACAGAGTGGCTATCTGTGGTGTCCTAATTATTTATACGAATAGCCTGGATTCTTGGGACTTTGCCCAGATTCTAGGGTTAAGTTGTTACACTTTAAATTCTATTTATATATAATGGTGGGTACAAGTGACAGTATTTGTTGTCTTATTTTACGAAGTTATCTTGAATTTTAACCTTTCCATTTGGGTTTTTGGTTGTCTTTTTTGAGCATAATGCGGTAGTATTTTCTTTGTACTGTTCTGTGTAGAAACTGACTGAATGCCAGAGGTTACATGAGACAAAAATTATTTGATTGTAAAAATAAATCACTTGCTTGTAAGAGAATTTGCATAATTTGTGTAATTTGCTGTGTTACAAGTTTTCATGATAAACTAAAACGCAGGAAAACCTAAATTGACTATTGCGTATAAAATAAAGTTCCTTATAATAAGCTCTTGATTACTGATGCCAGAGAAGTGAAAGAGAAGAAAAAATTATTCATTTTAATTTCTTTTAGAAATAGTATTAATTGTAGGGGCTTTTCTAATTACAAAAGCAGTGCACGTAATTGCCAAAAATGTGAGCAGTATTTATAACACTAAGATGGTTATATTTTAATGTAACATTTTCAGAAATTTTTTTTTTTTTAGGCCCGCCAGTGCATTTTTGAGTCAGGTATCTCAACTAAATGATCTAATGAAACAGATTTTGATGGTTTATAAGCTAAATCAGCCTCTTATTTATTTCCCGGCCAGAATATACATAGCTGTGGTAATAAGTACCAATAAATATTTCACTCTTTTTTTGAAGATACAATTTATTGTCCAGTTGGCTTACACACAACACCCAGTGCTCATCTTGAAAATGAATATGTGGTATGCCCAGAAGGAATTCTAAATTGAGCTGGCATTGCTAAAGACTTTTCATTTATCTTAACTTTTCTTTGTGTATCTTTGTGTATCTTTGTGTATATGTATACTCTATGGGCAGCTGGCGCACAGAGTGATGCAATATCTAGGTGCCATATAATATATATTGACCTTTCTTCCTTTGACTTTAGGCTTCTGGGACTTTTTTTTTTTTTTGTGGTGAGGATTAATGAAACTGTCACTAAAAATATATATATAAATAGGAAATGCTTGTTTTTTCCGCAAAGATTTGAAGCTTTCATTGCTGTAGAGGTACTACTGCAGCAACTTTTGCCACTTTTTAGACAAAAATTAAATTTAAATTGTTTGCTGCATACTTTTGGAAATAACTTCAACCCAGACGCAAACAAGTCCAAAAATCATGTTTACTGGTACTTTTCTAATATTCTTAACCACTGAACGCACAAGTTATGGTAACCTTATTTAAGCAGTATCTTAAGAGGAACAAAAAAATTTCCTGGTACAGCAATTATCACCTGCAGATGGCCTAAAATTAGCATATTGAGTTAACTCCAGAAACAGCTTGTGAGCTGTGAAATGGAGTTCAGATAGATAGTGAGATTTCACAGAAACGCTGGTACATGGTATAAATAACCAGATATCAAGATACCAATTGATGCATACAAAGTAAAATGAGAGTACTAATAGCTTAGTTAAAATATCCTATGTAAAACTTGATGTCAAAGAGAATGCAATTTGATGTGAACATAGGGAAGCTTCTCTGCTTATTTGTATTGTTATTTGTGTACACATATGCAGCCAAAGAAGGCTTGACGTTGAATTTATCATGACTTATAATCCAATTAGAAGAGAATTTAAGCATAGAACGAGGTGTTAATCAGTGCTATAAAAGCATGCAGATTTCAAGTTAACTTTTCTCAAGCTTTTCAGGGTTGTTACTATTTGGCAGGTCAAAAAGCTGGTCCATTGTGTGGCAAGGAGAAATAGTTTAGAGCCAGAATTTGAGAGGAGAAGCCAACGAACAATGCAAAAGACTTTTTCTAAAAAGAATTGAACTTTTTCCCGAGAGGACCTGAGGGATTATTTGGTCAGTGAGCATCCAACAAATATTTCTGGCCCTTTAATAGCTAGACATCGAACACACTTTTTTCCTTTGTCTTTGTGCTAAATTATTTAAACTTGTTGAGTGTTAGCTCACTTCTATAAAGAATACATTTTGGAGCTCTCTTCGGCAGCACAAATCCTAAAGTTGGAATGATGTGGAGAAGATTAGCATGGCCCATATGCAAGGTGACCCAGAAATGCTTGCAGCGTTCCATAATTTTGATGGTAACTTATTGCGGTAATCCTTTTGCAATATCTACATCTATCGAATTGTTAATGTTGTACAGCTTAAATTAATACAATGTTCTATGTCGGTTCTATCTTAATAAAGCTGGGAGCGGGAGGGTATGTTTTGAATGTGTCCATACATTGAAGACCATCCAGAAAACATTTAGTGTTTAGCTGTTAATGTGGTTTTGTAAGTAAGATTCTATCAAATGGGGTTTTATTTGGTCTCCGATTATGGATAACTATTGCCATTCAGAAAGAAAACATTTAATGTATGACATGTACATAGTGTAAGGAAAAAAATAGCTCCCAATGCACGCATTTATATTTCTTTAATATCCCAGCCAAAGTGGTATTTCTTATTGGATTATATTTAAGAGTATAAATTTATGTCATAGAAAAAATATCTTAATTGAACTATAAAACTCTGCACAACCACTAGGTAATAGTCAGATGGTTCTGAGATCCCTGGTCAGAATAAAAGAATCCATCCACAGATTTTGTAGACTTTTCCTGGTAGTTTTCCGGGTAGATCACTGCCCACAAATCCTATCCCTTCTTCTCTCCTTTTGTGTCGGAAGGCTAAACAGTCAGTGGCTACCCCTATGAACTGAACTCCACTTAGCTACTCTTCAGTTAACAGGTCTCATTTCCTGTTACATAGATGTGTGCACATGCACACGCACATATATTCATGCCCTTGGGTGGGAGCGTGTTTATTATCAGTCTTCTTACTCATTCTGATTCTGGTGGTCTCAGGACTTAGAGGACTGAATGATAGCTTCTCTCCACAGACTGCTTGGGGGACCTCTTACATTAGCTAAGCGTTATGGTCCCTGATGAAATGTGCTAAATAAATGTTTTCAGATGTCGCTAGAAATGCATATAATCAATCCTTATCACAAAATACTCCACAACGGTTAATATGCCTGAAGAACATCCATTTATACTAGCATGGGAAGCTGTCCATGATGTGGTATAATATGCAGATTGAATGACATATATAACATGTTGGATGTGCATGCTTTCCTTTATAAAAAGCTCCATTCAACAAAAGGCTTTTTTTGAAGGCCTCAGGTCTATAGCAAAGATTGTAGTTTCTTACAGCCGTTTGCCTTTTTGTATTCTATTCCTTCGGCTAGAATATTTTTTCCTCCTGACGAATTCCTGTTTATTCTCTCAGAACTTAACTGAAATGTAATCTGGGAAGCTCGACCTGATACCCCAGACATGATGAGTCTTGCTCCTAAGCATTAATGCCCTCTGTCCTTACACTCAGAGTGTGTCTTGTAATGATTTGTTTACATGTGTATCTGTGCTCCTCCTAGGTAGTGCACCCCTATTGGCCAGCCCCAGGTTTGAGTAAAGAACATGACCTCGACTAAGTAGGAGAATGTCTCTTTATTACTTCATGTTGCTCAGACCATAAGTTGATATGCATAGAACATTTTAGGAGCTCTTTTTTTCTCCTGGGTTTGATAAAGTAACATCCAGCGTATTTTGTGATTCCATATCTTTAACTCTTATCCATAAGATGAAGATTCTTTTCAAAGCCTTATTGAGGGATAATTTTATAAGCCGTATAATTCACCAACTTTAAGTGTACAATTGAATGGTAAATGAATTCACAGAGTTGTGCAGTTGTCACTAAATCCAATTTTAGAACAATTCCAAGAGGATCCTGACAGAAGTATTTTTAAATACTGACAGAACTATCTGGAAACTTGTGTCGTGGGTTGAATTTGATGACCTCAAAATGGGTCACTGTTTGTGGCTTTGAACTGTGTAGGGCACCACATGCTTAAAGGAGGCCCCGATACTTAGTGGTGCTGCATCATGAAAGAATAGTGCATGCTGGCAATAAGGGATGCTGATTTCTCTTCAGAGGCTTGCTCTGTGCCAAGCTCTGTGCCGGGTCCATTATATACATTACCTCATTTGAGATTCAGAATATAATAACCTGTAATGGAGATGCCTTCTTTATTTAATAATACATAAGGACTCTGCAGACGAGAAGGAAGCTAATTTGACGTCACACTGCTAGTTAAATGAAAGGGCTGGGATATGAACTTGGGCCTGACTTGTAGCACATTTGGCCTAAACGTTCAGTAGCTGTATTTTGAGTAATTACTATGGGGTACCATAAAAAGAGAAATCTTAGGAAACGTGTAAGCAAGTTGGAAGAGTCGTTTAATCTGAAAAGAGAGGAGGTGAGTACACTGTGGAAAAGATCAACTCTGAAATCAGCGTTTTTTTGACTTGGCCCCATCCAGTTTGGTTTGAGGCCCCGTGGGCATATCCTCAGTTGGGTCAGCAAACCTAGAAAAGGGAAGAAACAGGACTGTGTTGTAAAAATTACAAAGTAGCGGAGGCCATTTGGGCTCAGCATAATCTCTGGGTGAGTTTGCTTTGGGAATTGTTTCATCTTTTTATAAAAATTTCTTTAAGGTTTATTTATTTTTGAGAGAGAGAGAGAGAGTGTGTGTGTGAATAGGCAAGGGGCAGAGAGAGAGAGAGAGAGGGAGACACAGTATCCACAGTAGGCTCCAGGCTCTGGGCTGTCAGCATGGAGCCCAGTGTGGGGCTTGAACTCATGAACTGTGAGATCATGACCTGAGCTAAAGTCAGATGCTTAACTGACTGAGCCACCCGGGTGCCCAAGGGAATTGTTTCATCTTTAAGTCTTAAAATGTTAACACTGCTTGGTCTCTATCAACATAAGTGGTCAACTCTATGAGTTAGAATAGGGCTTGGCCGCTGTAACAGAGTCCTTGTAGTGGCCTAAACAAGATAGAAATTTATTTTTCTCTCAGATAAAAAGCTGGATAGGTAATCAAGGTAGGGCATCGTAGTTCTCCAGGCATCAGGGGTTCTGCCTCTTTATCTCTTTGCTCTGCCACCGTTATCACACAGCTCTCATTTTAAGGTTCAAATGGGTTCTTTTGGCTCCTCCCACCACATCAACATTCTAACCCTCAAGAGGAGGAACCGGTAAGGAGGAGGACGTGTAGTTTTCTTTCCTTTAAGGGCATGGCCAAGAAGTTGCATATGTTACTTCTAGTCACATCTTGTTCTATAGGATGTAGTCACTGGGCACATCCACCCCCCCCCCCCCCATTTTATCAAGACAAGTTTAATACGAAAAACGTAGACTTGTATGTAAGAAGGAGGGAGATGTAGAATGCTTTAGACCAAACTCTTTTTTTAGCATTTCTTTTTTTATATGGGCCAGAAGATTCGGCCAAATCCAAAACCTTCTGTCAAAATGATTCCCCTAGGCTTTGAAGACACTTCTTTGTTTCAAAGTTGGCGCTGTGTCAGTCTGTCTTTCATGATACAGTGTCAGTTTGAACTCAGTTTTCCTGGGAAAGTATATGCAGCAGGCTCCCGGCCTGACATCTGGGTTGGGAGTGCTGCAGATTTTACCTTTGTAAAGCTGAATACATTTCCTTTCTTCAAAATATTGCTAGGACAAAATTTACTTTCTCATTGAAGTACTGTTTTCGTTAAGACATAGGAGTATTCAAGATAAAAGGCTTAAAATTCCTGTGTTTGGCATGCATGTAAAGCATGTGACAAAGCAGCGTTTGTTTCTTAGAAAATTGGTGACGTCCCGGGCACCTGGGTGGCTCAGTCGGTGAAGCATCTGACTTCGGCTCAGGTCATGATTTCACAGTTCATGGGTTCAAGCCCCGCGTCAGGCTCTGTGCTGACAGCAGCTATGGAGCCTGCTTCAGATTCTGTGTCTCCCTCTGTCTCTACCCATCTCCCATTCATACTCTCTCTCTCTTTCTCTCTCTGTCTCTCTCTCTCAAATAAAGATTTAAAATAAAAAAAAAGAAATTTGATGATATCTGGGAATCCAGAATTCACGTTCTAACCTCAGTCTTAAACTGTGACGTGGCCTTGACCAAGCCAGTGGATGTCTTAACTTTTCTTAGTTAATAATATCTTTAAAAAATTTTTTTTTAATGTTTATTTATTTTTGACAGAGAGAGACAGAACATGAGCGAGGGAGGGGCAGAGAGCGAGGGAGACACAGAATCCGAAGCAGGCTCCAGGCTCCGAGCTGCCAGCGCGTCGCTCAAACTCACAAACCGTGAGATCATGACCTGAGCCGAAGTTGGACGCTTAACCGACTGAGCCACCCAGGCGCCCCTAGTTAATAATATCTTAAAAAAGAATTTTTTTTAATGTATTTATTTTTGAGAGAGAGAGAGAATGAGAGACAGAGCATGAGTGGGCGAGAGGCAGAGAGAGAGGGAGACACAGAATCTGAAGCAGGCTCCGGGCTCTGAGCTGTCAGCACAGAGCCTGATGTGGGGCTCGAACCTGTTAACCATGAGATCATGACCTGAGCTGAAGTCGGACGCTTAACCGACTGAGCCACCCAGGCACCCCAGTTCATAATATCTTAAAACACAGTTTAGAAGTAACTTCTCTCTCATATTATATGTATTTAATCAACAATTATGACACCCTTTAAAAATGCAGGTGTCTTTTTTTTGTTGTTGTTAAGGATGAGTTTTCCTCACAACTAGCTAGACCAACAAGGGGAATGAATGTGAGGATACACTTAACATTTGCCGTCAGTTGACAGCATTCTTCTAAACGTTTTTTTGATAGGAAAAGGTCATTTGAGCTTTTAAGTTAGAAATCGTCAGTAATCTTGGTTGGCAGATATTTCTTTCCATAACGGATGTTTTTTTCCAGGAGTGCGTTTTAGGAGTCCTGATTTCACCATAGGCCCTTAATTATTTGAAGATCTGTGTGCCAGTGTTCCTTTTCAGGCAAGGCCCATTTTCGCCAAGTTTACTGAAAGTATTCCCAGTGTTATCTCCAGTAATTTCATCTGATTCCTTTTTATGTACTGTTACCACAGCCAAATTATATAGAGCGTATAAAATAAATTGCTGTCTGTCGAGTGGGGCGTGGTTTAGTGATCCCCTTCTGTTTTGAGGGCGTAGCTTCCTTCACTCTTTATCTGTTGCTTGCATCCTCAGCCATCACGAAGGTTTTGTTTTCTCTTTTGCAGATGACACGATTGGTGCTGCCTGGCATGGTGGAAAGGTGAGTCACAAGCTCACACACAAGCACCAGAGAGACAGAGCTCATGATTATTTATAGGGAGAATCCTTTCTTTGCAAAATTCATTAAAGTGACTAATGAACCTGTCCCCCATGTCTTAGCAACAGAGTAACGTGCTGGGCGAGTCACACGGTGGAGCATGAGTCATCTGGTGGTGGAGGCCTTTTCCACTCGATTCCCTTTTTATTTCCCTCTCCAGGGTTGTGGTGGTTCCTTTAGATCAGGATTAAAAAGTCTGCCTGAGTCACCATCACTAACTCAATTGCCTGCTATTCTGAGGGGGTGGATAGAATTCCTGGGGTATTCCCGGGAATGCCTTCTTAAAGCTATATGCTCTCAGAACTAAAATCAGAGGAGTTTCACAAAGCAAGACCCCATCTCCTGGTTTTTTAGTTCTTAATGGGTGAAAGGATATATAGGGAACTTAGGCATGTTATAAAATGGTTATAAGATATCAGACCCACCTTGGAGCAGAAACCCACACCTTGGAGCCCCATCTGTGTCCTAGTTTGAGTCGAGTTCCACTAGGATATGCTAGGTGTCTTCATTTTCATTGAGAAATGTGTTGTAGAGTTCTTCTTGAAATAGCAGGAAGTGTAAAATTGTAATTAAGCTCTGTCTCTCCCTTGGAAAAGCCTGAATGATGTCTAGGCTTTCAAAGAAAACCCGTTGAAAAGATCTGGGCTTGCATCTTGAGCAAGCTTGATCATTTGCTAAATTTAGGACTTCACAGTCATCCTTCCTCTGCAAAAGAGCTTTGAGTTTGGAAGAGATCCAAAGGAATCACGGCTTGGAAAAGGGCAGAGCCCAAAGACCCTATTTCTGTGAAGAAAGCTCTATGACCGGCAGGGTTTACAGCTACTGTTTATTGAGCACCTATTGTATGCCAAGTGTTGTGCTGAGGAAGTGTTAACTCATTAACTTTGATAACCTCCTGTTGTATGAAGGAGGAAACAAGGTTAGGAATCCATTTTATTTGGCATCTACAGAGGCTGGTTGAGAAACTGTGTCTTAGCAGGGTTTTTTTGTAACTCCATTTTATATGAGATTTGGTACATATATTTTTTAATGTTTATTTATTTGGAGAGAGGGGGAGAGAGGATCCCAAGCAGGCTCTGCACTGTCAGCTCATGGCCCGACATGGGGCTCCCTCTCACAAACCGTGAGATCATGACCTGAACTGAAACCAAGAGTTGGAAGCTTAACCGCCCAAGTCACCCAGGCGCCCTTGAGGTTTGGTGTGTTTTAATTCCTTTAGTAAAAATTCTCTTTAAAACCTTCAGACTGCTTTGTGTTGATTGACAGTGGGAGTGTGCCCCTAATGGTCAGATATGGAAGTGACAGACAGTAGTCAAACCAGACAAAACCTCAGGAGATGGCAGAGAATTGGGGTCGACAGAGTAGGACGGAGGAGGGATGAATTTTGGCCGTCATCTTAATGCACTTTTGACATCTGCAAGTGAGTTGACATTAGTTTAGGATAATAAGTCCATGCTTTAAGAACGAAATACTTAGAAACCACAGTTGTGTTATAAAAGGAATTTTTAAGGAATTAAGGATTTTGGTGACATCTGTATGAAAAGAGATAATGGAGGCACCTTGGTGGCTCAGTCAGTTAAGCGTCCAACTTTGGCTCAGGTCATGATCTCACAGTCTGTGAATTCAAGCCCTCCATCAGGCTCTGCTGTCGACATAGAGCTTGCTTCAGATCCTCTGTCCCCCTCTCTTTGCCACTCCATGCCCCCATCTCTCTCTCAAAAATAAATAAACATTAAAAAAAAAAGATAATGGTTGTGAAATAATTTTGCAGATCACAATGGATTTATATAGTGATGGAATTTTAGTACTCTAAATGAATTGAAACCAGCCACCCTTATTTGATAGATAGAAAGTGAGTCCCAAAGAGATTGAGTGCTGTGAACCTTCATAATTAGTACCAGATACAGACAAGGGTGCTAGGAACTTCACCCCTATCTTTATAGACCTAGGCAGCCATGACCACATTTAGAGCTGAAGCATTAGATAAAAACAATGCACAGAAGAGGACCTGAGTAAAGTGTATCATGGAGTGTACAGAAGATGAACTGGATCTTTGCCTTTCGGAAATCAAGTGGATTTTACGCCAAGGTTGAGAAATGATCTGGTGGAAAGCCATCGTAGTCGATGGGCTGAAACCGACACCATAGGGTGAATGTGGCACTTGCTAAGAACTAGTAAGAAACGTAAGTGGACTTTATGAATCACTAGTTCTGGTTAGGAGAGGGAATAGCTCTGTCCCCTTGAACTCAAGGAGTTACTAGTTGTATTAATTAGGGCAGGCTGTAAGAGACCATCGCTTTCATACACAGCCGGTGTGTATCAGGGGTTGGGGCTGTGCTCTACCCAGGCATTATCTCAGGCTCCTTCCACGCAGGGCTGCTCTTCCCTTGGGTCTTCAGTTCTCCGCTGCATTTTCTGCATCCAGCCAGCAGACAAAGGAAGAGAGAATAAGGGTGATTTTACGGGAGGTTTCATGGGCCAGGCCTGGAAGTAGTGTCCATCCCTTCCGCCAACATTCCGTTGCCCACAACTCAGTCACCGGCTACAGCTAACTGCAGAGGAGGCCAGAAATGTTGTTAGCCGTATGCCCGAGAGGAGAGGAATAACTCCAAGGTAAACAATCATCTGAAAGCCTTCTTACTTACACAATATAAATGATTTTATTATACCCTGCCCTTTACACCAGCCTCAAATGGCATATTTCCTATGGTTGGTTTCCATGGGATTCTTATTTCCATTCAGTAACAGCAGAGTCCTTTATAAAGATCCTTTGTTGTTGTTGTTGTTGTTTTCCCCTTTCACTGATTCTACCTCTGATGTACGAGATTTTCCAAACCCTCTAGAACTATAGCCTAGGGCCAGCTGACTATCACTAAACGAGTATCTGTAATTAAACTAAGGTATTATTACCATAGAAGTAGAAAGTGCATAATTACATTATAGAGGAAACTTGCTCTTTCCACTTCTCTGGAATTATAAACATTGTGTATAGCTGGAGCCAGGAGGTGGTTGCCATAACAACCATGGAAAAGCTAAAAATAGCCCCTTTCATACTGTATTGCTTAAGGTGGAATTATGACATGTTATGGTGTTTTAGGGCAGGCAGTTCTCTTTCATGTGGTAAATGTTTGCAAACTTTCTCCAGCAAAGCAGGATTTGTATAATGTATTTGGATTGCTGGTTCTAATTATATGTCTGACCCCTCTGTTCCAGGATTCTTTTCTGACCAAGGACTCTGTTTTGATATGTTTCTTAGTCTTCTTGAGAGTCTCTTAGTGAATTGTCTTTACCAATTTCAGTGTTGTGTTTAAGCTTTAAAAAAAAAAAAAAATTATGGCTCTCCGGAGTACATTTATGCACTCCTTGATAAGAAATGGAAATAGGAAGAAGCGTCATGGAGTCTTTTTTGCACAATCTCCCTTGCCTGTCGTCAGACTCTCTGAGTACAGTTAGTTCCCTCCATTGGAGTCAACCCCGCGTCCCAGTTCTTCATGGTAGCACGTAACACCTCCCTATCTCTCTCCCCTGCATTGCGGAGCAGAAGGTACCTGAGGAAGGTGGAAATCAGTGACTTATTCAAAGGAGACCTATCACTTCCTCTATGGCAGTAGTAGTTTCACAGAGCTGTAGACAAGGATACTGCAACAGTCTGATGGAGTAGTGGAGCATTTATAGGAAAATAAAGGCTTGGCAATTGTTTTTTTAAGTTTATTTATTTTGAGAGAGAGAGAGAGAGAGAGCAGGGGAGGGCAGAGAGAGGGAGCGGGAGAGTCCCCAAGCAGATTCCACAAGGTCAGCACAGATGCTGACCCGATGCAGGGGTTGAACCCACGAACCATGAGATCATGACCTGAGCCAAAGTTGGACTTTTAACTGACTGAGCCACCCAGGTGCCACTGCTTGGCAATTTTTTTTATCCAAGTGACAATGAAGGAGAGTATTAGGATGGGGCTTTCACAGGTCTGAGGGAATTCTACCAGACAGCATAGCTGCAGGAAGCTGTAATTACAAGATGCTGAATTTTATAGGGTTGGGTGCGTTTAATGTTTGGCTTGTGAAAGGGCTAGTAATTGAAGAGAATATATTTCTATGAAAAGGTGCTTCCTTATCAGCAGTGGTGTTTCTGCTTTGTTTTTGCAGTATTTTAGTTCTGGTGGGCCCTCAGTAATTTGTACCACTGAGACACCATCGTGTGGCTGTTAGCAAGTAAGCAGTGTGATGAATGAAGAATGTTATATCACAGAAAATATTACTTGACTTGTTTATTTGGATGTGTGTCATAACAAACTGGAAAGTATGAAGTATGAGCAACATGAGTCTTCATTATGGAACTTCAGCAAATATTGTTAATGTACCTTCCAATCTTAGAATTGTTCCCCAAGTCCCCGGAAAATGAGAGATTAACTAAGGTTCAGTTTTATGTTTGTTTTCGTGTGCAATTAAGCACAGCCCATTTTGTCCTTCTGCTTGATATAACAGAGCTGTCGTGAGTCGGCCTGTGCCATGGAAACTGGTTTGACGTCACTAATTCTGCTTAGATGGAGGATTAGAGCCAGACAAAGTAGTTGATTTTAAAGACGAGTCCTTTGTGCCTCGCAGCCCCAAATGCTCATCCCCATCTCGACATGAAGGATAGATACTGTATACAGTACAAGGATTAAGACGGCTCCACCCGTGTGTTGTTTATGATTCAGACAAAACTCAGCTGAATATTATTACCCTTGGAGAGAAAGAGAGAATTCTGTGCTGTTGTGGGTGTGGGTGTGGGAGGAAGGTTTTTGCTAGACAAACACGTGTGCTTCTCGTTAGCACAGAGTTTTCGTAGAGAGGTGTCTCACTGCTGTCATTATGACAATTATAAATGCCATCATTGTATTTCCTGAGGTCTGGTGCATTCTTGCTCTAGACTTTGTTGGTCTTGGGGTTGTTTAATATATGCTAGAGTGCAAATACTTTGTTTTGAATAACGTTCCCTCAAATTCTGACTTTTCATGAATTCAAACTAACTCTACGTCCCAGAAATTTTAATCAGTGTATATTATTGGCAAAACAAAGATGTTAGTTGCCTCAAGGAGTAAACAATTAAAGGAGCATCCCTGCACAATTGTGACATATTTGACTATTAGTCTATTATTTTTGAAAACGGGAAAGAAGTTTTTACTGTCTTTAAACACATTTTCCTGGATCGAAGTCATGGCTTTGTTGAGTGAAGTCTTAAGAGTGTGTTTTGATGAGATCCAGATTTAATTTTTAAAATATATTTGATAACGTTAAACTTTAATTTTGGAAGACTTTTAGGTTGTACCTCATTTGTGAGGAACGAAATTAAGAAAATATAAGATTTTTGTTCAAGGGCACATGTAATCGCTCCAGCCAATCTAAGTATAAGGGAGCATATAATCCAGGTGAAAACAACAGTGATATACTACAGCTTTGGTGAAAAACAACATCATCTGCAACTAGCTTCTTTCTTCGTTTGCTCCGAATGAGTGAGGCCGTAGCAGTTCCTGGTTGTATGAGAAGTTAAAGGAAAATGCTACCTAAAAGCTAGAAGGATGCATAGGGCTCAGGAAGGGGGTACAACTTGTTGGGATCTGGGGTTACTTCTCAGGAAGCATTCTGGGATGTGTAAGATACCATAGCTCTCTTAGCATGCACTTGATTGGGACACTCTCTGAGTTTAAAGGTGACACATTACAATATATCATAAAGAGACTTCTCTCTCTCTTTTTCTTTTACAGATTTATTGAGATACGTTTCACATACCCTAAAACCCACCCACTTAACGTATACAATTTGGTGGTTTCTAGTATGTTCACAGAGCTGTGCAACCGTCACCAGAATCTAATTTGAGAACATTTTTAACACCCTGAAAAGATAAAGATGTTCTAAACATCATAAATTAATACTCCATTAAAAGTCTCCAGTAACCAAAGTGGCTTTTAGTCAAATTTGATCAAAGGAGTTTCTCACAAATATAGATAAAATCAAAATCTTAGATAGTCGTTGCTAATTACTGGTTTTTTATCTTCGGGTGATAGGGTTCTAACTCCTGATAGACACTCTTACTCTCTTATCAATATTTAAAACGAAAAGGCTTTTTCTGTCTCTGAGACACAAGCAAAACACACAAGAATGATACAACCAATACAATGACTAAATATTTCCAACTTTCTTTAAAACCCTAATATAACGTTTTTAGATTTGAGATTTGGTTTCTGTGACCAAAATGTGAGCAGATTTCGTTGCTTAGGAATATTACTAATAAGCACTTCAGTTCAGAATCTAAAACCAAAGACACCTTGTTTCCAGCGACACAGTAAACTGAGGGTCCAGACTTCTGTTTGATGGTTGAAGTGGCATCTCGCCTAGAGGCTGGCAGATGGACTGGGTGACCTTTGGGGATTATTTCTTTTCAGATTTGCGTCTAAAATAACTTAGATGCCATTTAATCATGTTTCTTTTATTATTTTGCATAAACAGGGTCTGTATAGTCCTTTTTTAAAAAAAAATACTGAAAAAATAGATCTTGGGGGAGGTAAATTCAGACAGAGAACAGTGAGAATCTGTGTGGAAGAAAAGGAACCTCACTGGGAGGATAGGAAGTAGGTAGGGTTGTTTGCAGTGGCTGGAGGGGACTGGCAGCGCGCCGCACCCCCCCCCCCCCCCCCCCCCCCCCCGCCTCCCGTTCCCTCCTCTGGGAAGAATGGGTTTGGAGGGAAGGAGTTGGTTGTTAATTCTGTTTAAAATTCCTAAAACCCTAATTCCACATGTTACCCAACCCTTATGTACTTGCTAACAACTAGTGTATTTACAGCATTGCTTTTCTCCGATTAATATTCATTCATTAATGAAATTAGTAGTTCCTGGTAACTTTCTGACTTTTAGTTTTCAGTAATCTCTAGGAGTTACTGTAGAATTGCCCTTTGCCCTTTGGCAGAGAATATGGTTTGATCTCCTATAGAGTCACATGACTTTTCAGTCAGCTCTTTGTTTAGTGCCTGAATATCTACAACCTAGAGGAAGTAGGAGGGCAGCACGTAACTGTTCACTCATTGCCAGGAGGTTTTGTTAAGTACCTGTTACATGCTCATGACTGTGCAGGAGGTTTTGAGGAAGAGTGTAAGACAAGGGCTATGGTATCCAGAAGCTTATGGTTTTGTTGAGGGAGAAAAGCGTGTATACACATACAGTGATTAAATACTACAGTAAGGTAGTATGTGATGGATGATAAACCAGAATAAAGGCATCAGAATATTGAGAGCATTTCCAAGAAGGAGGATTCTTGGTGATGTGGCCAGAGAAGACCTCAGACAGGAGAGATTAACTCGAGGAGACTGTAGCTCTGATCTGGTCATGCCCTGCATTGCTAAAACAGAAATGAGCTAATTGCAAACAGGAGCTATTTTTAGTTGATTGAGTTATGCCTCCTTCACTGACTGAGTGTATCATGTGCTGATGAAAGGCAAGGAGTGATGTGTGCTAGAAAAACAGCTATGTTCTTCTGTTTCAGGTAGTTCTGTATCTCAATCTGTAATTTACAAATGGTTGCGTGTATGATTTCATTCTGTTGACTTGGTGCATTTTCCTTTTTAGATCGAAAGGGGCCATTCTGAACATCTCCTCTGCCAGCGGCCTAGTCCCTGTTCCACTGTTGGCCCTGTACTCTGCGACCAAGGTGAACAATTTTTTAGTGAATCATGTCAGAATGAGAATGAGGAATACTTTTCGGTCTGAGAAATAAGCATGGAAGCTTCTTGAAGTTCTGTTCTTGGCTGTTTTCAAATGGACTGGGAAGAAAAGGAATGGGGCACCGTGATCTCAGATCCACAGATGCTTTTTTCTCCTAGTAGTCGACTGGTTTTGAAACTGGTACAGGCATACCTCAGAGTTATTACCAGCTTGGTTCCCAACCCCCATAATAGAGTGAATCATCACAATAAAGCAAGTCAAATGAGTGTTTTAGTTTTCCAGTGTATATAAAAATTATGTTTACACTAGGGTCAAGGTGGAAAAAAAAAAGCTACGTTTATACTGTAGTCTATTAAGTGTGTGATAGCATTATGTCTAGAGAAGCAGTGCACATATTTTAATTAAAAATACTTTATTGCTAGAAAATGACGTCATCTGAGCTTTCAACATGTGGTAGTCCCTGAACACAGATCACCATAACACATACAATAATAAAGAAAAGACTGAAATATTAGGAGAACTACCAAAATATGACACAAAGACAGGAAGTGAGCAGATGCTGTTGGAAAGGTGGTGCCGATGATTTGCTTGAGGCAGGGTTGCCATAAACCTTCGATTTTGTAAAGAATACGGCACTTGTGAAGTACAGTAAAGTGAAATGCAAGGAAGTGCGGTATGCCTGTGTTTGTACGTCCCAGAGAGAGAGAGCTGGTCTGGGCCAGTTAGATCAGTTGATCAGAACACGATGTTAATGATTGGGGATTTGGTCCATGAATGAGTCCACTCCATCCAGCAAAAGTTGCCACTCTGCAGAGCTTAGTGGACAAATTTGCAGCCGGTCAGGATAGAAATACACATAGTAGGCGCAAGATAAGCCTGGATGAGAGTGTGAGCATTTTGCCACATTATTCAGAATTCATAGATATGAATCGTCACTTCTGGACTGAGACAAGAATTTTCTAGAACTCTCTGTGAGATGTCATAATTTTATACACTATCACCATTCACCTGTTCACATTACTAGTAGGAAAAATCATTTAGAATACATTTCCTGCTGCCTCCAGGTCCATAGCATCTTTATATACATTGTTGAGGCACAGGATACATCCCTGAAATGAAAATGACCATTGAGACGCTCAAGTTAAACTAGCTTTTAGGGAAAAATGAGCACGATCTAATACTCTAAGAACTTGCGATATGTCAGAGAAGTAGAAAGCAAAACTCCTGCTTTCTTTTTCATTTGGCCCTTTGTCCACGGGAAAATCATGAACAGTGACTACTGTTTTGAAAAAGCTTGGCTCTACGCCCCACTCCTGCAATCTACTTGCTTTCTGTATCTGAAACATACAGGAGGGAGGTTTCAAATGAACACCCCGTTTTGTGAAGTGATTGTTGAACTCTAGCTTCTCACCTGTTCTGCTCCATGTGGCCACAAGACTGTTATTAGTTGGGAGCCTCGAAGAGTCATCATTGATACTTGGCATTTTAAGCCTGAGGTTGAGTCCATACTTGAAAAATGGTACATTATATTTTACAAATAGATTTAAAGTTGTACTAGCAGAAGAAGATGGGCTGTCACATTCATCCATACGCTTCTTGGATCTTGCCATCCCCAAGGACCAAGAGGAAGCTTGCTCTTTTCTTTACTGACAACAAAATCCCTATAGAGGAGAGTTGAACGGAATTCATATTGTGTTTCTGTTTGAATGGCAAGTGGGGAGGAGGAATGTGTCCTTTGTTATATAATAAAATATTTCTTCTTGAAAAGTCATTTTCTGAAAAAAGGGAAGAGAAGACCCTTTTCTGGTTAAGTCACAATTTGATCTGGAGATTCTAGTTGGTAAGAGAATACTTAATTTAGTGGCAGATAAAAACGACTTGAGGTTTTGAGGTGTTTTTTTTAAGGTCTCTTCTGTATGTGAAATAAAAAGAATGATTAGGAACTCGAGTGTTAAATGGTTAGTTTGTTATTTTTGTTGCCATGGCTACAAATCAGGCCGATTGATGTAATATGTGTGTTTCCTTCCCACTCCCACCCCATCCCAGGCTTTTGTGGATTTCTTCTCTCAGTGCCTCCATGAGGAGTACAGGAGCAAGGGCATCTTTGTGCAGGTGAGTGGGGTATGTTTCAGTTGCATATCCCTGTTTTTGTGTGGTTTCCACAGCAACTGTTGCTGTCTTGGCAACGAAAGAAAATCGCATTCCTAAGGAAAGTGTGACGTTAGCACACCATTAAAGACATGATTTCTTTTTCTTTTATGCACTTTACGTCTAGATTTTAAAAAAGTTATCCCCTAGAATTCTTAAGTAGGGGTACTTAAAGTAGAACTAAACGCACGGTTTTATTTTTTTACAGTTTTATTTTGAGAAAATTAGACCATCCGTATCTCTTAGCTGCCAGGTGTTCAAGGCGTGTGGTGACTGTGTTCCCAGAGCCACTGGGTAATAACCACAGGGGAAGGTGGAGGGCTGAGTAAAACTCACTCTGTGCAGAGCAAGGACGACCGCGTGTACCAGAATGCCTTAGGTGTGGTAGTGAGTTTTAACTTTTTTTTTTAAATTGTGGTAAAAGTCCATGACAGAAAATACCATTTCAATCACGTTCAAGTATTTGTTTCGGTGGCATTAAGTACATTCACATTGTTGTGCGGCCGTTAGCACCATCCTCTCCAGAACTTTTCATCTTCCAAAACTGAAATAACGTGTTTATTAAACAGTAACGCCTCACTTCCCCCTCTCCCAGCCCTGGACAACTTCCGTCCTATTCTCTGTCTCTCTGAATCAGACTAGCGTAGGTACCTCTTATGGGTGGAATCATACAGTATTTGTCTTTCTATGTCTGGCTTATCGCACTTTGTATAACATCTTCAGGGTTCATCCATGTTGTAGAGCATGTGTCAGACTTTCCTTCCTTTTTAAGGCTGAATAAAATTACACGGTATGTATACACCACATTGTGTTTGTTCATTCATATGTTGTTGGACATTCAGCTTGCGCTCACCTTTTGGCTGCTGTGAATAATGTGGCTGTGAACGTGAGGGGTACGCCTATCTTTTTGAGACCCTGCTTTCAGTTCTTGTACATATGTCCCCAGAAGTGGAGTCACTGGATCAGGTGGTAATTTTATTTATATCTATATTTCTATTCTCTGAACTGCCTTTTTTCCATAGTAGCTTACATATTTTATACTCCCACAGCAATGCCCCAGGGCTCCCAATTTTTTCATATCCTTGCCAATACTTATTTTCTGTTTTGTTTTTGTTTTTA
Source organism: Acinonyx jubatus (assembly GCF_027475565.1). Taxonomy (NCBI): domain Eukaryota; kingdom Metazoa; phylum Chordata; class Mammalia; order Carnivora; family Felidae; genus Acinonyx; species Acinonyx jubatus. The sequence continues at coordinate 18,877,664 of NC_069390.1, read as the reverse complement.
AATAATAGAGGTCCTAATGGGTAGGAAGTGGTCTTTCACTGTGGTTTTGATTTGCATTTCCCCAATGACTAGTGACATTGAGCACCTTTTCAGCCGCTTATTGGCCATTTTATATATTCTTTGGAGAAACTGCTATTCAAGTCTTTCACCCTTTTTTAATTGGGTTGCTTGCTTTTTATTTTTGAATTGTAGGAGTACTTGATATATTCTGGATATTAATCCTTTATTAGATATATGGATTGTAGATATTTTCTTCCACTCTGTGGGTTGCCTTTTCACTCTATGGATAGTGTCCTTTGATGCACAAAAGTTTTTAATTGTGATGTAGTCAGTTTATCTATTTTTTTCCTTCATTGCCTGTGCTTTTGGTGTCCTATCCAAGAAATCATTGCCAAATCCCATGTCATGAAGCTTCCCCCTGTGTTTTGTTTTCAGAGTTTTATAGTTTTAGCTTTTGCATTTAGGCCTTTGATCCAATTTGACTTAATTTTTGTAGAGACCTTTGATTTGATCATATAGCTAACAGATACAGAGCTGTGAAGATACAATACAAAATATGAGAGGAAGCAAATGTAGGAGTTTTCATGAGTATCTGTCTCCAATCAGCTATTGTTCAACACAAAGAAATAATGGCTCACAGTATTTCCATGCTTAGGCACGTTTTCAACAATGTCCTGGGAGAGGCTTGCAATTCTTCCCCCTTTCCTGCTCCTGCCCACGACCTGCCCCTACTGGTTCACACACCCCATTGTTCTTCATGGCTTCCTTACTGCAAGCCTAGTATTTAGATTTTTGCATTCCAAAGCCCCAGATGATCAAACATCTAATAGCTAGTAGTTGAGGCATTACTTTCAGGCACAGGGCTAAGCCCTTTATATGCATCCATTTATTTCATTTCATCTCATAACGACTTCATAAGGTGGTGTGATTATCATCTTCTTTAAATTTATGGAAATTGGAGTTAGAGAGGTTGAGCCACTCATCCATGTTGAACCAGGACTCAAATCCAAGTCTGTTTGGCACCAAAGCCTTTGTTCTTCATCACTGGCCTCCTTACTCGAAGCCTTTAGGACAGCATTGAACACATTGGATCCTTCTATGCTCAGGGAGTTATGGAATCAGAATGTGATTGGCTGCCTAGTTCCATTTGCTCCCTTGGATCTTTAGAGAGTCAGGATCCCTAAGTGATGGGTGGGAGGGAGGGGAGGGTGGGTGATAGGCATTGAGGAGGGCACCTGTTGGGATGAGCACTGGGTGTTGTATGGAAACCAATTTGACAAGAAATTTCATATTAAAGAAAAAAAAAAGATCCCTAAAGTGTTGTCTGAATCTAGCTTCTAAACCCTTTTCTTCTATGAGTGGATATAGTAGCTCAGTCACCCACAGTGAGAGGGAGTGGTAGTTAAGGGAAGGTTAAATGAATGTTTCCTCATCTTCCGGGACCATCTTACAGTCTGCTACTTCTATACCCTGACCTGGGGTCTCGCCCAAGTAGTCCTTAGATGTCCTAGCCCTGTGGTGTTATTTTGATTTGCAGCTTCCCATAAATGTAGGGTACACTGAGGAGGAAGACAGGGTTTTCGAGAATCCTGAATTTTATACCCAACTGCCATACTCCCTCTTCCCCCCTTGACCCTGTCATGTCAGTGCTCATAGCTGAAATCTGCTGTGTAGAATGTGGTATATTTTGGTAACAAGGAAACCAGTAGAGCATCCATGGGAGGTAAGGTGCCACATGCCACACAGTGTTGTGCCATTTTCTCATTCTGAGGAATCGGTTGTCATCAAGTTATTAATTTAGTAATTTTTAAACACCTATTGAGACTAAGCAGAAATCTTACAGATCCATTGGCGGGTGACCATCAGGCAGCAAGGCTGGAAGCTGGAAGTGTTTGAATGACAAAAGGGAATATTCCACTCTGTGAGCACAGATGAGCGGTTTCTAAAATTCTCTGAACAGACAAGACTGCCTCCTCTCTCATTCCCACAGCTTGCTTGCCTCAAAGATCTTTTCTCCATATTCTCTGCCTATTAATCTGCTGTGTCTAGAAGCTACTGGAAAAACACATTAGCATTTGTTTTTTGAAATATTTAACTTTGATAAACTTGTTTTTCCCCAGGAATGAATATCAATTATGTAATTTCATTGATCATTGTCTTCCTTCAAATAGATTCAATCAAGGTTTAAATGCAGTGTGAATCTGGTGAAAAAATAAAAACTCACATGTTTGTGAGAAAAAGTAGAGTTGTCATTTCTGTGCGAGCACATCAGAATGCTGAAGTAGATAGAGCAGAATCTTGTACTCGTTCTGACCAAAGGGACAAAGACATCTGGTCTAAATGAAGTTGAGTTAAAAATTGTTGGTTTTTCATCGGTGGTGTTTTATGTCTGCACATTTTTTTGGCCCAGGAGTATTTATCAACGATTTCCTCTTCCACTCCATCCCACGTACTGTTTGCTGGGTGATCTTGCTAAAATCCTAGGCAGGCGATGTTGCTTCCTTCATAGTCCTCCCGTGGCTGCCCGCAAGGTTCAGGATTGAACCCAGGCTCCACGGGGCCATCGCCAGAGTGGACGTTGTGCTGCCCGGTACCTGCTCTGCCCTCAGCAGGGTCCAGGGTCCTGCCTTCTCTGCAGGCACGCCTTTCCCTCTTCACGCCCCATCTCCCCATCTCCCAGAGCCTGTGACCCGTATCCGTCGTTCAGGGCTCAGGCCACACTTCACCAGCCCTGGGAAAGCGAATGTCAGCATGTGACTTGCCTTTCCTTCTGCGCTCCTATTTTTTATTATATACTTCAGCCTGATACGCTCTGGCCCCCTCCTGCTCTTCCCGCCCCCCCCCCCCCCCCCCCCCCCCCCCGCCCTCTCGCTTCAATGTATTCCTGAGATCTGGATTTTTGTTTGTTTGTTTGTTTGCCTCTGTGTTGCTAATGGCACATGTAATTGGGGGCATACTAGGGACCTGCCTTTTGCTTGGTATCACGGGAGACTCTGGTTGTACATGGCCATGCTTTGCGATACACAGACATTCGTTTTAAGGGCTTTTTTGAGCTTCTTCTCTTGCTGCCATATGCCTCTGCTCTTGAATTGTCAACCTCTGTATCTAGAGGGTTTCCGGGCTAATGCCATGTTGCCAAATTTCAGTTTCTTCTAATCCTTGGGAGGAAAGCTGTCTTTTCAGGTCTACCTCTGTGTGAATATATATTAGATTGTTCTTTAGGGAGAGGAAGAGAGTCTGTTTTTTGAATTTAGCTTTTTTATATTAATTCCTTATTCATATTTTTTGCTTTTTTCTTTCCTATAATTTTGTGAGAGCATTTAACATTTCCTTCCATGAATTCAGATTTGCCATTAAATAAGCATTTTCTGGAAAGGCAAATGAACAGTAGAGACAATAAATGAAAAAAAGGTGAATTTGGGACCTGATAAATTCCATCTGTGCTTTTGAGTTTTGAATTGAAGGTAAGAAGTTCATTCTTGAGTCAACCATATCAAAAGCGTGCTCTGTTGGTGAGGACTATCTGTTCTCATTATTGTCCTGTAATTAAAGCCCAGTCAGAATTATGCTTAACTCTTTCAAAGGGCAAAATCCTAAGTGATCTGACCGGCTAGTTGATGGGCCCCAGGACCAGCTCCTTCTGTATGCCATGTACCAACTAGCCATGGATGCTGAAAAAGTGTAAGAAATAGCTAAGACCAGGACAGCCACCTTCTTGAACTCTTCTTCTGGAAAACCTTCACAAACCTTGTTTTTTTGAAAACTTTTTATTCAGAAATAATTTCAAATCTACAGAAAAGTTGTCAAGAGAATAATACAAAGGACACTCCAATCCCCTTTACCCAGAGTCACTTAACGTTACGCGTTTTACTGTTTGCTTTATTATTGAAAGGTAAGTTGCATGCATCATGGTTCTTTACCTCTGAATACTTTAGTGTGCATTTCCAGAGAATAAGGATATCCTTTTGTGTAACCACAACGCAGTTATCCACTTCAGAGTTAACACGGATGTAACATTTTTATCTAATCTTCCATCTGTATTCCAGTTTTTGACTCTTTAATAATCCTTATAGCATTTTTCATCCTCCAGTAAAGAATTCCGTCTACGTTATCGGGTATGACATAGTACATAGTTGTTCTGTCTCCTTAGTTTCCTTGAATCTGGAATATGTCCACAGCCTTTCTTTGCCTTTGTGACGTTGACATTTTTGAAGAGCACCGTATTCCTCCTGCTCTTTTTGATCGAACATTCCTTATTTGGCATGTATCTGATGTTTCCTCATGGTTGGATTCACGTTATGCTTTCCTAGCCAAAATTATACATGTGAGTTTGTATCTTTCTCAGGGATTCACATCTAGGGACACACAATATCCATCTGTCCTTCACCGCTGATGTTGATTTTGTTGCTTCAGTCAAGGTGTTACCCACTTTCTCTGCTGTATAGTTACTGTCTTTTTCCCTTGCACTAATAAGCAACCTGTGGGGAGACACTGTAAGACCACGCAGATACCCTGCACCCTATCACAGTTGCCCCTAGAGTTAGCATCCTGTGGTGATGCCTCGCAAACCTGCCGTATGAAAGGGGTTTTTGATGCTAAGGAATTCATGAAGCCCTGTCTGGATATTTGGTCATTTCGAAGCAAGAAGTCACAGCTTCCTCAATCCAAGCCATGGTTTTTTGTTTGTTGGTTTTGTTTTGTTTTTTAAATGTTTTTTATTTACTTTGAGAGAGAGAGTGCAAGAGGAGGACAGATGCAGGGCTCAAACTCAGGAACCCTGAGATCATGACCTGAGCCAAAGTCAGACGCTTCACCGACTGAGCCATCCAGGTGCCCCAGGCCATGCTTTTATGCAGACCATGTTAATTACTGACTGGTATGCTTAAAGGCAGTGAGGAAGGGACGCTGGGCTTGGCATCAGCAAACCAAGGTTTTAGTTCTGATATCGCCAGTCAGTGGTCATCTGACCTACAGAAAGCTGCTTCATTACTTTGAGCCTTAGCCTCCCCTTCTGGCAAATGGGGACAAAGGATGGGGCATATGTAAGAACACTGGAAACTGAAATGACACTCAAGTGTGAAGAAGAAAGACATTTGCATGTTTTGAATATCTACAATATGCTCCAAGTTTTCAACCATTTTGTTATCTTATTTGAAGTGGACATTAACCTAGGTCCATTTGACAAGTAGGAAACTAAGAATCAAGAGGAGTCATGTCACTCTCCTAAGGTCAGTCCAGTTTGTCAGACAGCGAATGCCTGCTATTTGACAGGTCCTTAGCTAGGCAGGGAGGCAGCAAAGGTGAATCAGACACACCCTGTCCTCAAGGCTCAAGGCACACACACAACGAGAAGACAGATCGTGAAAGCACATTACAAAGACGAGGGATAGCAGGTCCAAAACTAGAGGTATATATTGTGTGCCACGTTTCTTCAATCAAGAAATATTTAGAGTGTGCCTAGTAGTCTGGTAATTGGGGATACAGTGGCAAAAAGACAGAGACAGATGGGTGTGGTAGAAGTTAGGTTTAGTGGGGAGACAGACAATAAACAAGTAAACAAATACATGAATGGGATGACCTTGCAGAGTGATAAGCGCTAAGAAGAAACTAGAGAAGGGTGACGTGTTCAAGAACGTTGGCAAGTGCGGGGAATTTACTGAGCTCTGGATTTGTAGCCTGGGTTCGAATCACTCTGGAGTCTGTGTTTTTTCTGTTTCTCTGCACCATACAGTCCTCCTCCCGGGAAGCCAAGTCTCTAAAGCCATCCCTTAGGGTTCAGTTTACCTGGCTCGTTATCAGAGGACAAACGAGGACACAGGTTGAGACCACTAAACCCAGAGAAGACAGTTGCAGGTTTCAGCTGGCCTGAAAATGAAATGGGTTTTCTTTCTTTCCTTTTTTTTTTTAGCAGGAAATTGCAGAAGAATACTCCGTTTCGAGGTGAACTTAACCATAATGGGGACATTCACCTGGCCCCCCCCCCCTTCTCTTAAGTTACCACCTTCCAGTGCTTTGGTCCTCTTGGGTGATGAGAGTTGGTGGCTTTGTTAATTCAGCTAAATGTAGTAATCAGAATAAATTTAGAAAATAAATAAGACACATAGAGATGAGGGAGAAGACAAAATTCAAGTTTTTTTTTTAAATGAAAGAAGATATTTCCTCTTTTATATTTTGTTAAATATTTTATAGCTTAGAGTAATCATATGGATCTACTGGGCTTCAAAGAGCTAGCAAGCCAAACACTAGGAAGTGGCTATCGGGATTGAAAACAGAATTCTTCATCCATTCTTCTTTTTAATTGCCAGTGCCAATAAAAGAAGGTAATGGAGTGTGTCTTTGTTAGTGCAGATGGAATCTAAATAGAACTATAAAGCAATATAATTCTCCCAGGAGATAATCATATCTGGTCAATTGCACCAACTTTGAGAAATGGCTTAAGAACAGTAACATTAGTCCTGTTGGGATCCGTGGTCTCCAGTCCCTTCCAGCCAGGTGACTCTCCATGTTTGTCATCGGTAACATCTTTTTTGCTTGGCCCCTTAAAACAGTGTTGCCCCACAAGAAGTAAAAACTTAAGGGGCAATAATTTTAAAACTAAGAGGTAGTAAGTCCAGAAACAACTGACACATCCAGGTGGTTATCTCAATAGTCATTCTTTATAAATACGGCATCCTTACAAGCTATAAAAATTCAGCCAAGTTTTTCTTTCTAAATTTATCCTGAAAAATATACATATTCTAAAACTTAGAAAGTAATTGCAAATACATACCAGGGTTCAAATTCCACATTCTTTACATGACAGTATTTTATTTAATCCTCACAATAGCACAGTAAGGAAGATGCTGTCTCCCCCAGTTGCAGAGGAAGAAACTGAATCTCAGTATTTTGGTCAGATCAGACACCTGGTATGTGGTCAAGGCTGTCTGATTTCAACACTAACATTCTCCCACCTCATACCCCACTGCCTCTTTCTCTCATATTTCAAATTCATTCCATTGGGAAATCCTACCAACTTCGGTTTATCCACTATCTGACCACTTCTTGTGACCACCACTGCTACCAGTAATTTAAGCTGTCACGATCTCTTGCCCTAGACATTCTGCAGTCCCTTCCTCCTCAGCCTCCCTACTCCCATCCTTGCCTGTAGCCCCAGTCTGCTCCCAGCAGTCACAGTCATCTCTTTAAAACTAAATCAAGGACATTTTACCTCTCTACTAAAAAAAATTCTCCCGTGGCTTTTCATTGCTTTCAGAGTAAAAGCATGAATTCTTAGGACCTACCATGTTCTGATTTCAGACGTTCCACATTATCTCGCCCCCTCCCAACCCCTCCCCCCGCCGCTATATCTCTGGTCCCCTTGAAGTTCCTCAAACACTCCAAGCACATGTCCACCTCAGGGCCTTTGCACTTGCTGTTCTTGCAGTCTAAAAGTATCTTTACCCAGATAGCCTTTTTGCTAGCTCATATAAGCAAAGATTGACATCTTTGTCACCACATCAGAGAGGTCTTTCTTGGTCACCTGCAGGAACAGCTGCTGTCACCTCTGTCGCTACTCAGGTTTACTTTTCTTTTTCCTTTTTATTATTACCTCCCAATATAGCATACATTTTTTTACTGTTTGTAGTCTGTGGGCCCCCACCCCCGCCCCAGATGTAAGCTCTGTAAGATTAGGGACTTTCCTTTTGTTCACAACCATATTCCACTGCCTAAAACTGTCCTACCAGGTGCTCAGGAAATATTTGTTGTTAAATAAATGCTTTTTGTGATATTACTCTGTTTCTCCTTTTGTTCTATGAATGTTAACATATAAATTCCACATATTCAGAAATAGGCCATTTGTAAGATTACCAGACAGTCAGTGTTTATCAAGTTATTTTCTTTGTACAGGGGCACCTGGGTGGCTCAGTCAGTTAAGGTCCAACTCTTGGTTTCGGCTCAGGTCATGATCACACAGTTTACAAGTTCGAGCCCTGCATTGGGCTCCATGCTAACAGTGCAGAGCCTGCTTGATCTTCTCTCTCTCTCTCTCTCTCTCTCTCTCTCTCTCTCCCCCCCCATCTCCCCCCACTTCTCTTTCTGTCCCTCTCCTGCTTGCTCTCTCTCTCTTTCAAAATAAATAAACTTTAAAAAAAAGGGGGAGGATTTTCTTTGTACAGAACATACAACATTTTAACCCCTTCATATGGGGCTTAGGTGTTAAGGTTTATAGGTAATGTTACCGTGAGGCCTTCGCTCAATGCCATGTAGTCAGGGATCTCTGCATCATCAGAGTGATTCCTTTTCCCTAACATTTTCTAGGAAGTCCAGGTAAAAAGCAACAGCCTTTTTGTGGAAATGCTCATCTCATGGTCTGCAAGTAAAATAACACAAACTCCAAAGCTAGGATCTAAGTATAGAGTTAGACCTGGAGGATATCAGATCCTGAAATGGAAGATGAATACACAGATGTAAGGAGAAAAGATTCTCTAAAATGCCTCATAGGAGCCACAGCCTCTGCCTTAAGAATGTGAGCCAGTCACACTGTCGAACGTAATACTCCTAAAAGGCAGATGAGACATCATGTCTAGAATTCCATATTATGCAAATAGACTGGAGCCCGGTGCCCTCTGGATCCATGTTTGCCAAAGCATGGTTGTGAGTTGTTCCGGTCGTTTTTACTCATTTATTATTAATTTTTTAAATGTTTATTTATTTTTGAGAGAGAGAGAGAGGCAGAGCACGAGCAGGGAGGCTGCAAAGAGAGAGGGAGACACAGAGGCTGAAGCAGGCTCCAGGCTCTGAGCTCTCAGCACAGAGCCCGACGCAGGGCTTGAACCCACAAACCATGAGATCATGACCTGAACCAAAGTCAGATGCTTAACCGACTGAGCCACCCAGGTGCCCCTGTTCTGGTCATTTTTAAATTCAAGAAGATGTGTTTAGTACACGGGTGACGGTATGAGAGATACTTTATCACCTGAAATTACAAGGTTCAGTAGTTGATTCTTGAATATCTGCCGCACAGTGTTGGGCTCCATCTTTCCATTACTCCATGATATGAAGTTCCAGTGGCCTTCCTTCCTATTCTGAGCAAGGCCCCCTAAATTGTCTTGTAAAGACCAAATTACCTAAGCAAGCTACTCCAGTGCATGAGAAAAGGGATACCAAGTTGTCTTCAGGGATTTTTTTTTTTCTTGTAAACAGGCTGAATAAGGACAAAACATCAACAGCTTCGCTTTATGGCCTAGTTAGTTATTTTCACTTTGGGATTCTAAGTTGGAAGACCAGGGCACTTGCCTGCACCTATGGCTGTGAAGACCCAGGTTGTTTCCAAGGAGTAGTGTTTATAGTGGCAAAGTTTTGAGCTTAAGCAAGTTGTAAAATTTGTTCTGCCCAAAATACTAACTATAGAAGGGTGAGTACACTCGACCAGTTCACTGTAATGTTTGCATGAGTAGACAGGAAAATGGATTAATTATTGTTTGGGGTTTCTTTTGTTTTTGTTGTTGCTGTTGTTGTTTTAAGAGAGAGAGAGAGAGAGAGAGAGAGAGAGAGAGAGAGAGAGAGGGAATGTGAACGGGGGAGGGGCAGAGAGAGAGGGAGACACAGAATCCGAAGCAGGCTCCAGGCTCCCAACTGTCAGCACAGACCCCGACGTGGGGCTCAAACTCATGAACTGCGAGATCATGACCTGAGCTGAAGTTGAATGGTTAACCAACTGAGCCACCCACGCGCCCCCTTGTTTATTGTGTTTTTGTTGAAGTTTTTAAGGAGGGACCTAGATGACATTTTGAGTTACATTTCTTTTACAATAACTTGAAATATCCTTTTTATTTTTTTTAATTTAATTTATTTTTTTAATTTACATCCAAGTTAGTTAGCATATAGTGCAACAATGATTTCAGGAGTAGATTCCTTAATGCCCCTTACCCATTTAGCCCATCCCCCTTCCCACAACCCCTCCTGTAATCCTGTTTATTCTCCGTATTTAAGAGTCTCTTATGTTTTGTCTCCCTCCCTGTTTTTATATTATTTTTGCTTCCCTTCCCTTGTGTTCATCTGTTTTGTATCTTAAATTCCTCATATGAGTGAAGTGATATATTTGTCTTTCTCTGACTAATTTTGCTTAGCATAATACCCTCTAGTTCCATCCATGTGGTTGCAAACGGCAAGATTTCATTCTTTTTGATTGCTGAGTAATACTCCATTGCATATATACACCACATCTTTTTTATCCATTCATCCATCAATGGACATTCGGGCTCTTTCCATACTTTGGCTATTGTTGATAGTGCTGCTATAAACATTGGGGTGCATGTACCCTTTCGAAACAGCATACCTGTATCCCTTGGATAAATACCTAGTTGTGCAATTGCTGGGTCATAGGGTAGTTCTATTTTCAACTTTTTGAGGAACCTCCATACTGGTTTCCAGAGTGGCTGCGCCAGCTTGCATTGCCACCAACAACGCAAAAGAGATCCTCTTTCTCCGCATCCTCGCCAGTATCTGTTGTTGCCTGAGTTGTTAATGTTAGCCATTCTGCCAGGTGTGAGGTGGTATCCCATTGTGGTTTTGATTTGTATTTCCCTGATGATGAGTGATGCTGAGCATTTTGAAATACCCTTTTTAAATTCTTGGCAAGTAACTAGACCTATACATTTATCTTGGTTTAGATAGATGATCTTGCTTAAGCTTCAGAATATCTAAAATTTTGGTCTAACCTCTCATATTAACACTGTCAACTTACTGGTATAATTAATTTTCTGGACTGCAGCAGTGGAAGGGGACCCCACTACAGTTCTTCAGTGCTGTGCACACTGAGGTATTCTGTTGCTAAGTCATCAGGAAATCTGTGCGCCCCTCCTGTGTGCTAGGTCTGCTTTAAGTACTGGCAGTAGAGTGGTGATTAACGCCATGTTTTCTTAGGGTCTGTGCTCTAGAAATCACTACTGTCCAGTGCTTGGGTTTAGTTTTCTGTTGAGTGTAGCTTTCCTCCTGCCCCTGCCTCACACAATTCCAACACTTGAACCGCACTGCACAGCTCCCAGCTCCCTGAGAACATCACACTCATTCTCTCTCTCTCTCTCCTTTTCTCTGCCCCTGCTATTCTCAGTACCCGAAACATTCTCCACTTGTTTGTTTACCTGGCAAACTCCTCCACTTTAAGACAGAGCTCTAAAGTTATTTCATCTCTGAATCCTTTGCATCTTCTGCCAGCCCACGTTAATTGCCTTGACTTTAAACCACTGTCAGAAATTAATAAATACCCTTTCCAGAATTGGATTGGCATTTCTTTACTGGAAGAACATTGATTAAGTTGGGATTCCTAGGCATGTGTCTCCTGTCTCCACCTCTGGAGCTGGGAGGCTCCCTAGGCTATCTGGATGGGTTAGCTGAATGGTGAGCTAACTTGTGCTGCCATCAAGTGGTTCAGCCAGGCAGTGTGACTTAATTCTTCTGCAAGATCAAACTAGTCCGATTTCTGCCATGTATCTACAGAGAGAGGGAGGGTGATAATCTCATTGTGTAATCGGAAGGTATGATTATCAGACCATATTCATCCTGAGGCACTTAAAACTTTATGGTATCCTTGGCAGGCTTGTGATCTGTAAATGGGAACGTGTTTTTGATCTTTACTTTTCTGTAACCAGGAAACCCGAGACAGAGATGTGACACGGCTTGCTTATGCGCCTTCATTATTTGAGACAGAGCACAGTGCATATGCTTTCTTTTGCTTTGCTTTTGCTACTCAGCTTGGTGAACAACGTTTTCTTTCCTTATCCGTTGTATGAGCCTCAGCAAACATTTCATACTGTGTTAGTCTGAGATCTCTCTTCAGTTTGTGCTCTCATATACTGTATCCTTGCTGCAATATGGCTTTAAAAGTAAAGGCCTTTTTGACAAAATATTTTTGCTCTGTAAGTGGGAGATAGGTGGATAGTGACAAACAAATTCTCAAAAACCAAGAGTCACCTAATCAAAGTCTGCCCAGGTATGGAGGTACTTTGGGGACGTTAGTTTACTTAGTGCACATCTCAATTTTACTTCTGTACCTCTAGTAAAGTTTTTTATTTTGACCACCAGGTGTTGGATCCTTTTGTTTAATAGAAGTATCATTGTAATTTGTACTCTTTCCTCTCATGCATGTGTGATAAACAGAATACATTCCCTCTTTGGTGAAGAGACAAGCCCAAGTTACTTCAAGCTAGAAGGGTCCTTTTGCATCATGACTCAGTACCATTGTAATAGGGTTCCTTTATATTCTATGTTGGATCCTGTCCAAATGTATCAAACATAAGCAGTAGAGAACCTGACACTAGTTAAGTTCTTCTAACAGGTAGTGTTTAGACCTGTCATCCCACACCACCTCCATCAAGTGTCCCTTGCTTACCCAAGCTGTTGCCATATGGTCATAGTGTCTCCCCCACAAAGAACAAAAGAAAGAAAAGGCGAGGTGACCCTATCTTATTAGTAGCAAAGTTCATAAAGCTCAGATGCAGAATGATAATAAACTAGGGAAGAAGAGTGGTTGTCAAAGGCTGAGAAAGGGAAATGCTTAGTTTAGAGGGACCAAAGCTGGTAGAACCATCTTAATGAACCACAAATTGTGAAGACAATTAGCATCATCTCTTGAGGAGGATCAGATGTCAAAAATCTACGTGGTGGTTTTGTAATGGTGCTCAATTCAGAGTAGAAAGAGTATCCTATCTGGAATCTCTGCCCTCTAGATTTGTTCATTGCCTTCTTTTGAAAGGTTCACAGATGTTTACTTCTGCTTATATTTAATACTTTTTCAGTCTCATATTGTTTCATTGATAGATTGCCTTGTTACAGTTTACTTTATCTGTCATGTATCCTCTCAAGCTGGCTTTCCATGTGCTTCTCTCTCTCAAGATACACACTTTAGATTTCACCAAAAGGTTTCTGTGTTTGTGCCACTGAGAGCAATCAGGCGTCATTAGATTCTGGATTAGTTGCTTTCCTAATTACCAGTGTGTTTTTTTGGGGGGCGGGGGCTGTTGCCTTTCTAGAGTGTCCTGCCATTCTTCATAGCTACAAAGCTGTCTAAAATCCGAAAGCCCACTCTGGATACGCCCTCTGCAGAGACCTTCGTGAAGTCTGCGATTAAAACGGTGGGCTTGCAGTCCCGAACCACTGGATACCTGATCCATTCTCTTATGGTATGTAGATTTTCAAGTCTCAAATCAGTAGTTTGCTATGGGGTTTTCATTCCCACTGAGTCACAAAATAGCATGTGATGTATTAGCATATATGCATTGTCTAGACTTACTAACAAGGCATCTGTGTTGTGTTTTGTTTTTAAGTTTATTTATTTTGAGAGATAGAGAGAGAGTGTGTGTGGGTGTGGGTGTGTGCACAAGCCAGGGAGGTGCAGAGAGAGAGAGCGGGGAGAGAGAGAATCCCAAGCAGGTTCCACGCTGTCAGCATGGTTTTATTTTAGAAGTTACCTACAAAGAAAACAACAATAAAGTAAAACATAAGATCAGATGCTTTAAGTTAGCTCAAATTATAGGCTGTAATTACCTATCTCCCCATTTCTTTCCCTAGGGCTCGATAATTTCAGTCATGCCTACCTGGCTGTATTTTAAAATAACCACGAATATGGGCAAATCCACGCGGGCTCGCTATCTGAAGAAAGCCAAGAAGAATTAAGCATCGATAACTGCACTGAGTAGCTTGGCTGGGTGCACCAACCTACACAGGATTATGGCAAGACACCCCCCTCTCCAAAATCTGCGGTTGTCATTTATCAATTACTAATAAGGCTAAATGTTGTCATAATTGGGAGGAGAGCAGAAGTTGCTTTCAGGAATTCCAGACATATATTCTGGATCCTACCAGGAGTTATTTTGAAGTTTAATATAAATGCTCATATCAAATGGACATAGAACTAATACTAGCAAGAACAGTGTAATGGGAAGGAACATGATTGTAGCAAATCACAGAACGACAGAGACAGACGTAATGCTTCAGTGGTTTCGTCTGGCCAAAATGCCAACGATGATGATCTTTGTATTTTCTCTGAAATATACTTTAAAAAGTAATGGCCAGCTCCCCCCACCCCCCATTTTTTTTTTAAACACTTTTGGGGGAGTGGAGCTGAATTGATTCACTTATGGGAGGACATATTGCAATATACATCACTAGAAGGTTTTCTAAAAGTATGTCCCGGCTTGTACATTTATATGGAACTTTTTATGCTCAAAGGTAGCTGATCACATAAAAATAAGACATGAAATATGGAGTTCTTTTTGACACATGAAGCCTGCTAAAATATGCTTTCCTCTGATAACATATTTCTTTTCAGTTTAAATGCATGTAAATACTGAAGGCTATATGGTATGATTTATAAAGGTAAATGGACCAGAAAGTACACTGAGGTGGGCAGCCGCTTATGGTGTCACTAAAACCGTTATCCAGGAAAGTGGCTTGCTTAGTCCCCAGCCTCTTCTGTTTCTGCACTGCACCAATACTGCTCACATATGTGACCACACGCTATTCCCACCACAGTAATGATAACAGAGAAGTGGCCTTGTAGTTTTAAACTGATACCCTATTGATAGCAATATGACTAGTTTTAATAAAAGGTGATAGAACCATAGTGTTGATTGAAAAAATGTATTTCTTTCGTACTCGAAATTAAGGCTGTTTTTACACTGGCTTAATATAAATTGAGACTTACTTTTATCCTGCTCCATAACTTGTTTGAAGGAAATCATCAAGAAATAATTCAATATTGTGAAACATGCAATACAGAAGATAGGTCTTTACCAAGGCTGTGGTTCTTAGGCTCTGAGTTTTAAGCACTAGGAGATTTGTCCCAAAAAAAAAAAAAAAAAAGTAAATTGCAGTGTTTAGGCGTTTCTAGCTTTTAATTTTGCCAGCTGAGGACGCAAAATAAAAACAGGAAGATCCAAAGTACTATCTGTTGTTAGCATCATTATATAGTTGAAAAGGCATTTTAGTACCAAAAAAAGTAAGAACATAATCTCAGAATCATTTAAATTGAATTAACTTAATTTTATGAAAAACACACTGCCTTTTTTGCTCTCATTTTGTTGTAGAAAGGTGAAGCCACAGTGACCTGGGCAATATTTTATTTTACACATTGGTTGGTTAATGGTTGCAGGTGATAGCTTTCAGTGGAGAGTTGGTAGAACCGGGAAGGGATTGATTTACAAGCGTACAAAATACTTCCTCTTCTGTCCGAGTTAGAACATAGTTGCATTCTGATTAGGAAATCCCTTAGCAATCTCAAAACTTCTGAAGCTATAGCTTTTGCTACTTCAACTTGGCAACTAGTATCTCTTATATTTGACACTCAGGTTTGCAGATAAGTGCATGAAAGTCTGTTTCCAGGCACATGAAAAGAAAAAGCTCATGAAAGAGAAACCACCGTATTCCAAACTTTCAAAATAGCAGAGCACAATTTTTAGACCTAACTTTATATCAACTTGATATGTCTGATATGTGCCAGGTAAGGTCTGAACCCGAAAAAAGGAGAATAAAAGAGACCTGTAGATTCATATAGAATCAGCTCACCTCACAACACAGTAAGCCAGATTTTCATTTCCTGTTCTTCCATTGTTCCCACAGGGCAGCACGGGGGCGGGGCGGGGGGCACGGGAGGAACTGCCCTACACACATGATGACGTTGCCATTCTCATTTGTCTTTGTGCTCATCCCACGTGCGCTGGGAATGAATACAGATGTTCTGATCATTCTCAACTTCCTCAGATGTGGTCCTGTCCTAAATGAAGGAGGCCGTCTCATTTGATACTTAGTGCAAGAAAATCCGATAGCACTGAATTTTCTAGGGAGCGAACATTAGTGCGACACCACACAGACGGTGTCTATGTGGTGTGAGAGAGCTTTATTGTGATGACAATGAAATGAACTTTAAGTAGCACTCTAAGTGTTTAAGTCTGTTGACACCAAAAATTACCTGAGGTTGAGATGGTCCTGGGTTCTGCTACCTTCTCTGGAGTTTACCAGCATCAAAAGAAATCATCAGAGCTTTTTATTGAATATGTTGGAAACTAATTCAATTTAAAAAAAATTTTTAAGGACTCACTACTTTGTACTTTGATACTCCTCTCATGATGAAAACTTATAAATGTGGACAGAATTTAAGTTCCCTTGTGTAATGTATTTCTGTTGAGGATTATATGGAGACATCTAGTAATGGAACACTGTGTAGCATGTACATAAACATATTACATCAATGTTGATGTGATGATGGCATATTACAGCTTGTTCACTCTCCTTTTTACATGCGTCACTGAAAAGCAAGCAAAATGGGTAGGACAAAAGGATGTAAGGCAGGCTTGTCTTCCTAATTACAAAAGTTTCTAGACATACTATTGTGTGCGTTTATTGAGCACTAACCATGTGCTCTTCTGGATGCCAGAGAAACTATAGTGAACAAAGCAGACAAAAACTCTTGCCCCTGTAGAGCTTCCATGTGAACGGGGGGAAGGGGAGGCGAGCAAATTAGGGAGACAGGTTAAAAAACAAGCAAATAAAGAAAAATAATAACATAGTATAAGTCCTGTATGCCATGGGGGGAACATGAAGCAAGGTAAGGAGGAGGGGGAATCCACGTAGGTAGGGTAAGGGTGGGAGGCTTGTGAATTTAAATAAGATACTCATGGTAGGCCGTGGAGAAAGGTGGCATTTGAACAGTTCTGGGGAAGCCTTTCAGCTATGTGGGAGAAGGGCATATCAGGCAGACCAGCCTGTGCAAAGAACCCAAGGAGAGCGTGTGCCTGGTATGTTCCAAGAATAGCTAGGAGTGCATACATATACTCAAAGTGTATGCTAGGTGAACTCTTCCTTGAAGATTTCAGAGATCTAGGTTAGTTACGACTTTCTACCATAAAATTACCTTTTCGTTCTTGGTTATAATTCACGATCTTTGTATTGCTGAATTCAATTTGCTGGTATTTTATTTGGAATTTTTGCATCTCTATTGAGAACATTGGTTTGCAATCTTTCTCCTACTTGTCTGGCTTTCATATCAGTGTTATAAGTTCATTAAATGAGCTGGGACGTGTTGCTTATTTTACTATGCTCTGGAAGACTCTGTAAAAGATTGGAGCGATCTTTTTCCGTCGAAGCTTATAAAACCATCTGGCCCTAGCATTTATTTGTGGGAAGATTCTTAACTACCGATTATGTTGCTTTAATGGTAAATAAGACAACTCAAGCTTTATACTTTTTCTTCAGTTAATTTTGAAAAAAAAAATTATTTCTAAACATTTACTCATATTTCCCCCCCAGATTTATTAACATAATGTAATTCAAGGTATCTTTGTATTTTTTAAGCTTCCTCTTTCCTTTACCAATAATCTTTGTGTCCTCTCGTTTTCTTTTCCTTGACCATTTTGCTAGAAATTTGTCTCCTTTATTAGTTTTTTTAATGTTTATTTATTAATTAAAAAAAAATTTTTTTTAATGTTTATTTATTTTTGAGACAGAGAGAGACAGAGCATGAACGGGGGAGGGTCACAGAGAGAGGAAGACACAGAATCTGAAACAGGCTCCAGGCTCCGAGCTGTCAGCACAGAGCCCGACGCGAGGCTCGAACCCACGGACTGTGAGATCATGACCTGAGCCGAAGTCGGGCGCTTAACCGACCAAGCCACCCAGGCACCCCATAATGTTTATTTATTAATTTTTGAGAGAGAGTGAGCATGTGAGCAGGGGAGGAACAGAGAGAGAAGGAGAGACAGAGAATCCCAAGCAGGCTCCGCACTGTCAGTGCAGAGAGCCCAATGTGGGGCTTGAACTCAACCCATGAACTGTGAGATCATGACCTGAGCCAAAGTCAGATGTTTAACTGACTAAGCTACCCAGGCACCCCCTTTATTAGTTTTTAAAGAATTATCTTTTGGCTTTGTTGATCCTCTCTGCCCTTTTCACTTTATGGTCTCCTGATTTTTGGCAGTTTATTCTGTTACTTTTCTTATTTCATAAATTGAACATTTCATTCAGGTTTAATATTTTTTTCTATTCCGACATAAACATCTACTGTTCCAAGTTTAATTATCTTTTGCTACATTCCACAATTTGTGTGTGTGTGTGTGTATACATAAACATGTATATACACATTTTTTTGAGTGCTAATATTGAAATTCACATTAAGACTTCTTTGACCTATGAATTGTTTAGAAATGTTTTTATTTTTACTTTTTAATGTTTATTCTTGAGAGAGAGAGAGAGAGAGAGACTGAGTGCGAGTGGGAGAGGGGCAGAGAGTGAGAAGGAGACACAGAATCCGAAGCAAGCTCCAGGCTCTGAGCTGTCAGCACAGAGCCTGACGTGGGGCTTGAACTCACGAACAGCGAGATCAAGACATGTGCCGAAGTTGAACGCTTAACTGACTGAGCTGCCCGGGCGCCCCTAGAAATGTTTTTAAAAGCACAAATTCAAGTTTTTATAAATGCTATTTCCTTTTTGAAGAGCTTGTGTTGGTATCATCATTAATAAGACAGCTTTACATTTTGTGCATTTTGATATCATGGACTGAAGATACTATGTCACTTATGTGGTATTCCTGCCAAAAATTTATAATCTGAACCTAATCAAGTAGAAATATCAGAAAAATTGAGGGATATTTCACAATATAACCACCTTATATTTGTCAAAACCTTCAGATTAAAGAAGATTGAAGAAATGTCACAAGTAAATGTTACATGATCTTGGATTGAATCTTGATTAAGAAATTTTTGAGACAATGGGTGAGGTTTAAGAAAGGTCTGTAGAATATATAATAGCATTGTATCAATGTGAATTTCCTGAGTTTGATCATTGTACTGTGGTTATTCAAGGAAAAGCCCTTGGTTTTTAAGAAAATGCACACTAGAGGGGAGCCTGGGTGGCTCAGTCGGTTAAGCATCTGACTTCAGCTCAGGTCATGATCTCACGGTTCATGGGTTCAAGCCCCACTTCAGACTCTGTGCTGACAGCTCAGCATGGAGCCTGCTTCGGATGCTGTGTCTCCCTCTCTCTCCGCCCCTCCCCCACTCACTCACGCACTCTCTCTCTCTCTCAAAAATAAATAAACCATTAAAAAAAAAAAGAAAGTACACACTAGAGTATTTAGGGATAATGGGACATTATATTTGCAATCTTAAAAGGTTCATAAAAAATCATGTATACAGAAAACGATAAAGCAAATGTGTTAAAACGTTAACGTTGAAAGAATCTAGGTGAAAGGTAGTATTGGGAATTCTTTGTACTGCTTTGCAGATTTCCTATAAATCTGAAATTGTTTCAGAATACAAAAGTTAAATTTTTGTTACTGATTTCTAAATAATTGCATTGTGGTCAAAGAACATGTGAGTACGACACAGCTTGGGCAAGTCGGAACCATTCTCGACTTCAGTTTTGCCTTCTGAAAACGGAATAGTAACAGCACCTATCTTGTGGATTGTTGGTGAGCATGAATTCATATTTTTAAAGTACTCAGAATCTAGCCTGGCATATTTTACATATATATATATACACACACACACAGACACACACACCTGTTGTAGTGGCTGAATAATGGTCCCCAAAGATAACCAGGTCCCAATCCCTGTACCCTGTAAATGCTATTATCTTATGTGGAAAGAGGTCTTTGCAGGTTAATGGAGGATCTTGAGATGAGATGAGATTATCCAGATGGGCCCCATGGAATTCTAGATATCCTTAGTAGAAGGAAGATAACACACAGAAGAGGAGACAGCAGTGTGACCCCAGAGGCAGAGATTGCAATGTTGCAGCCACAAGTCAAGGAATGCCACTGGCCACCAGAAACTGTTAGAGGCCAGGAATGGATTATTCCCCAGAGGTTCTGGAGCATCCAGGGTCCAGCCAACATTTTGATTTTGGCCTAGCACCTGGCTTTGGACTTCTGGCCTCCAGAACTGTGAGGCAGTAATCTTGTTTTAAGCCACCGAGTTTATGGTAATGTTCCAGCAGCCATAGAAAACCAATAAAAATGTCAACTTTTTATTACTATTCTCAGAAATTTTATGAGATGTATTTTATGTCTATGGCCAATTTTTAAAACATACCATATGTGCTTTAGAAAAATGTTTATTTACTAATTGTTATCTTCTATATATGTCCATTAAGTTAAGCTTGTTAACTGAATCCAAATCTTCCACATCTTTGCTAACGTTTGTTTGCCTGACCTATCAATAGCTGAGAGAAGTGTTTTGAATTCCCTCACTGTAATGATGGATTGTCAGATTCCCCTGCTTTATCAGCCCTTGCTTCATACATTTTGAGGCTGTCTTGGTACATGAATAAAGTTAGAATCATGCCTTTCTGGTGAGTTGAACTCTTTTTTGGTCATGTAGTGACAATCTCATTACTAATGCTTTTTGCCTTAAAGCCTGTTTTCTGCAGTACCCAACTAGCTCTCTCTGCTTTATTTTGGTTAGTATTTAGTAGTATTTAGTTTTCAATCATTTTACTATTTTTCTATGTATCTTTCATGTAAATTCCAATTATCTGTTGAAAATCTACCTTTTTCACCTTCCTTTCCTCTGTTTTTATAAGTCTTCATAATAGTTTTAAAGTTCTTATCTGCTTCCTCCTGCATGTGGATCATCCATGGGTCTACGTATTTTTTTCTTTTGATGATCAGTCACATTTTTCTGCCTCCTTGCAGGTCCCATAATTTTTTCTTTCTTTTTTTTTTTTTTTGTATGCCAGACATTCCATATAAAAGAACCATTAAGACTGAAGTCAGTGTTATTCTCCAGAGAGGGTTTGCCTCTTCCCTGTTGGATAGGGTGAGTGAGAACTGATCACTCCAATCCAAACAGGTGTTGAGCCTGAGCTAAAGCTAGGTTGCCTCTTTATTAGACTCAGTGCCCCTGCAGTTCCAAATGTCAGTGGGATGAAACCTGTCACATGCTTCTTGTGGGCTCTTCCTCCTCAGAACTTTATTTTTTAAGCACAGTAAGACTATAGAAGGTTTCACCTTGTCTTCTCAGTCCCTTCCTCTCCCTTCTGTTGTTCTAGTACTCAGCAAATGTCTCAAAGGGCAAACTCTTGCATTTGGGGGTTCCTCCAGATTCCAATCCATCATGCCATCCTGATGGCTGCCAAAAGGTCTGTTGGATTCTCCTTCGCCTCATAGAAATGCCACTGCCTTTAGCAAGCCCAATCCTCAGCTCTTGCACTCAGAAAATGTCCCCGGAGAAAAACATGGCCAACGTACTTGGCCAGGGTTCTTTATCATTTTAGTTAAGCCCATTGTATCACAGATCTCTAGAGTCTTCAAAGAAAAACAAAACTCATTTACTTGTTTATTTCTATGTACAATGGAGTAATTGCTTGCTACTAATATGTCCCCCCCCCCTCCGCCGCCCCCGCAAAGTAGCATCTTCACTGAGGTTTTAGTTTTTGTTGTTACATTTGGTTCTTCAAAAATAGCTTTGCATTTTTTGATGATTTTGAATTAATGCTTGTAATACTTTTATTTATTTAAACGTTAAGCATCCTTATATTGTGTATCTAATAGTTCCCAAAAATCCAACAATTTTTTGGTAGATATTTCTACTGTTTCTGCTGACTCTTGCTAATGGTGCTTTAGTTCCCTGTATTTTCCATGATGTGTGTGTGTGTGTACACGTGTGTGTACACGTGTGTTTATGGTCACTAGAACTGCATGGGAATTATTCGAGGCCTTATTGAGTGTAAATTTGCCTGGTGGGATTTGTGTTTGCATTAGACATGGGGGCGCTACCAGTTTTCATCTGCCTTAAAATTCCTACTTTGTGCAGTTTTGGGGTTTTTGTTGTTCTTGGGTTTGGGGAAAAGGCCAGGGGGTTTGTGTAAATGGTGTTAATTCAGCCCCTATGTAAAGTTAGGCTAGTGGCCTTGAATTCTCAGGGGTGACTTTTTTCCATCCTGAGTTAAGGCCAAAACAAAAAAAGTTTTCTTGTTGTTGGCCTCTGTGAGATTTCTCTTCTGTCACACCCCACAGCCCCAGTTCATCCTTTCTCTGAGTATGGAGTCCTCCCTGGGTCCTGCTTTATGCAGAAGGTCTCTGCTACACTCCCCTTCAACCAGCTTTGTCACCATTCTGTCCCAAGCCATCTACCCTCCTCTCCCAGGAATATCCAAGCAGTTAAGGCCACCAGGAAGGAGATGTATGTGTCCCAGCTTACTCTGGACTCTGGTTCCCACATTATTCCTGGTCTCAGAGGAAATTTCTTTCACACAGGCAGGCAAATTCACTTATTGAGTGTGTGTGTGTGTGTGTGTGTGTGTGTGTGTGTGTGTGTGTGTGAATGTTTATTTTTGAGAGAGAGAGCATGTGCTCTGGGGAAGAGAGAGAGCGTGTGCTCTGGGGAAGGGGAGAGAAAGAGGGAGACAGGATGCCAAGTGGGCTCTGCGCTGACAGCGGAGAGACCGATGTGGGGCTCAAACTCACCCACCGTGAGATCAAGATCATAACCTGAGCCGAAGTCAAACTCTTAAGAGCCACCCAAGCGCCCCTGAAAAGAGTGATTTATCTTTCATTTGTAAGTATTTTGTGGCAAACAGCCTTTAGGATCTCCAACCTGATTTCTAGAAATGGAAACTCTCTGTGCTTTCAATACATTGAGTCCGTCTCCTACCTACTGTACCACTGACTAGATCATTTCTGCAAAGCCACTGTTCTGCCCCTAGGAGAACAATAGGGCAAGCATGGAAAAATTCTTTCAAACTCCACCTTAAAAATGTGCTTCCTAGCAAGTGGTTTTAGATGTCTGAAAGATTTAAGACCACTTTTTAACATGCCCATTTATCTAGTGTTATTCCATGCATGAGAATAACTTGGGCTTATTATGTTTTTCATCCGTGCACCCACCCTGGTGCAGATGTTGGCTGCATTTGACCACCAAGCACTACATAACCTAAGGAAAAGCTTTAAGGAGAACCTCAGATGAATACTTTTTTTTTTTTTTTTTTTTTTTAAACAGCTATGCTGTATTTGGTTCTTTCAGAGCAAAGGACAACCTAGACCCATCAGTTTAGTTTCTGTGCTTTTTCTACATAATGAATTTGCTTCTAAAAAGTGGATCATTTATTTTTAAGGCATGAGGGGAAAGACTCCACTAGTCATTAACTTATTATTTCAGGTGCTTTTAAATTATTTTAGAAATACGCTTTTGTTGCATATTTGCTTATCAGTATCCTGATCACTTGAAAGAAAACAATCCCTGCCTTAGGCACACACGAAAAACAAATGGACTCAACAGTTTCAAAGTGTTCTGTAAGATGGAAAGGAAGAGAAGGAATGTAAATGTTGATCCTAGGCTTCATACCATATATAAACATTGAATGCTTATTATGCCTCTCAAGGCCTGCCTGGTCTGACTTCTTTCTACTCCATTGCAAAGCACCCCTCTTTCTCTATTCCCACAGGAGCCCTCTTTCAGTCTCGCCAGTGCACCCCTTCACTTAGTGTGGTAGAGTGATTGCAAAAGTCGCTCCAATATTCTACTCCCAGTATCCACGCTCTTTGCAACGTGACTTTGCAACAACTCCATCAAGAGGTGAGGTCTATTTCCCCACTCCTTGAACCTGGGCTAGCTTGCTTTGGCCCATAAATGTGGTTTTGTGCCACTTCGAAGCCTAGACCTTAAGAGGTCTTGTGTGTTTGTCCACACCTCCCCTGACAGCACCGTTGGAACATGCCTGGTGAGCTTATTCATGGATGAGACAGCACACGGGGTCTAGGCCAGTCTAGATCAGCCAACCACCAGCTGCTGATGCACCAGCTGAATCAAATCCAAGTCAGAACTCCCAGCCAACACAAGACTCAGCACACAATGGGGAGATTACTCCACTAGGTTAAGTTACCATGAGAGTCTTGTATCAAATATGACAATGGTAACCATTGTGTATTTTTTTTAATGTTTGTTTATTTGGGGGGGGGCGGAGCAGAGAGAGAGGGAGACACAGAATCTGAAGCAGGCTCCAGGCTCTGAGCTGTCAGCACAGAGCCCGATGCGGGGCTCGAACTCATCAACTGCGAGATCATGACCTGAGCCAAAGTCGGCCACTTAACCGATGGAGCCACCCAGATGCCCCTACATTTGTGTCTTGATATGACCCAGATATCTGAAGTTACCCACCAAGGAAGTAGTGAGGCTGACATTTGAATAAAGCCTTACCTGACATCACAGTTCATACACTTGAAATAATGTGGTTCACATGGCTCGGAGAACTCCGTGACGCTAAAGGAGAATCTGCTAAACCATCTAGATAAAGTCCTCAAGAACAATTTAAAATCTAGAGTCTGATGGATTACATTGCTACCAGTCCTTCACTTTTAAAGTCTCTAAAAGAACCCAGCTATTAGGCCCCAGGAAATGGCTCCATATATCATTCCAGGAATAGTCCTGTCTTTCCTAATTTGGCTTTCCTTCTGCCACGTATTTGCAGAGAAGTGGCATCGTGGCCTCATGTAGCATATGGTTCAGTTTTTTCCTTTGTCAATGAGACTAATAGTTAGAAAATTGGATCAGTGTATGCATATAACTACAGTATCCCTTGACATGCCCTCAGGAAGTGTTAATATTATATGCTATTACTTAGAAATCAGATGTGTAAAATGATTTCTTTTTAGAAAGAAAATCCACTACTCTTTTTAGGATTAATAGGACTATCACTATCTTTCAGCCACGGAATGCTCCATACTGTGTGAGACTGACATGGGGCGCCTGGGTGGCTCAGTTCGTTAAGCATCCGGCTCTTGAGTTCAGCGCATGTCATGATCTCAAGGTTCCTGAGATTGAGCCCCACATCAGGCTCTGCACTTACAGAACGCAGCCTGCTTAGGATTCTCTTTCTCCCTCTCTCTCTCTCTCTGTCCCTCCCCCACTCACACTCTGTCTCTCAAAAATCAGTAAATAAACTAAAAAACAAACAAAACCTTTTTTGTTAAAAAAATTTTTTAATATTTATTTTTGAGAGAGACACACACACAGAGTGCGAGAGGGGGAGGGGCAGAGAGACAGGGAGAATCCGAAGCAGGCTCCAGGCTCCAAGCTGTCAGCACAGAGCCCAACAGGACTCAAACTCATGAACTTTGAGATCATGGCCTGAGTCGAAGTCAGACACTTAACAAACTGAGCCACCCAGGCGCCCCAAACAAACAAAACTTCTGACATAACTCCCCATTTGCCTTAAAGCCTTCACTGATGACTGTAACCTCTAGTGACCTCTCCTGTCCCGGATTTTTGTCCGCTCTCCACAATTTCCCCTCCAATTATATTGTTCTTTAATTGTTCCTCACAGCATACACTATGGCTTACTGGAAGATTTTATCTCGAGCAGCATCTGCTCTTGTGCTGGGCGTCAAAGGGGAGCAGTTCCTGTGTAGAGTCTGGGGAAGCATCCTGTCTTCCTCAACATTGTTTAGAGTTGGTGGAGACTTGAAAGCCTCCAAGCCACCACGCTGCAGTTGGCAGGTCCTGCCCCACCTTCCTCCCTCCAGCTGGGAACCGCTAAGCCTCTGGCAGTGAGACACGGGCCGGGAATTTCCCTACACAGTACCTTCGCTGAGAGCTATTAGCATGATGTGCCGTTATTTTCCCTGGATTGGATTTTCTCCGGAATTCTCAGCAGGCACTCCACGAGCAGCATATGATCAAAACAGGCAATGTTTGGCAAGAGTCTGGTGTGAAAATCAGCGACTGAAAATAGGTGCAGTGTGTAGCTCGCTCAGAATCATTCTGGTAAGAGCTACCAGCACTTAAAGCATCTATCAGTTTTGCCATCCAGGGGATGAGGTATCTGTTGAGTGAAAAGTGGTCACCTGCAGAAAGCAGGCAGTTAGGAAAGGCTGAGCTCTGGCAGGTTCTTGGAAAATGAAACAAGGCACTGTTAAATATGCAAGGTGCTAGGCCCTGCCCCAGACCTAACCCACAATCTTGATAGGCAGCCTGGAATCTTCACTTAAAATTTTTTTTAAATGTTTATTTTCGAGAGAGAGACAGCGCAAGTAGGGGGGAGCAGAGAGAGAGGGAGACACAGAATCCAAAGCAGGCTCCAGGCTCTGAGCTGTCAGCACAGAGCCTGATGCGGGGCTCGAACTCATGAACCGTGAGATCATGACCTGAGCTGAAGTCAGATGCTCAACCAACTGAGCCACCCAGGTGCCCCTTTTATCTTCATTTTTAACAAGCATCCCTTAGCAACTCTGATGCAGATGGTCTTCCAACCATACTCTGAAATGCTGGTTTCAGAGTAGAGGCAAGGCAACCAGATCGGCACAACCGATCTGCAATTTTGGGAAGGCTGTCTCAGGTGAAGGGAAATGAGAGCGGCACAAGAGTAAAGGGCCAGGGAGAGCAAGGGAGACCAAATCAGAGCCAAAATAATTACTTACAGTTCGAGACCAACTCTGGAGCCAGCCACTTGCCCGCTATTGCTCCCAACCCCTGATATCACAACCACACTGTAACAGTTAGGAATCGAATGGGAGACAGAAACTATACAGTATAATTCAGGGGAAAAAATAATCATTATAGGGTATCACCTACAAGGGGAAAGGAAAATAATAAGAATACAGAAAACAGTAGATATAGGGAACAGCCACTACCACATCTAGGTCTGGGCAGGTGTGCGTGCACAACACACAACACACAACACACACACACACAACCACCAAGGAAGGCACAACTGTAGATGCACCCCCACCTGTTAGGAAGTTCAGATCTAGGCTGCATTTTTCAATGCAGGTTTCAATGCATTTTTCAATTTATCTGCTCCAGGTGAGCGTTTCACAGGGTTTTCAAGCAAAAGTCTCCTCAGACACAGGAGAGCAAGCTACTGCCCCTGCCCAGGGAGGTTCAAGGTGACTTGGGTGTTCAAGAATGTCAGTCCAAGTAGATGTCACTATTTCAGATTTGGGGATCCCATTCCTTCTCAATCGATGCCTTAACTTCACGAGAGGAACTTAGCAAGGCTGTAAATGCCACTAACATTCCAGTCCAGCCCACAAAAAGATGCCAAACACCGTTGGCTGCTCTGCATTGCCCAGCCATCTGGGAGGAGCACTCTGGAATCAGGAAGAACCACTTCCTCCTCTAATGTCCCTCCAGCACCCTCTACCGTTGACGCTTAACGTCAGACCAAACTGCAAGGGAGAAATGTTCCAGGATTGCAAGCAGGGTTCTGGAGGATGGGTTTGGAGCTGACAATGAGTGGGCTGATAACTGGCATCGCACCTCGCTTTCATTCCCTCTCCCACGGTCTCCACCACCACCCCCTGATGAAAGCACAAATACTGCAAATAGAAATGGGGGAAACCCAGGGAGTAAGACTCAAAAGAACATCTTTCTAATGCTATATAATCTCACGTATTTAGGGTAACCAGCCATCTCAGTTGCCCGGCACTGTCCTGCCTTTAGCACTTAAAGTCCTATCTCCTGGAACACCTCTTAGTGTCAGACAAACGGGAATGATTTGTCAACTGACATGCATCCTAAAGGTTTCTAGACTTTCTCTGCATTCGAATCACCTTGAGCACTTGGTAAAAATGCAGGTGATTGTTAAAAATGCAGTTATTTTGGAAGCAAGCAGGCCGTAGATTGATTTTTGAGAAATGTTCTACTTGGAGGCTGAAGATGTGTTAATCACTACTTTTAGGGACTCCTCAATCCAAACTTCTTTGTTCCTGTTCCAAAACCATAATCATTGAAAAGAAAGAATGGCATTCTTTAGAAGACACAGCCAAGGTTCCTGAACCATAAAACAGACACTGACAAATTACTAGTTGATGGGGACCAAAAAAAAAAAAAAAAGGTAAAAATTATAGTCTGGCCTTACCACTTTTCTCTCCTTTCAGTTCTAGGATAAATCATTTTCCTTCATTGTCACAAAGTATAACAAAGAATGATGGGTGCTGTGAAGATTAGATTGGTGGGGTACACTGAACTTCTCTAGGTAAGCAGTATATAATACAAGTCTTATTTCAAAGACTTCCACAGTGACTACTATTTGGTAGGTCTTAGAGAATAAGCCACACAAAACAGTCAGTTCGGTGCTACGTTTGCTATTTTCACAGTGTGAGACACATGGTTTAACATGGCCAGTTTAAAGATGCTTCTTAAGGGGCGCCTGGGTGGCTCAGTCGGTTAAGCGGCCGACTTCAGCTCAGGTCACGATCTCACGGTCTGTGAGTTCGAGCCCCGCGTCGGGCTCTGGGCTGATGGCTCGGAGCCTGCATGCCTGCTTCCGATTCTGTGTCTCCCTCTCTCTCTCTCTGCCCCTCCCCCCTTCATGCTCTGTCTCTCTCTGTCTCAAAAGTAAATAAAAAGTTAAAAAAAAAAAGATGCTTCTTAAAAACTCAGATGGGGTGAAGAGAAGACACTCTTAGTATCAATTGAATTTCTATTGTGTTTCAAGCATCCTGCTAAATTCTTTAAATGCATTACCACATTTAGCCCTCCCAACAAGAGCTATGCCAATTTCATAAAGAAATGGAGAATTCGCCCTAGATTATACATCTAGTAAATGGTGTCGTCTGGACTGAAACTGAGGTCTGTTCACTCAAGCAAAATTTGGTTAGCAGTGGAGAGCCACGGAGAAGGTGTGGTCCCATGACTCTTTGTGTTATTGATGGAAGTGTGCACAGGCTGCAATGGGGGCACAAAGGAAGTGCATATTACATTCTCCAGAGCTTTCAAAGGAAGTGCATATTACATTCTCCAGAGCTTTCAGGGTAGAATTCAAATCCTTCTACTTAGCACGTCACTACCTGGTTTCCCAACCCTGTCGCCCTTCCACCAGCCCCGCAGGTACCCTGTCACTCCGTATAGACCAAGGATGCTGGAGCTTAGACTTCTGCAGTTTGGCCTTCGGAGGCCGGGGCGGGGGGTGAAGGGGGGACTATGTCCAGCGGAACCTGGGCCTGGCAAACACGCCTTCTTTCCCACCCTCGCCACGCCCCACTCCTCACCGGGCTCCACACCACCTTCAATCTGTGCTCCGGTCCAATCCCGGCCCGCCCACCGGCGCCTTTAGCGACCCGGCCCTCCCTGCGCAGGGATCGCGGAGCTGCCCGAACTCTGGCGGATGGCGCCGGAAGCGGCGGCGGCGGCGCGTGACGTCAGGAGGAAATGCCTGACGCCGCAGCCCGTGGTTGCGAGCTGTTGGAGTTGGTGCTGCACCCTAAAGGTTCCCCAAGCGCAGGCGGCGGAGCGGCTCCGGGACGGCGGGGTTCGCCTCGGGACCGAGCAGGTTTGTACCTGCGCGCCCGGCTCCGCTGCCGCTGTGGCGACCCGGCCCCCCGCTCGGTGCCTGGGGGTGTGGGGACCGTCCCCCGAGGACCCTTCCCGGCCTACCTCTGGGACCGCATCCCAGGGCTCCTGGAAGAGAAGAGTCTAATAATAGGGAAAGTTGCGCACTCTTCTTGAGGACCAGCCTTTTTCAGCGGTGAGAGAGGTATTGGTTCCCCTCTTAACAGAGGAAGAAACTGAGGCGCGGAAAGGTGAAGTCATCTGACACAGGTCATGCAGCTGGGAACTGATAGATTTAGGTTCAGAGCGAATCAGGCTGGCGCCAGAGCCCTCGTGTTTTGGTTTTTTTGTTTGTTTGTTTGCCTTCTGCAGGGTTCTCAAGCTTTCTATGGGGTAAAGAATCCCAGGGTGGAAGGTGGGGTTAGTTAAACAGTTTCTGGGACGCCACAAAATCATTGGGTCTAGGGGGAGGCTCCGAAATCTGTTATTTTCAACAGCTGTCCCCTGGCACATAATATTACTCCCCTGTGAACGGAGCAATGGTCGTGTTAAGAGCTTTTATGGTCTCAGTTGAGAGAAAATACAAACTTCCTCTACACATCTGGTGGGAGTGGAGGGTTAGTATTTGACTCTGCCATGAACTCTTTTTGGGCAGATGGCAGTCTCCGTCGTCTCCCCACCTATTAAATGAGAAGGAGCTACACGCCCTTACCCACCTGGGGAAATTTGTTAAATGTACAGATTCCTGGGCCCATCTCAGCTGGGAAGGTCTGGAAATTGGTGGGCTAAATAAGCCATAAGATGAGCTGGTAACATTTGAGAACTTGAGATGTGAAGCCTTCTTAGATCAGTAAAGAAATGGATCATAGGTTCAGAACATGTGCTGTGAATCTCCCCGTTTTTGTCTTTTTGTACCTGTGCTCCTGTATGTGGGCTGTGAGCTAAAATTTCATTGGCAAAAATGCCAAAAAAGTGGTTTTGATGTAGAATCTCTGATTGCTATTGAGCTTGAAAGGATTATAATTACTCCCTTAGGTAGTCTATGCTCTCATAATCCTAACTAAAAGCACTTTCCTTTTTTTTTTTTTTTTTTTTTTTTAAAACAGATACCATTGGGTGGTTTCAATCAGGAATGAAATATTCTGAAAGCTAAGAGCAGAAGCCTTTTTGGTCAACATGGAAGACAAAAGACGGCGAGCCCGAGTGCAGGGAGCCTGGGCTGGCCCTGCTAAGAGCCAGGCCACTACTCAGCCAGGCAAGAACCTGTGGGGACCTTGTGTGAATGCACCTGCATTTCAGTAGATGTTAAGGAGTTATTTAAAACGTAGCTGGTACTTTGATTTTCTTGATGGCGATCTTTTATTGAGGGTTGATATTTAGTATTCCTCATATTTAGTGCCTGCTCTCAAACCTTACAGTGTGTGTTTTGGGGTCTTCGACAGACTTTACTAATTAATTTCTAGATGTAATGTACATTATCTTCAAGTAGACTCTATTGGCTCTTGCTCAGTAGAGCAGACATTTTGGAGTCTGGTTTGAGTCTGTTCTTGCCTTACTTTAGCTACCACTGCTAAGAGCCATCTCCACCAGAGGCCTGGTCAGACCTGGACAAACAAGGAGCGTCATCTTTTGGATAGACAGTTCGTATTCAGAGAACCCCAAGAGGTAAATTCTTTTTCTCTCACAACACTAAGAGGTTTGCTTGTAAAAGCTGTAGTCACACAGTAGATCCTCAAATAGTGACTGAATACATTCACTAATAAAAGGAGCATGCAAGGCATATAATAATAATAATGAAATGTGGGCTATCAGCTCCTTAGTGTATCTGAAGATTTCTTTCTAGTCTGCTCCCAACTCATGGCTGTATTAAGTTCCCACTTTGGGGGCAAGGAGGTTATACCATGACTAGTGCTTGCATTGGTTATCGGAGTACTTTTTTTTTTAACGTTTATTTATTTATTTTGAGAGAGAGAGTGAGCAGGGAGAGGTGTAGAGAGAGGGAGAGAACCCCAAGCAGGCTCTGTGGGGCTTGATCCCACGAACTGGGAGATCATGACCTGAGCCAAAATCCAGAATCAGATGCTTAACCAGCTGAACCACCGAGGGGCCCCCCCCTTTTTTTTTTA
The DNA here is from genome assembly GCF_027475565.1 of Acinonyx jubatus. Classification (NCBI taxonomy): domain Eukaryota; kingdom Metazoa; phylum Chordata; class Mammalia; order Carnivora; family Felidae; genus Acinonyx; species Acinonyx jubatus. Next base: position 18,846,298 of record NC_069390.1, on the reverse strand, counting down.
ATGTTTATTTTTGAGAGAGAGAGAGAGAGAGAGAGAGAATGAATGTGTATGCATGAGCAAGGAATAAGCAGAGAGAGAGAGGGAGACAGAATCCTAAGCAGGCTCTGCATAATCAGTGCAAAGCCCGGCAGGGGACTCAAACCTACCAACTGTGAAATCGTGACCTTGGCTGAAGTCAGACGCTCAACTGAACCGAGCCACCCATGTGCCCTGGTTATCTGAGTTCTAACCGTCCTAAACCCTTGCTGTCTTTAGTACTAGTGTAGCAGGTGCTTCTGGAATTGGATTGAAATTTTCAACTACTACAATGCCTGATTTTTTAGCTTTTTTTCCCCATGGGGAAAAAGTTGTAGGAAATAGTGAAGATTCACTGGTTTTTAATAGCATGGGAACAGGTTATTAAAAATCAGGCATTTTTCTTTAGTAGTGCTTGTAAAAATAACGATTAAGACTTACTTCTTCATGTATCTTCTATTTTTAAAAATATCCTGGGCCACCTGGTGGCTCAGTCGGTTGAGCATCCAACTTCAGCTCAGGTCATGATCTCACAGCTCATGAGTTCGAGCCCCATGTTGGGCTGTGTGCTGACAGCTCAGAGCCTGGAGCCTGCTTCAGATTCTGTGTCTCCCTCTCTCTCTGCCCCTCCCCCACTTATGCCATGTCTCTCTCTCTCTCTCAAAAATAAATAAACATTAAAAAAAAAAAAATCTCCTGGAAAGATTTTTCCAGAATTACTGGGTGCTTGGAAAATGGATTGATTCTACTTTTATTATTTTTTCTTGCCCCACTAGTAACTGTGAAGTAGTTCTAAGAAAAGCAGACATGGGTCTCTAGTGGCATAGTAAGAGCTTGGAATAAAAAAGGATAGTTTTAAACTTGATTTATTTTTACCAGTAATGAGAGGATATGATAATCCTGCAGGTAAGCCTTTCTGAGGATTAGGGATCATTCCAGAAGTAAAATCTGCCTGTTCCTTGCAGGTAGTACGCAGAGCCCCAGAGCCACGAGTGATTGAGTAAGTAATTTGCTGCCATTCTGTATTTTTTGCCCGCAGTAAAATGGAGAGCCCAGATAACTCACCCAGTTTTTTTCCAGCTGGAAGGAAGCTAATGGCCCAATTACTGTCTTAATTTTAGGCTGGGGTATTTGTATCTTAGACATCTTTAAACTTGGTCTTTTGGGAAACCTTTCACAATTTGTTAATGGTGTGGAAAATGCCATAAGATGCCTGTACGTTGATCTCTGACTTGTATAGGTTTCTTGACCCTGTTTCACTAAGATATCTGCAGACAGTAAGTGAAAATATCTCCTAGGTAAAGACAGAGTGGGGGCAGCTGGATGGTTCCGTTGGTTGAGTGTCTACCTCTTGGTCTCAGCTCAGGTCTTGATCTCAGGTTTGTGAGTTCAAGCCCCATGTTGGGCTCCATGCTGGGTGTGGAGCCTACTTAAAAAAAGAAAAAAAAGACAGAGAGGTTTTTTCCTAGTCATTAAAACCTGGATATTTGAGAAGACTTTAGTTAGGTACTGTTCGACTAGCAATGCTTATGAAAGCTGTTAGAAATCTAGAGGGCTTTAAATGTTTACTTACTTGTTCCAGAGCAGTTTAAATTCTTAAATTGATCTGTATATAAAATAACCTCTTTAATTTATAATTCCTCTTATACTGATCAGCATATAAAACATTCTTTTCCAAAATTAACGAAAGATGCTTTGACTTCTCTTTTCCTGCTTTTCAGTTTCCATCTGATGTACATAAATTGCCAGTAGAAAACATCCTTTTATTTATTTATGTATTTTTTTTAATGTTTATTTATTTTTGAGGAAGAGAGACAGTGTGAGTGGGGAAGGGACAGAGAGAGAGGGAGACACAGAATCCGAAGCAGGTTCCAGGCTCTGAGCTGTCAGCACAGAGCCCGACGTGGGACTCAAACTCACAGACTGCGAGATTGTGACCTGAGCCAAAGTCGGACACTTAACCGACTGAGCCATCCAGGCGCCCCATGCATCCTTTTATTTTAACAAATTAGCGTTTGCATGTTATTGCTCATGAACAGTCTGTTAGTCTGTTTGGCTATTTGCAGGTCGACTTGTATAGCTTAGAAAAATGTGAAACTAACACGAGGTCATCATACTTTGAAAGAGGGTATCAAAGTTGTGGCCTTACCACTAGTTAGCTATGTAACGAGTCCTTAGGTTAGTTAAGGCCATTTCTCAGGACTTTAGTTTCCTTGTCTATGATATTAGGATTTGGACCACATAGTCACTTAAGGCAGAGTGTGGTAGCTCTAACAGTCTTTGATTGTTTGTAAGTACCAGTGTGACATTGCCTCCATTGGTGATAAAGAGAAGAAACAAAACCATGAATCCTATTACGAGGTACATGTGGGACATGCAAGCTGAAAAAATGGGCAGTTGTGAATATTCAGGTCATAGCAAAATTACAAAACTTCCTGTTTGATCCCAGCATTTGTTAATTCTGGTTATGTTAAGTTAGCTATGTTAGGTTTTTATTTAATAACCAGAAATGTCACCCACATTTGAACTGAGCCAGTTTCTTAATGTGGCCCAAAATATATCACACTGAAACATTGTGTTCACACTATGGGAAACTATAGGCCGCTCATTTAGAGACATGATAAATGTATGTGACAATAACCCTGCCTACATTTTGGCTCAGAGGGGCTTGCACAATCTGCCTGAGAGCCCAGCTCACAGATCATGAACTTCTGGCTCGCATGGCAGAGGGTGATGTGAACACTGTCCCTTTATATTATTTTCTCTAACTTACCCCTGTCTGGGAGGATCTGACACCATTATTCTGGCGTAGGAACCTATGCAGTCTGGGTGTCTGTTTTCTCACTGTGGACCTCACCACCTTGCACATCTGGAACAGTTTTGTACTTTTGCACATTTGGTTAAATTCTAAGCTTTTTACTGCCCATCTACTATGTTCTAGGCACTGGGAAACAACGGTAGCCCATTGCTTGCCCGTCAGTAGCCCACAGTCTTGTAAATGAAATAGACATGTAATAAGGTAAATTGTAGTAGTGTATATCTTGAAACAGTAGACTTATAGTAAGGTCTACTGGTAGCATGGAGAATGAGATGGTTAACATTATTTGGGTGGATTGATGGTCAGGAAAGCGCTACAGGAGGTGAGACTGAGCTGAGATTTTGAAGGATGAATTAGAATTTTCTGTGGGACCAAAGCTCAGGTGGGTTGGATTGCGGGTGCCAGATGACGGAAGAGGGCGAGGGGGTATTCCAGCTTGTAGAAAAGCAGGATTAGAAATACGGTAGTGTATTCAGGAGATTCCAAATAGCAATGGGAGGATCATGAGTGGGTGGGAGCTGTCGGGAAGTGGAGCCACATCATGGGACCCTTGAAAAGTTGGTGGGGAACCTTTTTTAATCAGGCAGGAACCTCATTAGACATGTATCTGAAAGCAACAGCAGCTCATAGCCCTGAGATGGACTTGCTTCCTGTTAAATGCACCTATTCCAGGGTCTCCAAAGGGATGTGCTGTTTGGTACCCCTTCGTGTGATAGATTTCTGGACCATAGCAGCCTCAATTGTGGATGACATACAGAGGGGTAGAATCAGAATTTATTTTATCTCAGTTTTTGTCTCCATGGCCTGATTCCATCAGGATTCAATTCCCAGTGACATCAGTGGTCTGCCACCATCTTACTCTTTGTCTCGCTGGTGGAAGAAGGTGGGGTTAGGCCTCCCTCATAGTGCACCCTTGTTGTGAAATCATTCTGGTGATCAGGAGTTTGGGAACTGCAAAGCACAGCCCTTCCACTGGGTGGAGTGTATTATTTTGCCTGATCCCAATGAGTCTGTTTTCTTGATTTATGTAGCAGAGAAGGTGTGTATGATATCAGCGTGTCACCCACAGGCGTATCTAGGTAAGTGAATCCTCCCTGGAAAGTTCATAATTATTTTTCAGTTAATAGTCTCTTAAAATGTTCTACTCCCTTACTTGAGATAGGTAACTTCTGCCTCTGAAAATCTTGGGGAGTGAGACTTTGGTAATATCTCTTTTTATATAACATTTCTGACTCCAAAACATTTTCATAGCCTCTCTGTCAGGTGTAGTAACTATTCTACAATTTTTCAGGTGAGAAAATGAGACCCAGGGAGATTAAGTACTTTCTCCTAGTACCACATAGTAACTTAAAATTACAGGTGACCTAGCCTCTACTTCTGTTCTTTGAATGCTCCATTTTATTAGTATTATATTACATTATATATATCATTTCATTTATTATCGCATTAATCATATTACTACATATATTTTTATATGTGTTACATTATGTTAATCTTTAATCTACATGAGTAAGTTAATACCTTAATCTACATTAAGGTAGATTTCATTAAAGTTAAAGCATGTGCAATTTAGGGTATAGTAGGCATTAATCATTATTAAAATGAAAATTTTGGAAGCATCCCCTTAATGCATGAGTTTGCTAAGTCACTATAAAATAATTTATTTTAAATGGCCATTTAAAATAAATATATCAGAACTTGCATATCTAAATGAATTGCTTAGAAAGAGCTTCAGAATCTCTTTTAAAGCAAGTTTAACAGGGGCGCCTGGGTGGCGCAGTCGGTTAAGCGTCCGACTTCAGCCAGGTCACGATCTCGCGGTCCGTGAGTTCGAGCCCCGCGTCAGGCTCTGGGCTGATGGCTCGGAGCCTGGAGCCTGTTTCCGATTCTGTGTCTCCCTCTCTCTCTGCCCCTCCCCCGTTCATGCTCTGTCTCTCTCTGTCCCAAAAATAAATAAAAAACGTTGAAAAAAAATTTATAAAGCAAGTTTAACAGTCACACAAGAAAACCGGTTGCATTATTTTGGTCGCATCTCATTGTTAAACAGGTATGGCTTCAGGTGCGTTTTGGCTCTGAAAAAATCAAAGACACCTTCAAAGAGTGAAGTTTGACAGAATGTTCCAAGGGCTTTCAGAACAAAGAAGGATATCCAAAATGATTTTGAGCTGACTTGGCATTAATGAAATAAGTATATATTCAGTGACAGAAAGAACCCTCATTTGGAAGTGTTTATTTTGATCCAGTCATAAATGGTCGTTTTCACTACAACTGACATAGTCTCAGAAGACAACCAATTGTTAGAATAACACAGGGCCAGGCATTTTGTTAGTTTACTTTTCACAGTGAGCCTGTAAGGGGGATATCATTTTTGTGTTACAGGTAAGAAAAACCAGCCTTCATAGAAGTTAAGTAATTTACCCAAAGTTTCACAGCAAGTGGTGGGGGAGCAGTATTTGAAGCGTGTCTGTAAAAGCCCTCATGCGTTCTTTTTCCTTTATTGCCTCTTACTTGTCTTAACGTGAAAGTTTGTTTCACATCTGGAACATCATTTCCTGCTTGCCATGGGAGGTATGGCAAGATGAGTTCATCTACCCATGAAAGGAAGCATCCAAATTAACTGACTTCACTAATGGTTAGAGACTAGCCCATCTTTTCTGTGTTCTTTAGTTAATAATGGTTCTTTCTTCATCAAGGGTGTGTTTGTATCCTGGCTTTGTTGACCTGAAAGAAGCCGACTGGGTATTGGAACAACTTTGTGAGGTTGTTCCCTGGAAACAGAGGACCGGCATCAGAGAGGGTAAGCACGTATCTGAGATGGCCCTTGTTGCCACTTGGTCTCTCTAGAGACACCGTTGCTTCTTTCACCACGGCCAGTCTTAATTAAACAGAAGAGTAGGGATTTGCCAGCCAAAAGGGACAGGGAAGAGTGTTCCAGGCAGATGAAAGAGCAGGTGGAAGGCCCAGAGGTCAGAGAAGAGGGCAGGAGCCAGGAGGTGGCAGTTCAAGGAACCAGAGGATATGTGGTTTGGCTGACCTGTGCTTGACATACTTCTATCTTTTTGAGTTTGTTTGCTACCATTATTACTTCAAATAGTGACAGCTTACCTCTTTCTTCATAGAAACCTCCAGAGCTTTCTTTTTTCCAAATCTGTTCGGCATATGTTCTTGTATGATCCTTATTGCCATATTTTTATCCTCATTTTAGTTTCAGTAGAAGAGTCCAGTGTCTTTCCATTTCAGCATTTGTACTCTCCTGAACTTGCAAAGATGACAGGACTCGGAGCCTGCTCCTCCGTGGTCACCCACAAGCAGCACAGCTGCTGGACCAGAGGTGTCCACTGGAGGGCGTCTATGCCCTAGCGTAAAATTTCCTGTCGGGCACATTGTGTGAATTCAGATTTTCTGTAAAGAAAGAGGCAGAGTATACTGGCTTCATTTGTGGGACTTGGAAGTCAGAATAGGAGTCTGCTTTTTCTCCTAACTCCCAGAGATTCCACAGCAGTGGCAGACTTGGCTTTGATTGCTGGCTTTGTCATTCAAAGTAATTGTTAATTTTAGGCAAATTACAGTTACATAGTTTTCCAATTCTTGGTTTTCTGGTCTGTAAAATGGACTAATGATAATACCTATGTTGTGATAATTAAGGGAGGTAAGGCATGATAAGTGCTTAGTAGAATGACTGGTGCATACACAGTAAGCCTTCAGTGAATGTTAGCTGCCTTTATAATTATTGTTATTATTGTAGCAGTTGATATCAATTGTGGGAAAAAATAGTAGATTGTGGATAACCCCCTACTAAATATATTGAACATCAAAAACTTCTGACTACAGTCAGCTACATGCTATGGTTGGTCAGAGCACTTTTTTCTTCATCAAAATCAAAAGGTGGCACATGGATGAACAGTTTATCTTGTTTCTTATATGGATGTTGGTGCCACAGATTCCTGCCTATGAGGGTTCAGACTCCATATCCTGCTTTTTAGACCTTCTCTAATCTGAACCTTTCTGAAGTGTGACTCCACCCTTGTTTATGTCATCACTGATGCAAACGAGTCACACGTACTCTCAGAGCTTTGCCAATACGGTTTCTGCCAACATACCTTCTCTTGTCTTCTTTCTTTGAGCTCTTACCCATTCTTCTCCTGAAATCCCATGTCCTCAAGGTGGAACCGTGGGTCAGAGCCCATCTTTACTCTGCCTTGTATTTCTCATAGCTTCTTGCACATTGCATGGTGCTCAATAGGTACACCTTAAATAGCGTTAAACCATTTCAAAGGCCCTGTATTTTCTTTCTCAGATGTAACTTACAAGCAACCAAGACTTACAGCATGGTATGGAGAACTTCCTTACACTTACTCAAGAATCACTATGGAACCAAATGCTCACGTATGTTGGAATGTTGTTGGTATGGTTTTATGGACTGTGTACTATAAACGTAGAGTACTATAAAATAACAGTACTATAAAATAGCTTGCAGAGTTGCATGATGGTTCCTAGTTTAAAAAATCCTCTGGGTTCAAACACTGCGTTTTTGTGCTTGTCACTCTTGATGTGCTTTTTGATCTAGAGATAAACTCTGAGGATGAGAAAAAAATTGGAACTAGAATAAACTGGAACCAGACTCATGGATTTCAGGAAGAGGAACCATTTCTTCACATCCCTCCCTTCCCCCACCTTTTCTGGCCATAGCCTTCTGTGTACACCCTTGTACACGTTTGCTGTGGAGCCAAGTTCTTAGGACTGGCCAGTGAGGTCAGAACATCTTCCATTTCTCAGGCTCTTTTGCCATTTGTGAAAAAATCTGGTATTTTTCTTGTTGACTTTGTACTCATTCTGTGGCTGTAGTTCTTAGACTTACATCTTATCATTGCTTTGGCTTATTTCTTATTTCACATCTTTTGTTTTTAAAAGTTTCCATGACAGTAGACAAAGAGATTCTAGTATATAAATTAAGCTTGTCCAAAGGATAGAGTTAAGGTCCAAGAAATAGCTCCCTGTTTAGTTTCTGGAATCTTGCCCTTTGGCAAATAATTTTATGCTTTATTGAAAGAGACTTTGAAGAAAATGGAGTTTTGCTTAATGGCTTTGGGATACATAGAAATATGACACATTTTAGAGCTTCTAGTAATTTGTTGTAATAAACTACCACTTTACTAACATGTTCAGGGACAGAATATTGATGGGGATGGGAGTGGGGACATGGCTTTTTCACATAAGGAGATAGCTGCATGCTTTTGTTTGTAGGGCTGCATTTAGAATGTGACCCAGGGAAAGGCTGAGACCCTTTATATCTGAGGTTGATTTGGAAACATGAAGAGAACGAAATTAGATCAATCCAACAGATGGCTGGCCACGTTTCTGTCAGAATTAATTTACCTTCTTGTCAACAGCCATAGCAGAGAAGTTGAGGATTAAACAGGCTCTAGGGAAGAAGTTCTTTGTCATCATTTTAGCTCATCTTTTAAAACAGGATTTCTCAGCCTTGGTGTTACTGACATTTTGGGCTGGGTAATTCTTTGTTGTTGGGCTGTCCTGTACGTCGTGGGATGTTTAGCAGTATCCATGACTTGTACCCAGTAGATGCCAGAAGCACTCTTCACCCAGTTGTGACAACAGAAATGACTCCAAACATTACCAGGCATCTGCTGGGGGCGGGCAGAGAGGGGGGCAGAATTACCCTTGGCTGAGAACCACTGCTTTAGAATAAACATAAGGCACATGAGATATCCTGATAGAATGGCTGTTAACGCTTTGAGGACTTTTTGACAACCCTTCAAAAGAATTTTCTAATGACAGTCTTTTTCTTACAATGTATGTAATATGAATTTATTATTGGAAATTTAGAAACTATAGATAAGCATGAAGAATATTAAAATTTTGGATAATTCTTCCACCTAATGTTTGGCTCCAGTCTCTTTTTTTTTTTTTTTAGGTAAATATATAGAGTTTTTCTGTAAAAATAACAATTAGCTATACTGCATTTCATTTAACTATATCCTTAACATATATCATTGAATAGTCTTTTACATCATATTAATAGCTACATAATATTCCATAATCTACGTGTACATACCCTAATTTATTGAAGCAAGCTTTTTTGTTAGATGTTAAGGTTGTCAAATTAGAATTCTTTAATTTGAATTTGGCTGACTTATAACTTTGTATTTATTGCTAACAGATTTAGTTTGTTTATATCCCATCTTGAACAAAATCAAAAGAGATGCCTCTTTCATAGGTTTTTTTAAGGGTATATGTGTGTGTTCGGGGTTCTTGTTTAATTTTAACTTTAAAAATTATTACCTCAAGCTTAATAACCCAAAGCACAGAGGCAAATTCAGTCAGAGGTTATTAAACTTCCTTTAGTCTTTTTTGACCTATATCTTATATGAACCCGATGTGTGAAAACCAAGGAGTGCCTTGACTGGCTGGGGTCCCCCCAGCTTGACCCTTCTTCTGTCCTCCCATAATCCCAGAGAGACACCTCTGTGGTACCTAGGACTGTGCAAAACACTTTGAAATCCACTGAATAGGTCCTTTTACTTCTGTGATTCATATTTTCTCATACTCTTTTCCTCAAATGTCTTTTAAGGATAGAATGCCTTCACTGAACGGTGAGATGATGCTGAATTTTAATTTAGACATTCAGTTCTGAGGGATCTGTATATAGAGTATTGGTTGGAGAGTCTAAATTAATCCTCTAGTTCATTATCCCCTTTTTTCTCCTTACTTCACCACCAAAAATAGCCAGTAAAAATATATACCCACTTAGAAACATAATGCAAACTTGGAGTTATCACAGTGCTGAGTCCCTAAGCAAGTCAGGGAAGTGCTAATTAGTTTCTCAGTCACATTGCAGAAAAGCTATCTTCCTCTTTTACTTTCTTGTTTTTCTTGCTAAGTGTATAATTCTAGCATCTGATCTTTATCTCCGTGAAGATAATAGCCATAAAACAAATAGGAAATACAGCTTGCTAACATTATTATGGAATTTCACTTGGACATTTATTCTTGTGAACATAGGTTAGTTTAATAACATTTATGTTTCACTGATGTGAGTTTGGTTTGTTGTTGTCGTTGTTTATTTTAAAAAATCCTCTGCTTAGAATGTAATGTTCATATCCATAATAAGGAACCCCAGTTTACCACAATTTCTACATCACAGCAAAGCTGAGTGATTCCTTGGCAGTTTTACCTGACAGTAGCCATGGGATATACTTAGAATATTATGCTTGCCTTGCTGAACATGTATTCCTTCACTGCAATACATTGAACATGACTTTGAAGGGATTCTTTAAAGTAGAGTTTTTAAAGTAGACTCTGTGGATACCTGGAAGGGTCCACTAAATCCTTTTGGGGAGTCCACAGGTCAAAACTATCTCTGTAATAATACTAAAACTACATGATACGTGACACTTTCACTGTGCCTAATTTGCGTTGACGATACAAAAGTAATGGTGGATAGAACTGTTGGTATCTTAGCATGAATCAGGGTGTTGTCGCCAGACTATTATGAGTAATCACAGTATTCTTCCCCACCATGCACTTCCAGTTTAAGAAAAAAAAAAGCTGATTTCATTTAAGAATGTTCCTCGAAGCAGTAAACATTATTACTTTTATTAAGTCTCAATATTTGAGTTCATCTCTCTTTAATAGTTTGATGAAATGGAAGGTATGCATAAAGCACTCCTGCTACAAAGCCAAGTATAATGGTTGTCAAGGAAAAACACTTGTGTGATTGTTTAAGCTATAGCTGAACTATCTGCTTTTATCATGGACCACATTTATTTGGAAGAACAACTAACAGACAAACTGTAGTTATTCAGACTTGACTATTTGGCAGACGTAAATGAATGAAGTGACTGTCACTTCAAGGGGAACAGTAGATATGATTTGTTACTTATAAAAGTTGAGTTTCCAAGCAAAATTACTAATTTGGAAAAAGTCATATCTGTCACTTTGAGCCTGACCTCTTCCTATTACTTAGACTTTTCTGATGAGATCATTGGTAATATTAATGGATATGATTTTTTATATCGTATAATGAAATGTGTCAGCAGGAGATCTGCATTACTCATTGGATCCGTATTTTCCACATGACCAATACTTGATATTACAGAATCATGCAAGATTAAAAGACTCATTCAAAGTGCAGTCTGGCCCAGTGGATTTAAATGTAAGAGAATATGAGAAGTTTATTGATATGGTTTCAGATTACACACTGTAACTAACCTTTAAGAAATCAGTACTTGTTGAGTTTTGGTGTAATATCAAAGAATATCCACAATTATTTGGAAAGGCTGGAAAAGACTCCTCCATTTTCTAACTACATATCCGTGTGAAGCCAATTTTCTTCATATACTTCAACAAAAACAACATATTGTAGCAGATTGAATGCAGAAGCAGATAGGAGAATCAACTCTCTTGAAACAAACATTAAAGATATATGCAAAACAGTGCCACTTTTCCTGCCATTTTTTTTGTATTGGAAGATACAGTTATTTTTCATAAGATAATATTTGTATTAACATATAATGGGTTTGTATTTTTTTAATGAATTAACCAATAGTTTAATTTTTTTAGTTTTAATTTTTAACATGATAAACATCATAGCTGCAGCCCATATAAACAGGTCTTTGGGGGTCCTCAATCATTTTTGATAGTGGTGTGAGAACCACTGTCATAAAGGAAGCTCTGTAATGCACTTGGGGTTTCTTGGAGAAAGGACAGAATTCTAACAACTAATACAGCCATGCTGATTGTAACTCCCCAAGTACAGCGTAAGGTCAGGGGTCATAGCTTCCTGTAGTATATGTGGCAAGACTGTGCTCCAAATATAAACTACATACGAGAACTGGGTGCTCAGGAGACAGGGCTGTGGAATCTGTTTAAACTGTATGTAGTTCACAGCCCATGTATTTATCAAGGCCACGTCATGATTCCATTCTGTACAATGTTTTTTCCTTCTAGGTTCTATTTTTAGGAAGGTAGCCACTCTGGAAATATTAAATACCTTTTTTAAAAGCAATTCTGTCATTCATGATAAAATAGAAATTGAATGAACAGAGAGCCACCCAGCAGAAAAGTTGTTTGATTCCTCAGACTTCGGTCTGTATCTGCCAACTACCTGGCAACCCATCAGCCATGGCGGCAGAGCCCAGACTATTCCATTCACCTTCTTAATGACTCACTGAGGTGACTGCCCTGAATATAATGACACTTGCTTCTTTGTGGGGTCATGTATTTAACACAGAACAGTTGAGATGGGTAGAAAGGCTTGGTCCTCATGATAGTGCTGTACCAAATTTTAGTACCTTAATAAAATGATAGAGGTCAATTTGCTTCAAAATAGAAATAATGGGAGGGAATTAAACTATTCCTCTTGCCATTGGTTATTGCATTGCAAGTGTGTTTTGCTTATTCCATGGCCCTGTTGATTTAAGGCTGACTTTGCACTTTGTTTTACATGTGGCTGTCCCTTCTCTTGGCCTGATGATTGCAGTGGCATCCTGTGCTGCTCACACTGAAGGACCAGATTGAAAAGAACACTGGCCACACCTTCAACTCCTTGCTCTGCAACCTTTACCGAAATGAGAAAGACAGTGTCGACTGGCATAGTGACGATGAACCGTCGCTAGGGAGATGTCCCATCATTGCTTCGCTGAGTTTTGGTGCCACACGCACTTTTGAGATGAGAAGGAAGCCCCCACCAGTGAGTATTCTCTCTTTTTTTTTTTCATGTTCTTCCTGCCTTCTAATATTCTGTGAAAAAAGTAGAGTTCTTAAAAGCTGCTGTTTTCAGGTTCAGAGGGTAAGAGTACATGTTTTGTTGTTGAAACCTGTTCAACTGATCGCCTACCCCATGGTTACCTTTTGTCTCCCAGAGTGGCCATTTATTCATTCATTCACTTATCCAACAGAAATTGCTTGCCATGTGCCAGGCTTCGGGGGCTCATTTCCTTTGGTGGAAAGAACAGAGATAGCTCCTGTCCTCATGGATACAGGGGATAGACAGATGTTACTAATTACTGAAATGACTGAAATTATGGTAAGTGCTGTGAAGGAAGGGTTCTAAAGGGAAGACTCGAGCTGGGAGGTACAAGACTGGAAAGGAAGAAAGCATGAGGAAGACACCCCTGAGGAAGGCTTCATTGTAAGTCTTCTCCATGGCAGTGTTGCCACCTTTCTGGAAGGGAACATCGTGAGCATCCTCATTGCCTTCTTAGCCATCTTCTGAAATACAGATGAACCTGTAATTCTCTCAGAAAGATGAAGTTCAAGCCAAATTCTCAGAGATGGTTGTCCAAATTCAGGGAGAGAAGCAGTAACTAAACATAATAACTTTAGTTTTCCGTCCTGGGTTTTACGTATGTTATAGGATATTTCAGGGACACTAGGAGTTTTGACTTTCTTAAATCAAAAAAGTATAAGACCCTAGGATTAAGATAGGTAGAAAGGTAGTAGAAACTCAAAGAAAAGAGCAAACCTCTACCAAATGATCTTATTATCTTTGTGTCTTTCTCTTACCAAGGTTCCCAGTCATTTAGTTTATAACAGTAAACCAGAGCCAGTCAGTGTGGAAAGGCTTATAAGGCTGTGTTTAGAATATGACCTAATCCAGACCAAATAATTATTAGCCTGCCAGTGCTCATGTCTGTTCTTCATCAGATATGCTTCCTCTAAGAACATAGTTAATGGACTGGGCTGCTTTCCTGACATGTATTTCGGTTTCCAAGCATGGTATTTTGAAGCATATTGTGTTATTTTGCATTTATGCCATTAGGCAGCTTTTGTTGGTATAATTTCCCTTGATTAGGTTTTCTTTGCTTTGTTTCTTTGGTCTGTGCTAGCAGGGGATTGTCAATTGCCAGTGATGTATTGAGTGAACTTGCTTCTGAGCAGTTTGACTGGCCTTCCCAGTTTCATTGGTGATTGATTAGCCTTCTCCTGTACCAGGGGGAGTACCACTTGAGAAGCAGACGACCCAACCTTTGCCATACTCTCTTTGGATATGGTTATGCTTTTATATGTGGCCTTCTACTCGGTTAAAACCCAGTCAGATAAATTACATGAATAATTCATCCTGCCCTTGGTAAGGCTTCTGTTACGTGAATAGCAGAGGAACACCAATGTTTCATTTTTAAGTTCAGATCCTCTTCTCAAGCCGGACATAACCACACCAACTTTTTGTTAAGTCTGGTCCTGGGATCTGGCTGTAGCAGTAATTGAGTAAGATGAAGTCGTCTTTTCCCTCCTGGTGCTGTGCCTTCCTATGGAAGTCACCCTTCCATCTCTCCGAGCGGCACGTCCGCTGGTAGAGCCAGCACGATGTTTGGGATAATCCTCACTTGCAGCCTCACAGGTATTTTCTTTGTTGCCAGGTAGTTACTTGTCCAATCACTGTTTCTTTACACACATACATTCACATACACATACACACACACCACCCCCTTCTTAAAAACACTTGTGGCCTATTTACAGATTTGAAGCTTAAGGATTCCCAAAGCATGCTTTCTGGATAGTTTTACTGTAGAAGCAGTTTCCAGTCATTAAGCATTAGCAGTGTTCTTGTGCCCAGAATATTCCCATTCCATTTCCCCTCCAGGCAACTGAAGGTCTTCATTTTCGCATATAAAAACATTATTCGTGGCCATCAAGAGCTATTTCTTGGTAATAAAACTTACTTACGTTATAGGTTAACGAGACGAGTAGATGGGTAATACAACTACCACACAGCCTTGTGTCCGAAAGCAACCATTTGGAATAAAGATCTCTATTTGAGGGAGATGGCCCATACTGAAGGTTTATCTTCTGAAGTCTTACAGTTTATTTTGATGAGTGTAGTGAAAGCACAGGTCATGAAATACTAAAGATGTGGTAAAGTCCCTGTAATTGTCTGCTAGTAGCAAGGGAATCTGCACTGCACTCATGATGGCAGATTTGACAAAAATATAGACCTAATAAGTAAGAAAATTCGTCTGAGATCTTAAAGTTGGCTGAGAAAACAGATTTGGGAAGAAATATAAAGGTGTCAATGCCTCACCACAGACTATTGACTGTAATCAGTTTTGGCTTCCTGCGTCATTGTAATTATGATTAATTTTGAAGTAATTGCATGTCCTTTCAATTCTGGCTTTTGTTTAAAATAGGAAAATTGAATACATATTTAAAAAAAATTTTTTAAAGGTGGGGGGGGGCGCCTGGGTGGCTCAGTTGGTTGAGCATCCGACTTCAGCTTAGGTCATGATCTCGCGGTCTGAATTTGAGCCCCGTGTCAGGCTCTGTGCTGACAGCTCAGAGCCTGGAGCCTGCTTCAGATTCTGTCTCCCTCTCTCTTTGCCTCTCCCCTGCTCATGCTCTGTCTCTCTCTGTCCAAAATAAATAAATATTAAAAAAAATTTTTTTTTAATGGGAAAATTGAAGGGTGCCTGAGTGGCTCAGTCAGTTAAGCGTCCGGCTTCAGCTCAGGTCATGATCTCACAGTTCGTGAGTTCAAGCCCTGCATCAGGCTCTGTGCTGACAGCTCAGAGCCTGGAGCCTGCTTTGGATTCTGGGTCTCCCTCTCTCTCTGCTCCTCCCCCGCTCATGCTCTATCTCTCTCTCCTTCAAAAATAAATAAAAAATTTAAAAAAAAGGTTTTTTTAATGGGAAAATTGAAGGTTAATATATTGGGAATTATAATCATGCATTACTGAACCCAGTTTATTTAAAAATGGCTTTTTTCCCCCAGAACCTGTAAGTTCCATTCTTGGGTAAACAAGACCCAAGTTTAAACTTTTGGAAAGACTTGTTCAAGTTTTTTAACATAGATTTCAAAAAATTCAGGGCTCCACAAATCTAGCTAAACTAGAAGTGCACAGAAGCCTTTCTTTGAGTTGACAGCCTTAGGGTGCATCATCTTTATCTTATTATAATGATCTCTTTTCTGAAGGATTGAAAGGAAGTGGTTATTGCAAATCTGTGTCTACTTTTCTTTCTAAACTCCAGTGAGAGCTCTGAGAACATGACTCATGATTCATACAACTCAAGGTAAAAGCATAAATTAAAAAGCATAAATTACGTTAGTCTTCTGTGTAGAATTTGTAGGAGTCTGACTTTCTGTCAGGAAACTCTTAGGAACCTAACTTAGTATGCCACTGTGGGTTGTAATTTTCATGTCTGTCAATAAGACATTCGGAATGTTAGAAGTTGTGGGAGGGCATCTCTTGTCAAAATCCAGTTCGTTTTAACCTATCAGAAGGGAATCTAAATACCTGTTTGACTTGAGTCAGAGTTTCTCATCTGGAAGTGACATAGAAGAATCATAAGATTTTTGTGTACTTTATTCAAGTATGCAGTTTTGAGACAGAAAAGCATATGTTTTGGGCCACTTTTTCTTTTTTTTTTTTTAAACATTCAGTCTCCTCCACCCCTGCAGCAGCTGTTTGTTGTGCAGTCTGGCACTTTAGGCAGATCTCTGTAGCTGCTGCTCTTCTGAAAGCTGCCCCAGTTCTACACATTGCATTCCTCACAATTTCTCCCTGTGCCGAGATGGTGAGGAGATCTTTGTTTTCCTAAGTATGAGGGCCCCTCTGATTCATACAGTTGGCTCAGTCAGCTTCATGCATGCATCATCCCCAGGACAGACATTTCTCTCCCCTAAGAGATCCTTCTTCACTGTTCTCTAGTCCAAGCAGGCAACTCCTTCCCGTTCAGTTTGATTTCAGAGTAACTTACATTTCCTTTAATGGTAACAAGGTACCTGGGGCATGGTAGACTTGCTTGATCTTGCCGTTCCATTCATCCCATCCCTTCTTTTGTTAATTCAGTTAAAGACAGAGTGGATGGCACCATATCTGTCTTCCAGACAATATCAGGATATACTATCTCAAGACAGAAAGCTTACCAAATATACTTGAGTAGACATTTTTTAGAAACCAAGAACCTTTTTTTATTCTATCAAGCTGGGCTCATTAAAGTTTGTCTACACTCCTTGTCCCAAACCTAGTTGTACTTTCCAAAATGCATCGTGTCCCTGCTGTAAAGATTAGTCTCGTTCTTTTCCCAGCTAGCTTTAATTCTATACTGAAAAACAAGCCAGAAAAGGAACCACAAAAGCCATTTGGCAGGCTGCTATTTCTCTGTCGGTTACCATGGAAACAGTGATGGCTGAGTTGGGGGGATATTAGATAATAGCAGGAAGTTTGTGATGTGCTGGAGGTTTAGATGCCAAAAGCCTTGTTTTTGTAGCACATTATGTATGGATAAGCTCTGTCTTTGATCAGCCGAATCCTAAAAAATATCCACCTCGGTGATTGAGTTGAGGCAAGTTCAGCATTTCTGTAGCCACTTCTCTCTCTAACACCTTCTGAAGAATGTGAACCTTATTTGTAGCACCAGAAGAGATGGTTGTAAAACCACTTCCTATGGTGGAGGCTCTGAGAGTCCCCAGTGAATTGGAGTTCCTACTACCTATCTTGCTAATTGATTTTTTGCCCACTACTGGGAAGAGTGGAGTATGAAAAGGTCAGTTTGGTCATAAATACTGATATTTTTCCAGAACCTCAGAAGAAATGAAGATCTTAGAATCCAAAATACTGTAATACTGACTAGCTTAAATTTGAAAGGTGACTAAATTACACTGTGCAGTATTTCATGGAGCGGTAACTGAACCTCCGCTTTAGCACCCCACTGCTGCTGGCCCAGTCATCCATATTGCTTTTTTGTTTTTTTTAGCTTTATTTATTTTGAGAGTGAGAGAGCGAGAATACGAATGGGGAAAGGACAGAGAGAGACAGGGAGAGAATCTCAAGCAGGCTCCATGCTCAGCATGGAACCCCATGCGGGACTCGTGCCACAAACCATAAGGTCATGACCTGAGCCAAGATCAAGAGTCGGACAGTCAATCCACTGAGCCACCCAGGTGCCCCCAGTCATCCATATTTCTTAATCAGCCCCTCTTCGGATTACAGCATCTATTCTGAGGAGTTACAAGAAATACTGGAAAGAAATTGTTAATAATAATCGTTCTTTCAATATATCCCTAAATGAAGTCTAGAAAGTCAGTTTTTATTTTTTGTATCTGTCACTGATGGTAAAAAGCACGTATCTTCCTCATTTATATCTCTTTTTCTTTGCAAATGGGGTGATGATTGGTAGCTGCTTTATCGGAGCAATAGAAAAGTTACCCCATGAAAGGCACTATGAAAGTTTTTGCAATGATCAGTGAATTTTTAAGCTGTTAAGAATAGTAGATGTCACAGTGACTTTTCAGATGTGGAAAATTGGAAAAGGAAATGAGTAGTAGTGAAACCAAAATCCCAAGATTCCCTTGGCCTGTGAAATGGAGTAGAAGGGAGACTCGCAGAGGGTGAAGTGGCCTGTGGAACGGGAATGGTGACTGAGTTTTTGAGCTGCTATCTCTAGGGCTAGTTAGTGGTTTGGAGAGAGTGAGTGAGTGGGTGGGTAGATGAAAATGTGCATGTTTGAGCAGATAAAGCTAAGTAGTTTTAGTAAGACTGAATTATCTTCAGACTTGAAATCCCATAAGAGTTGGAATCATCATTTGCTGCCTTGGGGCCTTGTCTCAGTTGGAATCCATACCCTCACTGCCACTGGGAAGAATTCACTTTTTGCCAAGGACCATCTAGTTTTATAGTGCCACCAATGGTCCTTTTAGTCTTGGGAGAACAACCTTTTCCAAAGTGATTCATCAAATTTGCATGTGATTAGGAATGGGGTCTGCTTCCAAACTTGTCTTTTTAAAACAGTGTCCCAATGTGAGAATTGTTTCCTCCCTTTGCCATACTCATAAAAACTATTCCTAACCCTTCTGGTGATGTTCTCCTCTTTCCCAAGTGCAGTTTTCATGGTAGATGACTGCTTAGCTAGGCAGAAGAGAGCTTAGTGAGTTTGAGGAAGGAGAAGGAGGCCCCACACCAGAGCAGAGTGAGCAAGCGAGGAGCAGAGCAGGTGATAAGATGGGGAGAGTAGACAGGGGCCAGATCATGCAGAGGCTCAGGAGCCTCAGGAAGGAGCAGATTTTAAGTACATCAGGAAGCCATGGAAATGTGTTAAGCAGAAGAATGACATGATCTGATGGATAATTTTATAAAAGTAAGTTGCTGCTGTGTGGAGCCTGGACTAAAAAGGAGCAAGAGTGGAAGCCAGGAGACCAGTTAAGAACTTTTTATACCTTGTGCATACCTGGGACCAAGGCAGAGAAGGACAGAGGTGGCCAGGTCAATGACATGAGCTCAGAGGAACAGGGATTTTTTTTTTTTTTTACATTTACTTATTTATTTTTGAGAGACAGAGACAGAACACAAGCAGGGGATGGGCAGAGAGAGAAGGAAACACAGAATCCGAAGTGGGCTCCAGGCTCCGAGCTGTCAGCACAGAGCCCAACGCAGGCCTCTAATTCACAAACCGCAAGATCATGACCTGAGCCGAAGTCGGACGCTCAACCTATTGAGCCCCGCAGTCGCCCCTGGAGCAGGGATTTTTAAGAGAGGTATGGCAATAGTGGTCTGAAAGTGTTAATGTGGATTATCTCCTAGCTCTCTGGATGGGACATACAAGATCACTTTCCACGTGAAAAGTCTTCAGAGATTTGAAATCCTAGAGATGGCTAGGTTTCAATTAAGACAGGCAAGTCAAGGGAACGTTCAGAGCACATGAGGTTGGGGATCTAAGGGTGTTTGCTCATCACTGACTGGGAATTCCAGAGGACATAGTGCACAGGGGCAGGAAGGAGAGAGTTTGGGGAGGCGGTGGGAAAGGGGGAGTTGTGTCTGATCAGGTGATGTCCAGGAACGGGTTGGGAATGAGTTGTCTTGTTTTAATGGATGACTAGAGAACCCTGCACTTTTGCTAGTGACTGAGGTCAGCTGGATGTCAGACATGGTGGAATTTGTCCTCATATGCTCTTAGAGGAAGGAGAACATTAGTTTCTGTTTCTACAGTCTTGGGGGTGGGGGAGCTCTTTCAAGATAGCAGTTTAAGTTGCATTTCTTGGAAATACATTACCAAGAACGGAATCATCATTTCATGAAGTCTTCTTATTTTAAATGCACATTCAGTGTCTCTAGAATGACTGTAACAGTAAGTGTAAAGCCATGTTTATTTTTCCCGAAATTCAGTACCTTCTTGCCCCCATGCTACCCCCCAGTACTATGTCAACAACAAAGCTGAACAACAAACACTGTCAGCAGGCATTTCACTCCATTTGCCTTTCAGTGTGTCCAGTCCAGAAGGAAAGGCAAGAGTTCTCATGCTAGTCTGATGTACAGTGCTAAGTTTTAGATGCCTGCAGAGAGAGCCTCCGTTGCATTGAACAATTGCCCAGACCTCCCAAGCAAGAGGTCGGGAGGTCTTCTTGAACTATTGAGATCACTGGTCATCCCTGGTATAGGGTGATTGATTGCCCATACCAGTCCCTCATGCTTACTTCATATTCTCACTCACCTCATTAGAACCTTCCATGGTAAATCAGTACCAAAAATCAGGAAAGAGTTGGGTAAACACCCAAAGATTTGTATCTGGCAAAGGAGTTTAAAACCGGTTTTGAATAGATAACCTTGGCGATTTCAGATCTATGCTCTTCCAGCAGCCTTTTACTTTTAGCAGATCTTATTTCAGAAAGAGCTGCTTTTCTTTTTAAGGTAATGTATTTCAGATCAATATTGAGGATGCCATCATTTAAAGCGTGGTTTGAGTCAGCAGAATAACTAGAGATGACATTGTCGGGTCCTAGCTTTATTCTCTTTCCATAAAAAATAATATTAAAAAATGTTACCACTGTGAACAGTAAGTCCAGCTGTGTTCTTGTATCAACACTGTAGGAACAGTTTCGTATTCCAAATACAGCTGCAAGTTTAGGTGATCCGTGAAGCAGTCTAGAAGCCAGCCAGGTTCTCAAAGGCAAGGGAACACCACAATTTGATTGGGAAAACAAGCTGAAAAAAAATCTTTAAAAAAGCAGAGAGGGAAACTTTATTGGCATAGTCGTAAGTTGGGAGATAGGGCAAGTAAATAAATGGACAGCTGGCCCTCAGCAGGTTAAGCGGCTGTAACATGGGCTAACATTCAGTTTTCAATAATCATTTCAGTCTGCAAAAAAGCCTTAATCATACTTGTCAATCAGTTCTACCATGTATCTGATCCTTGGACCAGAAAGCTGGGGAAATCTCTTTATATCTGTTACCATCTTGAGAAAACCCTGTGCTTGACTCTGCAGGCATTCTTACTTATACCTGGGGTGGTTTTGGGTTTGTTTACTTGCTTTTGAAGTATAAATTCGGGAGTAAGTTTTCTATGTCTGCAGTTTCCCTTTCCTTACAACTTAACTCACTCTTTTTTTTTTTTTTTTTTATCGTTTATTTATTTTTGAGACAGAGAGAAACAGAGCATGAACGGGGGAGGGGCAGAGAGAGAGGGAGACACAGAACCGGAAGCAGGCTCCAGGCTCTGAGCCATCAGCCCAGAGCCCAACTGGGGGCTCGAACGTGAGATCGTGACCTGAGCTGAAGTCAGACGCTTAACCGACTGAGCCACCCACGCGCCCCTTAACTCTTAAAACACCTGTTCTATAGATCCACCCCACCACTTTGCTAACATACAGATACCATTGTCCAAAAAAGCCTTTTCTCGATTGTCATTCTGTTCTTCCTTGTAATACCGTATCCATCACCTCACTGCTGGAAACTCGGCCATTTCTTAGCTCCCTTTTCCTTTCCTAATCTCACACTTTTCTCATTGCTATTTCCATACCTTTTTAAAGGTTTTTCCTTTACATTCAGCCTCTGAAGTGTGGATATTCAAGATTATCTTTGATTCTGTTATCTTTGTTTATATGAGTTTTTAGGAGATTATAAACTGGCAATAGATTGTAAATGCCATATGGGCAAGGTCAGTTTCTGTCTTATTATGTCTCCAGGATTTAGCAACTTAGCATTGTGTGTGTGTGTGTGTGTGTGTGTGTGTGTGTGTGTGTTGGTTATATAAGTTAATAAACAAGATTTCACTTGCTCTTATGGCTTCAACTGTTGCTTCTTTGGTGGAGTGACTTCTGAATCTCTTATCTCCAGCTTTGACTTTTATCTCACTTAGGGATCACATGTACATATTCACAGGACATTGCCACCTATAATAGCACATGTGACTTGACCTGAAAATGTAAAATCAGATTTATTGTTCTCTCAGAAAACTCCACAGTTCCATCTGCTAATAAGTCCATTTATGTTCACGATATCACTGTTCTCTTGGTCAGGTTCACGTGTAAGTTATTTTTAGTTCTTTCCTGTTCTCTTAATTGTTTTAATTCCCAGATCTTCTTAATTTGTTCTTGAATCCCTCTCCTAGTGGCCATCTTTATCCCAGGCTCTTTTTACCACATACCTAGGGTACTGAAATGTCTTTTAATTTCAATCTTTTCTCTCCCAGTTCTATTTGATGCCCAGATGACAGCTATTTTCAGGAATAGGTCACTCTCTCTCTCTCTCTCTCCTCTCTTCTCTGTCCCACAATTACTAACTGAGCACCTACTATGTGTCAGGTGCTATGCTCAAATCTGGGGATATAGCAGTGAATATGACAAGTATGGGGCCTTTCTCATGGAGGTCATAGGAGCTAGACTACAATCAAATGAACAAAGAGCAACGATCACAACTTAAATAGAAGGTGGGAGACTCTGTGGTACTGCTGGTTTGGACTAAGATGGTGGCAGTGGGGATGAAGAGAAGAGGATGAACTTGAGGCATGATTTTGAAGGTGAACCAATAAAACTTGCATTTCTACTTTAGAGGTAAGGGTAAGAATCGAGAGTGACTCCCAGGTTCATGGCTTGAGCAGTTGGTGGGTAGCTCCTCGGAGGAGGAGGAGCAGGGACTTTTGCATTTGATTGTGGTCTTGTTGAAGGAGGATTCATAAATGGAGTTAAGAGTTCTTCTTCTACATGCTAGGTTGAAGAAGCCTGAGACTTCCAGTGGGAAGTAGGCCATTGGCTGTATAGGTCTGTGGTTCAGATGACAGGCCTGTGCTGGAGACGTCATCTGGAAATTGTCAGAATAACAACAGGAAAGTGATGATGATAAATAACAAATGTGTAGTGTTGACTCTGTGCCTGGCCCTGTTCTAAGTGCTTTATAGTCAATCTTCCAGGAATCCCATGGAGTCGATACCACTATTATCCCTGTTGTACAGATGAGGTGGCTGAAGCATCCTGTTAAATCACTTAGTGTGGCTCAGACAACCGTTGAATTGAGTTAGAACTAGTAATGTAGATGATATGGAAAACTATGGAATTGCACGTCATCATTCAGAGCAAAAGAAGAGCAGAGAGCCAAGATTGAGCTCACTGCTTTCATCGCTTTGTTTTCCAACTCAGAAGTCTTTATTTGCTCCTACTGGAACAAAAGATAAAATGTCAGTTCCTTAGCCAGACTGTCAAATCTTTACATAATCTGTGCCCAGTCTGCCCTGGTGTCTTGCTGTTCCCTGTGTGATCGCCCCATTGTGCGAGGTCATCTCTCTGCTCTTCCTTGCGCTCGCTCTCCGCCTTCTCATTAATGTGCTCCTCTCCAGGATTCAAGGGCCCACTGTAGCCTTGAAGCCTCCAGTGCAGAAACTAATCATAGTTACTGCATGTCAAGGGCTTCCTGAGAGCTCGGAAAATGAGAAACAGGTTGAGGGCCCCCACTTTGTCCTTTCTGCTCATTTGCGTTTGGTTTTACCAGCATCTTCTTGGTAAAATGATGGAAAATTTTCACATAAGTAGCTCATCGACTTAGCAGGATCGGGATCACTTGAAGAATCAAAGGTCTCACTGTAGACTCAGACCACTGACTCGGAACTATATTCTGCTTTCAAGGGCCTTTTCTCCTTGAGTTGGGTCGCTGAAATTAAGAATGTGTGCCTGAAGTGACATGTGTGTCCTGAGCTTTCTGTCAAGCACTACCGTGTGGAATGGCGAAGCAGGATCAAAGAAGCCCAGCAGATCATAACTGGCCTTGCTCGGGAGCTTCCAGGCTAGGTAGAATGACGAGATGTGGGCATAAAAGGGGTCAGGCGATGGGTCCCACCAGCAGCACGGCTGGGCCGCTCCTGAGGTGAATCTGGTTCTCAGACTTGCTTATGCTGCCCAGCGTTTGAAAAGAAATTGTATTACTTGCCAAAATTTATAACTCGGGAGATTTTTCATAAAAAATCCCATTTCTCATTTCTCATCTTCCCTGGAAAACCCAGAAAATCAGACAGCCCTGAGGCAATGGCGAGCTGGAGCTGCGGAGTGGCTACACCTGTGTGCAGGCCCCCCCCCCCCCCGCTCCCCGCTCCCCGCTGTCTTGTGTCCTACCGCCACTCCTCATTTATGCTGCCTGCTGCTGTTTGTGACCCTTGCGGTTCAGTCCCGTGCCTTGTAATTAGAACGGGAGATATTACAGAATTCCAAAAGGAGTAGAGATCACTTCGGAGAGCACAGTGGAAGGAATAGAAGCTTTAGAGTCCGGCAGATCTAAATTCAAATACTAGCCCTGCCTGCCTCCTGTCAGTCTTCTGCCTTAGAGATGTGCTTTCCCTCTAGCTCCTTTTGTTTACGATAAAATGGGCAATATCACTTCCTTCACAGGGTTGTAATGAGCGTTAGCAATGACGTACACATAGTTCCTGACATGCCTGGCCCCTGGGCAGCATGCACTGTGGTTGATCCTATCCAGAAGTATTTGGAAACTTATAGAAAGAAGCCTGGGGGAAATAAAAGCACCAAATTCCAGATAGATTAAAGAGTTAAATCTAAAAAAATGTAGACTCTTTTTCGTTTCTTTTTTTTTATTAACCAAAAAGGAAATGTAGTTGTATGTTTAACTTCCCTCAGGATGAGAAAAGACTTTCTAAGCATAAAAACCATGAAGGAGAGCCAAAGAAAGGTCAGAGTTCACTCTACAAGTTTTTGAGCTACTCTACGTTAAATATCATAAACACAGTTAAGGGACAAATAGCAAATGAGAAAAATATTTGCAGAAACTATGACAAAGGGTAAATATCTCACTATCTGTGGTTACAGATCAGTAAGAAAAATACAACATCCTGTAGAACAATGGACAAAGAACGTGAGCAGAGAGTTCACAACAGAATAAATGCAAACAGCAAATAGACATGTGAAAAAGTGTTGGACTAGGTTAGTAATTAAAGAACTCTCTGTTTGAATAATGAGTTGTCATTTTCCCCCTAAATTGTTTAGGGGAGGATAAGTATTTTCCTGATGGAATTAGAAATTTCCACAACCTTCTTAAGAAAGCATTTTGGTACAACAAATCAAACTGCTTTAAGGATCCAGTAATTCCACTTTTGACAATATATCCTTAGAAAAACACCCAGAAATGTTTTGCCCAGGATCTACTTGCAGTAGCCTGCCTCCCTCCTTCCCTCCCTTCTTTCCTTCCTTCTTTCCTTCCTTCCTTCTTTCCTTTCTCCCTTCCTTCCATCCATCCATCCATCCATCCATCCATCCTTCTCTCCTTTCTTTCTCTCCCTTTCTTTTCTCTTTTTTTTTTCTTATCAGTACCGGCATATTAAAATCTCAGTGTCTAATAGTATGTTCCTTACTGCTATATTCTTAGCATTAGGCACAGTGCCTGACATAATATAGGTGGCCAAAAAATATTTGTGAGTTTGAAGAAGGAAAGATATGTTCATATAAAGGAATATTATAGAACCACATTTGCAAATACTGTACCTTTAAGATGTAAACACATGCTCACAATATAATGATACAAATGTAAAGTGCGTAATTATATTTATACAGTGTTTCCTGGGCATTCATTGCATGAATTCTGGATAATAGGATTATGTTTTCCTGGTACTTTTCCTCAGTCATTCCCGTATTTATTGATACGTGTGATAGCATATTTCAAAAGCGCAAGACCACATAATCCTCTTTATAGAACTTATCAGAGAGTAGGAAGGCAGACATTGAACCAGTAATTCACAAGTGTGTCGTTTACTTCAGTGAACTTGTGTTACTCTTACAATAGGAAGAAAAACTATGCTGCTGCTGATTTTCAAGCATTGATGGTTGCTTATAATTTCTAATTAGGATGCAAAAGGAGCGATTCCATGAAAACTCTATATAGAGCTTGTAAAATGTGAACTTAACCTTTCCAATGGAAAAAAAAATGTTGCGGTTTCCTGTCTGTTGGATAGTTAGTAATGATAGAATAATAAATACACCCAGATTTTTTCCCCTAAATACCATTTTTCTAAACGAAACTAGGGAGGCTTGTGTCAGGAGGTGGAGGTGAGATTGTAGAACTTTGGGAGGGCCCAGAAGACCTTGGGAATCCTAATCAAGTGTTCAGATAAACTGGCTGTGCTTGGCAAGGATGGAGGGAGAGTGTTGATCATAATTAATATAGAAGTATATATTTTTTGCTTTATCTGCTTGTGAAGTTTTGAGTGTATGGAAAACCAAATCATCAACAACAAAACCCACCTTGTAGACGGATTATAACCCTAAGCCTCTTTTTTTAAGTAAGCTCTGTGTCCAGTGTGGGGCTTGAACTCACAACCCTGAGTTCAAGAGTCATATACTCTACTGACTGAGCCAGCCAGCGCCTCTAAAAAGCCTCTTTTCACCAGGGTCAGGGATGGAAAATTTTATCCTATGCCATGGTTTTTTTAGGGGTGTTTTTTTTTTTTTTTTCTTTTGTCTCGAGAAAAGACCTAAGTAAATCAAAAGGGTCACAGAACCATTGTTTTGGTAACTTTACCATGCCTAATGGTCTAAACAGTCTGACTGGTGCTTCCAGTGTTGCTCATCCATTTATCAATTTGTGCCTTTATGCACTGCCGCGTGAGCTCCACTGGCCTTTTACGTGCTTCCTGACTGGAAGAAGTCTCTGCGTGTCTTGGTTAAGTTAAAGAGTGGCTCTGGGGTCTGTTGGCACTCTGGCCTCAAGAAAAGAAGAAAGCATT
Source organism: Acinonyx jubatus (assembly GCF_027475565.1). Classification (NCBI taxonomy): domain Eukaryota; kingdom Metazoa; phylum Chordata; class Mammalia; order Carnivora; family Felidae; genus Acinonyx; species Acinonyx jubatus. The sequence continues at coordinate 18,819,519 of NC_069390.1, read as the reverse complement.
TGTGAGCTCTGTGTTGCTTTGGTAGAACCCCTTGCCCTCTTTTCTATCTCCTTCCGCAAATTAGGAATGTGTTTTCTGAGCCAAGGGATTGGAAGGAATAAATAACAACCAGCAAAGTAATGACATCACCTCTTTCACTGGGTGCACTGGGTATCATTGTCTCTTTCAGAGACTGATTAAGAGTAGCTCCATGGGGCGCCTGGGTGGCTCAGTTGGTTGAGCGTCCGACTTCGGCTCAGGTCGTGATCTCGCGGTCCGTGAGTTCGAGCCCCGCGTCGGGCTCGGTGCTGACGGCTCAGAGCCTGGAGCCTGCTTCAGATTCTGTGTCTCCCTCTCTCTCTGCCCCTCCCCCACTCACACTCTGTCTGTCTCTCTCAAAAAGTAAACATTAAAAAAAAAAAAAGAGAGAGTAACTCCATCCCCGGGACACCTGGGTGACTCAGTCGCTTAAGCAGCTGACTCTTGATGTCGGTTTGGGTCCTGATCTCACGGTCTTGAGATCAAGTCCCGTGTCAGGCTCAGTACAGACAGTGCATAGCCTGCTTGGGATTCTCTGTCTCCCTCTCTCTCTCCCTCTCTCTCTCTCTCTCTCTCTCTCTCTCTCTGCCCCTCCACTGCTCGCACTCTCAATCTCTCAAAATAAATAAACATTAAAAAAAAAAATAGTAGCTCCATCGCAAGTGAAGGATCACCCCCTTCTGCTTTTATGTACAACTAAAGGTTATATTGGAAGTAGTGTATTTAAAATCAACTTGAGGCTTTTTCTCATTTGAAAAATTCAGATCTTAGGAACATTAAGTGAAACGTGGCTCTGTTGAACATCACTTTCTATCAGTGCTGGTATTTTCCCCTTGCATCTGGAATTCTTTCTCACTTGTTACGTCTATTCCCGGTGCATGTTTCCAGGCAGAATTACAGCGCTCACCCCGTCTCTTCCATTGGCCTTGGTACTCCCTCTTCCCTAATAATGTTTTTACTGTTCTAAGAGGTCTTCGTCTCAGAATTGTCTTTGTGTCTGGCTCAGTGTCTTTCCTCTCTACTTCATTTTTCTGCCCTGTCCTTGTGCCTGTGCTGGAGTTATAGACGAAGACTCCGCTGCACTCCCTGAGTGTAGGGCACTCCTCCTGTACAGGGCAAGAGGTCTGCTCCTAGCTGTGTTGAATCTTGATTTGGCAACTGACTTTACAGCCCCAATCAAGGAGCCCTGAGCCCTCTAATCTCATGGCTGATGCACTCCCTTCTGATACCTTTTCTCCGGTAGGACATACATTTGTGGTTGGAATCCTTTTTTATAGAGAGCTGCTCAGCTTTTCTGAGATGCAGCTGGGCCACCCGAGAACAGGGTCACCTTCCCACTGCTCTCTGATTGGCTGACGGGTCAGAGGTTAATGCTTCACGCTTACTTGCTACTGAAAAAGAAAAGGTGGCAGGCACAATTAAAATCAATCACTGAAACCAAAAGTTATGTTTAAACATTGCTTTTATCTTCTGCCTGGAAAAGTTATGACTGTGCTCGACAAAGTCACTGCCAAGGGTTGGGACCTAGAACTTAAACTGTTTATGCAAGTTCATTATTGTTTTGATTTTGATTTTCCTGAAGGAAATCATTGTAAATAGTTACATTCTCTGAAGCAGTCCTGCAATAATAAACATAAACACAGTATTGCAGTGAAATCAATCCTGCAATAACCTAAATGCAGTCCCTTGCATCCGAAGTGAAGCAGATGGATGGGTGGATCTGCCCAGAACGGAAGTGGAAAGATCAGGAAGGTTGGGTCTCAGCTCTTGATAAGCTCTTCGTTGCTGTGAGCACGGAAGTTGTTAAACGCACCCCTTTGTTGGCTGCGAAGGAAGAGTGACCCCCACCTGTTGGCTGTTTCGCAGGCCACTCTGTGAAGCTTCCATCAGAGGACTGGACATGAATGGACTTTGAGCTCTCTGGAAGAGAGGGGCAATGTGAATACAAGGCATTTGTATCCGAAGTGTTGTGATCTATGCTCTCAGGCTTAAATAGCCCGTCTCAGTTTGCAACACTGTTCTGGTCAAGCCAGAGCTCCCTTCTTTACGAAAATCCTGCTGCTGACTATTCTGGAAAGAAACAAGAATGTATCTCCAAGACACCAGAGGAGCTATAGGAAGAGTTGTGACTAGTTTAACATAGGTACCAATTAATGAATTATCATAACTTCTGAAAAAGCAGTGAGAACTCATCACACCACATCTTGTTTAAAAGCCTTGTTTTCCACACTATGTCAGAACACAGAGCATGGCATAAAGCAGATGTAAGGAGTTCTCGTATGAATGACTTAATTTCTTCACAGGTCAGAATGGGCTGTTCTGCATTTTAGATGCTGATAATAATAGCTGGCACTTATACTGTACTTAATATGTGCCAGTCTCCAAGGAATTTACACGTATTCGATCGGTGGAGGCTCATAACAGCCCTGTGTGGCAGGTCCTGTCATCATCCCCATTCTACAGATGAGTAAATTAAGGTACCGACGGTGACACAGCTTGCCTAAGGCCAAACAGCTGCCAAGTGACAGAACCAGTATACGAGCCCCTATAGTCTAGCTGAGTAGAGGTTTGCATTTCTTGACCATCGTCAGCTTCTGTTGCATCTTGATCACACCACAAAAAATGTAGTGCAATGAATGCTGTTTTCTAGGAAGAGAATGGAGACTACACCTATGTGGAAAGAGTGAAGATACCCTTGGATCATGGGACCTTGTTAATCATGGAAGGAGCTACACAAGCTGACTGGCAGGTGAGAACATGCAAGTGATTTGGATTCACTCCTATGGAGGCAGTGTCCTGACAGCTTGTGATTGTTAATTTCTGTAACAGATGTGAAAAAGCAAGGTGCTTTTATTGTGAGCGAGAGGCGGTAGAGTGATGTCATTATCAAGGAGTTTTGATGCTACTGACAATCAGAACGGACCTCTGTGGCAGCAACATGCAGCAGAACTTTCTGTGACAGCAGAAAAGTTCTGCATCTCTTAGGTCCCCATGTAGTAGCCTCTAGACACACACGACTATTCTTCATCTCTTGAAATGTGGCTAGTGTGTGGAGGGACTTAAGTTTGAATAGCATCAGGTAGCCAGTGGCTAGCACATCACCGTGGGCCGCACAGCTCCACGGCTCAGGCCAGACCGTAAAGCAAGGTCATGTTTAAGGTGTGCAGGTTCACGTAAGAGCACTTGGCACGAGAGTGGAATTTCACGCCTGTCTTTGGTCTCAGCCGTTTACATGCTGTTTTAGGAGATTGGGGGAAATGGCAGGAAGCTGAGAGGAAGAACAGGTAGAAGAGGTGAAAATACTTCACTGCGAGGGCGCTGGCCAATCAGAGCAATGGTGGTGGGGGAAGTGTTCTTCAAAGAAGAAAACCTTTCTCCGCAAGACTTCCAAGAGCTCATTGGTACTTACGGGGATCGTGGGACGGGGGTCCGTCTCCTCATAAATGTGTTTATGTCAGAGTTGTCTGTGTTTCCATTTAGCATCGCGTGCCCAAAGAGTACCACTCCAGAGAACCGAGAATAAACCTGACCTTTCGGACAGTTTATCCAGACCCCAGAGGGGCGCGCTGGTGACGGGCGGTCTTTGTGAGGAGCTCTGCTGAGACTGAGCTGAGACTCCCACCCTGAAGAGACTTCCAGAGGCTGGTCCAGCTGATCTCGAGGTGCAGCTGCTTAGAGGGTGAGGGTGTGGGTTGCTTCCCAGCTTGGAGTCCTGTTAAACGACAGCTGGCCTCCCCCATTCACAGTATGCGTACTGTGGGGACAGTGCTCCCTGCTCACATCCTGAAATCGTACACGATATGTTCTTTAGGCAAATTAAAAACTGCTGTGGCTGTGCTCACGAGGGATTTTGTCCGTAAGCAGTTTTTCTCTTGCCCTCCCTGCTTCACTGGAAGAAACGTGAATGTGCTTTGCCTCCAGGGTAAATCCGCACGTGTTCATTCCTTGTGACTTGGTGAAATAGAGCCACAAATATGTGTCAGCGACTCCGGAGCCCCCGCAGGCCCACAGCTGTTGAGACCCAAGCAGAGGTGGCTTCTCAGAGCTTTGTGGAAGGCTGCCCTGACTCCTCAGCATCTTGGCTTGTGTGCTTTTGTCATGGAAAGCTGCCTGCTCTGGGAGCACTCTATTTAATTGAGTCTCTTTCCTGGGACACAGACAGGTTACCGGCCTCTGAACGAAGAGTGGAGGCCATGTTCTCTCGCCCAGCCATCTTCAGGCAGCCGCCTGGGTACTTGTCACATGAGAGAAAACTGTCCCTCAAAGGCAGAAGTAGGTGAGTGATGTCATGAGAAATTTAGGCTGAAGAACAGCAAATGTCCTGCTGGTGACAGCTGTCCCACATAGATGAATTTCCCCTAGAGAATAACTGGAGTCATTTGAAGCCAGATAGAAGCGGGAGCCGTCCTACAGGGATAGACTCAGTTACCTAATAGTTGTCTTTACTTTGAGTTCCAGGGGCCCTATGATGAAAATTTTCTTCTGACTCAGTGCTGTCTTAGACACAAGTTCCCGAGATTCAGCGCTTAGTCCATGATGTCACCAGGTTCCCCAAACAGAACAGAGTGGCTGCCCTTTATTGCATCATAAAATCACATGTCTTCTTGACCTGTTGACTTAGGAGCACTGTGCCAAACTGTTTCCAAACCAAGATATGGAGAGATACTTGAGAGAAAGAAAATGGATGAAAACAGGACAAGAGAATTAGAGTTTCCCTAGCTGCCTGTGGGGAAAATTTACAGAGCCTTCTTGCTTTTGATCTTGTTTCCAAGATTTATGGCCTCTGTGATTTTGGTGAAGTGCCAAAGACTGGGCAGGCTCTTCCCCGCAACTCAGATGTAATACCGGGCCTGGCCAGGCCCTGTTCTTTGACAGTCTTTCTGGCTTCTTGCATTGGGTTTCTCCCCACCCCATTTTTTAAATGTTTCACATGTGGATGGCTCCTTTTTGTAAAAAACACGAAGTGCTTTATAAAATCTGGGCATTATAACGCGCTTTTCAGTGAGGGAAATACAAATCACTGTAAAAATAAAATAAAACGTCTGATCCCTAGCTTTTTTCTTTAAAAAAAAAATGTTTTTTTAATGTTTGTTTATTTTGGACAGAGAGAAAGAGCATGAGCAGGGGAGGGGCAGAGAGAGAGGGAGACACAGAACCTGAAGCAGGCTCCAGGCTCAGCTGTCAGCACAGAGCCCGATGCGAGGCTCAAACTCACAGACCGAGAGATCGTGACCTGAGCCGAAGTCGGACACTCAACCAACTGAGCCACCCAGGCGCCCCTCCTAGCTTTTTTCTTATTAAACAAAATCTGGCCAGGGTGGTACAGCCAGCTTTGGTTTTGAGTTTGATGCATGACATTGGGAAATTCCTCTTCCATTCCCACAAACGAAAGAACTGGCAGATGGTTCCCAGCCTTACGGCATCCCTCCTAATGGGTCATGATCTCCCCTTGCGTCAGCTGCAGATTTGATCTCTTCACTCATCGCTGCCATGTCTGTCAGGGAAATGAATTCCTACTCGACAGCTGACAGCCTGGGCCACCACCTGGGCTTCTTCATCTGAGAGCAGCAGTCTTAACTTTTGTCGCTTGCTGTCCAGTGCTAGAGTGCTAGAACTGCCTTTTTTTGTTGTTTTTTTTTGTTGTTGTTGTTGTTTTTTACCACTAAGATAATGTCCCTTTTGAAATGAGAAGGTAGGTACTTGCCGTAGAGTTAAAGTACAGGGTTTAGGACTGGACGGGAATTCCAGAACCAGGCAAAGGTTGCTCAGTCACTGTACCAACTTGTTGCTGTGTTTTCCGGGCCGTAGGTCTTAACTAGGAATTAGGGGGAAAACTACTTTGCCGACATTACTTATAAAGCAAGAGGAAGCAAATGTAACAACATGGCATGAAGAAAAACAGCTTTAGTTTTTTGCTTCCCTTTTTTTGAGCTTTAATAACCTGCTAGGCACTGTCCTGGGAGCTTTTTATACATAATCCCTAATCCTCCCCACAGCCCTGCAAGAAAGACGTACTATTTCCATTGTAGAGACCAGGCAGCTGAGCCCCCAAGAAGGGTTAAGTGATTTAATAGGACTTGTAAGCAGCAGAAGCAGAATTCCAACCACAGGTGAATCCTTAAACTGTGTGCTTCTTCCTGTGCCGTCATGAACTTAGGCTGAATAGTTTACTGGGCATCCCTGGGAGCCGGAGCCTCAGGGCTTGCCCCTGCACAGCTGGCCACCCAGCTCGCCCTGGTCCCCTGCTGGCAGAGCTGACTGCCAGGCCACCCTGTTTGTCCTCTGGCATTCCGGTACGTGAAGGCAGGCATCTGTAGCTCATCTCTCTTCACTACTAGCAGCTCCTGGTCAGAAACCGTCCTGCCAACTGGACTAATAATTGGCCATTTAACTAGGGAAGCTCTTTTTGGGGGGACAGAACCCAATTTCTGGCAATTTAGGTAAATTGTCATCCAACCTTCCTGCCAAGTGACCCAGAACAATGTTTCTTGGTCGTATCCCAGGAAACTCTCTTGAGGTAGATGCATGGTCCCTTCCACTCTTCACTCTAACCTGTGAGTCCAGCTGAGGGCTCTGAATGATGCCCAAACTCAGCATGAGGCTTCTTCATGATACTTCCCGACAGCCGTACTCCAGTCAGCAGACAGCCCAAAGAAACGGGTCAGGTTGTACACTAAAAATGTCTTGACAGGGGGCTCCGTCTGGGTGGTTCAGTATGGGTGGTTCAGTCAATTAAGTGGCCGACTCTTGGTTTCGGCTCAGGTTGTTATCTCATGGTTTGTGAGTTCAAAGCCCTTGCTGGGCTCTGCACTGGCAGTGTGGAGCCTGCTTAAGATCCTGTCTCTCTCTCTCTTTCTCTCTGCCCCTCCCCTGCTCATGCTCGCGCTCTCTCCCTCTCTCTCTCTCTCAAAATAAATAAACTTCAAAAAATAAAAATAAAATATAAAGATGTCTTCACAACAGGCAGCTTGCCTCAGAGCACAGAACTTGCCTCAGAACACTGTACCCCCAGCTTCAGATGGTATCCTTAGTACTGAAATCGCTATCCGCATTGTTGACTAAGCCACTAACTCAAACAGCATTGACTGTTGCTCATAAGTTCGGATCACGGCTCACAAACCTGACATTTCCTCGTGGTGCTCGCGTTCTGCGGCCTCCTTGGCTGATATGACCTTGTCCTCGTGTGTGGCAGGTCTCTCTGGGCCTGGTCAGTGTGTGGCACCGTCTCCTGAACTGTGTCATGGCAAACCCCTCAAGAGCTGAGTGGGTTCTGCACTGAGCAGAATGCCCCAGTTGGGGGACTTGAGAGAAGTCCCTGACACATGATGGGTGCCTGCCCTGCTGGGAATATTTCTTTTTTGAATTTTGGCAGCTTTTACTTGGCTGCAGATTATCTAAGACCTGCTTTGCCTTTTCTGGTCATAGTACTCGTAAACTGTTGAATCTAAAGTCTCGATGGCTTTATTTTTCTTAACAATGCCTTCGAAAAAGCCGGATGTTTCAATAGTGATGCATTCTGTTTGTTTAAATCGTAACCTCTACCTGGTTCCACCCACATGCTCTCCTCAGGAGGACTTAGTCTGCAGCTGTCCCCATCGTTCCTCCCCATTATCTCTTTGGAAAGAACTCTCACAGGAGATCCCTGTCAGTTTTGTGCTCCTGGAATCCATTCTTAAATATGGTGATTCCCGTGTCTGAGGGTCATTGGGGAAATGGCATCGATGTTTGTTTATTAGAGCAGAACACAGACTGAGGGTGCCTTTTCCAGCTGGCTTAGTTGCTACGCCCATTTAGAAGTGCCTTTCCAGCCTGTGAACAGAGCCCCATGTTGGGCTATTTTTTTAGTGTTAGAGCTGGGCGAGGAGCCCAGTGTCAGAGAGCCGCGTAGGAAAACAGGACAAGTTAGGCAGGACATTTGTAGCCTGCATCACCAGAAAGTGCTTTCTTAGATAAGCCGACTCAGAGCCGACCAACGTATGTGTGACAGCGTTGTCATTACAGTTATGTCTGTGCTGTCACTCCCCCTCATCGTACGGGTGATGTCACACCCCCTGAACACCAGGGACGGTCCCTCTTCTCGTGGGCCTCCAGAATTTGTGGGCATGTTCAGGCAGGACCCTGGCCTCTGACCCCACTAGCTTTTAACTCTGGACACAAATTATAAGTTTCTGAATGGGAAGGAAAGTTGAAAGGTGAAACCCAGAAGGGAGTGTGCAGACTGTATGTGTATGTGTGCGTGTATGTGTGCGTGTATGTGTATATACTGTGTTGGGCCTACTACGTCCCTAATTCTGATTTCTTCCTAAATGCAATCCTAATGAGGTGGTGGTTTTGTTTTTTAACCGGATAGGGAAAAGTGTACCTAGAAGATTGGTCAGATCCTGATACCTGGTGTCCCAGGGTGGGCTGGAAAAGGCCTGCAGGGCTAATTGTCAGCTAGCCTTCTGTGTTGTCTTTGGGCTTCCTCCACCTCGACCCTGGCTCCAGGCATGGGGGGAAGAGCTGCAGTCAGTGTCTCCTGGGGCTGGGGCTTCCTTGGTGCCTTCACCTGGAAGCACTGTAGAGATGCCAGGAGGAAGTGTGGGCCAGCATGGGGCTCTCAAGAGGGGCTGGGTGATCAGGTTGCAATTAGCCGCCTACGGCAGGAAAGGCGTGGGCAAACGCACTGTGACAAGCACCTGCCACACAGCGCCTGTGATGATCCAGATGCCCCTGGAAAGGCCATCAGGATGCACGCACCCTCCTGCTAGATGTGGCCCGAAGGTTTCCTGCTGCAGCAAGTGGCAGAGACTGTAGGGCTGCCTCGCCCTGAGAAGGCATGCCCCAGGCCCTTCTGCAGGTGCTGTGATGACCAAGTTTGTCCACAACAGTGGCTCTTGTCCTGCCTTTCTTGTCTGTACTTGAGAATGGACATGGGTGGGGCCCTAGGATGGGAATCCACACCCTCCAAAAACAATTGTGGTTTGAGGGCTGTATCCTCCCTGCCTAAAGAATGTTTCTGGTATGGGTGGATGAAGGATGCCATGGGGATGGGGGGTGCTTCGCAAATTCTGGCCCAGGGGTATTCAGGCTGCAGACCACCCAGGCAGGACTCAGAAGTGTCTTCCTGCACCCTTGTTGGTTAGAGAAAACTCTCCTGGCATGTTTCCTCTGAACTTGTCTAAGGGATTAACCCCCAATTTCTTCCCTGCACCCTCTCTCTGATAGCTTTTAGTCTCCATTCACCTGCAGTGAAGGGGAAAGGAAGACAGCTAGCCTAGAGGTAGAAATCACGGGGGAGTGTGGGTGTGTGGCTTCCCTCTCACTGCCCTCCCTCTCCCCCAGTCTGCCTCTGCCTGCAGCCTCCTGCCCTGCGCTGGGTGCAGGTGGCCAGAGAGGAGAGCAAGTGAGCTCACATGCACGCCTTGCCCTCGGTCTCCTAGAGTACTCCGAGGCTGTAAGTTAGGAGCTGCTCTCCCCATTGGACAGATGAGGAAACTAAGTTGCAGAAGTGCTCATCCCAGAGGCACCCAGGGAGTGAGGCAGAACAGGCATGAAGACGACGTATCAAGTGCGTAGGCCGTTGTTCTTTCTATCACTCAGAGGTTCTGTGGCCTTCTCTGAGATTTCTAGCTAAAAGCAGCACCTGGTGACAAGAGGGAACATGGGCACAGACAGCCCAGAAAGTCACAGTGCCCGTTGGGCTCAGCCCTCCGAGGAGTGGTCCTGGCGGTGTCGGTGCCGCACCAGCCAGGTGGCTCGATTCGTGGCAAGGATCCCTGCTGCAGCTTCAGGGAGCCTCCTCCTGCCGAAAATACTGCGAGCCGAGCTCTGCACCAAGTGCTGAGGGCAACTTCCAGTGAGACCGGCCTGGATCTGGCCTTGCAAAGGGGTGTGCCTCCACTTACAGCGCTGCCTGCAGGGGTGGGGGGAATAGAGAGCAGCCGCGACACCCCCACTCCTGCCGCAGCCTCCACATCTGTCGGAATTGCCGCCAGAGGGCCTCCGCTTGAGTGTCACTCTCCCCTTTATAGCTGAGACGCCTTGGACCAGTCAGTGAGCCCCCAAGCCTCAGTTCCCTCAGTGGCACAGCAGACACAGAAGACCACCTCTGCCAGGTCTCGTGAGGGCCGAGATCATGAATGCAACACTCCTGACAGTAATGTGCTCAGTAATGTAATTGTCTTAAGTAGAACGTTCAGCCCATCCCTGACCCTGGCGTGGGGTGGCTGCCCAGTGGCCCTGTGGTCCCTCCCTTCCTCTCAGCAGGCTCCCTGGGTGCCCACACCTCTGTTGCAGTCAGCCAGGGGAGGCCCAGAGGCCCTGCTTGGGAGGAGTGGCGAAATGAAATGGTCTGTGAGCGAGGCTGAGCATATTAAGATCCAGCTGCACTTAAGTGTCTCCTGGGAAGTTCTTTAGACCAAGTGACGAGAGCTCCCAGATGCCAAAGTGGCCTCCCATCAAGACTCCGCTCACTCTCTGCAGCCCCACCACATGCTCCCCGGGTGACTGGTCTCCTAATGCACCGTCCCCGGCCCCCAGCCCGATTCCACCACCTCTTCCCCCTGGGGCAGCGTTTGAGCTTTCCCAGCCCAGCGAGCGGGTCACCAACCAGGCCCAGACGCACCCCGCCGGTCACATTGTTATCTTGTCCTCGCTGGCAGTTTCTAAATTCCGTACAGAACGCCTCGGCCTGGAAGATTAAACAAGATTGCCAGTTTGGAATTCTGTTCAAGACTAGGGCTTTTATGTCCACAGATTATGTATTAGATGCAGTGGGGAGTATATAAAAGGAGGACACAATCCCTTCCATTACAGATAGAAGTAAGCCGGCAGGGCTTTGAATTTCTCCCTCAGAATTAGTTTTTATTCCTAAAGGAATATGTGTTGTTTGCAAGAAATTGAAAAGAAAAGATAAAAAGAAAAAGGAAAATCATTATTAACTTTACGACCAGAGAGAACAGCTCTTCACGTTTTGCAGTGAATTTTTCCACGTATTTGTATACTTTAAGAAAAAAAGCTTCATACCGAACTCACCATTAGCCTTCCCATATCTAAGATGAACATTAGTGCATGACATTAATTACTGTTCCATAACATGGTTTTGAATGACTGCATAGTATTGTATGTGCTTGTGGTATTATGTAACCAGACCCACTGTGTTGGATATTTAGATTGTTGTTGGTGTTGGGGTGGTTTTTGCTAGTATTAGTAACTGTTCTGTTGGTTTTGGAAATCAGGAGAGTGGATGGTGGGAGGCAGGGTGGTGGTGTAGCCAAGAGCCCAGGATTTGGCCTCATTCAGACCTCAATTCAAATAAAAAGAACAGGTAACATTTTTATAGAGCCTAAGTATGGTGCCAGGCACTGTATTAAATGCTTTATGTATATTAACTCATGATTTATTAACCCTCACAGCAGCCCATGGACTAGGAACTAACTATTTTTATCCCCATTTAACAATTCAGGAAACAGAAGCACCACCCCTCCACTTACGCTTCTGTCCTGTGGCTAAACCTTTGTGCACATCTATTATTGTTTATTAGAATACATTCCTAAAAGTGGCGTCCTGGCTGGGATTTGGAAGGCTGTGCATATTTTTAAGGCCTTGAATCTATAATGTAAATGGCTTTCCACAAAGGTTACACCAACTGCTCCTCCTACCATTGGTGTTGGAGCATACCTGAGCTCATGCTGTGCTTTGAGCACCAGTAATGTGCCAGGCCCTGCACTCAGCATCCTATAGAGCTTCTCTCCTGGAAAGAGAAGCCGTCTGTGCCCTGCACAGAGCAAGCGAGCACTCAGTACATCGTAGCCAGCATTAGCATCAAGGTTATATTTTGTGTCGTTTGTTGAGAAAACAAGACACACACCTGGAAAACCTCAGTGACAGTGCAAAACAAGGGGCCCTGACAATGAGTACTGCAGGGCTTGGAGGAGCACGAGATGTAATTTGGGGTGGTGGTCAGGAAGGGCTGCCCAGTGGAGGGAGCACTTGCAGGATGGGAAGGAGGACTGTGAAATGACAGCCTGAAGGCTCTTGAGCAGGGGTGGGGGTGCCCTAGGGTTCCTAGGTAGCTTGTGTCCAGGGCTTGTCTAGCTGGAGTGTGAGCTGGAGGAGAGACAGTGAGAGAGGCCTGGGAGCCATGGAGGGCTGGGAAAAATTGCATTTACCAGGAGGGAGTGAGAGCATGGGGCCGGAGGTGGGAAGACCTGTGGGGCAGGAGCCCAAGCAGAGAGATTGACGTGTGTGGCCTGGTGGGTACCCCTGGGAGTGGTGAGGAGAAAAGACGTTGGGTTTTCTGGTGCTGATAACACCCTTTCTCGCCATGAGTGCTGAAGCAAAAGAGAAACAGAGGACTCAGCTGTGAGGTCAAAATAGCAGCGTTCTTACCTGAGAAAGCTAGATGGGAGACCTTGATGGGCAGACTTCTTGCTACTCCTTCACCAAGTCTAGGGGCACCCTGGGCACTTGGGGCACCCTGTTCGGGAAACAGTACAGCAGGCTGTCCCTGCTAGCTGCCACCTCCCCAAGCCTGCAAGGAAGGAGATTCCCCATTTCCTTCCTCTAAGCTTCCCTATCAGAGAAGTCCCTGCAGGAGAAGTGTGGATGCTGCCTTTCCTCACTGCAGTGTGAGGTGAGAGATGCTTCCCCTATCCCCTTGCTGCCGTCTTCCCCTCAACCCAGATGCTCTGGGGGACAGTCCGCCAGGAATCAGCCAGGCAGGGTAGTGCCAAAGGTGTACATTTTGGTGCCATACAGACCTGCTTCTAGAGCAGGCTCCTCCACAGACAGCTGTGTGATCTTCAGCAAGTCTCTTGGCCTGAGTTTTTCCACCTATAAAACAGGATTGTTGTAAGAACTGAGTGTGATGTGTGTCTCTAGGGCGACTATTACCAAATAGTGTATAGATGTGAAGGAAAGTCCTTCACCCCGGGGGCGGGGTGGGCAGGGGCTCGCAGTGGGCTTGGGGCAGATCTCACTGCCAGTGGAGGTAGAATTACTTATGTGTAGACGGGTCTAGGACAAGGCCTCGGGGGCGACAGGCCCAGCATGGCCAAGAGAGACTGGGGTGACGGCTGCTTAGGGGTCTCTGTGGAGGCAGGTGAGAGAGAGTGTAGAAAGGGCCCTGGTTCTGGAGTGTTCCCACAGAGGGATAGTTGGGGGATGAAAGGAGGCAGGGAAAGAGCCAGAGTAGGACCAACCTAGAGGAAGAAGAGCCTGAGGATGTCCTGTCACAGCACTCCCACATGAAGCCACGGATTCTTCCTACTCTAGCCTGGGAACAACATAGAGTAAGAGTGGCCAAGGCAGAGGGTGTCTAAGGTTGAAAGACGAGCAAGGAATCAGGCCTTGGACAGACAGCCTGTGGGTACTGGGCAAGTAGTGTCCAACTGTCAGGAGACTGGGTTCCCGTCCTGTCTCTGGCCCCTGGGCCAAGCCTTTTCCTACCCTTGGCCCCACTTTCCCATCTGCAGAATACAGGGATTGAACCAACAATGTTTTTTATAGCTTTTTGACCAAAGCCCATGGTAAAAAAAAAAAAAGTGCACACACATACACACACACGCACATACTCCCTGTTTAAAAACTAAAGCTTCATGAAACAGTACTTTATTACATGTGTTTACTCTGATGTTTTTTGTTCTGTTGTATATCATTAAAAAATGCTGGTCTTGGGGGCACCTTGGTGGCTCAGTCGGGTAAGCGTCCAACTTTGGCTCAGGTCGTGATCTGATGGTTTATGGGTTTGAGCCCTGCATTGGGCTCTGTGCTGACAGCTTGGAGCCTGGGAGCCTGCTTTGGATTCTATGTCTGCCTCTTTCTCTCTCTGTCTCTCAAAAATAAATAAAAACAGGGGTGCCTGTGTGGCTCAGTTGGTTGGTTAAGCATCCAACTTCAGCCCAGGTCATGATCTCACGTCTCGTGAGTGCAAGCCCCGCATCAGGCTCTGTGCTGACAGCTCGGAGTTTGGAGCCTGCTTCAGATTCTGTGTCTCCCTCTCTCTCTGCCCCTCCCTAGCTCACGCTCGCTTGCTCTCTGTGTCAAAAATAAACTTTGAAAAATAAATAAATAAATAAATAAATAAATAAGTAAGTAAGTAAGTAAAAACATTAAAAAAATTTTTTTTTAAATACTGGTCACGGCCCTCTAGCTGTTGGCATGGCCCACCAATGAGTCACGCCTCTTGGTCTCAAAACACTGCCCCAGTTCATCTGGAAGATTCCTTTCTCCTCTGGCAGCCTGCAGTTCTGTTCCATTTCCTCTGGCCTCACGACCCTCATCAGCCGAGCCTTTGTGGTTTTCTTCTCTGTATCTGCGAACAGTGGTTTCAAGTCTCGGGTGCCAGAGACTCTTGACTGGCGTCATCAAGAGATGCAGGAAAGTCATCTTTGCAGGCGTCGTCGTGAGGCTGTGGTGCTCGAGTGTACTGCTCTGGGCGCCTCCCACCTGAGTTCACCACGTGAGGTCCTGGCTCATCCGCTGTCTGCCTGTGCACCGCGGCTCTGTCTCACATGCTGGGGCATCGTGAGTGGGGAGGGGCTCCCAGGCCTTCTGCATCTCCACAGGAAAGGAGGGGGTTTGGATGTCACCCACCCTCCCCTCCTTCCCCCACCCAGCTCTACTGCTTGGCCCACAGGACACCAAATGTTGGGGAGTAGAGCCTGTCCCAGTTAGAGTACCAGGCTCTTCTCTGGGCCCAACCCTCTTCACCCTGGCCCTCCTCCCACTGAGCCCCTCCCTGGTCACGTTCAGGAGCCACTGTCATGGGAATGACTGATAGATGAGAAGAGCTTTAGCAACTGATAGACCTGGGAGCAAATCCCAGCTCTATCTCTGCCTGGCTGTGTGGCCTTGGGAAAGTTCCTGAACATCTCTGAGCCTGTTGCCTCATCTGAAGCTTGGAGATAATAACACCTATCTCAGAGGATAAGCATGAGGCTGCAGTGATAGGTTCAATGTGCTTTGTGTTTGTGACATGTCCAAAGTATGCAAAGAGACTGGCGCCCCGCAGGCATCTCGTGTCCACTGGGAAGCCTGAGGCAGTGTCTGAAGAAGAAGATAGGCAGGGCTTGAGGACAACAGACTCTCTGGGCCCCCAGAATGGGCCAGCAGCTGTTTACAAGGCTGATGGTGTGCCCTGTCTCAAGGCCAGGCTCAAAACACATTACACGGAAGGGCATCTTTTCAACACTGATTTCTTGGAATCTGTTTAAAAATTCACCCTCCTACAGGGCTAGTTTAACCTCAGTATGTTTTAATAAATCATCTAGTTTTGTCAGGGAGAAGGATGGGGCAGGCACGAGGCTTCCACTATCACAGAGTAGTGAGAAGAACTTGCTAGCAAATACCAGAACGAGGGTAGTTTTGAGAAGTCTTGAGAAGCTGTTAGCTTATTTGCATGCTGTCGCCTATTACCAAGGCTGCAGGAAAGTCATCTTTGCAGGGTGTCTTCAGAGCCCACAGCACTTCCTTCTTGGTGCCCACCCCCTCCCTCCATGCTGGTAAATAATTGAAAAGTAGCTTTAAGCCAGGCTGGAGACAGGCATCAGGATACCTCTGTCATCTGAGACTGCAGTTCCCAGAGCTTGGAAAGCAGTTCCTTTGAGGGCTCCTGTGCACCTTGGCTCTCGATAGCTACAGAAACTGGGGCTCCGACAGCCAAACTGACTTGCCCAAGGCTGCACAGCTCCAATAGCAGAGGATGGGAGGCCCTTCGCAAGACTTCCTTATGCAGCTGGGACTTGATGGTGCCTGGGAGAACCTCTGACCTCCTTGCCTCTGTGTTCCTGGCCAGCTCCCGCTGCCCTCTGCTCTGTTTTGGCAATAACCAGAAGACTCTCCTTCCAAGGCAGAGGCTGGCACTTTAACCTTGGAACATAAGTGAGTCCCTGAGGCTTATTTTAGACAGTGCATGGGGCTGGCTCGTGGTTCACTAGAGGCAGTGAAACTTCCTAGGATCTGAGGCTGCAAGCTCTGGCTTTATGCTTACTAGCTGGGGATGTCTCTGGGCCTCAGTTTCCCAGTCCATATGTGAAGGGATAATGCCAAAGAGACCCATTCCAGAAAACCTGTCTTCCCTGAGGACAGTGAGGCTAGGTAAAGTCCAGGACTGGGTTCCGTCCTGACTCTGCCTCCACGTTGCTACTTGCTATGTGCACTTGGTCTAGTTCCCGCCCCTTTCTGGGTCTCTATGACCTCATCTCAAGAGATAGCAGAAATATCCCTGCCTTAGCCACAGGGAGGAAAAAACTGCTCTGCAAAGCTAAAGGGCCACAGATTGTGTGGGATTTCATCCTTACCCATGTAGTGGTTCTCAGACCAGTGGTCCTTGGAGAGGGACACTCAGGCCTTCGAGAAAGCACACGAGAAAGAGCCACAGACTCTGGACCGTCTAAGCTGTGCCAGGAAGCAGGCCCTGGCAGGGAAGTGTGCTCCCATTACCCATATCAGCAGAGCCAGGCCCACAGGCTGGCCATGATTCTTGGGAGACTTCCCTGGGCTCTGAGTCCCTGAGGCAGTGTCTCCCTGCCTCCACTCCAGCCTGCTATTCCCGGGGGCTCATCCTGGGAGTGGAGGGTGCCGGGGTGCCTCCCGCGGTGGGACCAGTGGGACCAGCCCTGCCATGCCAGCTCTGGCAGCCTGCCTGCCGGCAGCTGGTATCCCATTGCACTGTCTACAGTGAGGCCCAGATTTAGATCGTGAGCTCATTGTGGCATGAATGGGGCCACTGGGGTGTGGGTGCTGAAGGCTGAAGGTCTGACTTGGGGATCTCACTGAGGGGTCTCCCTGGATCCTCTCCCTGCTCTCTCCGTCTCTCCCTCTCTGTGTCTCTCGGGCTCTCTTTCTCTCCCTCTCTCTCTCCCTCCCTCCCGTGCACACTGACACCCCCTCTTGGAGCTCGCTGGGGATTGTCATGGCAACCCTCCAGCAAAATTATCAAAACACTTTTATGCTCACACTCGTACCAGACGAAGTGCTAATTCTGAGTGAGGCAGAAGCAGTTGGTAGGATGCTGAAGTCACAGGCTTTGTATGGAAGGCTTGCTGGGGGGCAGAATGGGCACTAGCTAGAGGTGAGGGGTGGGGTCAGGAGGCAAGAAAGGCCCTGCCACAGAGGTTGTGTTTTTGTTGACCCTTCCGCCACCTACCCACACCTGGATGCACGCACACACGTTTGTACACACACACACACACACACACACACAGTGGCTGGGCCGAATACACCCATAGTGCAGATTGACCCAAACAGCAACATCTGGAATAATATCACCTCATTCAGCCCTTGGAGGACTGAGATCAACTCTGGGCAGACTTCTGTGTGAGTGTAGGGGCAGAGCCACCTGACCGAGGCTTCTAGCTGGCAATCGGTCTGTGCCAGGGTGGCAAACCAGTCACAGGAAGGGGCCTGACCCTCTTGTCCCCTGAACCCCAGGAAGCAGAGGAGCATCTGTGAACAGAACTGCCCCAAGCTGGTTCTTTCCGCTTTGCTCTGCTTCTCTGCATCCCCAGCCAGACTTGGCATCCCTGCTCCCATCTGACCCGGGCTGGGGTACTGCAGGCTCCCTTGGAAACAAAGCCCTGTTAATAGCTGAAGAACTGGTGGTTGCTTTTTTTAAACCCGGGCTCTGCCCAAAAGCCAAAGTGTGGGCGGGGATGGTGGAGGAGGTGGTGGCAGAAGCCCCTCCCCTGTCTGCTACCATCTTCCTGCCCCATCTGCTCCCCCAGCAACCCCCACCATGGAAGAGAGCCTTCCCCCGCAGCCTTAGCCTGGGCCGTTTGCCACTCTCTGGCTCAAGAGGAAGCATCTCCTTCTTCTGAATGGGTCACCTCATCCCTGATCCCCTGGAGGATTCTAAAATGTCACAACTGGACGGGCCCCCCGTCAATGAGTCTGCTTCCTCACTTCACAGATAGGGAAATTAAGGTGGGAGGTGGGAAGCAACTGGTTCAAGGCCACAGTACATGGGTGATGGAGCTGATACCACATCCCACGTGTCTGACTGGTCCAGTGCTGCTCACATCACATCAGGGGGACAGTGAGATGCGGTGGTCCAAATGATGAGCACTGATTTCTAGGTCAGGCAGACCCGACTTTGAGTCGACCCGACTTAGCACTGAGTGGGACCCTGGCAAGCTACAAAGCACCCTGAGTCCTCATCTGTAAAATGGGGATGATAACTAGGCTCCCCCTTAAAGGACGCCATGGGCATGATTTAGGTAAAGCTCTTGCAAAGCACCATTGGCAGAATGCCAGACACGTTCTGTAAATTACACATCTGTAAATGTTCAACAGGTGACATTTCTATGTCCCTCTGTAATTACAGGTCTACCAAGAAGAGGAACCATCCTTCATCCCCTTTAATGACTACCCTCTGCCCCACTGAGCCAGGGGGAGGCAATTTAGATTGTCCTGGAAAGCCAACACTGACCCAGCAAACTCAGCAAGGCCCAGAGGGCAACAGACCCCAGGCCCTGATTTCCTGGGCAGGCCTCCAGGACCCCCAGATCTGCACACCCCTCCTTCACACATGCAGTTCTCACTGGTTCTCTCACCCCGTGCACCCCATGCACCCTTGGAGGAAGGTAGATAGGGGGTGGAGGTTCTGTTGAAAGAGGCCGATATCCCCAGATAACACCCTAGGGCCACCTTTGGGCACTGGCAGTAACACCTGACAGTGGAGACATTGCTTAGTTACATAGAGCTTGCCATTGCTCTGTCTGGCTTTCCCCTTGACATTGTGAGTCAGGCAGAGAGCATAAGTCACTCAAACCCTCACATGCCCTCTGGAGCAGGAGCTCCTTGGTGCCTTTCCCTCCTCTTCTCAATCATGTTGGGGGCTGGGGAGGTTTGAGTATGAGATAATGAAAACAAAAGCAACTTGTATTTCATGCTTAAGACAGGATGGGTGGGCACTGTGCTAGGTGCTTTCCATACACTAATTGTGGACTCCCAGCAGCGTTGCTTATGCGTCAAGGTGCAGATAAAGGCGTCTCAGAGAGTGTGACCTGCTCAAGGTCACAGAATGAGCTCAGGGCGGAGTGGGGTTAGTATCTAGTTTTGTGTTCTCCTGACCTGACAGTGGCCCTTGGCTGACTCCTATGGATCTAGAAGGACACAGAACATCTGAAAAGGCCACCGAGGCCTGGGGTTGGTCCTCAAGACATCCTGAGAGGTAGAGAGCGGTGGATGGGGGAGGCAGGGGTTCAGTGGTAGAACAGAGGAATCTAGGTCATGTGGGAGCCCAGATTCCATCCTTGGGGGGAGGACCATCTCTCCACCCTCCTTTCTCTTCCTGGAAGCCCCCTGTGAGCAGGGCCCAAAGCCAGACTTCCAGACAGAGTGGAAGCAAAGAGGGCTGATGTCGTTGTTAACCTGGGACCATTGCTGTGAAGCACAGGCCTCCTTTCCTACTTTAACCTCCCTGGGGCTGGGGCTAGGGGAGTCTTCTATCCAGGGAAGCTGAGAGGAGTGACCTAGGGTACCCCAGTCCCTGGCATGGGAATTTGGGGTCTGGAGGAACTGTGTGTGTATTGGGAAGAAGCCCTGGTGGAGATGACATTGCCCCCTTGCTGATTGCCAGGAGCCGTGGGAGCAGAGGTCATGAGGAGAAGAGGAACAGGGTGGTGGTCCACTCAGGAGGAACCTGGAGCACTGGCCTGGCTGCTGGGGAAAGACAGAGACTGGCAGTCTAGTCCAGCGAGGAAGGCAGACCATGCTGATGAGGGGGACAAACAAGTGAGAAGGCCTTTTAGTTAGTGGTGTAGAGTGACTGAGGGACAACCTTAAATAGGGTGGCCAGGGAAGGCTGCTCTGACGAGGCAGCTTTGAGCTGAGGCCTCTGCAGTGCAGAGCACACAGTGGCTTGCCCAAGGCCACACAGGAAGTTCAGGTAGAGCCAGGCTAGGACCTGTCTCTGGACTCCCATTGTAATCTTCTCCCTCCTTCTAGAAACATCCTTCTCTTGCATTTTGACATGTTCTCCTGGTTTCCCTTCTACACTGCTGGACATTGCTTCTCCGAGCCCTTGACTGGTCCCAACCCTTCTTTCTCTGGAAAGTGGGCTTTCCCACACTTTCCCATCTGTCCCCTGAAGACTCCCAAACTGTCCCCTCCATCCCTCACCTCTCCCCTGAGTTCTCCCAGTGTCCCGCTTGACCTCTCCACTTGGATGTCTAATGGCTGTCTTGGTTAAGACAATGCTGAGTCGATATAATAGAGACCTGAAATTAGAGAAGTTTAAAAATATTCAGTTGACTGCTTTCTCATATAATAGCTCCAAGGGAAGTGTTTCAGGTTGGTAGATAGCTGTGCCTGACAGGGTCATTAGGGATCTAGACCAACATGAAGCATCCAGGGTCTGTCTGGTGATTAGTCTTCCAGTCTGTGTGCGGAAAAACATGGAAGCATGGGGCAGGATTCTCCTCTTACGCAAATTGGGGCAGAAGTTGACTTCTGCTCACATTCCACACTTGAGAGTTTAGACACTTGGCCCCGCCTCAGCTGGAAGGGAAGCTGGGAAATGTGACCCAGCCGGGTGGACAGCTAGCAGTTTCTGCCACAGTCCCTTCTAGAAATGTGAGCACTTCCCTGTCTTGGTGGTGGAGGAGGTTCTCTGGGGCAATACCCATGTCCAGTGTCTCCCTGATCCTTGGCTTTGCCCCTAGCAAGTTCCTTCTTGTTTATTACTCTTCACTACCACCCGACAGTATTGAAAGTCTGTTTTCTTTGAGCACATATCTGTGCTGTAACAATCAAGGGCTTTTGAAGTCCAGCCTTGCAACTTTGTTGGTAATAATAATTCCTTCAAAAACTTAGGACGTCTGTCTGCTTCTAGTCAGTTCCATGGGCCAGCAACCACACCTTAGAGCTCCTTTCTTGTCAGAGTTATTAAGTCTGTCTGCCTTGCCCAACTCATCTCTTTCTCAATTTAAATGAAAGTTATCCTAAGGGCATCTGAAGTAATAGACTTGAATGACAAGGCAACAGTGCTAACGTAATACTTCGCTACAGGGCTGATCCCTTTGCCGGGCCTAGCGTTCGGCCTAACAGACAGGCTTTAAGAGAGGCTGCAAGCCACAACAGTCTGATCTCCTGCTCCTTGGACAACAACAGCTGGTTTTTCCAACCCTGACAACAGCAGTTTTCTGTATTATTTCCTCCTCTGTTCATCTCTTCTCACAAATGAGCCCATCTCTTTCCTGTAGCATCTTGCTCAAAGCATCACTGGGCAGCCAACATGTGCCAATGTTTTTAGCTCTTTCCAACTATTTTTCTAGAAATACAGGCTCAGCAGGCATGTGGTCCGTCTTCCAAATTAGCACAGGTAATGTTTTCAATAAATGTTTTGTCGTAGTGTAAAAAGGGTCACCAACGTTCCATCCTCACTAATTGTTTCCGTATTGCTTACCACCTGTTGGCTGAGCCAGTGCCACATATTTTAGGGTTTTCACAAACGGCAGCTTTGCATTCCTGTTATTAGTTTCTGTATTAGAGAATACTGCTAAGTTGCTGTTAAAAGCAAATCCCAGATATAGTGGCCTTAAGATTATATAAATTGACTTTTCTCTCACATAATACAGTTCTGATATGAGCATTGCTCAGGCCAAATCCATTAAAGTCAACCTTGATCCCTCCCACTGTCCCATCTAATCCATCAGCAAGTACTCTCATCCTCTCCTCAGACAAATCCCCAATCTGACCGGTTCCCTACATGTCCACTGTCTTCACCCAATCCATGTCTTCGGTGTCTGTATCTGGGGGTGATGTAACAATCTTGTAAGTGGGCTCCCTGCTTCCTCCCCACCCCTCTCCAGTCCACACTTTACATGGCAGCCAGAATGAGCTTTTAATAACATGAATTGGAGGGGCGCCTGGGTGGCTCAGTCGGTTGAGCGTCCGACTTTGGCTCAGGTCATGATCCTGCGGTTTGTGGGTTCGAGCCCCGTGTCGGGCTCTGTGCTGGCAGCTCAGACCCTGGAGCCTGCTTGGGATTCTGTGTCTCCCTGACTCTCTGTCCTTCCCCCACTCACACTCTGTCTCTCTCTCCCTTAAAAACAAATAAACATGAAATTAAAAAAAAACATGGAGTATGTAGCTTGCCTGCCCCAAACTCTTCAGTGCCTTACCATTACCCTTAGAATAAAATGCTGTTTAAAAAAAAAAAAAAAAAAAAAAAAAAAAGAATAAAATGTTGTCTCCTTAACCTTAACATGGCTGTCCAGGCCTTCTGTGACCATCCCTTCTCATTGCCCTCACCCACTCTGCTTTAGCCACACGGGGCTTTCTCACTGTTCCCTGAATAAGCCAAGCTCTTTCCTGCCCT
The DNA here is from genome assembly GCF_027475565.1 of Acinonyx jubatus. Lineage (NCBI taxonomy): Eukaryota > Metazoa > Chordata > Mammalia > Carnivora > Felidae > Acinonyx > Acinonyx jubatus. The sequence goes on along the minus strand of NC_069390.1, from coordinate 18,797,195 downwards.
AGTTAGTGCCTTTGCACTAGGGTTCCCTTTGCCTGAAACGCTCTCCTCTCACTTGGTCACACTCTGGTTCCTTCTTCGTATGCCACAGGGCAAAGGGCTTCCGTGTAAGATAGGAGTGAGGGCTTAGGAGCTAAGTAACCTGAGTTTGAATCTCAAATCTGCTGCTTACTAGCTGCGTGACCTTGGGTAAGTTTTTCTATCTGTAAATGGCAATAAGAAAAGTGCTTGTTATCCAAGGTTGTTGAGAGGATTAAATACAATACTTAAACACATTAAATGTGTTAATGCGTAAAAAGTACTCAGAGCACGGCACATATTAAGCATATTAGCAGTGTTATTATTGTCCCTTAGGGTCACCTTAAATATCACCCACTCTGAGAAGCCTTTCCTGGCCACCCCTTCTGCACATTTCTCCATCTGCGTCCCTATCACACCACCCAAGTACATGTTCCGGTTGAGGTGTTTATTGTCTGTCCCTCCCACTGGAATGTAACTTTCGTGAGGACACGGACTATCCTGAGCTGGTACACAGGAGGTCCTTAGTGAATCTTTGTTGAATGGCTGTAGAGGGAATGGAGACCAAAGCCATGGATTCCCTCCTTTCCCAGCGGCCCTGTGAGCCTTGCTGGGCGCCTGTGGGGAAGATGGTGATGGGGAGCTCTGCTCTGTGCCTGCCATACTTGAGGCCCATGTAGTCTGGGGCAGTGCTCAGTTTCTTCTTGGGAGTCAGGAAAACTAGGGGACTTGCTCTCAGAAGCCCTAGGGGGCACAGGTGGGTACTCTCCTTTAGCAAGGGTCTATATTAGTATGGACTGTGCAGTCCGTGCTGCCTGGTTCCATCAGTTACTAGAGGACCAGTTACTTACCCTCTCTGTGCCTCCACTATCTCATATGTAAAGTTGGGAGAATACCAATTACCGCACAGGGCTATTATGAAGATTAAATAGGATAATATATGTAAAACGAAGCTCACTGGCTGGCTTGGAGTGAAGCTCTCCAGATTGTCGTTATTATCGCTGTTATTAGTGCCTATGCAAGTGTCATTCTTCTGAGCATGAATAGGGGGCTGGTGCCCAAGGGACTTGGGGGTGGGGTTGTGAGGAGACAGAAGACAGCTAGGGAAGGGAAGAACTGGAATGGGATCATCAGGGTGTACTTTTCTACGTGAATGCCTCCCTGCGTGTTTGTGTGTGTATGCATTTGTGTCTGTCTGGGGAGGGGGTGGCAAGGATCCAGAGAAGAAACCCAACCCGTTCTCCGAACTCAGTTCTGGAGAACCAGGCCCCCCGGGCGCTCCCCGCACCCGGCTCTCTCCCAGATGCGAGAAGGGCTGGGAACTGCCTCCACCATGCGCCCAACACAGAACCCGCGGCGGAATCATTAGCGTCTCTGAGTGTGTGCGTTTGGGATCACAGAGGGGGATGGGCACCTGCGGCGCCGCGGCCACCACTGTCGGCACGAACTTGGGGATCCCGGGACGGCCAGTGGCAGCCCAGCGGGGCCGATCCGAGGGCCCCTGCCTGCTCTCCGGCCACCCGGCCCAGCCGCGTGCTCCCGGGGCCTCGGAAGCTCCCGGAACCCCGCGGGCGGGGCCTGCCTTCCGGAGCCGGGTTGGCTGGGGGCGGGCGGCTCCGGGGAAAGGGCCGTTACTTTCCCAGAGCGGCGGGGCGACGTCAGGCGGAAGGGCGCGGGGCGCGCACGCTTTAAATGGCATTCGCTGTCATCCGAGCTCGCGGCCGTGTGGGCAGGAGCGGGCTATATAAGCGGCGGGCCGGGCCGCCGCGGGGCAGACGGTGACAGCCGCGGCGGCGAGCGCCCGGGAGCGCAGCCCAGCAGCGCGCGCCGAGCCCCGCGCCCCCCGACGGGCCCGCCCGCCCGCTCTCCCGAGGAACGCTGACCCGGGCCCGCGAGGGCCGCCGCCACCCCGCAGCAGATTTGGATCCCCCGCCCGGCGAGCCCCAGGCTGCTGCCTCCCGGGGGGCCCCGGCGCAGCGGCCGCCCCCCGAGAGCCCCGGCGCCCCGCCGCCCGGCCCCGGAGACGCGGGCGGCGCCATGGCGGCCGCCAAGCCCGGCGAGCTGATGGGCATCTGCTCCAGCTACCAGGCGGTGATGCCGCACTTCGTGTGCCTGGCGGACGAGTTCCCGCAGCCCGTGCGGCCCGCCAAGCTGTCCAAGGGCAAGGGCCGGCTGCGGCGGCCGCGCCAGTCCCGCTTCAAGACGCAGCCGGTGACCTTCGACGAGATCCAGGAGGTGGAGGAGGAAGGGGTGTCCCCCATGGAGGAGGAAAAGGCCAAGAAGTCGTTCCTGCAGAGCCTGGAGTGCCTGCGCCGCAGCACGCAGAGCCTGTCGCTGCAGAGGGAGCAGCTCAGCAGCTGCAAACTGAGGAACAGCCTGGACTCCAGCGACTCCGACTCGGCCCTGTGAGGGGCGCCGCCCGCCCGGGGACCGAGAACGAAGCCCCAGAGGACCGGCGCCCCGCACTCCGGGGACCCGCGAGGACCGGGACCTCTCGCGCGGCCGCGAACTGCTCGGTGCGCCCCGCGCTGCGCTCGTCCGGGGCCCGAGCACGCGGGGGTGCCGGGGAGGGGGGCTGCTTTCTTTGCCCTTGTAAATGTTTATTTTTTAACTCTTCCCAGTACGGACTCTGCTGTGAGTGTGTGCGGGAGGCGCGCCCGCGCTGAGTCGACCCCGGGTCGCCAGGGCTTCCTGGAGGGCCGCTCCACGCCCTTGTCCGATGGTTTGCAACTCCGATTTTGCACGCCGCTCCACCGTGCCCCCCAGCGCACACCCGTTCACACTCACGCCAACACACTCTCGCTGAACACTTTTATAATTGTTAGGCGCGGCCGATGGGACTTGGGGCGCAGCGCAGCTGCTGCTGCGGCCGGAGGATGGATATTTATTTTTGCATTGCGATGGCTGACGGCGTTTATTTAACGATCTTTTTACTTGGATATGTCTGTGAGGCTCCCGAACGGAGACAAATAAAGTCAATATATTTGCACAGTGCATTTCTCCAGGCTCTTGACTTCTTGAACCTTCGGGGACCAGGCTCCCAAGACTGGGGGAGGTGGGAGAAGGATGTGGCTGGAATGGGGGGGGGGGCAGGGATCCCCGGTGGAGGTAGCCCCACAAGCTTCAGTCGCCGGAACGAGGTCTCGCCCACGGTGCCTCGGGCCGTTACCCGCCTCCCCAAGTCGATCCACACCTGGCCCAGAGCGCTGCTGCCTCCCTGGTCTGTTCTCGGTCGCCGGCGTCCGGGATGGAGTGTAGCCGCTGGCTCGGCGAAGGTCAGCGCTGTGAGGACAGAGAGAACCTTCCTTGGTGCAGTTGACCACTCAGCGAGGCCGGGGGCAGGGTCATCGGCCCGCATTCACCGAAGGAGACCCCACTCACTCGGTTCCCCTTCCGGGCGACGGGTGGGGACATGCCCGAGCCATCAGTGGGAGACCTAGGCTGGGATATTTGCGTGGTGGGACCGACAGAGTGCTGCGCGTAACGCCGGGGCTGGGCGAGAGCGCCCAGGGGAGGCCCCGCGTCCCCCGCGCTGATTCAGCGCAGTGCCGGGCACCCCAGCACTGTCCCAGCCAACCGCGGCCGTTTCGGTTCCTTGGTCCCTTTCTCCAGCCTCCTATGCCCTCTTCAGCGTTCCTCAAGGAGGGTGGGGCATGGCTCTGGTCCGAGTCTGAAGGGCGCTTGGGTACCACCGCACCCTCTCTGTGTACAGATGAGAAAACAAACAGCGGAGAGGGAGAGGTCACATGGAAGGTAGTGGCGTCGCAGTCCTCTGTCTGGACTCCGCGTCCGGTGCTCTTTCTATCACACTGAGTCCCTTTCCAGTGCTCTCCAGCAGCTGCCCCGCGCTTCTGTGTACACCCTAAACCCTCTGGGTTAGCAGCATATAACACTATGACCTGGCAGTAGGTGGCGAACTGTGTAATAAACAACATTGAGTTGAGAAGGGCAGGCCCCCACGCTTGGGGCCCCCACCCAGTCAACCCCTCCAGGATTACTTCAGAGCTGACCCACCATGGCCAAACCCTAGGCAGAGTAGTTCAGAGACACGCAGAGAGTTTGAGTGCGGTTCCTACCCCTCTCTCTGGAGATTGCCAGTTTCTGTGCTCGGGGGCCCTCTGGTGGTGGGGGCTGATGCTCAGCTCGGCCCCGCAGGGCATTTGAAGTGCGTACCTCTCCCTAGCATTGGACTCTGCAGAAAATGAGAGAGGAAGGGAGGAAGGGGGGGAGGGGGGGAGGGGGGGGGAGAGGGAGGGAGGAAAAGAAAAGAAAAGAGAAGAAAACAGAAGAAAAGAAAAGAAAAGAGGAAATGAAACAAACAAAAATAGAACCCAAAGGGCCCGGAAGAATGCCCTCCCATCTGGCTCAGAGGGAGGAAGCCTGCTCAAGACGTTGGGGGCTGGGGTCTTTGGAGGTGCCTGACCCATGGGAACACATGGCCTATTGCAGTCCTCAGCCACAGTTTCACTGTGGTGGGGTTCCTTAACTTCAAAGGCCTCAACCTGGGGAGGTAGCCAGGCTTTTATTCCAGTCGCTGCAGCTGTCATGGCTAAGCTGGTTTGAGCTCCTTGGGGTGGGGGGAGGGTGGCTGAAGCTTAGACCCACACCCACACGGGACCCTATTCTGTGTCCTCATCCTCCTCCCCCATCTTATCTTAGGTGTTTAGCAGTAGGTCCTGTTTTGCTCTTCCAGTGGTGAGTGCCCCAAGCCTTCCTGGGTGCGGTTCATACCCTTCAGGCTTGAGATCCTAGCTAGGCAGCTCCAGTAACTTTGCCACAGGGAGCCTCTTCCGTTCGCCTTCAACCCCTGCCTGAGCTGAAGACCTACCTGAAGGGTCTCCTTGGGTCACCCTGGTCAATGTGTGGGGTCGTTGTAGGATCTGTTGCATATCGGACCGCCCTAGTCTCTGCTCTTCAGAAATATTTGTTGGGTTAAAATCAATAAAGAGGCGGTGAGGAAGATTGGCACCCATCTTGCCTAAATCCTGGTTCGTTTTATTTGTTCATTACAATACAAAACAAGCCACTGCCACCACCCTGAAATAAATATGTTATTTTGGACATTATGCATATGTATTTTCTTCTACAAAATGAGTTTATGTCCTAAATACTATTTTTGTTAATGTTTATTTGTTTTTGAGAGAGAGAGAGAGAAAGAGCCAGCATGAGCCGGGGAGGGGCAGAGAGAAAGGGAGACGCAGAGTCCCAAGCAGGCTTCAGGCTCTGAGCTGTCAGCACAGAGCCCGGCAGGGGGCTCAAACCCACCAACCATGAGATCATGACCTGAGTCCAAGTTGGACGCTTACCCAACTGAGTCACCCAGGTGCCCCCTAAATACTATTTTAAATCTGCTTTTGGCTTACCTGGATTTGTATTTAATATCAGTATGTATGTATGTGGTGCCTCGGTGGCTTGGTTGAGCCACTGACTCTTGATTTTGGCTCAGGTCATGATCCCACAGTCTTGAGATCTAGCCCCTGGTGTGGGGCTCCATGCTGAGCGTGGAGCCTGCTTGAGATTCTCTCTCTCTCTCTCTCTCTCTCTCTCTCTCTCTCTCTCCTCTCTCTCTCTCTCTTTCTCTCTCTCTTTCTCTCTCTCTCCCTCCCTCTGTCCCTCTCCCCCACTGGCTCACACTCTCTCTCCCTCTCTAAAAAATAAAAACAAATTTTAAAAATGCTTTAAACCCTAAATTAAAATAATAATAATAATAATAATAATAATAATAATAATAATATAAGTATATATGGGTTTACATCATAGTTTTTATAAAGTTCTGTTGAATAGATACTCCACATTTAATTAAGCCAATTTCTCACACTGCTATAAAAATGATGTCCTGTTTGTCCCAGTTTCTTAGTATTGCCTGTAACTAGCAGTGAGTTCTAAGGGTTGAATATAGAGAGAAGTTTGGAAGAGGCAGTGATACAGAGAGGGGTGGGTGAGGGAGGGGGAGGTTGGGATGCTGTGTTATTAGAGGGAGCAGGCTGGGTCTGGGGTGCCGTGGCCCCTGGGCTACACTGGGGGCACTGTCTCGTTCTGAACATGTCTACCCTGCACAGAGGAAGAAAGAGGGCAGACGGGAGATAGGGGTCTGATTCCAAGGTCCCTATAGTACTTCGGGAGCTCAGCTGCTCCTTGTGCCTTGAAGGCATTCCAAGGCAGCACACAGCTCCAAGGAAGTGGCTGGGCTGGGAGGCCAAAGGGTGGAAGAGGAGGAAAGAGAGGGAGAGAACCAGGGCTGAGGGAACAAGAGAGCATGAGAAACAGAGAGGAATGAGGCCCCTGGGGGAGACAGGGAAACTCAGAGACCCAGAGAGAGGGGGATGTACAGAGAGGTACAAACTCAGGACCCCGAAGGTGTCAAGAGATGGAGAAGAATCAGAGCCACCACTGGAGAGAGAGAAGAAAGCAGGAGAGGGGCGCCACAGAGAGTAGGAGGGAGGGAAAGCAAGAGAGAAAGTGCTCTGGAGAGCGGGCACTGAAGGAGAGAAACCAGAGAGCGGGAGCCTTTCCGGACTTGTAGAGCAGGCATGTGCCTGCCGTCTGCCACTGGGATTTACAGGCCTCTCCAAGGAGCCGCCTCCTTCCTTCCCTTCCCCACCTGGGCCTCAGCCCACAGTCCTAGCCTGAGGGATGAGTTTTCAAACAAGCCAGAGCCCCGAGGAGGTAACAAGTGGCCATCCCAGCCCTGGCCCTCAGTCTCTTCTAGATATTTCTCTTTGGCCTTGGGGGAGATATCTATCAGAGTGCTTCTTGGATTGGTTTATAAGCCAGCTTGGCCTCTGCAGCCCACTCCGTGCTAACTCTGGGCCCACTCGGTATGGGGTTTGGAGGGAAGGGCTGTCTTCTGTCCCAGGGAATCAAGGTCACCATCGGGACTTGGGATTCCTCCCTCAGGGAGTGCATGTGGAATAGCCCCTAGATCCGCTGAGCTCTGGGCAAATGGGGAGGGGATAAAGGCCACCATTTAGTGAGCATCTCCTGTGGGTTCTCTACTCTCATGCTGATAACATTTCCCAGGCATGTTACAGATGAGGAAACTAATAAGGATCAGAGGAATTAAGTTTCTTGCCCAATGCCACACAGCTTATCAGTGGTGAGCATGGTTTCAATCCAGGATAGATAGATAGATAGATAGATAGATAGATAGATAGATAGATAGATAGATATATGTATGTGTGTATGTTCATATATATATTTTTTCATTCCAGAATTTTTAAATGTTGTGCTCTGACTAGAATGTGAATCCTAGTTCTTTCTGTAGCCCCCACTCCCATGTGGCAGCCATGAGAATGGGCCTTGTCAGACATCCTTTGACAGGGGGGTGTAAATGACCTGTGCAGGGCAGCCCTGGCTTTGAAATCCATCCCATGCCCCCCACGAGCGGCTCCCCACCAATGACCGTGTGCACCTGGGCACTGGGGCAGAATGGTTCCCAGCAGACACGATCTCTTTGTTGGCCGACTTTGGCTCAATGATTTCCCAGTGGCTCTACTGAGGCTTTCTTAGATGGCCACAGTTACCTTTCCATACGTCCTCTGCCTGCCCTGCTGACTCCCCCAGGCCTTCTCTGTCTCCCTCTCCAGTCCATTTCACACATGCGTGTCTCCTAATGACATCATTGCACACTCAATCTCACACCTTGATGTCTGCTTCTTGGAGACCCCCAGGCTAGCACACCCTTCCATCCCCCAGCAGGTTCCTGAGGCTGCCATGCGTCTTTCAGGCACCTACTGGCACAGGATGGTGGGCGTCATTTTAGAGAGTAGTGTAGAGTACATTTTAGATATGGCCAAATTTCCCAAGCAAACGTGTGTCATGGTGGTCTGCTGGCCCAGTGTTCTGGATTGGCAATGGGCATGTTGTGGCCTGTGCCCAGGGCAGGAGGGCCAGGGCCTCCCACAGAGACAAATGTCCTCTCAGCTTATACTTAAGGCCACGTGACTCATAATGACCACCTGCCCATTCAACTCCCAGGCCCCTGGCAGAGACTGCTAAGTGTCCACCAATACTGATTTTCCCCTTCCTCCAGGACAGACGGCCAAACTCCTTGTCCCAGACGCTCGTGCACATAGGTCTCTCCATGTGATTCCGTTTTTGCCAATGGCATATATTGGGAGCAGAAGTGTGTTTCTCCCAGGCCTTGGCCTTAAGACGTATTCTCCCACCACCCCCGTGCCTTCCCTTCCCCTTCCCACAAGTAGGGACATGGATGTGTCTGTAACCCAGTGGTGATCAAGCTGCCAAGGCCAATGGCCTACAGGATGGCAGAGAAACACCCCAGGCTCCTGGATGACCTTGTGGAAACCAACAGCCTGCCAATCTGGAATGGTCATCATAGACTATTACGTGTGAAAGAAACACATTTCTCTCTTCTTTGAGCCAGTAAATGATTATTGGATCTCATTATTATAGCAGCCTTCCCTTACCCTGAATAAAAAAAAAAAAAAAAAAAAAAAAAAACATTACTGGCAGTTTATTATTACTGTTTTAACAGAAACCCTAAAATATGAGTCATTGACCTCATGGTTTTGCTGCAGGTGGGAAGGGTACAGGTATTGCACGCTGGAAAGTTGGAGACTCTTGTTATACCTTGGGAAAGCATCTGATAAAATAGTTTTTATGATGCTTTGGACATATATTGGCTGAGCCCACAGCTCTAGAGAAGGTGGTTGGAAAGAAGTGGAATATTAGTAGATGTTGGTTGTTGTTCTTTGTGGCTTTCAGCAAATTATTAAAGAAAGACGTGAGAGGGGCACCTGGGTGGCTCAGTCGGTTAAGCGTCTGACTTCAGCTCAGATCATGATCTTATAGCCCGTGAGTTCAAGCCCCACATTTGGCTCTGTGCTGACAGCTCAGAGCTTGGAGCCTGCTTAGGATTCTGTGTCTCCCTCTCTCTCTGTCACTTCCCCCCTCACACTTTGTCTCTCTCTCCTTCAAAAATAAACATAGAAAGAAAGAAAGAAAGAAAGAAAGAAAGAAAGAAAGAAAGAAAGAAAGAAAGAAAGAAAGAAAAGAAAGACACAGGAGAAATGGAAAGGAATAGAGAGTATCTAAAAACGTGGTGCCTGAGAGGTGAAATCCACCACCCTCTGTAACCTTCATAAAAGGAGATAAGTTGTTGTAGCTCAGAGTCTTTCTGGAACACTACCCAGGAGCCCCAGAACAGGATCCAGCCCTGAAGCGAGGTTAGGTTAAGGGTATTGTCTTCCCACTCAGACGTATTGTTTTAGAATCCCCCTGTGTAGCCCAAATGAAAGTGAGCTGGGGCAGAGCAGGAAACAAAGTAATAAAGCAGCCTTCAGAACACTGCTGAGAAAACATCTTGGGGTGTGGTTATTGGCACCTGGAACTAGCTAGAAGCACCTAGACCAGAAATCTTTTGAGGAAATTGCCAAGGAAAGTAGGATTTGACTGGTGATTAGGATTGTTTGAGCCCCAAGGATGTCAGACCTTTTAACCCTCACTTCAGAAGTGGCCACAGAGGATGATGGGAAAAGGAGAATTTTCCAGAACTGGGTTGACCAGATTAGCTTCATCTGTCAGAGCAAGTCCTCACCAGTTGTCAAAACAATTTGCAGTGAACCAGTGACTTCTTTTTTTAAATTTTAATTCCAGTATAGTTAACATACAGTGTTATGTTGGATTCAAGCATACAATGTAGTGATTCAGCAATTCCATACATCACCCGGGGATCATCACAAGTGCACTCCTTAACCCCATCACCTATTTCACTCATCCCCCCACCTCCCCTCTGTAACCACCAGTGTGTTCCTCTATAGTTAAGAGTCTGTTTCTTGGGGCGCCTGGGTGGCTCAGTCAGTTAAGCGTCGGACTTCGGCTCAGGTCACGATCTCACGGTTTGTGGGTTCGAGCCCCGCGTCAGGATCTGTGCTGACAGCTCAGAGCCTGGAGCCTGCTTTGAATTCGGTGTCTCCCTCTCTCTGCCCCTTCCCCTCTCACACTCTGTTTCTCGAAAAAAGAATAAACATTAAAAAAAAAAAAGAGTCTGTTTCTTGGTTTCTCTCTCTCTCTTTTTCCTTTGCTTGTTTTGTTTCTTAAATTGCACATATGAGTGAAATCATATGGTATTTGTCTTTCTCTGACTGACTTATTTCACTTAGCATTATACTTTCTAGCTCTCTCCATTTTCTTGCAAATGGCCAGATTTCATTCTTTTTTTTTACGACTGAGTAATATTCCATTGTCTACATGTACCACCTCTCCTTTATCCGTTCATCAGTTGATGGACACTAGGACTGCTTCCTTATCTTGGCTATTGTAAATAATGCTGCTATAAAGGTAGGGATATGTGTATCCCTTTGAATTAGTGTTTTTGCATTTTTTAAGTAAATGTTCAGTAGTGCAATTACTGGATCCTAGGGTAGTTCTATTTTTATTTTTTTAGGGAACCTCCATACTGTTTTCCACATTGGCTGCAGCAGTTTGAGAGGGTTCCAGCAGTGCGAGAGGGTTCCTTTTACTCCATATCCTCGCCAATACTTACTGTTTCTTGTGTTTTGATTTTAGCCATTCTGACAGATGTGATTTTGATTTTTGATTTTTAATTTTTAATTTGCATTCCCCTGATGATGAGTGATATTGAGCATCTTCATGTATGGACTAATGACTTTTGAGTGTTTCTCTTCCTTTGTCTACATGGAAGGTTTTTTTTTTTAATGTTTATTTATTTTTGCGAGAGAGAGAGAAAGAGAGTGTGAACAGGGGAGGAACAGAGAGAGGGGGAGACACAGAATCTGAAGCAGCCTCCTTGCTCTGAGCTGTCAGGACAGAGCCTAACGTGGGGCTCAAACCCACAAACCCTGAGATCATGACCTGAGCCAAAGTCGGACGCTTAACTGACTGAGCCACCCAGGTGCCTCCACGTGGGAGTTTTTATTGTGGTTTCCCCATTCCTGTCCACCACTGTATTTGGGTGTGTGGGGAGGGGGCAGCTGGGGTGGTAGTTGGGGGGACAGGGGAGCTATCTTGCAGTTTACATCTCCCTGGGCCACGAGGAACCATATGTGGCTCTGGAGAGGACTTCCCTTCTCCAAGATAAACCGCACTTTGACCTGGAGTGTAGCCAGATGGAGTTTGGAATTGACCTCCTTGGAAAGGGGGCAGTATGTTCTATTGTGGGAACACAGATCTCACGGATAATCCGGTAGCCAGTCAGACAGACCACAGTTGAAGCTGCTAATGGTCCACTGAAATCCATTTTCTGCATCTTCCTCTGCATAGGGCTACACCAAATCTCTTGTCCTCCTTTGCAATGAGTGTGGCCATGTGCCCAAGTTTTCTGGAATAAGCAAACAAGCAATGCATACCATGCTAGGCCTAGGCTTTTGGACCGTGGGTATGGCTTCTTGTTCTTCCCAGAAGAATGTAGGCATGCCTGCAGGCCGCCGTTGACCAAGCATGAGCATAAGGCCTGGGAACCTCATGACACTGAGCTGCCTGTGGAGGTGAAATGTAGACTCAAGAAGGACCGTTAGCTGAGAGAGAAAGGAACTCCTGTCTTCCTTAAACCGTTGCATTCCTGCTGGGTCTCTTCGTATCAGCGAGGCCTCACTCTCAACCCGCAGCAGAGTGAGAGGGTGTTCTCCACTAATCGGACCCAGAAAAATGTCCCATTCTCCTGACTGGGGTGGGGACATCAGCTTCCCACCCCAAATGTGTTCCAGCAGTGGGGGTGGGGGAGGATGGGAGTGGCTCAGGAACGGGACAGGAAGCAAATAAACTTTGATCCCTAATAAATCATCCAGGGAATTGTTTTTCCAAAGAAATCACAAAAGTCCATAATTGTTGAGGCGCCTGTGTAGCTCAGTCACTTAAGCGTTGGACTCTTGGTTTCGGCTCAAGTCATGATCTCACAGTTTGTGGGTTTGAGCCCCATGTTGGGCTCTGTGCGGATGGTGTGGAGCCTGCCTGAGATTCTCTCTCACGCCCTGTCTCTCTGCCCTTCCCCCACCTCCAAAAATAAATAAATATTTTTTTAAAAGTCCACACTTGTTTAGGCCCCAAAACAACCCCACGGAAGACGTATTTTCTGACACCCACTTCCGACGAGGATGGAAGACAAGGGAGAATCTTCCAGAGGACAAAACCAGAGCGGCTTGCACTTCCACTCCGAGGGCAGGGTCACCACAGTTCCTGCCCAGGACCACTGTGTATTGCCCGTGCTCTGTCTTCTGTAGCCAGTATGCATTGCAGTCTTATTCTTCTCTGCTTCACTCTTGTCTATTGGTCAGGTCGGTGGAACAAATGAATTGTCTTTTAGCCTACAGGTCATTAGACCACAAGGAACCACATCTGAACCCGGCAGAGAGGTCTGTGCATCACTCAAAGGTACAGGAACTTTGAGTGTCCCTCATGGAGACAGGTTGAGTGTGTCCCACCCGTGAGGGAATGAGCACACTCAGGTGTTTAGTGGCCATACATTGGTAGTGATGCCCTAAGGGCCGTTCCATCCTCTGTCCCAGGCATGAGGCTAGGTCACTCCCAGCCCACCTCATTCCTTGGATTTAGTTTTGTCCAGTGACAAATTTTCGCCAATAAAACGTGAGTGCGAGTAATATTTGCCGCTTCAGAACCCAGGCCTGAGATTATGGGTGTACTAGCTCTATAATCTCGCCTTCCACCTGCTAGGATCAAACTGGGTCCATAGTGGTGGTTAGCGTCCAGCAAGCAAAAGGTGGCATCATCTTCGGGGATGATGGAGCCACACCTGGGAAGGAACTTGGGTCCCTGAACCACTGCATGAGCAGAGCTATTTACCATCCTGGACTGTTCCAGGAGAGAAAATCAAGTTCCTTCTTCTCTCAGGTACCGTGCTGTAGGTCTTTTGTATTACAGCAGAGCTCTCTTACTTATCACACTACCCTTGCTCTTTGGTCCATTGATCCGCCGTGAGAGATGAGTTCAAATCTCCTGCTACTCATGTGCTCTGATTTTCCTTGCCGCGCTGTGATTAATTCTGGTGAATGTAGCTACTGGGTTGTCTGCTGCACAGATATTCATAGTTATAGCTGCATTTGAGTGGCACATAACAGCTGCTTTTCACTGTGCTTAATTCTCTTTAGACTGAATTGCACCTGCTGGCTACTTAAATCATGACTTCTGCTAATCATTATTATTATTTTTTATGTGTCTGGTTTGCCTTTGCTTGTCTTTCAGTTTTAGCCTCTTGAGTTTGTATTAGGTATGTCTCTTGCACACCATGGAGAGTTGGATTTTATTTTGAGATTTAATCTGAAGAAATATATATATATATATATATATATATATATGTATATGTGTGTGTGTGTATATATATATATATATATATATATATATATATTTAAAATTCGTTAAATACAGACCTATAACAAATAAAGAGATTGAATCACTAATCAGAAACTGTCCAACAAAGAAAAGTCTCGGGCCAGATGGCTTCACTGGTGAATTCTACCAAACATTTAAAGAGTTAACACCAATACTGCTCAAAATCTTCCAAAAATTAGAAGACAAAAGAACACTTCCTAACTCATTTGATGAGGCCTGTATTACTTTGCTACCAAAGCCAGACAAAGAAACCATGAGAAAAGAAGACTACATACCAGTATCCCTTATGAATATAGATGCAAAAATCCTCAACAAAATGCTAGCAAACAGAATCCAGCGGCATATTGAAAGAATTATACACCATGACCAAATGAAATATATCTCAGGAATGCAAGGGTGGTTCAACCAATCCTACGTATTTTCATGCTAAGAACACTTAGCAACTAGGAATAAAAGGAACTTCCTCAACACGATATGAGACATTTATGGAAAACCCACAGCTAACACCATACCTAACGGTCTAGAATGGAAGTTTACCCTGAGATCAGGAACAAGACAGGAGTGCCTCCTCCCGCCACTTCCATTCAACATTGCGCTGAAAGTCCTAGCCAGAGCAATGAAGATTCTTATGTAGGAAGGCTTCTTTCTATTTTTCTCGTGTTTACCGTTATAATTATAACATTGTATAGCGACCTCAGTTCCCTACTTGACTAGGCAGTCTCTAATAACGTCCAGGAACGAGCAATGAAAAATTGGCACATGTTTTCCCATCCCCCCCATCCCTTTCTTCAACACGATGCAAAATGAGCTCTACACATGTTTAACTTTGTATTATTAAATATGCTATATTAAATATACTTCTATTGTTTTATTTCTCAGCTTTCGATGGTGTTCTTTAACTCCTAACTACCACAGACAGACAAGGCTGTCTAGGGACGTTCTCTTGTGTCGTCTTCTTTCTACTTTCCCCTCTCACTTTGTATTAGATGTGTTTACATGATCCCAGCCTGTACAAATTTACACTCAGATGTCCACATCTCCTTTTGTCTTTGCTCTACATTTTAGTATCTTCAGCACTTTCTCCTGGCCCTCCTTTTGCTGTGGGTTCCCCAGTCACCTCTTGGTGATCTAAATTGGTTCTCTGGTAGTTTTCTCAAGAAGGGTCCGTGCACACATTACTCCCTGAGTTCTTGAATGTCTAACAATGTTTGTTTGTAGCTTTTATACTTGAGGGACAGCTTAATGGCATAGCAAATCCTTTGGCTGACACTTTTTTTCCTTATATCCCATGAGTGTTTGCCCTTGAGTATTGGTGGGACTGGCTCAATTTTATCTCTGTGTGAGTGACCAGATTTGGTTTTTTATTTTTATTTGTTTGTTTGGCCTGGCTGCTCAAAGGCTATTTTCTTTATCTCTAAAGTCTGATAATTTTATCAGGAGAGTCTTGGAATTGACTGTCCTCAGTCCAGTTTCTCTGACACACATAGTATCCTTCACCTAGATTCAAATATTTTATTTCAAGAACGTTTCCCTCATTTCTATTAAGTATTCATTGTATTTCATTGCTTTGTTTTTCATGTTCAGAGGCTCCAATTATGCATATATTGGCTCTCTTTTGTCTTTTTATAATATCTATCATTTTCTCTCTAATTTAAAACACACACTTTTTTCCATTTTGTCTCATTTTATTCACGTTCCTAGGTCTGTGTTGTGTCTAAGCCCTCCTCCCATCTGCATCCTCATTTCTGAAATTATTTTGTTTTCTCTCATCTCTCCCTTCTTCCAGTTCTCATTTCGTCTCCTCCCATTGCATAGCTGTCTCTTCCTTGAGTCGTTCTATTTCTGCTTCGTGATCTTCCCTCAGAGGTAATCGTTTTAGTAAAATTTGTTCATTCATAGAAGACTTTGGTCAGACTTTTCATCTATTCTTTTTTTTATTATTTTTTAAATATTTTTTTATTTTTGAGAGAGAGACAGAGACAGAGCACAAGTGGGGGAGGGGCAGAGAGAGAGGAAGATACAGAATTCGAACCAGGCTGTCAGCACAGAGCAGGGCTTGAGCTCATGAACCGTGAGATCGTGACCTGCACTGAAGTCAAACACGCAACCAACTGAGCCCCCCCAGGGGCCCTCAGACTTTCATCTGGTCTGTGGTAACTCCATCTGCTAAGCTTTGCTGACCTTTCCCACCCTTTTTCTTAGCACCTTTGCATTGATTTTGGGCTAACTCCATTTAAAAAATTATGTGCCATGAAATGAGTTGGATTTTCATGCCCCAGATATTTGTGGAAGGTTCTTCCAGGGAGTGTAATTTTGCTGGCTCTTTCTGACATCTGCCGCCATTGGGCTATTGTACTATTTGCTCTGCACACTAGTTGCCTCACCCCACCTCCCACCACCTACAGTGAGGCTTTTCCATCTCTACCCTTGCTTCTCAGATCTGTAGCCCATGCTGTATACAGGGGACCTGGGTTCATTATTTTAGGTCGCTGGTCCTCAACTAAGGGCAATTTCCCCCCTTAAGGGATATTTAGCAATGTCTGAAGACATTTTTGGTACCACAGTCTAGAGTGGGTCTTGATGGTACTGGCCTCTAGTGGGTAGAACCCAGGGATGCTGCTGAACACCCTACAACAAAGAATTATGGACCCCAAGTGCCAGCAGTGCTGAGGTTGAGTGACTCATCTTTAGACTGAGCCTTTGGCTAAAGGTAAAATATTTTGGCCAGAGTTCTTTGAAATTGACCACTCCTGGGCTAACCTGCTATTTATTCACCTCCCCCCCAGTCCCCACCAACCAATTCCTGTTGTACTTCACTCTCATGGCTTTGGTGTGAAATCTTTATTTTCGCCAGTCTTTGTGTATTTTTGAATATGCGGTTTATATAATGGAGATGGCATTATTTTTTTCTGTTTACCTTTTCGCTTGTTGAACATCCGGGAAAGAAGAGGAAATTTGATGCTTCCTGCTATTAAGTCCATCCCAAAATCCCTGGAGGGGGGGATACTTATATCTAGAATTTGAGCTTGAGATGTTTTAGTTTAACCAGGGAATGTGAATTCAGGCTTCAAAACCACTGATAGCCCATTTGGGGTATTGAATTCTTTTTTTTTTTTTTTTTAATTTTTTAATGTATGTTTTGAGACAGAGAGAGAGAGAGAGAGAGTGTGTGTGTGTGTGTGTGAACAAGGGAGGGGCAGAGAGAGAGAAGGAGACACAGAATCTGAAACAGGCTCCAGGCTCGGAGCTGTCAGCATAGAGCCCAACACGGGCTCGAATTCATGAACAGTGATCGTGACCTGAGTCGAAGTCAGTCGCTTAACCAATTGAGCCACCCAGGTGCCCCAAGGGGTTATGAATTCTTAAGGAAAATGCTTTTCTCCTTAACTCAGTGCTAAGATCCCTTTGTAAGTTTTGGTGGCGATGATGGGGGAAGGGTGCAGGTTGCTCCTGGTTCCCCTTCTCTGGATGGAGGTCAGCTTTGTGTGGGGCTGGGTCTTCCATTAGTCTTCCACCTTGGGCTGGCCCCTGTTTCTCATCTTTATCAGCCCGTAAGAAACAAAGCCAAGGTTCACATGATCAGACAAATGCTCTCAAGGTGAAAGGCGACCTCCTTCCCTGCCCACCTCTCTGGGTGCCTGATTTCACCTGTATTTTGGCTTCTGAGTGTTCTATACTTTCTTGCCAGATCATTGATTAATTTTTTTAACAACTTTTTAAGTTTATTTCATTATTTAGAAGAGAGAGAGAGAGAGAGAGAGAGAGAGAGAGAGAGAGAGAGAGAGAGAGAACCAGCAGGGAAGGAGCAAAGAGAAAGGGAGACAAAAGATCCAAAGCAGGCTCTTGTGCTGACAGCAGAGAGCCCAGTGTGGGGCTCTCTAAACTCACCGACCACGAGATCATGACCTGAGCCAAAGTTGGCACTTAACCAACTGAGCTACCCAGGCACCCATTTAATTTTTTAAAGTCTTATTTTAACCAGCTTTGTTGTTGTTCTTGTTGTTGTTGCTCAGCACAAAAATCAGAAACCATCTCTATGCCACCGTCCTACCCTAAACAGAATCTCTGTCCTTACCTCTCTGAGCCTCTATTTCCTCATCTCTAACATGGGAATAATAACAAAGGTTATGTTAAAACTTTCCGTGAGGATTAGTGAGGTAATAAACGTAAACCACCCAGAACAGATAGTAGGTTGGTTGCCTCGAGAAGGTTAGTTGTTTCTCTTCTTTCCAGTCCCTCCTTACCCTTCCCCTGCGGTGGGAGAGAGCCCTGGGGCAGCAAATCCCTGGTCCCCAGCAAGCCCTGCTGGCTCACAGATCCCGCCAGGACCCCACCTCCTGCCCCACGCCTCTGCTCCTGGCGCCAGCCCCTCAGCCCTCCGGAGCTTTCACTGTTTCCTCTCACTTTTTCCTCCCCGCACTGGACAAGGGCCAGGAATAATGTTTCTGGCTGTCAGCACCTTCCCCAGCCAGCTGGAAACAGCTCTGTCTACAGAGGGGCACAGCCACCTGGACAGATTAGCCTGTTCTGCCCACTGGGTCTCATCTCCCCTCCCCTCCCCTCCACCCCCTCACCCCTCCCCAGAACAGACATGGGGCAGGGGTGAAGTTTTCCTTGATTTTTTGATAGCTTTTAATTTTTGAATAATTTCATATTTGGGGGAAAAAAGGTATAAAAATAGTACAAAGAACTTCTGTTTGTCCTTAACCCAGATTCCCCAAGTGTCCACATTTTACATTTCCTTTATCACTTTATCAGTTGATTTATCTATCTGTACACACACACACACACATTACTATTATTATTTTCTGGACCATATGAGAGATGCAAATATGGAGTTCCTTCACCCTATAGTGCCTTTTTGTGTGTGTACCTAAAAACAAGGACATTGTCTTTCATGACTCCCATGCAGTTCTCAAATTCAGGAAATTAATATAAATGTGATACTATGATGTAATTGATAGACATTCATATTTTTTCCAATTGTCCCAATAATGTCCTTTATAGCAAAGAAGAGAAACTTTTTTTTTTTTTTTTGGTCCCAGATCCAGAATTGCACGTAGCACTTAGTTGTCAGGTTTCTTACCTGGAATAAGTTCTTCAGTCTGCCTTTGTCTTTCATGATCTTAACATCTTTGAAGAGTATAAACTGGTTATGTTGTAGAATGTCCCTAAATCTGAGTTTGTCTGCGGTTCCTTCATGATTAAATTCACAGTTATGCATATGTGGCGGGAATACCACAAAGGAGATACTGTGTCCTTCTCAGCACATCACACCAGGAGGCACGCGGTGGCAGTTTGTCCCTCACTGGTGATGTTAACTTTAATCACTTGGTTAAGGTGGCGTCAGCCGGGATTTTCTACTATAAAGACAAGATTTTAAGACAAATGAGCATGGGGGGAAAAAAGAGAGAGACAGAGTGTTGAATCACTACATTGTACACCTGAAACTAATATTACATTGTATGTGAAGTAACTGGAATTAAATGTTTTCAAAGATTTTATTTTTTTTTTAGAGTTTATTTATTTTGCGAGAGAGAGCACATGAGAGCATGTGAAAGTGCGAGTGGGGGTGGGGCAGATAGAGAGAGGGAGGGAGAGAATCCCAAGCAGGTCTCGATCTCACAAACTGTGAGATCATGACCTGAGCCGAAATCAAGAACCGGATGCTTAACCAACTGAGCCACCCAGGCACCCCGAGATTTTATTTTTAAGTAATCTGTACACCCAACATGGGGGGTCTGGAACCCACAACCCCAAGATTAAGAGTCACATGCTCTACCGACCGAGGGAGCCAGCCAGACGTCCTGCTAACTGGAATTTACATAAAAACTAAAAAAATAAAACAAAGCTTCAGTTTACTTAGAAAGAAAAGAATTTTCTTCATTGTAATTAATAACTATTTTGAGAGCAGGTAAATATCTCATTCCTCATAAAACTTCACCCTGTGGTTTTAGCATTCATTAACAATTCTTACCTGAATCAATTTCTACTATATTTGCCAAAAAAAAAAAGACAAAAACAAAGACAAAAAGCAAAAACTCCGCCATTTCCTCTGCATTCATTAGTTGCTATTCTAACATAACAAAGAGTCCCCCCCCACACACACCTTTATTTGTGCACGCATGCATTTGTATCAGTATGCACTCATGAATCTCTGTTTTATTCAACTTCTTATAATTGTTACTGTCATTTATGTGGGGGCTCAAACTGTCCCAGGCCTGGTCCGCGGGAGCCCACTAGCGTATTAACTGTTCTGGCATCAAAGAGCAGGGCCTCTGTTTGTTTTGCTCATTGCCAATCCTAGCTCCTAGCACAGCACCTAACATATTTTTGTTCTCTTATTTTGATTCTAGTATAGTTAACAGGCAGTGTTATATTAGCTTCAGGTGTACAACATAGTGATTCAACAAGTGTCTACACTGCTCAGTGCTCGCTGTGGTAAGTGGACTCTTAAGCCCCTTCACATATTTCACCCATCTCCCCTGGAACCATCTGTTCTCTAAAGTTAACATATTTTTTTAACGAATGATAGAACGCTTATGTATAAAGTGTCAGTAATAATAGTAACTATTGTAGGGTTTTTGCAAGAAGTAAGTTGAGCTATTGTGCACAAAGTGCTTAGAGCACCATTAACATTAATAGCTGATATTTGTTCCCCCACTTACCCTGTTCTACAAACTTTGACTCGCGTTAATTCATTATACTGATCCTGTGAGGTAAGGAGTACTCTTTCCTTATTCCACAAAAGAGGAAACCAAGGCTGAGAGAGACGGAGCATCTTGCCCAGGGTCACACAGGTGATACGCAGTAGATGCAAGACTGAAATTGAGTCAATTTGCTCCAGAGCCTGAGCTCCGACCACTGTGACGTGTTACCCCCTTACACCTGTCATGAGAGTGAGGCAGGTACACTGATGAAGTCATAACGGAAAGGGTTGCAACAGATCGAGGATGAAAAGGGATGTCACACTGATGGCATCGTGCAAGGTGTGAAGGTCCAGACCCTGAGGAGTCCTTCCCACCTGGCTCCCTGGGCGTCACCTTGTGGACCCGAGCGGTCCTTTTCTATCCTCACCCTTCCGGCCTCTGTGCTGCCTTCCTCCAGTCCTGCTACCGCTGCCTTCCCCCAACCAGGCAGCGCCTCACAGGCAGCAGCTCTGGGTCCTAGCCCTCACCAGTGCTCCTGGACAGTGAGCTCCCTGTGCCTACATGCGTCCATGACTTTGACCGCTGGACCTTCTGCTTCTTAGCACCGATCACTGTCACAGCCTCAGTTATTTGATTAGTCAGTTCATGTCTGTCTACCCTGATAAACTGTAAGCCCCCTGAAAACAGGGGTTGTCATTGTGTCTGCTGGGCCAATCTGACAGATAGTAGATGCTCAGTAAATACATGTCAAAGGTATGAGTGACTACAGCCTTTTCCTCTCTCATCTAATCTTCTCCTGACTCTTCCCCAGAGTCCTGCAATAGAGAATGTCCTCAGCTATAGAGAATGAAGGTACTCTTCTAACATTAAAAAAAAGTGGGGGTGCGCCTGGGAAGCTTAGTCTGTTGAGCAGCTGACTCTTGATTTCAGCTCAGGTCATGATCCCAGGCATAGGATTGAGCCCCGAGTTGGGTTCTGGGCTGGGCGGGGAGCCTGCTTAAGATCGGCTCTCTCTCGCCCTCTGCCCCTCCCCAACTTGCACCCTCTCTCTTCTCTCTCTCTCTCTCAAATAAAAAATAAAATAAAGAAAGGATGAAGGCACTTTTGATGGTTCAGAGAAAGAAAGGACCTGTTTCCAGAAGCCCACACCAGGCAAGGAACAGAGCCAGGACCCAAGCCCATTCCACCTTTGTGACTTGTGTCCCCCACTGCCCTTTACCTCAGTGTTCAGATTCCCAGCCCCAAGGAAGTAGCTCTGGGCTTCTGGAAACCCACACAGAAGGACTCTGGGTAGTATTTAGTTCTCAGAAAAATGGAGCTATTTATATTTCTAATACTTGGTTTTGAAATTTACATAATTGAGGTGTTTCTGGTGAGTCATGGCGATACCAGGAGGGGCCTTAGAAGCCATCTAAAATTGACAGCTATCCTTGGCTGCGCAATTCTGCAGGTGACCACAAGAGACCTTTCTGGGAAGACTGTCTTATGCCTCCCATGAAGTCCAGACCCAGCTGGTAATAGAAGATTGAGACTAAACCCAGCAGAGGAGGAGACATACCCTAGGGCACAGGTGATGTGCTGTCACTGACGGGCACAAGAAAGGAGTTTCTGTATCAGGTTTACCAACAGGGCCAAATAAAGGGTGAATATCAATTCAAAGAAAAAAGTCACTTAAAACCCAAGCAATGAGTCAGGACCAGGAGGAGAATACCCATGAGTGGGGTTTCTCTGGAGCAGAATCACTGAGGGAGCTGGTTAATGCAGACTCGTGGGCTCTACCTCAATAATGCTAAGTCACAACCTCTAAAATGAGTTTTTCTCTTTCACAAGTGTCCATCCACCCAAAGGAACACTGACTCACACTAGTCGTTGAAGCCCAGTGTCATAGAGAAAAGACTACATAATATGCCCTGGCATGAGAAACCTCTAATACCAAATATTTAATGTATCCTTTGAAACTAAAAGAATAAAAAAACAATCCCATGTAAAGAACTAAAAGATAAAGAATAGTGGGCATGGTTATATGACTATCAGATAAAGTAGGTTTTAAAACAAAAAGCAGAGACTAACTAATAGAAATCCAGATGACAGTTAAAAGAAGGATCACCATCTTGGGGCACCTGGGTGGCTCAGTCTATTGAGCAACCACTTCGGCTCCTGGGCTCAGATCATGATCTCCCGGTTGGTGGGTTGGAGCTCCACATGGGGCTCCTCTCAGCATGCCGAGTGCACTTCAGATCCTCCTGTATTTCCCTCTCTCTCTGCCCCTCCCCCACGCACGCTCTCCCTCTCGCTCTCTCTCAAAACTAAAATAAGATTTTTTTTTTTTAAAAAAGAAGGATCACCATCTTGATTACAGTAGCAGGCTGCAGGTGCTCATTTCTGGGATAGATGAAAAGAGGGGCTGCCATAAGGACTGGTCGGGGGACTTAATGGTTGCCAACAGTGGTCAATCTCTCTGCTGGATAGTGATCTTATGGGTGTTTGCTTTATAACTGTTGTACATAGGACACAATGTACCTTTGCTTTAATTCCTCTCTGTGTTGTATTTCACCCAAGAGTTAGTTTTTGTTTTGTTGATGAATGAATGATGAGAGTGATTCCATCCCAGGCAGCCTGCCATCAAAGCTTAAGCCTTTAGTTACATTAATTCTGTGCTTACTAATTACCTAATGATAAGTAAAGCTCTGTAGATGTGTTAACTTATTTAACCCTCATAATGACCCTATGAGATAGATTCTATTTTTCATCCCCATTTTAAGATGTGGAAACAGGGCAAACACATTAAGTTCAAAGTCAGAGACTAGAAAGGGACAGAGGTGAGAACTGAAACATACAGTCTCGTTTCTGAGCCTCTGTGCCAGAAGAGCACTTCATGGTCCTTACCACACTCTGGAAACAAAAGAAAGAGGCTTTCGGGTGCACTGATAATATTTTTATATCTGTAAATGAATCTTTGCTATCAGATCGGAGAAAAATTCATATTGAAGAGTAATTGGCTTAGAAGAGCAAAGATAATTTTGGAGAAAAATGGAGAAATAATCCTATACTAGTATTTATTAAAGCAAAAATTGCTAAGCACTGTCTTTTAGGGGAATGGAATTGAGGACCTAGAAACAGACCCACATAAGTATGGGAGGAGAGAATCAGTAGGGAGACATTACAAATCAGTGAGGAAAGTATGGGCAATTTAATATATTCTGTTGGAGAAAATGGCTATCCATATGGAAAAACATAAAACTAAGTTACTACCTCACACCACATGTAGTTATAAATTTCAGACAGATTTAAGACCTTTTTTTAGCAGAAAACATAGAAGAAATGTCTTTATGTCTTTATGACTATATTGAAATTTTTAAAAACCCAAAAGATATCTCATATATCAAGTTAAAAGATGCACCGCATATGTCCTGGGCTTCCTGTGTTTTATCTGGCAACTTTACTGAAAAGATGCTTGACCTCACTAGAAATCAAAACAGGCAAATTACAACAACAATGAAATTTCACATCCATCAGGGTGGCCAAAATACTCTAATAACAGTTGCAGGTGAGTGTATAAATGGGTGCACTCATTTCAGAGAGAATTTTGTAATACCTGCTAAAATTGAAAATGGTTGTTGCACTATGACCTAACAATTCTATTCTTCGGTGTCCGTGGAGAAACTTGCTCACCAGTACGTAAAGAAACACGTACAAGATGTTGATTGCATGCTATAGAAGTAAGGGAACAAAACAAAACAAAACAAGATGAAGACAACCCTGTCACTCTTCAGTGGCTCAAACCTTTGTCAAAGGTTGCATCATGTAACATGACTATCATCACAATCACAGAACAAAGAGCTAATCAGTAGTCAAAAATGAATGAGTTCGAGCTGGATGTACATTTCCACATGGATACACTGCAAATACATTACATGGAGTGATTGAGACACAAATGGATGCCTCCAGCACACTTAGATCCACAGAATCGCAGAGGATGCTATTTATTAGTATGTGTCTGCACACTGGAAGTGAAAGACTAATTTATGTGTGGGTATGTGTCTTGGCACCAGATGGAGGTGCGAGAGGTCAAAGTAGGGGTGAGCTTTTAACTGTATTTATACTGCTTTCATCCTATAATAAAAATGTTAAATCTGTTTCATCCAGGTGGTGGGGTGTGGAGGTTGCTGTTTTTCCTATTTTCTGTATCTTTGAAATGATGCAGAATTAAGAGTCAGAAGTCATTTTTTTTTTTTTAAAGGAACAAAATGATCTGGTAGATACTGCAATGCCCAGATGTGCTTCCAGTTCACAGGCAGTATTTGGTATCAACTCTGGCTCAGGTTACTAATCTTGTGGATCTCCTTGAGTCACCTCCAAAGGGAAGGTTGTTATACTCCAGTGAGTCATTCTCAAGCTGGTGGCTGCTTTTAAGTAAGGCGGGCGTGTGTCTGGGTGGGAAGGCAGCATGAATTGCACGGACAGCAGGGAGATGCCTTTTGTGTGTGTCAATCCTGCCTTAGCTATAGATGATGGGTGGTATTTCGAAGTCCCTTGTTCACACCTAACTTGTTTCGGCAGGCTTTGGCAGAGGGCATGGGCTGTCATCCCAAAAGGCTGTTTTGACCTGTTCCAACCCAAGCCAGGCCTTAGTGCGTTAAGCAGAGCTGGGCCCCATACCTTCTCTCAGCTTCCTCCTCCCTTTCAGCATCAGCCTACGGTTTAAGGGCCTCTAAGGCCAAGGCTTGCCTGGGCCAGCTCTGCTTCATTGGGCTTGCTTTGCCTGCCAAGAGAAACAAGGAGTGCGGGGAGGAGGCACAAAAGCGGTATTGGAGAGGAAGGGGGCCAAGTGCTGCAGACAAAACGTAAAGCAGCCACTGGCTGAGCCCCTCAAAGGGTCTTCTAAGTGCGTGCATCTCTAGGAGCGCCTGGGTGGCATAGTCGGTTGAGGGTCCAACTCGTGATTTTGGCTCAGGTCATGATCCCAGGGTTGTGCTGAGCATGGAGCCTGCTTAGTACTCTCTCTCCTTCTGCCCCTCTCCCCTCCCCCCCCCACTCTCTCAAATAATAAATAATAGTTTAAATACGTGCATCTTTAGCAATAGGTCGGTAGAGTGCCAGTTCTTAAAAAGCTTACCTTTTCAGCCAGCACCTGTATTTAATAGGGAAGATCAGCACTTAACCTAAAGATGCAAGTCCTAAAAAAAATTAAAAAATTAAAAATAAAAATGATGTAAGTCCTAATTAATTCAGTGCAGCTTTCTGGATCCAAACCTTCAACCATTCCCAAATTGTCTACCGAATTCAGTACAGACACCTACCCTGGCATTCAAGACGCCTAATCTGCCTTTCCAGCCTCTTCGCTACTTTCTACCACAGCTCTGTGCTCTCACCAAGCCAGACCACTGGCTCTCTAGAGGCTGGCGTAGAGGCATGCCTTCTGCCTCCTGAATTCCAATGCCAAGGCCACTGTCTGTTCACAGGAGGATCTTGGGAAAGCCACTTCAAGTCTCTGAACCTCTGTGTCCTCATCTGCAAAATGGGAATAAAATAGAACTGAAACTTCTTGGTGAGGAATCCATGTTACCAATGAGAGAACATCTAGGGTGTGGGAACAGCCCAGAGCCTGGTGTGCAGTTGTTCAGTCAACATGAGTTCACCTTCCCCACATCTGCTGAACCATTTCTCCTTTCAAAATCTACACTTATTGACCATCGTTTCCTTTTCCTTGTTGGTATTTTTCTCACTGGAAACTTTCCTTTCTTCTCTGTCATCATTTATGTGGTAGCCATTGCTGCTAGGTTTAGCCTACTCTATTGGCTTTAAAAATCACTTTTTATTGTGGTAAAATATACATAACATGAAAGTTACCCTTTAACTATTTTAAGTATACCACTCAATGGCATTAAGTGTATTCACATTGTGCATTCATCACCACCAGCCATCTCTAGAATTTGTTCATGTCCCCAAATTGAAAGTCTGTACCTATTAAACACTAACTCTCCATTCCCTCCTCTCCCTTCAGCCTCTGGCAGCCACTATTCTATTTTCATAAATTTGACAACTCTAGGAACTTTATATTAGAGGATTTGTATAGTATTTGTCCTTTTGTGACTGGCTTCAGTTAGCGTAATGCCTTCAGGATTTATCCAGGCTGGAGCCGGTGTCAGAATGCCCTTGCTCACTGTATGTGTTCACCACGTTTTGTTTATCCATTCGTCTGTTGGTGGACAGACACTTGGGTTGCATCTACTGGTCTTTGAATGTCTGGAGGAGCAAGATTGGGTCTCCTGGCAGAGCCTGGCACCCAGGAGGCAATGTCAGTCCTTCTGAGTTGGAGAGCTTTTCTCCAGCAACATGAGCGCAGAAGGCAAGAGAAGCCACCACCACGCCGAGAAGGAAGCCAGGGAAATCCAAGGCAAAGTGGGTGAAAGCAGCTTTTTGACTGGCCCCCACGGCTTCTACCCTTAGTCCTCCCATCCCTCCTTCCAGCTGTAGCGAATGCAAAGATGGCCACATCAGAACCTTCAACAGCTCCCCAGTATCCTCAGGATAAAGTTCAAGCTTTAAAAAAAATTTTTTTTTACATTTATTTATTTTTGAGAAACAGAGTGAGACAAAGCATGAGCAGGGGAGGGGCAGAGAGAGGGAGCACAGAATCTGAAGCAGGCTCCAGGCTCTGAGCAAGCGGTCAGCACAGAGCCTGATGCGGGGCTTGAACCCACGAACTGTGCGATCATGACCTGAGCTGAAGTCGGACACTCAACCGACTGAGCCACCCAGGCGCCCCTAATAAAGTTCAAGCTTTTTACGACGGTTCACACAACCCTTCATGCCAACCCCATCCTACCTCCACTCCCATCTCTTAGCAATCCTCTTGCCAGCTGGATTCAGCCTCTTCTGAGTCGTGAAACACATCATGCACAGGTGCCTACAACTCTGTGTGCCTGGAACCCTCTTCTTGGGGCGGATTCCAACTCATCCTTCGGAGTCCAAGTCTGCCCTTTGAATCCTTGCCTCACTGCATGAGGGTTTAACTGCTACAAAGTTTGTTTTCAGTTGCAAGTAACAGAAGAATCAATACACAGTGATTGATTAGGAGGGACTGTTTATTGTCTCATCACAGATGTTGAGGACTGGTTAATTCAGTGACTCAGGAATGGCATCTAAGTCCCAAAAAACCTTCCTCTTTCCCCTCCGCTATATTCGGGCAATCAGCTCATCCTTTTGGCCTCGCTCCCCTCGTGGTGCCAAGATGCTTGCAGCAGCTCCAGGCAGGATGGAGCCTTAGGTGTCTTTTTAGGCACAAAGAAAACCTCCTCAAAAGCCCCCTATCAGATATCCCCAGACGTTCCATTGGCTGGAATTACATCACATGTTCATACCCCAGCTAGTCACATGGCCTGGGGAATGAGATTATGCTGAATACACAGAACAGTCAGGGACCCACCCCCTGCGGGATGGGGAAGGACCCAGCACAGTGCTGCATGAAGGATGAACAAAATCATCATGTTTAAGACAGGAAGGAGTGAAGAAATGGCTATTTCTTAGTCTCCTCTGTATCCCCAGCGCATAACCAGTGCTTAGTATATGATAGGCATTTAATAATTATTCGTTAATTGGTGTCACAAGCCCAAAGGGAGGATGTGGCATTCTTTACCCTTCTGTAAGCATCCATGAACATGTTGCCACCAGATATGGGCTCCATGCTGTGTTAGGGATAGTCCTTTGAGTGTTTCATGGCATGGATGTCCCTCAGGACCACCCCATTCCCCACATTGATACTGTGCTCACCAAAATGCCTCATGAGGAAAGCAGAAATACAAACCACCAATACATCTTGTTTCAAACGAGGCACTGTAAGGCATGCCAGGAGAAATAAGCTGCCATTTCTTATCTGACAAGTTGGCAGAGGTGACACTGCTTGGTGGTACATAGTATTGGCAAGGGTTTGAGAAAACAGGCACCTCCATTCACTATTCATTAGAGTTGACGCTGGTACAAACTTGGGGGAAGGCAATTTGATGATAACCCTTCACAATGGGTATATGAGCCGGTCTTTGATCCTGGCAGCTCTCCTTGTAGGAACATCGCCTCCGGAAAGCCGCAGGAGGCTGTGCAAAGATGTATGTGCAGCAAAGTCTGCAGTGTGTTATTCATAATATCAAATAGCTATAATCATTTGAAACATCGATGGGTGGGGGATTGGCAAAGTACATTCCAGGGCAGCCCTACACCAAGAAATTTGATGCCATTAAAAAAAACTAAGTAGATACACTTACTCTTAACCAAACGTCTGAGAAGCAATAGTGTCTAGAATTAACAGCACAGCTTTGTCCACTTCACAATTTGTTAACAGGGTAGATCTCATGTCAGGTACACACACACACACACACACACGCGCGCGCGCGCGACAAAGGGAACTCTGGGAGGTGCTGGGTATGTCTATTACTTTGATTGTTACACAGGTGTTTGCATGTTTCCAAACTCCTCAAATTGTACACTTTAAATATGTGCAGTTCTTTGTATATCAATTTTACTGTAATAAAGCTGTTAAAAACACACACACACACAACTAAGTAGATCTACATGTACTGAAAGATGCCCTTGGTGTACTGCTAAGTGAAAAGAACAGGTTACAAAATAGCATTTATATCAAGGTACGATTTCAGTATTTGTCCCAAAGGTATATGCTTTATATTTGCCCAGTATAAGTCATTCTGAAAGATTTAACAAAACTTAAATGTCTAAGTATTTGTTAACAGTAGCTAGTATGAAAAACTGGCAGGTCTGGCAAAGTCTACACAGTAGAAGTTCATCTCTGGCTCCAAGTCAAAAGCAGGTGTCCTGACCCATGCACTTCTCTCCTCCAAGCAGTGATGCAGAATTCCAGATGCATCCCGAGTGCTGCCATTTTCCGTATAGGGTGTCCCAGGAGGAGGCTTCCCGGGGCCAGGCTTGCAAGCAGTGGCCTTCACCCCTGTGTGTCCTCATTGGCCAGAACATGTCACATGGCCACACAGGACTACAGGGAAGATTGGGAAAAGAGGCACACAGCAGCTGTGTGCCTGCTGAGACTGTGAGGCTTGTTCCAATGAATGCATTACGGTGCATTGCAGTCACATGCTTCTATAATGTTTATTTTGCGTGAGCAGATACTACTTTTGTAAAGTAACCATAAATAGCTTTGGGTAAATAATCTTCATGCTGGGTCTTTCTGACCTATCAGAACCAGGACAGGCATGCTTCCAACTGTGACAGATCATTGATGTTCCTAGACTAGGAATCAGTCTCTTGGGCATTTTCGTCAGGATGAGTCAGTTTCTCCACTGGGTGGGTGAAGACCAGACCCCGAGTTTGGTGGCTCCTTGAAGTCACTGCCTCCCTAAGCGTGGTAGGCAGAGTAATGTACCCCCTTCAACCAAATGTCTAGGACCTTATCCCCAGAGCCTGTGAAGAATATGTTCTGTTCCATGACAAAGGGGAATTAAGGCTGCAGGTGGGAGTAAGGATGCTAATCAGATGACTTCAAAATAAAGAGATTATCCTGGATTACCTAAATAGCCCAATGTAACGGCAGGGTCTTGACATGGGAAAAGGGGAGCAGAAGAATGAGAACCAAGGAACAGGCATCGTGTAAAGACACCATTGGCCTTTGCTCGCTTTGTAGATGCTGGTGGAGGCCACCAGCCAAGGACAGGGCAGCTCTGGAAGGCAGAAAAGATTAGGAAGTGGATTTTCCCTTAAGCCTCCTGAAGGCAGCTGTGCCAGCACCTTGACTTTAGCCCAGTGAGACCTATTGTAGACTTCTGACTCCTTCCAAATTCTAAGATGATGCATTTGTGTTGTTTCAAGCCACCAAGTTGGTGTGATTTTTTGCAGCAACAATTGGGAAGGAATATACTGGGTATCCTGCCTAAGGAACTTACCAGGATTGTCTGGAGACATCTCTGTCTCTCTCAATATAACAGCAGTCCGCAGTTGTGTAGCCAAATTGACTGGGTTTGAATCTTGACCTCACCGCTCACCAGCTGTGTGACCTTAGGCAAGTTGCTTCATGTCTCTGAGCTTCATTTTCCTCCGTTGTAGATGGGGAGGATAATGTTCTTAGGGTTGTTCTGGGTAACAAATGACATCATTTTCATACAACATGTAGCATATGCCCCATCCTGATGGCAATAATAACGATGCACGTGTCACTGGATGGAAGAATCTCTCCTTTACTTGCCTCTAGGAAGGTCCAGCCCAAGACGATCGAGATCTGTCCTTGGCCTGCCATTTTGTCAAGTGTTTTTGTAAGGCACTCATGAAATATGGTTAGAAGAAAAATCTTGAATTAATACTATAAGCTCACACAGATCGCTGTGTAATAGAGGCTCTTCTGAGGTCCTGGCAGGGTGGTGGGGGCAAGGGGCCCAGAAGCTCCCTCCTCAGCCTCCCCACTGCCAAGGTACCTTTGCCCGTACCTACAGATGTATTTTGTTCCCACCTGGACAGGGAGTCACCTTATCTCTCACCACCCCATCCTTTTAAGGTGGGGAAACTTGTTTTTTTCTTTCTGCTTGAGACAGTGCTCACTGGGGTTGATGAAACACTGTCTACTTAATGCCTAAAAAAAACAACAAAAAAAATCCTGAAACCTAGAATGAATATAACTTCCTGGTGGAGAAGGTGGGGTTTTCACCAATAAAAGGAAGGACTGCTCTTCTGCCAGCTCTGAGCCTCTCCTGTTCTCCAAGGTCAGCTGGTCTGGTAAGAAGTTTTCATTCTTTTAACTATCTGGCCCCACTTTAACCCTCAGTGGGGGACACTGTGATCTGGGGTTTCATTAGGAAAGCCTTTTGGTACTAATTATTGTTGTTGTTATGGTTTCCAGGTAAGGAATCTTTCCAATTGCTTTCCCTTAAATCTGGATAAAGGACCAAGGAGGACCCTCACGCACAGGTTCTGGGTGGTTTATAGCTGGCCAAAGTAAAATCGCTCAGGGTTTCTATCACATTCAAGCCTAACACATCTCCTGGGGGGGCTGGGGCAGGGGTCCTGGATGTGGCAATCCTGGCCTTTTATCCCAGGGAAAAAAGCTGCAGTTACTCAGAGAAGCTTTAGACTCACCTAGTGTGTCCAGTATTTGATCTATGTTCTATATGCTGGTTGGTACAAAGAGGCTGTTTCTCAGAATGTTCTCACGTGACTAACCCTAACTCCCTAAAAAGGAAGCTTTTGGCACAACCAGTTGAGACCACCCCACTTACTGCCATCTCTTTTAAAATCCACATGCTTTGTGTCTAATAATAAAAGAAGTATCTGCAGAGCTCCTGGGTGGCTCAGTGGGTTAGGTGTCTGACTTTGCCTTAGGTCATGATCTCACAGTTCATGAGTTTGAGCCCTGCGTTGGGCTCTGTGCTGACAGATCAGAGTCTAGACCTGCTTCGGATTCTGTGTCTCTCTCTCTGGCCTCTCTCCTGCTCGCTCTCTCTCTCTCTCTCTCTCTCTCAAAAATAAGTAAAACATTAAAAAAAAGAGAAATATTTGCTCATCATAAAAAATATGAGAAATACAAAATACCGAAAAAAGTAGAAAAGAACAAAAAGAGAAAGTCACCTGTGTACCACCCCTGTTAATCTTTGTACTTTCTGTTCTTCCTTGATAGTTACAGTTTCATACCCTCACCTTATGGTGCATGTACTATTTTTGTGAGCTTTCATCACTTAAAATAATCCTGTTTATAGGGGCATTTTTGATCAATGCTTATACATTAAAGGAAAACCACTTTCTCCCAGCACAACGTTATATATGCCCCTCCCAATTTTAGTCAACAACTCCTTCCTACCACCCCAGCATCCCTGGGTGTTTCGTAGGAAGCCATTCATCTGTCTGGCTCTTATGCTGGGTAGTTTGGCTTCTGAGCTCCAGGAGGCCAGCCCAGAAAGCTAAACCCTAGAGACCCTCTGCTCACGAGCCTCCTCCCGGGACATCTTGGCAGAATGCCTGGATGGGGAAGGGTGGCTGGTGCCTGTGCTCGCTAGCAGTCTGGGGTGGGATTCTGAGGCCAGGCTGGCTTCCTTCTGCCCATCCCCTTCTGCTGCACCCTCTCCCTGTGGTGGGGGTGGGGGGATCTTCACAGTCTGCTTTTCTTTTTCCAATTCCATTCCAAACATCCCCTGGAAGGACCTGCAAGGGGAGAGGCAGGCGTTGGGGTTTGGTCTATTTGTGACTTTAAGGGTGTGGAGTAGGCAGAACCCATTTGCTGACAAGGCTTTGGTGACATAGTCAGCTCACTAGAGCATTGTGGGGAGGGTTGGGGGGCCTGCAGGGCATGCCAACATGCCCCCTTCCTAGTTTGCAGGGTGACAGAGCCTGAGCTGTGGAGGGCTGTGCACTGCGCCGGACCTTCAGCTCACCTTGTCCTTGCCCTTCATCTCCCTCCCGGATGCCTTCCCAGGGCCCCCAGTCTAACCTACCTCCCCACCCCAGACCCCCAGACCCTCCTGACCACTTCTGCCCATTGCTAAACTTTTCTTCATACAACTTATCGCCACTTTATCCACTTTCTTTATTGGTGTGTGTGTGTGTGTGTGTGTGTGTGTGTGTGTGTGTGTGTGTGACTCTCACGTGGGGGAGGAAGTAAAGATGCATCCTCTGAGCAGAGAGTCCCCAGCATTCACCCCGTAGCCCAACGCTCTCATGGGGACCTGGGAGCCAGGGGTCCTGGAAGTCCTTCCTCCTGTTGTGGGCCAGGTGCCCGGGAGTCAGCTCTCACAAGGAGATATGTATGCAGGGCCATAATTAAAGGGGGCTTTGGGGACCCATGCCATGGGAGAAAGAGAAGAGAGGGAGCAGTGGGTTGCAGCACAGCTGACCTCTCGCCCAGAGCCCAGGTCACTCTGAGGATGGGATGGCCTTGCAGTGCTGTTCCAAGTGGGGCCCAGGGCAGGCCTTTTCTTTGTCAGCCCAGGAGGGGACCCAGGAGGGGACTGGATGCTGGGAGGAGGTTCTCTTCTGAGGCATTCTCTGCCACAGGAGGCTGGCCGAGGAGGGTGGGGGGGCAGGCCCTCTGCCTTAAGGGGGTCTGAGCTGGCAGTGCGGCCTCCACCCACAGCCTCTTGCTCGCCATCCCTTCATCCCTCCATGGAAGTGATCTTATGTCCTCCAGGCTCTCAAGGGACTTGAGAAGGCAGATAGAAGAGCTTTGGTTAAGGAGTTGTAAATAAAGGTGCTCCTGGCAAAACAAAATTAATTCCAATTACTTGGAATTAATTAAAGAGAAGCAGAAGGCCAAGTTTGAGTTAAGAACATTCTTAAGAAAAAAAGAAGTTCATTGCTTTTATTTATCAATGCTTCTATAAATACCCATTGAGCACCTACTATGTGCCCGGTCTGCGGGACTTAGTCCTTGCCTTCATTCGTGTACCTTCTAGTGGGAAGACAGATGACCACCAAACACACACGGAGGATCCCTTTAGGTGTTGATCACCACTGTGAAGAAGGGAAGGGAGTGTGACAGGGGCTGGGGAGTTCTGTCAGATGGGGGCAGGGAGGTCTCTCTGAGGAGACCCAAGTGCAGGGAGAGAGGAGCCAGGCTTGGGAGAGGTGGGAGGGGCCCATGTGCAGGGGCCGGGCAGGTGCTGAGGGCGGCCAGGTGGGAGGGAATACACGGAGAATGCTGTTGACTGAGGTCATGAAGGAACACGAGTAACTTTTGAAAGAACACACTGAGAGATGGAGGTACTATGCCAGGGTCACTTCGGTGAGTCACGCCTGAAATGTTGTTGATCTTAAAAATAATCACGGGGGCGCTGGTGGGGGCAGGGAGCGTCAGACAGACCTGGGCGGATGGCAGCCCCTGCACCACTAACCGTGGCTTCGCGGTTTCTATAATCATGCAGAACCTCCATCGTCTCTTCCGTGGCACTGAGGGGAAGGGAGAACGCAAATCACCAATATCAGGACTGAAGGAGTGGACATAACTAGAGACCCTACAGACATTGATGAGAGAGGGAATGTAATGCCAGTACAACTGGAATTTTGGATACAAAAAATTCTGTGGGAGACATAAATTGTTTCTCAAGAAGATTCAAGAAGAGATAGAACACTTTATTCTAATTGCTCTTAAAGCAATTAAAGAGATTTCTTTAAAAAATCTGCCTTGCTGAGAAGTTGAGGGAAAGAGACAGAACGTGTATAAAATTCCCAGCCCTGTTTCTGGCACATGGCAGGTATCTAACACACATGACTATTATTACGCACTATTCTAAACAACAATGAAAATATTTCGTCATCTTCAGAACCACATAACAGTCCAAGAAAAAAAATGCTCTGTAGAGCCTTGCCATTAAAATCTCTCCTCTACCTCTGCCCCTACCGCCCCCCCCCCAAAAAAACATTATCTGCTTTATTTATTAGACTTGATAGAAAATGACTTTTTACTTGTGACTGAAACTACGTCACTTGCTTGCCTCGGGAGAGGATGCCCAGATGAGTGTACTGTATGTAGGCTTAGACCTCCTCTAAGTACAAGCAAGAGGTTTGGGAGCACAGAAGCCAGAAGTGAGGCCACTGAAATGCCACCCGTCCTTGACAATGACCCAGCAAGCCTCTGTATTTAGGGATGCTGCCGGGACACGACACTGCAGCCAGGCTCTGAATAAATTAGCAGTGACCCAGAGTTAGTGGTGTCCAAAAGGACATTTCTCTGTGTATCTTGCCAAGATATTCATTTCAAAGAAGGCCCTGGCTCCTTCGGGCGGCCTTTCCCGTCGGCCACGTGCCTCTCCTTCACAGGGCTGGGTTGCACAATTGGTTTTCCAAGCAGAGGTCAGGTCCTGTCCCTTTCCTGTCACAGCCTTGCCCAACAGAGGGTGATTTCTCCAAGCCTGGGCCCACAGGACTCAGATGTGAAGAGCAGGTGGTGAGCGTCTGCTAGACTGAGCAATGACTGCTGGGAAATGACCAAGGGCCCCTGTAGCCACCAGAGAGAGGGCTGGGTGTGGGCATTCAGATCCACAGCCTTTAGAACCTCCTGGGAGAGGCTTAGAGCTGGGGTCCAGGGGCCTTCAAATTAGAGAGACTCAGAGAACTGCACAGAGGGAAGGGGGACCTGTCCAATTACTTGCAACTCCCTATTTGTCAGATGGGGAAACTGAGGCCCAGGGAGAGAAAGGGAGTTGGCCAAGGCAGCACAGCAAGTTCTTTCCAATCCTCCACAGAACCCCCTCTGCCAGAGCTAGTGGGAGTTGTTGTCGGGTGGAGGGTGAACCTGGATCATGGAACGCTGTGGAACAGAAAACAATGTGAGGGAGGCTGGCTTTCCCACGGAATCCTATTCAAAAGCATGTAGGGGCTGTGTGTGGAGAGGTCCCTGGGCTTGGCCCGCTGGTGCCCAAGACTTTCCCCTGCCTTGCCCTCTCCCTGGCCGGATGTCACAAGACCTACAAGGCCACCATTAACACTCCCTCCTTTGAAGGGCTTCTCTGCTATCCTAAGTGCAAGACTCCTGGAGGATTCTTGTGAAAGCAGCGAGACAGAGGTCTATGCTCCCTTTCTGATTTTGCCAGCCCCATGCTGAAAGCTTCTTCCCTCATTTCCTGTCGGGGGCAGCGGAGGGTGGGCAGGGGCTGTGTCTGCCCCCCTCCAAGTCTAGCTTCAAGGATCATTCAAGATAATGGAAGGCAAAGTGTTTTGAGAACTAAGTGCGGCTCCAATGTAAGAGGTGATTGTAGTTAATGATTTATGCCTGGGGGCTGTGCTTCCTGCCCGGAAACGGGGGTGGGGAGGGAGAGGAGGGGAGCTGAGGGAGAGCTGGGAAAGCAGGAGCCCAGGACTGAGTTTCCCAGGGGGCCAGCCCGGATGGTGGCTTAGGCACGGTCTGTCCCCGGGGCCCCAGTTTCCAGCCTCATCTGCATACCCAGCGCCCTCTGTCCATTCAGTTGTTTATTTGACAAATGGTATTGAGCTCCCACCTCCGGCAGCACTGGATTCAAGGCTGAGAGCAGGTTTAGAAGAAAAACCAGGCTCAGCCCCTGCCTCTCGGAGCACACCAGGCACACAGGAAATTAGGAGCACGAACCAAATAGGATCCCCACGATTATTGTCCTTGCTGTGAACATCCAGCTGCTTCCTCAACATCTCCCCTTGGATGTTTAACGGCTTCGCTTGCTTAACTCAGCTGAAGCTGAGCATTTCATCTGCCCCTCCCCAGTCTTACTACGTTTCCCCTGGGAGCCATCCTTGTGCCTCCCTGTCCCCACAGTCCTCCGCCCCCCCAGCAAGCCCTGTCATTTCTACCACCCAAAGCTCTCTTCCACGAGGTGCATGCCCCTAGGCAAATGGCATCACCTCCCATCCTGACCACGGGCCCCTACAGCCCCCTAACCAGTCACCCTGCTGCCTCTCTCTCTCCCATCCTGTCCCATCCCCCTTTATTCAGAGCAACATATGGTCTTTAAACATAAACCGGATCCCATCAACCCTCTTGCTTATAGCTCTTCCCCAGCTTCCTGGTGCTTTCAGAATAAGACCTGAGCTCCACACCCTGTTCACAAGACCCTGTGTGACCAGGGCCCGACCAGCCTTACAGACCTTGTGGGGGGCCACCCTCTGCACCTCACGGAGCTCCAGCAACACACCCATTGTGGCCTTTCGTTGCAGAGGATGCTGAGATCTTGCACACCCGAGGTCCTTTTGATGTGGAAATGTTGGTGTTCAGAGCCAAGGCCAAGAAAGAATTTTTGAGACTTTTTGGTGCAAAAAGGTTTTTGCTATTAACGCACGGGAACAGGACCCAGTGGGCAGAAAGCCGCACTGGCGTTGTGAGGAGTGACTGATTCTATGCTGAGTTGAGGAGGGAGGTAAAGACAAAGGAAGTTTCCGAGAGGACTTTCATATGCTAAAGAAGACTCACGGGATCCTGGAGGGCTAGCTATTGCCAAGCTAAGGTAGTTCTTCCCTCTAAGAAAGCATTAGCATTAAACAGCTGGGAGTTCCTGGAGTCCCGTCGTACGTACTCTGCCAGCCTCAAGTATTTATCAATGGGCTGCAGGTTATGAGGAAATTTAATTTTATCTGCATTTCTTTTTGCCTTCGTTCTCCACTTCATGCCCCCTCCCTACAATTTTGACCCTTAAATCTTTAAGGTTATTGAGGGTGGAATGTCCTCTGTAACTTCTTCCTGCTGAATAGGGGCGTAGAGAGGTCCCTACCCCATTGGTCAGTTGGGGAATTTATACATGGGAGTTACTGAAGGCAAAGGCAGCCAATCCAAGGTAGACAATACATATGAACCTCCTTGAGTAGAAAGAATCATCTGTCAGCTGGAAGTTATGGCGGCGAAGGGGTCTTGGCAACAGGCTGAGAGACACCAGAAAAGATAACAAAATAAGGTTAATCTTATTGACCTTTCATAGTTGACCAAAATCTTCCTCCGGTCCAGGAGTTTAACCAATCACTACAAGAAAGAGAGAGAGATGTAAAGCACCAATTTGAGTATCTCTATGTTTTAGCAATACGGTTACATTTTTGTGATCTCTGGGATATCCTTGTGCAGCAGTTAAAACATCTAATGCCATTTTGAGGGTCATTTAATTGTGTGGCAGGTGGTGTAAGCCATCATATACTCTGTTTTGTTTAGTAAGCGATCAGGTAGTTAATAAGAGGCAATTTATAGAAACAAAGGAAAAAAATACGGGTTAATGGCTAGAGAAAATTACAAACCCAGTGTCCGAGTCTTGAGTGCTGTCAGTGAGAAGATTTTTAGATGCCAGGCTTGAAGTATAGAGTGGGAACAGGCAGCTGGAATCAGATGGGTTTTTCTCCTTTGTAATTTAAATGTCTCTGGTGATCCGTTTGAATGGCCCATTGTAAGAAGGAATTATCAGTATAAATTGGAGAAAGGAGAATGAAAAAGAAAGTTACAACCTTCATTTTCATTTGAAGAGAAGTTTGAGGGCTTCTAAACAGGTTCACAGGAATAAGAAGGTGTATTAGCTGGCACACTGGTTTCTTGTGAGGAAGGTAAAGGTTTGTTGTTTTTTTTTTTTTGTACTTACTTTTTTTAAACATTTAATTTACATCCAAGTTAGTTAGCATATAGTGCAACAATGATTTCAGGAGTGGATTCCTTAATGCCCCTTACTCATTTAGCCTATCCCCCTTCTCACAACCCCTCCAGTAATCCTCTGTTTGTTCTCCATATTTAAGAGTCTCTTATGTTTTGTCTCTTATGTGTTTTTATATTATTTTTGCTTGCTTTCCCTGTATTCATCTGTTTTGTCTCTTAAAGTCCTCATATGAGTGAAGTCACATATTTGCCTTTCTCTGCCTAATTTCGCTTAGCATACCTTCTAGTTCCATCCACATAGTTGCAAATGGCAAGATTTCATTCTTTTTGATTGCCAAGTAGTACTCCATTGTGTGTGTGTGTGTGTGTGTGTGTGTATATATATGTATACATATATGCATATATATATATACCTATATACCACATCTTCTTTATCCATTCATCCATCGATGGACAGATATTTGGGCTCCTTCCATACTTTGGCTATTGTTGGTAGTGCTGTTATAAACATTGGGGTGCATGTGCCCCTTCGAAACAGCACACCTGTGTCCCTTGGATAAGTACCTACTAGTGCAATTGCTGGGTTGTAGGGTAGTTCTATTTTTCATTTTTTGAGGAACCTCCAGACTGTTTTCCAGAGTGGCTGCACCAGTTTGCATTCCCACCAGCAGTGCAAAAGGGTTCCCCTTACTCTGCATCCTGGCCAACATCTGTTGTTGCATGAGTTGTTAATTTTAGCCATTCTGACATGTGTGAGGTGGTATCTTATTGTGGTTTTGATTTGTATTTCCCTGATGATGAGTGATGTTGAGCATTTTTTCATGTGTTGGTTGGCTATCTGGAGAGGAAGGTACAAGTTTAATTGTTGATATATGAGTTCATGAGGAATGTCCTTCTAATTTTATGGGTGGGGAGTACATAATATGACCTGGTAGGGGCCTTTTTATTTTGGAGTTAAACCTCCTGCTGTATTAGACTTTCAATTCTTTAAATAAACCATGTCTCCTGGGTTTAAAATGGGGTGGGTTGCTAGTAACTGTTAATCAGGTTTAGGGAGTGTTAGAAATAAGCCCATTGACCCAATCAAAGGAGGGAGGCAGAGACTCAGAGTATAGTGAAGGCACAGTGAATCAAGGCTTTAATCAATATTCTTGCAAGAGTGGGTACCTGATGGACAGGTACACTTGGGGCAGTTACAGCAGACAATTTATCTCCTAGCATGAAGTCCTGCCCCTGGTTCCTCATTGGCTGAGTACTACAGAGATTACAGCCTCACCTGGATGTCATCTGTGCCCATGTAAGGCAAAAAGTAGTCTTATTGGAACAAATGTACATTCTCTGAGATGACGCAGAGACTTTCAGTCCAGTCTCCCTTTGTTCTTTGGCACACGCTCATTGCAAAGCCCGTGAAAATAAGCCCGAGAAACGGAGAGGGGAAGAAGTACCAGGAAGTGAAGTGTCTAAGCGTTTGGGGCTCCACTGTGGGGGGCTGGGGTTCATACATATTTCCAATAGGTTGTAAACCTACTGTTAACTAGACAGCACAGCTTTCATTTGACATTTCTGAAAACGAACCATCTCCCTTACTTCTCATAGGGGGGATATTGTTTACACATTTATAGAGATTTAAGAATTAATTGGGCCTCAAGTGAATAATTTAATAAAGCATTATTAAGTTAAATTAAATGAATAGATAAATAGTCTATATCTACTGATAGGACTATAGTGAGAAAAGGCTTTTCATATACAATTAATTGTTGGGGAAATCCATCCCATTTTCCAGTTGTTCCAAGAATCATATGCTCATGGGGGCTTGTTATTATCCCCACAGAATAATAAGCAGGAAGATTGTCTATACATGAACTATTTCAATGAAGTTGACCTCAAGTTGTCCAGCATCAGTTTTTAGGACTTTTAGGAAAAAGGCAGTTTTCAGTTTTAATGATGTTAAGTCAAGAGGGTAGAAGAGGATAGGAAACCTTAGTTGGAGAGTCATAGCCAGATATTTGAGGAAATCTGAAGAATTCAAGATCTAGTCTAGTTTATAATAGTATTAAAATTTAATATCTACAAAGATGTGTTGTTGAAGCATAATTTTCCTCTATATTTACTCTTATTTCCAGAGATAGCCAAATCAAGACTAATTTGTTTGTAGAGCAAGTCCAGTTTAGCAAACTTGGCCTAATTATTTACATAAGCTCAGCAAGAACAGTGATTGATCATACAGATCTTTGAAATTTTGCTTTGCTGGAACTTTCCATAAGGAATCTCAATTGAACTTTTAGTAGCCTCTCTAGGCCAGATGCCAAGCCAAATACTTGCCGTCAGACATGCCTGCAATATCTGTAGATTTGGGCAAATTCCTCTTCTTGAGGTCCCCAAAATATCCTGAGTTTCCTGCACCTGCCAAGAAGTAACATTCTTTATTCACCTGATGTGGCTCCTGGGAACTCTGTAAGCAAGGTATCAGGCCAACATTTCCAAGAGGCTTTATTGGTTCCAGGCTTC
Organism: Acinonyx jubatus; assembly: GCF_027475565.1. Taxonomy (NCBI): domain Eukaryota; kingdom Metazoa; phylum Chordata; class Mammalia; order Carnivora; family Felidae; genus Acinonyx; species Acinonyx jubatus. Next base: position 18,756,662 of record NC_069390.1, on the reverse strand, counting down.
ATAAAGTCAACCTTAGTTTTCTAAAGCTGTCTGGTCATATCTGATTCTATGTAGATTTCTCTCAAATATGACAATTCAACCAAAAGCCTTGGTAAAATGACCATTGTTTCCAGTGGTGTCCTCTTACAAGGAAAACAGATTCTTAATGAACTTATGCAAATAACGATAAGAGTTTTTGAACTTCAGTGGGTTTGGTAGGTAGAAAAGTTAAATAAATGCTTCAGTTTGTTCACAGAGGAATATTTTATCACATTTCTGTAAGTCATAGATATCTTAAGAGCAAATTTCCTTAATATGGAGGAGCAAATATTACATAACCAGCAATGTTTCAAACACAAGTCACAAAAATTATAATCATCTTCCTTGACTTATTTAACCCCATGTTAACTAATGCTTGTTCAGTTTGAGTATAGCTTGCAGTTAGTTCTGGAAATTCTAACCAATTTTCAAGATATCAAAAACCTTGTCAGAGGTTTGTCAAAAGCCCCCCCCCCCTTTTTTTTAAATCTCCTTGAAGATGAAACATGTTACACAAGAGAATAATAACAAGAACTATAAATGAAAAAAGGCTAAAAAATGGACATGGTTAGGGGCACCTGGGCAGCTCAGTTGGTTAAGCGTCTTACTTCGGCTCAAGTCATGATCTTGTGGTTCGTGGGTTTGAGCCCCGTATCGGGCTCTGTGCTGACAGCTCAGAACCTGGAGCCTGCTTCAGATTTTGTGTCTCCCTCTCTCTGCTCCTCCCCCACTCACGTTCTGTCTCTGTCTCTCTCAAATATAATTAAAAACATTTAAAAAAATTTTTTTTAAATGGACTTGGTTAAAGATCTGATGTGAGTTCATTATAATGTAGCTGACAAGGAAATCTGGTTGTTTCTGTAACACATAACAACGCTTCAATAATTAGAATGTTAAGTGATGATCTTATTACCAAAATATTAAAACTTTTACACACACAACCACACACCACACACACACACACACACACACACACACACACACACACACGTGCACAGCTGTAGCATTGACCCAAACATAACCTAAGGCTTATTATTTGTTGGATGGTGTTTCCATAGTCACTTAATATACCAAAGAAAAAGGTCTAATTAGTCAGAAAGACTTCATTTACAGTTTAAATCCTGGGAAGTTTGTTTAAAAACCTAGCTTTTTTTTTTTTAATGTTTATTTATTTGTTTTGAGAGAGAGAGCACAAGTAGGAGAGAGGCAGAGAGAGAAGGAGGGAGAGAAAGAATCCCAAGCAGTCTCCATGCTGCCAGTGCAGAGCCCTGTGTGAGGCTCGATCTCATGAACTGTGAGATTAGGACCTGAGCCGAAATCAAGAGTCAGAAACTTAACCGACTGAACCACCGAGCCACCCTAGAAAGTTTTTAAAACACATTGCCTAAATAGGATTACAGATCATTACAAAACTTAATTATTTCTTTAACCAAAGTGGCAATAAGAGATTCTAAAGGCAAGTATGTAGGGTTATGTAGTTATGAGAAAAGCTTAGTGTTTTAATATTGAGAAGTTTTAACTAAGTAATCAAAGACCTGATAAAGACAAAACATAGAAACTGGTTTTCCTGGCAGACAAAAGAGGAACTAAAACAAATAAACAAACAAAAAAAACCCAAAAAGAACCTTTGTTTACATTTTCTTATCAAGAGCAGACCAACAATCCAAGAAAACTTTGTCTTTTGAACAGACAGAAAAACAGAATTTCAATCCTATACCAGTGGACTTTTAAAATCCATTCATTTCAGCTTTAGTCCTGAACACACATAAAATTCCTTTCCAAAGATTTCCCTTCATGAACCTACAACTTTTTAATTCAGAGTTGCTTCCCTTATTTCCATCAGTCTTAACTACATTTAGCAGAGAATTTTAACTCTTGGAAATCTTGGTCTCCAGTGAAAACTAAGTAGTAACCAATTGTGAACTGTTATACAAAAATTCTTTAGATGGCAAGTTTATGAATCTATGAAGCACAAATTATGTTTTCCAACAGACTCAAATATCCTTAGTGTCTTTGCAATAAGAAGCGAAAAACACAAACCTACATTCAGTAATCCATGCTTTAGCATTCCATTCTATTTGGAAAAGACTTACATGTCCAACCAATTCAATCCAATTTATCATCCAAGCAAAACTTAAAGTTCCAGGTCACCAAAGACTTTGAAAGCTATCTTAACAATTACCCATGAAAACTTTTAGACAAAATTAGCCATCATTTTAAGTCATCTTTTTGCTGACAAATTTCAAAAGAGATAACACGAATTTATTTGACCTTTAGTAAACTTTGATAGCATAAAAGTTTCTTACATAATGCTGATAGCTCTATGGACATGTCTATCTTAATTAAACCAACAAACTTAAATTAGTTTAAATATAGAATTATGTTCCATCTGCATCCACTTAAAAGTCAATCAATTTGTTCCCCATTGTCAGTTTTTACCTGAGGCACTGATGGGTGGTTTGAGTCCGGTGGGGTGCTCCTCCTTACTTGACAGCAAGAGGAGAAGGAGGAGCCTATGGTGCTGAGAGGCACCTGGATGATGGGAGCTGTTATGTGGACCACATCCAAGGTGGTGCCCAGAGGGGGTGGGGTGGAGGGAGGAGAGGTGAGGTGCTACCTGGAAGGCTGGAGGAGGATAAAAGTCCAGAGAGAAAGAGGTCTCCCAGTCCTAAAACTCATCCGCTTAGACAGATGAAAAGACAGGTTTTCTTTCCACGAGAGTGGTAATAGGCAGCCCATGTCAGGCCAGAGAAAACAGGGAACTTCCCTGAAACAAAAGGAATTCAGGCAGCGGCTTGGGAATATTCCTTAAAGTCCCCATCCTGAGGTAGACTCACCAAAGACAATGGGCTCTGATTATCATAGCCGTTAGCCCAGGAAATGAATGAGGGAGAAGCCCCCACATAAGGCTAGAGTAACCTGGGTGTATTAGGAGGAACAGTGAGAGAGAGGGTCAATGTTGCTTCCATCAGGGATGGACTGTGTTTCCTCACGCAACCTGGGTTTATTCAGAGGAGGCGTGTTTAGACAGTCATCATGCAATATATCAGAAGAGGGTTTACTAGCCAAACACATTTGGGCAAACACATTCTGCAAGACGTCCTTAGGTTGGGGTCCTGATTTATGGGCCATGCAGGGCTGGACACGGGGTACCTCTGTTCATTTTCCCTGTTTCCTGCAGAAGAGATCTAACTGATAGATCATATTGAAACTTAATGTCCCATTAATGGGCCATTTTTCTTGTCTACTAAGGAGTACTAAGTCCTTACAGTGTAACAAAAGAAGATCAGGGGGTTTTCCCTTCAATCTCGCAATCTGAACTATTTCCATTGGGTTAAAAGGTATCCTGAGGCAGAGTCCCTGGGGACAGAAGAGAGAAGATCCATTACCAAGAAAATCCCCCCTGACACCCTGGTGGCATCCAACACAGGATATGTCAGAGGTTCCTGGTGTCAAAGCAACCAGTGGTGTCCCTTGAAGGAAATCACTATGATCACCATCCTACCAAAAAGGCCCCATAGGAGGGATGCCAGCATTTCCCTATTTTCACATTGCATCCTAGGCTACAGATGGGTGCCTCATGAATGGACCAAAATACTGTGCCATGCCTTGCCTTGACGTGAAGGCTATGCCTTGAAGGCCATACCATACTGTGAATAATCAGCTGTTTTTAACCCATGGGAAACACTAGAAAAGTATTACAAGAGGAAGTTACCCAATTTTATTTTATTTTTATTATTTTTTTAACATTTATTTATTTTTGAGACAGAGAGAGAGAGAGCATGACCCAGGGGAGGGTCAGAGAAAGAGGGAGACATAGAATCTGAAACAGGCTCCAGGCTCTGAGCTGTCAGCACAGAGCCTGATGTGGGGCTCGAACCCACAGACCACGAGATCATGACCTGAGCCGAAGTCGGACGCTTAACCGACTGAGCCACCCAGGTGCCCCCCAATTTTATAATTTAAGTAGTCAGTAGACAGTGACAGAAAACAGTAAAGATAAAAATCCATCATGATGTAAGTGACATTCCATCATATGTAGTCCTCTAAAGCCAACTTCCCTAGGAAATGGTCCCCAGTTGGGCTTTAATTCAATTCATTCAGGTACTGGTTTCAGCTGGCTCCAAGTGGAGATCTTGTGGCCAGAAGAGGCTAGACCAGGGATGTGGGAGGGATCACACTAGACCAATGAAGAGGAAACCTTACACTGTAGTCTTAAGATTGGCAGCATTCCTGGTGACCTAGGTGGCTGTCCTGTGCCCAAGACAGCTTTGTATAAGGACAGGAATAAAGAGAGAGCATCAAGTTCTTGGATCATATTACCATTCTGGCCAGGGTACTAACTTCCACTCAAAAGGCAAGCTTTCTAGTCCCTGTAGAGTAGCCAAGGGCTAGAGGATTCAGCCTGAGCAATTGACTTGAAAGTGTTCCAGTAACACCATATTCCTTAAAAAGCCCCTTCAATGAAAATAAAAGAAGAGAAGAGGAATTCTTCACCAAATTTGCACTGAGGCTGGGAGTCCAGATGAGAAGACTCAGACCCTCAGGCCCCACACTGGGCGCCAAAATGATGTGGAAATGTTGGGGTTTGGAGCCACTAGTCAAGAGAGAATTCTTGAGATGTCTTTGGTGCAAAAAGGGGTTTTTATTGAAGCACAGGGACAGGACCTGCAGGCAGAAAGAGCTATACTGGGGTTATGAGGAGTGGCTGATTATATACTTCAGAGTTGAGGTAGGTAAAGACAAAAGAAGTTTCCAAAAGGAATTTCATATGTTAAGGAAGACTCATGGGATCCTGGAGGCATAACTATTGTCAAGCTAAGGTGGTTTTTTCCTCTAGCAAAGCATTAACATTAAAACAGTTGGGAATTCCTAGAAGAACGTCCTATTCTGCCTGCCTCAAGAATTTGTCAATGGGCTGCAGGTAATAAGGAAATTTAATTTTATCTACATTTCTTTTCTTTTTGTTCTCCACATCACTTTAACCTGCTACTTCCTTTGGCTGAAAAAGCCCTTTCCTAGACCTTTACCAGGCTGGCTCCTTCTCATTCTGTGGGCTCAACCTACATGTCACCTCTTTGGAGAAGCGATAGAGACACCCCCCCTCCCCCCGCCAGACCTTTTCTCTACCAAGCACATCCCAGCACCACTCACTTCTGACACGTTGGTCATTGGTGTTAGTGTCGTTGATGTTGCAGTTGGTCATCTCTCATTCATTTGTGTGCCTGTTGGCTAGTTGTCTCACCTACACGTGCAGGGGCCTTGTCTGGATGGTTCACAGTACAAATTCCATGGTTAGCATATAATACGCCCCCAATAGTGAGCACCCAATAACGCCCTCACTGCCCCCCATCCCAGAAGGGGTGAAAGCAGCAGCTTCTTAGAGCCAGAGAAAGTATGGATCCGGGGCTCAAAAAGTTCTAGCAACACTCCCACTCCAACTATCAGAATGGTGTGGGTACTGCAGCACCCTGGGTCCTACTCCCTCTCTCTGGTGTTCTGGTCCCCTAAATCTGTGCTTAAGAAGAACTTTTTAATTGACCCTTTATTCCCCGTCCCACCCTCTATCACTACTATAGGGGCACATGCATCAGGATTTTCATTTGTGCATTTATTTCGAACATCCTGAGAACCTGGATTCAGAAGTCCTGGGCTGAGGTGTGACCTCTACCACCAACCCATTGTGGAGCTTTGGTCGTGTCTCTGCCTCATTCTGGGGCTTAGTTTGTTCCTGTGTCAAAGGGGAGGTAAGGGGTGGACCTCATGAGCTAAGTCCCTGATGATGTGGGGAACAAAGGCAAAAGAAAAATTAAATTTACTGACTACTTACAGCCCATTGACAAGCCCTTGAGACAAGGGAGCTCAGCTGCCTCGATGATGACACTTTACTAAGGGCAAAAGGCAATCTTAGCTTGACATTATCCCTTCCCTCCCCTCCAGGATCCTGTGAGTCTATTTTAACATCTGAAAATTCCTTTGGAAACTCCCTTTATCTCTACCACCCAAGATATATGTTAGCAATCATCCTCCAAGCTTATGGTCCACTGATACATATCTGAAAGGCCTCATGACTGAGGTTTTATTAGACAGTAATAAATGACCTTTTCCTAACAATAGCTAGCCCCCTCAAGTACCTGGAAATCTTGCTTCCAAAATTCTTTAGAGACTTACCCTATTCCTAACCCCCTCCCAACTTGAAAGTTTATAATCAGTCACTCATCACAACCCCAGTGCAGCTCTTTCTGCCCATGAGTCCTGTCCCATGGTTTAATAAAAAAATCTTTTTGCACCAAAGATGTCTCAAGAATTCTTTCTTTCTCATCGGCTCTGAACTCCAACATTTCCACATCATTTCGGTGCCTGAACATGTGGCTCAAGTCTTCTCATCTGGATTCTGAGCTTTGGTGCAAACTTGGTGAGTAATTCCTCTCATCTCTGTTTACTTTCATTTTAGGGGCTTTTCCAGGAGTATGGCCTTATTGGAACACTTTCATATCAATTGCTTAGGCTGAATCCTCTAGCCTGTGGCTACTCTATAGGGAGGAGAAAACCTGCCTTTTGGCTGGAAGTTAGTACTAACTTCTGGCCAGAATGGTAATAAGACCCAGAAACTTGATGCCCTCTCTTTGTTCCTGTCCTTATACAAAGCTGTGTTGGGCACAGGACAGCCAGCTAAGTCACCAGGAAGGTTGCTGATCTTAAGACTCTCGTGTAAGGTTTTGTCCTCATTGGTCTAATGTGATCCCCTCCATATATCTGGTCTAGCCTCTTCTGGCTGCAAGACCTCCACCTGGAGCCAGCCAAAACCAGTGCCGATTTAATTAAAGCCCACTGGGGACTATTTCTTAGGGAAGTTCACTGTAGAAGACTACAAATGATGGAATGTCACTTAGATCATGACAGATTTCTTTTTTTTCATGGTTATTTATTTTTGAGACAGAGAGAGAGAGAGCGCACGCGTGCGCGAGCAGGTGGGGGAGGGGCAGAGAGAGAGAGGGAGACACAGAATCTGAAGCAGGCTCCAGGTTCTGAGCTGTCAGCACAGAGCCTGATGTGGGGCTCAAACACATGAACCATGAGATCATGACCTGAGCCAAAGTCAGACGCCCAACCGACTGAGCCACCAGGTACTCTGATCATGATAGCTTTCTATCTATACTTTTTCTGTTCATGTCATCTACTAACTATTTAAATTACAAAATTGGGTAATTTTCTCTTGTAAAACTTTTCTGCTGTTTTCCATGGGTTGAAAATAGCAGGTTCTTCATGGCAAGGTAAGGCATGGTCTTCGTGGTATAGCCTTCAAGGTAAGGCATGGAACAGCCTGGGCTTCGTGGCAAGGCAAGGCATGATATCTCAGACCGTACATCAGCACACATTTTGCAGTCTAGAATATGATGGGGGAAGCGGGAGGATGCTGACATCACTCTTACAGGGCCTTTAATGGTAGGGCAGTGATCATAGAGATTTCGTTTGAGGGATTCCTCCAGTCACTTTGACACAGGGTATATGGGATGCCACCTGGGAGTCAGGGGTGGGGAGTTTCCTGCTACTGGACCTTCTCTCTTCTTTGGTCTCCAAGGACTCTCCCTTGGGATGCCTTTTACCCCACTGAAAACAATTTGGATTGCAAAATTTGAGGAAGGATTGATCTTCTGTAACACTGCATGGCCTCAGTATAATCTGTCAGTTAGATCTATTGGCAACAGGGCAAATGGACGGAGGTACCCTTGTTCCAGGCCTTCAGGGCCCTAAATCAGGATCCGGATCTGAGGGCCTCTTAGAAGACATGTTGGGTCAATAACCAGGCCAGTAAACTCCCTCCTGATATATTGGATGATAATTATCTAAATCTAAACCCAGGTTGCTAGAGGAAACACAGGCATCCCTAATGAAGGGAATGCTGACTCTCTCACTGTTCCTCCTCCTAATACATGTGGAGGCTGCTCCCTCATTCATTTCCCAGGTTAGTGGCTATAATTGGAGTTGACTGTGGTTAGTCTACCTTGGGACAGGGACTTTAAGGAATATTTCCATATAGCTGCCAAAACTCCCTTTGTTTCTAGGAAGTTCCCTGTCTTTTCCAGCCTGACATGGGCTGAATATTTACACTTTGGTGGAAAAAACATGGCATCTGCTCATCTGTTTTAGGTGACAATGTTTAGAACCAGGAACCCTCTTTCTCTGCCTTCTGGTGGTAACTTACTTTTTTTCTTTCCCCTTTCTCCCTCCTCCTGTTTCTGCACCACTTTGGGTGTGGCCTGTATAACTGGTTCCAATGACATCTAGGGTGCCTCCTGCACCGTGGGCTCCTCCTCCTACCCTTGCTGTCAAGGAGTGAGGAACACTCCCTTGGACTTACACCGCCCACTTCAGATTTCCCCACCAGTGCCCCAGATAAAAACTGACAATGGGAACAAATTGATTGACTTTAAGTGGACCCAGGTGGAACATAATTCATTATTTAAATGAATTTAAGTTTGTTGGTTTCATTAAAACAGATATGCCTTTAGAATTATCAGTACTAAATATAAAACATTTATTCTACCAAGGTTTACTGAAAGTCAAATAAGCCTTTTGCAATATGTTAGCACAAAGATGACTTAAAATGATGGTTCATTTTGTCTCAAAGTTTTCATGGGTAATTGTTAAGATAACTTTCAAAGTCTTTGGTAACCTGAAACTTTACAGTTTTGCTTGAATGATAAATGCGATTGAATTTGTTGGACATCTAGGTCTTTTCCAACTAAGATAAAATGCTAAAGCATTGATTACTAAACAATAACATTTATTTGCTTTTGACTTCTTTTTTCTTTTTTAATTTAATGTTTATGTATTTTGAGAGAGAGGCAGAGACAGAGACAGAACACGAGCTGGGGAGGGGCAGAGAGAGAGGGAGACCCAGAATCTGAAGTAGGTTCCAGGCTCAGAGCTGTCAGCACAGAACCTGACTTGGGGCCCAAACTCACCAACCATGAGATCATGATCTGAGCCAAAGTCGGACCCTCAACCAACTGAGCCACCCAGATGCCCCTGCTTTTGACTTCTTATTGCAAAGAAACAAAGGATATTTGAGTCTGTTGGAAACCATGCTTTGTGTGTAAATGTATCCATAAATTTGCCATCTAAGGAATTCTGGTGTAACAGTTTACAACTAGTTACTACTTAGCTTTCACTGGAGACTAAGGTTTCTAAGGGTTAAGATTCTGCTGCATGTAATTAAGACTGAAGGGAGTAAGGGAAGTAAACTTGTATGTGCAAGAAAGATGTAAAGAATGGGAATACATTTTTGTTGAAGGTAAAAGAAGGTAATTTTGTCCAAAATGAGACTGGTTGTTTGGAGAGAAATGGCTTGGGACAAAATCTGAATGCAAAGGAAAGTTGTAGATGGTTTGTGAAGGGAAATCTTTGGAAAGGAATTTTACGTGTGGCAAGGACAGACTAAGGTTGAAATGAATGGATTTTAAAAGTACACTGGCATAAGATTGAAGTCCTCTTTCTCTCTGTTAAAAAAAACGTTTTGCTGGATAGTTGGTCTGCTCTTGATAAGAAAATGTAAACAAAGTTGTTTTTCCTTTGTCAGTCCAGAAAAAACAGTTTCTATGTTTTGTCTTTATCAGGTCTTTGATGATTTGTAATCCTGTTTAGACACCTGCTTTAAAACTTTCTAAGGTTTTTAACAAACTTCCCTGAGATTTAAATCACAAATACAATCTCTTTGACTAATTATTTATTTGGTATGTTACATTCTGGTATAAGGTCATCACTCAATATTCTGATTATTAAAGTGTTATGTGTCACAGAAATAACCAAATTTCCTTGTCAATTGCATCATAATGAACTCTCATATTAGATATTTAACAGTGTCCATTTCTGAGGTTTTTTTTTATAATTTATAGTTATTGTTCTGATGCTCTTGCAAAATGTGTTTCGTCGTCAAGGAGATTCATATAAAGGGCTTTTGACAAATATAGGTAGTTGATATCTTTAAGATCATAAAACTAAAATGGGTGAGAATTTCCAGAACTAACAGAAAAGCTGCATTCAACCTGAACAAGAATTAGTAACATGGGGCAGGGAGTGTCTCCTGGGTGGCTCAGTCGGTTAAGCATCAGATTCAGGTCACAATCTTGCTGTTCATGAGTTCGAGCCCCGCATTAGGCTCCACACTGACAGTGGAGAGCCTGCTTGGGATTCTCTCTCTCCCCTCTCTCTCTGTCCCTACCCAACTTGCACACATGCTGTCTCTCAAAATAAATAAATAAAGTTAAAAAAAATTTTTAATAACACCCAAAAAAAGAATTAGTAAAATGGGATTAAATGAATTAAGAAAGATGATTCTAGTTTTTGTGACTGTTGTTTGAAACATTGCGGGTTCTCTAATGTTTGCTCTTCCAGATTAAGGAAACTTTCTTTTAAGATATCTATGACTACAGAAATGTGATAGAATATTCATTTGTAAACAAATTGAAGCATTTAACTTTACTGTCTACCTGAGCCCTCTGAAATGCAAAGTCTCTGTGAGTATTCTTTCTTCCATAGCAATCATCCTTATTTGCATTACTAGTTCAAGAAGAGTCTGTCCTCTTTGTAACAGGACACCAATGTAATTGGTCATTTGTAACAGGACACCAATGTAATTGGTCATTTTGCAAGGCTTTGACTGGAATGTCATATTTGAGAGAGACATCCATAGAATCAGATATGACCAGACAACTTTAAGGGACTCAGGTTGACTTCATGAAGCCTGGAACCAATAAAGCCCCTTTGAAATGTTGGCCCGATACCTTACCAGATGAGTAAAGAAATGTCACTTCCTGGCAGATGTAACAATCTCAGGGTATTTTGGGTCCTTGTGACGAGGAATTCGCCCAAATCTACAGGTATTGCAGGCATGTCTGATGGCGAGTATTATTAGGCTTGACTTCTGGTCTGGAGAGGCTACTATAAGTTCAATCAAGATTCCTTATAAAAGTTCCAGCAAAGCAGATTTTAAAAGATCTGTACGATAAATCATCATTCTTTCTGCGCTTTTCTAAGTAATCAGGCCAAGTTTGTTAAATTCGGACTTGCTTTACAAACAAATTAATCTTGATTTGGCTATCTCTGGAAATAAGGGTGATTTTAGAGAGAAAAATTCTGTTTTAATAACCCACCTTTGTTGATGTTAAATTCTAGTTCTGATTGTCTTTGAGTGTTTGTTGTTTGCCTAAGCTAGACAACTTGGGGTAAACGTCAGAGAAATTGCTACAATAGCTCATGTATAGACAATCTTCTTTCTTGTTATTCTGTGGGGATAATAACAGGACCCCGTGGGCATATGAAATGGAAAAGTCTGGAAAATGCTCCAATAGAGCATAACTGTTCAGAGGCTATCGATCTTGTTTATTCTGGCCAATCCGACTTAAAAGGGGATTCTCCTATTAGAAATGCAGACGACAGTTGGTTTAGCGATGGCAGAAGTTTCATGGAAGAGGGGATTAGAAAAGCTGGGTATGCTATAGAAGCCAAAGCCCTCCCAGCAAATACATCCACCCCAAAAGCGGAGTTAGTAGCACTCACTGGTGCTTTGCAATTGGCAAAGGGCCTCAAAAGTAACATCTATACTGACTCTAAATATGCCTCCGAGTCCCACATTCCCATGGGGAAATTTGGAAGGAAAGGGGATTATTATCAGCTCCACAATCAAATATGGGCCCGAAATTATTACTCTTCTTGAGGCTGCACACCTATCTAAGGAGGCAGCTGTAATTCCCCTCAGAGGAGATCAAAGGGATATGACTTGAGAATCTAAAGGAAACAATGTGGCAGACGGTGCGGCCAAACCAGCAGCACAAAATAAACAAATACTAAGTCTTATACCAGCCTTACCTCCAAGAAAGTCCATGACTCCAGTCTATTCAGACCCAGAAAGTCACAGAGCCCAGGAACAAGGATGTTCAAAACATGTACAGGACTGGCTTGTTAATAATGAAGGAAAAATCTTTATACCCAACAATAACCAATGGAAAGTGATACAGGGTTTACACCAAGTAACTCATTTGGGTAAAGAGGCCCTGGGGCGATTGGTTAAAAACACCTTTGCTGGAATTAACTACACCACTACTAGAAAACAGGTCTGTCGATCATGTGCTATTTGTGCACAAGCAAATCCAGAGAGTGCAACTCGACACCCTCTTTTTTTTTTTTTTTTTTAACATTTATTTATTTTTGAGAGACAGAGAGAGACAGAGCATGTGCAGGGGAGGGGCAGAGAGAGAGGGAGACACAGAATCTGAAGCAGGCTCCAGGCTCCGAGCTGTCAGCACAGAGCCCCATGCGGAGCTCAAACACACAAATCAAGAGATCATGACCTGAGCCAAAGTTGGATGCTTAACCAACTGAGCCACCCAGGCACCCTTTGACACCCTCTTTTAAGGCTGGCCCAAAGGCAAGGGGGACATATCCTGGGAGGACTGGCAATTAGATTTTACACAAATGTCACCTTGTAAAGGATCTAAGTACTTACTGGTTTATATAGACACCTTTACTGGATGGGTAGAGAGGCCTTTCCTTGTAAAATAAAAAAGTCCACTGAGGTGACAAAAACTTTGCTAAGAGAAATTGTCCCTAGATTTGGCCTCTCTTGGTCCTTACAAAGTGACAACACTCTCTTTTACTGCACAAATAACTCAGCAAGTAGCTTGGGCCTGAAAAATTAATTACTATTCGCATTCGGCCTGGCATCCACAGTCCTCTGGAAAGGTGGCCCTCCAAAACTGAATTGCCCTTGATATTCTGACTGCAGTTCAAGGGGGCTGAAGATTAGATTGCTGGCCTCTAACAGGGCCCCAACGACTATGCTGCTGTAACTTGTGTCCATGGCTTCCGCAGGCTGGTGAGGCTGCTGTATTCTGGGTTTTGCCTCGACGCACAGATGCATTATTAAAACCACTACCAACCCAGCCAACCTTCCAAGTTTAAAACAACGGTGAACACATTCTGTGTTTCATTGGTGTGACCACCTAACATCCACCCATGTTTCCTCTTTGGGGCTGAAGAATGTTGTCTGGCACACGGAAACTCTTAATCAGTACATAGTCAAAGCCCTAAATGACACCCAAAATAGCATTTCCCTATTAAACACTTAAGTAACACAAACGGGTAAAGCAGTTTTACAAAATAGAACGGCATTAGATGTTTTAACGGCTGCGCAAGGCAGAACTTGTGCTCTCATAGAAACAGAATGCTGTGTATACATTCCAGATTACCACAAAAATATTTCTGGGTTTCTGACAGACAAGAATGCTCAGTTTGGTGCTTTAAACGATCCCTCTCTTTCCTTTAATGATTGGTTAAACTCCTGGACTGGAAGAATATTTTGTCAACTATCGAAGGACCCTTATTTGGGCTCCTTCTTCTTTTTGTTATTCTAATGATGTTTTACCGTTTTTTTCTCCCATGTCTCTCCACCTGGTGCTGAGACTCCTTCACTGACATAACTTCAAGGCAACAGATAGCGCTTTCCACTCGGGAAGATCCGTACGTGCGGTCTCCCTTAGATTCAGCTGCCTCTGCCTTTCATAACTCCCGTAAATTCCCCAACTGACCGATGTTGACCCATAGGTGGAGACATCTCTATGCCCCTCATTCAGAAGATGAGACTTTCCTCCCTCAGCAACCTTAAAGATTTAAGGGTCAAAATTGTTCAGGGGGGAATGACGGGGGAAACAAAGGCAAAAGAAAAATTAAATTTCCTTACTACTTACTACTACAGCCCAGTGACAAGTCCTTGAGACAGGCAGTGACCTTTCTCTGCCTCGAAGATGACACTTTAATAAGAGCAAAGGGCAATCTTATAGCCCTCCCCGCCCCCGGGATGCTGTGAGTCCTACTTTAACATATAAAAATTCCTTTGTAAACTTCCTTTATCTCCAGCCCCTGAGATATATGTTAGCAATCATCCTCCAAGCATATGGTCCACTGATAAACGTCTGAAGGGTCTTGTGACTAAGGTTTTATTTTATTTTATTTTTTTTGTTTTATTTTATTTTATTTTATTTTATTTTATTTTATTTTATTTTATAAGGTTTTTGTTTGTTTAAATGTTTATTAATTTTAGAGAGAGAGGTCTCGAGAGAGAGCATGGGCTTAGGAGGGGCAGAGAGAGTGGGGGACAGAGGATCCAAAGCGAGTTCTGTGCTGACAGCAGAGACCCTGATGCAGGGTTCTGTGGGGCTTGCAGAAGGGAGATCATGACCTGAGCAGCAGAAGTTAGATGGTCAACTGACTGAGCCACCCAAGTGCCCCTGTTTGTTCATTTTTAAGTTTATTCATTTATTTTGAGAGTGAGAGCAAGTGAGCGCAGGGGAGGGGCAGAGAGAGAGGGCTAGAGAATCGCAGGCAGGCCCCACATTGTGGAGCCCTGATATGAGGCTTGAACCCACGAACCATGAGATCATGACCTGAGCTGGAATTGAGTCAGACGCTTACCTAACTGAGCCACCCAGGTGCCCCTCATGACCAAGGTTTTATTAGTAATAAACGACCTTTTCCTAACAACAGCTAGCTCCTCAAGATGCTGGAAAACTTGCTTCCAAAATTCCTTAGAGACTTACACTATCCCTAATCCCCTCCCAACTTGAAAGTATACAATCAGTCATCCCATCACAACCCCAGTGCAGCTTTTCCTGCCCATGGGTCCCATCCCTGTACTTTAATAAAACCACCTTTCTGCACGGAAGACATCTCAAGAATTCCTTCTTGGCCATTTGTTCTGAACCCCAACATTGTCATCTCCATTAAAAAGGGCTGGGGACATGGTCCAGGGGGACCATGGGGGCTGTGGGATGTCTGAGTCTAGCTGGAGCGACTGAGTCTAGCCTCACTCACGGCAGGGAGACAGTCGGTTTCCTGCTGGCCTGTGCTCCACGTGTCCAGCCCTCCTAGCTGGTATCTGGGAATGAAGGGAAGTGGGACAGGACGTGAAATCTGGGTCACCAGCCCACCAAGCACACCCGCCCCGCCACGTTCCCAGACTCTCTCTGCCTCCCTCTGAACTGAGCTTCCTCACAGGCTGTGGAAGTGGCCCAGGTCTCATGCAGTAACTGTCCCAATCTATGGGAAGAGCAGGGTGGGGGGAGGGGCTGGGCGGGGAGCACAGAACAGGCAGACTAGCCAACTTCCCAAAATAGGCTCACATCTCTTCCCAAGTGAACAGAATCAAGATAATCCAGCCTTCTGAAGTTCAAGGCCAAGGCAGGGCAGAGGTCCCAGCAGAAGTGGGTTTGAGGCTGGGGATATGGCAGGAACAATAATGTGCATTTGGCAGGCAGAGAAGATTTTTCCTTTCAGGCACTTCAGGCGGATGCTTCTTCCTGCACCTCCTGCAGGGAATTTCCTTGGGCCAAGGACTAGCAGACCCTGGAAGAGTCCTCATGGAAACTGGTTTCCCTGGTTTCTGTCCCAGGGGTCAGATCTGCATCCCCATTCCAATCCCAAGCAAAACAGGATGGATGAATTCCCCTGCGGCTCTCTCGGCTCTCTCTTGGCACTCTCTCTCTCTCTCATCTCTCTGTCTCTCTGGGCTCAAGCAAGAATTTTCCATGGTGTGAAGCCTTTTCTTCTACAGACTTGGTCATCTCACTAGAAAGTCCCCTTCCCCCTTTCAAGGACAGTAGTTTGTTAAACTAATTCATATCAAGGTGTGAACAACTCCCTGACGGCTTTCAACCTGCTGTGTGCATTTGACTATGAACTCCTGCAGCAGGGGGTGATGGGGGAGGCTGTAATTAGTGTTTGGATAATAATAAAGACGATGACTATAATAAGTAATAGTAGATAACAAATCGTAGCAGCCAGCAATTACGGAATGTTTTCTAAATGCGATGTAATCTCTTAAAGGCTTTATGTATATTACCTTATCTCACTACCCCTTATGGTAGGTACTATTCTTACCGCACTTTACAGAGGAGGAACCAAGGCTCAAAGAAGGTAAATAAGGTGCCTAGAATCTCACCAGAGCGGGTGGGTTGGAGCCTCAAATTGGAGAGTCCCTTCCAACAGGTGTGTGGATGGTGGCGGGAGCAGATGGGAGAGGACGGAGCCAGGCCCCAGCTTTGGGGTAGAAGATGGGCCTATGGCCTCTGCAAGGTTTGTGTCGTCCCTGCCTTCCTCCCAGGCAGAACCCTGAGTGCTGAAACCACCCTCACTACCAAGCCTCGTATTGCTGGGGCTCTCCCAGGCAGCCTCGGGGCAGGCATGCCACAAGACTGGTCCTTCCTGGGCTACCCTTGGTGAGTCACAAACTTGGCTTTCAAGGGGAGCTGGTCTCACGTTAGGTTTAGCCAAAAGGTAGGGGATTAATAGCAGACCGCAGGCCTTGCCGTCCAGCCTCATGGCTGTGAGGACAGCTCAACACCGTACGCGCGCCTACCCGGCTCTGCCCCTTGCCAGCTGTGTGGCCTTGGACAAGTCACTTTATCTCTCCGAGTCTCAGCCTCCTGATATTTCAAATGACAACAACCCTGGCCTTGCAACCGTGCCATAAGAGTCCACGGAAGATGAACAGAAAACCTGGCAGGGAGAGGTGCTGGGTGAACGGTGGGCGCCTGCTTGGCTCAGGGCTGCCAGCCCATCCACACTCCGGCTCGCCCCTCCCCCGCCCCACTTCCGGCCCAGGCTCGGCCAGATGGTGGGACCTGGGAAACGCAGACGAGCTGCACGCTCCTGGTCTATTTTGAGAATCCTCCTGTTTCCTTTCCTGCCTGGGGCCATGTGGTGGCTGCGGGTCTCTGCTCACAGGATGGGCTCAGAGCTGGACCTTATCCTTCCCCTGCCCCTCACTTCTAGCCCTTCCCTTCCTCCTGGCCTGGGCCCTGTGAGCCCCCACATCCTGGCTCCCAGCTCAGACACTGCAGCCGGTGACCAGAGGGGCAAAGGTCAGGTGCCCAAAGGGGCTTTGAGGTGGGGGCTGGTCGATGACCTACAATATCGAGAAGGTGGGCAGCTAGAGCCGGCCCCACTTCTGCAGAGCCTTGTCCTCAGAGGCCGCCAGCACCCTGTTGTCACTGCTAGATTGCCGGTTGGGTGGAGTCATCTGTATTCCACACACTGTTTCCTTCACAGCCACCTCGGGATCCTACAGAGAATCCTGGCCCAGGCGGAAAGTGAGAATGTTCCCTGGCCTGGGCCCTGGCTGGTTTAAATTCCAGGGGATCAGGGGAAGCAGAGGTCCCACATCCCTCAGTCACCATGCTGGAAACCTGGGAGTCCTCCCTGCCTCCTCTCTCTCCCTTCCTTCTCTCTGCACAGAGCTCTGATGCCCTCTGCCTGGCTTTCAGTCCCCCCTCCCTCACTTATTAAACCTGTGACCTCTCACCTCTCGGTGCCTCAGTTTGCTCATCTGAGAAAAGAAGGGTACCTGCTTCATGGGCCTGTGGGGAAGTGATATTGAGTCGATGCTGGTAAAGTGCTTAGGAAAGTGCCTGGCACATAGTAATTGCTCAGTAAAGTGTAGCTCCTATTCTCTAGCTGGTCAACAAAGTCTGCCTCCTCCAATTCTCTTACGTGGTTTCATCCCTTCTGTTGCTGTCCTTGTTCACCCTCTCCTGGAGTGCGGCCAAATCCTTCCACTGGTTTCACCTCCTCTGTTCTTCACCCTGCTAAAACTGGGCATCTTTCTAAATAAAAAGTCTGATTTGTGTTGCAGGGTTTTGGAATCAGATAGATTCACTAATTTGCTCAACAAATGCTTGAGCACCTACTGTGCCCTCAGCCCTATTCTGAGAGCTGGAGCCCCCGAGTGCCCTAAACAAAGTATGAAGTGAATTTCCTAGTGGGTTCCAGTTCCAGCCCCTACTACCCAGTAGCCATGGGCAAGTTCCTTACCTCTGGGACTCTCAATTCTGTCAGCTACACAATGGGATCATGGAGAACCTGCCCTGGGCTGGCTGTGAGGATTAAGTGAGGATTAAGTGAGCGCATGGCTCTGCACACGGAGTGTATGAAATGTTGTCCCAGTGGTAGCTCCAGAGTAAGGCCTGGGAGGATGGTGTCATTCCACCCCTCATAACCTTCCAAGTTTCATGCTGGCCTCAGGCATGGCATTCAAGGCGCGTGTGATCTGGTCCCAGGAAATGCCTCCCCACCCCCACCATTCCTGTCTCTGTGCAACTCCGGCCACCCCAGGTGTCCCCCCAGGCTCCCCCCCTCAGCCGCTCGGCAGGAACATGTCACATGTACCTTGTGCCCCCAGGGCCTATCCCTGGCGTGGTGTACTGGCATACCGTGGATTTTGGTGGATGCGTGTGTGAGGGCGCATGCGTGTGGGGGGATCAGTGTTAGAGATTCACGCTCCACTGGAGGGGAGAGGGTCCCCACAGGCTGGTGGGATGGAATGCGTCAGCTAGCATCCACTAGCCAGCAACAAGCAGCAACAAGTAGAGCCCAACGTGGATAATGGGGCAAACATAATAGGTGCTCATTTCTCACTTGAGCCTCAGGCCAACGCTGGCCAGGCTGCCTGTGGGTTTCCTCCACGCTCTGATCTGGGGAGGCCGAGGCCGGCTCCCTCCCTCGAGCTGGTGGCTCTGCCACTATTTAGGTGTCATCTGCATCCGACTGGCAGAGAAAGAATGTGGAGGAGGTACAGTTGCTCTTCAAAGCCTTGGCTCAGCAGTGGTACTCGTTGCTTCAGCTCATGTCCCATTGCCCAGAGCTCCGTCCACACGGCCTGGCCTGGGAGCAGGGGACGTGGGAAACGGAGTCTAGCCATGTGCCCTGGAAAGAGCAGGGAGCACGGGTTTCGGTGATCACTGACCATCCCTGCCAGTACAGCCGCCAGGCTGACGCCGGTTTTCTAGTCGCCCCTCTGTGTGTGTGTGGAGACCGTTGGGCAGACCCCCCAGGCCACCGTGAAGGGGGCTGGGCTGCCGGCCTGGCTGCCCCCACGCGCCTCACCATGTGGGACTGACACAGCTTAATTCACAGGTTACAGCCCCTCCTCTTCTGCTGGGCAGAGAGTGAGGCTGACTCCCCCCCACCCCCCCGCCCCCCGCCAGGCATCAGGATGGGGGTGGGGCTCAGGGAAGCCCACGTGGGGCTGGAGGGTGGCTCGAGGTCAAGTGCTCTTCTTGGTGGACTGAGGGCTCTGTCAGGGTTCGGGGACAGGGCTTTCGAGCTGCCGGAGTCCAGACCCCTGCTGACTGCTGCTCTTCCTCCTTCGTCAGGAGTAGTCTGGGCTGTGTCCTGCATAACGTCCTAATCTTCCAGATGGTCACAACTGCTTCTCCGAAGCCACAGCACCATCCAGTAGTGGAGACCAGGCTTATTTCTATGGCCAAGTGCACTCGGTTGCAGTTTGAAAGGCTCTTTGAGAGCCAAGCCTCTTTGCCCCTCAAAACTTCCAGCCATGGGAAGCAGAAAACAGGCCTCCCCCACCACTCACCCCCACCCCTCACCCCCACCCCTCGCTGTCGCTGTCGGGGGCAGAGCAGTGTCACCTAGAGCACGGGGCAGCCTGGCCAGCCCCGCCCCTCGGCTTCCTGCCCCACCTCCTGCCCAACTGCAACGCCTGCCCCCTGCTCAGCCAGCCTCACTCCAAGGCCAAGAATCTCAGGAAACCCTAGCCCAGGGGTCCTCACTGGGGAATGTTTAGAACTTAGGGGGGGCATTTCATATTGCTGCGGGGACTGGGGCATACACTGGCCGAGGAAGCCGCAGAATCTGGGCCCTGTAAGAACCATCCTGCGTCCTGCGCCACCTCTGCCCGTGCAGCCATACATTCCTGTAGGACAGTGCTTCTCAAACTCGAACATGCAAGGCCTGAAAACAGACCGCTGGGCTTCATCTTACAGTTCCTGATCCAGTGGGTCTGCAGCGGGCCAAAGGGTGTGTGTTTCTAACGGTTCCCAGGTGATACCGGGGACCATGCTCTGAGAACTGTCGTAGGGGGAAATCTGTTTTTAAGCATCTGAGCCTCGGTATAATTCTGTTTTACATCTGAACACAAAGTATCCCTTGCGTTTTTATATTCGCGTAATTTTCCTGGATTGCAACTGCTGCGTCAATTAATCTCTTTTGTTCTTTTGCGAACTTTACCAGGAGTTTTTCACCTCAGAAAATGGCCTCCCCGGCGATGCCCCTGGGGGTGTCCAGGTTGTGGGTTTGTCGCTGTAGCGATCTGCGTTCACAGCTGCCACGTGACATTTGAAGTTTGTGTCCATCTCTCTCTGTATGTGCCAGTCTCTGACTGTTTCTTCAGGCCTTCGGTGTACTTAGCATTATACAAATAGTTTTAAAACGCCCATGACTTTATTGCAAAATGCTTTCCTTTTGTTTCTCCCTTGTATCAGAGTTAGAACACTGTGTGTGTGTGTGTGTGTGTGTGTGTGTGTGTGTGTGTGTGTGTGTTTGTATTTCAGATTAGCGACTGGATAATTTTTTGTTTCTGAGAATTTCATTTGGGGATGTCAAGGGGGTGTTTCTAAATATTTATTTTAAAAACGGGGTATTGCATCTGTTAGAATTGAGACCAATGGTTTAGTCCAGTTCCCACACTGGACAGGGTAAAACACACCCCAGATGGGGGAGTGACTTGGGGGAGGCACAGGGACTCCTTCCACCCTCCACCCTGACTCTGGGGTCCATACTCTTAGCAGAAGAGAACGAACCTCCATGAAAGCCTACTGGGTGCTGGGCACCCTAGTGGGTATTACAGGAGATGGGAGAGGGTGTCGTTAGACCCATTTTCCAGCTCAGAAAGGTTGGGTGACCTGCCCAACAGACACACAGCTGTGAAATTGTAGCACTGGGATTCCAGCCCAAGACTCTGGTCCCACAGCCACTAAGAAGCCTGCTCACCGCTATGCGGAAAGAGGATATTTTCAATGACTGCTGTTCTCACCACGCAGCTGATAATCCACACGTGTTGAGGACATGCACGAGACCCTATGTGCCTCAGCTGTCAACAGAATTGATTTAGTGTCTCTCTTCAGGGAGCTTATGTTCTGGTGGAGAAGCCTGAGCATAAATAGCTCATTGCAAGGTGGATGTTCTAACAAGGTGGAGAGGACAATGAGAGCGTGTGCTAGGAAACGTGACCTGACCGGGGAGTGAGGGTGGGAAGGCTGGGGTGGGGAAGGGGGGGCAGTGCAGTCGGTAAGGAGGCAGGAAGGAGAGGGCTCTGTACCCAAGAAGACAGTGGTAGGAACTGTCCGATATGACTTGTGTCCAGTTGTGAGGAACCCAGTGCATTTAAGAGGAAGGAGGCTGGTGTGTTTGCAGCCTGGAGAGCAAGAGAGAGAACAAAGCAGGAAAGGTAGCCAGATCAGCCCCCACCGGACCAGTTGGGACAGAGGACAGGGGAAGTGTTTGATTTTTATCCTAAAAGCAATAGGAAGCCGGGTGTTATGGTCAAATGTGTCCGTCCTCACACATGCCCCCTAAAAGATGTTGAAGTCCTACTCCCCAGTACCTGCGGATGTGACCTTATTTGGAAATAGGGTCTTTGTAGACAGTCAAGTTAGGATGAGATCATTAGAGTGGACCCTAACGCAATATGACCAACAGCCTTATAAAAAGGGGAAACGTGGACCCAGAGGCAGGAAAGGCCATGTGAAGACACAGGGAGAGCTGTCTACAAGCCCAGGAGTGCCCGAGGCTCCCAGAAGCCGGAGGAGAGGCATGGAGCAGGTTCTCCATCACAGTCCTCCAACCCTGCCCACACCTGATCTCACTCCCCCCAACACCCACTTCCAGGCATCCTGATCCTCTGGGGGATTCTACCGTGCAAATGAGGTGAACTCCCCATGTTTCCCCACGCGCAGGCTCAGGATTCAGCTTGCCGGGGTCTGCGAAATCAGAGGCAACCTGCGTGGCTGTTCACCAGTAGCAAACTTTTTCAAGCAGCTTTTTCCTTTCCTGACCTCGTGATCCTTGGAGCTGCGTGCCTTAGAAATCATCCTTCGGCTATTGTTTCAGTGAGGTTTGGGGAAAATTGAAAGTAGATGTATATGTTTAGGGTTCACCCAGCCAAGGAGCGGGTGTGAACACCCGGAGATACGGGTTACTTATTGCCAATGTAGCATCAGGAAGGCTTTGGGCCGTGTGTGATAGAAACCCCAATGAACAGTGGCTAAAACAATGGTGGCTTTGTTTATCCTCCACAAGAGGCTAGATTCAAGCAGCTGAAGACTTTGGTTCGAGGGCTCCGCGGTGCTGGTGGCTGCTCTCTGCAATCCTCTTGGCCTCGCCTCATGGGAAGAGAATGCCTTCCTTCTTCATCTGTGGGGGAGACAGGCAAGGGAGAAGGGGAGTGGGTGCTGGGTTAGCCACCCAACAGTCTCTCTCGCGGTCACCAAATCGCCGTCAGCATGGCATGGTAGTTAAAAGTGCGGCGTCGGGAATCAGGCAAACCTTGGTGTAAATGCGAGCTCTACAGTTTCTTAACTGTTTTGAGCCTCGAATTCCCCATCTGTGAAAAGAGAATGGTAGCAGCACCTCCCTAAACAAGGGATCGTGAAAATGAAACGAGAGGAGGTATGTAAATGGTTGAGCCGGGGTGGGAGTGGAGGGGTGGGGTGTCCTTTTGGAGGAATTGAGTACATGGAGGTGCTCCACATCATTGTCACCACCAGGTATAAATGTTAGCCAGGTTAGGCTGGCCAGAGCCGTTTAATCCTGTATTTGACCCAATGAAATAAATACTGTCGGCACATTTCACAGAATAGGAGGCTGAGGTTAAGAAAATTGAGGCTGGATTCAAACCCAGGCAGTGTGATTCTGGAACTCATCCTCGTGACTATTTTCTTAAATGTGTATTTATTTTTGAGGTGGGGGAGGGGCAGAGAGAGAGAGGGGCACAGAGGATCTGAAGCGGGCTCTGCACTGACAGCAGTGAGCCCGACGTGGGGCTCGAACTCACTAACTGTGAGATCCTGACCTGGGCTGACGTCAGACGCTCTACCGACTGAGCCACCCAGGCACCCCTGGAGCTTATAACTTTTACACCGAGCTGCCTTCTTGACATATGGTAGCCAGTATTGTTATCATTCATTAATAATAACTATTCATTAATAATAGTAACATTAAGTAAGCTCCTGTTTTGTGCCAGGTTCTGTTCTGGGCATAGGGGTCACAGAGATGTACTAAGATAGAGTCTCTACCCACAAGGAGCAAGGAGTCTTGTAGGGGAGACAGAACCATAAACAGACACATAATAATAGGCAGTGTGGACACCGGGACCCATCTACCAGCAGAAAAATTGGTGAGTGGTACTCATTATTTGTATGCAAAATGAAATCCCAACGGTGAATTGTGCTTGCAATCAGGAGCGAAACAAGCTTCCCAGCTTTGGGTGGTGGCTTGCTTCCAGCTTTGCCCACGGGTCTTTTCTGGCTCTTTCTGTTCAGACTTTTGCTGGCAGCAGCAACAGGCATCCAGGTTTAAAAAAAAAAAAAAAAGGAGGAGAAATTTCAAAATTATTAAAATTGGGAAATGCTATAAGATTTAGGGGAAAGGAATGGAAGTCGGTGTCTCTTGCGCTGGTGACCTGCGAGTGGCCTCACTTTGCCCATCTGTTAAATGGAGACTCATTCACGCGCTCCCGCATCCATTCAGGAAACTGTGAGACAGATCCCACCCACCCTGTTCGGAGCTAATTATAAACACAAACTTTAAGTGGACAGGAGGAATTCTAGAAAAGGAGGCTCGGCTTCTGCCTTAGAACGCAGGGGTTGCAGGGTGGGAAGGGCTGGGATGAAGGGGTTTAGTCAGAGTGTAAGAAGGAAGCTGAGCCCAGCTTCCCCACAGGCTCCTTCTCCCACCTGGGTGTTGAAAGGGCTGCGGAGATCAGAGTCCCTTTTTCCCTGGTACCCCTCACCCCCCTGCACCCTGAGTAACAGGTCCTCTCAGAGGCAGAACGGCTTGTTCCCAATATTAATGGCTCAGGGAGGGGGCCTCAGTGACAGGCGATCAGGGAGAAGGAAATGGTTTTGCAATTACAGTCTTTATCTCTCTCTCTCTCTCTGTTTTTTCCATCTGCAAGCAAGGAGGTAGGGAAAGCCTTTGTCCCTGCTCCTTTGTCCCTGCTTCTGGGCCAGGTGACACAGGCCCTCCCTCCTCTTGTGCTCTGTGACCCAAGACCGTGTGGGCGTGCATTCTAGTGGCACCGAGCCTCCCCATGCTGCTCTGGGCTTTGTTGGAGCCTGACCTTGAAGGACTATCTCCTCAGACTCCTTCCAGACCTTCTTGCCTCTGAGCTGGCCTGGTGGCACCTAGGTGGGGTACAAAGGACCCCCAGGAAAAACCCACTCTTTGGAAGAAGATGCACCCCAGATGGTTTTCAGAGCAAGCTTGTGACATGGGGGTCTCTGGCGGTTAGTAAACATGTCTCCTCTGGTTTCTGTTTATGGCTTCTCTGGCCTGACACAGGAAGGCCAAATTAGTCCCTGCAGCCAACTCATGGTTTTACAGCTCACTTCCCCAAGAGACTGGGCCTTGGGAACTGCCATCAGGCCATCATTCCCCAGGGGCCACCCCTCCCTTACTCGGGGCCCTCCCAAGCCTAAATTGGCATCTGGAAAAGGGGGATTTGGGAATCTGCCTTCTATGGGTCTGAATGCTGTGTGACGTTTTAACCTCTCTGGGCCTCAGAATCCTCACTGGCAAAATGGGGATAGTCAACTTACCTGGCAGTGATTTTTGTTGTGGAGGTTCGGTGAGATAAGATGCAAAATCCAGTGCCTGTGGAGAAGCTAGTCTACAAGAGAGAGTGACTGCTATGGCCTTGTTCAGGGCTACAGGGTCTGGATGGGGCACTGTGAGGGTGGCCCTTCTGGGAATGAGGAGGGAGAAAATGTGACCCCGCCGACGTGCAGAGGGGCCACAGCTATGCAGGCGGTGTTTTATTGCTTAAACTGGGTGGGCGTTCATGGGTAAGACTTTTTGGTTCATCTGAATTATTTCATAATAAACATTCCTAAATATAAAAGGTTATGGCATTTTGCAGAAAAGTAACTCAATTACTAAAAACCTGTGGTTAAAATTTTTTTTTTAATTTTTTAAATGTTTTGTATTTATTTTTGAGGCAGAGGGAAAGCACGAGCTGGGGAGGGGCAGAGAAAGAGACAGGATCCAAAGCAGCCTCTACGCTGACAGCAGACAGCCCGATGCGGGACTTGAACTCATGAACCATGAGGTCATGACCTGAACCAAAGTCGGACACTCAACTGGCTGAGCCAGTCAGGCGCACCTAAAAATTAAAAAAAAAAACCTTTTTTTTTTTTTTTAACATTTATTCATTTTTGAGAGACAGAGACAGAGTGTGAGTGGGGGAGAGTCAGAGAGAGAGGGAGATGAGAATCCGAAGCAAACTCCAGGGGCTGAAGTCTCACACTGACTGTGAGATCATGACCCGAGCTGAAGTCGGCCGCTTAACCGACTAAGCCACCCAGGCACCCCACCTAAAAAAAAATTTTTTAAGTAATCTCTACACCTAACATGGGGCTTGAACTCATGACCCTGAGATAAAGACCCACACATTCTACTGACTAAGCCAGCCAGGCACCCCAAGAAACCTGTTTTTAAAAAGAGTGAGAGAGAGAAAAATTATAACAAAGCCCAGGTTTCAGTGGCCAAGGGCTGTGGAAGGCGCTTCTCAGGGCCCATTCAGTCCTTCAGACTCTACCCTGTCTTTTCACCTGCCCTTCTGGTTGCCGGCATGGGGAGGCAGGCCGGGAGGTTTCCAGAAGCTCACTACCAGATGCTGCCTGTGGGCTGTGGGTCTGTGTCCTGCCGGCGGGGGTGGGGGGGGGGGGGGGCACCTGTTACCCAGGAGACGGTAGGTGCCTCACGGGGAAGAGCCTCGCCCAGGTCCTCAGCTGGCAGGCAGGGAGGCACTCCTCCTGGAGTTGTGGGCTGGAGACAGGAAGGTGACGGTGCGTGAGAGGGGCTGCAGCCGGCTGAGCAAGGCCGGGCATCTGGTGCGGGGGGAGGGCGTGGGGGTGGGTGGCAGGCGCTGGGGACAGGATCACCAGAACCAGGCCCCCTGGCCCTTGAGCAAACACTGCCTCACTACCTGCAACCAAGGGAAACTGAGGCCAAGGAGCTCTCGGGAATGAGTCAGGTGAAGGGGAGGAGAGTATCCCAGGCAGCTAGAGCCACTGCACAGAAGCTTGGAGCTGGAAGAACCTGGAGCAGGACAGTCAGGAGTGCAAGTCAGGGGAAGGGCACGGATCAGGTTGTCCTGGGCCAAGCTTTTCTTGGTGTCTGCCCACCCATGTGCCCCCCTTGGGGACCCCCAAACCACCCACAGACCCCAAGATCAAGAGGTGAGAGAAACAGTTCTGACATCTGAGCTCAGGCTGATCCCTACCCCCACCCACGGCTTTCTGGGTGAGCTGTGCCAAGCTGAGGTCCCGCTGCTCCCTGACATGCCATTCTGCAGCTCACGAAGGCGTATGTTCAGCTGCTTTTCCATTTTGTTCGTAACACAGCCCAATGATACAGACACAATGTCCCCTCTTTTCTGTGTTAGGATAACGAGGCTCTGGGAGTTTAGGGGGCTTGCTCAGTGTCACAGAGCAGGAAAATGACCCCAGGGTCTTCCTCTCCCTTCTGCCCACGCCATCCCCAGAGATGCATTGGAACCTCGCTCCTCAGACTGTGGTCCAATATGAGGACATTGGCAACATCTGGGAGCCGGTTAGAAATGCAGAATTTCATTGGGTGCCCCGGTGGCTCAGTTGTTTAGCATCTGACTGTGGCTCCGGTCACGATCTCACAGTGTGTGAGTTCGAACCCCGCCTTGGGTGAGCTTGAGCCCTGCTTGGGGTAAGACATGAACCCCGGCGAGCCCCGCCTCTCTCTCTCTCTCTCCCTTCTCTCTCTCTCCCCCTCATGGGATTCTCTCTCTCTCTGCCCCTCACTCACCTGCACCCTCTCTCTCTCTCAGAAAAAAAGAAAAGAAATGCAGAATTTCAGGACCCTCCCTGGATCCCCAAACCAGAATCTACATTTCAGCAAGAACCCTGGTAATTTGCAAGCACTTTCCGGTTGGAGGAGCAGCTCTTTAGAGAAGTTCTTTCCTGTTTAGATGAGACTTCCCAACAGGGAGGCGATACCTACTTCAAAAGGGTGGGCCCCTAATGAAGGATGTTGAGACACTTGTGGAAGATCTCTTTTGTGGGGCATGCTGCAGTGATGAGGGTGGCCCTGTCTTCAGAGACCCTCCCCTCCCCACCCACCACTTCTCCCCCATGTCAGTCTGCCTGGCGCTTTCGGATTTCAGCAAGTGCACCCTTACCCCTTCATCTACACGACAGCTGTAGAGGGGTGGTGGGGGGGGAGCTGTTTCAGTGGCTGCCTCCCCACGACTCCCAATCTTTCCCTGCCCCCAGCACCCCTGCCTGGTGAGGCTGATTGTCCCATTCAGCACCCCCTCGCCGTGGCATCGGCTGATGGGCTTTCAAACCCCCTTAGATGCCTAATTACCGCTGATCGGGGGCTGCACGTGCAGGCTTCTGTGAATAAGTGATTCTGTAATTATGGCTGGCACCCAGCCTGCCAGGATGGGGAGGGAAGGGTTCTGAGGACAAAGGGGTTCCTCTGCGAGGAGGGCCTCCCTCCCCGCCAGGGCAGTACTGGGCTTTGTTCTGCTCTGGGACTCCAGTGGCAAATCCCCTGCAGTGAGGCAGGGCTGATGTAGGGAGCCCCAGCTGAGGAGTGGGCTTGTTAATGCAAAACGGTTTGTGTGCCTTGAGTGTGTTCTGGGCCAGGCTCTCTGCTCCGTGCTTTGCATACTGGATCTTACCGGGTGACAACTCATCTTGGTTTCCCTGGGGCATTCCCAGTTTTAACGCTTCCCGCAGAGACCACACCCGCACCACCACTCCCTGCACCAGTTCCAGGCAAACGTGGACAGGTTGTCATGCTACATCTAATGCTCTCAACAACTGGAAGATCCCGGAGACCCATTAACCCCATTTTACAGATGGAGAAAGCAATACTCCAAGGCGTTGAGGATTTTGCCTAGGGCCGAACAGCTGCTGAGTGGCAGAAGCTAGATTTGGACCCAGGTCTGTCTGATCCCAGAGATGTGTGGTGCAAGGAACCTGCCCAAATGCCAAAGTGCAGTGGAAGGCTGGTCTGTGGTGTCCCTCTAGCCCCATCTTTTCTCCGAACCGTGGCTAAGGCCCAAAGCCCCCTCCCACCCCTTCCCCAGCTGCCCACAGGGGTTCCAGCCTTTCTCTGCACAGACTGTTTTCTCTTGGATCCCAGCACTGGACCTGGCTCAGGAGGGCTGGGCTGTGTATAGCCAGGACGTGGCTAGAGGCTTAGGGGCAGGGTGCCCAGGGCAGGGTGCCTGGATCTGCCACCGACGAGCAGCCTGGAGACCCAGGCTCCCCTGTGGGGTGGAGGCATTGGCTTGGATGCAGGCTGAGGCCCCTTCCAGCTCCGTGTGCCAGCTGGATCCAGCTCGTTCGAGTGGCTGAGAGCCAGTGTGCCTGGCTCTGCAGCCCCTAGATGACCATGTGACCTTGGGCAAATTACCTAACTTCTAGAAGGCGCTTGGGAAGGAAGGATAATGATGCTGCCCACCTCTTTAAGGTCTTAAAGAAACAATGGATGAAAAGCTCTTAGTATGATGCCTGGTGGAAATAACAGCTAGTTGTGGCTATTGTTATTATTTTTCTTATTATTTTTAGTGATCTCCTTCTCCCTGAGATTGGGGACTCAAGCTAATTCCCCCCATTTCCTGGCTGTGTCAGGGTCCTGGCAGGCCTGGCTGACGTTTGAGCCAAGGAGAGCTGAGGGGAGAGACTGACACTACCCTCCGGGCCTAAAATAGAGATAAAGCTGACTGCAAAGCAAGCTTTGCAGGAGGATTTTGCCCGTACAAGGCCAGAGGCGTGCCACCTTGCAGCCCCTTGGGGCAGGGAGCCGCGGGGCCGACTGCCTCGGGTCTGCCCCAACGGTGTCACAGGCTCTTTCTCCCTCTGATGAATGACTCTCTGGGGGCTGACTTTTATTTAAAATCAGTTTAAGAGAAGAGGCCCCCGGCTCCAGGCCCCCCCTCCCGGCCAGACAAGCCAGAGCCGGCCCGGGAAAGAAGCCCCACAGCCCGAGGTTTCCCAGATGCCCCTCTTGGATGTGGAATTTGGAGCCGCTGCTTCTGGGGAGTGTCTGGGCGAAAGCGAGGGGCTTCAAGATCTACCCCGCACTCCCCCGCGAAATAGACCTCTAGGTGGCTGTTCAGTCATGCGTCACTTAGGTCCTCTTTGTCCTACAAGGAAGCTGGTCCCTCAAACCACGACCCCGTTGCCTCACGGGGGGAAGGCCTTGGAATCGGTCCAAGAAAAGACACCCAAGTATAAGGGGAAAGGCAATTCCTGAACCTGGCCTCTGACACCCAGGAGCTGTGTGACCTTAGGCTAGACGCTTAACCCCTCTGCGCCTCGGCTTCTCCTCTGGTAAATAGGGATAATAATGCACGCCTTGTGGGTTTGTGGTGGGGGTTGAACGAAACAACGAAGGATGGAACGAGCAAGCCCAGGGCTGGCGCACTGGGGGCGTTCTGTACACGCTCCCCTTACTCCTCTGCTCATAAGACAGTGTGGGTGATGGTTTGGGTGGTGCAGTGACACCTGTTTCAACTCCTGGAAACAGCACACGGGGTTCAGCTCTCTCTCTCTCTCTCTCAAGGTTGCATCAGGCACTTGAGGGTAGGAAGAAGGCACCAGACGGCGTCCACCCAGGACTTGCGTACGTGGGGCACTGGTCTGGCCTGGAGCAAGGCGTAGCTGCTGACCCTCCAGCCAGTTTCTGGGCTTCTGTCCCATCGTTCCCATCAACCTGGATGTGCCGATACTTCAGTACCCAAGGGACACCTCCCAAAAGCCTCTCACACCCCAGGAGGTCGTCCTGTATGGCTGCCACTCACTCCAGGCCATAAGCAGGTACTCAGTGACTGCTTTTGGGGGTGGTGGTGGGGACCCCGACCACTGTGAGTTTAGATGCGTCCTCCTCGGGATGCGATCAGATTATAGAAAGCTAAGAGAGGTGACCCACTGGCCCAGGGCCAGGTACCTGGCCTGCAGGGATCTGTTTGTGCTCTGGTCACCTCTTGGGCATGTCCTGGAGCTGTCAGGGCAGAGAGCAGTGCTGGGGGAACTGATCGGCACCCTAGGGACCATCCTATTCTGTTGCTGCGGTGAGCAGGACTCGTCTGCACCTTATTTTCCTCGTCCGTAAAAGGAGGATTTGCTGAGACCCTGAGCTCAGTGGTTTAGAGGGTGAGCTTGGAGCCAGCTGCCTGAATTTGAAGAGTAGGCCTCCTACGTGTGACCTGTGCCTGCCTGGGTGGGCTATTGAGTCTTTCGGGGCCACTGTTTCCCCATTTGTAGAATGCCAATGGTGACAGAACCTGTCTCCTAAGTTTGCTGCTGTAAATGGTCGAAGGCACCTGGTAACACAGGCTGAATGCCTGCCAGATGTGGGCCACCTGCATCGACAGGTGCCATCTTCCGGACAACTCTCGGAAGAAGGTGCCAATGCTAGTCCTGTTTACAGATAAGGAAACTGAGGTCCAAGGTCACATAGCTAGTGACTGTCAGAGCCAAAGCGTCTGTCTCCATGAGCCCACATTCTTTTTTTTTTTTTAATTTTTTTTTTAACGTTTATTTATTTTTGAGACAGAGAGAGACAGAGCATGAACGGGGGAGGGGCAGAGAGAGAGGGAGACACAGAATTGGAAGCAGGCTCCAGGCTCTGAGCCATCAACCCAGAGCCCGACGCGGGGGTCGAACCCACGGACCGCGAGATCGTGACCTGAGCTGAAGTCGGACGCTTAACCGACTGAGCCACCCAGGCGCCCCGCCCACATTCTTAATAAATAATGTTACCTTCTAGTGTTATTGTTGTAATTAAAATTAAACACAATTCCAGTGTCCCATAAATGTGACCTGCCTTTGCTGTTGAATAGGACAAGGGTGAGGTGGTGTCAGTGTCCCCAGGCCTGTGCTTCCCCCAGCTGCTAAAGAGGATTCTGTTGTTTCTCTTGCCCGCCTGGGGGACGAGGGCTGCCTAGTGCAGGGCAGTCCATAGCCATAGCCAGGACTCAGAGAAGAGGGACCAGGAGAGCTGGAAGGGAGCACCAGAGAACAGAGGCAGGAAACAAAATTGGGAGAAGAAGAAAGCTGAATGTAAAAAAAAGTCGCCCAGAGCTATGAACTGGTCTCTTAAGAACCCTTTAAGAAATGGGAGTTAGGGGTCCCTGGGTGGCTCAGTTGGTTGAACGTCAGACTTCGGCTCAGGTCATGATCTCACAGTTCAAGAGTTCAAGCCCCACGTCGAGCTCTGTGCTGACAGCTCAGAGCCTAGAGCCTGCTTTGGATTCTGTGTCTCCCTCTCTCTCTCTGTCCCTCCCCTGCTCATACTCTCTCTCCCTCAAAAATAATGCTCTCTTAAAAATGAATAAACATTAAAAAACATTTTTTTAAAGAAATGTGAGTTAAGAAAGAACCTATTTAATTGTGAACTGTCATTTGTGCTGTCTGAATCCAACACCACCTACAGGCTTAGCCATCAGCAGGGTTACATTTGGGGTTATGCCCGGGCCTCAGGGAGGCCCTGGATGCCTGGGGGAGATGCAGGGAGCAGGCTGACTTCTGGTGCCTCAGAACGGCAGGTGAGTCTTGACCCTATTACGTGTGCCTTCCCTCTTGGTGAGGTGAAATCCTCCACCTTCCCTTGTCCTCTGGCCTTCTGAGGTCTAGGGGGGCTCAGGCCTCTCCTGGTGACCCCTGATGAGGGGTCTCAGCTGCATCCCAGTGAGTCCTGAAGCAAAGCCCCTCTCTGGGAAGCCCCCTCTGGGCAGTGAGGACTGGAGGCCGGGACTGCAGTGGGGACCCATCAATGTCTGGGTGAAAGGCCCAAAGAGCCTTGTTCTTAACATTCCTGGTGCAGCCTAACAGGACTGTGAAGGATGAGGGCCACTGGGCAAGTGCAGAGTCAATGTGTGGCTAGGGGAGCAGACAACGAGGCTGACCGCTAGGGCCTGCGTCCCCAGTGGAGCGCCCAGATGTCTTGTAGGGCTGATGTGATGAAATGCGCTGGGGGCCAGGATAGTGTTTTATTTATTTATTTGTTTATTTAATGTTTGTTTATTTTGAGAGAGAGAGAGAGAGAGAGAGAGAGAGAGAGAGGATGCATGAGCAGGGGAGGGGCAGAGAAAGAGAGAGAGAGAGAGAGAGAGAGAGAGAGAGAATCCTGAGCAGGCTCCATGCTTTCAGCACAGCACGAACCGTGAGATCATGACCTGAGCTGAAATGAAGGGTTGGTCGCTCAACTGACTGAGCCATCCAGGCACCCTCAGGATAGTGTTTTAAAAATGAATATACTACATATTTCCATCCATTATAAGATAAACCATTGACTTTATCCTAGTTCTTTGGGGGGACAGGAAAAATAGATGTCTTTTAAACGTATTTATCAATTGGGAGGCCCATTCAGGTACCCCTACTATACAAATGTGAACAAATTGTGTATCTCAGAATCAGGGACTCTGCTGCTCATGGAAAAAGTGTCCTCACTCTGAGAAGACAGGTCACCCTCACCAGCCCTCGGTTCTCTCTTCCCTCTGTCCTTCCTGGTCATACACATCTTCTCTCTTATTAAGTGATGCTAAATGTGAGGCCAGAGCTGCCTGCTCCTGACTCTTTGGTGATGGAAGACTAAGGGGACTGACACATACATGAGCAAT
This sequence comes from Acinonyx jubatus, assembly GCF_027475565.1. NCBI lineage: Eukaryota > Metazoa > Chordata > Mammalia > Carnivora > Felidae > Acinonyx > Acinonyx jubatus. Next base: position 18,723,904 of record NC_069390.1, on the reverse strand, counting down.
AACAAAGCATCCTCCCATTCATTCATTCATTCATTCATTCATTCAACAAATACTGAACACTTCATATGTGCAGACAGTAGTCTGGGAGATGGAGATGAAATGGAAAAATGGTCCAAGTTGACTTGGGTCTTCATAGCGTACTGGCTACATGACTGGCCACATTGAAATCAAGCCCTCTCATGTCCAGGTAGATAACAACATAGGAGGCAAAGTCTCCCTTCTCTCTTGAGCTCTCCCTGCTGAGTGGCTCTGCCGGTCGCCGAGCAATGCATTGACAATGCCCTTATGTCGCAGATCCTGGGTAGCCGAAACTGAGACAGAACCACACGGGCAGATATGGTGTAGTATGGTGCAGGTAGCTAGAAGCAAGCAATGAACTTGCTCATCTAAAGTCAAAGCCCTTTCCTGGGTCTCCTGAGAAGTTGTCTGGGCCGGAAAATGGCAACGAGAAGTTGAAAAATAGAAGAGGGAACAAGAAGTACGGATAGCTGAGTGAGGTTTCACTCCCGTGAAAACCAGGATTAAGGAGCTTGCACCCAATTTTTAGCAAGAAGCTGTAAACATATCCATGTAAGTTACCTCTGTCCCTAGTCGGTGAGGGTGACTCAAGTTAGGCAAATGGCATGATGGAAAATCTGGGAATTAAAAGTCCAAATAAGTTAAAATATTGTGTTGCACTCAGGGCCTGGAATCTGGGACTTTCCCAATGTTTCCATCCTCTGGAAAAGACTCCACCGTGAGCCAGAAACCCAGGAGTCCCCTATTCCTCCTTCTCCTTGTCCTACTGTGATTTTCCTTCCTAAGGATCTCAGGTCTGTTCACGTCTCTCCATCTCCCCTGCTACCTATTGGATTCGTGCTGCTGTCGCCTCCTGCCTGGACATCTTCTCAGCTGGTACCTCCAGCCTCTCAACCCCCATGAGTCAGGCCAAATTGCCCCCATCACTAGCTCTGGCACCAGCAGTGTTTCACGGTGCTCATCGTGGTCCTAACCGTGGATTTATTAGTGAGCTTGTTTAAGTAATGGCTGCCTCCCCCACTTCATTATAACCTCCTTGAGTGCAGGGACTACATCTGTTTTTGCTCATCATTCTGTCCCCTGCACTTAGCACGAAGCTAGGAAGGAGTTGGAAACATATTTTGACCGAGACTTTGTAAACATATCCATATAAGTTAGCTCTATCCTTACACTTCCCCTCTATCTTTGCTTATCCTTAGCCATGGCGGGTGCTCAATAAATATTTGTTGAATGAATAGATTAATGACTAAAGCTGTTTTAAACATAAAAGAGAGAGACATAATTTTTACATGTATGAAATCAGCTTTTTTTTTTCTCCCCCACTAAACAAATGCTGAAGACATATTTCAAGACTGTCCATTTGGAAGGACATTTTGGCCTGTTCGGAGGCCAAAATGTGGGTGGTGGAGCCCCTTACAAACAGTGTGTGTGTGTGTGTGTGTGTGTGTGTGTGTGTGTGTGTGTTTGAGAGATTATTCCCTGGGGAGTGCACAAAGAGGAAGACAGTGAGGATTATCTATGATCTGATCATCTATTATCTGATTATCTAATTATCTATTAAGACAAACACATCCAACTGAGAGTCCCGGGGACTTCCAAGAAGTAAAAATAAAATCCTGCTAAGTATTTGCACACTGAATGCTGACATGAAGGAAGCATTAGCCTGGTGCGATGCTATGAACGGGTGTAGGAGAAAAGATAGGTATCTTCTTCGCAGACTTTCTCCATCCTGTCAAATCTTTTCCTGGATGCTGCTGCGGGTTCCTGGGAGGAGGTGACAGCCCCAGAAGTATCTGCTGTGGTCAGTGGGGCTACTGTTTGGCTCTCGACATAGTCCTTGCCCCTCCCTCCGCTCCCCCGTCCCCGCCTTTACACCCACTTTGTGCTCAGCCATCCAACAAGACCTGTGCTGTCTAAGTGTAGAGAAACAGGCTCTCTTCTCTACTGTTTTGGGGGCTGTAAATTTGACCCACGTTTTGCAGGGTAATTTAGCAGTACCTATCAAACATTTAAAGACATATCCACCTTGATCACGGCCAATTCTCTTCGAGAACTCTATTTCCACAGATATACTTGGACTTGTTTGCGGAGACGGATGTGTGAAGATGTCCATTGCAGTATCATTTATGCCAGCAAACAAAAATTAGAGCAATTAAATGTGAAATGTAGGAAATGGCCTAATAAATTGTGTCCATCTGTACTGTGCAATATTATAAAGCTGCGGGATGGCTTTCTCGAATGGTTCTTCCAGACTCCAGAGTGTTCCTTCTCAGTGTCCTTTTGAGTTCACTTTCTCTCGACGACAAAGAATTATCTGGCCCCAAATGTCAATAGTGCCGAAGATGAGAAATCCTGGGCTAAACCCGAGCCTAGAACGCAGAAAGTGCTCATTAAATATGTCATAAATGAATAGAGTCTGGCATGTGTTAGGTGCTCCGTAAGTAATCAGTAAATGATTGGAGGAAAGAGAATGAGGTAGATCCACACATTTCAATAGGGAAAGAAGTCTCAGATATGGTGTTAAAAAAAAAAAAAGCAAAGTGCAAAACTGTGTATATTACTATTACTTTTTGGTTAAAAATGATATAAACAAATGAATATGCTTGTCTATGCATAGGAAATTTATGTAAGAGAACGTAAGTAAGTCTTACTGGTTATCTCTGTTAAGTGGGACAGAGTTTGGAGTGGGGAACAGGGGAAAACATTGGCTTTTCATTTCATAGGATATTTGAACTCTTTTAATTTTTTTTATTTATTTATTTTGAGAGAGAGACAGAGCACCTGAGCAGGGGAGGGGGAGGCAAGGAGAGAGAGAGAGAGAGAGAGAGAGAGAGAGAGAGAGAGAAACAGAGAATCCTCAGCAGGCTCCACACTGCCAGCGTAGAGTCCAATGTGGGGCTCGAACCCACAAACTGTGAGATCGTGACCTGAGCCCCTGAGCCGAGGTTAAGAACCGGATGCTTAACCGAGTCAGCTGCCCTTGTGCCCCTGAGCCATTTTAATTTTATATCATGAGCATACAGTGATTCTAGAACACCCACCACCACCACCGAACCCAGCTTAATTAAAAAACCCAGACCAAAACAATAGGACGGCCTGGTCTACCTCAGCGGCAACAACACTCGGTGTAAAAAGTGGCACGTGGGGCCTGGTGGACTGAACCTCTGGGTGGGGGGAGCTGGGTGTGGTTTTCGCAGCCTACAGCGTGCCAGTAAGCCACCTCCGACTCTCAGCTTATCTCGGTTGGTCTTCGTATCAGCCCTGAGAAGGCCTGTCATCATTTTTACTGTTGAGGAAGCTGAGGCCGGAAGAAATTATAGTGCCTTGCTGAGGGGGTGACAGCAGAAGAGTGTCCTTTTGTGCTTTGACCCCACGGGTATTGGTGGGGAGGGGGCGTGTATTAGTTATCTAATGCTGCGAAACAAAAGATCCCAAAACAGCATCTCAAGACAAGAAACCTTTATTGTCTCACAGTTGCTGAAGGTCAGAGGCTCTGGTTCGTGGTTTCTCCTAAGGTTGCTGTCAAGCTGAAGGCTGGGACTGCCGTCCTCTGAAGGGGGAGGATCCGCTTCCTCTCACCCTGTGGGCCTTGGCGGGCCTGGATTCCTCAGTGGCTCTTAGAGAGTCGCTTCCTCACCATGTCGGCCCCGGGCTGTCTGAATGTCTGTGTGGTGGGTCAGCCGGCTTCCACTAGGGCAATGAGCTGAAAGATTGAGGGAGTGAAAGAGAGAACCCAAGGCAGAAGCGCGGAGTTTTAGGACCTAATCTCAGAAGGGACATGCAGCCACTCCTGCCCTGTTCTGTTGGCCACACAGTACAGCATGGGAGGAGACCACACAAGGCTGTGGGTTCCAGCAAGTGGGATAATTGGAGGACGTCTTGGAGGCTGGTGACCACAGAGCAGCTTCTGGAAGTCTTGCTCTGAAAGCCCAGACTCTATCTTTGGGTGGCTCCTGGGGCGGGAGAATAGGAGGACCCCCCTGGACCGGTGCTGTGGTGCAGCAGGGGGCACCACGGAGAGACACCCGGAGGGACGAAGGGGTACGGACCTCCGGAGCACATCCTCAGTGTGGGCTTCTGCCCCAACCCTGAGAAATCACAGGCAAATCGTTGTGCTCTCTGGGTCTCAGCACCCCCAGTCCAGGGCCAATGGCGACTTGACACCTTAGCCTTCCCTCCGCTCGGGAACGTGGTGGCCCAACTGTGGGCAGTGCCCGGGAGCCAGTGAGCCCTGTCAGCGCCATAATCACAGGCCTGAGTGACCCGCTCTGGACAAATGACCTCGCCGAGCTGGCCACGTGGCGAGTGCTAGACAAGCGCTCGGTGACAGGTCAATGGCTCCCTTTGTAAACACATGTACTCATTGTTTACTGCATGCCAGGTCCTTGGCTAGGCCTCCAGTTCACACATTACATCGGTGTTCACCCCCAGCACACTATAAGGTTGGTAGTTATATTAGGCCCCATTTTACAGATGGGAAACGGAGGCAGGGAAGTTCAGCGCGTTGCCCCAAACCACACCGGACTTGGGCCCCAATCAGCATGGCTCTAAGATCTCTGTTCTCCCTGCTGATGCGGCACTGCCTCCCATTCGCTTCCCTGCAGTGGGAGTCAGGGCTCTTTAGCGGGAGGGCATGAGTCTGCGGCCTGAGAGGCTTCTGGGTCCTCTATTCCCCACCGAAGGGGTGGAGAAGGTGCAGTCCCAAGACAAGAAGCCTCCTCTTCCCTCCTTGAGTTGGAGCCAGATCCCAGACCCAAAGCCTCCCAAGAGCCAGACTGGTGGTCTTTCACTTCCGTCTGGAAGCCCAGTCCTCATACCACCTCCTGCAAAAATACTTCTGCAATAAGCAGGAGGCTGGTTCATTTTCAAGGCCGGAGCTAATTCCTAGTAGGCAGCCTGCTAGAAAGAGCCTGGGCTGTGGCAAGAGGCAGATCTGTGTTAAGTCCTTGGGCAAGCAGCTAACCTTTCTGAACCTCAGCTTCCATATCTGCAAAATGGGGACAATCGCACTAATTTCTAAGTTAGTTGTGAGGATTAAGTGAAACACAAGAAGTGAAAATACCTGGTATGTGGTAAGTACCAAATCACATTTGTTTCTTGGTTGTCTTTAGTCCTTTTAGATCATATTGCAGAAGCTCCGAGTCTCCCTCCAATAAAAATGTTCTTCTTTGCATTAAAACGGGGCCCTCAGGGGCACTTGGGTGGCTCAGTCAGTTGAGTGTCAGACTTTGGCTCAGGTCACGATCTCACGGTTCACGGGTTCAAGCCTCACGTCGGGCTTTGTATTGACAGCACGGAGCCTGCTTTGGATCGTCTGCCTCCCTCTCTCTCTGCCCCTCTTGGCTTACACACTCTTTCTCTCTCAAAAATAAACATTAAAAAAAAAATTTAAAAAAAGGGGGGCCCTCAGTCTTGCCTGCTAGGGTTTTTTCCCTGTGTGACCTTAACATCTCCAAACACTTCTTCCAACCAGTGAAGACCTCCACAGTGTTGATGGGGGCTTTCTCTTCTGCACCTTGTTAGAGCCGGACCTGAAGCCCTCAAGAAAAGGGAGCCTTGATATAGCCGACCTAATTTCACCAACTGCTCCTCTAGTGGGCCAGGTTGGGGGAAGTTCCTGCAGTACTTCTGGAGTGGAAAAACCCCAGGTCTCCAGGTGGTGGCTGCTGCACTACATTTGGCCAGCTTAGTCACTGGCGGCAGGCCTAGGAAGTGGTTGGATTCCAGCAGCTGAGGTCCCATGGGGAGCAGCTGCTTCTGTCCTAGGGAGCTGGGGGAGGGGGCATGGGAGAGCAGACATTCTAGAGACTCTCATCTAGTCCACAGTGGGATTGGAAATGAGGCTAAATTCTCTCCTAGCTACTCTGGCCTGAAGTTTTAGGGTGAAAACCAGGCCCCTGTGGCTTGCTTACTCACAAATGGTTTATTTAATAGAAACAGAAAAAGATAGTATAGGGGCGCCTGGGTGGCTCAGTCTGTTAAGCGTCAGCTTCCGCTCAGGTCATGATCTTGTGGTTCGTGAGTTCGAGCCCTCACCAGACTCTGTGCCGACAGCTCAGAGCCTGGAGCCTGCTTCGGACTCTGTGTCTCCTTCTCTCTCTGGCCCTCCCCCACTCACGTTCTGTGTCTCTTTCTCTCAAAAATAAATAAACATTGAAAGAAAGAAAGAAAGGAAAGAAAGAAAGAAAGAAAGAAAGAAAGAAAGAAAGAAAGAAAGAAAGAAAAGGAAAGGAAAAGATAGTATCCTTTCAGGTAGGGAGGCTGGCTCCTTGGCAAAGGTTGGGTGGCTCTCAGGGAACTGAAAGGTGGTCAGACGAGGCCTTGAAGGTCATTTCCAGTCCTCAAAATGCAGGGCTCCATGATTTGGGACATTGCTCTAGATCAAGTAGATAAGAATGAGGGCTCATAGACAAACCCACCACAGCATCCCTAGGGGAGAAGCAGGGCCAAGAGCCAAGACCCAGGGCGGAAAAAGTACCAGACAAGTCAGACCTCTGACTGACCTTGTGACCCCAGGCAAACCGCTTTCCTTGCTGAGCCTCGGTGTCCCCGCTTATAAAATAGGGAGGACATGCTCCTTTACAGACACTTGCAGCTCTGAAAATCCCTGCTTCATTTCTGGAGTTTTGGCCTCGTCCCTGGTAATCTGGAGACCTGCCAGTACACAAATATTTATGGAACATTTGGCACCTTGTCAGGTGAGGTAGGAGAAACAAGTAATTTCAGAGTCAGCCTCTGTCCTCCTGGAGCTCATCAAGGACACTCAGATGTAGGCAGGCACACACACAGAAGCGGCTACCTGATACCCAGTGGATGGTGCCTGTTACAGGACCACCCAGCGTGGTCCACAAAGACTTTCTGGAGGAGGCAGAATTTGAGGCAGGCTTTGCAAGATGGGAAGAATTCACTAGTTTAGGGGAAGGGACTAGGGTATCTGTGCAAGGCCTGGTGAAAAGTCAGGGCTCACACATACAGCTGTGTGGGATGTGCACTGCACAAGTTCAGAGGCACTCTGCATTGTAGTTCATGTGACTAGCACTCCCTCCCTGTGTATAACCTCCATGGCCTTGTGTGAAAACCCTGGAAAAATGCTGGGATAGGTGTCTTCCAGGGCTGGTGGGGTGGGGCCCATTTGCCCACCCCTGGCCTGAGGTGATACGATTCTCTCGGCCTTGGGCCGTAAGCTGTGCTCCTTCTTGAACAAGGCTCCAAGCGTTCATGAAAAGAGCTCAAAGAGATCAGATTCCGGTGTTCCTTCCATTGCTTTGTGGGATCCTCAGCAAGTGGCACAACCTCTCCAGTCCTCGGCTCCCTCCTGAAAGTGGGCATCATAAGAATTCCACTCTACTGGGTGTGGAGGAAGTGAAAGCAGATCACGTATTTAAAGTGCCAGCCCTGGGCTTGAGAAATGATCCGTGCGATGATGACTGACTTGGGGACAGAAAGAGAGGACGGAGACAGAGAGGTTGGTTCCCGGAAACTACTGGGTTCTGGGGACGGTTGAGTGGGGGCAAGCGGCTTGCAATTGGGCTGGGCAAGAGCTGTTGCCAAATAGCAATGATTTTGCCATGAACTTTTAAATGGCTCCCAGGGCACTGGCAGGGTCTTGTGGGAGCACTGTTTTAGGAAAAAATATTTTGTGAAGAACATTGGAGCCGGGGCCTCAGGGGATTGGAGTTCTTTGCTTCGCCCAGCAGGGATGCTGGGCCACTCCCTGAATCTGAGTTTCTGTGTGTCCCTCACCCCATTAGGGGAAGGACCTCACAGTGGCTAGACTCCTTGGCCACCCTGGGCACTGCCCACCCCAGGCCCTGTTAAGGAGCCGGAAAATGCAGGTATACCCGGGGGAAGTTGAGCTTTCCAGGGAACATCATGACTCCAGGCAGCCAGATTGGAACCTGAACTCACAGCAGTGGAGTCTATGCAGTCAGTCTTAGTTTCACTCTGCTTACACCGCTCTGCAGACACAAGGCTGAGCAGCAGGAGGCTCCAGCTCACCCCCATTTACACCCAGGTTTGCCTTCTGGACCCAGGAATCTACTGATAGGACGGAAGCTTCTTCCAAAGGCTTGGACTCAGCCTGGGCTCAACTTCCTCTTCCAATGGCAGGTGCAGACAGAAAGTGAAGGGGTCTTCACTTGGTGGGGGCACCAGCCCCTCGGTCCTTCAGATCCCATTCTAGAAGCGTGGCCAGGCTCGGGGCCAGCATAATAATAAAATAATAATAATAATAATAATAATAATAATAATAATAATAATAATGTGTTCATTTTTAAATAAAACAGCTTTATTATAATTCTCAGATCTTAAAATTCACCCTTCAAAAGCATACAATTTGGTGGTTTTATTTTATTCACAAAGTTGTGCAATTATCAATCCCTATTATCTAATCCCAGACGTTTTCAACAAAGAAACCCAGACCCAATTAGCAGTCAGTCTCCGTTCCCTCTTCCCCCTCAGCCCCTGGCAACCTCTGGTCTCCTTTCTGTCTTCATGAATTTAATGATTCTGAGCATTTCACATAAATGGAATCACATAAAGTCTTTTATGACCGGTGTGTTTCACTTAGCATACTGTTTTCAGTGTGGCATATATCAGCACTTTGTTCCTTTTTTATGGGTGAATGATATTCCACTGCAGGGATAGGCCACGTTTTGTCTATCCATTTACCAGTTGATGAACCAAGCTGTTTCCAGCTTTTGGAATATTATGAATAATACTGTTAGGAATAGCTAAGTTTTTAATATGGCAGGGGGCCAATATCAGCCTTCGCATGTGGATGTCCAGTTGTTCATGTCATTTGTTGAGGCTCTTCTCGCCCCCATTCAAATGTCGTGGCAGTCTCACTGAAAACAAATTGACCATAAATGCAGGGGTTTATCGCTAGGCTTTCAATTCTATTCCGTCGATCTATAATATACGTTTGCCTTTCTTTCAGTACCACACTGTCTTGATTACTGCAACTTTGTAGTAAATTTTGAAATTGGGAAGTGTCAGTCCTTCATCTTTGCTTTCTTTTTCAAGAAATTTTCTTTTCCAAAGTTTTGTGGGGGCTGTGGGGTGCCTGGGTGGCTCAGTTGGTTAAGCATCCGACTTCGACTCAGGTCACGATCTCACAGTTAGTGAGTTTGAGCCCCGCGTGGGGCTCTGTGCTGACAGGGCAGAGCCTGGAGCCTGCTTTGGATTCTGTGTCTCCCTCTCTCTCTGCCCCTCCCCTCCTCACACGCTGTCCGTCTCCCTCTCAAAATTAAATAAATATTTTAAAAAATTAAAAGAAAATTTTTTTGGCTATGTAGGTCCCAAATGAATTTTATAGTATCAGCTTGTCAATGTCTGCAAAAAAACGCAGCTGGCGTTTTGATAAGGATTTTTATTGAATCTGTAGTTCAATTTGGGGTTTATTACCATCTTAACAATTTGTCTTTCATCCATAGACATGTCATTTCATTTATTTAGATCTTCTTTAGTTTCTTTCAGTGATGTTTTGCAGCTTCAAATGTACAAATCTTACACTTCTTTATTCTTATGTCTTTAAAACAAGTATGAAATTGTTTTCCCAATTTCATTTTTGAGTTGTTCGTTGCTCAAGGATAGAAATGCAACTGATTTTTATATTTTGATCTTGAATCCTGCAACCTTGCTAAATTCATTCCTTACGTCTAATTGTGTGTGTGTTTGCACGTACCTGTGCACATGTGTTTCCTTAGGATTTTTTATATATAAGATCATGTCATCTGCAAATAGTTTCCTTCTCCTCCTCCTCCTCCTCCTCTTCCTCTTTCTTCTCATCCTTCTTCTCCTCCTTTGCAATCTGGATGCCTTTTATTTTATTTTTTTCTTGCTTAATTGTCCTGGTTAGAACCTCCAGTACAATATTGAATAGGAATAGTGAAAACAGACATTCTTTTCTTGTTCCTGATCTTAGGGGAAAAGCTTTTAGTCTGTCACCATTAAAAATGATGTTAAAACTGAGAACAAACTGAGGGTTGATGGAGGGTGGGAGGGAGGGGAGGGGGGTGATGGGTTTTGAGGAGGGCACCTTTTGGGATGAGCACTGGGTGTTGTATGGAAACCAATGTGACAGAAAACTTCATATATTGAAAAAAAAAAAAGAACAGCAAAAAAAAAAAAAAATGATGTTAACTGTTGAGGTGCCTGGCTGGCTCAGTCAGAAAAGCATGTGACTCTTGATCTTCGGGTTGTGAGATTACTAAAAACAAACAAACAAACAAACAAACAGACAAACAAAAAGAATGATGTTAACTGTGGAGTTTTCATAGATGTCCTTTATCAGGCTGAGAAAGTTCCCTTCTATTACTATTGAGTATTTTTATCATGAAAGAGTGTTGGAGTCCTTTAAATTCTTTTTCTGATTCTATTAAGATGATTATATGGTTTTTGTCCTAATTCTGTTTTTTCAAATATATTTATTTATTTTGAGAGAGAGATAGCAAGGGAGGGGTAGAGAGAGGGAGAGAGAGAGAATCTCAAGCAGGCTCTGCACTGTCAGCGCGGAGCCCGATGCAGGGCTTGAACCCATGAACAATGAGATCGTGGTCTGAGCTGAAATCAAGAGTTGGAGGCTTAACCAACTGAGCCACTCAGGTGCCCCTGTCCTAATTCTATTAATATGGTATATAATTATACTGATTGATTTTGGGATGGTAACGCAACCTTGTATTTCTGGGATAAATCCTACCTGGTCATGGTGCATAATCCTTTTTATGTGTTGCTGGATTCTGTTTGCTAGTTTTTGTTTAAAATTTTTATGTCTACATTTATAAGGGATATCTTTGTAGGTTTTTTTTTTTCCTTGTGCTAATTTTGTATGAAGGGTAATACTGTCCTTGCAGAATGAGTTAAGAAGTATTCCCTCCTTTTCTGTTTTTTAAAAGAGCTTAGATTGGTTCGTCTTTATATATTTAATATAATTCACCAGTGAAGCCATCTGGGTCTGGATGTTTCTTTGTGGGAGGATTTTGATTATTACTTCTGTCTCTGTACTTATCATAGTTTTGTTCAGATTTTCTGTTTCTTCTTGAGTCCATTTTAATAGTTTGTGTCTTTCTAGGAATTTGTCCCTTTAATTTAAACTATCTTATTTGTTGGCATATAGTGGTTCATAGCATTCCCTTATAAACATTTTCATTTCTGTAAGGTTGGTATTCTTGGTACTATGTCCTCTCTCTCATTTTTTATTTTAGTAACTTTAATATTTTCTTTTTTTTTTTTTTCCCTCGGTCAATCTAGCTAAAGCTGTGTCAGATTTTTTTCTTTTAATTCAGGAAATATTTATTGAGACCTACTCTGTGCCAGGCATTGTTCTGTTTTTTTGTTGTTGTTGTTGTTTTACATTTTTTTCCTTAAAAATTTAATTCCAATATAGTTAACATGCAGCATTATATTAAAAGGTTTGTCAATTGTGTTATCTTTATCTTTTCAAAGCATCAACTTTTGATTTTGTTGATTTTCTTTAGTATTTTTCTATTCTTTATTTCACTTATTTTGTTTCAGTTTTTATTTCTTTCCTCCTGCTTCCTTTAGGTTTTGTTCGGGTTTTTTCTTATTTATATTTTTATTAAGATATAACTGACATGTAACATTATATTGGTTTCAGATGCACAACAAAGTGATTTGGTGTTTGTACATATTGTGAAATGATTATCCGAATAAGTCTAGTTAATACCTGTCATCACACTTAGTCACAAATTTTTTTCTTGTGATGGGAGCTTTTATAATCTACTCTCCTAGCAACTTTCAAATATATAATAATATAGTCATATATTCAAATATATAATAATATAGTACCAGACATCCTAGGACTTATTTATTTTATAACTAGAACTTTTTACCTTTGACCCCCTTCACACCCATCTCACACATTTCTTAACTACTTAAGGTGGAATATTAGTTTACTTATTTGAGATCTTTCTTCTTTTTAGTTTTTATTATTTATTTTTTAAATATTTTATTTTTAAATTTTTAAATGTTTATTTTTAAAGGAGAGAGAGAGAGAGAGACAGACAGACAGACAGGGCATGAGCGGGGGAAGGGCAGAGAGACAGGGAGACACAGAATCTGAAGCAGGCTCCAGGCTCTGAGCTGTCAGCACAGAGCCCGAGGCGGGACTTGAACTTACGCGCTGTGAGCTCACGACGTGAGCCGAAGTCAGATGCTTAACCGACTGAGCCACCAAGCCATCCCTTAAATATTTTATTTTTAAGTAATCTCTACACCCAACCTGGGGCTTGTACTCATGACCCCAAGATCAAGAGTTGCTTTTTCCTCCAACCGAACCAGCCAGGCACCCCACCTTTCTTCTTTTTAAATATAGATGTTTACAGCTGTCAATTTCCCTCTAAGCACTGCTTTATCTGCATCTCATAAACTTGGTATGTTGTGTTTTCATGTGTACTCATTTCAAAGCATTCTTATTTTCTTGTGTTTTCTGCTTTAATCTATTGGCTATTTAAGAGTGTGTTGTTTAATTTCCACATATTTTCTTCTGTTAATTGATTTCTAATCTTATTCCATTGTGTCCAGAGAACTTCAGTCCTTTTAGATTTATGGCCTAAAGTTTGGTCTGTCCTGGAGAATGTCCCAGGACATTCTGTGGGTATGCTCACAGCCCTGTGCATGTATGTGGAATTCTAGATTCCCAGAATATAAGGGCACTTTTCACAGCCCTCTATGGACATCCCATTCTTGTGTCTACTTTTAAGTTTAAGTTTGGTGAGCATTTACTGTGTGCTAGGCCCAGGGCTAGGTCTCATGAACCTCTTTCCCTGACTCTTATAAGAATTCAGTTGATTTTTTATTGGAGCATTTACTTTATGGATTAAAAGACTGGGGCTCAGAAAGGTGAAGAAATGTGCCCAGGGGCGCATAGCTGGTTGAATGGTGAAGTTCTTCCCTATTTCCCATGCCTCTACTATGCCAGTGTTTCGACATCACAAGATGATTTGAGGTAACATATAATCACTTAACAGTTTTAATTGCGCGCACGCGCGCGTGTGTGTGTGTGTGTGTGCGTGTGTGTAATTTGTATACCCAATCCATGACTTTACGTTTAGGACAAGGCATAAATCCGTGATTAACTTTGAAGAGTTAGTCAATCTAAAAACAATTTTAAGGGCACCTGGGTGGCTCAGTCATTGAAGCATCTGACTCTTGATTTTGGTTCAGGTCATGACCTCAAGGTTCATGGGATCAAGCTTCATGTCGGGCTCTGAGCTGACCGCATGGAGCCTGCTTGAGATTCTCTTTCTCCCTCTCTCTCTGCCCCTCCCCTGCTCTCTCTCTCTCTCTCTCTCAAAATAAATACATAAATATCAAAAAATTAAAAACAATTATTAAATAATATATGGTTACGGGTGATATCTGTCAGGACAAAAGTTGAGCATGATGGAAGTTGGCATGACACCACATTCTGCCCACACGCCCTCCACTCTGACATTGGGAGTTAGGGTGGGGGAGGGCAGAAGGCGTGTCTATACGGCACCATCCGGTAGGATTTTCTGTGATAACGGAAGCATTCTGCTATCTGTACTGCCCAATATGGTAGCCACAGACCACATCAAGTACTTGAAATTGTATTTAATTGTAATTCTTTTAAATTCGAATTCATACAGCCACGTGTGATTAGTGGCTGCTATATTGGAGAGGTCAGCCACGGCCAATTTCAGCTCACCTGCTCCACAGGTCTGCCGGCTTCACTGAGCTGGGAGTTGTCGTCCCAGAAGCTCGTACCCAGGAGAGCAGCAGACAAGGCTTCTGTCTCTAACTCTGGATTGTGTGGCTATTCGGTCTTGCCCAAAGGACTGAGTCTTTTCATGCCTCAGTTTCCTTATATGTAAAACAGGACTAATAATTACTGCTCCATATATCCCATAGGCTTATGATGAGGGTCATGGGACTAATTTAGGAAAGAAAGTTTTATGAACCATTAAGTAGTGGAGAAATGAAAAAAAACCGTCTAAAAATATTTTCAGAATAGATGAGTTTCTTGGAACAAGTGTGGTCAGGCTGGGCTGGGTGTGGGGAGGCAGTGTGAGTGAATTTGGGGTCATGGAATCTGACCTACATTACAGCCTGGACCTTGGCTTGTCCTCTAGACCACACAGCCTGGGTCTGAACTCGCCTGTGGGCTGTTCCAGAGTAAATGCATCAGATGATATGATGAGAGGCCCTCGGGGAACCCGTACTGACCTCAGGCTGGATCCACACCATTTTCCTGTGGTTTCCCCTACCTCAGTAAATGGCAACTCGAGCTTTCCAGCAGTCGTCCTTGAGGCCTTTCTTTCCCTCCCATCCCACCCCTGAGGACTTGACTTCTATCCAGAATCAGCCACTTCTTACCATTCTCACATTATCACCAGCTCACCCCGGAGCGATCATAATATCCTCCTATCTGGTCCCACCCTTGACCCGCTACAACAGCATCTTTTCCACTATAATCAGGGAGATCTTTTCCAATGCTAAATCAGATCAAGTCTGCCTTAAAACCCTGTAAAGGCTTCCTGCTCCACGGGGGAAGCCTGCATCCTTCTGGTGGCCCACAGAGCCTACCTACCTGTTCCCTCTGACCTCCTCTCCAAATACTCCACTCCAGCCATCCAGCTTCTTGCTGGTCCTTGAACACATTAAGCCTCAGGGCCTTTGCACTTACTGTCCCCCTGCTTGGAATGCCCTCCTGCCAGATACCCTGTTGGCTCACCGCTAGTGCCTCCAGGTCTCTGCTCAAATGTCACCTTATCAGACGGGATTTCTGTGTACACCTGACAAAATGATCATCTCTGTCTCTGGCCCTTGCATGCCAACTTCCCGAGGACAGTGCCCGGGACGTACTTGGCAGTGTCATTCTTGCTGGATGAATGATGTTCTGGGCAGATGGGATCACTGGCAGCTCAGGAAACTTGCTATGTGGTTTAGACAAACTGCCCTCTTTGGACTTCAAATGCCCCATCTGCACAATGAGGCCTAAATAAGGGACGGCACAGTCTTGAAGATTGCTCACAGTTTGAAAGAGTCCTTAGGGCCCCCGATTCTGCTCTCGCGTTTGCCTGATGTTGGTGAGGTGGCCCTCCAGAGGGGTGTTGGACCTCGGGCTGGCTGAGGCATCACTTAGGAAGGAGAAGGATGAGATCTAAGTTGGGTCCCTGGGGTGGTCCACAGGGCCAAAAGACAACTTCTGCAGAACATGGGCCTCTTGGAAGCTGCTCCGTTGGCCTCGGATCCTTTTAGATACTTCAGTCCGGGTCCCCTGGGCCTGTTTTGTTTTGTTTCGTTTTGTTTTGTCTTTAAGGTCCTCAGGGGCTCCTCTCATCTTTCTTGCTTAGAGGCACGGTGGCCTGCCGCTCCCCTTCTGGTTTATCAAGTCTAGCCCCCGGCACTTCCTCTCCCCACTTCCTGAGCAGTATTTCCTTAGGATTTTCTGGCATTTCTTTCTCCTCTCCTGGGAGGTCTCATCTCCCCACCATCCCCTCAGACCCCAAACTGCAGAGCCCCACTCTCCCCGCCCCGTTTCTCATGGACATGGGCGTGTGTCCAGGAGCCAGGCCCGTCCCCTCTGTTCCTCCCTTTTCTTCTCCAGCTGCACAAGGGGCTGTCTGCTGCTTGGGCTATTTTTATCCCAGAAGCTTTCTCAAGGAGAGAGCAGCATGGTCCCCGAGCCAAAGCATGGGGCTGTGTCCCTGCGGAAAACCTCCCCTCATGGGGAAAGAATCTGGGGTTTTGGGATTTTTTTTTTGGGTCCTGGCTTCAAGCCTTCAATTTTTGTGTGTTCCTTGCTGATTTATCAAGGTTTCAGTTGTTGAAATGTTGTGTTTTTACAGGGACGAAGGCAACACCAGATTATGAGTCAGGCTTGGATGTCGTCTCTTGTGTTGTTGTGATCAGCCTGCGTTTGGGGTTTTTAAAAAAAACTTCTTACCTTATTTCTGTCAATAGTGGAGTGGAACGAAGAGGTATAATGAGTCAGGAGTGGCAGTGCAGAGCAGAGCTAACATGTCCTGAACACCCACTAGCATCAGATTCTGTTTTCTGTGCTTACAAGGCCCCTAGGAAGAAGGGACAGTTAGTGTCCAGGTTTTATATGTGGGAAAACAGAGACTCAAAGAGATCAAATAACTTGCCCAAGGTCTTCCAGGAACACATGAAAGAGCAGAGATTTACCCCCAGGATTTGGGAAGCAACTGATGGCTCAGCTTCCTGGGTTTAAGTCTCGGCCCTGCCACATGGTAGCTGTGTGACCTGAGGCAAGCAGCTTCACCTCTCTGAGCCTTGTGTCCTCACCTGTAAAGTAGGGATCGTAATACTGGCCTTATGGGCATTTGGGAGGATCCAGCGAGATGCTGTGTAAAGGGCTTGGGGCAGAGAAGAAAATATATGTTGGCATCTGCACCCCCACCCCCCCGCCTTTCCTTCTGGGTCACAATCGTTCCAAAGAGCCAGCTGCCTGTCGGGCTCCCCAGGCATGTCTGTGGAGGTTCCTGCACCTTGTTTTTCTTGTCCTGGGAGTTTTCCTTTTCCGCGGCCTCAGAGAGTCTAAGGTCTGGACAGTAGCACCCTTTGAAGATGGCTGTTTTTGCGGAGAGGAAAAGAGTAGGGAGAGAAAGAAAAGGAAGTGTCAGCGGAGATTCCAAGGGTTGAGTCTCAGTGCTGTCGCTGCGTTCGTTCATGTACTCTGAGAAGCGGGCACCACAGTGCAATTCAAAATATAGCATGTTTATTGGAGGCAACACCTGTGAAGCATGACTGGAGGGGGCAGGAGGAGGCGGGGAAGAGCCTTCAGACCGTGCTTTCCTGGGAGAGAAGAGAGAAGGAAGGGGAATGAGGGATAGAAGACTCTTGCATTGCAAGACAATTGCAAAAAAGGCTCAGCCAGGCCGATGAGGAGTCCTTGAGCCAAAGTAGGCCGATGGAGGAACCCCACGTCTCCCGGGAAGAGCCTGTGCCGCTGGCACCCTGGTCCTCCATGGGCTGGGAGCAGCCTGGGGGAAGCAGAAGCGGACCGCAGGGAGACTGCAATGGTGGATCCAGGCGGACAGTAGCTGGGGCCGTCAGTCCATTAAGCCCCACCCGACAAGAGATCCCAGTGGTCATTCTCACAGCCACCGGCTTGCTTACTCACTGGGCAACCGTGGGAAATGTGCTGAAGCTCCCTGACCCTCAGAGTCGGCATCTGTGAAAAGGGGATGATGATAGTATATCCAGGTCCAAGGACCTGTCTCCGTGTTCCACTGCTGTGTAACAAATCATCCCCGACAGTTTTGGCTTAAAAGAGTGATGTATTATTACTCATGATTCTGTGGGTTAACGGGGATAGTTAGGTAGTTCTGCAGCTTTGCACATTATTGCTAAGGTTACTCGCAGGGGCTAAAATCAGATAGGCCCTCCTGGCTGGGACCGGATTGTGCGAGGTGCCTCCCAGCCTCCAGGCTGTCTCTCCACATGGCCTCTCCCCACAACGTGGTCTAGCCTGGGCTTCCTTACAGCATGGTGGCTGGCTTTGAAGGACAAGCATTCCAAGAGGACAAGCCCCAGGGCCTGAGCACTCGTCACACCTCTGGCTGGTACCAGGCTTGCTAATGTCCCATTAGCCTAAGCACATGGCATGGCCAGTCCAGGGGACCACCCAGGACATTCACAGGGCTGTGGGAGGGGAGGGAAGTGATAATGTTGTTAAGTGCTTTAAACACGCACCCAATGAAGAGTGGCTGGAGCGTCATGAAATTGCTCTCAGAAGGGCTGGGGGGTGAGGCTGGGGTGGGGTGGGGAGGGGAGGGTGAGGGGGAGCCCTCTCTGGCCCTGAGGGAAATTAGAAGACTGGGCTGGGGGGAGGAAAGATGCTGGAAGCTGTGTGGCCAGAAGGATGCCCAAGAATTCCTAGGAAGAAGGGAGGTGGTAGGGACCAGCTACATGGAGTCTGGGGATGGTGTGTGTGTGGGGCGGGGGGGGGGGGGGTGGTGGTTAACTCAGGTCAACAGAAGCTCCATAAGTCGGGGCAGGCCTCTCTCTCAGGGGCAAGAAGACTTCCCGCCAAGAAGTTTCCTGGTGGGAAGGATATGGGCACATGTGGTGTGACTAGAAGGAAAAGTCCTGTGGAAGCTCCGCTCATCATTTCCTGGGTCTGCCGGGTGAGAGTCACAGGAGTCAGCTCCCTCCAGAATATTCCTTGTAACTGCTTCAGTCTTGGGAAACTGGTGAGTGTGTAATACAGCCCAGTAGTGATGGATGGAAAGAATGAAGGTTTAAATGACGGGGTGGAGGAATGCTTTGGTGGATGGATGGCCGGACAGAATCTGGAAGAGGGGAGGCTCCAAATGTATCTGTTATCTCACATAATCTTCGCAACCGCCTTCCCTTATGTCTTCACAGATGAGCAGCTGATGCCCAGAGATGCTTAACAACTTAGAGCCACACAGTGTGTAGGTGGCTGAGCTGGGACTTGAACCCCGGAACCCTGATAACAGCTCAGTATAGATCCCATCACACCATATCCCGTACAGAGAAAGGGACATCTTAGGGGACCACAGCAAACAGGGCCAGAGAACAAGTAGATGAGTCTGGCACCTGCCAAGGCCAGTCAGCCCCGCCCCCACCCCCTAGGGAGCCGGGCCACCCAGTCACCCCACTGCTGCCATCTCCTGCCTGCTTTCCCTAGTATACCCAGGGCCGAGGTCACTCCGTCTCCCTCCCAGGACCTGGGCTCTTGAGGGGGGGGGGGGGCTCCACTTTGAAGGGTGGGTGACATACGTAGATAGTGTCACTGGAAAATGAAACAAAACTCTTTTCTTTGTGCCCTCGGCAGTATACCAAGTCCTGGGCAGGGGGACAAAAAAGCGTTTGGAACAAACTCCTCTTTGATGGCCGAAGTAGGAAGACCTTGGGGGAAAAGCAAACAGAAAGAAAAGTCTGACCTAACTGAGCCACAGCTCTGGCAAGGAGAACAGCTTATTCACGTTTGAAGAGCTATCGAATGCTGGCAGCATATTAAGTGCTGAAGGCAGGGAGACACTGCCATCCAAATAAATCTAGGCACAGTAATGAGATGGAGAAGCCGGAAGGGAGAGCATTGATTGGCAGGAGAGGTGGGGTGGTGGGGAGGGAAGGCTCGGGGAGGCGAAGGGGCCGGCCAGCATTCCAGGCAGTGGGTTAGGGTGGCGGTTTCCCTAGCAGACCCACTTTGTTTGCCTGGGAACGTGGTTCTCTATCTTGGGGAGTCTGATGAATGCTGTGGCCTATATCATCCCTTTGCCAAACATACGCGCAGATAAAATGTGGGGTGGGAGGAGAGACCCCCTGCGTCCCTGCCACACAGCCCCTCTGAGACAGTGGTTCTTAACGAGTGGCATTCACCTTCCTGCCCGCCCCAGAGACACTGGTTTTGGGGAAAAGCTTCCCAGGTGATTCTGACATAGCGTCCTGGTTGAGAATGCTGTCCAGGGGCTCCGGGAACTCCAGGTGAAGTTCTTTTCGGGAGCAAAGGTTTTTTTAGGCTAGCAGTGAGAACAAGTGAATCCAAGCCAGGAATGTACCTCATATAGCTGGAGGTGTCCTTACTGGTTTGGGACCCCCAGCCAGCTCTACAGGGCAGTTAGTGATTCACATACCAGCTCTGGAAGATCTGTGCTGTCTTCCCGTCATGCTTAGATTCAAAGCCAAAGTCTTTATCGAGGTTCACAAAATCTCACGAGATCCTTTCCTCAAATACAGCAAATACATGCTCCTACCTCAGGGCCTTTGCGCTTGCTGCTCCCCCTGTCTGGACACTGTTTCCTCAGAGAGCCCCATGGGTTACTCCCTCACTTTCTGTGGGTCTTTGCCTAATGACCTTATCTGAATAGCATTCCTTCCCGCTGTTGATCCCTTACCCAACTGGAGTATTCCTCACAGCATTTATCCAACCATATCTATTCATATATGTCGTTCATTTTCTATCACCTGCTTGAGAAGGTAAATTGCAGGAGGGCTGTATCTGTTTTGTGGCCATCCTTGTCACCAGGGCCTAGAATAGGGTCTACCACATGGCAGTTGCTCAATAAATATCTCTTGAATGGCTGAATAATGCTAATGTGCTTCTCCCGGTTGTCCAACAGGATACGAGTGTCATTTTCAAATTTGGTTAAAACTGCCATGTAAACAGTGAGCTGCTTTTTGGATCTGTTTCCCATACGGATTCCCGTGTAAACTGTAAACAGGTAAACGAAGAGCAGTTAGTTACCTGACACCTGCTATATGCTCAGCCCCCACAGGCTAAAGGGAGGTACAAGCAAAGAGTCTTTCTCTTCAAGGTCCTTAGGGTCCTGTCAGGTATGAGTGCTAAGGTCAGAATACCCAGGTGGGCAGCTGCTCAGGACCTTGAAAGACAGTGGTCGCTGCTCTGAGGGGCTGGCGGGGTCAGAGGGGCTTAGCGGAGGTGTGCCCTTTGAGGAGCAGGACCCAGAGGGCAACCACGCGGGAACCAGTGAGGTGCCTGGCTCTGAGGCCCTGCCAGAGCAAGATGAGTTGCGTGAGCCAGAGCCACGGGCCCCTGACATCCTGGCGTCTCTCCTCCACCTCCCTACTTGGGGTTGCCTCATACAACCCGGAGACCCGGCCAAACCCAACAGGACCATTAGGGGACTGGTGCTTTGGCCAAGTACCCAGAGAACACTGGGAAGAAGGCCTGGATTCAGACATGCCTGGAGTCAGGCATCAGTGCAGGTGGCGTAAACTCGGATAACGTTGAGGAAAACTCGCTGGGTCTCAGTTGCCCCACTTGTAAGGTGAGGCCAAGGGCACTCTCCTCACTGGATCGTGGGGAAGGCCAGAGATGTGGACCCAGAAATGTGGATGTGGACCCCTGGACCCATGTCAGCAGAGAGAGCCTCTCATTACAGACTCCCAGGTTCTGGTCACAGGTGTGTACGGGGCACAGTCTTCTGGGGTAGCACCCCCCCCCCAACTTAGTGTCATGTCTGTCTTGGTTTGAGAAGGCACAAAAGACCGTTTGTTTGCAGCCTCCTCCCCCTTCTGCCTTTCTCTGTGCCTCAGGCTCCTCTCTGAAGTGGATCTTCCTGTGGCCGAGTGGCTACTTAAAAGATCAGGGGACTGAAATCAAGGGGGTAAGAGTGATAGAGACAGGGAGATGGTGGGGGTGGAGGGCGCCTGGGTCCCGTTCTTGAGGGAGGAGCTCTGCCCACCGCCCCCACCCCCCCCCCCCCCACTACCTCCCTGCTCGCTTTCCAGACCTGGAAAGAGAACCCAAGGGCCTTCCAAGTTAGGCCACGCCAGGCACAGGACTTGGAATCTTTCTTGCTTTGCTTTTGGAACAGAGAGATGCCAAAAGCAGCTGGGGAGGAGGACGGAGGGAGGAGCAACAGTGCTCCTCCAATCTGGATTCGAATCCTACCACTGATGTTTTCTAGTCGTCTGACAATGGCCAGGGCACCCCACCTCTGGGAGCCTGGGGTCCTCTCTATAAGCCCGAGACCCCCAGGAGAGCCTCAGAGCACAGGGCGGGCGGTGGATTAGAACGGGTTGTGTCGCCGGTCCCTCGCGCAGCGCGCGAGCCGCTCGGTGCCCAGGCTTCTGCGGGTGCGCACTGCGCGCACCGGGCCGGCTGCTCCGGGAGGGCGCGGCCCTTCGCCCACCTTTCCTCGTCCTCCCGCCCGGGCTTCGCCGCGTCTGGGGAGGTGGCGGCCCTGTTCTCCGAGCCAGAAAGGAAAATAGGGGTTTCGCGCCCCCTCTTGGCGAATCCATGTTACGGCTGTTGTGGTCGGAAGTGGGGCCACGGGAGAGGCTCTGGCTGCCGCAGGTTGTGGGCAACGTAGGAGGTCGTGGGAAATGGGGGTTTTCGTCTGGACAAGTCTTCACTCCGCCGTCAGCGTTCACCTGCTGCTGACAACTAATTCCCTCAATTCCGTCTCAACCGCTGATAAGTTGCCAACAACACTGAACAAACACTTTATAACCAAGAAGCCCCTCTGTGCCTTGAAACTATGGCAGAACCAGAGGGGGACGCAGACCTTAAATTGCATATGGCATCCGTCCATCCGTCCACCCACCCGTCTGTCCACCCATCCGTCCATCCACCCACCCACCCATCTGTCCACCCATCCTTCCACAAATATTGAGCTTCCCTAAGGGCCAAGCACGGTTCTTTGCCTTTGAGGAACATCAGTAAACAAAACAACTGAAGAGCCTTGGCCCTCGTGGAGTTTATGTCTGAGAAGGGGGACTGATAACAAACAATGCAGATAACAAATAAGAAAATATGTGGTGCACTTGGAGGAGAAAAGTGCTGTAAAAAATGACAGATAGAATAGGGAGGAGGTACCACGGTGTGGTGAGGGTGGGAGCAGGTTGTGGAACAAAGTAGGTGATCATAGTAGACCTCTGGGGGAAGGTGACATTTGAGCAAAGACAAGGAAGTGAGGGAGTGAGCCAACCAGGTACTGGGGGCAGGGCAGCGCAGGCATCAGAGCTCAGCTGGAGCAAAGGCCCTGGGCACACTCCCTGGCTTGTGTGCTTTATACCCTTGGCATGGGCCCCTACACCTACCTGGGGAGTCAGGGAGGAAGATTCCTTGGAGGAGCATAGACTTAGTCTGCCGAGGAGGTGAATCTGTGAGTGGGCTTTCTGAGTGGAGGGAGCAGCATGTACAAAGGATGAATGAGAGATCGTGGCATGCTGGGAGAGTTACGGGAGGGTCAGTGTTTGGTGTTGTCGCCTGGAGGCGGAATGGAAGAGATGTGCAAAGAATGGGGTTAGGGAGGTAGGCTATCATCGATTATTCTAGAACCTGATATGCCACAAGAATGAGTTTGGATTCAGAGGTTGCAAACTGATGGCTGAGGGGCTGACATAAACTGGTCAAACCATTTTGCTCTCTTTGCACATTTGTTACCATTGTGTCCCCGAGGTAGTTGAGTTTATAACCCCTCAAAAAAGGGGAGCCGTTGGAGGATCTTAGGCACAGGAAAGATGTGATCAGATTTTTCCATTGGAAGGTATTCTGGGGCTTCTTGAAGCCAGGGACCTTTTCCTGCATTCTGCTAGTCTCAAGGTCTAACACAGCCTAACACAGGATCTAACACATGTCTCATGGGTACATAATAGGTACCCAGTGAATTGTTTTTAGCTTTAATGAGTGGGGGGGGGTGTGAACAAATAAATGGCACAAGGAATGGGCCGTCAGGGCGGGCCAGGCTGGGGGACATGTGAGGTCTTAACCCTCTGCAGTACAGTGCCAGCCCACAGCTCATGCTTCCTCTCACTGCGGAGTCTGCCTGGGCAATGTGTCTCCAAGAGTAGTCCATAACCACCTGCCATGTTTGTTTTAGAATACAGTAGTTCTCTCATTTTGGCATATATCCTCTGACTCAGCCTCCACATCACCCTCGGTGAGGAAGGTTTCTTGATCTGCCCCTTTGACAAGGAGTAACCGAAGACCGGAAAGACCCGCAAGGATATGCTGACAGGTAAGGCTGGGGAGATTGGGGCCGGGCTTTCTGGCAGCCAGCCACCCCAGTGCTTCCTTGTCGAGTTGTCCTTCCTGCCCTAGGTTAACCCACTTTAACCTGTTCTCAATCATGGCCTCTCCAGAAATGGGGAAAATTAGTAGCTCATCTGTGCTTTAATTGAGATTTGCTCGCTCCAGTGGTTCTCAAATGCTGGTAGTATTTGAATCACCTGGCCGTCTTGAGCTACCACACGGCCCCGGCCCTAGCCTACTTCTAAGAGCCCCTGGCTCTTTGTTACCTCTCCAGGTGGTGCCAATGCCCCCACAGTTTGAGAACTGTGGCTCAATGTGTGGTTCTTCCATGTGTGGATATTGCTGAGCCTTTCCTGTAAAGACGCGAAGAAAGGCCATTTTAGGTAATGGGGAGCTCCTGGGGAGATCCCTGTGGAAGGGAAAGGGTGGATCTTATTATTGCCCTTGAAACTACTTTGTACTTAAAAGCAGAGCATGCGGGCACAAAGCAAGCTTAGTGACAGGAGGAGGGTGGTGGAGAGGTCTCTGAGCCCTGACATTCAAGGACAGTTTCACCAGGCATAGTAAGGATTTCAGGCTGGAGAAGAGATGAGTGGAAACAGAGATAAAGGTAAATGTGGAATGGTCAGGAGGGGGAGCCGTGGGAGATGGAGTCTGAGAGGGGCTTTGGATGAGACATTGCTGTGGCTTCAGCCGGGGCTCCTGGACCCCCAGTGGGGTAGGTAGGACCCACCATCTGACTTAGGTTTTGGATTCCCAAAAGTGAGTACCAAGTTTTGAAGGTATGTGCACCCTTCCAGGAAGAGGCCTTGAGGGAGGATGGGGCCTGGGGTTAGCAGACTTGGGGTTAAAGCTCCCCTTTCCCATCCTACTTGTGTGGGTCACCTCCTTCTTTTGGGCCTCTGGTTTTTCATCTGTAAAGTGACGCTAATGGCAGTGCTCTCCTAACAGAGTCCTTTTGAGGATTAAGTCACCCAGGCCAGAGCTTGGTTCCGACAGTGCTCAATCAGTGTTAGCTGTCACTGATAATATTGTGATTTGGGAGAGTTTTGTGTCCTCCCCCCCTCCAAAAGTTTACATCACTCATGCTCATCCTGGATATATTGGGGGGCCTTGTTGAATTCAATGGACTGTAATAAATTATGTCATTAGTTGCTCCACCCGAAAGCTGGGAATAATTCTTATCACCTAGAGGTTAGGATTAAATGCTGCGTGTGGCTGGGGCTGCTGGGCAGCCGCTAGGCTCACTCATTAGGTAAGTGACCCGGGTTGAAAATGCTGGTCTAGTGTTTATTACCAAAGTCTGGTTGGCATATGTGTGCCACACAGGTGAGGCTGTGTTCCGATAAAACTGTATCTACAGAAACATGAGTCGGGCCTCTATTCTATCACTACACTAAAGTCTCTTGTAGATCATCTGCGAATTCTCTAGTGTCTTCCAGGCAGACACTAGTAATCTGTAGATAGCAGAACTCCAGATTGCCTTGTTCTAACTCTAATTTCTTTCCTTGCCTAATCTCGGCCAAGACCTCTGGTACAATGTCAGCTATTTGACAGTGACAATGGGTGGCCTTTCCTTTTGTTCAGGAGTTCAAACCTTTCAGAATTTCCCAAATGAGTAAGAGTCTGGCTTTTTGGCTGAGAGATGTCTAATGTTAAAGAGGTATCCATTCATCCTATTGTCTAAGTCAAGAATGGGTGTCTAATTTTGTCAGATGTCTTTTTAGTGTCTATAGATCAAATGATTTTTATTCCCCTAGGATCTGTTAAGGAGAAGTTCATTCAAATCATAGGGTTGAACCATCCTTCCATTCTGTATGATCCCATTTGGTCATAAGGTTATGTTACGATGCGTTTGGAGTCTGTGTGCAAAGTGCTATTCAGCTTTTAAGTATTGATAATCTGATGATAGGTAAGACTTGTCCATAGTTCTTCCTATAAACTTCATCAGATCTGTTATTGTTTAGTTGTAAAATGTGGGTGTGTTTCCTCTTCTCTGGACAGTTTAAATAGAACTGGAATAATATACTTCTTTAAATATATGGTAGAGTTCCTGGTGAGACTGTCTGGCCCAGTTACTTTTTTAGGGAATTAGTCCTTTGATAACTTCTATGTAAATTGATTTCTTTTGATTTTATTTCTCACCTGGGATTAGGATTAATAAACTACATTTTTAAGCTAAATTAGTAATTTCATCCAGACTTAAACATTCTCTATATGTGCTTTTTTTTTTTTTTTGAGAATTGGCTCTTCATTTCTTTCCTACTATAAATAATTATGTAAATGTGCTCCTGTGTCCTTGGCACCTGCCCCCATATGGGTCTTGCCACTTAATGGGCTAGCACTGGAAGCAAACTTACTTGGCTATTTATATCCTAACAGAATTTTAAATTAGCTACAGCTGCATTTGAAAAACCTGCTTCCTAAATATATTAAAATTCCTAAGTGTACAATTTGAACTATGACAAACGGTATAGCCATGTAACCACAACCTCAAGTTATAGATCACGTCATCTCCCCAGAATGTTCCCTGTACCACATTGCTGTCATTTTCCCAACCTCCTCCCCAGGCAACCTCTGTTCTGATTTTTATCACTATGGGTTACTTTTGCTTGTTCCATAAGTAGAACTGTACAATGTGTACTGTGTCTGGTTTCTTTCACCCGGTTGGCCTTAGCTTTTAAAGGCAAACTTACTTGCTCAGATTAGTAGTATCCTCTGCACAAATCTAGTCCCTCTAGCAGGGAGGAATTGGTAACACCTATTGAAATATTGATCCTTTGATGGCTACAGGATTCTAGGTTGGGAGTTACTTTCTCTCTATATGTTGAAAATAACATTTCAGGGGTACCTGGGTGACTCAGTCGGTTAAGCATCTGACTTCAGCTCAGGTCATGATCTCACGGCTCGTGAGTTCGAGCCTTGTGTCGGGCTCTGTGCTGACAGCTCAGAGCCTGGAGCCTGCTTCAGATCCTGTGTGTGTCTTTCTCTCTCTCTGCCTCTACCCTGCTCACACTCTGTCTCTATTTCTCTCAAAAATAAATAAACGTTAAAAAAAATCTAAAAAATAAAAGAACATTTCATTGTTTTCAGGTTTCCACTGTTGGCTGAAGTCAGCTTTTGGTCTGTTATTCCTCTGAGGGTAACTTTTTTTCTTGGCTGATTTTTGAGATGTTTGTCTTTTTGTAGATATACAATCTCCTAAATATATACGTATATACATATATGTATGTATATGTAGATTGCTTTATTTTAATTTGCATTTGTTGGGCTTGCTGAATCCATGCTGCGGTGTCTGGTTATTTGGCACCGATAAAACATCTTATTCAGATTGCTTCTGCTCTATTTTTCTCTTCCTTTGGGACTCGAAATGAATATGTATATGTACATTTTAGATCCTCTGCTATCTTCTTTTACTTTTGTGTCTTCATGTCACGTTTTAGAAAGTTTCTTCAGCCTCTTCTTCTGGGTCATTAATTTTTTCTTTAGCTGTATCTAATTTGATGTTAAACTCTGCCATTGAGGCTTTTCACTTTTGGTCAGTGGATTTTAACCTCTAGAATTGATTGATTTCTTTCAAATTTGTCCTCTTAATAATTTCCGTTTATTCTGTCAGTTTTCAGACTTGAGTTTCTATCTCCTTGAGAAGAAAAGCAATCATTTTATAGTCTACTCTTAGTAGCTGGAGCCCATTTTAGTCTTTCTGTTGTCTGTACTGGTCTTACCTCATGCTGCTTATTCAGGTGTCTGTATTTTGTGTTCTGGACACTGTATTTGAAAAGTCATCCTCTGAAAAATGCAAGTAAGTCTACGGTAACCACTTCCAGAGTATATGTCAGCTTCTGCCTGGGGGCTTGGAGTCAATACAGGAGGACAAGATTGTTGGGTGAAGTTAATCCGCCTTCAGCAATTGAGACTTCCTGGACATTGTGACATGAGGCCAAGCTGCTGTCCATGTAAGGGCTGGTTTTCTTCTAGCTTTCTCTTGTTCCCAGGAGTTCTGGGCTAACGTGGGAGGTCTGAGGTTTAAATCCTGGCTCTACTGTGGCCTAGAAGTGACTCATCTTCATGAAGCTTCAGTTTTATCCCCTTGAATTGAGGTATCTTCTTATCTTACATATGAGAAACTGATGCCCAGACAGGGGAGATCATTCTCACAACATGCTACAATTGGTGAGTAGGAACTATAAAATAGAATCTAGGCTCTACAGGGCTGCTTTTACCTGAGACTTCAATTTTGCAACTTGTGTTTAGGGGTCTATTTCCCCCACACCTTGCTTCTCACGCACATAAAGGAGGCTCCGCAATCCTTATTATACTTCCCATAACAAGGAGGAAGTATCTGACTGAGGCCCAAGGACTGGGACACCAGGAGAAGCTGGTACATGGCAAAGGAAAGGAAGGTCGGAGGGCAAGACCGAGCTAGAGAGCTTGTAGGGTCCTAGGGAAAGTGACATAAAAATTGTCCTGCTTGGAGTCAGGTGCTGGCATTGCAAACAAATGAGCTGGTTCTAGCTCATTTCCCATGTTCATTCCCTATTCCCAGCTTCTACTGTTTGTCAGCCCTTTGGCTCTTTTCAGAAGGTTGTTGGTATCAGTTGGGCTGGTTCTGAGCCATGGCTTCTAGCTGTTATAGAAGACCCCTGAGTGTGACCTAATAGGCAGATGGTTGGAAGCTGAGGAATGTTGAAACCAAGGGTATGTACAAGACAACTTGAGGAAAGGGTTGGTATACCTCAATACCAGACAATTTAGGGGCATTATTGCCTTTGTGGGCCAACATTTTTCACAATAGACTTTTCTTATAGAAGATATAAGTCTTGGCAGAAATCTAACTGCCAGGTTTCCTCCTGGCCTTACCACATACTCATTTCAAATACATTTTGGGGTGCCTGGGTGACTCAGGTTAAGCGTCAGACTTTGGCTCTGGTCATGATCTTGCAGTTCGTGAGTTTGAGCTCTGCATCAGGCCCTATGGTGACAGTGTGGAGCCTGCTTGGGATTCTGCCTCTCCCTCTCTCACTGCCCTTTCCCCACTTGCTGTCTCCCTCTCTCAAAATAAATAAATAAACTTAAAAAGAATTTGGGGGCATCCGGGTGGCTCAGTTGGTTAACCACCCAACTTTGATTCAGGTCATGATCTCATGATTTGTGGGTTCGAGCCTGGTGTCGGGCTCTGTGCTGACAGCTCAGAGCCTAGAGCCTGCTGAGAATTCTGTCTCTCTCTCTCTCTCTCTCTCTCTCTCTGCCCCTTCCCTGTTCACACTCTGTCTCTGTCTCAAAAATAAACATTTAAAAAAGAAAAAAAAAACATTTTGCCAAGAAAACACACTTCTTTTAGGTACTTGCCTTAGCACTATTTGCTGTTCCATAAGCCTGCCTGGAGAGGTTCTCATCCTAACTGCTTCGAGCAGCCTTTCTCCTCGAACAGCTTGTTGGGCCACACTGGCCTCCAATTTCCCTACCTGATACTGATCACTGTTTTCTTTGTACCTGGAGTCCCTGGCTGAGGGCTGGGTGGATGGGACACAGAGTCGTGGAGTTTTGGTAACATCAAGGACTTCCAGGGCAAGAAGTTCAAGAGAGCCCCTAATCCAGCCTGAACTGGGATTACTGCTTAAAGTCTGGGACCATGTGCTGGTCTAGTGGATATTACAGAGCTGTGATATCTTTGGTCTTGTTATTAAGGTGATACAGGACAAAGACCCTCAATATGTGAGAGACTAGCCCTGGAAGAAAGCAGAAACCCCCTACTTCTTGCCCATTGAAGAGAAGTCTTGTCCAGCAGTGTGGCCCTTCCCGCCAAACTCCTCAGAACCAGCAGGGATGATAGGCACCACCTTTTGGAAGGCAAAACCACAGGAATCTCTTTTGACACGTAACTACCCCTCTATGCTATCCGAGTATAGATTTTCCTTGACTTATGATGGACTTCTGTCCTGATAAACCCGTTATAAGTTGAAAATGCATTTAATACACCTGAACTACTGAGCATCATAGTTTAGTCTTGCCTACCTTAATTATGTTTAGAACATTCACACTGGCCTACAGCTGGGCAAAATCCTCGAACACTGTCCATTTTATAATAAAGTGTTGAGTATCTCATTTAGTTTATTGAATACTGAAAGTGAAAAGCAGAAGGGTTGTATGGGTACAGGATAGTTGTAAATGGTTTTTACCCTCGTGATTGTGGGGCTGACTGGGAGCTGCATCTTGCTGCCAGTGCCCAGCATCATGAGACGGGATCCTACGGCACATCACTGGCCCAGGAAAAGGTTCAAATTCGAAATTCCAAGTACAGTTTCTACTGAATGCGTGTCACTTTTGCACCATCGTCAAGTCATAAAGTCAAGAACTGAACCATTCTAAGTTGGGGGATGTCTGTATCTGGAAGGACCGTATGAGCTCCTTATCTGCAGGGTTGAAAGCCCCATTGAAATGACCCTTTAACTTGCAGGGGAGGGAGTCTGAGCCAGAACAAAGTATTTTGCTTGTGGAACAAAGGGTTAGTCTAGACATGAGAATTTATATCCGTTCAATCTCTTTCTAAACAGTATGTGTGTTCCTAATTCTGGCGCGTGAAGTTCTTTGTATCACTGCTGATGAGAAGTTGGCACCCTAAATCAAGACTCAGTACTGTGGCTGTATCTGGTCACCGCTCCATCTTCTGTAGCAAAGTCCTCATGGCTTTGCTCTTCTCTTCACTGACTTGGCAACATCCTGTGGTTGTGCCTCTCCTCCTAGCTACCTATGTGCCAGGCACTGTGCTAACGATAGAATGATGAAGGCTGACCTGGGGAGATACTGAACATGTAACAGTATTAAGTGTCATGAGGGGGAAGTATAGATTGCTATGGGCATATCCCAGGCAGCCTGAACATGTTTTGGAGAAGTTGGGCAGAGTGTCCAGTACTTTGAAGTGCTGGTGCAACAAACCTGTGAAGGAGGTAACGAGGCTTTGCATATGGCGGGGATGGAACTTAGAATAAGAACTCAGAATATGGCATCTAGTGGAAGGGCTGTAAATCTAGAATTTTTATGAAAAGAGGTCTCTGTGTCTGGGAATATGAAGATTGTCATACAAAGAATTAGAGGCAGCTGTTGGCCTCAGGTTTTCTTACTGTGTGGCTTCTTGCTCTCCGATTTGTTTGGTTGATTCTTCAAGGCTTTTAAAAAGGTGTTTCTTAGGTCTTTCCCATCATGTTGACTTCTCTTCAGATGAAAGGCTGGTCTGAATAGTTAGAGGCTCTCAAAGTAGAGCCTCAGGAACTTGTTTGAACTGAAAATTCTCAGGCCCCACCCCAGATTTACCGAATCAAAGTCTGGCAGTGAGGCCTCGCCATCTCTGTGCTAACAAGTCTTCCAAGTGATTCTGGTGAAGTTTGAAGTTCAAGAACCATGTATCTAGCCCCTGGTTACTAGTGATGGAAGTCTGAGGCAGCTGTCACAGTGAGCAGGTTGAAGGTATTTATAAGGAAATGACACAAAGAAGGATAGAAGGACTGAAGAAAAATAGACAAAAAGAGGGGCTGATGTTCTAGAACAAGGGATGGCAAACTTTTTCCAAACAGGGCCAGATAATGAACATTTTATGCCTTGTGAGTCATATCCTATGGTCTGTGTCACAGCTATTCAGCTCTGCCATTATAGTGTGAAAACAGCCATAGATGATATATCAACAAACAAATGTGACTGTATTCCAGTAAAACTTTATTTACAAAAAGAGGTAGTTGGATTTGGCCCTTGGGCAGTACTCACCTCTATGCTAACAGAATAATTTACTCAGGCTTTTTATTCTTTATCTCTCTCTCTCTCTCTCTCCCTCTCCCTCTCCCTCCCCCCTTCCCCCCCCCCCCCCCCCCCCCCGTCTTTCCCTCTCTTTCTTTCTTTTTCTCTCTCTGTCTCTTTATTTCTACAGAATCCCCTTTTCTTAGAACACTGTAAAGCAGGAATTGCTCTGATGGAGGGAGAGGGAGGAGACCCCAGAAGCATACCTGTTCACTTTCCCCTTTTTCTCAAAGTGGGCCCTAATGCTCTTCTTCAGAACACATTTTAATGCCATTTAACTACAGTGTTCCAGGGTCTGGGCTTGGGGCCTCTTAGGCATTGCCCTCAAATGAGTCGGTAATTCTCCCTTAGCCAACATGTACCTATACCCAAGGCATGGAAGTAGGAGGAGGCAGTGAGGAGCCTGAGATCGGGCCTGGATCTCCTCAGGGTCAAGGAGGGTTTCCTTTAATGCACTGCGTGGTCTCTCGCTTTCTCTGCAGGTTCCAGCCAGCCTGCTGAGGCCAAGACAAAGACCCAGAGCATGAGTCATCGATTAGGCATGTTCCGTATGCCCTCTGCCCAGATGAGGGGTCAGGGCCTCAGAAACCAGAGAATCCACACCCACCTGATGGAGATGATGCTGCACTTGAAGCAGACCATAGAGAAGAACCTCATGCACCTAACAACCAGGCACCTGCAGCAGGACCTGGTGCTGGAGGAGCAGAGGCACAGTCAGGCCGCCAGTGAGCAGGAAGCCCTCCTGGGCCGCTTAATGTACCAGTTGGTCAACCTCCTACAGTCTGGGGCCATGGGTGGCCTAGGGCTCCAACCGTCTTGCCCTTCCCTGGATGTTAGGCATGATGTCAGAGGTGGGCAGTGGGCCCAGTCCCCCAGGCAGCCTGACTGGCCAGTTCACCAACTGAGTGATCTTGAAGCTACATTTGTCAGTCAGCACCTGTCCAGCCGTGGGATTGACATCTCTGCCTTATATCACTCCAGCTTCCAGGACTACAAGATCTACCAAAGAGACAAATACCACGAGGACAAGAACACCATGGTGAGGATGAGGGCAGGGGGAGACACCTATTCAAGGGCCCCAATCACTAGGGTTGACTGAGTCCTGTGCCAAGTACTGGGCTCTCTTACTCTTCTTAGCTCCGTAAAGTAGACGCTATTGTCGTCTTATAGATAAGGGAATGGGCACAGAAACAAGGTGACATGCCTAATAAAATTAAGAGCTGTGTCTGAGTCCCCTGCCTTCCAGTTCCCCCAGACTCCCGCCACCCGCCACCCCCCCCCCCCCCCCAGCCTGCTTTCCCTGAGTCCATGCTCTTCCCCACTAGGAGTCACTGTGGTCAAAGTGGTAAGCAGACATGTCCTCATGGAACTCAGTCTAGTGATGAATGTAGTCAGCCATTGGGGAAAGGAACATGAATAATAATTCCGAGTGTACAAGGGGTTGCCTGCTTCGGGTGGTCTAAGGTGTCTTAAAGACTGAATCAGCCAGCCATATGGTGGAGGTGGTGGGAGGGGGGACCTCTAGGTAGGAGGAACTACATGTGTGAAAGCTTCGTGGTGGGAAGGGATGGGAGTGATAAGGGAAAGGCTAGGTTGGGGGAAATGAGTGCTGTGACGAGGTGTGGATGGGGGCAGGCCATCGTGAGGTGTTGGGATGGTATCCTAAGTGTTAGGGAGCCAACGAGAGACTTCCAGCAAGGGAGGTTCACTACAGCTCTCCAGCCAAAGGATGGAGGACAGTGCTAGTCAAACCTTCTTTTCTGTTTTTAGCTAAGTGATGTGTGGTCAATGGCCATCTGCTTCTCTGGGTCCCAACTGAGCCCAGTATCTCCACTGGACTCTGAGGGACCATATCTCCTCCAATAAGTTGAAGGGCCCTCTCATGGAAGCAGAGATGGGTATGAGGCAGGTACTGGGTCAGGCAGGTGGGTTCTGCGCATCGCTGTGGTCACGTGGCTAGTAGGTTATTCAGTCTTTCTGAGATTCACTCTCTTTTAATCATGTGCTAGGGTCTGGCACATGATAAGAACTCAGCGACTGGTATCTGGTATATAAGTACTATGTGGCTCTGAAGGGGAAAACTTGCAAGCTGTAAGATTTTTGGGTCTGTGAAAGTTTTCTAGCACTTGAAGTTGTTAAACATGGATTGAACTGCCTCATGGGGCAGTGAGATTTCCATTTGAAATAACCTAGGATGAGTATTTACTAGAATGTTTAAGGAGGCCCATATAGGGCAGGGCAAATGGACTGATCTCAGATTCCTTCCATCTCCAGGGCTTCATTAACCTTGGACTCAGTGAGAATAAGCTCTGCCTCGATCTGATGACTGAACGGGTAAGTCAAGCCCTGTGCTATGCTGGGACCCGCCATCGGGCCTAGTCCCACTAGAATGTTTCTTAGCAAGTGGCAGATACAGGAGTTGGACTTAGGAGTTTGGGGAAAGAAGGGAGAAAAGAGCTTCTAGAATAGCACATCTAACCTTCTGGCTTATTGACTGTGTTTGGAGGTGTGCTGTGGACGGGTATATGGTGGGTAGGCTGCCAAGGGAGCCTCTGGCCCTGTAGGGCCATCAGACACTCCCCAGTGATTCTCTATTTGTATAGTCTATGACAAGATTGGGCTTCCATTCATTAAGGGGCATGTTTCCCTGTTCGTCTTCTGTCAGGCCCTGTGTTGTAGGGCAAACACCCAGATGTGTCTGAGCCGTGGGATGAGGCCTGTTGGGCTTCCTTGGGCTGGCTGTCCTCATGCTCTGTTTGTCCACAGTTGAGTCAGAGTGATATGAACTACATTGAGGATGACTTGCTGCAATATCCTGATTGGAGAGGGCAACCATTGTAAGTAACTTCCAGATCTAAAGTCTCTTGGCCCCTAGACACCTGCTCTCATCCAGGGAAGGACCCAAAGCACCAGATTCTTGGTTGGCTACCTCCCTATTTCTTTGGGTAACAACTTCTACAAAATATCTAGAGCGAAACCTCATCAGGAGCCTGGTGTCATAGAAATAACACTGCCCTATAATTCAAAAGGCTTGATTTCTTGTCTCAACTCTCATACTTCTTGTCTGTGTTGCCTGGGGAGTTGATCACCTCAGTCAGTAACTGTAACATGAGGTTGGATACCTTGCTCTTTGGAAAAGACTGTAGTCTAGATCCCGAATGAGGAAGGGCCCCTGGGCCTGGGCACCACAAAGTCTCTCTGGGTTTGTCCACAGCCTGCGAGAAGAGGTGGCCCGGTTCCTGACCTACTACTGCAAGGTACCTGACCAGCTTGATCCAGAAAATGTGAGTTGGTTTCCCACCCTCACTGCCCCCTTGGTAGAGGGCTTTATTCTTGGGGGACTCTTTTGTATTTTCTAGAACGAGTAGAGACCCTCAGGGCCAGGGCAGAGGAAAGGCCAATGGATAAGGCCAGTGGATAACCAGATAAAGAGGTTCCTGATACCTGTCCTAGGGGGAGGGAGAGAAAAGGGCTAGACCTTCTTATATGGGGGATGGGTTTTGATTTCTGTCTTCTGTGCATCTTCAGGTAGTTGTTCTAAATGGCTGCTCCTCTGTATTCTCCACACTGGCCATGGTTCTTTGTGATCCAGGGGGTAAGTTAATGGGCTTTGCTTTCCCTCTGGGAAATAGCAGCACAATGGGCACTGGACCTTAGGGAAGAAGAATATCTTGACCCAAGGCCTTTCCCCTAAAGTACTGGGACTTCTACGTTGATCAGAACATCTTCCTACTATTTCTGTAGTAGCGAGAGATTTGGGTCCCCATTTAATATGGGAGGAAAACGTGTGATGGTCCTCAGTGAGTTATGCTTTAGAAATAGTGACAATGGGAGCCAATTCAGTATATTCTTAGCTGGGCTTCTGGACTCAACTCCAATGCAGAGAGCCCTGGCAAACTGGCTCACAAGATAGATTTCCTATCCTCGTCCACCAAACAAACAAACAAACAAACAAACAAAATACACACACACACACACACACACACACACACACACACAACCCCTCCCCCCGACCTGAACAAACAAACAAAAAACTAATTAGTTCTAGATCAAACAAGGCTGAGGGATCTGTTCTTGGTCTCCCTCCTAACAACACCCAAACAAGAGTCTCAGATCTTGATGAGCTCTGGCTGCATAGAAGGAAGTTACCAAGATGGCGGTTTCATTCAAAGGAGTGAGTCCTTGGTTTGCTCATCAATGAGGCCAAAGGAACGGGAAGAAAAGAACCCATGGGTTCACCAAGTCTAGGTAACCTGAGCCATGCAGAGAGATGAGCGCCCTCTCTGGGCACAGACCTCAGCCTCTTGTGTTCCTACTGGAGCTGGTAAGACTCAGTGGATGACTAGCATTTCACCTGTTAGCAAGCCTATTTTGGTTTGTAACCTGGATTCTGAGCCATTCATAGCAATATTCTTCCCCTTCTCCTTCTCTAGCATACCCCCAAAGAAGAAACTTCTCTAGTGTTCCCCAAATAACATTTATAAGAATGCAACTTTTATAGAGCCTGAGCCCAAAAGCATTAAGCCCCAAGCAGGATGGATTGCCAAACTAACCTTCTCTGTCTATAGTGTTGCTGCTGGTCTGGGGGGCCTGGCGTGTTCTGACGGGGAGACCACGGACTGACGACTTTGTCTCCCTGTGCTTCCAGAGGCCTTTCTGATTCCTGCCCCCTTTTATGGTGGCTTCGCCTTTAGTGCCTGCCTGTATTCGAAAGTTGAGCTGATTCTTGTCCACCTGGACAGTGAGGTCAGAATGGGGACCCTTCCCCCTGCTTAGCCCACCTAGGCAATGGAAGGTCTCTAGGGCATTTGGAAGGTGTAGGGGAACTCCCTTTCCTCCTATATAAGTGACAGTGGGGGGAGATGGAGAAATTAGAGCAAAGAAGGCATGTGGGGCTGCAGCCCTGGGCATGAAGCATTGTTCAGTGTCTGTGGGATGAGGAACTAAGGCTTAGAAGCTTTCCGGTAGGCAGTTCTCAGACAGCGTTTGTCTTCCAGGTCACAGATGCAAATCCCCATCCTTTCCAGCTCACTGTGGACAAGCTGGAGCAAGCTCTACTTGAGGCTAGGCTTACAGTAAGGAGGGACCTCTGTCTTCAGGGTGGGCACTGCTGTCCCTGAGAAGGGTTGAGGACTGAGACCCAGTACAACCTTCTCACCACGGTGGTGTGGGCTCCTTTGGAAGAAGCAGTGTCCCAGGGGCCATGTCCCCCTGGGAGCCCTGAGCCTTGTCTATGGCAGCCCCCAGAGCTCCTTCTGGGGCTGCATGTTCAAGATCCCACCTAAAGGAGCTGAGATCCCAATGAGGCCTTGGTTGGGTGTCCATAATGGGGTGTCCTGGTGTGACCTTTAGCTGAACTTCAGGTAGATGTGTAGGACTTGTGTTCACTCAGTTATGGTTTTTTATATTTTTTTTTAGGGGAAAAAGGTCAGAGGCCTCATTCTAATCAACCCTCAGAATCCTTTGGGAGATGTCTACTCTCGAGACTCACTACAAGGATACCTGGAGTTTGCCAAGAAGTAAGAGTTCCACCCCTCAAGACTACACAAAGTCCCTTAACAATGTTCTGATCACTCACGGTCAAGAAGTCAGAACCAGACAAAACTTACTCCGATATTTTTACTGCACAGTATACTTTGCAAAGCTATGTAGAACTCACACTGAAATTGAAGGAAAAGGTGCCCACATGCTTCAACCCTACATTTTTGGGCCATTTTGCCTTTTTTCTTTTTTTTTCTTGCCCAGGTACAGACACCTACATAACAATTATGATCTGGTTTTGTTGCTTTTCCAATTCTTGTGTAACCACTCTCTCCCAGCATCCATTTCCCAAACTACTTGGCCTGAGGTGCTGAGAAAGACAGACTTTCAGACCTTGTGGGTTGAAGATGTGTCCCCAGAGAACCCTCATGTCCCATTCCTACAAACATGTTGACATTCACCATCTCTGGAGTTCTGAAATAGCCCTATTGTTTAGGGTACCTAATCTCCCATTTTCCAGAAGAAACACTTATTCAAATTTCATAACTCTAATCCAGACCAATTCATGGCAGAACAGGAGGACAAGAGGATGAACACTGGAAGTCCGTGGGCTGGGATTTGACAGAACTAGGTTCAAATCCCAGCTCTAGCATCTGCTGATTGAGGAAATGAACTATGTCTCAGAAACTGTTTCTTCATCTGTGAGATGGAGATACCACCACTGCTTCAGAGGGTTGTTGGGAAAATAAACAAGATGATGTGCATTAGCACTGAGCCCACTGAATGCCACTACTCAGTTCGGACCCTGGGTGGGAGCTCCCTGACTACACCAGATATAAAACTCTTTGGGACACCCAGCCCTCCTCGTTGGTCTCTGCTTTACAGTTGAAGGGTTAGATGTTCTCCTGAGTGTCTTTGGGTCCTCTTCCTTCCTACCCCCGAGCCAGGTCTAAAGACCCCTTCTGGTGGCCACCCCCCTTCTACCTTGCCATGCCGCTTGGAAGGGTTGGATGGGCTGCTGGAGCAGTAGGAGTAGCTGATCTGATCTGTGTCCAGAGAAGACCATAAAAGAAAATGAGTTGAGATTGGAGAGCGCCTAGACATTCTCCTTCTTTTACCCAACCTGCAGGTACCACCTTCATGTAATTATAGATGAGATTTACATGCTGTCTGTGTTTGATGAATTCATCACATTCCACAGTGTTTTGAGCATGGAAAGGTGAGTTGGCCTCAGCTGTTGGGAATGAGAGCCAGGAGGTTCCTGCTTTTGCAGGGTGAGTTCATGTGCCATAAACTTTACCAGCTATGTGCTAGGAAAAGGGCTAAGTGCCACTGGGAGTGTGAAAATGAGCAAAGCATCATCTTTCCTCTCAAGTGTCTTTAAGTTTATTTATTTTGAGAGAGAGGATGTAAGTGGGGGAGGGGAAGAGAGAGGGAGAGCAAGAATCCCAAGCAGGCTCCACGCTGTCAGCACAGAGCCTGATGTGGAGCTTGAACTCATGAACGGTGAGATCATAACC
This sequence comes from Acinonyx jubatus, assembly GCF_027475565.1. Classification (NCBI taxonomy): domain Eukaryota; kingdom Metazoa; phylum Chordata; class Mammalia; order Carnivora; family Felidae; genus Acinonyx; species Acinonyx jubatus. The sequence goes on along the minus strand of NC_069390.1, from coordinate 18,685,618 downwards.
AGACCTGAAATCCAGAGTTGGATGCTTAATCGACTGAGCCCCTCAGGTGCCCCCCAGGTGTCTTTTTTAAATGCCATTTTGTACATGAGATAACTTGACAGCATGGTATAAAGGTTACTGTCAACATAAAGCCCTACAGAAGGTCAGGGAGGAACTTCTTGATAAGCAGTACACAGGGAGAGAATAGAAATAGGGGGAAACTTTTTAAAAAATTTTTATTTTGAGAGAGATTGAGTGAGCACGAGCAGGGGAGGGGCAGAGAGAGAGGGAGAGAGAGAGAATCCCAAGCAGGTTTGGTGCTGATAGCACAGAGCCAAATGCAGGGCTTGATCTCATGAACCATGAGACCATGACTTGAGCTGAAATCAAGAGTTGGATGCTTAACTGACTGAGCCACCCAGGCACCCCTAAGGCAAAACTTTCTTAAGGATAGTATATGGCCCTAAGATAGGATCCCAGCAGCCAAAGCAAGGCGAGGGCATGCCCAGCAGAAGGAGCAGCTTCACCAAAAATGGGACAATAAGAAATAGGTGAGCACATTTTAGAAACAATGGGTGGCCCATATGTGTGAAGAGCTAACTGCTAAAAAGGTGGCTTTGGATCAGCTACAGGAAGGCCACCAGACAGGCTGAGGGTCCTGGACTTCGTTCAGTGGGTGCTTGGGAGCTGTCCCATCTAGTTCGCCAGCGATACCTGTTGTTGATTTCCTGGCTTAACTGGGGCAACTGTTTCTTGAACTTTGGGCCCTGTAGGTCTTTTTGTGTAGGAAGGACCTCAAGTCCATTTTCCCCTTCTTACCCGCATTGACCCCAAGTTTTCATTCTTCACATACTTCTTCATAACCATGATTGTACTGTCTCCTCTCCAGTTTGCCTGACCCCAACAGGACCCATGTGATCTGGGGCACCAGTAAGGTGAGCCCCAGCTTCCTGTCTTTGGGTAGGAAAGGAAAGGGAGCCAGGAGGTGGGCAGACCAGGTATTCCTTCCCCTACTTCTTTTCCTCTAGGATTTCGGCATCTCTGGCTTCCGCTTTGGTGTTCTCTACACCCACAACAGGGAGGTGGCCTCTGCTGTGAGCTCTTTTGGCTACCTCCATGGCATTTCTGGCATTGCCCAGCATAAGTTGTGCCGGCTGCTCCAGGACAGAGGTACTGAGTCCCATCCCGGGCTGGGATCTTGGCTAGACTCCATGGCCATGGGGATTCCTGGGTCTGCTTGAGCCTCCGATATATGTCTAAAACACTGAGACTCTGTTTGCTGTCTTGGGCTCAGTGGTGGCAGGACAGGAGGTTTTGAAGAAGGGCAGGATGTGGCTCTGATAGTGTAGTAGGGCAGAGATGGAAGACAGAGCTGCTGGTCTGAAACGTAGATGGGCCTTGTGTCTAACTGTCTGGGAGCTCATGCTCTGCCTGGACAGGGATAGTCAAATTGTACTCTAAGGCTTGAAAGCCCAAAATTCGCCTTTATGTGGAGGTCAGTTTTCCCGCCCCAGTGCCCTGTTTGCTTTAGGCAAAGCTTACAAAGAAATGCCATGACTCCTTGAATATGACTTGACTTCATCATCTAAGGTGGCCAAAGGAGGGCTGCCATTCGGGCACGTTGGTGTGGCTGGATCTATGGCACCTGGATTCAACTTCCTCCGTGGATCACAAGTGAATACTGGCTTCAGAGGAAACACCCCCCCCCCCACCCCCTCTGTCTAATGCCATGGCCCAAACTTAGATGAGGCCCTCTCTCTTTAATTCCCTATAACAGAGCAGATGCCAGGCTGGAGGATTTAAATTAAAAGCTGGTATATAATGTTACAAATGAATGTAATTCAATAATCTGGTTTAGAGACACTGTCTTTCAGCTTTGGCAGGGGGAAAGGGGCAGACAGGAGAAATCCAAGCAGATATCTCTGGTGGATGGTGCCAGGCCCTTTTGATATTTGGCAGAAACCAGGTTCCTAGCCCCTCGAACACTAGTTCTCAGCCTTCGACACATGGGAACTGTCTGGGGAGCTTAAATGCTGAAAAATGGGTGTTCTCCCCCAAGATTCTGATTTAGATGATCTAGAGCTATAACCTGGGCATCAGGACTTTTAAAAGCTCCCCAAGCATATCTAGGTTTCTCAAAGTCTGCTGCGTGAGGCTCTGAGGCAGGAGGTAAGGAGGGCTCTGATTATCTGCTACTTGCCCAGTTGACAATAGCAACATCAACCTCACTTAGGGGGTACCCTGACTCTTTGTATCAGGGGTGTAAATCCAAATAGAACATCCCTACCAGACTATTGAGAAGCCTGATATCTCTACCCCGGCTCTAGGTAAGTGGTGGGTGTGTTGGGGATAAAGGTCATCAAATATAATACAGAGTCAGTCTTGAATAGGAACAGCTGGCACAAAGCCCAGGTAGGGAGCCTTGGGTAAGGATCCCTCTGGCAGATCTCTGCCACAAGCCCTGTGACAGTGGTCTTTCCCCACCCATCCAGAGTGGATTGACAAAGTATACCTGCCCACCTACCGCTCCCGGCTGCAGATAGCTCACGGATACATGACCAAGAAGTTGGAGGCATTAGGGATCCCTTTTCTCAACCGTGGCTCTGGCCTCTACATCTGGATGAACTTGAAAATGGTGAGCTCTGGGATGAGGCCCAGTGCCGTTGGGCAGACCTACCGGATGGGTCCTGGGCTCAGCTCCGTCCTTCTGCCTGCCCTAGTACCTGGATCCGTGCACCTTTGAGGAAGAGCTGCTCCTGCATCGCCGCTTCCTGGACAACAAGCTGATCTTGTCCCGTGGCAGGACCTACATGTGCAAGGAGCCCGGCTGGTTCCGTATCACCTTTGCGGATAAGCCCCTCCTGCTAAAACAAGGTGAATGGTCCTGACCTCCAAATCCTGGCATCCTTCAAAGATGCCTCACCAACGCCTCTGTCACCTGATTCCTGAATCTTCCTGTTTTTGGCCTTTAGCAGCCGATAGCGCTAGCCCTCCTATACCATCTGTTCCATTTTCCGTTTTTTTTTTTTTTTTAAGTCTATTTTGAGAGAGACAGCACGAGTGGGGGAGAGGCAGAGAGGGAAAGAGCGAGAATCCCAAGCAGGCTCTGCACTGTCAGCACAGCAGAGCCTGACTTGGGGCTCGAACTCATGAAACCTTGAGATCATGACCTGAGCCGAAACCAAGAGTTGGATGCTTAACCATCTGAGACACCCAGGTGCACCCCACTTTCCTATCTCCTATTTCCCAAGCTCCTTTGCAAACAGGAACAGATAGGCACTTGAAGGACACTGCGCCCTTTGGGTATCTGTTCTGTGCATGCATTGAGCAAGGCATTGGGACTATCAGCTAATCAGAAGCGGTGCACTGCCCTTGTGCAGCCGTGGTTTGGTAGGTGAGACAGACGGAGGACCATGGAGGTCCCTGTACATTATACTGTGGTGTTTCAGATTCTCCTCTGAAGGTTATAGAGAACATGACCTTTATTTCACCAACTTTTTTATTGCATCTCTCCACATACCAGACACTCTTCTACCTGCTGGGAATAGGAGTGTTAACGAGAGAACGTTTATGTTACAGAAACATCTTTTAGAGCATGGACTGAGCCAAAGGACACTAGAGGCAGATAGAAACCCTGATGAGGACAAAGCTATAAGCCAGGTTACAGGATCGGAGATATGAAGGTGTCTGGCAGGTGGATGCTGTGATAACGAAGCTTAGGAAGAGACCCTGGGGAGGTGGCAGGTAGACTGGGAAATCTGTCCCAAAGAAGGGAGGATTGAACTTCAGCATCCCTGAACGAGGGGCTCTGTGGTGGTCTGCCATGATCTAGGGATGTCTGGAACCCACCTGCAAGCCCATTAAGTCTTCATTTCTCTGTCCCCATTTGGACCCTCTAGCCATGCACCGGTTCTATCAGGTGCTCTCGGAGCAGAAGCAGGATCTGATCATGAAGCAACTGGAGAATGCACAGAGAGAGTAAGTGGGCTGCCGCCAGTCACATGCTCAGGGCATCCCTGACATCAGCGTCTGGTCCAGAAGGCTGAGGGTTTTGGCCTGATGCTGTGACAGAGCCAACAAGGGGCTCTTCCAGGAATGGGCTCATCTGACCCAATCATCAATTTTCTCAAGCTGAGCATCTGTCGTTTTGGAAGCGTTGCACCTTTTTAGTCTTTGCTAGCCATTGTGTGCCTATGTGGAATGCTTTTATAGAGTTTGGGGTGGGAGCTTTCGGGGTCCCTATTTTGATGGTTTTACTTTTGTATTTAGTATCTAATAAATTTAATCTTCTCTTAAACTCTAGGCCTATTTTATTTCTTTACATTCTTTTGTATCATCTTTGGGGGATTTTTTTTTTTTTTTGGTCCTTTTTAAATTCTAAGGCAGGTTATATGTGAAGAATACTGCATGGGGAAGGTCAGAAAGGAGGAAAAAAAGCGATCTCTAATTGACAGAGCGTGTTCTAGCTGTCAGGATCCTATGAGACACTGCATCCCATGAGATCAGGCCCACCTTACATCTGAGTGGGTAAGTGCAGGGTGGGGGCATAATACCAGACGTCCCTTCTTCCAAATAGGAGTTCTTTCCATTTGCGCCCCGTTCAAGAGGCTTTTAAAATGAATCTCTGGTGATGAGCCTGGGATCTCCCAGTTTCATATCGAGTGTTTTCAGCTGTTGGAATCACATCACCTGGGAGTTGCTCTGTAAAGCTCTTGGATATCTGCACTCTAGTTGGGGGATTGATGCTGTGAAACTGGCACAGCAGGGACTACCACATTTTGTAGAGGACAGAAGAGCTTTTAGCACCAATTGATAGCTTTGGTCGGTCACTTGGGTTTGTGATCATCCTCCCTCTCTTGGGTCCAGAGTTGGTGGTTCTTGTTCTTCAATGACAATCTTTCTTCTTCTTCTTCTTTTTTTTTTTCTAATCATCAAAAAGTAGCATGCCAACAAATCCTGATTCTTCAGTTTGTTTTTTTTTTTAACCCCGGAAACTTTTTTTTTTTTAAGAGAAATTGACTAATAAGGTAATGGACAAGGGCAAGGGAGTTCACTGTATGAATGAGGGAGCTCACAGGACCAGAGAGAAGATGAAGATCAGAACCACAAGTGCTCTCGGGATCTCTCTATGGGACCTAATAGCGAGTCTCATGAGCACACTGTGCTGGGGCAAAAGGGGTGGTGACTTCCATGGAAGGGGTAGACTATTTCTGTCTTCATTTCCACTCAAGATTTGAATGGCTGAAGGGAGAGAATTTAATATCTCCCTATCTATGAGCATGGAGTCTCCTTCCATTTATTTAGGTCTCTAATTTCTCTCAGCAAGGTCTTTGTGGCTTTCAGTGTATGCATTTTGTTTTACACACGTTTTAAGTTTATCACTATCCTATGCTTTTCATGTTCTGTTAAATGTATTGTTAACTTTATTTTCTAATCGTTGCTAGTACGAAACAGATGTTTGTATCTTGTATCAGGAGCTTTGAAGGCTCTGAAGTTTTACCCTAGTTATAAATGAACAGGTGCTATGGATGCTGGCAGAAGGCATGAGAATCCAGGGTCAGAGATAAAGGACAGCTTATTACTCAAAGAAGCAGCAGGAATCAGAGTAGCTGGTTTTGGCTCCCAAGTCCTGATTCCTATAGGGCAAATTGAAGAGTATCAACTGATGCTTGCACGTGCAGTGCGGTATATTGCAGAAGAGGAAACCCAAGCTTAAGGAACATGATTCTTTTATGGTTAGCAGTAAGCCTGCCTGAACTTTGGCCCCAAGGGAGACATTATCCCTATTATATTGAGTAATAAACCCACCCTTTGCTCCAGAGGGAAATACTATTGCTATCATTCAGGGCTGTTCACTCTACACGTGTGTGTGTGTATCTCCTTGAAGATAGCCTAGAACAAAGACAGTCAGTGCTCCTTTTTATAAGACAGGCAGAAACATGAGAGACCTAGAAAGAATCCTCTTGTGACATTGCTAAATTCATTTATTAGCCCTAGCAGTGTCGGGTGAGGGATTTCTTTGAATTTTCGGTGTATACAATCATGTTGACTGTGAATAAAGATGATTTTCCTTCTTCTTTTCCAATATTTCTAATTTTTCTGTTCTAATTGCATTGCCTGGAACCTCCAGTGCAATGTTAACTAAAAGCAGTGAAGGAGGACATTCTTGTTCTCAATCTTAGGAGGACCTACGTCACTCTCTCTCTCTCTTTTTACTTTCTTTTTTTAACGTTCATCCATTTTTGAGAGTGAGAGAGAGAGAGAGACAGACAGACAGAATATGAAGCTGGCTCCAGGCTCTGAGCTGTCAGCACAGAGCCCAATACAGGGCTCAAACTCACGAACCAGGAGATCATGACCTGAGCCGAAGTCGGACGCCCAACTGACTGAGCCGCCCAGGCGCCCCACTCTTAGTCTTAAGTACAATGTCACTGTAAGTATTTTATACTGCCCTTTCCCAGATAAGAGTTCCTTTGATTCCTAGTTTGCTGAGAGTTTTTCCATGAATGAGGGTTCAATTTTTGTCATGTTTTATACCTCTAGAGAAGATACAATTCTTTTAATTATTAATGTGGCAAACTACATTAAATTTTTTAAATGATGGGGTGCCTGGGTGGCTCAGTCGGTTAAGTGTCCAACTTTGGCTCAGGTCATGATCTTGTGGTTTGTGAGTTCGAGCCCCATGTCAGGCTCTGTGCTGACGGCTCAGAGCCTGGAGCCTGCTCAGGATTCTGTGTCTCCCTCTCTCTCTCTCTCTGCCCCTCCCCTGCCCATGCTCTGTCTCTCTCTTTCTCAAAAATAAATAAACATTAAAAAAATTTTGGCTGGGGCGCCTGGGTGGCTCAGTCGGTTAAGCAGCCGACTTCGGCTCAGGTCATCATCTCGCGGTCCGTGAGTTCGAGCCCCACGTCGGGCTCTATGCTGACAGCTCAGAGCCTGGAGCCCATTTCAGATTCTGTGTCTCCCTCTCTCTGACCCTCCCCCATTCATGCTCTGTCTCTCTCTGTCTCAAAAATAAATAAACATTAAAAAAAAAATTAAAAAAAAAATTTGGAGGGGAGCCTGGGTGGCTCAGTCGGTTAAGCGTCCGACTTTGGCTCAGGTCATGATCTCACGGTCCGTGGGTTCAAACCCTGTGTCAGGCTCTGTGCTGACAGCTCAGAGCCTGGAGCCTGCTTTGGATTCTGTGTCTCCCTCTCTCTCTGCTCCTCCCCTGCTCATACTCTGTCTCTCTCTGTCTCAAAAATAAATAAAAACATTAAAGAAAAAAATTAAAAAAAATTTTTTTTTAAATATTAAGCCAAGGTCCTATTCCTGCAATAAGGCCCGCACAGTCATAATGCATCCTAGATTTATACATTGTTGGATTTGGTTCAATAATAAGAATTTTGCATCTATTTTCATGAGGAATATTGTGCTATAATTTTCTTTTTAGTATTGCATTGTTGGTCTTGGTATCAGAGTAATACTGACCTCTTAAATGTTTTTGGAAGTGTTCCTTATTTTTCTGAAAGGAAAATTTCCACATTTTGGCTATTGTGAATAATGCTGCTGCAAACACGGGCGTACAAATATCTCTTCAAGAATCTGCTTTCAATTCTTTTCAAAACATACCCAGAAGCGGAATTACTGGGCCAAATTTACTTCCATTTTTAATTTTTTGAGGAATCTCCGTATTGTCCACAGTGGCTGTACCATTTTACACTCCCACCCAAAGTGCGCAAGTGTTCCAATTTCTCCTTGCCAACATTTGTTTTCTGGTTTTTGGATAATTGCCATCCTCTTATTATTGGCATGGTATATACTTTTTCCGATTCTACTTTTAACCTTTTGTCTTTTTATTTAACATGTCTCTTGCAATTACCGTATGCTTGAACCTTGCTGCTTTGTCCAGTCTGATGATCTTTTAATTGGTCCTTCGTGATTACATTTTAATGTGATTATTGATATGGTTGGATTTCAGTCAGCTATCTTGCTGTTTTCTATTGTGCCATATGCTCTTTGTTCATTTTTTTTCCTTCCTGCCTGTCTTTTTTCAGATTAATCAAGCATTATTTAGGATTATTTTTTATTACCTTTTTTGGCTTCTTGGTTATAGCTTTTGATTTAAAAGAAATTGTTTGGTATAGAGCAATGCTCTCAGTGAGAAGTTCACAGTTCTTATCATGGTTGGTTTACAAGGACTCGTGACCTCAGCCCTACCTCTATCTCCAACGTTTCACCCAAACCCCGCAAGCTCCAGCCATGTTAGATTTCTTCCCGTTTATTAATGTTCCACGTTGACCCTGACCTTCAAGGCCCTATCGAACACTTCCATCTGCTTCCACCATTCCACCCTCTCACTATCTAGCTAGGACTTATCCTTCAGAACTCAGCCATCACTTCCTAAGTGTTCATAGCAATTTTATGCGTGTGTAGGGCTTTCTATGTGGGGCCAACGCATGTGCTGGGGTTGGCGGTGAATCTCCCTGCTGCATGCTTCCATGGCACTGGGTAACCTCGTTCTTAATAGTCGTCATATTTGTATGTCTGCCTTCCCAATCGACCACGCAGGCCCACTGTTAGTTTTGCTCATCATTGTACTCCAGTACGTTGCAGAGATCTGGCACAAAACAGGCATTCAATAAGAGTTCTTATCAGAATTAAATAGAATATGACTTAAATGGGGAGAACTGGCTTGTTTTACAGAACACAACACAGAGGACCAACAAAGTCAGGAGATCCGCTTAAGGTCACAAGGGTAGTGGCAAGGCCAAAGGGAAGACCTGAAGTGGAGTGGGCAGAAGACAGCTCAGTCTTTCCAGCCATACTTGTGTTGAGTTAGCCTGCCGATTTCATGAGAAAGATTTTTCCTACTCAAGGCTCTGCGCAGGCTGAGGCCTAGGTAGCTTCACTCACTGCCCAAGCACCGGAACGTCTAGGGTCCACGGCGGAGTTCAACAAATATTCCATGGAACGCCCGTAAAACAAACAAAATAACTCTCACAGGGGAAGGATGTTTTGTGGATGGCCTCGCCTTAACCTGGAAAGGCTGTTCCATGGGTGCAAACAGGCAGACATTTGCCAAGTAACCTCCGTGACTCTAAGTGCTTCAAAATCGGGAAACTGAGGCCGGCAGGCAGAGGGAGGGGCGTCTCTGCTTCGGCCGCGCCCCGGCGGGGGTCGGCACCGGGAGGGGCGGGGGCGGGGAAGGCGTCCCGGTGCGCCCGCTACACGGAAGCCGGGCGCCGGAGGGCGGGTCCGGGCGGAAGAAGAGGCCCCGGGGCGCACGGCTCCGCCGCGCCAGCGCCCGCCTCCCCAGCGCGGCTCCGGGGCTGCGGTCCCGCCTTGCAGGGCAGCCCTCCACGCGGGCTCGGGGATCGTCCGCAGGCGTCCACGCCTCCGTCTCGCAGCCCCGGGCCGGCTCAAGCGTCCTCGTCCCGGAAGCTCCGCCGTCTCGTCTCGCGAGGCTCCGCCGCCCGCCCAGGCCTCGGCCGTCCCACCGCGGCCTCCGCCCCTGGCGCAACGCGGAGGCCCGGTGGCCCGACGGCCGGAGCCTCGGCCCTGCGCTCCCGCTCGGCCTCCGCCCGCGCCGCCCGTCCGCCGGCCTGCGCTGTCCGGGGGAGCGAGGTGAGCGCCCGGCAGAGCCCGGCCACTTGGGGAGGGGAGGCGCTGCGTGGAGCAGTGTTTAACCGCGGGAGCCCCCTGGGGTTCAGGGCCGCTGGCCGTCACCCGTCACTTGGCGTGCGGGCTGGCTTCAGGACTGGGAGACTGCGTGCGAGGAGCTGTAATAACACTTCACTGAACTGCAGCCATGAGCCGGGCTTTGTTCTAAGCGCTTTATCTACGTCTAGCCTCGCTGCTGCCCTGCTCGGCAGTTGAGGAAACTGCCTTACAAAGTGGAGGAGCTCACACCCGCTGGCAGGAGGTGACTGCCCTCCCTGGCACCTGCGCTTCCCTCCCTCTGGTGTGAAGACCGGCCCCTGGAGCTCTGCCCGGGTGCCTGCCTACACGCGGGAGACCCCCAGGCGTCCTTCCTTTAGTCCCCACCCATCATCCGCTCCAGACCACCAAATAATCTGTCCTTTACCCCAGCTGTCGTCAACCACCACAAGACCCCTGGGACTCCCCACTCTTTCTGCCTTTTTTGTTGTTGTTGTTTAAGTTTATTATTTACTTGGGGGGGGGGGGCAGAGAGCGAGGGAGACAGAGACTCCCAAGCAGGCTCCACACTGTCAGCACGGAACCCACCAACCCTGAGATCATGACCTGAGCCAAATCAAGAGTCGGACACTTAACAGACTGAGCCACTCAGGTGCCCCCAGGCTCCTTCTGCTTTAAGTCAGAAAATTTTAACCTGATTTTTGGAAATCGAGGTCAGCAAGGATAGAAAAAGAACGTTGGTGACCCTTAGGCTGCAGAATGCACTCCCATAAGCTGTTGTCAAGTACAACCCCTGACACTGAATAGATCCTTAACAGAATTTACTTGTTGAAGGCTTTGCCCACATGGTTACAACCAGTAAGGGACACGGGAAGCGGGGAATGTATAAATGTAAAGGAAGGGGCAGATGGAGAATGGGAAGGATCTCGACTCCCAGTTCATTTCCCCTGCTACGAAAAGCCCTCGAACAGGTGCTCAATGCTTTCAAATGCTTTTGTCTTTTTTGCAGATGTTCACTCTGCCTCAGAAGGAATCCAAGGCACCTACCACCTGTCCAGGCCCAGCCTCCACACAGGACCTGGACAGTAACCATGGGGATGGTCTGGAAAGAGAATGCTCTAGAAAACCAGACTGGAAGCTGCCAGAGTTCTGTGGAGTGGGTGATCCTACCGCCACAGCGTCCTCTGACAGCTCCCACCTGTCCTCTAGAGGAAGCATCATTAAATGGTTCTGGGACTCAGCTGAGGAGGGCTACCGGACCTACCACATGGACGAGTATGATGAGGATAAGAACCCCAGTGTGAGTGAAATCCCTGTTCCCGCTGGAACCCAAGGTGGGATACTCTACCTTGACCACTAGGCAGGCGCCCAGCTTGCTCTTGTCAGGTTGGAGTTACAGTCCTCTGACCTCCAAGAAGGCTTCTGCTGTAGCTTAGAGAGTCCCCGGTTCGTTGTCTGGATCAGAAAACGGCCCGTTAATGATTGAGGGGACCCTGATTTGTGAGGGAGGAATTCAAGAATCATGGAGAGCTCCCCTGTGGATTCTGACCACAGCCCATCGACCATGCAACTTGAGAGCTGGGACACGACTAGAGGTCAGGCTGCAGCCGTCTCACTTAGGGGTTGTGTATTCTTGAACTAATTTATTTAATTTCTTCGAACCTCAGTTCCCCTGTAAGTTGAGATGCGATGTCTGTTCTATAGCAGAGTCACAATTAAATATGAGGTATGTTACTAGCACAGCACTACTGAATAGAGCATCCAGTACATGGTAGCTGCCATTATTACTATTCTCTGTCCCAGTGAACCTGTTTCTGATAATACCTTCAGAGGGCAGAGAGCTGTCACAAATAATCCTGTAATAATCTTTGTTAAGCATCTAATCAGGGGCAGGGCACTGGGTCCAGCGCACACTCAAGGCTTCTAATGAACAGAATATGGGGGTGTCACATCCTGCAAGAATCGGTCATAAAGTCTGTGGCTTCCCTCTTGGGTACTCACCGTGTCTCGTCCTCTTTCTCGGACCTCCTGCCCTGGGGGAAGCCAGCTGCCCTTTCATGAGGCAGTGCTGTGGGGAATCCTGGGTGGCGAGGGACTGAGGCCTGCCAACAACCGTGTGAATGAGTCTGGAAGTGGATCCTTCCCCCAACAGAAGATCCTTTCTAGATGGGGTTCTGGGCGGGGGGCTTCCTGGAGGAGATGGCATTTGAATGGAGCTTTAGAAATGGGAAGATGGGACCAGGGAGCTGAGTGAAGGTAGGGCTCGAACAAGGGCAAGGAAGGGTGTTTGGAAGGGCAGGTTCACTCCGGCTTTGCTTTGCTGCCTCCGTGGGCTCCTCAGGCCTTCTTTTGGGACCCCTCGGCTCTGTTGACCCTGCCTCCGTATCTCTGTCTCCAGGGCATCATTAACATGGGCACCAGCGAGAACAAACTCTGCTTTGACCTGCTGTCCAGGCGGGTAAGTCCCGGTGCTCCTCTGGGTGGTATCACCAGTTCCCAGGGAACTGTCCTCTCTTGGACTTCCCCTGAATGCTTCCCTGACAAGAGCCTGCTGCTCACCTGAGGTCAGGAGACCCGGGTTCCACATCTGCCTCGGGGGCAACTTTCTCTGTGATCTTGGGCAAGTCACTTCCCTGTTCTGACCCTGCTTCTTGAAGACCTCCTCCCCATACTTGGTGCCTCCTGCTGGCTGGGTCCCTACTCTGAGTGGGGAGCACTCAGCAAGGTGAGGTCAGTATTTAGCACCTGGCTCTGGGGTAAGGAGGGCTCTGATTTGTGGCTTTTGCCAATTCCCATAGTGTAAATACTCCCACCGTGGCTGGTTTCAAGGTACGGATGTGACATCCCTGCAGACAACTTGGGAAAAGCGGTGTTAGAGGCACCCATGAGGTAGTGTCCCCACTGTCTAGACACATAGATGGAAGTAACCTCGAGGGCACACATAAAAATGTAGTAACATAACCAGAAACGGTGATGTTTGAGTTATTACCTTGGTTTTTAATGCACTTTACTTATTTATACATTTATATAATTTAATTTTTTTAAATGACTTTTTTTTTTTTTTTTAACACAGCTTGTAAAATTCCTGGAAACTTAATTAAGCAGATTTCTTGAGCTGGTATGAGCCCTCTCTAGCAAACCGCTGGAAATACCTGGGAAATGTGTCTCCCAAAGCCACGGAGTCAGAGTTGGGGATTGTAGAGAGAGTGACGTCTAACCCAAAAGAACTTCTTTCCAGAGGTGACAAATCCAACACCTAAGGGAAGAGGAATGTAGGGAATGGGTTCAAAAGGCGCGTTCTCTCTGACTCCAGGTCCCCGCTGCACTGTCCGAAACAAATAAAATGTGAGCCACATATATAATTGAAACTTTTCTATTAGATAAGTAAAAAGAAACTGGTAGATTCATCTTAATAACATATTTAGCCCATTATATTAAAAAACAGGACCATTTCAACATGTAATCAATAGAAAAAAATGAGAATATTTTGCATAATGTTTTTTTTTAATTTTTTTTTTAATGTTTATTTATTTTTGAGATAGAGACAGAGCATGCACGGGGGAGGGTCAGAGAGAGAGGGAGACACAGAATCTGAAACAGGCTCCAGGCTCTGAGCTGTCAGCACAGAGCCCGACACAGGGCTCGAACTCACGGACTGCGAGATCATGACCTGAGCCGAAGTCGGACGCTTAACCGACTGAGCCACCCAGGCGCCCCATTGCATACTGTTTTCATATCAAGCCTTTGAAATCCAGCGTGTCTCCATTGAGGCCAGCCGCATTCCGCGTGCTCTGTAGGCAGCGGTGGCTGGCGGACTCCATACTGGACACCCAGCTCTATGGGATCAGGGAGAGGGAAGAGGCTGGAATTATATACAAGGGGCTGATTGCCCTTTTTCTTCGGGTCCTCCCCCCAAGACCCCTACCTTTCCTTGACATTGTGTATGTGATGCCCTGGGAGTTCCTAACCCAGCACCTGGTCATGGTGGGGGTGGTCTAGACACAGCCACACTTTCCGGAGTGTAATGTTGAGCAGAGCCTGCAGGCCGAGTCCCTCCAGAAGTTGGAGCCAACACCGAAGTGATGGCACCCGATTCCGGGACCCCTTCTGTCACCCCAGGGAGAAGCTGAGTAGCGCGATCTCCTATCATGGACTCCACAGATCCACCCCTCTGGGTTTTTTAGATGGCAGTGTTGTATAAAGAGCACTGGATTAGAAGGCAGACGTTCTGGGTTTTGTCTCAGCTCTGCCACTTGCTAGCTCTGTGACCTTGGCTGAGTCACCTCACTTTTTTGAGCCTCAGTTTCCTCATCTGCAGAACGGGCAGGAGAATGCTATGCCTGTGCTGTGTCACAGTTTCTCTGATGAGCAGACCGAGCCCAGGCTTTAACGGCCCTGGTGCTGGGTGGATGCGGGTCAAGTGCTGGCGGTCACCCTGAGGATGCGTGGCCCTCAGTCCCGCTCTTCCCTCTGTCCCCAGCTGAGTCAGAGCGACATGCTGCGGGTGGAGCCATCTCTGCTGCAGTACCCTGACTGGAGGGGACATCTGTTGTAAGTAGTTGCCACGAGCCAGTGGTTCTCAGTCTGGGCTGGTTTTGCTCCCCAGGGGACAAAGGACATCTGGAGACATTTTTAGTGGTCATAACTGGGTGGGGGGGGGGGCTGTCACTGGCATTTATCGGGTAGAGACAAGAGATGCTGCCAAGCCTCGTACAATGCCCGGGGTAGCCCCCACAACAACTAGCCCGCCCAAAGGTGAGTGGGGCAGGTGGAGGGGGCCTGCCTCAGGCTGAGGGCCGGTCCCGGGGACCTGGCGATCGCGGGGTCTCCTGGAGCGTCTGCAGGGAACTCGTACCTCTGCCAGTCCCAGCCCAGCTCAGGAGCTCCCAGCTTGGCTTCCCTGGGTCTGAGGCGTGGGGAGGGACTTCAGGCATGGAGTCTTTGTCCCTGCTTTCTCGGTAGTCTTAGAGGAACCAGAACTAGCACTGGGGGCGAAGGGGGGCTGGCTAACGCATTTTCCTCCTGGAAAGATGGGAGGTGGTACCTAATACTAATCGGAGTTTGTCCTCGTTGAGCACTTGCTAGGGGCCACCTGCTGTTCTAAGGACTTAGCGGCCAAGCAGGACTGGATTCCAAAGTGCATGTTCTTCTAGTAATTAGGATGGTGGGTCCTAGAGACAGGCCACTGGCGTGAGTGGAGTCTGCCGCTTACCAGCAAGTGACTGATTTCCTTCAGGCCTCCGTTTCTTTGTCTGTAAAATGGGAATAATAATAATAGCATCATAGAGTTGTCATGAAGATTAAATGAGTAAAATTCCCCCAAATAACTCCTGCATCATGTAAATGCTCAATAACTGTTAGCAACAGTAACTATGATTACAGTTATTGTTATAACATTATTATCTGCTAGATTTACATGCAGATAGAGTGTTACTTTTGATATTCCTCCCCTCCCCTACCCCTGGATCCTACCCAGTCCAGCTGATCAGGTGGGTCGGGGGTCCTAGAACTACAGAGAAGGCAGGTTTTTATGCCTGTGGGTGGTGGTGGGGCGGGGGGCCCCGAGATGTGGAGACAGCACTGGCCTCACTGCCCTCGTGAGAAAGTGGAGAAGGATAATGGCAGCTATCTGAAGATTCACCAGGGGACCTTTGGGATAGACTGTGGGTTGGGGACCCTCTGACAAGTGTCCATCTCTCTGTCCAAACTTTAGCCTCAGGGAGGAAGTGGCCAGATTCCTCTCTTTCTACTGCAAGAGCCCTGCACCCCTGAAACCAGAGAATGTGAGTAGCCCCCTCCTCTGCCTTCTGCTCTTCTGCCCACCTCCCCCAATTTTTGACTGGCCAGGGGTAAGGTAGGGCTGGGATCTGCCTTTCACTCAGTTTTGACTTATTTCCAGGTGGAATTAGGAATACCCCCTCCCCCTTTCCTCCTCACCCTAGATATTTAGGATATAACTGGGGTGTAATTTCTGCTCCACTTGGTTCTGTGGTTCCTTGTTGCCTCGACACCTTTGGGCAAGACCCTCTAAGCGACCAGCTCCCTCTTCCTTGCTCTGTTGATCCAGAGCATCGGCCAAAGAATAAGCCACACAAATGCGCCTGGCTGTTAGTCAGGAGGGGCCTGTGGCTGCCTCTGGTGACTGTGCTGTGACAGAGCCCCAGAGGGCCCCAAGGTGGGGCCTGGCCGTCCCTCTGTGCCAGCCTGGATACAGCCATAGGTCCTTGCTTCCACTTGCACAGGTTATTCATCTTTCTTGTGTGGATGTGTCACCCTCAGGTGGTGGTTCTGAACGGCTGTGCCTCTCTCTTCTCTGCTCTGGCCACAGTGCTGTGTGAGGTGGGGGGTAAGTAAACTGTGGGCTGCTCAACACTGGGGGCTGCCCTCCGCCTGCCGTGTCCACAGCCGCCTGTCTTTGCAGGCTGCACCGGAGTGCTTTGGGCCATAGTAGACTGCTAGACGGCAGGGGGCGAATTAGCACTTTGACAAGATACCGGATGTTGGCAGTTTCAGGGGAGGTCAACTGATGCCAGGGTTCTGGGCTTCTCTCTGCCATGACCTTGGTTTTTCCTGTCGTGTGATGCTATGGCCTCCTTACGTGACAGTGTGTCCTAAGGCAGGAAGGAAGGGATGAGGTGGTGCCTTGCCTGTGTCTTTTTTATTGGGAGGGTGCAGGACTTTCCCAAAAGAGTCCCAGCAGGGCTCCCCTTATGTCTTACTGGCCAGAACTGACTCTCAAACCCGTTCCTGAAGCAGTCCCTGAAAAACGGGATTAAGAACCATGGTTGGCTTAAGCCAAACATGGTTTATCCTCAGGGGCTGGGGAAAGGCCATCTTTCCTTCCCTCCCACCTTCCTCGGACTTATTGCTGGCCATATCTGGGAAATCTGATGCTCTCTTCGCAAGAAAGTTGGAGTGGCTGTTGAGTAGGCCACCAGCAGTGTCTGAAACAGGAGCCAAAGTCAGATTGAGAACGGGTCACGGTCAGGGGTTATCGTTGCCAGAACAGAGAGACCAGACCTACTCACCGTAGCTTAACTGGTAGTGATTATACTGGTAACAATTACTGACCACATGCCATGTTGCAGGCACTGGCCTAAGGCTTTACACCTAGTCCGTCATTTAATCCTTAGTACCTCCCTCGGAGGCAGGTTCTGTGTCAGCCCCATTTCACAGATGAGGACATGAAGGCACAGGGGGTTAAGTAACCTGTCAAATTCACACACACACAGAGCTCGTAACCAGGTTTCGAACCACAAAAAGAAGATTCATTGCAAGGATATAATAGGCAATTTCCTACCCATTCTAGAACAGTCAAGAACAGGATTGGTGTCACACTCTCCATCTCTCGTTGGGGTATATAGTTCCTCTTCCTCCCCTTTTTATATGTGAGCCTCTCTCCGGACCTTTCTCAGCTCCCGCATGGCCCGGTGTAGCTGCCCCAGCTCCCACTGCACGTGACCTTTCTGTCCAGGTGCTCATTCTCATCTGATGAGCCTCTGTGCTTCCTAGAGCAAAGTCATGAGAGAGAGCACGTGATGGGCTTCTGGCCAGCCAGTGGATGGGCTCGCTTGGGTTCCTTGTTTACCTCCTGTCCACTCCCTGTGGCTGGGGTAGGGAACATGTAGGACGAAGGCTGTCCCTCCCAGAGCTGCGAGTGGGGCAGGCAGGGGGAGGGGAAGGTGGCCTGACCATGTGTCCTCCCCAGAACTGGAGGAATGCCTTTGCCTCTGCATTACGATAGACCTTGGTGGTCATCACCAACCACCCCCCGCCCCCATCCACAGCTGGGGTCTTCTGGATGATATCCCCTCCCCAGCATGCCGTCTCAGCCTTTGGTTCCAATGTGCCCAGAGGGGGAAAATCCACTCCTCCCGAACCCACTCTATCTCTGGGCAGTTCTGTCTGCTCTCAAGTGTGTCCATTTGTCCAGCCCAGATCACCCTGCAGCTTCAACTCAGTCGATCCCTGTCTTCTTGGAGTGACCCAGCACGTTGAGTGCTTTAGAGGGATCCTCTGAAGTTCAGTTTGCTCATCAGTAAAGTTACTGACGTTACAGAGTGATAGCGAGGACCAAATGAGCTAACACACAAGTGCATGTTTAACACAGTTCCCAGCATGTAGTAAGTATTGAGTAAATGTTGGCTATTGATTATCAGCAAAGGGACTGATCTCAGTGGATCCAATATTAGAGCTTGAGAGTTGAGAGACACAGTGTGCCTCCACTGTTCCCCTGAGGACGTGGAAGTCTGGGAGAGGTGTGGAGCCCGTGGATGGGGGGATTGGGGCATTCGGGCCAGAGAGTGACAGACCCTGACCCACTCCTGCCCTCAGAGGCGTTCCTGATCCCTGCCCCTTACTATGGAGCCATCACACAGCACGTCTATCTCTATGGCGGCGTCCGACTGGTCTGTGTCTATCTGGACAGTGAGGTAAGAGCTCCTGGGACCCCAGGCAGGACCCACGCCTTCCTATAGATGAAGACTTTTCTCTCTATGAATTTGAGGGTGGACATGAGAAGAAGTCCATGCTGAGGGCTTTGGGGTTATGGCTGCAAGGAAGTGGAGCCTTCTGTTTCCCATGACTGTCCATACCTGGGTTCCCCAGGGGTTCTCCAAGTCCTGGTTTTGAGAGCTCTGGGGTCAATGTAGAAGCCAAGGGCAGTCCCAGGGAGACTACATCAAAATGGTGGCGTGAGGATGGGGCAGAGAAGACCTCAACATGAAAGTTCTTGGACCCCAATCAGAGTATCTCTCGGGCCTCTTCCCAACTAAGAGTGATGAAGTGTCCCTGCTGTGATGGGGTGGGGGTTGGTGGCAATGAAGAGAGTGAGCCTATCTGTTTTTTTTCAGAAACTGCATTGGGGAGGCTAGAGATGACAAGGGCCCTGGAGAGGCCCCAGAAGTTCAGGTTTAGGGGATCCCTGAATTTGGCTGGTGGCTTTTCTCCATCTTTGTCTAGGTCACTAGGCTGGACACACGCCCCTTCCAGCTCACAGTGGAGAAGCTGGAGATGGCCCTGCAAAGAGCTAATTTTGAGGTCTGGAGGTCATATCAAACCCAAGGCTGGGAGTGGGTGGGTCTAAGCAGGACAACAGACTTCCTGTGGCTAATCTCATCCTGGGAGTGGGTTGGCACTCCCTGATGGGGATGGGGTGTCGGGGGGTCAAGTAGGAGCCTGCCCAAGGAGGGTCTTCTCACTGGAGAAAAACTCTGAGACCTCTGTGTACAAAGAGTCAACCAGGGAACTTGATTAACACCCCCGCCTCTACCACCCTATTTTGATTTTGTGGTCAGGTGTGGAACCTAGCCGTCTGTAGTTGAGCAGTCTCCCTGATGATTTGAGGACATGATTCTCCTCTTGCCTTGAGGGGACCTCCTGAAGAAAGGCAGAGACAAGTACTACTCCTGTGATTCCTTTCTAGTCCGAGGTCATTAACACTGTACATGTAGGAATTCTAAAAGTGAAAACCCCCACCCGTTATTCTACCAACAAAGGCAACCTTTACCCTTTGGGCATATTTGCCTCTGGGCTTTGTTCTCTGCCTTTGTTTCCTTTCCTGGTTGACCCCATGCTACAGACATGTAATTCTCTGCCCTTGTTCACTCCACATTGGGTGGTGAACACATTCCCATCACATTTCCCTGGAAGCCTGCCCAGCAACCAGCCCCATCTAGTGGGACCGTGTGGCTCTGGCCTTCAGGAAGAGCTGAGGGTTTCCTGCCCCACTGATGGTTTCAGGGTGTGAAGGTCAAAGGCCTCATCCTCATCAACCCCCAGAACCCTCTGGGTGACATCTACTCCCCAGGAGAGCTGCGGGACTACTTGGAATTTGCCAAGAGGTGAGGCACCTTGCAGTCCGCCCACAAAACGTGCCGGCAGATCAGGAAACTGACACAGGCTTTGGTACAGGCCCTTCTACCCTGTTCCCTCCACTGTGGGCTCCCACCCGCTTTGGTCCTTCCCCCCCCAGTGGGGTGGGGAAGCAGGGATTCGTGGGATGCCGCTTCTCTTTCCTTCTCTCTTTCTTGTTATAACAACAGCTGTCATTCAGTGTATAGGCTCTAGGGGCCAGGTACCCTGCTAAGCGCTTCATGTGCTGTGTCTCCTGTAATCCTCCCAGTCACCCTATTATCACACTGTCATTATCCCCCGTTTGCTGAGCAAGGAGTGGAGCCAGACTTGAATCTGGGTCTGTCCGTACGTAACTGTTTTGCACTTATTCGTGTCCTTTGTGGAGGTGCCCACGGCCTCTCCGCCTCTCCCAGACAGTGCTTCGAAAGCCCCACTGCTGTCTGCTTTGTGTGTGCGGCTTCCTGTTTGAAGAAACAGGCACAAGAAGGGTGTCTCTGGAAGAAAGTTTGGTAACCCTGGGCCAGACTGTGGTCCCCTTGGATTTCTGATTCATTGCTTCCCCCACCCCGGGGGACCTATTTGGCCTGCAAACCAAGCTCTCTCCTCCAGGCACAAGCTGCACGTGATGGTGGATGAGGTCTACATGCTGTCCGTGTTTGAGAAGTCGGCGGGGTACCACAGCGTCCTAAGCCTGGAAGGGTGAGGCTGCCCCACCAAATCTGACTCTGCCAGGCCCCCAGGCCCCCACGGTGCCCTGGCCCCTTGTGGCTCGGCCCTCAGGATGTGGCCTAAGTTCGTTTCCTCTCACGTCCAGCTAATCCCAACGTCCTCAGATCCCCTAAGGAGAACATGGGAAGCCAGGCTGCATCATGGGTTTTCACATTGTTCTGTGGGGTTTCTGTAGAGCCCCAAGGAGGGGCCTGGCCATAGGATTCCGGGGGGGAGGGGGGGGGGAAGGGGGGAGGGTGGTGCTGCGAGGGTGGGAACTGGCCTTCTTTGTTGTTTTCCAGAGTAGCTCTAGCTTTATCCATTCATTCACTCACTTACCCATTCATTTACCCTTTCATTCATTCATTCATTTACTCAGTCGTTCACTCCCGCACTCATTCACTACCTCACTCATTCACTCCCTCCCTTATTCACTTCCTCCCTCACTCCACTCACTCCCTCCCTCACTCCCTCCCTCAGTTGTTTGTTCCCTCACTCCCTCACTCGTTCACTGACTCACTCATTCACTCACTCATTCACTTACTCCCTCACTCACGCATTCACTCCCTCAGTTGGTCACTCAGCAAATCCTTCTGCAGCCCCAGGCACGTGCCAAGCACTTCCAGCTGTTTGGGCTCTTTCACTGGATTTGGTATAAGCCAAACATTTGTGGCTAAAACAGCTTTGGAGACTCTTAGACCAGATCATCTGTAAAGTCTGCAAATCCGACATTCAGAGATTCTAACAGCTCCTGATACTTGTTCAGACCTGTTGACCCTGTGAAGTCCTTTCCATTGGTTCTCTCGGCTAGTCCTCATGAGGCCAGGTAGACGGTTGTCGCTTCTGTTTGTTTATGGGTTAGGAAAGTGAGACACAGAGAAACAGTGACTTGCCATCTACTCTGTGCCAGACATTGTGCCAGGCGCTGGGATACAACAGTGAGCAGGAAAGGCATAGGCCCCCCTTGGGTGGAACTTCTATTTCTAGCCAGGAGAACGTTAGCAGCTAAATACACAGTGCTTTGATTGTGGCCGTGAGAAGTGCTAAGAAGGAGAAGTCTGGGGAGCTGTGAGGGGATCTACGTAGGGTCCTCCATTGGCCCCGCCTACGGGGAGGTGGTCAGAGAAGTGTGTTTGAGGAAGTAGAACTCGAGCTATGCTCCAGATCAGGGATTGGCAAATGTTTTTTGGATCAGATGGCAAATATTTAAGGCTTTATAGGCCATACGGTCTCTCCCTCAGCTGCCATACAGCATGAATGCAATCATCGACGGTATGCACACGAAGAAGCATGGCTGTGTTCCAGTAAAGCTTTATTTACGGAAACAGGCAGTGGGCTGGGTTTAGCCTGCAGGCTATGTCTGCTGACTCTTGCTCTAAAGGATGTGTAGGAATTGCTGATTAAAGAGATGAGACCGGCGCTTCACACAAGAACCGGAACCAAATTCGTCCACCCATCTCATTTGTTCAGCCGAATGTGTGTGAGCCTTTGTGGTGGATCTGTGTTCCCATGTTCCCACACTGTGCTCTCTGCAGGTTGCCTGACCCCCAGAGGACCCATGTAATGTGGGCGACCAGCAAGGTAGGTTCCTGTATGGCCTCGGGGGTGTCGGGGAGGTGAGAGGGCAGAGAGGTGGGTGGAACCAGCTTCCTGTGTGGCGGCATGGCCACCGGGTGCCTTTCTCCTGCAGGACTTCGGGATGTCTGGGCTCCGCTTCGGCACGCTGTACACAGAGAACCGGGACGTGGCCACTGCGGTGGCTTCCCTCTGCCGCTATCACGGCCTCAGTGGCTTGGTCCAGTACCAGATGGCACAGCTGCTCCGGGACCGTGGTGACTGCCTGGGCCCGGTCACTTGAGAACTGGGGGGAAGGTTGTAGTCAGTCGGGGACTGGCCAGGCATCATGGGTGCTTCTGTCATGAAAAGAATTCAGGGTGGCGTTTGGAAGTCCCAGTGACCTGACTCGGGCACTCCCTGGCTGTGTGGCACCTTCCTTCGCCTCCCCAAACCTCAGTTAGTGTGACTTGTGAATTAGCGATAGCACCTGGCGTAAAGAGGCGCTTGGTCAGCGTGAACCCATTACTATTAGCTGTGAGCACTTAGAAAAAGTAGAAGCTACAGAGGGAAAATGGTTATAAGGCAAGTCTCTCTCTGTGAGCATCTCAGTGTAGACAGCAAAGGTGGTCTGTAATTGCCACCGTTTATTGAGCCCTGCTAGATGTTCTCAGTGCACCAGCTCATTTGTCCCTCCCCTGAATCCAGGAGCAGATATTCCTGTATTTTCCCTGGTATTTTGTAGATGAGGACAGGAGGACCAGATACCATACACCTGCTGTAGCAGCTATAATTAAAAAAAAATAGCGACACCATCAAGTGTCGGCGAGGGTGTGCAGCCGCTGGAACTCTCACGGGCCACCCTGGGAATGCAGGAAGGTGCGGCCACTTTGCAAAGCAATTGGCCGTTGCTTACGAAGTTAAACACACGCTTACCAAAAGGCCCAGCGATCCCTCCCCTAGCTCTTTACCCTTACGGTCACCCAAAACCCACTACGTGAATATTTATAGCTGCTTTGTTCACAATCACCCCACACTGGAACCCGCCCCCCGCAACGTCCTTGTGGGCATGAACAGGGGAACAGACTGTGGCCCATCCGCACAATGGAATACAACTCTGGCATAAAATCCAAGGCAACGCGGGCTGAGCTCAAAGGCATTGTGCTGAGGGAAAGAGGCCAGTCTCAAAAGATGACGTGATGTGTAATTCTACTTATGTGACGTTCTGGAAAAGGCAAAAGTAGAGTGACGGAGAACAGGCCAGTGGTTGTGGGGCCATGGGGGAGACGGGACTACAAACAGCATGAGGGTGTTCTGTGGGGCGTCCTGCTTGGTGGGGGGTGGGGTGGTTTACACAAATCTGCACATGTTAAAACTCATCAAACTGGACACCACGGAAAGTTAATAAAAAAAAGGTGAGGATGGGGGGTGGGGTGAAGTTGCCCAAGGCCCCACAAGTTGTCAGCGGACTGGCTGGGACCTGAACCTCAGCTCTGTGAGTCGGAAGCATTGCTCTGTGAGTGGGCCACCCCTCAGGTAGGATCCACATCCTGAGGGACTTTGTGTCTGCGGGACAGGGAGCTGTCAGGCCAGGTATCTGGATTTCAGGTGCTTTGTACTGGCTATTGAATATTTCCATCGCCCCCATCATCCAGCTGGAGGAAGGGTCCTGGCCTTTTTGTTGTCAGTGTTTACACTCCTGGGACAGAGTGAAGGATTGATGAGTTTTGTGTTTTGGCCTCTCTTTGTACCCAGACTGGATCAACCAGGTGTACCTACCTGAGAACCATGCCCGGCTCAAGGCTGCCCACACCTATGTCGCAGGAGAGCTCCGGGCCCTGGGGATCCCCTTCCTCGGCCGTGGGGCAGGCTTCTTCATCTGGGTTGACCTGAGGAAGGTAATGCAGGTGGCGGGGCTGGTGCTGCAGCCTGGGAGGGAGTTTAGGCCTCCCTCCAGCAGGTGAGGGGCAGGGCTGTCTCATTTGCATCCTGAGCCCCTCCCCCCCGCCCCCCCCCTCCCCCCCAGTACCTGCCCGAGGCCACCTTTAAGGAGGAAATGCTGCTTTGGCGCCGCTTTTTGGACAACAAGGTACTGCTGTCCTGCGGCAAAGCCTTCCAGTGTAAAGAGCCTGGCTGGTTCCGCTTGGTCTTCTCGGACAAGGCCCACCGGCTTTGCCTGGGTAAGCGATCCCACCTCCTCACACACCCTTCGGTCTGCCTTCCCTCCTCCGGTCCCCGCTGTGGCTCCAGCAGCCTTAGCTGGTGCATCCTGCCGCCCAGCTATCGGTGCCAATGCAGCTGTCCCTTCTTCCCAGGGATGCAGAGGGTCCGGCAGGTGCTGGAGGGCAAATCCCAGGTGCCAGATGACCCCGCTTCCTGTCAGAGCCAGGAGTCAGGGAACCAGCGCAGGTGAGCTGGTTGTTGCCTGGTGACCGCAGGACCTGGCAGCGGCCACCAGTCTGACCCATTTGGGGCTGTGAAGACTGGCGGGGGCGAGCCGTTTGCCAGGAGGGTACCTGACTTGGCCTTGGCCCTGAAGAAGAACCATTGCTTGCCTCTCTCAGTGGCGGTGAGACTCCTCCAGCGGTGCTTTGACTCGGCCCCACCCCCTCTATTAAACAAGACTGGGAGAAACTCGGTTGTAATTTGCTGAATGGAGGAGTCGCGACTGCTGCTAACCACAACCCTCAGGACCCACCCCTCCCAGGATGAGAGAAGAAAACGACGTGTACCTTCTTTCTTCCTTCTTCTTTGTTGCCAGGGAAACAAGTTAGAGGAGAAACACATATGAGAGAGAATATGCCCCCGGAATAAACAAGAATGATAATCCCCGAACTGCTAGGTGAAAGGAATTAATTCTGTATGTTCAGATCGTTCTCCCCACGTTAGGATGTGTGGCCCCACAGTACACCTGGGACCTGGGATGGGCCTCTGCTTGGGCCGTGGTGAAGAGGACCCTGTGCTGGTGATCAGGAAGAACTTCTCTCCCTCCTCCTTCCTGGCAGGGAGCTGCCCTCACTGATGATCTCAAACCTGAGTGATCTAGCCATGACTGGGGGGGCATACGGGCTAGACCTTGAACCAAGGCTTTCCACCCTACGCGTGCAAAGGGCCACTCACCCCATCTCCAGGGGTGCTTTAGTCCAGGGCCCAGATGAGCTTTCTGAACTGATCTTAAAGCTTTGCGCTGAGGACCCTTCTCTGGTGTCTACACTCCTGATAAGAAAAGCTGTCTCTTTCCTTGTTTCTGTTTTAAGAGAATGTCAGTGCGATCAGTGTTTCATTTCTGTAAACCGTGGTGCTCAGTTTAGGATTTGCTTTCCTCTGTCTTTCTGCCTTTCATTTATTCATTTCTTCTCCATGTCTTTTCTTGAATATGTTCCATGTGCCAGATACTGTGCTGGCAGTTTCTGTGCGTTATTTCTTACTTTGACAACCCTGGGAAGCTGATGTTATTATCCCCCATTTTAGAGATGAGGAAATGGAGTCTCAAAGATATGGAATGATGTTCCCAATGTCACGTAACTAAAAAGTATCAGAGCCGGGATTCAAAAAGTCAGATTGGTTTGGTTGAAAGTCCTGTGCTGTTTTTGCTCTGTCACACCAGGTTCCAGCAAGATGCTCTGACTCTCTCCAGGCCTGAGAATCAGGCTTTGTGTTGTCATTGTCGCCCCCTTTAATTATTCTTCAGTGTCTTTGGCTAAGTATTGCTCCTGTCTATTCCCACTTCCGGGAAACATTGGTACTAGGATTTGCTGAGTCACTGGAAAGCCTTCAGGTTTACAGAGGATCAGAATGAGAATGGCCACATTGAGAGCCCTTTGCATCCCCTTCAAAAGCCTCCATTGTGATGCTTGCCATTGCTTAGGGTCCCCCAGGGAAGGATCCAGGTGATCCATTCCAGTTTAGAATTCTCAGAAGAATGACTCCTCCTTCTTCAGAGGGAATCTAAGCTGGCTTCCCAGCAGAGGCAGACTGAACCGGGAATTGGCCTGAATGTTTCAGTAGGCAGAAGAGGGGCCTACAATCCCAGCTGGCCTGTGCTGTGCTGATGGGCTGTGTTCCACGTGTATCTCTTTGTGAAGTGTGGGTCCGGCATATTCTACACCCATCTCATGTCCTCCCTAGTCACCTTTCTGCTTTGCTCTTTACTGCAGCCAGCCAGCCATGTGTGCGCTTAGCCCAAGGGCACCTCAGCTGCTCCAAATGTCACTTTCTGGCACAGCCACTTGGGGCACATGTACACTAAGAGGGCTGAGGGAGTTCACACTTCTGGGGTGATCCTTGAGCGATGGGGGCTGGGGCAGGAACCAGTGGATAAATATCCCTCCCTGCAGTAGACAGTTGTGACGTTCTGCGTGGCTTCTTCAAGAGTCCTGCTGGGAGTGAGCCCCGGGTGCCCACGACAGTAGCCTGCTCTGTAACACACCCCTGGATGGGCTTTCTCTTTTCTCCTGGACTCATTCCGATTTCACTATTCCCTTAAGATTACTTCCCAAAATAGTTACCTGCATCAAGCCTCTCTCTCAGGGAAGGGCAAGACAGAGGGCACATGATAGGTGAACAACATCCACCATGTATTTTCTGAGCTCAAGCCATTTTCCCCCACAACCCTGAGAGGCAGGCCCAGGTTTGGGCACCAAGTGATTGGATTTCTGTGAGTCTTTGGGAGAACCCTCTACTGTTGGCAGTTACAGGGCGAAAGGTTTTTCATAGGGAAATAATATATTTCCCTTTCTCAATCGATGAGAATTTCTAAGTTATTCTCTTACTTAAGACTTGTTTACAAAAATGGTGAACACAGCTCATATTTAAACAGAAGGGTAGAGGGTTTATTGAATTTACTAGGAAGGGGAAGGGCAGATGTTTCAGGCATGACTCTAGCCAGGAGTTCAAATGATGCCATCAGATTTCGTGCTCGCTCTCGTATCCTCTATGTAGCCTCATTTCAGACATGCTCCATTTAGGTGGTGGCAAGATGGCTTCCAGACCGCTCCAAGCGCCGTGCTCCTTGTAGCAGATACCTACAGGGTGTTTGAAGGATAGATACCCTTTCTTCCTCAGCATTCATGTCTCTCCTGTTCCAGGAGGCCAACTGGCCTTACCTCAGTCACCCGTGTTCCAGGGGAATGTGGTGCTCAGAGCCCAGGTTCTGTTCATCTGCCCACCCTGCTCTCCTAACACATTGATGTTTCCCATTCGGGCTTCCTTCCTCACGGTCTCAATATGGCCCCAGAAGCTCCACACGTCACCCCCTCACCAAGTGCTTCCAGAGACAGAGAGGAGAGTATGTTTTCTGGTGCCTCCTTTTTGCTTTGTTTCAGTCATTTATTTGCTCATTTATTTAAAAAGACATTTGTGGGGCGCCTGGGTGGCTCAGTCGGTTGAGTGTTCAACTTCAGCTCAGGTCGTGATCTCCTGGTTTGTGGATTCGTGCCCCATGTCGGGCTCTGCACTGACAGTGTGGAGCCTGTTTCAGATCCTCTGGCCCCTTCTCTCTCTGCCCCTTCCCTGCTTGCTCTCTCTCAAAAACAAACAAACATTAAAAATAAATAAGGGGTGCCTGGGTGGCTTAGTCGGTTGAGCATCCGACTTCGGCTGAGGTTATGATCTCACAGTTTATGGGTTCGAACCCCATATCAGGCTCTGTGTTGATAGCTCAGAGCCTGGAGCCTGCTTCAGATTCTCTCTCCTTCTGTCGTTCTCCTTCCACCTCTCATGCTTTGTCTCTGTCTCTCAAAAATAAATAAATGTTAAAAAAATTAAAATAAGTAAATAAGAAAGATATTTGTCAGGCTTCAAATGTGTAGGGGTTTGTTATCCAAGTGAGCACTTTGCCAGATTCTCTGAAATTATTCACATTCATACTTCCATTATTTATTTATTTTAAAAGTTTATTTTCGAGAGTGCATGCACACAGGGGAGGGGCAGAGAGAGGGGGGGAGAGAGAGAGAATCCCAAGCAGGGTCCACATTGTCAGTGCAGAGCCTGATGCAGGGCTGGAACATAAGAACCTTGAGATCATGACGGGAGCCAAAATCAAGAGTCAGATGCTTAACCCACTGAGCCAGCCAAGCGCCCCAACGTTCATACTTTTAGTATTTTCTTTACCCTTCTCTTAAGCATGGAAACGCCCTTTTACATTAACTCTTACTCCTTTATTTTCATCTCCTGTGACACTGTTGACTAGTATTTTAGTTAATGCCTAGGTGGTCTGTTTGTTCTTTCTTCCTCCAGAAACCGTGCTTTGGAGACTCATGACAACCCCAGTTTAGGTAAAGACCAGGCAAAATAGAACTTCTACTTTTAAGTTTTTAAAATGGTTATTTATTTATTTTGAGAGAGAGAGAGAGAATAAGCATGAACGAGGGAGGGTCAGAGAGAGAGGGAGAGAGAGAGAATCCCAAGCAGGCTCCACACTATCAGCACAGAGCCCAACTCAGTGCTTGAACTCGGTAACTGTGAGATCATGACCTGAGCCCAAATCAAGAGTCAGATGCTTAACGGCCTGAGCTACCTAGGCGCCCCTTGTTTTTGTTTTTAGATTCTGCAAATAAGAGAGATCACCCAGTATTTGTCTTTCTCTGTCTGACTTATTTAGCACGATACCCTTGAGGTCCATCCATGGTATCACACATGGCAAGATTTCATTCATTATTATGGCTGAATAATATTCCATTGTACGTGTATATATCCCCTTTTCTTTATGTACTCATCTATTGATGGACAAGTAGGTTGTTTCCACATCTTGGCTACTGTAAATAATGCTGCAGTGAACACGGGGGTAAACATCTAGTTTTTAATCTTCAAATCAGTCATTTTTATTTTTATAGTTTTATACAGTTACTATTTGTTATTGTTGCTTTAGTCAGTATTTGTTTTGATTTACCCATGAGTTTATCAGTTTCATTGTTTGCCATCCGTCCTTCATCTCAGTACTTTCTTCTGGTTCTAACATTCCTTTTCCCGAAATACATCTTTCAGAAATTCTGTTAGGAAGGGTCCACTGATGGTAAATTCTTTCTATTTGTGTCTGTCTCTTCCTATTTGTGTCTCGTATTCTTCAGAGATGGTTTTACTAGGTATACAATTTACATGGACTGCTAGCTTCTCTTGGCCCTTTTTCCATTATCTTATGACTTCTGTTTGTCTTTGTTGAGAAGTCTGCTGTTAGTCTTACTGTCCATCCGTTACAGAGAGTCATCCCCACCCAATAATGGAAAATTCTCAGCTGCTCTCTCCCTGGATACCAAAATCAAGAGTTGGACACTTAAGCAACTGAGCCACCCAGGTGCCCCAGGCACCTTTCCTCTGATGGGCTTATTGTTCATGTGCTCATTCTGGATTGTGAACTTAACATTTGTTTGGGTTTTATCTGTCAGCATCCTGGGCAGCCTGTGTGGAGGCATGACCCTCTGGACGGGGGGTCGGAGGGGGGGGTGGGCATGGATTTATATTTCCTTCTTCAGGTGCTACCAATCTGGGTTGATGATACTTCATGTTATTCTCTAGGCTTGGAGCTTTCTGGACCATGCTGGTAATATAAATTCAAACCCCACATCGTTGTGAAGCCTGGTGTTAAACGTTCTCAGCAGAGACTCTTCTTTTTCCGCTCTCCGGACAAGACAGTTTTTTGGTTTGTTGTTACTGATGCTGAGTCAGTTTTCCAGGCCGCCATCTCAGTGTCCTAGCTTTACATGGCCTTCTTGGTAGCAGCTCCCCACCTTATATACCCAACTTTGTAGCTTTAACACTCATTTTTCTCACTGTGCTTCATTTCTGGCTCCTGTATATTTTCTTTACTATTTTTGTGAGCCCAGCCACCCACCTGACAGAGTGTTCATTATATCTGATGTGGTTTTAATAGGTGTTTTCTAGTTCTCCAGCCTGCCTGCCGGTGTTGTTTAAGCTGAGCCAACATAAAATACCACAGAACGATTCTTTCACAGAGTCTTTTTCCTCGGAGATGACACCTTTCTTCATTCTTGCAAACTGCTGTCATTTAAAGGAAGTGGTAAATCTGGGACTCAACTGCACACAGGCAATTCTTCCTGCTGGTAACCTTGCTTTCCCCTGATGATGCCACTTTCCTTGAAAGCCACGCCTTTTCTAACGCCCACCTTTGCTTTTCCTGACTCTCTGGGTAGGTGGGGGTCGGTGCGGCCTCTGTTTTTCTTTCTTTCTGTACCTTCAAAGTGAGTAATGCAGCGTCTTTCTATAGCCTCTCCTCTTTTAACTGCTGACCACTAAGACTTTTCTACCTTCTCAGAGGCGTCAGGTCTGGCTTATAGTTTTATTCCCCACTCTTTGCTATCATCCCCAGCTGCTTTAGCGTGGCTTCTAATATCATAACTTCTGTGCTTTCCTACCTCCAATCACTGGCATGGTTTCTACCCCTAGAAATGCAGCCACATCGTTCCAGTTACACTGGATTAAAAAAACACTTGGTCTTTCTGATGGCTTCTCCCGTTTTTACACCTCCTCCTTCTCATCTGGGTTTTTGCTCATGACTTTTTCTCTGTCTGGAACGCCCTATTCACAGCAAAGATATTACATCTTGGGTGAAGGCTTCCCAAATCTTTGCAACTGGAAGGGTTGCTTTCTCTTTTGAGCCCTGTAGCACTTGGTGTATATTCTCCCACACCACTTTTCACCCTCAGTTTTGGCTAATCTTGCTTGTATACTTGTCTTATTCTATTGAGGCTCACCTAGTTCTTGGGCACCCTTTATTCGTATTCACTGAGCACTTACTGTGTTCCAGGCACTATACATGTGTAGGGTTATAAAAAGTAAATAAGATAGGCAGGTTCCTCAGAGGCTGAGCCTAACACAGGCCTTTAACACAGAAAGTCCTCATTTAATGGACGAATAATGATTAATGAAAAACATATATACTATAGATATATTTAATTCAGAGGAAGACAAAGAAGAAAAAATATTTTCCATCTTTCCATTTATCAAATGGGGTGTATGTACCTGTGCTAAATTTCCTATGGTTTGGGGAAGATGTGGACTTGGATAGCAGAGCAATACTCTCTCGGATGTGGAGAAGAAAATGTGGGTTTCCCATCTCCAGAACATTCTCCACCCAGTCTCCCTGGATCTGTGACAAGCAGACATTAACTCACAATATCCACGGAATCACTGTTGCTGCGGGAAGCCTCAGTCTCTGGACTCGGAAACATTCCCATGAATATTGAAGCTGTAAGGGACAACGTCCACCAGGTGGCGCTAAGGGATAGCTGGGCCTAAAATGGATTTGGCTTCTGTCGCCAGTTACCTGTAAACTACACAAACTCAATGGGGTCACCTCATTAACCTCTCAATAACATCACTCTGCATTTTGATTTAATTTTTTAGACTCCACTTATGCCTTATGACGGGTTTTACTGTGCCTGTATAAGGCCAGATCATATAAATAATACAGAAAACAAAACAATCTCTTTCCCCCATTTCTACCTTCATAATTACTCCCCCCCCCCAAAAGTCTTCATCGCTTCTTGGATTCCTTCCAAAAAAAAAAAATGTTATACATACGCTTGAATATAAACATCTACATGTATAGTTTCTCCTGTTTTTGCATGTAAATATATTTTACAGAAAAGGGATCATACTTGCTCACCGTTCTAGAGCACGCTTTCATATTAACACACCTTCGAGATTATTTCTATACCGACATCTATACGCATTCTCACATGATTCTATTCTAATCATAACTTTTTTCATAGTTTATTTTGCCGGTTTCCGGTTTTCAGGTATTCTTAGGAACAATGCTGTAATGAGTAATTCCGGTAAACGTTGTTGAGAATACCTGTGGGGTAAAATCCACACAGAGGGATTGGAGGGGCAAGGTTGCGGGCATTTCACGTTTGATGGATACTGCCAAATTGTCCTCCGGGAATCTGC
Source organism: Acinonyx jubatus (assembly GCF_027475565.1). Lineage (NCBI taxonomy): Eukaryota > Metazoa > Chordata > Mammalia > Carnivora > Felidae > Acinonyx > Acinonyx jubatus. The sequence goes on along the minus strand of NC_069390.1, from coordinate 18,653,974 downwards.
ACGCTCGCCAGTGCTGATTGTAATAAAACGTTTACGTCTGTGTCAGTTTTGTAAGTGAAGCACGGTGCGTAGCTACTTGGGTCTGCAGTTACTTTGATTATGAGCCTGCGGGTCTTTGCGTGAGAGTTTCAGGATGGAGCCTGAGCTGCGCGTGTCTGCCAGGGAGACATCCTAAGCGGTGCCCTGACTCCTCCTGTCCAGCAGGGGGCGCGGGCCCGGCCGCTCCCGCATGCGCAGTGAGCTCGGTGTCAGGCGTCACCAAGCCCGGTCGCTGGCGCCTCGCTCCCCGCTCGCTTGCGCAGACCCGGCGCCGGCGGTGGCGGCCGGCGACTCGGCGCGATTCCTCCTGGGCGGCCGTGGCCCGCGCCCCGCGGCATGCGCCGGTGACCGAGCGCGGGGCCGAGCGGGAGGCAACCGTGGCCGAGGTAAGCGCGGCTCGGAAGGGCCTCGGTGGCAGCGGCAGAGTCGGGCCGGGCCGCCGGGAACCGCGGGCCGCGCGGAGGCCTGAAGGCGGTGAGAGGCGACCCCACCCCCGCCGGGGCCGCTCGTTACTTCTCCAGCTGTGGGAGCGCTTTGATTTCCGCACCGCCTTCTCGTCGCTCCCCTGGCCCGCCCCGCGCTTGGGTGCCCACCTGTCTCCCTTGCCCACGCCTACCCCGCCGGCCCCTTTCCTCTCTTTCCGGACCCCGAAAAGAGAGGGCCCATCCTGCGCGGTGACCTCTGCCATCCCGCTGCCACCTCCGTCCCGCGAGCAGCGGAGATCTGCTTCCGTACGCGGCGCCTTCTGGAGCGCTGGGCTCTCCCGTGGCCTGTGGCATCCCGGCAGGTTCTGGTGCGCGGAAAGACTGGTGGGGAAGGTGGCCAAAGATGCCCTGAGTTTGGGCATCGGCTCGAAGCTCAGAGGCGTTTGGAGGTTTACTACTGGCGGTGGGAACCAGATCTATGTGTACAGTTTCGAGATTCACATGATTGCTTGGTGTAACTTACTGGGAGTTGCTAATCTGGAAGCGTCCTTGACTTGCTCCTTGTCTGAAGATTCCTTGAAATAGAAACATGCCAATTTTAATTCTTGAAGTCAGTTGAGTGCTCTAAGTAAGGACTTACATTGGACTTGGTTTGTAAATTTCAGGGCTCACAGGCTATTCGCGGTAGTATATGAGTCAGTTTCCAGCATTTCTCACTTCCGCTGACTTAAGCCTTTTGGCTGCATATGCTGGGTATGGATAGGTTTGGGTCCGTCAAGTTATGCTGGCTTTGCTAATTGAGTGAAAAAGGTAGATCTAATCTAGGGTGTTAAAGGTAATTAGGGGAGGCATGGGGTTTGAGAGCTCAGGCTCCAGAGCCAGACTACCATCCTCCAAATCCTAGCCTTGGCATTTTCTAGTTTTGTGACATTGTGCAAGTTACTTATGCTTCCCGTTGCACTTTCCCTGTCTGTAAAATGAGGATAATAATAGCTTGTCAGGTGGCACTGTTAGAAAGATTAAATTAATACAAAATGCTTAAAACAGATTGTAGCATGTAGTAAGTCCTCAATAAAGTTTAGTTATTAGTTAGTGTATGCACTGTATTATAATTCCCACAAAGAAGCACTTTTTATTCCCCCTTGAAAATTTCACCATTTTTAGGGATGGCTAGCCATAATATAGCTTTAATTATAAAGGACCCTATCAGGTAAGGCAGTGAATTGCAGATTTTCCTACCTTTGCTAATATTTGGTTCCTTTGTTTTCAGGCACTGTTGGGTTGAGTTCCAGTGTAGCAGTGGCCCTGGGAGTTCAGTTGTGAGGGCTTTTCTAAAAAGGTTAAGACCAGAGATTGTGACTCAAAGCATTGGACTAAGTGGATTGGATATAGCCCGAAGCACCAAGGAAAGGATTTTTCAGGCAAATTTTAGGAATAAATAATTCCAGGAACAGAAAATGCAGCTCATCCTGACATTAGAGTGGAGTTAAAAGATTTTTCCAGTGAGTCAGTGCTTGACAGCTAGCCAGATGATTCCAGTGTTTTGCAGGGACAGGTTTGATATGTTTTAAGGAAGATGAAGTTTGTAGGGCTTTGTTATGAAATTCTTGTTTCATCTGGGTTCTGGTATTACATGGAACATTACTTAGCAGAAGCCTCCTTTCAGTCTGTTGTCTTCAGAGAAGCCCAGCATCAGGAGCTTTGGACATGGTGGTGGTAGTGAGTGTCCTCTTTGGATGGAAAGATGATTACTTGTTCTCTTGGATGATGGTTTTGGGGAATACATCTTTCTGAGCTTCAGTGTGTGGAAACTGACTACAAGAACATGACAACCAGTAGAAGAGACTGGCAAATATTTATTTTTATTTTTTTAAATGTTTATTTATTTTTGAGAGAGAGAGCATGAGCAAGGGGAGGGGCAGAGAGAGAGGGGGACACAGAATCCGAAGCAGGCTCCAGGCTCTGAGCTGTCAGCACAGAGTGTGATGCGGGGCTCGAACTCACGGACTGTGAGATCGTGACCTGAGCCGACGTTGGATGCTTAACCGACTGAGCCACCCAGGTGCCCCAGACTTGCAAATATTTTATATAACGTGGCAGATACTGTGATGAGGTCAGTAAAAGGTGCATGGATGCTCACCAAGAAGGTTCTCTATTTCTGAAACACCACTGAGTAAGGGACTTTTTCGCTCTATCTCTCATCCTTTCCTTTCCTTTTTCATTTAAGACTTTCCCCCTCACTTTAAAATAGTTTTTATTCTACCTCAAGCACTCACCGTATCTGTTAGCTATTTGGCAAAAACTTGTGGGAGCTCGCTTAGCCTGTGCAGGGCATACCTTGGAAATGTGAGTTTATATCTTGGAATAGCCCTCAGCCACTGGGGGATGGGCTCCAGTGGATAAATGCCATAGCTTCTGATCCTTTAAAGAGACAGTTCAGAGGTGTGTTCTATATAGTCCCGCAGATGGATCCTTCTGCAGAGGACAGAAGCCCATTTCCCAGCTCAGTGCGGTAACCCTGATGGCTTTCTGTCCTTCCCTGACTCCTCTCCTTTGTCCCTCACTCTGGCTCTGTGGACTCCCCTTCTGCCAGCTATCTGCTTTCGAGTTTTTTTTTTTCTTAGTTTGGCAGAACATAAACTGAAGACAGATGGTACGAGAAGTGGCTCTAGAAAGCCAGCCCTGATGAGAATAGTATTGTGAAACTGGAACCCTTCACCCTCAGATAGCAGCGAGGACCCCTCTGCTGGTGTTGGGAACCATTGGTACTCTCTGGCATCACAGTTACATGACTTGCCGGCGGTGGGAGGGATGCGATTCAGGTAGAAGGGGAAGCAGTGGCTACTACAGTGGCTCTAACACTTGAGCAGTGTGTGGACAACGGTAATGATAAGGCCAACGGAGTTGGCTGTCTCTTGCCTTCTTCCTGGGAGGTAAGGTCTGGCTCACGTCAGCCAGATACCAACTCAGGATACACCGTGAGCGACAGAAGGCTCTGTAGCGGCATCTCCTGTAGCTGGAGGGCAGGCTGTTGAAAATCAGCCCCAGAGCTTAATCATCATCATGGCAGAACTGCAGGGGAGGCCGAATGCACAGCCTTGGCAGGCGGCCGCTGCTCAAGCGAGACCGGGTGAGACCAGGGTGGAGATGTTTGGTAGAAGCGCTGAGAACTTTGAAGCCCCAGGTTTCCTTGGATCCCCTGGGCCAGCGGAAGGATCCACTGCTCTTCGGACACTCTGCAAAGACCTCGCTTAAGGCCGTTGCCTTGCAGGATGGTATATATCCTCCTCAAGATCTGCCTCCCCCTTCACCAGATCTCAGCATTGCCCGAGTGGGCAAGGACAGTCCCTGCTACTGGAGAAATAGCTTTTGTACCGAATGAGCTATAGGACCTGGCTCACAGGCAGGAGCAGGAGCTGGGGGCGCACGCGTGGGAGTGAGTCTGGAGGTCGCTAGGTGAAGAGCGGGCTAGTGGTGGCCTGTAAAGCCGCTTGGGACAGGCTGTGTTGCTTTGGGAGTGTTCCCTCAGGATTCAGGATTTAATGATCTTGCAAGAGCAACTGGAGCCAATCTGCTGGACAGATTCCTTGAAACTTGAACGTGACAGTGATCGGCACCACTGGTTCTCAGCTAGGGGTGACTCGGCCTCCCCGGGGGATGTTTGGCAATCCGGATATGTGGTGGGTCGTCACAACTGGGGGTTGTTTCTGCCTCCCCGCAGGAAAGGATGACCTGGCTCAAAATGTCGGTGGTGCTGGCAGGGCCTGGCCTATGGTAAAGGAGGTGGAGACGTCAGAGCTGTCTTGGCAGGTGTTGAGGAAGTTATCAGGGGCATAGGGAAGTGGAGATTTGAAATTGATTTATTGCTTGAGGCTGGCGTTCCCAGGAGGGCTCACTCCCTTCTCTCTGGTAATGTGGACACCCAGAGGAGGCCAGCATCTTTGAGAAGCTTGGTGTTGGTTGTCCCCTGCGGGCCAGAATTGACTCCAGAAGGTGTGACATGGAATTGGGTTCCTGAGGATCTGTGAGCATGATAGGATTCTGAAGTAGCAGAGGTGGTGGCACTAACCATCAGTGACATGCTAGACCAATACTCATAGTGGGATATAAGGCCCAAGTCATAACCTATGTGTCTTCTGTGATGCTAAAAGAGTATGGTCTTCTTTTTTTTTTTTAATTTTTTTTTTTAACGTTTCATTTATTTTTGAGAGAGAGAGAGAGAGAGAGAGACAGGGTACGAGGTGGGGAGGGACAGAGAGACAGGGAGACACAGAAAGTCAAGTAGGCTCCAGGCTCTGAGCTGTCAGCACAGAGCCCACTCGTGAACCACGAGATTGTGACCTGAGCCGAAGTCAGATGCTCAACTGACTGAGCCACCCAGGCGCCCCTAGAGTATGGTATTCTTGAGGGCGGTATAGATGGGCGGCCAACTAGGGTATCGCTTGACTTGTTTTACCAGAAAAAAAACCCCGAAAAAAACAACAACCCAAGAGTGGGCAAATAGAAGCCTGATGTCAGCTGTTGCAATGGAAAAATCCTGTTTTCCGACATGAGCTCAGACCCATATCCTATGTATTGAGAGGGAGGCTGGATCTCTTTGAAGAGGACTTTGCAGCATCCCTGCAAATATAGACAGTCCTTCCTCAAGAAACTGCAGCTCTGTATCAGACTGACGTACATCAAAGAAAGGATAGTATCCAGATCTTTTGGGGGTTGTTGAGTACAGAGTATGAGCTGATAATAATACCAGGCAACCCTCAAGCAGTAGTGTGCAGGAGTTGGGAGATAAATGCCTTGGGCTCTCATCCTTCTGAGGGACAGAAGGTGTAGTCTACATGATTCTTAAAGGCTTCCCAGCCCTCCTAGAGTCCCTGTTGCCCACCGCAGTGACCGGCTTAAATCACGCACCTCTTATTGGCTTTCCCTGGTTCCCTGTCTCTCTCTGCTTGATAGCTGCTCTGGCTTTCTGGGGTCACCTTCCAAGTAAGTAAACGACCTGCACCTCCATCCTTGTCTCTGGTTCTTTTTTTGGGGGGCGGGGGGCAGAGGGACCAAACTGACGAGTAGAAGCAAAATGTGATGCCTAGGACTCTAACGTAGGAGCATTAGCTCCTCTTCTCTCCAGCCCTTATGCTGACCACCTGGGACTCTGGAGCCTGTTCACATTCCTACCAGGATGTGCCAGGTCCCTGCCAGCACTGGGTGGTGTGTTTGATTCTTATACTTCTTGCGCTCGTGGGTAGATGGTGTCTCATTGTGGTTGTACTTTCCCTGATCAACGTTTATTTATTTTTGGGACAGAGAGAGACACAGCATGAACGGGGGAGGGGCAGAGAGAGAGGGAGACACAGAATCGGAAACAGGCTCCAGGCTCTGAGCCATCAGCCCAGAGCCCGACGCGGGGCTCGAACCCACGGACCGCGAGATCGTGACCTGGCTGAAGTCGGACGCTTAACCGACTGTGCCACCCAGGCGCCCCGTACTTTCCCTGATCAATGAGACTAAACGTGTTTCTCAAAAGTCGATGTGCTGGTTTTGTTTCCTCTTCTGTGAAATTCCTGTTTGTCTTTGTCCGGTTTTCTATTTTTTGTTTGTTTTGTTTTTCTTGTTTTGTAGGCATTATTCTCATTGCTAGTCTATATTGGTTATATGTATTGCAGGTATCTACTAGTTTATTGATTGTCTTTTAACTTATGGTGTCCTTTTTTTTTTTACAAAAAACTATTTATTGAGAGAGTGGAGACAGAGAGAGTGAGCAAGGGAAGGGCAGAGAGAGAGAGAATCCCAAGCAGGCTCCACACTTTTAGTGCAGATCCCGACATGGGGCTCGTACCCACGAACCGCAACCAAGACTTGGTCGCTTAACCCACTGAGCCACCCAGGCAACCCGATGAACAAAAATTCTTAATTGTGACACAGAATTTGTCATTTTATCTTTTTATGGTTTGCACTTTTTTGTATTTTGTTTTAGAAATCATTCTCTGCTCAGAAGCCATAGAGATCTCTGTTCTAAATATTTTATAGTTTTGCCTGTAATGTGTAGCTTTTTAATCTACCTTGGATAGATTTTTCTCCCCTCTGGCCGCTTTTAACATTTTTCTTTGGCTTTCTTTTCAGTAGTTTTACTTTGACATACGTAGGTGGGGTTTTCTTTGTATATATTCTCCTTGGACTTGAGATCTTGAATCTGTGAGTTGGTATCTTTCATTATATTAGGAAAAACTTATCAGAAGACAGCTGGATTCTCATATCTATTTCTGCAGTCTTTGCAATACCATGGATCACATGGCCTCAAAAATGAAAGTGAAAAAATCTTACCAGTATTATTATAAAAACACTTCAGAGCCTTTGAAAGGATTGTGGGGAGCCCTCAGACATACTTTGAAATCCACCTGTGTGAGATTTTGGTATTAAGGTTATACTAGTCTCCTAATATAAGCTGGGGAATGTTTCCCCTTTTTTCTGAACTTGAAACTTATTTGTGTAAAATTGGAATTATTTCTTGAATGTGTAGTAAAACTTGGGAAATCTTCTGGGCCTAGGATTTGCTTTCTAGGAAGATTTTTAAACCTTTGATTTGATTTCTTTAATGTTATACAAATATTCAGGTTTGCTGTTTCTCCTTGAAAAATTTTATATATATATAAATGTGTGTGTATATATATATATATATACACACACATATATATATACATATATATATACATTTTTTTAAATGTTTATTTTGAGAGAGAGAGAGAATGAACAGGGGAGGGACAGAGAGAGAGGGAGAGAGAGAATCCCAAGCAGGCTCCACACTGTCAGTGCAGAGCCCAGTGTGGTGCTCAAACCCACAAACCATGAGATCATGACCTGAGCCAAAATCAAGAGTCAGATGCCCCAACCAACTGAGCTACCCAGGTGCCCTGGGAAATTAAATTTTGTATATAAATTAAATTTATATATATATATATATATGTGTGTGTGTGTGTGTGTGTGTGTGATTTTTTTAAGGTTTTATTTATTTTTGAAAGAGAGCACAAATGGGGGAGATGCAGAGAGAGAAGGGGACAGAGGATCAGAAGCAGTCTCTGTGCTGAAACTCATGAACTGCGAGATCATGGCTAGAGCCGAAGTCAGACACTCAACTGACTTGAGCCACCCAGATGCCCCCGGGGAAATTATATTAAAAATTTTTTTTAAACGTTTGTTTATTTTTGAGACAATGCAAGAGACAGAGTGTAAGCGGCTAAGGGGCAGAGAGAGGGAGACACAGAATCTGAAGCAAGCTCCAGGCTCTGAGCTGTCAGCACAGAGCCCGATGTGGGGCTTGAACTCACAAACCATGAGATCATGACCTGAGCCGAAGTCGGACACCCAACTGACTGAGCCATTCAGGTGCCCCAAGAAATTATATTTTTAAAGAATTTTTCTAGTTCATCTAAGTTTTCAAATACCTTGGCATAAGTTTATTGATATCATCTTATCTTTTAAATCCAGGCAGCATTTAGAGTTATGTTCCCCTTTTCATTCTGATATTTATTTGTGCTTTTTTTCTCTTTATCTTGATTAATCCTACCAGAATTATATCAAATGTCGATTTTATTCATTTTTTTTTGAAAAAGCAAACTTTAGCTTTGTTGATCCTTTCTGTTTTGCTTAATTAGTTAATTACTGTGTTTTTATTATTTCCTTCTACTTAGGTTTACTTTGTTGTGATAGTGCCTTTCTCATAGTCTGTAACTTGTGAACATTTGTAAGCTTATGTGTGGATTCTATTTTTGTTCCATTAATCCCACTTTTGTTACATATGAAATCAGTTTTTTTCTAAACTATGGGTGTCTAAATTATTGGCTGATTGAACTGATCTAGTAGGTAAGGCCAGAATTTTAACAAAAGCAGTAGAATAACAATGGAAAAAATTTAGTATTCATTACATATTCTATGGCTAGTGCTGTATACTAAGATTAAATGTTTTGTCAAGCTTTTATTTCAAATACAAACACACACACACACACGCACACACCTGTGTCTGTACTGGGTCAATATGAAATGTAAAATGTAAAATGCATTTCTTATGGCAGGTTTTAGTTAAAAAAAAAAAAAAAAGCTTGAAAGCCACTGTGTTAAATTGGTTTGTTTAATTTCAGTAAAGACTTCAAACCTGTTTGCACAAAATAAACACTGAGGAGCCTGCTAAACTGACAGATTCTATGACCCTATTTTAGACCTGCTAATACAAAGCTCCCGCACTGGGGCCAAGGACTGTTTTGTAACAAGTGGTCTCTGTGATTCTCACCCGTTGGGTGTTCGAGAACCACTGATTCAGGCTGTAAATACACCTGGAGAGCCTGTGGGACGTTCTAACTTGCGGCAGTGAAGGCCGTGGAGCGTGCAGCTGGCTCCTGGCACACATTTGTCCTGAAACTTCCTGTCTTCTAAGTCGCGCAGAGACCCAAGAGTGTGGCAAGAAAGCTACAGGGGGAGGGGGAGGGGGGGTGGGGGTGGGGGGGCGGGGCTGGCAGTGGTAGGGAGTAGGGGCAAACTGGTTGTTAGAATGGCAGAAAAAGTGAAATCACTCCCATGTTCCCGGACCCAATGAGTATATATTGGATGACTGATGTATATTCCCCAACGATGCTAATTTTTGAGCTTAAAATGTATGCGCTTTTGTGCATCAGTCTGTGACCAGCAAATTTTCTAGGTTCTAACTCATGGTCTCAAGAGATGGGAGTTGAAATCGTTCATGACTATTTACATTTTGCCCAAAAAGCTGATAAGGGTTACAGCATTCAAAGCTTGGCGGTATTCAGCTAGCTGGGCAGGGGGCAGTTTTGTGGTCTGGGCAGCAGTTGGGGAGAGCTCCATTTAGCCAAAGTAAAAATGGCTGTTAACCTTTGCGATGGTCTGTGGACTCCTCAGTTATTTTCCTTTTTTATTAATAGCTTTTCTGCAAGACCAGTGAGTGGAATGAGGCCATTTCATAGGCTGGGACTTTGACACTTGGCATGCCACAGTAGCTTACTGCAGTAACCTCGTGGGTCTGTGAGGCGTGGCGCCACCCACGTGGCTCTGCCCTCCCTACAGTATCTAGGCATCGGATGGGGCAGGTTTGTCTGGTAAGGATCCTAAGTTGTGATCTACAAGGAAAGTCTGTCTTTTCAGTTGAGGACTAAGAATTTTCTATCAGTCAGCGATGGTTATTGGCTGTTTCATTTACGTATTGCTGTATGACAAACCAACCCCAAGTGTTGTGGCTTAAATGCCAGTAACAACCATGGATTTGCTCCAGATTCTGGAGTTGGTTCTTACCTGTTCCACAGAGTTTCCACTGGGGTCTCCCTGCAGTTGTCCTCAGCTGGGAGCCCAGCTTCCTTGCGGTGTGGCAGCCGGAGTCCCAGAGGACAAAAGCAGCCGCTGCAGAGTCTCTTAAGGCCTGAGCTCAGAAGCCCTCGAATGTCACTTCTGCCACATTCTCTTGGTCAGAGCAAGTCACGAGGCTAGCCCAGATTCACATTCTGCCTTTTGATGGGAAAAGCAGCACGCACCCTCAAAGATGTAGATTGCTGGCACCAGTCTTTGGAAATCAATCCACCACATCAAGCCTTCTTTCCCTCCTCCCGGTCTCCCTGTGCTCTTCTTCATTCCTTCCTTCTATCCGAGCGTGTCCTCTGTCACCTTCATTATGAAGCACCAATGTGTATTTTACTTAAAGATTAATCTTTTCTTCTCTAACAACCCTTGGCACTTCATTGATACTTTGCTAGTGATATTTTTACATTTGGCATTTTGTTAGAGTTTTGTCTTACCTCCCCCAGTGGAATATCCGTTCCCATGAGGTGGGGCCTTTGCTTTCCTCCTTGTTTCCTGCACAGTGCATGGTGGGTGCCTGGGTAAGTGAATGAAAGCAGATTTTAGAATAACCAAGAGTCAGCTTGTCTAGATGAAGCATCAGTTTCTATTGGGCAAGTGTTAGAGAAAACAAAGCAAAACATCTTTCTAGCTCTTCTGCTTTTGATTTTTCTTCCTTGGTCAGAGCCCTTCTTCCTAGGCCCCACACATTTACCACTTACTGCTTTCCTTGTATGTATAATTATAGGCTATTGTTCTCTTTTTATATTTACCAGTATTTATGTTTAGTATGTGTAGTATTAAATATGTCATGTAGCATTTAATGCACAAATATATATTTGTCTGTGTTTATAAGAAGGGTCAAAAATCCCTTTTCGTTATTTCATCAAATCACTTAAAGGAAGGAAGTAGGTATACTAAGTCATTTGCCACCCTAAAGACTCCATTTTTCTCGTTTCTCCCCCTGGAACTAGGAGCGTGAGGAAGAGGCTGCCTGTGTCATTATGTGTGCGTCGGTCAAGTACAATATCCGGGGTCCTGCCCTCATCCCAAGAATGAAGAGCAAGCACCGAATCTACTACATCACCCTCTTCTCCATTGTCCTCCTGGGCCTCATTGCCACTGGCATGTTCCAGTTCTGGCCGCATTCCATCGAGTCCTCCAGCGACTGGAGCGTGGAGAAGCGTAGCGTCCGGGACGTGCCGGTGGCCAGGCTGCCCGCCGACAGCCCCATCCCCGAGCGGGGCGATCTCAGCTGCAGGATGCACACGTGCTTTGACGTCTACCGCTGTGGCTTCAACCCAAAGAACAAAATCAAGGTGTACATCTACTCTCTGAAGAAGTACGTGGATGACTTTGGTGTCCCAGTCAGCAACACCATCTCCCGGGAGTATAACGAACTGCTCACGGCCATCTCGGACAGTGACTACTACACCGATGACATCAGCCGCGCCTGCCTGTTCGTCCCGTCCATCGACGTACTTAACCAGAACACGCTCCGCATTAAGGAGACAGCACAAGCCTTGGCCCAGCTCTCTAGGTAGCTAGTACTTTCTCAGACGGGAGCGCAGTCCTTGGGGAACTAAAGGGAAGGCCAGGGAGAGGGAGTGGTTCTTCTCTTGATCTGGCTCCAGCTGCTGTCTCTTTGCTCGAGGGAGGGCATGCGTGTGAGTGACTGACTTGGGGGACGAGGCCAGCGCCATAAGCACCTGGCCTGTGTTCCAGTGAGAAGCAGTTGGCCAGCAGTGCTATTGCTGTGGGCTCTCAGCATCTCAGAGTTTAGAATCTAAGGATGGCTTATCTTCCCACACTTTTCCTTTTATGCTTAAATGTTCCCTCTTTGTTACTTACACAATGCATGTTCACTGTAAAAAGTCTGAAAATACAAGGAAGCAAAAAGAAGAACGTAAGGTTTGTTCCGTGATGCTGCTGTGATGTTAGTTTCTGGTCACTTTTTTAAAAATGTTTTATTTGGTTTTTTTTTTTTTTTAATTTTTTTTAACTTTTTTATTTATTTTTGAGACAGAGAGAGACAGAGCATGAGCAGGGGAGGGGCAGAGAGAGAGGGAGACACAGAATCCGAAGCAGGCTCCAGGCTCTGAGCTGTCAGCACAGAGCCCGACGCGGGGCTCGAACTCACAGACTGCGAGATCATGACCTGAGCCGAAGTCGGACGCTCAACCGACTGAGCCACCCAGGCGCCCCGTTTTATTTGTTTTTTGAGAGAGAGAGTGCGAGTAGGGCAGGGGCAGAGAGATTGGGGGACAGGGGATCTGAAGCGGGCTCTATGCTGACAGGCTGACAGCAGCGAGCCTGAAGTGGGGCTCGGACTCACGAACCACAAGATCATGACCTGAGCTGAAGTCAGATGCTCAACCGACTGAGCCACCCAGGCGCCCCTTCCAGTCACTGTTGTATAAAAAATAAATACATATGTGTGTAATATTCATTTTTGTATGAAATATATGCATACCTCAGTGTACATATACATTTTGTCAAGGGATTACACATTATATATTCTTACGCTGTCTTTCTCCCCTGATATGTTATGAATCTGTTTCCAAATAATTTCATATTCTTTTACTATATAATTTTAAGAGTTGTATAGCATTCCATTTTACATGTCCCATTCTGTATTTAAGCCATCCTTATATATTTTATATATTTTTTTGTTTCTTTAACCAGATGGTGCACATTCAGATAGTTTTCAGGTTGTCCTAATCATGGGCACTTCTGTAGTGGACAAACTTCAAGTAAACATCCACCCATGTTTTTCTTTTGAGGAACCAGGGTGGCCTGGGATGTCCTCTTGGGATTTCTAGGAATTCACTTTGCACACCCGAGAAGTGGGCCTATTTTGGGTTGGGGATATTTGCTGCTTGTCATTCAGTAACTGACCCTTGTATTTGTTTCTTGGGAGTTGACATGTGAATTTCCCTACATGTATAATTTTTTAATAGGTGGGATCGAGGTACAAACCACCTGCTGTTCAACATGTTGCCTGGAGGTCCCCCTGATTATAACACAGCGCTGGATGTCCCCAGAGACAGGTAACTGTATTTGGAGTTGTCCCTGTGAGGGGTTTCTGAGGATCAAGGAAATACAAGACCCTTTCCTTCCTGTGAAGTCATTTTCTAAGCCTAGTGGGACGGACTGTGTCATCAGAATTGTTTGTTAAATTAAAAAAAATGCCCTTGGCATTTACCTCCTCAGGACCTAGAAGTAGTGAGACCTGACCTACTTAAATCTGTTGAACCGACCAGAACTTCCATTGTAGCATTGCATTTTAGTTAGTGTATTTATTTATTTATAAAAAGTTTTTGTGTATTTGTTTTGAGAGAGAATGTGCACACAAATGGGGGAGGGGCAGAGAGAAGGAGAAGCAGAGTCCCACGCAGGCTCCACGCCATCAGCACAGAGCCTGATGTGGGGCCCGAACCCATGAACTGTGAGCTCATGACCTGAGTTGAGATCAAGAGTCGGAGGCTTAACTGACTGCACCACCCAGGCGCCCCTGTAGCATCGCATTTTAAACAACTGTCTTTTTTTCTCGGTCTGACTTATGCTGTCCTTAATGCTGCACCCCCACCCCCAAGACCGGCTTCATGATTGGCTTGTGTGTGCTCTGTCTGAATTTGGGAGCGTTTGCCAAAAGTGGAGCCACAGCTCACTGTGGGAAGGGGGTGCGGAGGTGTGAAAGTGACACCCACAGCCCGTCACGTCGGAGGACAGGGTGGGGGCAGTCTGGTTGTCATTTACTTTCCATTGCCTAAGTCAGTGGGACTCTTCCTTCCTCCCTCCCCTCCTCGCCCCCACCCATTTCTTGCCTTCCTTTCTTCCTGATGAAGCCTTCCCGACAGCACTTATGTTACGGGGTGGCCGAGATCGCATGATTATGATTCTCAGTTCACGTACTGTACTCCTCAGCCCTTTCATACAGTGGCTGAACCCCCTGGGCTGGAGGCTTCCTGGAAGTCTTGGGAATGAGGTCCGCTTGGCCTTCCTCTCCTGGTACTTGATTCACGGCTTTGAGGAGAGCAGAAATGTTAGGCCCAGGGTAGGGCTCCCGGGCAGTGTTCAAGGTACAGGATTGTTGTAAACTTATGTAAAACTCACTTAAAAGTAATTTTATTATGGTTGATATTTAATTCTTAAAGTGATTGTTACTGGCAAAGGTTAGAGAGTAACCCGAGGCCAGCCATGCTCTCAGCTTCCCGGAGGCTGACACTGTTGTCATTTGTGAAAATTTGCACTTAACACTACTTTTCCCTGGAAAATTAAACCCAAGCTCTTTTCGCTTTATGTGATTATATAGGGTCAGTGTTGTGTTTTTATCTGGAAATACTGTTAATGCTACAAGAGACCTACACTGCAGGACCACTCTTCACCTTTGGTGTAGGAACCATTTTGGTCGATAGAGGGCAGTCAGGCCACACACATTTGGTAGAAACCAGCCGAACACAAGGTGAGCCCTGGTTTGGCCCTCAGCCCCAGCCACACCTGAGTGGGCTACTGTTTTATGGATTTGGTTGCTCGGGGAAAGAGAAATACTTTAGGGAACAGAGAAGGGGAGAAAAAGCTGTTAGGAATGCAGTGTCTCTATCTGCTGTTTTGGGTTTATTTTGAGAAGGCCTTCTTTCTTTCTTTCTTTTAAATTTTTAATGTTTATTTATTTTAGAGAGAGAGAGAGAGAGAGAGAGAACGAGCAGAGGCAGAGAGAAAGGGAGACACAGAATCTGAAGCAGGCTCCAAGGCTCTGAGCCGTCAGCACAGAACCTGATGCAGGACTTGAACCCACTAACTGCGAGATCATGACCTGAGCCAAAGTTGGATGCTTAACTGACTGAGCCATCCAGGCGCCCCCTCCCCTTTTTTTTTTTTTAATTGTTTATTTTTGATAGAGAAGGCCTTATTTCTATATAGGACGTTGCACTTTTTGCTGACATTTTGGTATATGTATTTGCATGGGAGAAGGATTTTATTTTTATCAAGTGCACATGTGAAATGGGGTTTCATGTCTCTGCAGGAAAGTGTCAAGTGGTCAGGAAGAAGTTTGAATTCCTGCTAGTGCTTAGGTGTTAAGGATCAGGAAGGTTAAATCTTTTTCCCTGTGCATGTATTTTTGTAAGCGATTATGGCAATCCTATAGCAAGTAATGAATCACTGTTTAGTCTTCCTTTATCTCTGCACATGGGAAATTGCGTTTTGAGACCTGGGTGGTCTTCTGGAAGGAAGGAAGAGCAGATTTTTTGTTAGTTTTTCTTATCATTTGTCCTTGCTCCTGGATTCAGAGGAAGCAAGAGCCATGAATATACACTGGTTTTAGCAGGAGCTGCGTATCAGGTTATTTGGAAATTAGAAAGCAGGCAGCCTAGATTAGACTGTTTCTTAGGGTCTCCTAAAGTCTAAGGTCATAGGTGTGATTATTTGAGAATGATTTGACCCAGGGAAATGCAAGGAACAGGACAGAAGAAAATGTCTTCTCAGCATATAATCTTTCGTGCTGCTTAAATCTGTCTTTATTTCTCTTTCAATTTTTAAAGATCCTACACATGATATACCTGATAACGTATACTTTCTTTGTACAAGATTGTAACAATATGCAAGTGTATAAAGAGTGAAATATAAAAATATGCTTTCAAACCCTCCTCTATTTTCACTCCCTTACCGAAAGATAATTAAGTACTATGTATTTTTTCTAGCCTTTTTCCTATGGGTTTATACATAAACGTGTGTGTGTGTGAGACACCCATTTTTTAAAGTTTTCTTTATTTTTTGAGAGAGAGAGAGAGAGCTAGAGGGAGAGAGAGAGAGAAAATTACAAGCAGGCTGCACACTATCAGCATGGAGCCTGATGTGGGGCTCAGACCCACCAACTGAACTGTGAGATCATGACCTGAGCGGAAATCAAGAGTTGGACGTGCAACTGGCTGAGCCACCCAGGTGCCCCGGTATATATGCCCACTTCATGTATGTATGTATGTTTATTTATAGAGAGCGAGTACGTGCACGTGCATGAATGGAGGAGGGGCAGAGAGAGAGAGGGAGAGAGAATCCCAAGCAGGCTCCATGCTGTCAGCACAGAGCCCGACAGAGGGCTCAAACTCACGAGCCATGGGATCATGACCTGAACCAAAATCAAGAGTCAGTGGTTTAACCGACTGAGCCACCCAGTCACATCTGTATACACCCATTTTAAGTGGGAGCAAATTATACCTCTTCAATGCCTTACTTTACTAATCTTTGTTTTCTCATATATGTTCTGTAATATTATTACTACCCTGGATTTTTATTATCGTTTCTTTGCACGTATCTCTCACAGATTTCCACTTTGTGTGGGCTTTATTTAACTTGTTATGGAAAGTTTCAAACCTATATAAAAGAAGAGATGATGAGGCACCTGAGTGGCTCAGTCACTTGAGCATCCGACTCTTGATTTCCGCTCAGGATCCCAGGTCATTGGATTGGGCCCTGTGTATGGCTCCACACTGAGTGTGGAGCCTGCTTAAGATTCTCTCCCTCTCCCTCCCTCTCTCTCTCTCTCTCTCTCTCTCTCTCTCTGTCCCTCTGTCCCTCCCTCCAGCTTGTGCTTTCTCTCTCTCTCTAAAAAAAAATAAAAATAAAAAATAAATAAAAGAGACTAGCACAGTGAACCCGTGTGCCCCCGTCCAGCTTTAGTAATCATCATCTCAGGGCTGGTCTCCATTCATCTGTACTCCTACCCCTGCCCCACCTGATTATCAAGAAGCAAATGCCAGACATTGTATCATTTTATCTATCAATATTTCCATTTGAATCTCTGCATAAGGGATTTAAAAATATATATAACTATAGTACTATTTCTGCACCTAAAAAGTTAATAGGAATCTAATATCACCAGATATCTAGCCATTGTTCAGATCTACTTGTCTCTCTTGTGTTTTTACAGTTTGTTTGATTCAGTAAACAAGTAAGGATGACTAATAGAATTGGTCAGTTTTTGTTTTTGTTTTTTTTCTTTACGAAATTTGAAGCTTTATATTTGAGGAATTTGCAGGCCTGATTACATGCAAAGGTTGACCTTGCAGACGAACTGTGTTTAGGCCCTGCCGACACTCAGATAGGAGGAAAGCTGGGGGAACGTCTGAGGACAGATGAGAGTGGGGACGGTGGAGTGCATGAGTCGAGCAGGTGGCTTGGTGACAGAGGAGCTGTCCTATAGCTTCAGAAAAGCCTGCCACGTGCTAAAAATGCTAGAGGACACTTTCAGTGACATAACACTTGGCCCATGAGTCTGATCATCAGATTAATACTTGTGTAGCTGCGAGTTTTCTCTTCACTCTCTTGCAGCTTTGGAACTGATCTCTGATTTTAAGGATACATAATGGGAAAACAGAATGTGCTTTTCAGAACTGTGCTTTTCCCTCAATGTGAAACACATGTTCTGTAAAGCAAGGGAAGCTTACTGTATTGTCTCCATTATAATATTATGGACTGCTTGGCAGAAGACGATATGGGGACTTGCAGTCTTAGCGGCAGCAGGGCTGGTGTGAGGTCTGTTTGACTAATTGCAATCCTGGCTCTTGCCGAGGTCACAAGTGGAGATCTTGAGTGTATGATGTGTGACGTAAGCCATGCTTCAGATGGCATGCTTTCCTCCTACCAGTGCATAACCCCACCCTACTCTCCTGGAACAGAGTAACAGTTGGGACCCCAGGGACAGAATTATAGGAAAAGTTGGTGGATGCACACCTGCTTCCTCTCTTGCCACATACACATTCCCCTCTCCTCTGGGGCTGTGGCTGTAATTACCTAACCACCTACCACCCTGGCTTACCTGGACTGCCTGGTGCCTCCATATTGGATCTATGTTTGTTTCTCTGTGCATAGGTCATGGGGCCCCATACAGTCCGTGTGCTGTTGTGGAACCGGCCCAAATTCATGTTGGATGGATTCATTACTGAATGCTAATCAGGAAAAATAAGACCGTATGTTGGTACTAAGGATAGTCATTAAGTTTTACAGAGTAGACTGGCAGCTGGAGAGGTTTTTAGCCTGCACATTACCTCACTAACCAATTCTTGGTTTCATAAAGCTTAAACAAACAGATTGGGATTTCCAGGGGTGGTTGGAAAATCTTTGAACTTAAACTGGTCATGTTAGAAGGGAATGTAGGCTGTCATCAGGGCAGGGAAAGGATTGGTAGCAATCAATATTGCAAAAAGTGTGGTTTCTCAGCTCAGACATTTTGGCTCAGACGGTGCAGTGCGTGGAACTGGCAAAACTCTGCCCCAGTAGGTGATTTTGATGGGTTTGGGGCCCCAGGGACAGAGTAACAGTCAAAGTTGGTGTGATATACACCTGCTTCCTCTCTCTGATGAAGTGTCACCGTACTACTTGCTGGATCCAATTAAAGCAGTGTGTTCACAGCTTTCTAATTAAGGAGAATAAAAGCTAGTACATGCAAACTGCAAGAGAAGCAGTAAAGGTCGTCCTGGATTCTTGCTTCCTGAATGGGGACTGAGTAGCTGGAATGGATGGCGAGAGCTGGTGGAGGCTACATGATCCACACGCAGCTCTTGGACGACACTGAAGGACCTGCCTGGGGCAGCAGTTGCATGGGACCAGATACTTGGCTGTCACTGCTGCTTTCTGTGCCCACTGTCTCCTGAGATTTGGGCCAGACGGTGGGTAAGTGACTGCCCCGGACGGTCTTCCCATGCAGACCTATTGTTTATTCCTGCTGTCGTGAATGTTGTGAATGACTTTGGGGAGAGGCGAATGGGATCTGAATAGGGAGGCAGAGGGGCTGTTCAGAGGGTGTCCTCTGGGCTGTGATGTGTTTTATAAAATGGAAAATAAGGAAAGACTACCTAGGACCCCAGAAGAAGGCCGATGACTCAGGGATAGAATGCAGCTGATGTCCAGGAGATGTGAGTGTAAAACACGTAGCGCTGTGTCTATATAGAAAAGTGGGCCAGTAAACAAGGTTTTGTTGATACGATAATATTAAGACTCAATTCTTCTATCCCTTCTCACAGAGCTTATCAGAATGAAGGCCTTCCTTTCTCATTGTTTGACGAAATCCTTTCCTTTCAGGGCTCTATTGGCTGGTGGTGGCTTTTCTACATGGACTTACCGGCAAGGCTACGATGTCAGCATTCCCGTCTACAGTCCGCTGTCAGCTGAGGTGGACCTTCCAGAGAAAAGACCGGGGTAAGGTGCATTCAGCTCAGCCGGGTGTGCTGTGAGATGCTGACCAGGTTCAGCGTGCTGGGTATCACAGCAGCTGAAGCCTCGGTTACAAGCCAGTATCTTGGAGTCTGTCATCTGCCCCCTGCCCCCCGCCCCCCGCCCCCAGTCCTGTTTGTCCTCCACTTTTCTCTGGCTCGGTGAATGTACCGTGCTGTGTACCCAGCTTTCCAATCTGGAATCGCTGTGATGTCCTTGACTCCTTCCTTCCCTTACTTCCTGTACCAGAAGAGTAAGTCCTATTGATTCTCCCTCCTAAATATGTCTTAGCTCTGCCCTATTTCTCCATCTGCTCTGCTTTCCCGCACACCGGGTTACTGTCATCTCTCCTGTGGATTGTGGAAATGGACCCCTGTTGGGTTTCCCTGCCTCTAGTCTTGCTGCCCCTATAACCTGATTGTTGACTTCCCATTTCCCTTTGGATACAGCCCAGATCCCTTAAAATGTCTGTCAAGACCCTCTGGCATGTGACCACTCTCTCCGTCTCTAGATTTTTTTTCCCCCTTTTAGTTCTTTTCTCAGGATGAGCTTTGCTGTCTTGGTTTTTCTGGGTTGCAGATACTCTCCACTGTCTGGAGGTCTTTTTCCTTATTTTCATCAGACTGATCACCTGCCTGTCCTTTGGGTTTTCACTCGAGTACCTCTCACCACTTTGCTAGCCCTGGAATGGCTCTTCTGCCTTATGCGCCGAGAGCGGTCGTGTGCCACTCACGAGGCCACGTCGTAACGGCTTGCTCGCAGCCTCTCCGCTGGGGATTTTGGATTCTGGTGCCAGATCTGTTTTTTAACAGCCATGTTCGCTGTGCCTGGCGCATGATTGGCTCATATTGTTGACATGTGAGTGGGTAAATGGAAAGAGCTGACAGCATGGACGTGCAGGGCATCTTGTGTAGCCTTTTTTGAGGTAGTATATTTAAAATTGTGCTAATTCACAGCGAGAATCTCAGTAAGCTTTAAACAAATATGGTCAGAATAGTATTCTGTGTGCCAAGTGCTCAGGTATGAAAGTAATGGATTTGTGTATTGCCACACTAGAAATCTCATACAGGGGGAGATTTAAAAACCCACACGTAGCATTTGGTCACAGAAATGAGTGTCAAGGAAATAGTTTGCAAAGCATCTCAGACTTCCCCTTAGAAGCCTTTATGGATTCTCCTGTGTATGTGTGTCCTACTGTGTGGCCTGGTGATCAAATTCTGGAACTTTCTTTAGACATAGCAAATTTTGTTATTTAGACAAGATTGAAATGTTTTTCTATCTTTAGGCAAGCGCCAAGAAAGACTAAATAGTTCATGACTTCTTGCCTAGTTCAACTTTCCGGATTTTTCTATTAGTGACTTCCAGAGTTGACTTTTTGTTTTGTTATTTTGTTATTTTTTTATTGAAATGTAATTCAGTTACCATAAAGTTCACTCTTTTAAAGAATATACTTCAGTGGGTTTATTTTTAAATGAGATATAGTGGACATATAACGGTAGGTAAATTTAAGGTATACAACTGCTGATTTGATACAGTTCAGTGGTTTTTAGTGTATTTGCAAACTTGTACAACTGTCATCACTGCTGTCTCATTACAGAACATTTCATCACCCCCAAAATAAGCCCCATACCTGTTAGCAGCCACTTTTCTGTCCCTGCCCTCAAACTTCACACCCTCTACCCCCAACAGCAACTGCTCAGCTACCTTCCTTCTCTGTGGATTTGCCCATTCCGGACATTTCCTAAAAATATAGTCATATAACGTGTGGCCTTTTGTGTGTCTTTTCACCCAGCATAACACTTTCAGGGTTTATCCATTGTGTAGCACGGAATCAGCGCTTTATTCCTTTTTTGGCTGAATACTGTTTTGTTTATCCTTTTCTAAGTTGATGGACATTTGGGTTATTTCCACTTTTTAGCTATTCTTAATAATGCTGCTATCAATATGTGTATACAAGTTTTGTGTTTTTTTTAATGTTTTTTTTTTAATATTTATTTTTGAGAGAGAGACCGAGTGTGAGCAGCGGAGGGGCAGAGAGGGAGACACAGAATCTGAAGCATACTCCAGGCTCTGCTCTGTCAGCACAGAGCCCGACGTGAGGTTCGGACTCATGAACTGTGAGATCGTGATCTGAGCCAAAGTTGGATGCTTAACCAGCTGCGCCACCCAGGTGCAGTATTTATCTCTTAGCAGTATTTATCACTACACGTGAGCAAAAATATGCCTCTACTAATTTTTCTGGATCATCATCAAGATGAAAATACAAAATCTTACAGAGGATTTGTAGACTGGAGAGAAGTATGCAGTTGGTGCTGTGTTTTGAGACTGGATTTTCCTCTGATGAGAAGGTACCGGCCTAGCTGGTACCTGTTGGGGTGTACAAATTTCTGTCATGTATCTCGGATCTTAATTTGGCATCTTTATGTAGCAGTAGATATAACAGATATTAGCATAATATAAATATATTATGATAGATACTATAATATGAAACTATGATAGTGGAGAAAAGTCCACTGAACTTAGAAAAAAGATTTATCTTCTCTGTTGCTTCTGTGAACATTTAAATTTAAATCAGCTGTGTGATTTTTGAAAGTTGATTTTTAACCCTTTGCCTTTTTTTTCCCCCTGAAGTTGTTTTGGAAACTGTTTAATTCCGTTCACTTCAGCTCTAATCAAACCTTTATTGAAGGCCTATCTGGACCAAGCATGGCCGGATGAGCGGTTCTCAACATCGGAGGGGTTGATTTTATCTCCCCAGGGATATTTGGCAATCTGTGGAGCCTTTTTGACTGTTGTGACTGAGGAGTGTGTGTGTCAGGGGTCCCCTAGACCACCTCCGATTTCGATGATTTGCCAGGAGAGCTCAGGACTCGGTATGTAGTCCTCCTCGTGGCTATGACTGTAGCAGAAGGAGACAGAGCATAGTCAGCAAAGGGAAAAGGTACATGGGGTGAAGCCCAAGGAAACCAGGTGCAGGTATCAAAGGTCCTCTCCCATTGGTGTCACACCGTCACACAGGATGGGCAAGTGGTGACAGCAGACATGAAATGTCACTCACCGGGGACTCGTTAGAGACTCTCCGTGCCCGCAGTTTTCATTGGGAGTGAATCACATGCAGTCTCTGCTTGACACGTGCCCCCATTTCAGATTTCCAGAAGGAAAGCAGGTGTTCGGCATAAGCCATATTGTTTGTACAGTTCGGGCCCGGTAAGCCACTCCTCTCGGTTCGGGGGAGGGTGGGAACTTTCCCAAAATCAGCGTTCCCATACACCAGCCAAGAGCCAGCCTCGAAGAGCAGTCAGGCCTGCTGGGTTGACTCTGTTCTGCGCGGGGTGCTCCTGGCGGCCAGTGGGTGGAGGCCGGGGGTGCCAGTAAACCTCTGTAGCGCACACACTGCAACAAAGACTCCGGGGCCCACATGGCAGCAGTCTGCTGCAGAGAAAGCCTGGCTGAGGCCAAGACGAGCGGCTGGGGCCCGGGTCTGTCCTGTCGGCACGGCTGACTCTGGGCCGCGTTTCCTTAAGACTGCTTGAACGCTACTCTCTTTATTCTCTAATCTCTCTAGTGTGTAACCCAGCTCTCTTAGGACTCTTCCTTCCCTTCAGATTTGACCTAGGGGCAAAAACCTACCGAGAAAAGATTTAGTGAAAACAAAGGAGAACAGACCACCTCTAAAGAGTAAAAATTATTTTCAGGTGATTACTTTTCAGAGATTTAAACTGCTGCTGGTGGCTATTTTCTCAGTAACGACGCCTCCCTAGTTTTTACGTGTATCAAGATTGAAATTAAGATCTTTAACTAGATCCCTAGATGTCAGAGTGTGAACTTCTGCACTCAGTAGCTAGCTGGAAGAAAGTAGATCTTCAAGGAGCAGGGAAAAAGCTAAAGGCTGCCTGGGGCACGACCCTCCCTCTGCTGGCCAGTTGGTGGATTTCTAGAGCTCAGCCCGACCCACACTTGTGTTCCCTCCAGCTTGCAGTTCCCTTGTCTCTGAAAGGAAGCAAAGAGGGAGGAGGAGAGGGAGGAGAAGAAGGAAAAAACAACAAAGGGCAAAAGCAGGCTCCAGACTCATCGGCCTGTCCAGGGACCTGGGAGGGAGGAGGCAGGGAGGTGACCTCGTGGCCGTGCTTCGGATTTGTTGCTCTTGGTGAGAGTTGCTTTTCAAGGGGATTCCCACATCTCTTGAGGGCTACATAGAGTAGTGAGAGCTTTGTTTTTATTTTTATTTTAAATCTCTCTCAATATTTTTTCAATGGGAAGCTGAGGATTGTTGCTATTGATAGCTTCTTCTCACAGCTGTGCTGGTCTCAGCTGGAATTCTTGTCATTTTCTTTCTAAAAGGAACTAAATTGGGAGTTTACAACTGTTACTATTGAGGGAGACTTCAAGTTCTCAGCATGATTTTACTTAAACTTAGATTTCAGCGCTGCTGGGAGGAAACATGAAAGTCATAGCTAGTAATTCTAGTCCTTAAAAGAAAAACAAGTCCACCTTAACATTTTGTTTGCTTAGAACTAAAATGGGCACACACCCCATCAACCATCTGTCAGGTCAGGGAGAGCCGGCAAGCAGAGGGAACATTTTTAGACTCTGTGCACATCTGCACATTTATGTTGAAAATGCAGTAATGGTAGAGTAGGGATCCAGTGATCTGGCAACCGAACGTCTAAAATAGAACTTTGTTTCTCTACAGTGAAACCTCAACCAGAGTCCTCTCCTCAGGAGCTTCTTGGAGCACCACACACTAACGTCTGTATTTTTTCCTGTATCCACCTGGGTGGGTGGTCTCTATGTGATCTACGTGCGTTCCTATCAGTGTCTCCAGTTCCACCCAGCACCACACGAGCCTTCCGGTCTTCTCTTTCTGCGTGTTTGTAACTCCGTTCTCAGACAGTGAGAAATCTGGCTCCCATTATCCTCAATATCTTCACTTATTTGATCAACCCTCCTCCATGTAACCAAAGTTCTGTGCTGCCACTGCCTCCATCACTGCACGGTGCCCTCTTCGGCCCTACTCAGACACTGACTCCCCCATGTTGGCTCTTGCTGCTGTCTCCTTCCCACCTGCCCCAGCAGATACCCTCCTCAGCCTTCTTGGGTTCCAGCACCCCACACTGGGATGATGGGACTGTTGGCTATCATCCTCCCCACAAACATGGCACCCTTTTCAGCCTGACCAGGCTCTAACGCTCTGTCCTGGGATTCCCACATGGCCCGCTAACCTCGCTTGTTCTCCAGCATCCCACTGGGTTGTCATGGCTACCTTCACCCCTGCCCCCCAGTGCAGAATCGGGTACCCTTGCAGGACTCTCATACCCTGCATTGAGCCACCTCCCAGCTCTTCCCTAAGTAGAAGCCTTCACTGGGGTGAAAACCTTTGTGGGGAAAGGCTCCAACACTCCGTGTGGGCCATTTCTGTCCCCACACACGCCATGCGGAAATAGAAACACCCTTTTCTCTCTAGAACTCCCAACACTCTGCGCCCTTCTGCATGGACATCCTCCTGGATGCCAGTGTGTCTCTTCTTACTCTAGATGGCATAGAGCCTGCCAGTTTTATGCCAGCAGCTCTACTTAAATAGAAAGTCCTTAGAAACATCCGGCAAGTATCAGTGCCTGATGAGATCCATCATAGAACCAGTGTCTTAGGAACTGGAAAGACCTTTAAAGGCCATTTAGCTCTAACTTGATGCATGGCTGATTTCACTATAACTTGTTAATGAAAATTTTTCTGATTTGAAATAAAAAAAAAAAAAACCCAGTCCATTTCATTTTCAAATAGCTTTAAGTGTTAAGATGTTTTTAAACCCTGCTTGTCTTGTGGTTTTTGCCTATAAATCTTTCTCTTGTTTAAATAGACAAGTTTGATTACAGAAATAATTTCAAAGTAGATGGTATTCACTTCACAATGATCTGCAGGTGCTCTTATATGTGATCTTTTCATCACAACGTCATCCCTCTGAAAGTTAATACATTTTAAAAAAAGTTTATGTATTTTGAGAAAGAGAGGGAGGTGCGAGCAGGGGAGGGGCAGAGAGAGAAAGAGAGAGAGAGAGAGAGAGAGAGAGAGAGAGAGAGAGAGAGAGAGAATCCCAAACAAGCTATGCACTGTCAATGCAGAGCCTGATGCGGGACTCAAACTCACAACTATGAGATCATGACCTGAGCCGAAATCAAGTGTCGGATGCTTAACTGACTGAGCCAGTCAGGCGTCCCTGAAAATTAATGCTTTTACAAAAGAAAAATTATTGAGGCTCGGGGCTGAACATAGAATCCAAGAGTCCATTTCAGTGTCTAGAAGGAATACTTTTAACTATAGATATTCAGCATATTGTTCAATAAATTATAACTTAGGGGGAAGTTGCCCGGGATGACAGGAACCAATCTGTGCAGCTGATCCAAACTCACTTCCCCATGGATTGCTCTTCCACATCTTTCTTATCTCCACTTACTTTTCCCCTGGTTTCTGGGTCTGGACAACCATTGAGGGCCACTCTATCAAATAGACCTTTCTGCGGTGGGGAGACGATCTGTATTTGAGCTGTTAGGTACCCACTAGCCACGTATGGCCATTGACAATTTGAAATGTGGCTAGTGTGACTGAGGAACTGAATTTTATGTTTTACTTAAATGGCCTCAGGACGTCTGGGTGGCTCAGTCGGTTAAGCGTCTGACTTCGGCCCGGGACATGATCTCACGGTTCATGAGTTCCAACACCATATCGGGCTCTGTGTTGACAGCTCAGAGCCTGGAGCCTGCTTCAGATTCTGTCTCCCTCTCTCTCTGCCCCTCCCCTGCCCACGATCTGTCTCTCTCTCTCTCTCTCTCTCTCATAAAGAAACATTAAAAAAATTTTTTTTAAATGGCCTCATGTGGCTAATTGCTATTAGACAGTGAGGTTTTAGGAATGCGTGCATCCCTTTCTTTCCTAACTGTGGCATGGGAAGTACCTTTTGCTTTCAGTTTAGCTGCTTAAAGAAATGGTTCTGAGGATTTGAAAGCAATCTGGCTGTGGTATGCGTTGCTCTGTTCTCTGGAGTTTCTTTAGCTGATCTGGCTGGTGAGGTGAGGGTTCCCTTTCTCCACTCATTGCTCTATGTGCTTGGGACCTGAAGTTCAGCACTGTGTAAAACATGATTTTCAGTTTCAGGATGGGTTGTTCTTAGTGGGTTAGGTATTCTCTAGCTAGAACCTCCAAGTAAGTCTGAGAAACTAAAAAAACAAAAAAAACAATAACTCTTCCATTCTCTCAAAGCAAGAAGAGAGAGAGAGAGAATGGGGTCATAGAGTATAGGTTTTGGTCCTTTCTTATGTGCATACTCATATCAGCTTGCCTGGTGGCATTGCCTGTGAGATCTACCAACCCCTGGGACTTCCCCTGGTGTAGACCATTGGCGGTAGATTCATGTGACTGCTGCTTCTAGGTTTAATGGGTGCTTTACTTCTTCCTGGAACCTACTTTGTATTATTTATGTCTTTGATGGTGATCACTAGTGGTCCCTCAACCTATGTAGTGTTTATGCTCTGGAACCTCTCCGCTCTGTAGGAGTCTTGCCTTCCAGGAGAGAATTACCATCTGGTCTTCCTCAAATCTCCCCCATAACTTCTGGCTTATGAACTTTGTATTCATGTTTTTGACTCTTGTGGAGATCTAAATGGTACTAGACCCATGGAAATCCTTTCTGCACTCCATTTTCTTTTAGATGTCCTTGCTATCCAGATGTTAAGACTGGTTCCATACTTTGGTGAAGATAGTTTTTTCCACTTGCTCTCAACTACCAATTCCGTCTTCCTGTGTCCAGGTGGCTCTGGACGTGGGCCTCTCTTCCTGCAGCATCTCTGTAGCATGAAGAAGCCATTCAGCACCCGGAAGCAGTCCTTCACCTCTTCCGTTTTTTTGGGTTTTTTTTTTTTTTACATTTATTTATTTTTGAGAGACAGAGAGAGACAGAGCACAAGTGGGGGAGGAGCAGAGAGAGAAGGAGACACAGAATCCGAAGCAGGCTGCAGGCTCTGAGCTGTCAGCACAGAGCCCGATGCGGGGCTAGAACCCACAAACCAGTGAGATCATGACCTGAGCCGAGGTCGGACGCTCAACTGACTGAGCCACCCAGGTGCCCCAGCTCTTCCGGTTTTATAGCCACTACTGCCCATTGTTTGTCTTCCCTCCTATTTGAAGGATGCAGGCAGCTGTTGGTTCTTTCTCAGATCAGAGACCTCAGATATAGCTAATGATAATATGTTGATGCTTCTTCCAAATAGCCATCCAGTCAGTTTCTCTCTTTTCCCACACACACGCATACACGTATTTATGGTATGCTCTCCAAGCTTGGCATATTATAAGCCTTTCCTCAAAACGTGAAGAACTTATCCCAAATAAAACCTTTAGTGATTGCATAAGATTTCAGCACATGAATGAGCCATACCTTACATTCTGACAGGGTATGATATTGTAAATATTCAGCAATGCTACAGAGTATAATTTCCCAGAAAATCGAGGGGTGTGAAGCCTGGTGAGGACACCCCTCCTGCCGTAGGTTTAACGCCAGAGTTTGTCTCACTTTGACCGGCATGCCAGCGGCAGCGTCGCGGTCACCCTCTTTCCTCTCTCGTAGTCCCCGGCGGTACTTCCTCCTGTCCTCTCAGATGGCTATCCACCCCGAGTACAGAGAAGACCTGGAGGCCCTCCAAGCCGGACACGGGGAGGCGGTGTTAGTCCTGGATAAGTGCACCAACCTCTCAGAGGGCGTCCTCTCCGTCCGTAGGCGCTGCCACAAGCACCAGGTCTTCGATTACCCCCAGGTGCTGCAGGTGAGTGTCCGTCATCGTCTCTTGAGGCTTGGTAGAGGTCACTTCCACAGAGTCACATGCACCCCAGCGCCAGAGGCTGGTTTCCACACGCGGCTGGGAGAACTACCCAAGGGGACAAGAGGAGGACGTAGTGCTGCTCCTTACCGGACACGCAGGCCTGCGGGCGCGTCCGTGCCTGCCACGTTGTTCGTGCGCAGCCGCTTGGCCTGTGCGTGTCCCTCCTCCTTTCCGGTGTTCATCATACTTCGGAATCGCAAATCTGATGGATTTGCAAAGAAGCCACACGGACAAAGCGGGCACGTGTATTTTACTCGTACCCTTGTCTTCACAAGCCCGTCCAGGGGAATGTCCTTCTTTCAGGAGGCTGCTTGTATCCCCTGCCATGCTGGCCCACAAGGCCGCAGTCGGCTTTTGCTGGGAGTGGGAGCTTTTCATTTTTTGTTACTGTCTTGTCCGTTGGTGTTTTGCCACCCTTGGCATGTCCTGCTATTAGTGTGTCCTTTGCTTGGTCACGGGCCTGGCAGTACTTCCTTAGCCATGGGCAGAGTGGTCCTTTGGGGATGTTTTAAGCATAAGCAGGATGCTTGACATTCCAAGGGCCGGGAGCGGGGGAGGGGGGCTAGGAAAGGAGAAAGTGAGTTTTTTTCACTGAAATATTTAAAATAGCTCAAGGAGAAATAGCAAGGAGCTGGTGTGACTTTTTTTTTTTTTTTAAATCTCCACAGAGAACTGGGCCATGCTGAGATTGTTAAAATACTTTCTCTCAAAAAGTGCTGCATGTCCTGTGGAATGTCTGACTGATAGCAGTGGTGATGCGAGTGGGAGTATTTCTAGTAACCTTTGTCTAGACAGGAAAAATGGTTATCGGCATGCGTGTCCACATCTGGATGCCGACTCTTCGGGGCAGGCTGAGCTGTCCACCTGCACTCCGGGCGCCATGATGCATTCTCTTCTTCAGCCCTCGCTGCTTTCTCATTTATTCCCAGAGGAGTTTCTTTGTATTTTTTTTCTGGACTTTCCTTTACTCTAGCTGTAAAGGTTAAACAGTGGGGTTTTGTTTTTTTTTTTTTTGCTTTTTATCTTTTTTTTTTTTCCCCCTCCTGAAGGGGCAAGCACTGGGAGAAACTAAGTGTTGGAGACAGGGTCATTTCTTACTTTGGTTTACCTGCTGCAACTGCTTGTTCTCCTGCATGTCTTTCATTTTCCAAAATGTTCTCCACTTTGACTAGGCTTGAGGGAGTGAAGAGAGAAGAAATTTTTTGATTTTGCTTTCTGTTTGATTTATTGTTCTACGGGAACCTATTTGTCGTAGTATGTTTTCAAAGGCATTGCATTCACGAAATGAACATCTTCTGTGTGCAAAGCACACCGCTAGATGCCACGAGGGGTAGAAAGATGAAAGGAGAGTTTGCGGCTTCCCTCTAGGGGGTCCTCGAGGGAGCCCGGAATGCCCAGACAACGTAATCCCGTGACGAGGTAGGCTGAGGTAGGCACCGTAAGCCACGCTCAGCCACCGTGCCGCGGTGTGTTTGCATCACACACTAGGGCTGCAGGGGACCGGGCTGTGGGAGGTCACACTCTTGAGTGCCCAGAGGAAGACTTGGGCTTTGGTTTCGGACATTTCAGATGCTGCCAGTGGAGGCAGTGACATAGCACGGAAGCATTGCAGCCGGTGCAGCTTTTCAGGTTCCACTGGGGTGAACTGTTACCTTTCGGCATTTTCCGCCAGGATGTCTCAGTGTTGCTTGGCCTCAGCCCTTGCGGATCGGCGAAACTGGCGTGTAATCCCCTACCTCTGCTTGTGTTCCTGCAGGAGGCCACTTTCTGTGTGGTCCTTCGAGGTGCTCGGCTGGGCCAGGCGGTACTGAGTGACGTTTTACGCGCCGGCTGTGTCCCCGTTGTCATTGCAGACTCTTACGTTTTGCCTTTCTCGGAAGTTCTTGACTGGAAGAGGTGAGTGTTTCCTTCTGGTAAACTTTATACCAGTGGCTCTGTGTGTATGGGATTCGGAGAGCCCCTTAGGTAACTGTAATGCATACCTAGGTTTGAAAACTACTCCTTTAGATTATCGTGCTGTATTTTCCATCAGAAGAGTCCGTCTGTTGGCCTAGAGCAGGGGTTCGCAAACTGAGGCCTTTGGGTCAGATATGGGAAGCTGCCAGGTCTTGTAAATAAAGTTTTATTGAAACACATCCACACCCATTCATTTGCATATTATCTGCTGGTTGTTTTTGTGCTATGGTGGCAGAGCTGAGTAGTTGCAGCAGAGATTCTCTGGCCCGCAAAGCATAAGATATTACTTATCTGGCTTCTTATCTAAGATGTTTGGCAACCCTTGGTCAAGAGCAGTGGCTCTCCATTATAACTGTAGTGCATACTCACCTGAAGGACTTGAAAAGATGCCTGGGCCTCATCCTCAGGAACGCTGTACTTGAAGCTCCGCGGGTGTGATTTGTAGCCATAGTTGTGAACCACTGCTCTTAGAGACCAACGAATTTGCATAATGTTACCAGCTGGAGATGGAGTGTCTGCACGTGGGTAAAAGCTTAGAAACAGTCCCAGTGAACAGATGGACAAACGTAGGTTCCGCTAGGTTGTAGGTTGTTCCCTAGGACTTTGGAAGTTGAAGATTATTGAAAATCAGCTGCCTTTGTGTTTACCTCCCTGGCTGGACTGCCTCAGATATGCTTTCTCCTCTCCCGACTGTTTGGATGTTTCTATTCGCGTCTGACTACCATAGATAGGTATTTGAACAATGTTAAGTAGCATTCATTCATGTGTACATTCATTCGTCTTGTACTTATTGGAACGTCTACTGCCAGCAATGCGGTCTCTGCTTCTAAGGAGGCTGGCATCTAGTGGGGAGGACAAACCGAGAATTCTCATAGCATGTGATACGTGCTGTGGCAGAGGTCTGCACAGGGGGCAGTGGAGGCCCAGAACAGAGGGGGAGCCTCATTCGGCCTGAAAGAGGGCTCTGTGTGATTCTGTTTATCTTAGAGAAGTGCTGAGAGCCACAACCAGTCGACCACGCATCCGTGGAAACATTCGTTCAGGGCCCTTTGTCTGCCAGGGGCCGTGTTAGGTATGGGGATGCAAGGATGAGCAAGGTCAGACCTTGCCTCCTGGACGCTCCTAGCCTAGTGGTGGGAGATAGACAAGTAGGCCGGCAACGGCCAGCTACCGTGAGGGGACGCGGCCCAGGCTGGGTGGGATGCTGGGAGGAGGGTGAGGTGGCCGCACACGCCATCACTGGCAGTGGAGTTGGTGAGGGCTCCGTGGAGGCAGTGACCCTGAGCTGAGTCTGGAAAGATCCTCTCGTGAGAATCCGGACTGGCTTGGGTAGTTGTAATTACGGTTAAGTGGAGCCAGGGCTCTGAATTTGGAGCCAGAAGGCCTGGGTTCAGATAACCATCGCTGGCTAACTTTGTGATCTTGTCAAATCATTTTTTTTTGAGCTCAGTTTTCCCATCTGTATAGTGGAAATCATGGACTGACTTAGCAGATACTGACTAAGTGCCAGCTCCGTGTGCCAGACGTGGTACCACGTGCTCAGGGTGTGTGTTCGAAAGCAGGTGTGGTTTCCATCCTAACGGACTAGTTTTGTTGGGGAAGGGGTTTCGGGTTTTGATAAGTTCATCTGTACAGATATAACAGCAAACCCTGCTAAATGCCACGACGGGTGGGTCATCGCGGAGCCGTCCCTCTCTCACCCAGGCGTCTAGCCTGCCAGCGAGTCCTGCCGGCTCTGTCCGAGCCACTTTTGCCGGCTCTTCTACTGCATTTTGCGATGGTCTCCAGCTGTTCTCCTGCTCTCTGCTGTTTCTTTGACACCTTAGGCAGAATGACCCCGTTGGAGCTTAATCAGATCATGCCAGCTCTCCTAAACCCTTCCTTCTAATGGCTTTCTCTCTCAGTAGAAGCCGAGTCCTTACAATGGCCTGCAAGGCCCCGTGGCTTTGCTGAGCTTCCCCCCCCCGCCCCCCACCAACATTTGTCTCCTGGTCTCCTCCATGTTCTTTACTGTACTCTAGCCACCCTCGCCTCCTTTCTGGTGCCAGAGCATTCCCAGCATGCTGCTTCCTCAGGGCCTCTGGCTCGTTAGCCCTTCTGCCTGGAATGCTCTCCCACAGGTGTTCTTGTGGTGCTCAGCCCTGGCCTTCTCTGTCTTACGTGGTCACCGTCGTGATCCCAGGACCTGGCACGTAATGGGGACTCCATAAATACATGCGGACTAAGCGAATGGATTTGAGTAGGTAGCTGAAGGCCAAAAGTCCTCGTTGGTTCAGAGTGGGCAAGTATGAGAAGGGAGAGCATACCAGGCAGGAGGGAGTTCACAGCCACAGACCCCGTGGCGGGTAGAGCATGGTTTGTTGAAATGACCAAAAGGGTGCCAGTGTGGCTGGAGCACACGGGTGGGGGCGGGGCAGAGGGAGGTGAGGACACGCAGCAGGCAGCAAGTGGGAACTGTGCTGAGGAAGGGGGGAGGAGGAGGAGGAGGAGGTGGGGGAGGAGGAGGGGGAGGAGGAGGGAATGCGGGTGAAGGAGCGTGCGGGTGTTCGTGTCTCTGCTCGGAGGGGCTCAGCAGGACATGCACGTGGAAGTGCTTTGTGTGAAGGCCTGTGTGTATGTAAACTGTTTTGCCGTTGTCTCCAGAGCATCTGTGGTTGTGCCAGAAGAAAAGATGTCAGAAGCGTACAGTATTTTGCAGAGCATCCCCCAAAGACAGATTGAAGAAATGCAGCGGCAGGTAAGAGGCCAGGCAGCCCTGCTGGGGACGTGACGTGGGTGGCACGAAAGGGCGCCTCGCACGGTTGGGGTACACGTCCCAGCTGACGCGTGAGCGGGGCTTGTGGCCTCCACCGTGTCGGCTGACCGCACTGAAGCGAGGAGAGCAGACTCCGGTGAGTTCCACCAAATGAGGGTTGAAATAGTAACTGTCAGAGATGTGAAAACTCTCCCAAGGTAAGCCTGCCATGTTTTCAGGGTGTTGCATAGCAGTGTGTTCAGCCCGCAAAGCTGAACCTTTGGGTGGTTGTGTTCACAGCAGGTGCCACTTACAGTGACTAAGGCGGCCCTGGAAGCAGGGATGCTTCAAGGTGATGCTTCTGAGCAGCTGTTGACCAGGAGAATGTTGTCGTGTCAGCTGGCCTACAGTTCCAGCTTCCTGGTCCCAGAGGCTTCCTCACCGAGAGGCCCTCCCTGCCTCCTGGAGCGGGTGCCGTGCCCCTGCCTCACTTTCCAGTTTCTCTTCCACCTTCTGATAGTCCTTCCCCTGGGCTGCTCTCGACAGTCTGAAGCACGCCACTGGGGGCCTCAGGTGGCCCTGCTTCCCTTTCTTTTCTCTTTCCAGAAAGGAATTTAGTTGGGCTGAAATGTCAAGCGAGTTAAAAAAAAAAAAAAAGAAAGAAAAAAGACTATCCCAAGTTGTTACTGTGCTTGTTGTTTCTGTTTCTTTTCTTTTTAATGGATTTTTAAGGTTTTTATTTTTGTCAAAATTGTCTTTGTAGGAGATGCGTGGGAGAGAGGTTTGGAGGTACTCAGCATTAAGTATGCACCTGTTCCATGTACCCTCAGCTTTTGGTTTGACACCCCCACCCTGGGCAGAGAGCCTGCACGTGACTTTGTCCAGGGAATGGGTGTCAGGCCTCTGTCTGGGTGACGGCAGGGTGGTCACCTGCCAGTGGGGGGGTGGGGTCTGGGCTTGTGACCACTTCCTAAGTACAGGTTCAGTCTGTCCTTCTGCTTTTGGCTCATCTTTGCCCCCACTTGGGGTTCCGCAGTGGCTGACCTCAGGTTTTTCTCAGCTGATTTTTCTCAGCAGCTCCCTTGGGTTTGCAGAGTCAGCTACCCTGTCTCGTTCTGCCCCTCAGCTTCCGCATTTTATTGCTGTCATCTCGTCTCTCGTTTTCTTTATCTGGGAGTGATTATGCCTTTGCTTTTAAAAATTTGTCTTAATTGTCGTTTTTGGGTTTTAGGAGGCAGTGAAAATTAGTGGATGTGTTGAGTCTCCCCTCCTCATTAAACCAAGGGATGGTGGCATCATGCAGTAATTAGTCTGTAGGTGCTGACCTTGGACTGCCTGCACTGCATGCGCACGGCTCTGCCCTTGGCCAGGGATTTGCCGTCTGTGGACCTCAGTAACCTCATCTGTAAAACACGCTGGCATTCTGCTTTGAAAACAAATCACAACTTGATTTTAGCCTCCCCGTAGTAGTTTCACAGCCCGCTCATGTCCATTTTAAGTTTCTGGGCCTCTCGGTTGTTATTTAACTACTGACCTCATCTGAGTTTAGTCAGTTAGAAAATCCATCTAGGGATCTCTAGATTCTTCATCTAAATCTCTGGTTGCTATAACTTGCGTAGAAGAAAATATTCCTTTTCACAGAAGAGTCCTCTTGTGTGAGCTCCTTGTGTTTCTTTTGTGGCATCTTGATTTATTAACACAACTGAGTATCTGCCAAATCAGATACCATCTAAAATTCCAGTCGGAGAAGGCCGAGTAAGCACCCTGCACCGTCATGTTGGGAAAGAGAATCATTTGGTTTTAGGAGCAGAGGTCCTATGGCCAGCTTCTAGAACACCGTTGTTCTGCAGAGCCTGGCTGGGGAACCGCACGTCTGAGACCAGCGCGGCGGGTTATTTCTGAGTCCAGGCTCAGACTCCTAGAACCATGGAGATGGAATGAATAGAGGTCATTTAAAATAGGGTACTTTGAGGTTATTTGGGTTCAGAGAGATATACTTGGAGTCAGAAGACTTGGGTATGAGCCCTGGCTCTGTCCCTATGAATTGTATGACAGTGGTAAGTCACCAGAGCTCCCTGGGCTTTCATTTTCTCCTTTACGAGATGATGGGGTGGCTGGATCCTCTCTCATGTCCCATTCATCTGTTTAAAAACTCTGTGAACCTCTTGTCCTTAGCAAGAATGTCACTGTCCTTGACAGCATTCATGACCACGTGGCTGTCTCTTCTCTGCTGTTCACCTCTAGGCCTGAGGACCAGTCACCTCCTGGGGTGGTGAGTGCCCCACCTTGTGTAATTGGACAGAAAGGCAGTCTTGGCACTTTCCTGCCTCCCTTTCCAAGTCTTCCTTCTGCTTTCTGATGCCCTTCTTCTCTGCTGCTTTCAGACTTTCTGAAGCACTCTGCTGCCGTTCCCCTGTGTAGTCCTGCTCCCCTTTCCCTAAGTATTCTGTGTTCTAAAAGTGACCGCTTTTCTTCTCCCAGTCCCAGCTTTCTAGATGGACTGATGTCAACTAGAAGTGAGATCATCTGGTTAAGTAATTCCCGGATAGATAGAAAGGAGGACCAGGTTCAACTACTAGAGGCCAATAGCACACCCTTTTCCCAAGTTGTGACAACCAAAAATGTCTCTAGACATTGCTAAATGTCCCATGTGGGGCAACATTGCTTTGATTGGGAACCCCTGTTCTTTTGGTGGTGATGATCTCATCCCAGATTAGAGAGAGTTCCTTTGCTCTATAGGACGCTTTGCAGAATATGTTTGTCATTTTGCCCTCTGTTTACTGTCCATCGATTTAACCTGACCTTGGCAGAAGTAGCGAAAAAATAGCACATACTTGGTTCTGGAAAGTTTTTATACCTAGTGAGTTCTCTTTAGGGGGTTCAGATTCAGATCTTTCTGTAAGATAAGTTGCATAAACTTTTAGGGGAAAACCTGTTGCCTCGGCCGTTGATTCCTTAGAGCCTCTGGTTGATAGGTCAGAATGAGCTGAGGCTGAGCAAGTCTGATTTCTTGCTCAGCAGTTGAAAACAAGCTCGAGGAGCTGCATGGACAGTTGCAGCCAGCAGAGGTCTCCATCCACTTCTAAGTGACTCCTTTTCCTTGGGACCATTGAAATGTTTCCAAGAAATCCTAAGGTGCTTCTCACTGGCCTTGTCCTCATAGTCAGTCTCTAGAGATTTGTTCTTTCAGATGAGGAAAAATAGTGCCGAGTGTAGGGTTTTTGCTGT
Organism: Acinonyx jubatus; assembly: GCF_027475565.1. Taxonomy (NCBI): domain Eukaryota; kingdom Metazoa; phylum Chordata; class Mammalia; order Carnivora; family Felidae; genus Acinonyx; species Acinonyx jubatus. The sequence continues at coordinate 18,618,185 of NC_069390.1, read as the reverse complement.
CTGTAGATGGAGCAGAGCTAAAGTTTCTGAATTGACCCCAACGTTGTGGGGATGGGATCTTGGTGATGAAAATATCGCAGTGATGTTTTGTAGCTTAGAGCTCAGGATGAGGGAGGCTACAGCGTAACTGGTGGGCACAGCGGCGAAAGTCCTCATCGTGACCTGGGCATTGGGACGCACCAAGGGAAAGACATTTTGCCTGACAAGGAAAAGTGAATCTGCTTTCTGACCGTAGATATGATATCAAAGCAACCATAAAGTTAAGTACAATGCTAGAGCAAAAGGCAGTAAGGGTTAAGCTAAGGTTTGTGAAGACAAGGACCACCTCTGCCTCCATTATGTACTCCTGAAAAATGACAAGAGGGCTGGCATATGTGGCATTGTACAAGCTAGGGGCTTACAGGTTTATGTGTGTGTGTGTGTGTGTGTGTGTGAGAGAGAGAGAGTAGTTAAAAACCAGCTCCTTCAGTTAGTAGAGGGTAAGAGTTATAACAGGATCAAGCCAACATATCAGTTGGCGTTTTGTCATCCTGTGAGCTAAATTAACTAGTTAATTTAATGAAACACTAATTATTATTTTTTCAACGGGAGATGGTGGGAGATAATAATAAATCTGTGATCCCCACTCACAAAGGCTTGTTCTCTTGGGGCTATAGGGACATAAGCACAAAGAAAGTTGAGAAGACAGTGCACATTTTCCAAAGTACATTAGGGGTCTGAAATGGAAGGGAGAAGTTATGGGCTGGAGTCAGGGACAGATTTATCGGGGAGGTGGCATTTGAGGTAGGCCCTAAAGATGGAGAGGCCTATCAAGCACCTTCCCTACACTGGAAGGCAGGAAGAAGTATGCAACTGAATATTTTTCTGTAGTCAGAAGGAACGTTCATATCCGCAGTATCCCTTGAATGACAGTGGAAAAGAAAGCAATCTAGGATCTTGGAAGGCTGGGTAGACACGGGACCGTATAGTTGGAAATGTTTGTGTGGATAGGGAGGAAGGCGTAAATGGATCCCTGGTTTATCTGTTGAGTGGAGTTTCCAAACATTCTTTTATTGGTCAGTGGCTCCACCAGCACTGACCTCTAACCTCAGCCACACTAGGAGGTGGAAGTCAGGAGCCTGCTTTGCCTTTGAACTCTTCTTTGTACTCCATTGACTGGGAGCCTTTGAGGTGGCAGAAACAGTCAGCATCTTCTTTTCTCCCTGGCCTTTAAGCTTGGGTGAGTTAAAATACCAGTTTCTTTTCAGTCTGTTACACCGACCCGTCTCACTTTGCCTTCATATTTTCCTACCAAGCATAGCGAATATTCGTGCCGCTAAAGAGTACTTGAAGATATAATTGGATGATTGGGAAAAAGACAAAACACTTCCATTTAAGAAAATAAAACCCCAGGCCTGTGGCACCCTCACTGACCAGGACTATAGTTAGGTGGCCAGTGTGGCTATGACTAAGGAAAAAGCAAAAAAGAACACAGAGTCCAAATGTGTGTGCACACCAGAGGTCACATACTTTGTCCACACGACAGCCTCTAGACCGAAGCTTGTATTTTATCCTACTTGCATGTAATTTCAGCACAGTGACTTACCCGGTTTCCATAGCCATAGTAGCTTAGCAGTCACAAATTTGAAGGGCAGAAGGCTACAAGGGAGGGTCTGTGAGATGGGGCATCTGCCGTCTAGTGTGAAGAGCAAAGACAGGAAAGCTGTTTTAACAATAGGACTCTCAGTACGTTGGATAGACGGATAGACGACAGACAGCTCCGCAGGCTTTGCCGTGTCCTGGGTGCGTCGGGGCAAGATGGCAGACTTCCTTGACTCATAGAAGTACGTGTTTGTTTGCTTTTCATATTTTGGATTTCTGACGTCCAAATGAGACCTACCGTCAGTTTGAGTATCACTTTTGCTTTTTCCTCTAAAGCTGTTCTTGATGCGGTATCTTAAAATTGAGGAGATACAGAAATTGCTATTCTTGGTGATGCCCTCGAATCTTTAAGTGAAGGTTTAAATCTTGTTTAGCATATATATAAGTATGTATATATATATATATATATATATATATATATATATTTTCAAATAGTGGCTCTTAGTGTAATATACTTTATAAAGCTTTCTGTCTAGAATGTTTGTTTTTACAGACTCGTAAATACTCTTAAATACAGAGAACAAACTGATGGTTACCAGAGGGGAGGTGGGTGGGGGATGGGGTGAAATAGGTGATGGGGATCAAAGAGCGCACTTACCATGATGAGCACTGAGTAACGTAGAATTGTTGAATCACTGTATTGCACACCTGAAACTAATATAACACTGTATGTTTACTATACTGGAACTGAAATTAAAAATTCAGGGGTGCTTGGGTGGCGTAGTTAGTTAAGTGTCTGACTTCAGCTCAGATCATGATCTCGCAGCTTGTGGGTTTGAGCCCCGCATTGGGCTCTGGCTGACAGCTCCGAGCCTGGAGCCTGCTTTGGATTCTGTGTCTCCCTCTCTCTCTGCCTCTTCGTCATTCACCCTCTGTCTGTCTCTAAAAAATAAATGAACATTAAAAAAAATTAAAAAACTTAATCAAAATGAAGAAAATGAAAATGGTTTTATCCTTAAACAGTGTTTTGTGACTTACTTAAAGGTGTAAACTCCCCAACGTCTAGAAACCTCGGCAGGGCAGTTCTCTGAAGGTTCCCTGCGCGGGTGGCTTGACCGTCCTGTCCATTGACAGTTATACAGCTGTCCGAGTCCACTTCCCCTCACTCCCCCACCGTTTACAAAGCAAACTGTTTAAACAGAGTAGTGAGATAGGCAGCCAGACAAGTGATCTGAATGTTTTAACGTGAGGAAACTGAGAATAAAGAGAGGTAAAGTAATCCTCCCAAGACCGCACACCATGTGAGGGACAGACAGGGAGCATACTCTTTTGCTGCCCCCAACTTTGTTTAAATCGCAGAGCTGTGTGGCCTGGATTGAGGCAAAAAACCAGACGAACTTGCCAATAATTCAAGATGACTGCTTACTGGATCATCTTCTCAGAAAAGTCGTCACTTGAGACATTTAGGACTGGATGCCTCCCTGGAAATATATTATGAAGAATATGGAAAATATTTCACTTCTGATTTCCAGAATCAATATTGTAATGTCTGTCATTTTTATCCCTCCACCTGTGAAATTGAAAATTTTTTATGTACATGAACTGAACTCTCACAGCTTTCTAAAAAATGCCAGATATTCCCTGCCTCCTTTCCTCCCCCACTCCCAGGCCCCAACAAGTCACTCCAAGCTGTGTTTCCCAATCTCTGCTTTCGTACTTGCCCTAAAAAAAGCTGCTGGATTGCTTGCCCTTAAACAAAACACATTGACCTGACCCTGGAGTTCTTCCTGTGAAACAGACAACCATGGTTCTGACCCAGAGCTGGGCTCTTTGGCCCATGGGAGAGCCTTGAGGACCGAGCATGATCGCTTTGTGGGATATTTTGAATTTCACAATTTCTTTTCAATAGCACTGGACTCTCTGTGTCTGAGTTTTCCTGAATGTATAAATCCACATTGTGAAGGAGATGGGTTAATGTATGTTGGTTAAAGCAGGATAAAATAAGGACTCGTTTAATTGGAACTCTTAAGGAAGAGCATTTTTATGTGTTTCACTTCTTTCCCCCCCACTTTAGTATTAAGAACCTTATTGGAAAAAGACTTCTGCCAAGTATCTGATGGGAAGCCAAGAAAAGCATTTTAATAGAACTGTCTCAAATTTATAGTGCACTAGGGCCTGTAAATAAATTTTCCTGTCTTTAAGGTTTGCGCTGATTTGCAGTTATTTTGTATGGCTTCTGAGATTTAAATCCTCACAGTCCAGATGGAGAGACCATAAAGCTGCTTTCCTTGGCAGCCCTGGCAAACCTTGTCCGTGGGCAAACGGTAGCGAATAATGTGCAGAACCTCGTCTGTAAATGCCTGCTTATCTTATTATGGCGCCACTTTTAATTCGTTCGGTGGCTTTTCCTAGAGCAGCCCACCTACAAGTTCTCAAAATGTAGGAGAGTTAGTCTTTAATCTCATAATGCAAGCCAATCAAATAAGTATGTGTTAAGCACCTGCTCTCAACATACTGCATAGGCAAATTGAGGGGGATCTTTTTTTTTTTTTTAAGTAGAGGGCACGGCACAGATCCTGCCTTTAAGAAAGGCCCTGAGGTTGCTGGGGAGAGTACTTTCGGTAGTATACCCATTGAAAGGCCAGAAGTGCTGTCACTCAGTTGTGCTATGGAGAGTCCGGAATGGATCAGAGGTGAAGGGAATCCTCACAACCAGGTAGTCTCAGATAGGAAGACCGATGCTCCGGAAGGGTACTGACCTCCGTCTGGAGATGGCTTCTATGAGAAAGACTCAGCAGATGGAGCAGAACGAGCAGGGACCTTGAATACTAGTGGCAAAGAACTTTGCAGAGAATTAGAAGGCAGGGAAGGTCAGTGACAAGCGGAGAGTAATGAAAAGATCAGTGATGGAGGGGGAAAGCAGTGTTCACTAAGGAGACTGAGAAATAGAATCAAAGAGCTGGAAGGGACCTTCAAAACGGCTCAACCTGTTCTTTGTATTTTTTTTCCTTAATGCTTATTTATTTTTGAGACAGAGAGAGACAGAGCATGAGTGGGGGAGGGGCAGAGAGAGAGGGAGACACAGAATCGGAAGCAGGCTCCAGGCTCCAAGCTGTCAGCACAGAGCCCCACGTGGGGCTCAAACTCGTCAACTGCAAGATCATGACCTGAGCCGAAGTCGGATGCTCAACCGACTGAGCCACTCAGGTGCCCTGTTCCTGTTCCTTGTATTTTATAAATGATAGGCTCTTGAGTTCAGGTGATCTTGAGAATGAATTGTCAGGGCCGGGGTTGAGCCTGACTGGAGCCCAGGTCTCCTGACTCCTGGTCTGATGATTTGGGGTGGGGGGCGGTGCTACGGGCATTGGGTACTGCAGTATTTTCCAGACTGAGGCTCTTGATTTGTTAGGAGATCATGCAGTCAATTCATTGGGTGATGACTGGCATTTTATTTTATTTTATTTTATTTTTTTTAAATGAAATAGAATAGAAAGGAAAATATCAGCATATTCCGCAGTAAAGATAAGTAGTTCCAGAAACCTCTATTTCATTTATAAATGTAGATGAGTAGTAAGTTGCAGTATAAGATGTATTTGTTTCTTAGTGTGGGTCCGAGTCCAAAAAGTTTGAAAAATGTTGGTAGTGGAAAGCACAGGGGTTTTTGAGTTGGAGAGACCCGAATTCAAATCCTAAACTGTGCCACAAATCCTAATTTGTGACTGTGGTCCAGTTACTTAACTTTCAAAGCTTCCCTTTTCTTATCTCAGACCTAGGGCTAATAACACTGTAGAGCAGTTGTGTTGATCACATGAAGTCATTAAAGCATCTGGGTTCTGGTCTGCCTGCTCCACTCTGACAGTCATTTGGGGTTGCCCTGCCTGGGTTTGTGTTTGAATATCGGAAGGAGCCTTCTGGTATGGAGTTTGGTCTTAAGGAACCACAGTGAGTTACCACCATGGATGTATTATGCATTTGCTTCTGGGCTTGGAAACTTGAAACGGAATTTATTCCTGTGGGTCTGGTGTACTTTCTACATCTTGGCATGGAAGGTGGTTCACCTCTCTTGTTTTTCTGTTGGGATCAGAATGACTGATTAAAATCAGTGGTTCTCTAGCTGGCCTTAAAAAAAAAAAAAAATCATTGGCACATTTGGATAAAGAACTATTACTTTTTCCCCTTTCTAGTGAGAGAAAATTTTACAGCGAGTCTTTTTTCCCCTCTTAAGATGTGTTTTCTGCCAAATGATGATTTTATTCATTTTTTGGACTGAAAAATCAAAAAAGAAATGAACTTAAAGAGAAGAGTCAGTATGGACATGTGGGGGACGAACAGTTGAAGGACTTGAGTTGCTGAGTAAGGACTAAAAATAAAGGGCATTTTTATGAGAACGTAAGAGGACCGGTCAGATCTCTTTTTGAAATAGCTGTTGTGCACATCTCAGTGAAAAGAGGCTGAGTTCTTTTGTATGAGTTTCCTGGTACTCTCTGCTTTTTCCTCTCCTCCTCCTGCTACCCATGCCTCCCTTCCCCCATTCCTTTCTGGCCAGCTCCATCCCAGATTTAAAATCCCGCTGGAGAGTGGGGACGAGAGCTTCATCCCCCAGATGATTTGGGCCAGGGGCTAAAACACTGCCATAAATCTGCAGCTCATTTTAATGCCACGTTAAAACAGTGTGAGCGGCTGGTTTCCGTGGCCCCTGCCCTCTTTCTTTATGGGCTTCTTTGGCTCTTCTTTATAAAGAGGCCCCGCGGAGTCATTTTAAAGTTCTTATCAGTTTGCTGACAGCTATATGGGTCTTTCTGCCGAGTCCAGGAGCTCAGGCAGGCGTGTGAAACTTCTGATATTAAAACTGAAGAAAAATGCCAGGCAGGAGGGATTGGGTGGTGCAGCCATTATTCGGAGGTAAAAGACTAGTGAGATCATTAACCTTTGCAGGTCCAGAACCCTGCCGTTGGGCGGACGAATCGCTTTCTCAGTTGAGGGAGGCCGGGGCGGTGAGGGCTAGGCAAGAGAGGATTTTCCAAGGGCTTTTATTTTTATCCCTTGATTAGAAAATGCCGTTCCGCTGGCAGTTTGTGCTTTCAGGCTTCAGCAAGTCAGTTGGGCAGCCCTGAAGGGCTAGGGGGAGCCAGGTTTACGATGTACTTGTTTTCTAAAGGCCGTCTCACTGGCTAGGCCTCTGCTCGCATGTCTTCGCCAGCGCCAGCTTGCTGTCTCTGTGCCCACGGCATCGGTTATCAAATTTAAAGGGACTTTCATCAGTCTGCTTTGCTGCCCCTTTTAGACCACATTGCTAACCCTCAGTAATCCTCCCAGAGTGCTTCATGGAAACGCCAGGCCCTCTATAAATGTCAGCCTACAATGCTTGGCCCTTTTTACCCTCTCCGTTACAGAGAAATGGACTGGATGTGGCTCCTCCCTCTTCCCTACCACTTTTCCTTTCTTTCTTTTCTGGGAAACTCCCGCAGCAGACAGCTGAGGGGAAGGAAAAACCATTACCTGGAGCAAGGCCAGCAGCTTGAGGGGAGCTTCAAAATCTCTGGCATCTCCCGACCAGAATGTTTTTCCAGGCATTTCAAAAAGTGCATCCCTGCCCTCCTTCTCCTTTCAGTTTTCCAGCCTTGATTTTCAGAGCAGCTGGGGTGGGTGGAATGTGCCCTCAGGATGGACTTTATATCTGCCTGCTCTTCTAACTGAGGCATTTAGGAAGAGGTTAGTAGAAAGAAGCAAAATCCAATGTGTGTGTGTGTGTGTGTGTGTGTGTGTGTGTGTATATGTATGTATGTAATTGCTCTGCACCCTTTTGGCACACACACATTATTTTTCCTTTTCAAATAGTTTTCGACATGAGCAGTTTTGCAAGTGTATTCAATTTAAAATAGCCATTCAACTTGAGGTTGAGGCAAAAGCAAGAAATTCTTGTAGCAAGTTAGTCAGATTATATGGCTGTTGATCTAGGATTAATGATTTTCATTGAGCAAACAATAAAAAAATACTGGTTTCTTTTATTGCTCATGTAACTCCTGTGGGGAGAGTAATTAGTTATAAAGGCCAAACGAGCAGTAAAACAAAATATCCCAAACTCTAAAACGATAGCACTACTTTTTTATACATTTGCTGGGGACTAAATTGATACCCGGTAGTTAGTTAAGAAGTTTAATGAACTGGATATTATTGCTTATAGTATAATTATAACAGGCTTACTGAAAATATTGAAGTTACCAAAGATAAGCCATATAAAAATAACTTAAGTATATTGGGCATTTTCCATAAATACGTGATGATGAACAATCGTTGCACGGCTTTTTCCAGGGGTCAGGATAGATGGAATGGTCCGTTTCCTCTTTGGGCATTGGTTGAAGAGCTGTATCTAGAGTTAACGTGGGTTAATCCCTTGTAATGAGTCCCCAGTATGAGACATTGCTTCAGGAAATGGCCTCTCTAATAAAAGTGTTAAATATTAATTTGCAGCCTATGTAAGAATTGTCTGACTCTTTGGGGCTGGTTGCCCACAGAGTGGGACTCTTTGTGAAGCATTTCTGAGAAATGATTGCTCATTATAGGAAACCCAGTGCAGCTTTTGTAGATTTGTTTTATACCTACTTACAAAAATATCTAGGTTTGTTTACAAAACAATGACTTGTGAGTTATCAAGGGTTGCTATGTTTGGTGAAGAATTCACTGTATTCAGGTCTTCAGTAAGGGTTCAAGTGATCCGTAAGATCTCTGTCAATATTTATAAATGTCAATATAGGTTATACATACATGCATATATATGTATATATTCTGTCTCTCTCAGCATTGCAGAGGTTGAGAGGATTTGGTGTTGCATACTTATTTTTAGCATGACATAATTTTTGGCTCTATAATAGCACCATGTTATAATTCCACGCTACTCTTCTTGGGAATGTGAGACAACAATCGTCTATATTTATTTCATCTCTCTTTACTTAAAGACATTTAATACCAAATCAGACCAGGATTGGTACAGAAGCAGCTCCACGTAAACCACTTCTGGCAATACGGTTATCTCTGTCCTGTAAATTTAAGGCTAATTTGTTATGTTGAAACGTGTACTTCCCGTTTTGATAAGGGCCTTAGTAGGACAGCAGTTCGCTTGTTATCTTTCAGATTCCAGTACTTTTCCTTAGAAGGTTTCTCTTCAGCCACGTGCAGTGCATATGTGTATTGAGGTATTTTTAACTTTCAGGTTAACTCGAGCAGGTCTTGATGATCTTCTGTATGTGTCAAAGAGCTTTGAGTTTTTGTTTTAACTATAGACCGAGGGTTGAGTTCAGCAGTGAGGCTGAACTTTGGCATTTGGCCAGAATGAAAAGACCCAGAAGTTGGCGACGCAGTGAAGGGTCTGAGTGACACAGCCAAGGATTGTGGTGCAGTGTGGGCAGGAACGGAGGACCCGAGTGGATTCCCTGGAGCCCAGAATAACCGCAAATCCGTATTCCCCCAAGTCTCTGCCTAGCGAGTTGTAGGTAACTCTGGATATGGCGTGACAGCAAGCACGACCTTTGAGAATCTTTCTGGAGTAACTCGCAGATGGGAAACTACAGAGTAGAAAGGTTTTAATGGTCTCATCAGCTGCCGCAGTGATTTTTAACTGTGGAGACGAGGGAGGGCTCAGGACTCCCCGTGAGGATTTTCAAACTTCGCATACTTCTCTCACTCCCACTCAGTTCTTTTTTTTTTTTTTAATTAAAAAACAAATTTTTTTTTTTAACGTCTATTTATTTTTGAATCTGGGAGAGACAGAGCACGAGTAGGGGAGGGGCAGAGAGAGAGGGAGACACAGAATCTGAAACAGGTCCAGGCTCTGAGCTGTCAGCATAGGGCCTGACGCGGGGCTTGAACTCCCGGACCGCGAGATCGTGACCCGAGCCAAAGTCGGACGCTCAACCGACTGAGCCACCCAGGCGCCCCACTCCCACTCCCACTCCCACTCCCACTCCCACTCAGTTCTTAACTGCGTTCTGGTGCCGGGTTGGGGAAGGGGGACTGAGGACATGAATTTCTGTTGAGGGTCCCTGCTACGATGAACCTCGCCGCTGTTACTCACGGGTATACATCATCCTTCAGGTGAGAAGGGTGGGGGGAGAATTGAAAGCCACTGACATAGCAGGTGTAGCTACTTCAAGCTTCGCCTCTGTTCAGAGTCGCAGCTCGGAGGCTGGACTTTGGGGTTTCCGCTCAGAGTCAACAGGGGAACTTGTCTTAGTCATCTCTAGTCAGAAGCAGCAGGCAGCTTACAGAGGACTCGTGCCTCTGGTCAGGTGGGAAAGTGAAACACAGCATTGGACCCACACTGTTCTCAGTTTCTCTCTTTCTGGGAGTATGCAGGGACAGTGGAGAGGGCTCACCTGTGACCTGTCTGCTGAGTTAGTGTCCCCAGCGAAAAAAGAAGCAACCGCCAAAGAATGTCTCCTTAGTTTTCTCTAGTTGGACTGTCACCGTGTGGGAAACAGAGCAGAGGGGAGAATATCATGCTGCCATGGTGTCACGTGGTAACAGCCTCAGGGATGAAGCAAGCCTTCACATCTGCCCTCTTGGTCGCTTCGCCTATTGTGTTTGTTGTGTTTTAATTAGAGGGGGGAGTGGAGCAGTCCCTTCCAGTGTGGGACATGGCATGGGTGGAGTGGGGCTTCTCTAGTCACACTAACTTACACTCCTGTTCTCCTGGTTTTAGTGTAGCAAACACGGGCAGTCTCACCCCAGGCAGATTGCTGTACAAGTAGTTGGCCCGTGTTGTGCTGTTATTTATTTTTTTGATGACAGATCTTGATTCAGGTTTTCCAGTCCACTTTTCAGGTATTTCATGGAAGCAGCTGCGGGGGGAGAGTTGGCGAGCTGCTAATCACTAAAGAAGCTCCTTGATCTGACCTAGGGAGTAGTGGGATTCAGAGGCGTGGATAGCTCAGAAAACTGGGCACAGCCAAAATGAATCTCTGATCTCTAGTCTCTTTGCTGAGAAGGTTTGACCACGCACAGTTTTATTGGTCAGTGGCTCCTGCTTTAGTAACCTTTCACCTCTGTGACTCTTGGAGGTACAAGCCACTGGCCGGCCTTGCCTTTGAACTCCTCATGGCTCCTGCCACCTCAAAGGCTCCCAGTTAGAGGCTTGTGTTTTGCTTGGGATCTCTCCTCACAGCAGGGTGTCAGCAGTTGGGAAAACTGATCCACCCTTAGAACATTGATATATTTGAAGGTGATACCCCTGAGAGTCGAAACCTATGGCTTTCTGTTTCAGGAGCTGTCTGTCATATGTCAAGAAACACAAGTCAGACTACCCCTTTTTTCTTCCTGGATCCCATCTTGTTTCCCATAGGACAGGAGATCATAACATTGGAGCATTCCCTAGCCGTATTCACAGTCTTCCCCTTCCTTCAAGCTCTTTTACTCCTTTTTCTTCCGACTTGCCCCAAGTAGCATCCATTTTGAAAGAAGTTTTAAAGAGCTCTAAAACGTGCAAATCATAGCCATCTTTGGTGTCTGGGATCATAATTATGCTGAAGCTGGCATGGTACAAATGTCACAGGGCTCTCACGATCTGACGAGCCCTCCTCGGGAGATGTGGCTCAGCCGCACTCTTCACTGCCGTCTTGAGTCCATCCCACCTTCTGGGGAAACTAGGTCTTTCAGGGAGACGTAGAGAGAGTGCAGATCACCCTCCCACATCTGCTTGGCCTCCAGTCGGAGGAGCAGGAGTAAAAGCTCTATTACTGAGAGGCAGACCCAGGGACCCATGGCTATGAGATGATTTCAGCATAGCTTCTTTGGCAAGAAATCAAAGTTCTCACTCTGAGAATACTGAGTAGAAAGCGTCTGTTCTACTCAAGATGCCTTTAGCCTAGTTTAGCCTAGGAGAAGGAGCAAATGATCTCTCTTGAGGTCCTCTGCTTTTCGAGAATTCAAACAGAATATTACTGATCATCTTTAGCAGAAAAGACAGTCTGGCAAAGTCTTTTTCCACGTCAGAGCAAAGGTTGAGTTTTTAGCAGAGACTTAGGCGTTGGAGGAGCCGGGCCTCATTTCCCCGCTGTCTAGTTCTGTGGTCACGAGCTTACGTTTCCCAGCTGGCAGCGGGAAGGGGAGAATGAACATTTACGTTAACTCCTGTGTTTGGCACTGTGTTAGGAACTTCCTTAGGAAAACCTGATGAGGTAGCTGCTGTTCTTATTTTTATAAACGAGGAAAGCAACTCTTAGAGGCTAGTGGACGGCATGAGCTTACACGGGGTAAGTGGCAGATTTGGGATTAGAAGGAATTTGTGGCAATGTGATCGAAAGGTATGAAGTTTATTTATAAAGCTCTAATTTTCTTCGTTTAGAGCACCTTTTGAACTGTTACAATAACCTAACATATTTATAAAAAGCCCGCGCTGGGTGAGGTGCTGTCCATGATCCAGAGCTGCTCTTGTTCCTGGGCAGCCAGCAGCCTTTTGTTTTTTCTTATTGTGTATTTACTTTTTTTTTTATGTTTATTTATTTTTGAGAGAGAGACAGAACATGAGTAGAGGAGAGACAGAGAGAGAGAGAGAGAGAGAGAGAGACAGAATCTGAAGCAGGCTCCAGGCTCTAAGCTGTTAGCATAGCTGTTAGCATAGCCCCAATGTGGGGCCCAAACTCAAGGACTGAGAGATCATGCATGACCTGAGCCAAAGTTGGACACTCAACTGACTGAGCCACCCAGGTGCCCCTATTTACTTATTTTTTAAGAGCTAGAGAAAGAGAGAGAGAGAGAGCGAGAGAGCGCCTGTGCGTGTGTGTGCTTGGGGGAGGGGCAGAGAGAGGGAGAGAGAGAATCCCAAGTAGGCTCCGCAGGATCAGTGCAGAGCCCGAATGAGGCCTTGATCTCACAAACCGTGAGATTATGACCTGAGCCTGACCGAGCCACCCAGGCGCCCCACCCAGCCAGCAGTCTTAAGGGGTGGTATGTGATGTCTGTGTTAATTTGGTACGGCTGCCGTAACAAACCACGACAGGCTGTGTGGCTTAAACAACAGTAATTTATTTTCTCACAGTCCTAGAGGCTGGAAGCCAAGGTCAGGGTATCATCAAGGTTGTTTTCTCCTGAGCCCTCTTCCCGGCTTGCAGATGGCTGTCCTCTTGCTGCTTCTTTATATGCTGTCCCTCTATGAATTTTGACGGGATACAGTTGTGTCCCTCAGTGTCCATATAAGGTACAGGAGCCAAAGCCAGTAGTTATCATTTAATTGGCTCCATTGAATTGGGTTTTGTGGAATCCACGTCTGAGGCATTTTTTTCCTAATCCCATTCTCAGCTCCTGACTACGTAAGAGGGTGGAAAGGGGGTGTGAGAGGGCGAAGAGTAACCTGCTTTCAGTGCCACCTGCGCATCCACATCGTGATGCTGCACATCAGGACACTGACGAGTGGACCATGTGGCTCCACTCAGAATTCGCAAACTGCCTCTGCCCTGGACACCAGTCAGTGAGGGGGGACTTCCGTTGTGCTCTTTAAGCACAGCAGGGTAACAAGGATAGTCTCAAAAGAGTTTGTTAAGCCCTATAAAAGCTCAGTTTTCATCTTGTTTTGCTGGATCAGTGGAAAGACTCATAGAGGTGAGGTGGTTTTTTTCTCATTGAAATTTTGAATATCACAATTCATGTTTTAACTATAGAATGGAAAGGTTACAAGTATGGGATTGTGTGCTAGGTTGAGAACTTTACGACTTTAAATTTTTTTTTTAATGTTTTTTTATTTATTTTTGAGACAGAAGAGAGACAGAGCATGAGCAAGGGAGGGGCAGAGAGAGAGAGGGAGACACAGAATCCGAAGCAGGCTCCAGGCTCTGAGCTGTCAGCACAGAGCCTGACGCGGGGCTCGAACTCATGGACTGTGAGATGATGACCTGAGCCAAAGTCGGACGCCCAACCGACTGAGCCACCCAGGCGCCCCGAGAACTTTACGACTTTAAAAGTACTTGAGAATTTTAAAAAGATTTAATAATGCAGAAAACCTCTTGTTTGTGCTAAAAGTGATTTCATTTTTCATAAAACCTGTGTCTTTCAAGATGGTTGATGTGGGGGCAGGAGGAATGGAGTGTGGAAGAGGAAACAGGTGTATGAAAATAATGGATTCCCATCCCCTAAAGAGATCTTATTCATTTATCCTCCTAACCATACATGCCTACTGCTGATTGCCTCACTTAAATACGTCATCTGGATCAACCCCACCCCCACCCCATCTCATCCATGTTACATCCTGGGCGTCAGAATCAGGTAGATTGTTAGTTTAGTGGTGAATTGTAATAAAGAAGGCATTTGTTGAGCAATTGTTTTTTTTTTTACTTTTTTTTTTAATGTTTATTCTTTTTTTTTTTGAGAGAGAGAGAGAGTGCGCACGTGCGAGCAAGGGAGGGGCAGAGAGAGAGGGAGACACAGAATCCGAAGCAGGCTCTAGGCTCCGGGCTGCCAGCACAGAGCCCGACGCGGGGCTGGAACTCACGGACTGCAAGATCATGACCTGAGTCAAAGTCAGACACCCAACGGACTGACTTTGGTTTCACTGTGGTTTTCAATGACAGAAACCTTATGTGCTTGGCCAAGATAAGTTCATAGTCTTTAACTACATCATTTGTGTGTTTTTCAGAGCATTGGATTCTCCTTGGCTAATAGCCAGAGCACACGTTTTTCAGAAAAGTAAGGACACACAGGGCTTCTAAGTTTATCTTCCGTGAAGCATGTAAATAATCTCTCCAGAAGTTTTCTCTAAGTAAACCAGTTTGCTACTACCACACTCTTAAAGCCAGCCCCACCATGTGCATTTATTTCTAGTGGGCCAGTCCTGGGAGGGAGGAGATGTCTGTATTTTATCGACTCTTTTGCTTTTTTTTCTTGTTCTCTCTGCATTGGTTTTCTGTAGCAAACTTGTTGACATTATTGGTGCACTTAACCTCTTCTATCTTGTGATCTGAGAGATGACATTTCTCTTTAACGGGCTAGTTTTTTTCATCAGAGCAGTGAGGCTACTTTGCAGGTGATGTGGGACCCCCTCTCCTCCTAAGAAAGGAACTCTCAGGGGAATTGTGAGCTGAGCATCAGGCCTGGAGAAAGGCACAGCTGAGTACCAGTACTAGGCAGGAGAGGTGCTGGGACGGTCGTCGTATGCACTATTTTCATCCTGTCCTTTCCACCGATGCCTAGTGTGTGACTTAGGGTAAGTCACTGGCCTTCAGATGTCTCCATTTTATCACGTTTGTTTTTATAATTTCTAGTAAGGACTAACTCTTTAACTGTGTTACAAAAACCAGTGAAAGAGATCCAGGGGGAAGGTGGGTGTTAGGTTGTCTAGACAACTCTCTAAACGTTGCTGAGGAAACTTCCTGGTTATCCAGGAATATATATATACACACACATATATTTAAATGCCTCTCTTAAATTGGCTAAAAGCATGTAGGCATGTGGCTGGGAAAGGGAGGCTTCTGGAAAAGCTGAGCATCATGGAGGGGTGGGAATCTCGAGGTCATGCATTGATTCCTTTCATGAGCTACAGGAAACCACAGTGCAGCTCATGCTCCAGTGCTACTGGAGTTAAATCAGGGGGTGTAGAGAAAAGCGGGACCAGTAAACCCCCGTGAACCTTTCAGTGGCTCCTTTTTCTCATCTGTAAAATAAGGATGCTGACCTTGGGTTGTGAGGATTAAGTTAATACAGGGGAAGCACTTAAAATAGTGCCTGGCTTAAGCAACAATATTTATCAAGTTCCTGCTTTATCTGAGGTGTAGACCGGAGGGCTGGGACGCAGCAGTTAACAAAATAGGTGCGAACCTCGCCTGCGCGGTGCCTACGTTGCTCTGTGGGCAGCACGCGTTAGACGGTGAGCTGATGATCCTCCTCTCGGGTTGGGAATATTGGACACAGCGTTCAGTTCACTTACCCTTTCTCCTGGGGCATTTGCCGTTCACACTGAGAGCATGTACGTCTTTTGAGACATTCTTATATTGCTAATGGTTTACAGTTTGCTTCCTCTTGTCTCCGTTTTCTGTTTCCACCTAATTGCAGATTTTCTTCTCCTGTTCTAAACCCTATGGCGTGACTTAGAGAAAGAAAGGAATTTGGCATCTCCGGCTTTCATTTTCTTCTCTTCATCCCATGTTTTCTAGTTTTTTCTCTCTATCCTTTCTTTGATGATAACGCAGGTTTAAGCTCTTTATAGGAACCAACCATGCAACACGATGCCATGCGAGCTTTTAAAGAGCTTGTAAATGTGTACTAGCCCTTGGAAAAAACACTCTGTCTAATGAAAAACTCTCTGAACTTAGGCAAGCACCCTGTCTTCCCTTCAGAAAGTATTGCCCTGGACTTCAGCTTTCAGACCTGTTCCTTACATTTTTGTGATTACTGGGGAATCTATGCCGTGGCCATTTTCTTTGGTAACTATACGGAGAACTAACTGTATTAATTCTTTAATCACTGCCCGTAAATATAACGACTGAGACTGGAGATGAACAGAAGGAAGTCTTTGCTTCGAACTAGACGAGATGCACATGTGTACGGGCCTTTGGGGGTTTTCAGCCAGCTGTGTGGCAGAGTGGGATCTGAGTGTTGGTCCGTGTGCTTGCTTGATTTCCTACCCTTTGAGTGAGTGACTCATAGTTTTGGATGTGAGAATAAGATCTAGAACTTTTTTTTTTTTTAAGCTTGTTTATTTTGAGAGAGACAGACAGCCTAAGTGGGGAAGGGGAGGGGCAGAGAGAGAGGGAGACAGAGAATCCTAAGCAGCCTCCATACTGTCCGTGTGGAGCCCAGCACAGGTCTCAAACTCATGTGGGATGCTTAACTGGCTGGGCCACCCAGGCGCCCCCGATCCAGAACTTTTATAAATAAGCTATACGAAGGGGAAGCTGTGTATTTGAGTATTCACGCAGGGATGTGGCTGCTGCTGCCGTCCTTCAGAAATTCTTGGGAGTGTGCTAGGGAGACATGGCTTGGGGGACTGTGTAAAGCTTCTTCAACAAATCTCAGTGCCAGGAAAATGGGATTAAATTAAGAGATGGTTAACAAAAATGCTAGGCATGGAGAAAATTGGATTTGGAGGAGTAAGTCCTGTGCAGGCCACCAAGGGGAAAGCTCGTGAGCAAGTTTTCAAAGCCCTAAGAGGGGCGAGAAAGAGAAAAAGCGTTCATTGAGTATGGCAGAATTTCGTAACTGTGTTTCTTGATATTAAGGTGATTTTTTTCTTCCTTTTCACTATTTATGTGCTGGATAGAGACATTAAAAATTTTTTTTAATGTTTATTCATTTTTGAGAGACAGAGAAAGACGCAGAGAGAGAGAGAGAGAGAGAGAGAGCGAGCATGTGCGAGCAAGGGAGGGGCAGAGAGAGAGGGAGATACAGAATCTGATGCAGGCTCCAGGCTTGAGATGTCAGCAGAGCCTGACACAGGGCTTGGACTCATGAACCGCACAAGATCATGACCTGAGCCGAAGTCAGATGCTCAACCAACGAAGCCACCCAGGCGCCCCTGGATGGAGACTGTTTTAAACAAGACAAAATAACAACAAATCTGTGGATTCTAAATCCTAATGTTCTTTTTAGAAGGCTGAGAATGAGGGATAAGGTGAAAATAAAGTTGAGATTAATTCCTAGCAAGAATTAGTGGGCTCTGTGTGGGATCCTAGAAGAGCAAAAATTTGTTCACTAGGGTGTGATACCTGAAATCTTGCACTGGGCAGTGGCTGTATTTAAAATGGTTCTTAGTGGTTCTTAGCTGTTCCCCTGGTTAACCCTACTGGTTACGCCAAGCCTAATCCTGCTTTGTTGCTGCTCTTGGGAAAAAGGAGTTGTGACATGGTGGATGGCATTCTGTCTCCTTAATCCATTCCAATTTTCCAAGCCACTTGGACCCATCTGCAGGATACCAGCCTACAGAAGCTCTGAGAATTCACAGAAACCCACTGCCCCAAGCCTGTAGGATTTATGGGCTGATTTCTTGAATGCTTGCCTGAAGGTGGGGGCTAGGAAATTCTGGTTTGTATTGTGGGCCCACCATCAGAGAGTTTTTAGTCTAACTGGGAAGATAAGTTTTTTTCCCTCTATAAAATAACAGTGGGACAGAGGATAATGCTGACTTTTGTGTAAAAATTGTCAGATGAATTAGAAAAGAAGGGCCTTTTATAGTTTCAAGGAGGAGGTGAACCTGGAAGGATTTTTAAATTAGTAAATTTTATGTATGTGTGTATGTATGTATGTATGTATGTATGTATTATTTTAGAGTGAGGGAGAGTGCGAGCAAGGAAGGGATGAAGGGAAAGGGAGAGAGAGACTCTTAAGTAGGCTCCATGCTCTGCACGGAGCCCGACGTGGGGCTCAATCCCATGACCCTGGGATCGTCACCTGAGCCAAGATCAAGAGTCAGACACTCAAGTGACTGAGCCACCCAGCCGACCCTAATTTTATTTTTCAGAGCAGTTTTAGGTTTATAGGAAAATCGAGTGGAACGTACACAGAGTTCCCGTTACCGCCTGTCTCCACAGATGCTCGGACTCGCCCATATCGGCATTCTGCACCACAGTGATCCATTTGTTATGGCTGAACCTACACTGATACTTCATTATCACCCAGAGTCAATAGTTTATGGTTCGCTCTTGGTGCTGTGTATTCTCTGGGTTTTGACACATGTACAATGACATGTATCCACCGTGTAACTATTTTTAATTTAATTCCATTGTGGTATAAGAGCTGACATTATAAGATCTTTTTTTTTTTTTTTTTAAATTTGTTAAGGTATGTTTTATGGCCCAGAATGTGGTCTGTCCTGGTGAATGTTCCATGTGAGCTTGAGAAGACTATGCAGTCTGCTGTTGGAGAAAGTTGTCTACAGATGTCACTTACATGGTGCTGTTAAGTTCCACTGTGTCCTGACTGATTTTCTGGCTTTTGGATCTGTCCATTTCTGAGCGAGGGTGTTAAAGTCTCCAGCTTTCATAGTGGAGCATCTTTTTCTCCTTAGGCTTGTGTCAGTTTCTGCTCCACATATTTTGATGGTCTTGTGTAGGGTGCATACACATTCATGACTGTTGTCCTCTTGGGGTATTGACCCCTTGATCATTATGTGATACCTGATTACTTCCTGGCTCCAGATTCTACTCTCTCTGAAATTGATATAGCTATTCCCACTGCTTTGGATTAGTGGTAGCATGGTGTATTTTTCTCCATCCTTCTACCTTTAATTTATGTGTCTTTATATTTAAAGTGGGTTTCTTGTATTTATTTTTAAAGTTTACTTATTTATTTTGAGAGAGATAAAGTGGGTTTCTTATAGGCACGTGTAGTTGGGTTTTGGTCTCGATCCGCTCTCACGATCTTTTAATTGGTATATTTAGACCATTAACATTTAAAGTGATTATTAATATAGTTGGATTCATATTGGCCATATTTATTACTGTTTTCTAGTTTTTCCTTTGTTCCTCATTCCTTTTTCTGACTCCCACACTTTTTATGTCTTTTGTGGTTATAATTGAGTATTTACATGATTGCATTTTCTCTACTTTCTTAGCATGTCAATTACATTTGTTTTTTAAAACATTTTTAGTGGTTGCCCTCAGGTTTGCGCTATACATATCCATCAAATCCAAGTTCACTTTCTTTTTTTTTTTCTTTAAAAAAATTTTTTTTTATGTTTTATATTTGGGAGAGAGAGAGAGATGGAGGGAGGGAGGGAGAGAGAGAAAGTGTGAGCAGGGGAGGGGCAGAGAGATGGAGACAGAATCTGAAGCAGGCTCCAGGCTCCGAACTGTCAGCACAGAGCCTGACGTGGGACTCGAACTCATGAGAAGTGAGATCATGACCTGAGCCGAAGTTGGACGCTCAACTGACTGAACCACCCAGGCGGCCCCCCAAGTTCACTTTCATATTGACACTTTACTGCTTCATAGGTTGTGGAAGTACAGATCTTCCTTGACTTACGATGGGGATATATCCTGTAAACCCATAGTGAGTTGAAAGTATTACAAGTTGAAAATGCACTTAATACAAATAAACTATTGAACATCATAGCTCAGCTTAGCCTATCTTAAATGTGCTCAGAGAATTTACATTGGCCTCCAGTGGGGCAAAATCATGTAATGCAAAGCATATTTTATATTCAAGTGTTGGGTATCTTGTAATTTGTTGAATCCTGTAGTGAAAATAAAAAACAGAATGGTTGTTAAGTGTAGCGGTCGTTGACCCTCACGGTCACGCGGCTGACCGGGAGCTCCTTGCCTCTGCCCAGCGTCACCGTATCACAGATTGCTAACCTGGGAGAAGATCCAAATTCACAAGGCAAAGTATGGCTTCTACTGAATGTGTATTGCTTTCATATCATTGTAGAGTCAAAAACATGTAAGTCAAACCACCTTAAGTCTAGGAAACTGTCTATACCTAACATTAGCAACAGAATTTTATTTCCTCTTATCCCTTGTATCACTGCTGTCATTTAATTGATACATAAGCATAGGTAATGGAATACATTTGTTGCCATTATTACTTTGAACAACTTGTTAGATGAATTAAGAATAAGAAACATAAAAGTTTTGGGGCGCCTGGGTGGCTCAGTCAGTTGAGCATCTGACTCCTGATTTTGGCTCAGGTCATGATCTCACTGTTGCAACATTCTCTCTCTCCCTCCCCTTCCCCCACTCATGTGCCTGCATGCACACACGTGCGCGCGCGCGCGCTCTCTCTCTCTCTCTCTCTCTCTCTCTCTCGGTCTCGGAAAAAAAAAAAAGAGAGAGAGACATAGAGGTTTTTTTATTTTACCTTTACTTATTTCTTCTCTGATTCTCTTCCTTTCTTCATCTAGATCTGAGTTTCTGACCCATGTCGTTTTCTTTCTCTCTGAAGAACTTCTTTGAACATTTCTTGCCAGGCAGGACTACTGGCAACAAATCCTCTCAGTTTTTGTTTGTCTGAGAATTTCTCTATTGTTCAAAACTTCACTTTTGAAGGAGAGTTTTCCAGAGTACAGAATTCTAGCTCGGTGGGCTTTTTTTTCACTTTCAATATTTCTGAGGAGACGTTGCACATAATTGTCACCTGTGCTTCTCTATAGGTGAAGTGTTTTTTTCCCCTCTTCCTCCAGGATTTTTAAAAAATATTTG
Organism: Acinonyx jubatus; assembly: GCF_027475565.1. Classification (NCBI taxonomy): domain Eukaryota; kingdom Metazoa; phylum Chordata; class Mammalia; order Carnivora; family Felidae; genus Acinonyx; species Acinonyx jubatus. The sequence continues at coordinate 18,597,489 of NC_069390.1, read as the reverse complement.
ATTTTCTGAAGTTTTAGTGTGATACGGACGGGAAACAGGTGCAGTGCGTTTGGTCACTCTCCTGCTTGGTGCCCTCTGAGCTTCCTGGATCTGTGGTTTGGTGTCTGACATTAGTTTGGGGGAAACTGGTCATTATTCTTTAGATATTGCTTCTTTTCCTTTTGTTTTTCTCCTGGTGTTTGTATTGCGTATATGTTCCACCTTTCACGGTTGTCCCACAGGCTTTGGATATTCTGTTCTGGTTTTTGTCCTGTCTTCAAGCCCAGAGATCCTTTCCTCAGCCCTGTCCATCCCATACTGATGAGCCTGCCATAGGCCTTCTTCATTTCTAACAGTGCTTTTGATCTCTAGCAGTTGTGATTCTTTTTTAGAATTTCCATCCCTCTGAATTTTGAGTGTAGAAGAGTCCTCTCTCAATTGTAAGGTATGAAAATTGAGATCTGGAAAGTTAAATGGCTTGTCAACATTTATTTACTATTTAATGGCAGAAGCCCAAATGAGAATCCTATCTGTTCGACTCTCGTACTCTTTCTACTACCCGTATTACAGTTGGTGCTGCAGACGAGCGTTGTAAGTTGTGGGCCGTCCTCCAGCTGATACTCACGTCATTACTTATGAGCACAATCCCTAGTTTCCCTGGGAGACTTACTGCTTTCATGCACTTTGGAATCATTTAATACAAGGCCTCTTTCACTTAATTTGAACATGTGGTATTATTAGTGGATACTGCCTTGGTGATTGAGAATCATGTTCTGTTTAGTTAATGACATTCAGAGAAACCTGTATTGGAGAAAAGCCTTAACAGGTGAAACCCAACCTGATTCAAAGCCTGGGTACAGTTCTGGATTTATCCTTTAAGGCAGTCTGTGGTTTCATCAGAACTATGATGAAAAGAACACCGACTTCGGAGTTAGACAAAGTGGTTTTGAATTCTGGATCTGTCAGGTTAAAAGCTTTGTGATGACAGACAAGTTACTATTAATCTTTCTGAGCCTTGTTTTCTTGTCTGTAGAGATATGTTAATTATAGGATTGTTGGGAGGATGAAGTGGAAAAGTATAAACCATATTTAACTGATTCTTCTCAGACCTATATTTTTTCACATTTTAAAATCTCTGATGTCACAGGACGCCTGGGTGACTCAGTTGGCTATGCATCCCACTCTTGATTTTGGCTCAGATCATGATCTTATGGTTTGTGGGATTGAGCCCCGCATAAGGGTCTGTGCTGTCAGTGTGGAGTCTACTTGGGATTCTCTCTCTCTCTCTCTCTCTCTCTCTCTCTCTCTCTCCCTCTCCCTCTCCCTCTCCCTCTCCCTCTCCCTCTCTCGCCCTCTCCCTCCCTCCCTCCCTCTCCCCCTCTCTCCCCCTCATGTGCATGCACACACACCCATTCTCTCTCTCTAAATAAATAAATGTTAAAATCAAATAAAGTCTCTGGCGTCAGCTTTGTGTTACAATTGATAATGTTTTAGTGTTGTGTCATACCTTGAGAACTTTTTCTTAGGGTTATATGACATAACGGTGCATCTTATAATTCTTGGTGGCAGGCAGCTATCCCACATTAACACAGATGCACAAATCCTAAACAAAATCATAACATTGAATCTGGCAGCATATAAAAAAAGAATACTGTGTCATGACTAAGTGAGATGAGGAATGTAAAGTTGGTTTGACATTGAAAAAAATTAATCAGTGTAAATTACCACATTAACAAACTGAGGGAGAAAACCCATCTCATCATCTTCTAAATGTAGAAAAAAAGCATTCGATAAAATTCAACGATTCTTGAGAAAAACTCTCAGCTAAATGAAAAATAGAAAGGAACTTCTGCAATTTGATGAAGGATATTTATGAAAAACCTACATCTAACATACTACTTAGTGATTAAATATTGAATGCTTTCCCCTAAGAGTGGGATCATGTGAAGGATGCTCACTCTTACCACTTGTATTCAGTATTGTACTGAAGGTCCTAGGCAGTGGAGAAGGAAAATAAAGACATAAAAATTGGAAAAGAAAATGTTAACATGTCTTCATTTGGAAATGACATGGTGGTATAATCAGAAAAGCCAAAGTAATCTACAAACTATTGAACTAATAGGTGAATTTAACAAGATTATAGAACACAAATGATTTGGCTCTAAAAAATAGACAGATTTTTACTGTGTCCAATGTTTTCTTGTGGTATAGATGGTAGTCTTTTGTGATCTTCTGTAACCTAGCTAGAAGTAGAATCAAACTATTGATTTTATTATATATATATTTCATAATTGTTCACCTTCCTGGATTTTATCCTTACTGTGCAGATTTCTAGCTCATGCTCTTGATTCTTCTAGATATAAAGTCCTATCATCTATAAACAATGATTGCTTTATTTAAGGTCATGAAGTTCATATTATGGTCTTCACAGAAGAGGACAGTATCAGGACGATATCTAGGAGAATATAAAAGAAAACTCTACTAACAATTGCCTAAGGAAATTAGGGTTTACAAGTCTCACATTACACTTGATCTTAGCCAAAAGGCCGAGAAGCGATACAGGTCTCACACTAGAAGAAATGCGGAAGTAGCTCATCCAGGACAACTGTAGTGATTCAGTGATGCTACGAGGGAAGCAGGTTTCTTTCTGTAATTCTGCTCTGTCACCACATCAGCAGGCTGGCCTTTTCTTTTCAGTTACAGTACATCTGCTTCAATCCCAGCCAGCCATGTTTGCATTCTAGGCAAGCAGGAGAGAGAGGGCCAAGGGAAAAGACCAAAAGGCTTGTAGCAAGACTTTAACTTTTTTATTTAGGAAAGCACACCTTGTTTGCATTGCTGCAGAAAAGGCTGGACTATTTTGTTAGTAAAGATGAGGAGGTAAAGGATGTTGGGAAGGCAACTACTGTCGATCACAAGGACTAAGTAATCTGGACTGTGAAAATTGGGGTAATGGGAAGGGCCCTGCCACTAACTTGTGTGTGTACAGTCTCACTGAGTATTGCTGAGATTTAACAGTTGGGAGTTTTGTTTTATTTGTTTATGAAAAAAATTATTTTGTAGCTGGTTACTTTAGTGATCTTCCTTACCAGTTCTGATAGGTTTTTAGCTGATTCTCTAAGTTTTATGAATAGCCAATCTATGGAAAGCTCTTGGATTTCTTTTCAAATTCCTTTCTTTTTTCTCTTTTCTTATTAATTACTACTTGTTTTCTGAACTTTGTTTCATTCTTTTCCAGATGATCAAATTGGGTGGTTGCTTTATTTTTGAACAGTAATTCTGTGTTTACAAGCAGGGTAAAATTAAATATGAGACTAGAACCCGCTGAAATTTAGAAATGTTTGAGGGCTCAGTAGATTTCATGTCTGAGCTTTTTAATAAAAAGTAGCTATGTGTTTTTTAAATAGATGAGATATATGATTGGGCTTCTACTTAACATTTAAGGCAAGTGTCATGTTTTTTATTTAGTAAAATTATTAGTGGGGAAAGAAAATGTTTTAATATTTCCACAAGCTACAAATCCCCATGGGTTTAAGGATTTTTTCTTTTCTTTTTCTTTTTTTTTTTTGAGAGAGAGAGAGAGAGAGAGAGAGAGAAAACATGCGTATGTGTATGGGAGTGGAGGAGGGGCAGAGGGAGAAGGAAAGAGAGGTGGAGCTTAATTATCCTCCCTGGGAATGCAGACAAACATAGTGACTTGCTTCTGACAAATAGAATATGGAATAGGGACAGTAACTTTACAGTGGAGAAGCCAGCAGACCCCACCTTAACCAGGTGATCAGGGTTCATTTCCCCATGATAAGTCATGTTGATAGCGTATGTCCCTTGATATGATGTGAGAAGAAGGGCATATCACCTCTGGAGCATCCTCCAAAATCCATAACCTCAGTCTCATGATTAGAAAACATCGGACTGACCCAAACTGAGGGACATTCTACAAAATGCTTGACGAGTACTATTCAAAACTGTCAAGGTCATAAAAGACCAGGAAAGACTGAGAAACTTTCTCAGATTGGAGGAAACTAAGGAGACATGACAACTAAATGCAGTGAGGCCTCCTGGACTAGATCCTGGAACAGAAAAGGACCTTAAGGGAAAACTGGGGAAATCCATAAAGAAAAAGTCTAGTGAATGGAATTAACTACATGTTCACTTCTTAGTTTTGATCATTGTGCCATGGTGAAGTAACATGTTAGCGAAAGGGGAACCTGAGTCAGGGATGTTTGGGAACCCTCTGTACTACCATTGTTTCTTGAGGTCTCAAATTATTTCAGAATAAAGTTAAAAAGAAAGCAGTTACCACTTTGCATGGTAAAGAAACAAAAAAGGATTTACACCTACCAAAAAACCGCAGAATGACTTCTGATGCTGTTACGTAAACAGATGTCTGTGCTTTTGTGAGCATGATAGACGTGGGTTCCTATGGTGCTGTGTTCAGGTAATTGAGATGAGGGGACTAGGAAACTTCACTGGATGGTGGAAGAGTGTCCCAGAGGTATTGGACTTTCAGGTGGAGGATGCATCTGGAGAGGGCAAATACAGCAGCTCATGAACAAGGGAGTGAAAAAAACACTCTCGTATTTTATGTTGTAAAGTATCCTAAATGCAATGAAATTAACAGAGTAACTATTTTAAGTGAAGGAAAAAATGGAGTGCTGATAAATCCTAGGTATATTAATCCTTTTCTTCAGAAATTTTATTTTATTTTTTTATTAAAAAAATTTTTTAATGTTTATTTTTGAGAGAGAAAGACAGAGTGTGAGTGGGGGAGGGGCAGAGAGAGAGGGAGACAGAATCCAAAGCAGGCTCTAGGCTCTGAGCTGTCGGCACAATGCGGGGCTCAAACCCACGAACCATGAGATCATGACCTGAGCCAAAGTTGGACACTTAACTAACTGAGCCACTAGGCACCCCAGAAATTTCTTTTTATTTTAAAGAAAGTAAATTCGATTTATTATTGTTTGTTTAATCGTTGAGTGAAGGTGTATTACCTGTTTGTGAACTTTCTCTGCTCTAGAAAAACCTTCAGTCCAGGAGAAGTGCCTCTGGGGGGTTTGGCTGATATATATATATATATATATATATATATATATATATATATATATTTTTTTTTTTTTTTTTTTTTTTAACATTTATTTATTATTGAGAGACAGAGACAGACCATGAGCAGGGGAGGGGCAGAGAGAGAGGGAGACGCAGAATCTGAAGCAGGCTCCAGGCTGTCAGCACAGAGCCCAACGTGGGGCTCGAACTCACAAACCGCAAGATCATGACCTGAGCCGAAGTCAGATGCTTAACCGACTGAGCCACCCAGGCGCCTCGGTTGATATTCTTTTCACGTAACTCTTATGTTTATAAACATAGAGAGTAAGCAAAAGGAAAAACAAAAGTAGTCCTGCCGACAGTAATTGTCAACTAGAAATCAGGATGCTTGGGTTATCATTTGACATCACCGCTGAGTTTTTAGCTGTCAGGTAGAGACGACCTGAGCCTGTCTCTGCTGCCTCCAGGATGTGGCACCGTTGTCCAGGAAGGGCCCCCTGCTCCGGCGCTGTCACCTCTCCTGTAAGGCAGTGAGGGAAAGAACCCGTGTAACCCTGAGCGTGCTGCCCAGGAGGCTTGGGAAAGGCAGGAACGCGCGTGGGGTCCATTTTGTCGCAGCAAACAAACGAAAAGGAGATAGTGAGCCTTTGGTCCGTGTGTTTGGAAAGACTTGGAATCCCTTTGGCAGTTCTGAGATTCATCTTCAGACACAGCCTTGAGAAATTAATGTGTGGGGCGTGAAAACACCTTGCAGCCCTTCACCGGAAAGGAACGGTTCCGTCGACCTTAGCACGCTGAGAGAATCTCCCGTGGCTCAGATCTCTTGAATGTCCTGCGTGCTCAGAGGCAGACGTGCTTTCGCACCTTTAATGGTACGGCTGTTCCTTCAGCTTTTTGAGGGAGAAGGTGAATGCTTTATTTAATGTTTGGGTTCTCTGAGCTTCTTGAGCCTATGTGTTGTTGTTTTTCATCCATTTTGGAAACTCATTTAAATGAATACATCTGTTTCCTTGTTTTCCACCCCATCTCCTAGGGCTCCAATAACTGGCATGACAGAACATTTGATACCGTCCTGCAGTTCTTGGATCTCTGTTTTCTTCCACACCTTTTCTTCTGTGCATTTCAGTTTGGATAATTCTCCATTTTCAAGTTCGCTGTTCTTTTCCCCTCCTGTTTCCAGTGGGCTGATAAGCTGGTTGAAGGAATTCTTCATTTATACTACATTTTTACTTCTGGCCTTTCATTTGGTCATTTTTGTATAGTTTCCGTCTCTCTATTGAATATTCCCGTCTGTTGACGCAAGTTGTCTCCCTTCTTCCCCAGATTCTGTAACATATTAATTGTAGTTATCTTAAAGTTCTTGTGTAATAATTCCACAACAGCTTGGTCATCTTTGGTCTGGTTCTATTGGCAGCTTTATATCATGACAGTGGATTGTTTTCTGGTAAATTTTGATTGGATGATGGATACTGTGTAGTAAAAACACCCTAAAGTAGATGTCATATTCAGAAATGGGCACGAGGCTGACGGGCCTAGTGTGTAACAGGCCGCGTTTGGGTTTTCTGCTGCCTGGCTCGCCTTCACACACCTGGACTTCAGATGTTGCCAGTGGCCAGCCACTGCCTTGTTCTCAGTGTGGGCCAATGTACTGAGGTTTTCCTCAGAGTTAGCCTCACCCTCTGCTTTGAGCAGGCCCTGCCTGCCTGTGCCCTCAGCGACGGACTCCCGTTGCTTGGATGTGGTGCTGGGCTAACGGTGGGGACGGTGGGATTCTCCCTTCTCCCGGTCCAGTGGTAGTCTTGAGCAGACACGTTTGCCAGGGTGTTAGAGGTGGGGCTTCTCAGGTTCTGCTCCTCCTCCCTTTGGAAGCCCTATTTTCTTCCGTACCTGGGAGAGGTCTCGGGTTAGAGAGAGTTTCCTACCCCTCCCGTGGGGCCCGAGGCTTCTGCTTTGCCCTCTCCCTCAGTGGTGGTCTGGAGGGAGCTGAAAGGGTTCCTACCCAGCCCCGGTGGCGGCTGCCTTTCCACACCTGCCCCACAGCCAGTACGTCTTTGATTGTATCTTAAGTATGGGAGGGCTTCCTGCTCCTCCCCCAGCCCTTTAAGGCTTTGCTTTGGATGAAAAGAAGTCCAGGAAATGGGCAGAGTGTGTGCCTGTGTGCCACTGGGGCGGCCTCTCTTTGATTTCCTTCCCGGCCACAGTCCTTCTCAGGAACATCCAGCAGGAAAGAGCTTGCAAGGGATTGCTGACTCCCCTTGTGCCTAGAGCTTCCCAGCAGTCCTGCTAGCCGACACTTTTTAAGAATTCGTTAATACTTTAGCTGTTTTCTTTGGTGGCTTTTACTGCAGCATCTCTACCTTCTGTGATCTTCCGAAGCTGGAATAATTTGTCCCATCTTTCCTAGAGGAGCTTGTCACCCTTTGAAATCTGAATTCCCTGATTGCCTTATGACCACAGCCCTCTGACGGGCCTAAAACAAGTTATGATGTTGGTGGGTTATTGGTTGTGTTTTCTCATTGTTATGGTGGAGTCTGTGTTCTTGTGGCTTTCTACCTCTTAAACGGAAGCAAATACTTTATGTTGTGACCACCCAGTGGATTGGGGGCAGGGGAATAGAGCAGTATCCGGACAAGTTCTGATCCATAGGTACCTGCTGTTGTTGGGTGTTTGGACAGCATTATCACTTGGAATTTGGGACAGAAGCATAACCGGCTGATTTGTTGTTTGTTTTGTGTGCGTGTGGTTTTCATTAGAAAACTCCAGTATACTAGAACGAAGCCATCAACATGGGTCACATTCTGGAGGTTCTGATGAAAAGGACCGTTCAGAGTTGGCTGGTTACTGAGAAGGCACTGAGAGCCATTGTTGTACTTTTGGGGTGAAGATGCTCTTGGACCACTTTGGGGTAATTGAGGGGTTCTTCTACATAAACCTTGCACAGTTAGCTAATATCCCGACCGCTCCTAGGTAGCAAACTTACATGGCATAGTTTTTAAAAAAAAATTTTTTTTTCAAGGTTTATTTATTTTTGAGAGAGACAGAGCAGGAGCCGGAGAGGGGGAGAGGTAGAGAGAGGGAGACACAGAATCCGAAGCAGGCTCCAGGCACAGAGCTGTCAGCGCAGAGCCTGATGCGAGGCACGAACTCACAAACTGTGAGATCATGACCTGAGCTGAAGTCGGTCATTTAACTGACTGAGCTACCCAGGCGCCCCTACATGACATAGTTTTAAAACTGTTTATCTCCCTCACGGTCTATACCTAGTCTATATAGTCTATACTAAGCATAATGTGTGGGACACTGTGAGTCCTGTTTCTGCCTTGATGTCCCAGCTAGGAATGGATTTGCCTTCTTTTCCCTCAAATCCACATCCCCCATGTCTCACCTTTTAAAATTCTGTATACAAGATGTGATCATTCTTATTAAACGATGGCTTGGCACTTACAAGGTTTGGAGATTTCCATGAGGTACCTGTAGTCCCCATGTTGCCTTGGGCCTCTGAGGGTTGGTACCAGGTGGGTTCAGTCTTCCGGCAAGTGTGTGCCTGCCTCCTCTTTGACAGGCACCGTGCCGAAGGTGGGGACTTCGTGAGCAAAGCCGGATGTGTTCCCTCTCTCCCAGTTTCTGGAGAAGGACTGTCTTCTTCCTTGGAAACTTGGAGGTTAAGCTAGAAGGGACGTGTTAATGGCTGTACTTTTCAGTATAAAGTTCTGTCACTCCCATGTGATGTGTTTTTATTATTTCTGACTCTCTGATATGTTGGATTTCTTCACTGCCTTCAAGAATTGAGATGAGTGGAGTGTGACACTGGGGTCCCGTTCTGTCACTCCTCTTCCCCTTCCCCGCGTTCTCACTCCAAAACGGTGTGGAATGTATTCTAATGTAAGTGACAAAGACCCTGAGGGAACAGAACGGGTGGGAGTGTTGAGGACAGAGCCAACAGTTTCCAATTGTCTGTTCTGCACTAGTACCCAGTGAGGAGCTTTGTAAACATCATCGAATCTTTACGGCTTCCTGACCTAGGTGGTATGCTTTCTGTCTTACGGATGCAGAAAGACCGGAGGTTAAGTAACTTGAATTGTGCTCATAGCCATGGCTTTTCAACAGTGCTGCACTGGCTTCCTTTAAACACTGGTTATTGCTCATCCTGGTGGCTTTATGTTACTGAAAATCAAAGCAATTAATCACATTTAGCTGATGTATAAACCGAGGTAGCAATTTTAATTTGATACTTATGATAGTTTTAAGTGGGCCCAATTCCAGATCTGTAGGAACTTTGTAATTCTCAGGATTGGAAGCGTCGTAAGAACTTTGTAGTTCTTATGCTTTGAAATCTGCATGTTTTATAAAATTACGGAGGCATATGTATAATGAAGAAAGGTTAGATGGTTTGTCCGAGCTTACGTTGGTATGACCAATGCCTCTGTGACTTAACTCTTCCAACTGTGCAGCTCCCACGGCTTAAGTGACTGAGAAATTTGCATAGATGCTGAAGAGACCCTCATTTAACTTTTCGGGTAGTGATAAATGTGGCCCCTGTTTGGGGGGAAAAAAGGAAACCAAAACATAATAAGCATTTGCTTACTGAATGGGAGCATTGCCAGCATAGCTGAAAACTCCTTCCCCTCTGCTGACAAGTGGCTGATACTGAGTCCTGGAGGGGCCATAAATTATAATGCCTTCTAAATACTACAAGGTGTTACCGAGGTCCTGCAGAAATAATTAAGCCTGAGAAGTTCACTTATCCTCAGGCTGAGACACTTGAGCTATGATTATGTGCAAAGCTTGCTTCCTTTCCGAGTGAACTACAATTTGGTGGACAGGACGAGATGATTTGAGACATCTTAAATTAGAAGCTTTGTCCTATGGTTGTGCCTTTGGCTGGTGTGCTAGATGGATTTGTTACCGATCATTGTTTCCTATAAATCCCAAAGGCTACCGCCTCCACTGTGATTGAATGGGAACATAAAGCTTTGGAATGCTTACGTTTGAGTGTGGTTTAATTTGAGTGCGATTTAAAATGAAAGAATACATAATGGACTTGTTGGGGTAGAAAAGGAGGTGAATATTTAAGATGTGTGTGTTTTTGTGTGGGCTCATGCTTCTTAGTGAATTTTCACACCTTTCAGTTTCTTGAGAAAGGATCGTCTCCTAAAACTTAGTGTGGCTGGTACTCCTTATACTCTAGAACAGGGTGGGAAAAGTCCTGGGCTTGAGCTGTGACTCTACCACTTAACATCTTTGGATCTTGGTTTCCTCACATAGAAGAGGAAACTGCCACAGATAAGTGACATGCTGGTTGTAAACAGCAAATGAGATCATGCCTACCAAAGTGCTTTGCAGCAGGTCAGACATCCTCACACCTACAAAGAACTCATAGTCTAGCTGGGGAGAGAAAAGCTATCATCTGAAATAACAGGAAGACCATTCTAGAATAGAATATAGCAGAAACAACCTGTAAGGTAACGGCTATAAGTGCTGTGGGATTTCATGGTAAGGAGAGATTGTTGGTGTTTGGGGTGATCAGTGAAGGTTTCCCAGGGAAGATGGATTCTTTCAGGTCTCATAAAATGTAAATATTTTGACTGGATGATGGGCAGGACAGCAGTAACATGACTAAGCAGGAATGAAATTGGAGTGAGTAGGGTATATCTAAGAAGCAGTGGCAGGCAGCCAGCCAGCCACGAGGCTTACCCAGATGGCAGACTACAGGACAGCATAAGCCAGGTGCCCTTGGTAGCTAAACCTGTGTCAGCTTTTCTTTGAGTAACAGAAATTCTCTTTGTGAGGCTTTGCTTCATTCTTATACTTAGCGGAGAGAGTAGTCATCATATGCTTTCCTTAATTATTGGAGCACTTACTGGGAAACAGAACAAAAGTCAGCAGGTGTAGACTAGAAAGTATCTTTTTCTTCTACCTGTTTTAGTTGTATTTCGAATTCCTCTTGTCCCATTTTCAAATGTCCCCTCTCTTGCAGAACTCCTCATGGCCTCTGATTCTGAGTGGAATCACAAGTCTGAATGAAGCTGGACGGGTCACGTAGACCGGCGTCTTGCTTTCTTGGGGACTGAATCTGAACTCTGCTTGGACGAGAAAACTGTCTTCTTTCAAAAAGCCACATTGGGCTGTGACAGAGTAGCTAGTATTAGAGTAACCCTCCTCCTAGGAAAAGAAAAAGAAGTATCAAAGCTTATTAAAATCGATAGAGCAACAGTTGAGAGGCATTGGAGAGCCATCAGCACAGTCAGTTCTTGAGGGACTGTGGCTCCTGAAGGAAGGGACTCACGCTGGGTGGCATGTTCCCTTGAGCTTTTTCCCTGAGGGCACTTTCTAATTCACAGTCTGTACATCTGGAGTCTGAGCAGAAAGCAGCAGCCCCCTAGGGCCGAGAGGTTGGAATTAGGGGTACCCCAAAGTGTCGGGGACATGAAGGACAAAATCCCTGGAAGACGGGAACCGCAGGAAGTAAGCAAAAATTGGGCATGTAGCCTTCCCTTGAAGTGTTTGCCAACTCCTGAGGTGAGCAGAGCAAGACTGTAAGAATCCCTGCAGAAAGAAGCATCTGGGAGCCTGACAAGCTGTGCAAACATCCCAGCCGCCATATATAGTACTGGTGAGATGGAGCTTGGTATCCCAGGCTGCCAAGATACAGGGGACCTGGTGGACACTCCAGGCTTTACTTGAAGGCCCCAAAGGGCCCCACTACAAGAGAAAGGGAAAGCCAAGGAAAGTTAGCCCCAACAAAAGGTAAAGTCACCCACTGATTAAAGTGGGCTGACTGCCTTCGCTGTGCCCTCCAGAAGAAATGTTACACTCTTAGGAGGAAGATAATTTGGTACATCCAGAACCGCTACAGTTTTTAATACAGAATGTTTGGTGTCCAATAAAAAATTAAGAGGTACATTGGAAATGGAAACCAGATGACCAAAACGAAGAGTAAATACAGATAGTAGAAAGAGACCCACAGGTGATTCAGATGTTGGGGTTACCAATCAGGAACTATGCTCAATAAAATAAGAGAATTGCAACAAAGATATGAAATCTACTTTTTAAAAAGTCGAATGGAAATTCTGTAACTGAAAAACATATGAACTAAATGGAGAAGTGAATATATGGGTATGATAGCAGTATAGACACACACACACACACACACACACACACACAGGACAGAGGATTATTAGACCAGGAGAAAAATTAGCAGAAAATACCCAGATTGCAGCACAGAAAAGAGAATAAGAAACCTATGGGGCATGGTGAAGACATTTCTGTCCATGTATCTGGAGTCCTAGAAGAGAGTGATAGAACCAATATTTAAAGAAATATTGGCTAAGGTTTTTCTAAAACTGGTGAAAGACATCACACCACAGGGTGAAGAAGCTCTAACCTCAGTGGGGTTAATACCATGAGCCACACCTAGGTACATCATAGGCGAACTATTGTAAGCTGAAGACAGAGGGCAAAGTTTTGAAATAACACATGCTCTCAGACTATAGTGCGATCAAAGTAGAAGTCAGTAACAGAAAGATAAGTAGAAAATCCCAAAATGTTTGGAGATTAAACGGTATACTTCTAAAAAGTTCATTTTTTTTTACCTAAACTATAATGAAAATGACATACAATTTTGTAGGATGCATTTAAAATAATGCGTAGAGGTACATTTATAGCTTTAAATGCATATATTAGAAATGCATAGAAAGAAAGATTAAAATCAGCAATCTAAACTTCAATCTCAAGCTAAATGCAGGGCACCTGGGTGGCTCAGCCGGTTAAGCATCTGACTTCGTCTCTGGTCATGATCTCGCAGTCCGTGAGTTCAAGCCCCGCATCGGGCTCTTCTCTGACAGCTCGGAGCCTGGAGCCAGCTTCAGATTCTGTGTCTCCCTCTCTCTCTGTGCCCCTCCCCTGCTCGTGCTTGTGCTCTCTTTCTCTCTCTCCCAAAAATAAATATTTTAGGGGCGCCTGGGTGGCTCAGTCGGTTGAGCATCCGACTTCAGCTCAGGTCATGATCTCACAGCTCGTGAGTTCAAGCCCCGCGTCAGGCTCTGTGCTGACAGCTTGGAGCCTGGAGCCTGCTTCAGATTCTGTGCCTCCCTCTCTGTCTGCCCCAACCCACTTGCATTCTGTCTGTCTCTCAGAAATAAACATTTAAAAAAAAAATTTAAAAAAAAATAAATATTTTAAAAAATTTAAAAAAGAAGCTAAATGCAAGATGAATTAAAGTCCCCCCAAATAGAAGAAAGGGAATGAAAATAATAGCAGACAAGATAGAAAGATAAGAAAAAAAAAGTATGATAAAGAAAATCAGCAAAACCAAACATTTGTTTTTTGAAGAGATTAATAAAGTTGATAAACCTCTGGTAAGAGGAAATGCAAAGAGAAGACACAGATTATCAACACGAGGAATGAAAAGTGGTATATTACTGCAAATTCTACAATGCATTGAATAGATTTAGTGCAATAAATTTAACAACTTAGATGAACACATTTCTTGAAAAATACTACTTTTGAAGCTGACACTCATTAAAATACGCATAATCCTGTGTGGATGAAAGAGGACTAATCATGATTTAAAACCTTCACACACCAAAAAACACCTAGCCCAGATGGCTTTTAGGTGAATTCTTCTAAACCTTTCAAGAAAGAAATAATGCCAACCTTGCATTAAATTTCTCAGGGAATAGAAAAAGAAGGAACACTTTCAACATTTTATGAGGCCAGCATAACCTTGGCAGCAAAATCTGACTTAAATGTTCTAACTGTTGACAAAAGAAATCAGGCACAAGAGAATAAGTACTGTTTTGATTCCATTTGTATGAAGTTCAGTAGCAGGCACAATAGAAATCAGAATAATGATTACTCTCGGATGATTGAGAAAGTGCCTGGGAAGCATGAGGGAATCTTCTGGGGTTGCTGGAATGTTCTATACCTTTATATGGGTAGTAGTTATAAGAGTATGTACATACCTAAAAAATCATTGCATTGTAAACTTTAAGGTTTGTACACTTTATCTAAAAAAGGACTATAACTTGTTCTGCTATAATGTGTTGCTATCATCGGACATAGTTTGTCTTATATTCAGATTGAACCCAGTGTGCACTTCACTTGCTTACACTGTTTTGACTGTATTTGATAAACTATTCCAGCACTATTCTGCTGCAGCTGGCTTGAACAGCAGGGAACGTTTGCTGTAGGCTCTTTCCCTTTGGGAATAAGGGAATTACCCAGACCCAGAGGTGGCTGTGATGGGGCATCTAGTTCTTCACTCTGTCTCGCTTGCTTACTTAATTCAGTGTTGTTTTCTTTACAGGCACGGTGGTTCTGGGAAGCGTACTTCCAGTCAATTAAAGCCATTGCCCTGGCCACTCTGCAGATCATCAATGACCGCATATATCCATATGCTGCCCTCTCCTATGAAGAATGGAATGACCCCCCCACTGTGGTGAGTGAATTCCGCTGCTAACCATGTCAGCCATGGTCCAGATGTCAAGATGAGACAAAGAAAGACGTCCTGAGTTTGTAAAGATTATTTAAATTCTAGCTATCTAAGATGAGGCTGTGCTTGGGGTCTGACAAAGTCAGCTTAATTCTGAAATGATAACAAAAGTCAAAAATACAGAAGCAGCAGCTTCCAGTTTGTTTTCAATGTGGTTAGGAAGACGGTGTGCTTATTTATTGCAGAGGTAAATGGGGAGGCCTGGCTCTTGTTGGAAATCAAACGCTTCCCGATGACTTTTGCAGTTGTAGTGCGTAGAACTCTTGAAAAGATTCTATAGGCAGCATAATAATAATAGCTTATATTTTGAATGCTTAGTCTCTGCCAGGGACAGTGCTAAGTGCTTTGCATGGATGATTTCAATCAGCACTGCCATCACTGTGTGAGGAAAATAATCAGCAAACGCGATCTAGAGCCATTATGGATTGCCACAGTCAAAACTTGCTCACGATTGTCCTTTCAAAAGACTGTACCAATTAATACTTCTGCCGACAACATTTTGGTTATTTGGGCTCTCCCTGCCTTCCGTAACCCTGAATGCTTGAATCTGTGCTCATCTGCTAGGTAAAAAATGATCTTACATGTGTGTATTTTTCAAGTGGAAGGTTGATATCTCTGTTAGTTTCTCCCAGAATATAAATACAAATCCTGTTTGTATTTTGTTGGTCACATGGAATTTTTAGATTGTTTTAGGCATTTATTCATTCAGTAGGTATTTACTGAGTGGCCACTACCTTCTACCTTCTAAACAGTGTTCTTGGTACTTGAAGTGTATCAGTGAACAAAGCAGAGAAGATCCATGCCTTTGGGGAGCTTACACCGCAATGGGTCTTGCTATCTGGAAGCAAGATTTATCTTTCTAGTTGAATTTTAAAGTTTTCTTTAAAAAAATTTTTTTAAGTGTTTTATTTATTTTTGAGAGAGAGAGAGAGAGAGAGAGACAGAGACAGAGACAGAGTATGAGTGGGGAGGGGCAGAGAGAGAGGGAGACACAGAATCCAAAGCAGGCTCCAGGCTCTGAGCTGTCAGCCCAGAGCCCGACGCAGGGCTCGAACTCGTGAACCATGACATTGTGACCTGAGCTGAAGTCGGGTGCTTAACCAACTGAGCCACCCAGGCGCCCCAGAATTTTAAAGTTTTCTTTATATCAGTTCTTCACAATTCCTGATTAATTTTTTCTAATTTTACCTTTCTTATTCTCTATAAAGGAATACTTTCTGATATTATAGTTTCTAACTAGTTACCATTGTATGAAGACACATTATTGTTTTTTTATATAAATTTTGTTAAGTATTCTTTTACTGAGTTCTACAACTTTTTCACTTTTATTTAGTTGATTCTCTTGTTTTCTAAATCTGCAATCATATGTGCAAATGCTGACTTTCCCTCTTTTTCCCAATACTTAAACCTTTTATGGTTATTATTATTTTTTTTTTATCTAAATACGTTGGCTAGTACATTCAGCACAATGCTAATTGATGATCTGAGTGTTAAAAGAGAAAGGAGGTGTTATCTAGTCCGAGAAAGGGGGGATATTGGTCCCATGCAGAAGGAACAGCAGATCCAGAGGTTCAGAGGCGCTGGAGAACGTGTGGGTTCAAGGAGCTGCAAGGAGGTCAGTGTGGCAGGGCTGGCGGAGGCTCACGGGGGAGAGGCCAAAGACGAAGCCTGGAGAGGGCCCCAGTCACAGAACACCTCAAGTGTCATGGAGGTGTTGGCCTGTTATCTGTGGGTTATTTAAGCTGGGAAGTAGAGGGGGGGGGATTGTATTTTGGGTCAACCAGACATCAGTGTGGAGAACGGATCCCTCGCAGTGGGACGGGTCGAGAGCAGAGGCAGGGGCCTATTTAAGGCATCCAGGTGAGAATTAGTAGGGGGCAGTTTGAGGGACCACAGGAAGAACTGGCTATGCTAACTGGCTGGTGAGTGAGAGCAGTTAGGGAGAGTGAGGCATACGGGGTATTTTATCCAGATAGGGAGTGTGGGCACACGGAGGTTGCGGGCAAGCGTGCTGCTCGAGTCCAAACTCAGTCTGACTGCAGGGCCTTCCAGCCTGGCTCCAGCCTGCCTTTCCGGTTTTATTCCCTTCTGTTCCCCTTTAGGGAGTTCTGGGTTTCTGCCATCGCAACCTTGTTGTGTCCTTCTTGTCCTTCTTGTGTATGATCCGTGCTTTTCCTTCTTTGTGCCTTTGAGATGCCTTTCTCCACCATTACCTCCAAGTGTCCATATTTTATCCAAATTTCAGTGACCTGCTCATATACCTCTCCCTCCATGAGGTTTTCCTAGACCCCTTAAATAGAAAGTAATCTTTCCTCCTTGTAACTCTTAGAGCATATTTCCGTATTTCTTTCCTGCCTCTTAACACGCATAGAAGCATAATTTCCCGTAGAGTTTTAAGCTTCTTAACGGAATTTCTGAGTTATCTTGGTATTTCTTGTAATACCTAGGACAAGTTAATTCAGACAGGAGGCCCTTGATGTATATAAAGGAGGGAGGGAGGAAAGGAGGGACATTGGGATCCCAAGACATGAGCCATCTAGGACTTACTCACATGCTGATGTGACATACATTGTTTCATTTGACCTAAACCCTGTTGAGAAGATGGGAAAAGTGATATATTCTTTCCCTTCTATTAAGTGGACATAATGAATGTCACAACGCGTAATGACTTGGCTGGGGTCGTATAATTGGCAAGTTGCATAAACAAGTGAGAACCCAGGTCTTCTGATGATCTTGAATTGCTTATGGAGTTTTGTAGGTGCCAGGCCTCCTCTGGGCTGAAACATTTCTACTATTCCAACTCAATGGCATCAGCTTGAGACGAAGAATACCACCCTGTTCCTCTACAGGAGAATCATACAGGTGGGGTGTCATGACCCAACCAGAAGGTGTGGAAAGAGTGGGACTTTATTTCTGTACTTTTAATCTAAAACTCTAAGAAAAGTCCAATGAGAATAAATGGTTGGAATTTTGATTCTCTGTTTTTCATAAGACTGTTGGGCCAGGGGAAAGTAGTACATGAAAATTTGTAGTTTTGAAAGACTTGTGTTTTAATGGAGGACAAAATGGTCATAGTGCTGGACTATCAATTTGGGAAAGAATGTAAGTATAAAAAGCTTAAATCTGGATATGCAACTGGAAAATATGATCAATTTTTTTTTTTTTTTTACTTCTTAAACAGTTCTTTTTAGGGGAATTTAGTGCTCACCACATTTCTAGGAGCTCAGGTGATGAGAGCCCTGATTTAAAGCAGCGGGTTGTACATTTCTGCATTTTCAGCAAAGGCAACTGACAGGAGGTCTGAGTAGTACTGATTTATTTATAGCTAACTTTTCCCCTCCCCTTTGGAAATATTTAACCTACTCTAGATGTGATTTCTATGAGCCCAACCTGCAGGGGAGTCTCCTGTCTAGATTCCATCAAATTTACAATATCAGACACCACGAGGTGGGAGGAGGTGTGCATCTTGGTCAGTAAATCAAGGGATGGTCTGGTGTTTTCAAAGATACGCTGTCAGGGCCTCCAGCCAGCCATGCGCTGAACTTGCTCAGGCCAGAGAGGAAAGAGTGAGAGCAGAGTCCTGTTTTGCCAGATGTTACTGCCTTAGTTTAATGTAAACAACAACAACAACCACAACCACCTGTGTGTGTGTGTGTGTGTGTGTGTGAGAGATAAAGATAGCGAGGGGTGGCCTTGTAGAAACCAAGTGTTTCTGTCACCAGATGACACATTTGCCACTTTTATCTTTAGCTAGGTAGGAGGTACGTTATATTATCCACGTTGTGCCACACTCTCGAAACTTGAACAAGTTTGACAAAATAATTCTTGAGCATAACTTTAAAGCAGCAGATGTATCTGGTTTGGAGAGACTGGCACTTTGTTTTCATTCTCCTCCTTGGAAGGAATTTCTCACCAAGTTAAGCTTTCTTACGAGAGCACAACAAGTTTTATTTTACCAATAATTTTCCTAGCTCCTCATGGCAAGGCTGACTGTATTTCCCTGCCTTTTTGGTCTTTCCATATGCTTTTTCAATCTTTCTTCCCTTTTTTGCAGATATCAGCAAAACTTTATCATCTCCCCAAATGCTCCACACCTGCATCACTTGTAACATTAGTGTCATTTCTGGTCTTGCCTGTGGCAGGCCTCATCCGTACATCTGGGCCTCGCCTGTGGAGTGGAGGGGCGGGGTGGGGGGGTGGTGCTCCTCAGACACCCTCTCCTGCCTTAAGTCTGGTTTTTTGCCAAATGTGAGCATGTCTGGCAGACAGAGACCCGCAAGTGAGCATTCCATGTGCTCTGGGGACGCAGTCGGCCAACAACTGTGAATTTTGGGTTTCTGACATGTGTGACCAAAACCATATCCTCTCGGTGACAGTTTTTTAAAAATTCAAAATATTATGGCCCTCAAGTCATGTTCGAGAGTGCAATATTTTCCTAGGTCATGTTTCTACGACGTGACTTGAAAGACTGTACCTCACCTTTATCAGTAAGTCATAACCTTACTTACCCAGTCCCTTTAGACAGACACTTCGTGTTTTTCAAATTTGCCATCCTAGGAACCGCTAATAGAGAGACCGCAGGTTATCCCCTCTTCCGCACTGGCTCTACTGGCCCTAGAGCAGAAAGGAGAGCTAGCTACAGTCCCATGGCCTTTGACAAAAATTGATGAGAAAAATACGAAAATGACTTCAAGTGGATTATTGTATCCAGCGTAAGAGTGAGGTTGAAAAACAAGAGCTTTTTCCTGTGAAATCTAGCCAGAGGGGCGACTTAGCTGCGAGCAAGACTTCAGATGAGGATCATGTGCTTGGCTGGACTTCGACGAGCCTCGTGTCCGAGCCTCAGCAAGGGACCGGCAGAGGGGGGTTGTGCATCAGAGTCCTTGATTGGTACTTGTCGCCCTTGAGGAGCAGGAATCAGAGTTGTGGCTAAAAGATGGCAGAGCCTGCCGTCGCCCCGTAAGGCCTTAAGGAGGTGAGTGCAGTCTTTCTCCTAGAAAGCTTCTTCTAAAACACAGACTGCTGCCACTCTAGCCCAAGTGACAGATTGAGTAGGTCTGGGCGGGGTCCTGGAACTTGGCATCTCTAGCAAGTTTCCAGATGGTGTCAATATTGCTAGTCCAGGGACCCCACTTTAATGTGGAGTTGCCGCACTGTGTGTGTCCTGACTCACCCACTGGAGAGGAAGGCTCTCCCTGTCCTATCCAGTGCCTCCTCTGGACTCCTTGGGCCTGGATCCGAAGCATCCAGAGACAGTTCAGACTGCATCTATCTCAGCCACATGAAGTCGTCCGGGCTGGCCGCACTGAGATGTCCAGGCTGCAGCCCCCACTCACCAATGTTGTGGTTGTACGAGCAGTTGAAAATATCTCTCCGCTATTAACGCTACCAAGCAGTAAATCACTCTGCAGGCTGAAGAAGCGCCAGCTCACATGCATGAAACAGAACTCTGAGTTGAAGAGATATGATGTTAACAGTCTGTTTAACTCTGCTCAATGCCCTTGAACTTCCAGGTTGTGGAATGTTTCTCTGGAATTTGAAAGCCTACCCTGCCCCCAGGAGGCCTCCTTGGCTTATTCTCCCCCTCCTTCCTCCCACTGCCTAGATATGGACTAAAGTATGTATGGAATTTAGAAATTTAAGCTTGAATTTTTAAGTACACGTAGGTTTTTTGAAGTCTTGTTTTTAGAGGTATCACATTTGTAGGATCACAGTTGCACAAGGGGTCCAGTACACTGCTAGGAATTCAAACCTTCCCGTGTGTAGACTTTGCCACTGAGCTGTTTCGTATCTGTAGTGACTTCCATGGAAACAAGCTAGAAAGTCTCAGATCATCAGTAGCCAGGGAATAAAGAAAGCCGAGTTAGGTCTGTGATGGACAGATGCATAAGGCCCCGAGAGCTTAATCTGGGGCGCCAAGCAAAGAACTTGACTGATGGTCAGGTAAAGATGGGAAAGATGAGGTCACAAGCCGGATCCAGACGGAGAGGATGTGTAAGCAATCTGAGGAGATGAGCCTGGGGATGTGGCTAAGATGATTGTGTCAGTTAGGTCTTTTGCATGAACACCCTAGATCCTTCCTAAGAGAGGCTTGTATACCCGTGGAGCACGCACCTGGGTGGCAGCCGCAGTGGTGGTGGTGGGTGAATCGACTCACACCGTTTCCCTGGATGCAGTCCTACCTCCATTGCCTTCGTAGAGTGCATTTTTCTGGCTCTTGCTTTCATGAATCCAAACCTGACTGCTTCTTTACATCACACAGCTGGTAGGAGGGCGGTGACTAGAATGGTTTTTCAGAGTGCGTGGAAGCTTGATCTGACAGCGGATTAAGAACATACTGAATGTTTTGGCACAGTCATCCTTGGCACATGTCCTAGCGATCAGTTATTAGCACAGATTCCCTTTCCCCTTTTTGGGGGGCCACTTTAGTTCTCTCTTGATGTCTGCTTAAATGATTCAGCAGCAGAAGTTACCAGGAAACTAGAGTTGCTGGGTATTATAACATCAGGATAATGATTTTGTTTTGTTTTGTTTTCATTTCTACTATCCTTTGGTAGTTACATGCCTCCCAATTAATGAATATTTGAGTGTCATTTCTTAATAAGTGGGTTGTTACAGCTGCAGAGTAGAAAAATTTCCCCATTGCTTGAATGAGAGGTTGATTGTTGATGTTTGGTTTTCTTTTTTTTTATCTCAACTATATTTCTTTACTTTTTTTTTTTCTTACTTTTAAATTCAAGTTAGTTAACATATAGTGTATTATTGGTTTCAGGAGTAGAATTTACTGATTCATCACTTACATATAACCCCATTGCCCATCAGGCATTTAGCCCATCCCCCCACCCACCTGCCCTCCAGCAACCCTCAGTTTGTTCTCTGTATTTAAGTGCCTCTCATGGTTTGCCTCCCTGTTTTTATCTTATTTTTCCTTCCCTTGCCCTGTGTTCATCTGTTTCTTAAATTCGACATACGAGTGAAATCATATATTTGTCTTCTTTTTTTACTTATGTCGCTTAGCATAATACACTGTAGTGCCATCCACGTTGTTGTAAATGGCAAGATTTCATTCTTTTTGATTACTGAGGAATATTCCATTATACATATTCCATTATACACACATACCATATCGTTATCCATTCATCAGTTGATGGACATTTGGGCTCTTTCCATGATTTGGCTATTTTTGATGGCACTGCTGTAAATATTGGGGTGCACGTGCCCCTCCGAATCAGCGTTTTTGTATCCTTTGGATAGATGCCTAGTAGTGCAATTGCTGAGACATAGGGTAGTTCTATTTTTAACTTTTTGAGGAGCCTCCATACTGTTTTCCAGAGTGGCTGCACCAGTTTGCACTGCCACCAACATGTATGGTTTAAAAATTAAAATAGTAAAATAAAGCATATAACTAAAATTGAGGCAACTCAGTTTGTCCCAAGGGGCAACTGCTCTCAACTCTCAGCTTTCCTCTGGGATTTAATCTTTCTATCTCCCTCAAAATGCTTACAGTGCTGTTTTTTTTTAATTTCTCAATCATAGACATTATATTCTTACTACCTGTGGGTCAGGACTTCGTCTCTTGTTCTCTCCTCTTTCTTCACACATTTAACTTTTCCCATCTTACCACTAGGGCTTTATCACCATTTTTCATTAAAGTAGTATTTATTGTATGCAGTATTAGGACTATATAAATACTGTTTTTAATTTTTTTTTAAACGTTTATTTATTTTTAAGACAGAGACAGAGTATGAACGGGGGAGGGTCAGAGAGAGAGGGAGACACAGAATCTACAACAGGCTCCGGGCTCTGAGCGGTCAGCACAGAGCCCGACGCGGGGCTCGAACTCACGGACCGTGAGATCATGACCTGAGCCGAAGTCGGGCGCTTAACCGACTGAGCCACCCAGGCACCCCATAAATACTGTTTTTAACTGAACCAAGAGTAAACCATGATTATGCTTTTTTTCGTGTACAACTTTTTATTTTCCAGGAAGTTAATAACTGCCTCTTTTTTTTCTCCTCCTAGTTTTATTATTTTTATTTTTTATTTTATTTTTTATTTTTTATTACATTTATTCATTTTTGAGAGACAAAAAGAGACAGAGCACAAGTGGGGGAGGGGCAGAGAGAGAGGGAGACACAGAATCCCAAGCAGGCTCCAGGCTCAGGGCTGTCAGCACAGAGCCCAATGTGGGGCTTGAACTCAAAAACCGCGAGATCATGACCTGAGCTGAAGCTGGACACTTAACCAACTGAGCCACCCAGGTGCCCCTCCTCTTAGTTTTAAATGTTCCTATCACTAATTGATTTTTTACTCAGTTCTCCAACAAAAGAGGAAAATGGTCAAGCATAAAAAAATTTTTCTTACTTTTTTTTTCCTTTCCGTTTGTCTCCTTCTTTCTTATTTTCTTTTTTTTTTCTCTCTCTGCCTTCCTCCCACCCCCTCCCTTTTCTCCTATAGTGATTCATCTTAAGCTTCAGTCTGGATTGATTGCTCCTGGAGTTTCCTGTGCAGCAGTCATTCTAAATTTTAAGTTCACTATGATTCTGGGAATTTGTTTTTTTCTCTCCTTTGTTGGATTCTTTATTTCCAAGGTCTAACATCTTCCTCTTTTTTTTTTTTTTTTTTTTTTTTGGTTTATTTTTTCCAACAGTTTCTGGAAGAGGAGAGACCATTGGGAGATAAATTTGCATGTCTGAAAGTGTATTTATTCTATTTCACATTTGATTAATAATTGGACTGTTGTGGACTTCTGGTTGAGGTGGGTTTTCTTCTGAATTTTGAAAGGATGGTTCCATTGTCCTCGAAGTTTCCCATTTTAATTTCAGAAAGTGAGATGTCATTCTAATTCCTGATCCTTTTATGTGACATTTTTATCCTGGGAAATTCTGTGTTCTCCAATTTTATGATATGCCTTGGTATGAGTGGTTTTTTTGTTCAGTGGACACTGATTTGGGCTCTTTTAATTGGAAATTCATGTCCAATTCTGAGAAATTTTTGTTTTGTGTTTTATATGTCCAATTCTTTTCTTCCCATGTTTTCCTCTTTTTTCTCTTTATGGAACTTCTGTTACCTAAATGATGAATATGTTAGATTGAGCCTTGTTTTCCTCATCATTTCTGTTCTGTTTATCATCTCTTTTTATTTCAATGATCTTTTTGTTTTAGTTTCTTAGATATTTTCTCAATTTTATCTTCTAACCTTTCTTTTGATTTTTAAAATTTTGTTCGCTTTTAATTTCTAAGTTTTTCTTGATTTCTAATTAATCTTTTTCTGTAGCTTCCTATTGTTACAAGGATACAGTACTTTCTTCTCTGAAGATACTGTGATTTTGTTTGTTTCTTAGCTCCTTGTATTGTTTGTGTCCTTTGAATTCCTCTTTCAGTTCTTTGTTTTTTTTTTTAAATATGAAATTTATTGTCAAATTGGTTTCCATACAACACCCAGTGCTCATCCCAACAGGTGCCCTACTTGATACCCATCACCCACCCTCCCCTCCCTCCCACCCCCCCATCAACCCTCAGATTGTTCTCAGGTTTTAAGAGTCTCTTATGGTTTGGCTCCCTCCCTCTCTAACTTTTTTTTTTCCCTCCCACCCCCCGCCCCACCATGGTCTCCTGTTAAGTTTCTCAGGATCCACATAAGAGTGAAAACATATATAGTATTCCATTGTGTATATAAGCCACAATTTCTTTATCCATTCATCAGTTGATGGACATTTAGGCTCTTTATAATTTGGCTATTGTTAAAAGTGCTGCTGTAAACATTGGGGTACAAGTGCCCCTATGCATTATCCCTTGGGTAAATTCCTAGCAGTGCTATTGCTGGGTCATAGGCTAGATCTATTTTTAACTTTTTGAGGAACCTCCACACTGTTTTCCAGAGCAGCTGCACCAGTTTGCATTCCCACCAACAGTGCAAGAGGGTTCCCATTTCTCCACATCCTCTCCAGCATCTATAGTCTCCTGATTTGTTCATTTTAGCTGCTCTGACTGGCGTGAGGTGGTATCTCAGTGTGGTTTTGATTTGTATTTCCCTGATGAGGAGTGACGTTGAGCATCTTTTCATGTGCCTGTTGGCCATCTGGATGTCTTCTTTAGGGAAGTGTCTATTCATCTTTTCTGCCCATTTCTTTACTGGATTATTTGTTTTTTGGGTGTGGAGTTTGGTGAGTTCTTTATAGATTTTGGATACTAGCCCTTTGTCCGATAGGTCACTTGCAAATATCTTTTTCCATTCCGTTGGATCCTAAACCAGACAGAGACCCAGCAAAAAAGAGAACTACAGGCCAATATCCCTGATGAATATGGATGCAAAAATTCTCAATAAAATACTAGCAAATCAAATTCAACAGCATATAAAAAGAATTATTCACCATGATCAAGTGGGATTCATTCCTGGGCTGCAAGGCTGGTTCAACATTCACAAATTAATCAATGTGATACATCACATTAATAAAAAAGAAAAGAACCATATGATCCTGTCAATCGATGCAGAAAAAGCATTTGACAAAATCAGCATCCTTTCTCAATAAAAACCCTCAAGAAAGTCGGGATAGAAGGGACATACTTAAACATCATAAAAGACATTTATGAAAAGCCCACAGCTAATATCATCCTCAATGGGGAAAAACAGAACTTTCCCCCTAAGATCAGGAACACGACAGGGATGTCCACTCTTACCGCTATTGTTTAACATAGTGTTGGAAGTTCTAGCATCAGCAATGAGACAACAAAAGGAAATCAAAGGCATCAAAATTGGCAAAGATGAAGTCAAGCTTTCACTTTTTGCAGATGACGTGATATTATACATGGAAAACCCGATAGACTTCACCAAAAGTCTACTAGAACTGATACATGAATTCAGCAAAGTCGCAGGATACAAAATCAGTGTACAGAAATCAGTTGCATTCTTATACACTAATAATGAAACAACAGAAAGACAAATAAAGAAACTGATCCCATTCACAACTGCACCAGGAATCATAAAATACCTAGGAATAAACCTAACCAAAGATGTACAAGATCTGTATGCTGAAAACTATAGAAAGCTTATGAAGGAAATTGAAGAAGATATAAAGAAATGGAAAAGCATTCCGTGCTCATGGATTGGAAGAATAAATATTGTTAAAATGTCAATACTACCCAAAGCAGTCTACACATTCAATGCAATCCCAATCAAAATTGCACCAGCATTCTTCTCGAAGCTAGAACAAGCAATCCTAAAGTTTGTATGGAACCACAAAAGACTCCAAATAGCCAAAGTAATATTGAAGAAGAAAACCAAAGTGGGAGGCATCACAATCCCAGACTTTAGCCTCTACTACGAAGCTGTAATCATCAAGACAGCATGGTATTGGCACAAAAACAGACACATAGACCAATGGAATAGATAGAGACTCCAGAACTGGACCCACAAAAGTATGGCCAACTAATCTTTGACAAAGCAGGAAAGAATATCCAATGGAAAAAAGACAGTCTTTTTAACAAATGATGCTGGGAGAACTGGACAGCAGCATGCAGAAGAATGAAACTAGACCACTTTTTTACACCATTCACAAAAATAAACTCACAAGGGATAAAGGACCTGAATGTGAGAGAGGAAACCATCAAAACCCTAGAGGAGAAAGCAGGAAAAAACCTCTCTGACTTCAGCCGCAGCAATTTCTTACTTGACACATCTCCAAAGGCAAGGGAATTAAAAGCAAAAATGAACTGTTGGTACCTCATGAAGATAAAAAGCTTCTGCACAGCAAAGGAAACAACCAACAAAACTAAAAGGCAACCAACGGAATGGGAAAAGATATTTGCAAATGTTTTTTATCTTTCATATTAGAAACTTTCTTCAAATACCTGATGTTTTCAGCAGTCTTCTTTTAAGGGTGAGATTCCAAAAGCTGATCGGAAGCTTTGTGTACATGTATAAGGCTTATTAACTGGTGGGCTTTACTTAGGTTAAGAGTTTGAGGACGCAATTGGTTGCCCAAATGTCAGTATTCATGTGTTATTTCTGTTGAATTCATTCATTGATCCAGAGAATAATCCTTCTGCCTTTGGGGGTGGGAAAGGATATATAATGTTTGGGCTGTAAATGTTTGGGGAGCTGAATGGGGGATGGGGGGAAGGAGAGTTTCTCATTCTTCATTTTATAGATAATCACTTAATTCATAGTTTTCAGTGTGGTGCCTTGCCCTGCCTTCCATGCCTGGGGTCTCTGTGGACTCTCTCAAATTCATTTTCTCCAGAGAATAAACTTCCCTTCTCCTGCAAAGGTGGTGGGGGGGTGGGCGTAGGGTTCGGGAAGGGAGGACTGGGAGAGTATTGGCCTGCCTTTGCCTCTTAGTTTAAGTGATCTTGGAACCAATGTTCCTTATGTCTGTTTTCAGAGTCCCTTCTTCCTGGACAGTGGAAAGTTTACCCTTTTTTTTTGCTTTGCTTGGTAGTTTGTGTTGCTCTATCTGCTTTTTGTTTGCTTGCTTAAACAGCCCTAAAATTCTCTATATTTTTTACTGAATTTTTTATTTTGACATAATTTCAAACTTAAAGTTCCAGAAATAGTACAGTCTCTGTACATGCTACACCATACTTGTCAAATGTTAATATTTTACTATATGCTTTTTTTCCTGTGTATATACATTTATATATTTATATATATTTTAACTGAGCCATTTGAAAGTTGCAGATGCAAGCCACCTTTACTCCTGAATACTTCTCGTATAGAATCACAGTGCAGTTATCGAAGTCATCTGAAATAGACATTGATATAATATTTTTACTTAATCTATAGACCTTATTTAGATTTTGCCATTTTTCCTAAATGTCCATTTTATAGCAAAAGAGAATTCCAGACCATGCATTACATGCATATATTAGTTGTCATGTCTCTTTCATCTCCTTACTCTAGAACAATTTCTCAGTCTTTGCCTTGCATGACATTGATGTGATTTAAGAGAACATGTCAGTTATTTTGTAAGATGTCTCTTGATTTGGCTTTGTCTGATAATTTTTGTATCAACTTATGCATTCAATTTAAAATTGTTGAAATTCAAATTATGCATTTTTTTTATAGGAATACTACAAAAGTAATGTGTTCTCAGTACATCATGATGGTGGACACGTTATGTCAGTTTGTCCCGTGACAAGTGACGCTAACTTCAATCACAGGTTTTGGCTAGATTTCTCTAATGTCACATTACTGTTTTGTTCTTACTGTGTCTTGTGGGGAAATGCTTTGAGACCATGTAAATATCCTGCTGCTTCTCAAGCGTTGCAGGCTGGTTGTAGCTCCCACTGGTGACTTCTTGCCTGCATCACTTGTTAAAATGGTTGCTAAATGGTGACTCTAATTCCCATTCTCTATCAGCTTTTGAGAGTGTTTTTGTTTTTGTTTTTTGTTTTCCTTTGACCTGAGAGTTCATGTCTTTAATCAGTTTTGGAAAATTCTCCATTGTTTTCTCTCTGAATATTACATATCTGTCATTTTCATGAATCTTTCCTTTTCCTGTTAAATGTATGTCAGACCTCCTTCATCCTGTTGTTATGTCTCTCGGGGTTTTTTTTTTCCCTCACGTTTCCACATTCTTATCTCTTTGTACTGCACTCTGGATAATTTTTTCACATTGATTTTGCTATTCCCTTCAGCTGTGACTAATTTTTCACCCATCCATATGAGATTTAAATTTCAGTGTTATTTTTAGAAACTCTAATTATTTTTCAAGTCTGCCTGGTCTTTTTTTCAGTGTCTTTTTTACAAGATATGTTTATAATTCCTTCTTTTATATCTTTAATTATTTGAGATACTTTATATTTTCCAATTGTCCAATTTTTCAATTTCTTACAGGGTCTGCTCCTATCGTTGGTCTGCTGCCTTTTGCTCTTGTTGCATTGTTTCCTTATATGTGTTATGATTTTGGAATGTGTGTTCACTTATTTTTTAATGTTTATTTTGAGAGAGAGAGAGAGAGACAGAATGCAAGCCAGGGAGGGACAGAGAGAGAGAGAGACAGAATGCAAGCCAGGGAGGGACAGAGAGAGAGAGAGAGAGAGAGGGAGAGAGAGAGAATGCAAGCCAGGGAGGGACAGAGAGAGAGAGAGAGAGAGAGAGAGAGAGAGAGAGAGAGACAGAATGCAAGCCAGGGAGGGACAGAGAGAGAGAGAGAGAGAGAGAGAGAGAGAGAGAGAGAGAGAATGCAAGCCAGGGAGGGACAGAGAGAGAGAGAGAGAGAGAGAGAGACAGAATGCAAGCCAGGGAGGGACAGAGAGAGAGAGAGAGAGAGAGAGAGAGAGAGAGAGAGAGAATGCAAGCCAGGGAGGGACAGAGAGAGAGAGAGAGAGAGAGAGAATGCAAGCCAGGGAGGGACAGAGAGAGAGAGAGAGAGAGAGAGAGAGAGACAGAATGCAAGCCAGGGAGGGAGGGAGGGAGGGAGGGAGAGAGAGAGAGAGAGAGAGAGAGAGAGAGAGAGAATGAATGCAAGCCAGGGAGAGAGAGAGAGAGAGAGAGAGAGAGAGAGACAGAATGCAAGCCAGGGAGGGACAGAGAGAGAGAGAGAGAGAGAGAATGCAAGCCAGGGAGGGACAGAGAGACAGAGAGAGAGAGAGAGAGAGAGAGAATGCAAGCCAGGGAGGGACAGAGAGAGAGAGAGAGAGAGAGAGAGAGAGAATGCAAGCCAGGGAGGGACAGAGAGAGAGAGAGAGAGAGAGAGAGAGAGAGAGAGAGAGGGAGAGGGAGAGGGAATCCCAAGTAGACTCCATGCTGTCGGCACAGCAGAACCCAATGCGAGGCTCAATCTCACAACTGTGAGGATATGACCTGAGCTAAAATCAAGAGCCAGATGCTTGACCAACTGAGCCACCCAGGCACCCTCTGAGTTCATCTTCAGTAAGGTTTTCTGTGGTAGTCTTTGCCACCTAGGCTAAGGGGATGTCACTCTAGAGGGTTGGTTTGTTCTTGTTTGTTTGTCTGTTTTGGTTTCTGCTGGCTATTCCAGAGGTATCCTGGAGATAAATCAGTTTTTTACATTAATTTCTCAGTAGGAGGTTTCCATACGACAGGTACAGATTTCGTTTAAACTCCAAACCTGTATGAGGGCTGGCCTCTGTTAAAGCACCCCAACCTAAACTCAGGTTTTTTTTTTAATTAAAAAAATTTTTGTTTTAATGTTTATTTTTGAGAGACAGAGCATGAGCAGGGGAGGGGCAGAGAGAGAGGGAGACACAGAATCCCAAACAGACTCCAGGCTCTGAGCTGTCAGCACAGAGTCTGATGCAGGGCTCGAACCCACAGACCACAAAATCATGACCTGAGCCCAAGTCAGACACTTAACTGACTGAGCCACCCAGGCACACTGCCCGCCCCCCTGCAATTTTTTTTAATGTTTATTTATTTTTGAGAGAGAGAGAGAGAAACAAGTGGGGATAGGTCAGAGAGAGAGAGGGAGACACAGAATCGGAAGGCTCCAGGCTCCAAGTTGTCAGTACAGACCCCTATGTGGGGCTTGAGCCCACAAACCCTGAGATCATGAGCTGAGCTGAAGTCAGACTGAGCCACCCAGATGCCCCCAAAAAGAAGTGTTTTTTATTTCCTCTATCTACTAGGGAATGACCTTCTGGGCCACCTTTTTGTTGATTGTGCAGGCCTTGAGGGATTCTGCCTTTGTGTGTCTGTCCCGCTTCTAGTTCCCTCACTTCCTGTGCCCAAAGACATCGTCCCTCTGCCAGCATGGACATTACATCCGAAGTCACTAAGCCCAGCAACTACCTCTGCCCTCCACAGCGTGCCGGAGTGCCAACCACCCCCTGTGCTCTCAACCCCCAAGTGCGGCTTTTTCTTCATTTTTGGTGCCTGGGACTTCCACTTCCTGTGACCTCAGCTAGGCATTTAAAAGGAGTTTTGTTATATTTTATCCTGCATTTCCGTGTATCGTTTAGCAAGAGACTTCATCTGTGTCGCCTCCCAAAACATGTTGAATTCTTGTCCACTGTTGTCGCCTTGCCTGTTCTTTCTGCCTTTGTAGGTTCATGCCTTTTCTTTTTCCAGGAGGAAGCGGAGATAAAACAGAGTAGACAAAACATATGCCTTATTGGAATTCCAGAGAAATGAAGAATTAAGAAATGACTGCATTTTAGAGGTTGCTCTTTCCACATTGTATCAACTTTACTGGTGGCATTATACTCCTGTCAGCTCAGAACCACACAAGGCTTTGGTTTTCTTGCTCGTAACTGTGTTGGTGTTTTGTGCTTAGATGCCACAAGGTGTAACTCTTTTTCAGGAGTTTCTGTTTACTCCGCCAGTGAAGTCTTCCTCCGTACCATAGCTGGCCTCTTATAGCCAGTGGGCTCAGCAAACCTTTTTATGCCTGGGCCAGAGAATGAACTTCTCTTTCCAACTGTCGGAATATTTCAAGTGCAGGATAGTCAGACGAAATCCTGAATTTGTTTTACCTCTCGCGAGAAGTAGCTGTTTCGGCTGCCATTAACATTCTTGAAACACTTTGGATTGTAGATCAACTTTGTTTATTTGCATCAAATAAATCACTAGTGTTTTCATTAAAACATGTCTTCTAAGTGTTTTCAGTACACTTCTTAAGTAACCGATCTGCGGATGGTAATTATGTTCTAAAAATAATCCAGATCTTGTGAACTATGTCAAGTAGGTGAACTGTTATTTTTAATATATCAAAGTATGAACCAACAAAATCAATGATGTGTTATTTTTGCCCCATTTAATTGATTAGACAGTGTCTTAAACTATCTTACCATAGATATATTTAGCGAAATTTATTACTTGCAGACTGATATAATCATGAATTATTAAAAGCATCAGCATATGGAACCCACTCTTCCCTCATTCCAAATTCTTTTAATATGGCTTATGTTGAGCCATTTAACTGGCTTCTATCCATCCCACCGATGGAAGCTGCAGCCAGATGAGGATTCTTATAAATGATTGGCTTCCTTTCCAAGCAAAAGGAGGATGAAATGTCAGCTTTTTCCTCCACTACCTGAAAAGCAATCAGTGGCAACCTTTCCTGGCCTTCTTGACAGTAGTTTGGCTCTATAGAAGAGGGTGGGCATTTAGCCAAATGTGAATTTCAGTGCTATATCAGGAAAAAAGTAGCTAAAACTCAGATAATAGCTGGAATTTGCAGGGAGGCATTCAGATGGGTCTAACCTGTGAGTCTTCAGTAAGCTAACCATAGCTCAGAAATTCCTGAAGTGCGCATTTTAATCCCTTCTTTCCTAGCGATGAGCTGAGTGACCAGAGGTTACCTACCAAATCTGTCTTCCCGGCTGTGTGCGCTCCTCTGTAGGACTGGGTTTAGGGGTACCAACAGCTTCAGAATAGTGTAGCATGGTGACTGATTACCGACGACAAATCAAGACCACTGAAAAGGACTCCAAGGAATCAAACCTTGGAGTTCAAGACCATTTATTAACTCGAACTTATGCTTTGAAATTTGTTATCCTTATCTGTAAAATGGGGATATTATTTATTTCACAGGATTATTATGAAATCTTAAATAGTATATGTGGAAGCATTTTGTAAGTGGTGTGGGACTATAAAAAGTAAAGTGTTGTTAACATAAGGCTGCTAGTATAATGCTTTATCACATGGAACAAATTTTAAAATTGTGAAGGACACTGGTGGGGAAACACTGAAATTCACAGGACGGTGTTTTTTTGTTTTTTCTTTTTGTTTTTTGTACCCATATAGGCTCTATTATGTTTTTTCTGTTGTTTAATCCTTACAACTCCAAGAGTTAACATTCTGTTAGCTCTGTTCTTACAGACGAAGAAAGTGAGACTTACTTAAGATCTACCTCTCCATCATTCTGTCTTACAAAAGAGGAAATGGAGACTAAAGAAGATTCTCAGTCCATCATTCCATCTATTATAATATACTACTATATTTTCATAACTGTTTTTATCTTGCACACAAACTTGGCCCCCAAATTAAATAGGAAACACAATAGCAAATAATTAGATTGACAGTGTAAATAGAGACAGACTTCCGTCACTGGCGTTATGATGGATTAGATATGCTCTATGACCCTCCCAACTGAACAAGTAAAATACTGAATGAAATATCATAAAGCAGTTTTAGCGTATTGCTAAGCTGGCATGAAAGTAAGGTATTTGTTGACTCACTAAACAAAATGAGGCTGGGTATCCTGGTAGGTGATTGGGAACCAGAGCCAGCTTTGCGTGGACGTTTTTGTAATTTGATGACCTGGGGCTTCTGCTATGAAGAATGGGGCAGGGAAGCAGGATGGACAGCCTGTGGCCTATGTAAGTTGGGGAATCTAGAAAGAACTTCCTGGAGAATCCAGGAAATCAAAAGACTATATTTTCAGTTAAAGGGGAAAAGAAGTAGGTCTGTAATGATCCTGCTGTTGAGAACTACAGTTTTAAGCCACCTTCACATGGTTCGTGGTCCGAATTCATACAATAGGTGTCATCCAAATACACTTTCAGAGAATTTCGTTGGAAGTGGCCCTGAATTGGTAGGGACCAGCAGAAGTAGACAAACCCACTCTTGAGTAATTCATCTTCAATCTGGGTCTCAATTCTTACAAATAAAGTATCTCAGGAAAATCACAGTTACA
Source organism: Acinonyx jubatus (assembly GCF_027475565.1). NCBI lineage: Eukaryota > Metazoa > Chordata > Mammalia > Carnivora > Felidae > Acinonyx > Acinonyx jubatus. The sequence goes on along the minus strand of NC_069390.1, from coordinate 18,564,373 downwards.
ACCCACAAGACCATAAAGAAATAAGGCAATATCATGACTGAGAACCAGCAGAAATTCACCTTCAAGGACTCTGATTATGGGATTAGATTATTAGATTCAAAGAAATTGTTGAGGGGCGCCTGAGTGGCTGAGTTGGTTAAGCGTCCGACTTCAGGTGGTGATCTCTTGGTTTATGAATTTGAGCCCCTCATCAGGCTCTACGCTGACAGCTCGGAGCCTGGAGCCTGCTTTGGATTCTGTCTCTCTGTCTCTCTGTCTCTCTCTCTGCCCCTCCCCCACTCATGCTCTTTCTCTCAAAAATAAATATTAAAAAAATTAAAAAAAAAAAAAAAAAAGAAATTGTTGAGATACAACCCAAAGAGACCGAAAAGTGAAGTGATGTGGAGAGTGGAGGATGTCTAATCAAGAGTTCTAGAAGGAGAAGAGAGGAAGGGTGGAAAGAGGCCCTCTGAAAGGATAATGGCTGAGAACTTTCCGTTATTGTTGAATTCCAGACTTCAGATTCAGGAAGACCTATATATAAATCACGAAGCAGGTGAAACCACAGTACACCAAAGAAAAAGAGAAGACCTTAAGCTCGTCTGACAGTAGAAATTCCTTGCCCCACGCTCCTGTGACCCTGGGTTAGTCTCTCAGAGAGTCGCCCAAGCCTGTTCTTCTGGTACACTCAAATGCGGTTAGACTCATTCCAGCTCCACCATAGAAAACGTATTCGGGAGCAAATTGCCCTAAGGAAGTTCTAGGGATGCTAAGTTGATAATTTACTACCTCCCTTACTTAAGTCTGCCGCACTAAGGGGATTTCTGACCTTTGATTTTCTTCATCTTTCGTGTGTCTGTTTACCGTGGAGTCAGTGAGATTGTAGCCATCTGTGTTACCTTGTGTTTGTGCACAATCAGTTGTTTTTTGTGGGTGGAATGAATTAAAGGTAGGACGCAGCAAGTAGACTTCAGACCTGTCGCCGAATTTTTTCTCCCTTGATCTAAGAGAGCCGGCCCGAAGACCGCGCTAGGTCTCTGTGCTTGTCTGGTTTCCTGAGGCAGCGCATGCCCAGTGGAGTGTGTGCCGCCAGTTGTTGGGGCTGCAGAGGTTTACTGGTTAAGGTAACATGGGCCACATTACTGATTGCCCCTTTCAAATCTCCCAGTAACCATTAACATAAATATCATCTCACCATTTGGGACAGGGGACACCACCCTTATGCACGTTAGTAATGTGATGCTAATGCTTAACCCTTTCCTGGCTCTGTTCGCTTCTGAGGCCTTGCTCTGTATCCTTTAGTAGGAGGTCTCTGTGAACCTCGAGGTGAAATGGAAGGGTTAACTCCTTTTGGTTTTGCCCTTTGACCACTTCAGGATGAGAGGCATGATGAAATACTTTTCAAAATCTTCAGTGGAAACACATCATGCATAATTGGAGCAAAAAAGAATAAATCAAAGCTTTTCCCCCCTTTTAGTCTGGTAATTCATAATTGAAACCACATTGAGGTAGGGGCTGATAACTTCAAAACAAGCAGGGAAACTGCCCTTTCTGTCAAGGTAGGGATAGGTAAGGCTCCTCATTACCAAGGGCTCAAAAGCTTCTGTATAACAAGCCTGTCCTCTCCTCCCTTCCTTTCTTTGAATTCTCACTCTTCTGCTCAGCCAGATACCTTCAGTTAAATCAAATCTGGGTTCACTCCAATGTGCTTAGTTCTCTTCTTGTCACATGAATTTATACGTGGTGACATTTAAGAAAAATTTCTGATATGGTGAGTAATAGGAATTAAATTTTGAATCATCCTGCTTCAAGGTTGATTTCTTCTGTCTGGAATTTGGTTGGTTTAGGTTGAAAGAGTCCTTTAGTTAGTAACGGCATGTGGTTTTCCTTGCTCTTGATTTTATAATCCTCCGGTAGTGGCAGCAAGAACATTTCAGAATGGTTAGCAGAGGCCATGTACTTGCTCCCTGCCTTCCTCTGCTTTCTGTATGGTAGGTAACCATGGCTAGAATGGTTTTGGCTAGGCTCATGTCGGGCTACCGTGACCTTTCAACTAAAAAAAAAAAAAAAAAAAAAAGGCAAAACGAGATTGCAGGAGAGGTCCAGACAACTTTCCTTGTATGAGATTGCCAAAGGCACACCTAATTTGAGTTTGAATTTCTTTCTTGAAGGGGAAAACCCCTTTGCACTGAAGGGTGACCCTATGCGTCTCTTTCAGGCATCCTGAAACCCGAGCCCACGACTCTCTCTTGCAGGTTGGTCTGCTCACTGCTCACTCACCAGGGCTTTCCAGAATAAGCAGTATGAAAGAACTTTTCCTCAGCTGGTCTTGTGACCTGGCAGTTTTTGTAGCTATTATGGATTACTTTTATGTGATTGCAGTTTAACAATCTGGATTTCTTATTGAAGCTTCTAGAATGAATGGCTGTTGTGGGAGTGAAAGTGAAGTTTGGGAGGAGGGGCGGGAGATGGCCAAGGTATTCTGGCCACATGCCAGTACTCTGCCACAGTGATACATACCTCTCCTCTTGGCTTCTCCTCCCATCTCTGAGTAAACGGTTTCATGGGGGAGATTTGAAGGCGGTGTCGATAGCCCAGATTCTGGCGGTGCCGCTGCGGTAGGTGGGCTTTGCCTTTTCTTCAGGTCACTGTTGCTGGGTGCCTGGTTCCATGCCCTGTCCTGCCATGATGGAGATTTAATCAGGCAACAGAGTTAATTGCCAGCGTTGTTTGCCTTTTCCCTGGCAGAAGTCAGAGTCTTGAGTAAATTATGGAGGTTTAAATTTGCTTGATTTCCTGCAGAAAGTGGGGTCAAGAGGTCCCAGACTGTAGACACTCTCTCTGGTCAGCCAGCAGGGGGTCAGTTCTTAAGGGTATTTCAGAGGAGACTGAATGCCATTCTTGAAATGTCCTTCTCCACCAGTTTTTTTCTCTGGGGGTTAGTTTGTTGACCTTACCCCAGTGGAGCGGAGGGTCTATGTGAAGGCACACACCCCAATTAAAGCCGCCTTTCTCCACGCTGTCCTTGTGCTCCAAAGGCAAATGGGATTATGTTTGAGGAGGAAAAAAGCGATTGGCACAGAAGCCTAGTTGTAGAGCAGCATTTCCTATTTCTGACCTTTTGAAAAAGAACATAAAGGGAGCCATGTTTCCTTCTCAGGAAAACAATACTCAGGAAAAGAAAGTTTTGAAAGACATCAACAGAAAGCTAATCATGTGACTTAAAAGACCCTTCCATCATTCCAGGCTTCTGGTGCCATGGCGTTGGCCTGCCCGGCCGGTCCCTCTCGTTTCCGCTCTCCTCCCTTGTCTCCCTGTCTTGTTTGCTACTCAGTTTGCCAGCACGCACCTGCTTACCCTTGACGACGACGACGACGCAGCAGTCCCCTCCTCGTCTCTTCCAGGGAGGCAGAGGCCACTGTATCGGCCTTCACGTTCCCTGCTGCCCCGGACTTGAATACCTTGTGTTGGTACTTGTTATTTTACCTAGCCGTCTTCCCCACCAGATTATGAGCATGTCAAGGGGAAGGCCTTGGTTTCTCTTGGCATCTGTAACCTTCTTCTAGGAATACGGGATGTGCTCAGGAAATGTTGACTGAATGAATGAGCATCAGAAATACTATCGGTAGGAACAATCGCTGAACTGCTATCCCCAGTATTTGGGCAGGTTGGAAGAATACGGGTAGGGAGAGCCACACGTTTTTGTGTTTGTTTTAAACTACAGTTCATGGAGCTCTATGCTGAGCCCTCTGCTCAGAGCTTCTGTGCATCATCTCTCTTAGTCATCATTGCCCTAGGAGATGGTACCATCATGGTCCCCATTTTACAGAAGAGGAAATTCATACAGGAGTAGCTTCATGCATCACAAAACTAGTAAATGGCAGGACCTAGATTCAGACTCTCTGCTAAATATCCTTATCCTACACTTCTTTGGAATATTTGGTACAATAAGATTCTTGGTAAGTGCTTTCAAATGAATGAACTAGGTTGGAAATTACTTTAGAACTCATGATGTCATGCATTTGAGTGTATATCAACTCTTCACATCCAGACATGAAGAGGACAGAAAGAACATCACCTGGGCCCTGTGGATTTAATGGAATTTAATTTAATCTTACTCATTTTTATTTATTTATTTTTTTGTATTAATGGACTTTTTTGGAAGGGCACCTGGGTGGCTCAGATGGTTAAGCATTTGACTTTGGTTCAGGTCAGTTTGTGAGTTTGAGCCCCATATCCAGCTCTGTGCTCTCAGCACAGTGCCCACGTTGGATCCTCTGTCCCTCTCTCTGTCTGCCCCTCCCCGATCCATGCTATCTCTCTCTCTCTCAAAAATAAACATTAAAAAAAAAAAAGAATCAGTAACAAACAAATGTTTAATGTTTATTTTTGAGAGAGACAGAGAGAGAGAGAGAGACAGAAAGAGAGCATGTACACGAGCAGGCGAGGGGCAGAGAGAGAGGGAGAGAAAGAATCCCAAGCAGGCTCTGCACCTTCTGTGTAGAGCCTGAGGCAGGGCTTGATCTAATGAACCATAAGATCATGACCTGAGCTGAAATCAAGAGTTGGCTGCTTAACTGACTGAGCGGCCCAGGTACCCCAACTTACTCATTTTTAAACAGGTTTTCATTGGGTAACGCTAGGCACTATGCTAGGCGCTAGGTGTTAAAACAGGTATGGTTCTTGCTTTCATGGAGCTTTCAAGGTAAAATATAAAGAGTAGGAAGGAAAAGAGGAAACTGTGAAAATAAAAACAGTATATTTGGAGAAGGAGTAGAGGTAGAGAATCTGGATAAACTAGGACCCTAGAGCATGATAAGGTCAAGGTACAGAGGAAGAAGGATTTCATCTAGACTTCTTGCTGGAAGAGACTTGACAATTGCCATCCCACTTTCAAGACATGTGTAAAGTAAAGCCCAGAGAAATTACTACTCCCACAGGGTCAACCATTGGTTACCATTCATCGCATGCTTGCATGTGTGAGGTACTTTACATATATTAAATATTTACTTTTATTAACAGCCTCTTGGTTAAGAAATGCTAATTAAGAAATGTAAATAATTAACATTGTTAGAAATTATTACTCTTATTATTTCTCATAGCTGGAGAAGTAGTAGTATTATCACAATTATGGAAACTGAGGTGCAAGAGAGGTTAAGTACTTTGCCCTGGTCACACTGCTGCTAAGTGAAAGAATCTAGATTCCTATTAAGGACACACAGTTCCCAAACTGACCCCAAACATGTCAACTCAGGTTTTGAAGTCACCTGCCTCATATAACCCTGGCGGTATATCCTACAGTAAAGCACCGAGCCCGTATCCCAGTAAATACATGCTCGGCCGCTTCTGGGTTAGGTCTGTGCTCATCTCGAGATCTGTATTTCATGGGGAAGTGTTGGTAAGATTTCAGTCCCTATTCTGCTCCTTGGTGTGCTGTCTCCCCTTTAGGCTGCCTCTTCTTTTCTTTTCTTTTTTTTTTTTTTTAATGTTTATTTATTCTTGAGAGAGAGACAGAGCGTGAGAGGCGGAGGGGCAGAGAGAGAAGGAGTCACAGAATCTGAAGCAGGCTCCAGGCTCTGAGCGGTCAGCACAGAGCCCGACGCGGGGCTCGAACTCACGGACCGTGAGATCATGACCTGAGCTGAAGTCGGACGCTTAACCGACTGAGCCACCCAGGCGCCCCTAGGCTGCCTCTTCTGCTTCCGCCTTCTCAAGCCTTACCTGGTGTGCAAGTGAGTAGTGTGGAAAAGTAGAACACCAAGACAAGTTACGGTCGGGTCCTACCCACCCCCTTGCCCGCCTCTCCTCCTCCCCTTCCACCGCCCTCCACTTCCCAAATGGAGCTGGCCAAGGGGATGAGACCCGATCTGTCGTCTTGCCAGAGACTCTGGTTCCTTCTCGTGGCAGTGCCTTGAAATCAGAGCTGTGATGCCCTTCGGGGGTGCCTCAGTTTAAATTCCAAGGGATTCGTTTTCCGAAACCAAGCTTCGCATCTCTCAGGGAACTTTCCTCTCCTTTTAATGTCATACAGGCGTTCGAGTGTGCTAGCATTCCCCACTTCTCCCAAGAACAGACCTCATTTTGTTGGGGTTTTAATAGTTTTTCCTTCTGTGTTAGAGATGTATTTACCTTTTTTAATTTATGTGTTTCCTCTGTGTCAGTGTTACGTATTTATTCCACGTACCTTTGGAAATCGTAGAGTTTGGGGTGGGCTCTTGCCCACATGTGATTATCAAGGATAAAGAACTTCCAGCATTTTTGTCTCAGAGAAGAGTTAGAAGTAATAAACTCTGGTGCTCCCCACAGTTCCATTTTCTAGAGTCTATAAAATGGTGATGCCTGCCTTGGACTCGGAGGAGGAGGGCATGGGGAAGGGCCATGAACCTCCACCATCCAGTGTTCTGGAGCTAGACAGCTTACACATTGTGTAACCTTGAGCACCTAGCATCATCCCCTCCCCTCCCCTCCCTTCCCCTCCCTCCCTCCCTCCTTCCTTCCTTCCTTCCTTCCTTCCTTCCTTCCTTCCTTCCTTCCTTCCTTCCTTCCTCTCTCTCTCTCTCTCTCTTTCTTTCTTTCTTTCTTTCTTTCTTTCTTTCTTTCTTTCTTTCTTTCTTTCTTTCTTTCTGGTAAAGCAAATGATTAGACATCATTCACTATTTTTAATCTTATAGTTTCATCATGTGCAAAATAAGAATAACTGTGTCTACCAGGGGGTTGTTGTGAGTGAAACTCAAGTGAGATAACACGTGTAAAGCCCAGTGCCTAACGCTTAGTAAATACTCGGTAAATCTTTCATCACACATTACATTATTTTACACCCTTCTTCAAAAAATCTGTTTTTCTGCCTTTTCCATTTAAAGGGGTGCTTTTCAGGCGTAAGAGAGTATTGTGTTGGTAGGAGTAAATGAGTGGGTTGGGATGGTGATGGCAGAGAGGCCATGCACCTTCAGGATTAGTTGTGACTTAAGCATAAGGCTACTTACTGACCAGTTTCCATAAAAGTCAGGAGGATAAAAGAATAAGATTTGGGGTCAAAAAGTAAAAGGGGTTCCTACAAATGTGATGAGATGCTAGGGTACCAGTGCTAAAGTCCAGGCACCTTCCTAAGACTGCAGCTTAATGTCAGAGCATGAGGTCATAGACACAGAAAGTCCACATTGAGCAGATAGCCTTTCCTATTGTGTCTCGTGGCTGTGAAATCTAATTATGGCCTGTTGTGGACGTTCTGGCTTTAATATCCTGATTACATTAGGACTCCTGGAATCCCATTCAGTCTCTGTGAGTTCCCATCCCATGTGTATTCCATGTGTTTGTGTACACTTCCTGTCCCACACTGTTACATCTGGCAAACAGCTGTTGTCCTCTACGTGGTGATGGGTGTCCATCAGTGATAAGGATGAGGTTGAAGGGGAACCTTGGGAATGCCAGAGTAGGAGAGACGCTAGGGAAACGTGTAAACGGCCAGAATAACAGATAGGACATTTCATGTTCAGCCACCTTCTGGCAGAGATGAAGTCTGGTCCTGGACTTTTCACATAATATGAATGTGAATGTAATTAATGCCACTGAACTGTACCCTTAAAAATGGTTAAAATGCTGATTTCATGTTATGTTTGACCATGGTTTAAAAAAATTAATGTACCAAAAACCATTTTATGCTTTAAATGAGTGGATTGTATATTATACGAATTGTATCTCACAAAAGCTGTTTAAAAATACAAAGTTGTTTTAACAATCTTATTATCAGTACAAAAATATTTTTGCTTATATTACTGTATCAAAAGTTACTTAATGTTTTAATGGTAGCAAAGAATTTGAATTTCCGTCAGTACTTTTTAAACCTTATTTTGAGAAAATTTCAAAACTACAGAGAAATTGAAAGAATTATACAGTGAACCCATGCCTAGAACTCCTTGCCAGGATTTATGCATTTTATGTATTCACACTCTTTATTCCCAGTGTCAGAAGTGATGTGCTTTGATATATTTTGTTTTGCTTTTTTTTTTTTTTTTTTTTCAAATTCAGTGTGCTAATTACTTCTTGGGCCCTTTCAATTTGAAAACTCATGTCTCTTCTACTGTTCTGAGAACTTATTTCTTTGGTAATTTTGTTTGTTCTGTATTCTGTGTTTTCTTTTTCAGGAACCTGTTAGATGGATGTTGGACCTCCTGGATTTTCTCATCTTTTTTGTCCTGTTTTTTATCTCTGCCTTTTTGGTTCACTAGATTGGAATATGTTGCCTTTTTCTTTCAATCCTGCTTTTAAAAAAAATTAAGCTATATTTTTAACGTTCAAGTATTCTTTCCTGTTCTTTGATAGATCTTTTTAAATAAAAATAGCAATTTATTCTTATTTCATGGATGAAAAATTCTCTTCCTGAGGATATAATTTATTGATGTTGTTTTAATATCCTTCTGCTTTTCTATTGTCTCTGTTTCCCCTGAGTTCCTGCTTTTCTATTCGTTCATTTGGTTTCTGTCATTATGCGGAAGATATTGTTGAAACGGCTGTGATCCTAGGATCTGTTCATAATTACCAGGGAATCACTGAAAACCTGACCGGAAGGAAGCTCTGTGTGTGAGGGCAAGCCTACTTCCTGGAGGGCTGTGAGGTGGTAGAGGGGCAAGTGGGCTCCATGGCCGCCAGCGTTTGGGGAGCTGGAGAGCAAGAAGGCTCTGGGGCTCATCACTCAGAACGTAGACTGGCACCTGCATTTTCCTTCCAAAGGTGTCCACATTTCCATACCCAGAGCTTCAGTTCCCCAGAGAATATACCTCCCTCCCCCTGCAGGGGTGGGCAAGAAGAGGAGTCTTCTGGCTGAGTGGCTGGGTGAAGGGAAGTTTTGTGGATCTGGGTCTTTTTTTGCTCCTTACACATATTTTTAACCAGTCTTCCTGTTTTCAGCCCTGCCCCTCCTCTTACCCCACGAGGTTCCTGCTGAACTCCGTTCTGAGCCTTCGGGGGCTGAGCAGTTTGGACTGGTTTGCCTTCGTGGGCCCGCCTCGGTGTAGGCACTTCGCTTCCACTCTCATTCTCCTGCCCCGTTACCACTTCACCCTTCCAGTCTTTCAGAAACCCGTCCCTGCTGCTCATCAGCTGTGGTGGCCTCTCTCATTTCACTGTCGTCGTCCATTTCTATTTCCGATCTACGGTCACTTTAGTGGACTTGAGGAGAGAATGGAGATAATGCACGTATTTCATCTGCTGGGTTTAACTAGCAGTCTCTTCTGGGCTACAGACATTCTCTGCTCCTGTTTTAGTGGCATCAGAGCTAAAGTTAATTAAAGAGAGTCCGTACAAAAGCTCTTGGGCTGGTCATGGTGACGGCCACCCAATCTCCCACGTCCTAGCCTGCTGACAGCAGTGGCAAAGAGATCAGCCCCATGGTTACTAGACCCTTCGCTGACTCCTATTCATCTGTTCTCTTGCAGAAGCGGGGCAGTGTGAGCAACCCACTCTTCCTCCCACTGATTCCACCACAGTCCCAAGGTTTTACCGCCATCGTCCTCACCTACGACCGAGTGGAGAGCCTCTTCCGGGTCATCACTGAAGTGTCCAAGGTGCCCAGTCTGTCCAAGCTGCTCGTTGTCTGGAATAATCAGAATAAAAATCCCCCGGAAGGTAAAAAGGGTGGGAAGGTGCTGTGTTCAGGAACGGCCTGCTTTGGGTGTTGGCGCGCCTCCCAGCCGGGTCAGTTTGGGACTGGCCATATTATTTGCATCCTTAGGCTTGCATGAAGTTTCCTGCTTTGTCAACAGTAATGCCATTTCTGAGGCAGCATGACCCCAGTTTAGTCAGCCATCTCATTCTTGTTCTGGGGTGGCCCAGCTCACTGTGCGCCCAGGGTGTGAGCTGCAGCCACGAGGGTCTGAGAGCTTAGGAATCAGTGGGATCAAAGGCCAGCAGCCTTGGGAAAACAGACCTCAGCTTCCCTCGGCCATCTCAGCTGATTTGTTTACATGAAAGCTCAGTTTAAAAGGCATTAGTTTTCTCCTTCCTTATCTCGGCTCTGATACTGTGCTTTCCTTAAAAAAAAAAAAAAAAAAAAAAAAAAAAGATGGCCTCACTTCCAACTGGGCAAGTCAGCAGAGCATGCCGTCTCCAGGCTTCGAATCAGTTCCTTAAAGTGAGTGCGCACTACGGTCCCCAGGCGGTTCATCGCTAATCGCTTTGTCCCTTGCCTTGGCCACCGTGTGAGCTGCTGGCTGGCGCTGGCAGCTAGGGTTGAGGACTGTTTGATTAATTGGATTTCTTTTTCATTCAGGAGGCACAGAGTATGTTCCACCTGCATTTAGTTTCTCATTCAGTCTGTCTATTACTGATCCTAATCCCAGGCACTTCAAAGCTCCTGCCCTTTATAGCCTATTAAAGCCAGGAAGTTTCTGATGGATTAGAGCAAGGAATGAGTTTGAAGTTTGTAATGTGCACCACTATCACTGATAAGGTCTAGTTTATTGCCTGACAGTAGTATCTGCACTTTTTATGGCTATTCTCTTTTAATTGGGAATACTGAAGTCAGGATAGTCAACCCTGGAAACTGCCCCCGGTAGATCTATAGTTTAGGCTGGAAGAAGAACATTTACTGTCTGTGAGGCAAATCAGAAATTACCCCCAAGAAAATTCTTTAGTACCTCCTGAGACATTTAAGAAATGTTCCTTAGTGGGATTTTTGTTCTCTGAGAGAATCCTACACTTTCTCTCTAGATTTAGGGAGCCGTGGTTTAAGTAAACAAAATGTCTACTTTAAATGACGCTCCCATTTTACGCTCCAAAGAACAGTGCCTTTTCTTATTAAGTACATCTTTTTATGCCAAGTCCGTTTTCCTCCCAACAACCAGTTTCCTGGATTTTTGTTTGTTTCATTTATTTGACTCTCAAGAAAGGGGTAGAAGGAAAAGGGAGGAGAGGGGAGGAGGAAGAACTGGGCAGGAGGAAGGGAAAGGCAGAGGGAAACGGGAGCTGTGCAGGGAGGGGCATGGAGAGGGCCCAGCCCGGTGCCTCACCTGGAGGTGGGGGGGGGGGGAGGTGAGCCGGCCGGCACTGTTGTGCTGCTCCTTGGTCTGGCACGAGTCCTGTTTTGAGAAGGAAGGCTGTGGGTCCCTGCTCGGATCTGCGGTAGCTCACTGCATCCTGCCACGTTCACCCTCCTGCGCCTGCCCCCGCGCACGCAGGCCGCCGGCTTTCAGAGGGAGCCCCCGCCCGCCCGGATAGGCACAGGTGCAGATCCTGGAGCTAAATGCAAAGGAGGCTTCTCCTTCCTTAGACACCTTGGTCAGGCACTTTGCGCTCCAGGGGAATGGTTTCTTGTGAGTGCGAGTCCCTCGCAGACCGTGAGAAGGGAGGAACCGTTCTCTGCCCTCCTAGTCGAAGCCCTCGCCTCGCCCTGGTTTGACGGAAAGCAGTAACACAAACCTAGAGGTTTTGGAGCTGGGTGTTCAGTCTTAATTTTGGGGAGACCTTGCTAACATGTGGTTAATTTTATGACCAGGAGCTTAGTTTATTTTTGTAATGTTTTGGCTCCAGGGAAGAGAGCGAGCCCTCAACCGATGAGGCCCCAAATTTGACACGTTTAGAGACTGAACCAGCTTTTTTTTCCCTCGCAGTGGTTTTTAGGTCTCCACTCAGGCTCTGGCGATGTGGTTGTTTGGGGAGAGCGTGAACCATGTTTAATCTTCTGTGGGGTGTTTGTTCAGTTGGTAAATGAGGCTGTCAGCTCTGGTCCTCATGCCAGCAAAGCCATCTGAGTCTGCATGTATGGCATTAGTAACATATATATCTTTTATAAAGCAAGTCCAAGGCTTTGAAATATTAGAGGCGAAAATGATGTTTTTCACTTTCTCTACGTTTACTAAAATAAATATTGCGGTGAACATGTCTGCTGCTGGGAGGGTTAATGTAGGCAGAAATCCACCACCCCCCCCCCAGCTCCCCCCACCACTTTTTTTTTTTTCACTCTCCAACACAACCAAATACTTTTTGCTTTTTGGTTACATTTAAGCCTAAATTGCTGGTTTGAAGTTTAAGTAAATACTTAGACTAGGCAATAGAAATTTCCAGTGAGCTTTCGTCACATCGGTTTCGAGCTCTGTCAGAAAAAAAAGGCAAGCCACTGCCTTCGTCCTCCCCAGCTCTTCAGTTTCCAAACTTGATGGATATAGAGGTTGTTTGGCTTGGCCCCTGGCCTCCGTGTGAAGGAAGCTCTTACATTGTACATCTCAGACAGGTTTAACTCAGCCTTCTGTTTTAGCTGATTTCAGTGTTAAATTTGAATTGACCTCAGGAGCTCCTTGGCTTCAGATTGTGACTTTGATAGTTGTTAGCAGGCGGGCTGGGCTGAGTGTGTTGGGATGGTCAACCCAGAGGAGGCAACAGAGAAGTAGAAGTCACAGCCAGCCACCTTGCATTTGTGCTGAATTCTGGGACTGTGGGGAATTAACATCATGGGGACCAGCTGGACACCGGCAGCTTGAGCACTCCAGAAGTGAGCTCAAGGTTTGTATGGAGATAATCTGACCATTTGTTTTATGGGTCTGTGGTTGTGTTTGTGACAGTGTTGGCCAGGATGGGCTTGGGGTCATCTTCAGTCAACCTGAGCATTTTATAGTACCTTTGCCAAGATGGAGGGAAAATTCTCTTTGCTCACATCTTTCTTGGCATCCAACATGGAGAAAACCATTAATCAGTACACATTTAAAAAAAACCCTCAACACAAGGAGTTCTTTTTCTCCTTAGAGCTAGACTAAAGCTCCTAACTGTGAAGTTATCAGGTCACCTGGCTCAGCTGTTTGTTTTTCATAAATTCAGCAATGTGCTTGGAAAACCCTTGTTTTTCAGACTACTTTGTGTAAATGGAAGGTGACATTTTTATTTTGCCAGCTGCAGATTCACAGGATGAGACATAAGGTACATTATTTTGAATTCATTTAGAATTTAGAAGGAGTACAGAAAAAGAGACCCCATTTGGGCTCAGCAATGGAATTGGAGCCTGAAGGTCTCTGACTATGCTTTACTGTGTCCTTCTGCATCCTAAGGGGCCTCCCGACAGCCGTGTGTCTACACCTCTTCAGATTGTCAGGGGAGAAGTGAAAGTTTGTGAGACTTTACAAGAACCCAGTTACAAAGATGAAAAAGATACAATGTTTTTATAACCACGTATTATGTACCTTTTAAATCCCAGGAGCAGGCACTGTGCCAGGTGCTTTACACATATTATCTCTAGTCCTTAGGACAAACCTGCAAGGAAGCTGTTCTTATTCCCATTTTACAAAAATGAAACTCCCGATGAGACGTGTGATTTGCCCGAATCACAAAACTGCAAATGGCAGAGCCAGAAATAAACACGTGTCTCTGTGGATGCGAAGCTCATGCCCTTTGCACAAAGCCCCACTGTATCTATTTGGATTACCATTTAGTAGTAAGCAAACCATCACGCTTTGTCTGTTCTCTGATTTGGGATTATGTAGACGAACTAGGTCCTTGTCAGGGACTCAAAAGAGAGACAAGAGTAAGTCTGTTCTTTTGAAAATACTAATGGAAAGGGGAGAAAAAGTTCTTCTTTCTCACCCATATTTTTCTCTCCTACCTTGAGCTTCTGTCCTAATTTTTTAAACAATCAAAATCCCATGTCAGAATTATCTACTTTAAGGGCAGGGGGTAATTTATAATGTTTATTTTTGGTGCTGCCCTCCACAGAAGGAATGCTGAAGCCTGGGTGAATGGTAGTTCCTTTTCTTGGAGGCCCATTTTACTTGAAAATGTGAAAGCGAGAAACTGGGAGTTCTGTTGGGAGGCCTGTCTGTGGTAATGATGGTGCATAGACAGTGACTGTTGAGGTGGAGACTGCTCTTGCCCTGGCTGACTTTTGGCTACCGAGGTGTGACTCGGAACAGGGAAGGGTAGTCCCGTGTCCATCTTCACCTCCTTGGCCCATATCATCCTCCTTGGCCCTGCATCGTTCCCTAAAACTTCCCCATCAAAGACTTTACAAGGGCAGGGACAAGTTAGTTCCCTATGGATATTGTCTCAAGTAATTCTTTGGCTATGTAGGTGATATATGTGGAAAGCTGTCTGTGCTTCGAACATGCTGTGCACATTCACCAAGTGGAAGTCCAAATCCCGTGCAGGGTAGAACCCAAGCAGCTAGCCTGTTGTCTATACACACTGCAGAAAGAGGAGCTGTTTGTTACTTTGTGTTCTTTTGCTTCATTTCTGTGTTCCATTGTCTCAGCTCTAGAGGATTAATAATGGCAGGGATCCTATTTATTTAAAAGTGGATATGGGGGCACCTGGGTGGCCCAGTTGGTTAAGTGTCCAACTCTTGATTTCAGCTCAGGTCATGATCTCACCGTTTGTGAGTTCGAGCCTCACATGGGGCTCTGTGCTGACCGTGTGGAGCCTGCTTGGAATTCTCCCTCTCTCTCTGCCCCTACCTGGCTCACGCTGTCTCTGTCTCTGTCTGTCTTTCTCTCTCTCTCTCTCAGTAAATACATACATACATATATACATACATACATACATACATACATACATAAAAGTGGATATGGAAGGTACAAGCTGGGTGATGCCACTGGATTTTCAGAATAATGTATCAGATCTAACATATACCACTTTGCCACCCCTAAGGTTCAAAAGAAGTCCTTTGGTTCTATAAATAGACACATATGTTCAAAGGAAGGCACAGCTAACATTTACTGGATATCTGCCATGTGCCAGGCGCTGTGCTGCTAAGTGCTTTCGTGTTCATTCTCACAGTCAGTGATGGGAAGATAGTGTTATTATTCTGTCTTCGTAGTTGAAGACACAGGTTAAACACGATTGATTTGTTTAGGATCACATGACTAGTAAGGAGTACACCTGGGATTTGAAGTTCTTCCCAAAGACTGTTCGTTCGTTCTTTTTCTTTCTTTCTTCCTTTCTTTCTTTCTTTCTTTCTTTCTTTCTTTCTTTCTTTCTTTCTCTCTCTCTCTCTCTCTCTCTCTCTCTCTCTCTCTCTCTCTCTCTTTCTCTCTTATTTAGAGAGAAAGTGAGTGTGAGTGGGGGAGCCACAGAGAGAGAGAGAGAGAATCCCAGGCAGGCTCCAAGTGAATGCAGGGTTTGTTCCCATGACCCTGGCTGGCATCATGACCGGGGCTGAAATCAAGAGTTAGATGCTTAACTGACTGAGTCACCCAGGCACCCCCAGAGACTGTTCTTTCTATGATATATTACTGTCTTATGTGATCCCGGACCTTAGAGACATCTTGTTTGGTTTCTCATATGATGTCGAGTAGAAACCTGACCTAAATTAGTACATTTCAAGTAAAAGGGTGCATTGAACTGCTGAAGGCATGTCACTGTATCTAAAACAGTTTCTACCATCAGAAGATTCCTACCTATTTTGAATCTAAATCCGTTTCCCTGCAACTTTCACCCAGCTACCGGTCATGGTTCTAACTTTAGAGGCCATGGAGAACAATTCCCCTTTCATCTGATAACCCTCCTGATAGCCTAATGTATTGGTCAAGGCCAACACAGAAGACCGAAACCACCAGTAACCTGAACAGGAAAAGTTTAATATAAAGAATCATTAACCAGTAACGGGTGATTGGTGACTAAGAAGTAAAAACCGTAAAGACAACAGGAGCCCCTTCCCCAGCTAGATGTGAGATTCAGACCTTGTTGGAGAGTGTGTGACAATACGTAGCCCACGGCATGGTGAAGTGTGCGGGGGTCGCAGGCTCAGTCTGGTGACCGGGAAACCTACCGCTCCCCTTCAGTACCCACGGGATTCAATGGGAAGCTACCCAGAGCGTGTTCTTGAACTTACTAGGAAACTGTTGAGGGCTTCAGTGAGCTCCCGTGGAACCACCCATGGCGAGGGACCCTCAGCTGCATTGCTCTTGGGGGTCTCTGCAGAACCTGTTGTGAAGGGGCCCCTTAGAGGTGCCGCTTACACTTGGTGGGGAGACATGCGGCTGCCTGTCTGTCTTCTGGCCAAGGACCGAAGGAGCAAGAAGTTAAAGCGGCACACTGAAACCTAGAAGAAAAGCCCCCTTCCCTCCCAAGGGTCCCTCCAGCACCCTCCACAGACAAAGCCTAGAAGTGAGCTAGTTGGCAAAAGGGAAATGTATACGGGATCTAGTTCCAGTATGAGAAACAGGGCAATGAAGGGTGGCATTGGAGCTGAGGGGCAGTACGCTGACAGCTGGCACAGTTGGTTTCTTTAAACATTCCATAGAAATCCTGGATTCATGTGCCTGCACTGCCCGTGTCACTCCTCCCAGACTGTTTTCCAGGTTGTTGGAACTTTCTCCGTATTTTGACACCCCAATCTGAACACAAAAGCTCTCGAAGTGTGGTCCAGGGGCCTGGACATCCATGAGAATCTTGCAGGGGGTGTGGGAGGTTGAAATTATGTTCATAATAATACTAAGTCACCTTCATTTCCCACTCTTTATTCTTTCACAAGGTGACAGAGGAGTTTTTCAGAGGCTACGTAACATGGGATAACATCAATCTAGTGGCTAGTGGAATGTGTGCTTGTGTATTCTTGTGTTTTAAAATTTCCTCAGTTTTCATTTCTCATACAAATAAATAGTGTGTGTGTGTGTGTGTGTGTGTGTGTGTGTGTGTGTGTATCCCATATAAGGAAAACTTCTTTGGGGTTCTCCACGATATATATATTTATTTATAATATAAATTATTGTCAAGTGAGCTAACATACATTGTATACACTGTGCTCTGGGCTTCAGGAGCAGATTCCCATGATTCATCACTTACATACAACACCCACTGCTCATCCCAACAATGTGCCCTCCTCCATGCCCATCCCCCACATCCCCCTCTCCCCCACACCCACCCCAGGGTTCTCAACAATTTTTAAGAGCCTATAGGAATCCTGACACCAGAAAGTTTGAGACTCAGTGGTCTAGTAGGTGGGGCTATAACCTCTTATATTTTAGACGTTATGATTCATGTTTTATAAGGATTTAGACAGTAGATTTATGCCAGGGGTTTTATTTACCTGGAAGGGGGAGTGGGGAGCAAACGAGAATAAGGATGACTGCTGGAGAAAACATTGAACTTCATTGTTTCGTCCCAGATCTAGACAAGCATGAGGTGTTCAAGCTGCAATAGATCGTACATGTTCTGTTTGGTTTTTGATGCTAAACAGACTCAGATTCAGTCACAGGCCTTCTCATTTATTAGCTCTGTAACTCCTGCCAAATTATTTAATCTCTGTGAGCCTTGTAACTACTGCTACTACTTTGTAAGTAATTTCTGCCCCACGGGGTTGTCAGGAGGATTGGATGACATTGCATCTACAAAGCGTGTGGCATATACTAGTTGCTTAGTAAAGGTGCCCTCCCCCCACCCCTGCTTATTCTTAGAGGAGAACGAGAAGGAGTTGCCTGAGACCCCATAGGTAATACAGGACTCAGGTCTTCAGTCTCTCAAGTCCTGTGTCCGTCCATTTATTCCAAAGTTATTTATTATGTGCTTCTGTGCCAAGAAGGAAACTATAATTAACTACTGTTATTGATTAAAAGGCAGTGACCCATAGGATCATTTCTTTGGTGTTCATTTCAGTCTTTTCCCAAACATACTTCTTGGAGTTGACTGCTTTTTCAGGCTCTGTGCTTATTTAAGGCTGAATGCCTTCCTTAATTACAGGGCCTCCATTGTGCCAGCTTCTTCCAGGACTCTGGAAGTGTCCCAACAATGTGTTACGTGGATACACTATAAAATGTACCTTAGTGAGATATTTCATCCGAAAGCAGTAAAGACAGCCTTTTCCCTTCTGACTCTCCCTCACCACACTTCTCTTTAGTATGGGGACCTGGGAGCGGCCACAGGCATTTGGAACTTCAAGACCCATGCAGACTGCATCTTTCCACAATTACACAATGGAGTTTTGGGAACCAGTATGATACCTAGCTTTCCTCTTGTCATTTGACAAATGCTGTGTGAAGAACACACTACCCTCTGCAAAGAACCCCGAGGTCTATGGACAGGGGTGCTATGCTAAATGCACCATTTTAAAATGAGGAACCTGTGGTTGAATTGCTTCAATCATTTCAGAGTAGAATGGCAAAAAATGTAAGGCAGGTCATGGGTTGGTGTTTCTTCAGTATACTAGAAAATCCCGCATAATTGGACCTAGAAATTTGATATTTATTCTGTAAATTGGTCATGATGAGAAACCAAACCTAGTGAATCAGAGTGAAGGGGTGGTTGAGGGGATAAAGTGCTAAGTTAAGAAACCCACATTGTTCAGTGAGACCCATTTTGAGGGCTGGATTTTAGCGGCATTGATCTCTGTTTGCGATTGCATTGTGGAGGCCGGCACATCGGGGCAGACACCTCGAGCGCGTGCTTTGTCTTTGCTGGCAGAGCGGAGGCATGCTTTGAGCTGGGGTGTGCCTGGCCGGAGGTATTCAGGGGAGCCGGTGGAATTCTGGTAGCAAACCCTGGGCCTGAGAATGAGACAGTGTGGACTTGACCCCTCCTCTTGTTGTGATCTTGGGTCTCTCTGCTTCTCTGTGTCTCAGTTGTGAGCGGAAGCCATCTGTGCACTCTGGCTAAGACAGCCTTGAGGTTGAGTAGTGTTGCGAGGACCTAGAGAGGACAGAAGTACTTACCGAATTTTATAACCAGGCATCTGTAAGAGCTCCCCCGTGCACAGTTGTACGTGTGGGTTGAGTGGGAGCCGTGGAAGTAAGTTCCATCACATCTGTGGCATGGTGCATTCACTGCTTTATCTCCTCACAGAGGTTAGAAGAGTAATGCATGCCTCGTTTTTTCCCCCCCCCAGACTCTCTCTGGCCCAAAATCCGGGTTCCATTAAAAGTTGTGAGGACTGCTGAAAACAAATTGAGTAACCGATTCTTCCCTTACGATGAAATCGAGACAGAGGCTGTCCTGGCTATCGACGATGATATCATCATGCTGACCTCTGATGAGCTGCAGTTTGGTTATGAGGTAAGGAGGTTTCAGACAGTCTGTTTACATATTGACTGTTTCTTGCCTAGCGTTGCTTGTCTTTCCTAATGAAGAGGATTAGATTTCATCGTCTAAAGCCACAGTTTCTACTCCCTAGTCGATAGTGCATAAGAGCGTGGGTTATGAAGCTGTTCTCCCAGACTTTGGGGAAACCCTATCCTAGAGTGACAGCTGTGGCCTCCACTACTTTTGGGAACTCCCAGGGAGAGTCCCAGGGGATATTTTCAAAAGAGCGTCTATAGCATTTAACGAGCACTTAATTGATGTCTCCTCGAATGGCACTTCCCCTGACTCAAGCAGCAACAATAAAAACGCCAATGAGCAGAGACGCTGGAGACGCTGACAAACAGAAAGCAGACCCTGTTGATGGCTTTCTTTCTGAGGTTTAAGTGGAGAGGTTGGCTGCCTGTCTTTAGGGAGAAACATGCTCTATCACCGTTCATTCAGTGCGGCTGATGGATTAGGCTGGGTTCAAGGGTTAAGTATGGAGACCAGTAAAGGTCTCCCCAGGGGAAAGTGCCAGAGCCGAGGCCTGGTGAAAAGCAATAGGAATTGATGAGCTCTGTCAGGGAGGATGTGCGTGAGATGCATGGCATGACGGCGGCAGGAGGAGGCCTGCGGTGCGGGGATGTGACGGCGGCCTCGGACCTAAGCAAAACAGAGAGTATACGTCAATTAGCCACGGCCGACACAGGGAAAGTGGTGCGGTCTGTCCCCTACACTCGTCCTGCCCATGAGAGAGGCAGCCGTCTTTGTAGTTGACTCGGGGTTTGCTGAAGTTGAGGTTCTAAGAAATCACGAAATGTTATTATATGAGGCCATATTTGGCACTCAGATTTTATTAAATGAATATATATTCTATGTTGTATATTTATTATAGAAGTTCATTTTCTAACCCTTAAGCTAGAAGTGGATTTTCAGGGGAAGAAATAGGAATCCCCCTGTCACCACCACCAAAAATTAAAAGCTCAAGTTCTTTGTTTGTTTGTTTTTTTAAGTTTGAGTGTAACAGAAATTGTTGTGAATTAGGCTGGTGTGTGATACAGTCAGTATAGTTACTGGCCGGTGAAAGGCGTGAGAGTGGCTAATCAAACATGTGTGTCATCTTTTTGGGTTTATTCTCATTCACAGAGATGTCTTTTACATTATCACATCTAGGATATTAGATGATTTGTAGCACACTATCATTCCCATTTTTAAAAAAAAGCGAATTACCTACTTGTTTCTCTAGCCAACTCATGGCAAAAAGACCTTTGTTTTTTGGCCAGTGTTTCCTCTCTTCGTTGCATATAGTGGCTTCAGAATATATTCATGGGTTTTTTTTTTTTTTGTGGTGAAAGGGAGGTGGATAAAAGGGAACATTTGGAATGATATAGCCAAGATGGATAGAGTGCTCCCTCCTCAGTATTTTCAGTTGGGCTAAATGAAGTCTAGTGAAAGAAAGGCAGACTTGAGGCACCTGGCTGACTCATTCGGTTGAGTGTCCTGCTCTTGATTTTGGCTCAGGTCATGATCTCACTGTCGTGGAGTGGAGCCTGCTTAAGAGTCTCTCTCTCTCCCTTTCCCTGCCTCCGCTCATGCTCTCTCTCTAAAAAAAAAGAAAGAAAGGTGGACTAAACGTATTCCTTTTGACCTTGAGTTGAAATCTTAAGATGTTATGTATATTGAACCCTGGGATTTCTTTCAACCTTGAGTTTGTTTCAAGCCTCTTCCGCTCTTTCCTCTGATGACCTGTGTTTGATTCCACATCACCTTGAAGGAAGTACCTGCCTATTGGAGGAGTGGCAGGCAGGAAAACGCCTCCTCTACATTAATCTGAATCTTCTCTAGATGCCGTGGAAGGCGAACTTTCATAACTACTCTCTGTATTCCAGTGAATGTTCTGGGTGTTCTTATATTACTTACGATCTTTTCTCACACCTGCAAGACAGTTACTGCTTTTCTCATTCTTTACTAAGACTAAGAAGGTTAGATAACTTATCTACAGTCACACAGCTAATGAGTGGAAGAGTTGGAATTTCAGTCCAAGTTTGTCTACACTATGCTGTCCTCTAAGATTTTACCCTGTCAGAGACTACTGGTTTGCAAAAGTAGTACGAAGAGCCATGAGCGTATCAGTTGTCTCTCACAGAGTTATCCTGATGCTAAGGAAAACAAACAGGTTTCTCAGGCATCCCTACCATTGGTGCTTTAGGGTAACTTTGTAAAAGTTATTTCTTGCATAGTAGTTAATATAATGGACAAAGTTAGGATAGCTCTGGACCTGAATTCCTGCCCTTTCACTGACTAGTTAATGACCACGGGCAAGTTTTTTAATCTCTCTGGATGTTATTTTATTCTTGCATAAAATGGCAGTAACAATATCCACTTCATTAGGTTATTGTGTACATAGAAAATTCCGTAGTGCCTAGCACATGGAAAGAGAATGCTCAGTGACTGCTCCTTCTATGTGGTAGGCAGTATCCTCTGCACTTTACAAGACACCATGTTGGCTGCTATAATGGCGGCTACTATGGTTATTCCCATTATCCCACTCATGACTCCGCTGTGGTTCATGGGAAAGGTTGTTGTTTCCATTCTTCTTGGGACATTACTGTTCTAGAGAGGGTACCCGCTTTTGTGTTGAGTCAAAAGACAGAAGGTGATGGGGCTCCTGATCCTGTTTTTTGTTTGTTTGCTTGTTTATTTGTTTGTTTTTGGCCAAAGCCTGGGATTATTTCATGCAGGAATTGGGAGCAAGCCTGACTGATAAAGTGAATTAATAAATCTGTTAACAAAAATTTATGTCCAAGGGGAGTTACGTTGGAACCCAGAGCTACTTTCTTGTGCTGAGCACAGTGCATTTGGATTATATCTATCTTATTAATTGCTACTCATCCGTCAGCACTCAGCTCAATTGTTGCTATCTCAGAGAAGCTTTCAGGGAGGTTAGGTTCAGAGCATTCTACCTCTTTGTAAGCAAATAATTAATTGTGAAGTATATTGTTTAATGTCTGCTTTTCTTCTAGAATGTAAGCCCCACAAGGGCAGGAATCACGGCTGTCTTGTTCATTGCTTTATCTCTATGCCTGACCCGGTTTATTCCATTCAGTGGTTACTCAGTAATAGTTGATGAATAAACAAACCTTTATCACCAGCATGCACATGAAAGCTATGGAATAAGTTACTCCGGCGTGCGTGCCCATCCACCGTGATCCACAGTCTGGATCCAGCCATTTTGAAAAACGATTTGGAATTTCAGATGCTAAGCATATACCTACCATGTGACCCACCATTCTTCATATAGAGATTTACCCTAGAGAAATAGGAGCACACATATACACAAATACTTGTACACCAATATTCATAGCAGTTTTTATTTGTAAAAGCTGGAAACTAGAGGAAAAACACAGAATGTCCAATCTGAATGAATAATCGTGGTATATCCATACAATAGAATACTACTCAGTAATAAATATGAATGAGCTATGGAGACATACCATGGATGTATTTAATAATAATTAGGATGAGTGAATGAAGCAAGATGAAAAAGAACATATATTATGATTACCTTTATGTAAAATTTTAGAAAATACAAACTAATTTTCAGTGATTGAAAGATCAGTGGTTGCCACACTTAGGAGTGGGGAGGGTCAAGCTGTGAAGAGCAAGAGGGAGAATAACAAAGAGGCAAAAAGCTTTTAGGGGTTATGGATATGTTCATTATCTTAACTGGGATGATGATTTTACTGTGTATATAGATGTACACATACCAAATTATGCATATCAAGTTATACACTTCAAATAGATTTAGTTTATCGTATGTCAAATCTTATTTCCAAAAAGCCGTAAAAAATTATATTCACGCAAATGTGTAAAAAATGCTTGAAAAATTGAAGGTAATGTGTGCCAGATATGTTCAGTAAAAACTACAAAGTGTTGCTGAGAGAAATTGAAGTACAACTGCATAAATGGAAAGCTGTATCCTATGTATACATTCAAAAGTGTAATTTCTCCCCAAATTGTTCTGTAGATTCAAAGCAATCCCAGTCAGAATCCCAGACGGCTTTTTCTTTTTTCTTTTTTTTAATTGAAATTGACAGACTTGTTCTAAAATTCAAATGGAAGCAGAGTAGACCTGAAAAAGCCAAAGCAATTTTGGGAAGTAGAACAAAGTTTCAGGACTACCTCATTTTAAGAATTATTATAAAGCTACAGTAATCAAGACACTGTGGTATTGTTGTCAACTTAGACATACACATCAACGAAACACAATAAAGAGTCCAGAAGTAGAGCACACATGTATGTCGTTAATTTTTGACAAAGGACCCAAGTCCATTCAACAGAGATGGGAGAGTCTTTTCACTAAGTGGTGTTAGAACAATGTGATATCCTTATGTCAAAGAAAAATAAATCATGACCCTCACCTCACAGTGTATGTAAAAATTTAACTAGTCCTCAATGTAAGAACTAAAATTACAAAACTTCTTAAAGAAAGCAGAGGAGAAAATCATAGCACATTGAAGCTAAGCAATTATTGTTAAATAGGAGACAAGTAGCATGACTTATAAAAGAAACCAAAATGGATAGGTTGGACTTCCTCAAAATTACAACACTTGAAAAGACACTTCTAAGAAAGTAAAAAGGAAAGTCCTATATTGGGAAAAATATTTTCAGAACATACATGTGGTAAGGAACTTGTATCTAAAATATATAAAGAGCCCTCACAACTCAGGAAGAAGAAGACAAAGAAGTCAGTAAAAAAGAAAAGGGGCAAAAGATTGGAGCAGTTACTTCACAAAGGAAGATAAGATATGTAGGTATAAACTAACATACGAAAAAGTCCTCCACATCATAGTCGTTAGGGCAATTCTAAAATACAAGCACAGTGAGTTACCACTACATACTCACTAGAATGACTAAAAAAAATGTAAAAGAATGACAATGCCATGTGTTGATGAGGCCATGGAGCAACTAGAACTCTCACATGTTACTGGTAAATATGCGAACTGGTACAACTAATTTGGAAAACAGTTTTGCAGATTCTCATGAAGTTAAACGTATACTTTTCATATGATGCAGCTTCCAAAAGAAATAAAAACATATGTCTTTACACAAAGACATGTACTCAATGTTTACAGCCTTATTCATAAGATCCCAAACTGTAGATATCAGCTGGCAAATGGAAGAGCAAATTGTGGAATATCTAGGCAATGGAATGCTACTCAGCAAGAAAAAGAAATGGACTACTGATATATGGAGCAACCTGGAAAAGTGTCAGAATCATTATGCTAAGTGAACGAAGCCAGATACCAAAGAGTACTTCCTACACGTGTTGCCCATGTATATGAAGTTCTAGAGTAGAAAAAACTATGTTGCCAGGGGTAGTGGATGAGACTGACGAGAAAAGAACAGAAAGGAACTTTTCAGACAATGGAAATGTTCTAAACTTTGTGATGGTGGTTTTATGACTATATACGCTTGTCAAAACACACTTAAATTTGGTGATTTTATTGTAAGTAAATTCCATTTCAAAGCTGACAAAAATGTGTGGGATGCAACTAAAGTGGCTCTTAGGGGAAATTTATAGCATTAAGTGCTTGTATTAGGAAGGAAGAAGCGTCTGAAAGCAACACCTAAAGTTTGTTCCGCCTTTAACGACTTTGAAAAGGAAGAGTAAGTTAAACCCAAAGCAAGTGGAAGGAAAGAGTAAAAGAAGTGCTAATGATGAAGTAGAAAACAAACCAACAGAGAAAATTTACAGGTACAGAAATTGACCATTTGAAAGAATGAACAAAATTGGTAAGCCCCTAGCCAGAACACTCAAAAAAAAAGAGAACACAAATTATCATTGTCAGGAATGAAAAGGAATTCAAGAAGGATTGACATTATAGATCCTACAGACATTAAAAGAACACTAAGAGAATACTATTAAAATTTTTATGAAAGTAGGAATTCTTTGGAAATTACAGCGTATGTAAAATTAAATAGAATATATGCATATATATAATTCTCTATTAAAAAACTGAAGTTGTTATCAAAATCTTCCTGCGAAGAAAACTCTAGGCCCAGATGGTTTCACTGGTGATTTCTTGAGAATGTAAGGTGTTGGAAAGAAAATTAGAAAGTGAAGAATAAAGAAAATTAGAGATAATCTAGCTTCCTCACGTTATGGGTAAGGCCCATCTGTAAGCTATATATGAAGCCCTTAAGTGACTTACCCGGTGTCACCCAGTTAGTAATTGGCACTAATAGGGCTTAAACTCATTTTAGTGGTATTTTCACCATACCATGTCACCTGTAAAGATTTCATTATATAACTGGGCTTAGAGAGAACCAGTTACAGTATATAGAATTATAATGATCATTACATATATAGCTGTTCTTATTTTTGGCTGTGTACCATTCAAACCAATTTGTTGAAATCTCCCTATGGGGAAGATAAAAACACCTGAACGTTTTCTTTGTTATTCTAATATTCACAAGCAAGAATCCATATCAGTCAGGAAAACAAATCCATACTAGTTGTTTCAATAGCATGGATTTAATATATGAAAACTTCTGATACAGGGTATTAGAGAGCTTGAGAGAGCAAAAGGGAACCCTGGAAGTATAAAGAGATGATAACTGTAGGACATGAGGAGCAAAGGAAAGGAAGGAAGTGGTTGGGGTCATTAGAACCTACATGCTGGGAAGAGAGCCTTCCCCCTCCCCCAGTGCTGGGCCTTAGACCTCCGCAAAGGGCCACTGGCTGACTTTTGCTGGTAGTTCAGAGAGCAAAGAAGTAGCACCTCATCCCTTCCCAGCCAGAGAGTGGAGGGATGATTAAGGAAAGGAGGAAGCTGGAAAAGGGATTCTCTAAATCTGTGTGTAAAGTCCTGGGGGCACTCCCACCTCTCCCTTCAAAGCAGCCCATGCACGGAACTAATTAGAATCAACACAGCAAAAGCTTTGAAAAATGAACAGTGGTGTAGAATACCAACCAGGTTTCAAGAATTGGTGCCTGGGTGACACCCAAGTTGGGCAGACCAGAAGAGCACTATCAAGTCTTTGAAGACTGAATTGTTACTCGATCCACAGCCCACAAAGGTGGGTCAGGGCATACATTCTGAACCTAAACTCCCTGATAAAATATGGAAGCTTAAAAGGAACAGAGTCTCATAGTAATATTCAAAATGTTCAGGGTACAATTCAAAATTACTCATCATACCAGAATTGGGAAATTGCAACTTTTATGAGAAAAGACAGTCAACAGATGCCAACACCAAGATGATACAAATATTGGAATTATTGGACAAGGATTTTAAAACCACTATCATAAAAGATGATTTAATAAGCACTTATGAGCACTCTTGAAACAAATGGAAAAATAGAAAGTTGCAGCAAAGAAACAGATATAAAGAACAACCATATGGGAATTTCAAAACTGATAATTACAGAAACCAAAATTTAAAATTCACCGATGGGCTCAGTAGATGAATGAAGATAACAGGAAAAAATTAGTGAACTTGAGGATAAATCAGTAGGAATTACCCAATCTGAACAACAGAGGGAACGTAGACTGGAAAAAAGAAATGAACAGAGCCTCACGGACTTATGGGACAATCAAAAAAGATACATTTGGGTCATCAGAGTCCCAGAAGGAGAAGAGAAAAGAAAGAATGTGGGGCAGAGGAAATATTTGAAGAAATAATGACTGAAAACTTCCAAAATTTGGCAAAGGACATTAAACTCACAGGTTCAAGAGCTGAAGAAGCCACAGACATCCAAAGAGGTGTATAAATTTACGTACATTGTACAAACTGAATAAATTGTAGCAGAAATTCTTATGTCAAATAGTAATTGGAGAAGGAGACAAAGAAATTGGTACACACACACACACACACACACAAGGAAAGGAGAAAATCTGCATAGCTACAGTGGTCTCTGTACCTATAATAGCTTGGTCGTGAGAGCATAGTTGGTATTTATAACTTTCTCCTTACACCACCCATTCGATGTTCCCTCTGTTCTCAGCCAGCTCTCTAGCATATGAATTGCACACCCAGTTTCTTTAATGGCTCCAGCACTGTTCAGACTTCCTATTTCTTGTTGTGTTCATTTTTGATAAATTATGTTTTTCAGGAAATCTCTTCATTTCATTTGTATTGTAAAATGTATTGCTATAAAGCCGTCATGGGTCTTATCTTGTTTAAAGTCTAGAGATCTGGAATGATGTTTTCTTTTTCACTCCTGGTGTTGGTGGTTTTTGTTTTCTTTTTCTTGATCAGTGTTGTTACAGGTAGAGCAGGGTCATAATCTTTGCAAAGGGTCAGCTTTTGATTTTGTTGATTTTTCTTTATTGTGTATTTGTTTTATCTTTAACTTTTCTTGATTCGTTTCTTTGTTTACTTTCATGAATTTAAGTTGCTGTTATTTTTCTAGTCTTTTGATAGCTTAGATCTCAGTATTTATTTTTATAATGTATGCATTTAAAGCTGTAAATTTCTTGGTAATTACTACTTTAGGTTTATTCCCAAGTCTTGATTTCATATTTCTATTATCCTTAAGTTTAAAATATTTTATTTCTATTGTAGAATCTTCTTTGACCCATAGTTATATAAAAGTATAGTGCTTACTTTTGCCAGTTTTTAAAGTTATCTTTTTCTTAATTGATTTCTCATTTGATTCTACTATGGTCATATACTACATATGGTTTCATTATTTTTGAAATTTACTGCGACTGGATGGTCCAATGAAAGGTCTATTTTGGTAAATGTTCTGTGTGCACCTAAAATAAGTTTACATTCTGTAGGGGCACTGGGTGGCTCAGTTGGTTGAGCATCCGCCTTCGGCTCAGGTCTGATCTCACGGTTTGTGGGTTCGAGCCCTGCATCAGGCTCTGTGCTGACAGCTGAGAGCCTGGAGCCTGCCTCAGATTCTGTGTCTCCCTCTCTCTCTGCCCCTCTCCTGCTCTCATTCTGTCTCTCTTTCTCTCTCAAAAATAAATTCTAAAAAAACGTTAAAATTTTAAATGAGTTTATATTCTGTAGTTGTGGAGGTAATGATCTTATGGGGCCAATTAGGTAAGATCGGTTATCTCGGTGCTTTTAATTTATTTTTTTGTTTCTATTTAAATTCCAGTTAGCACACAGTGTAATATTATTTTCAGGTATCACTCCTTAATCGCCGTCACCTGTTCAGCCCATCCTGCCACCCACCTCCCCCCAGTAACCGTCAGTTTATTCTCCACGGTGAGACTTTTTAATTGTAATATAATCGTCCCTGTGCTTGTTCTTCTCTATAATAGGCATCTCCAATTCTTCTGTTATTTTTCTCCCAAAACCTTTCTCATTTCTGTAGTAAATTCACTACCCTCGTTTAAATTGAAAAAAAAAAAAAAAGTTTAAATACAGTATTTAATATGTGAGAACCAAAGAGAAACCAGCAACAGACCTTTCTTACTGTGGCTCCAAAGAATTTTTGGAGAAATCTGGAGAGACAGAAGCATCTCCCCATTTGGGAATTTTTCAGAAAGAGGAAGCCAGCAGTCTTTCCAGCCTCTAGAGTGGTTTTACTAGTGCTGCCAGGAGACAGAAGAATAGACCAGATGACTTCCTGCAATCCCTTTGGGTGTAACGAATCTGAGGGATAAAAAGTACAGGCAAAGCAGTACGGTGTGGTTGCATGTGGAAAAGCGTCCAACTTCTGTGCCTTTATATAAAGTGGCAAACCCCTTCCCTTCCCTGTGAAATGTGGAAAGCTCGCACGAGGGAGGATCCAGGGGGGCGGTGGCCAACAGCAACGTGTCGGGAGTCGGAGGGGAGAATACGGCAGTTACGGGAAGGGGGAGCCCAGGCCTGCTGTGGGCGCGGTTCTGCCCACGCCCCTTCTGAGGCCTAGCACCTACTCAGGCACAGAGAGTCCCAGCACGGTTTTCACAGACGTGAGGGCATTTTAAGGTAGCGCACCTGTCAGAGGGTTGGAACCATCGATGTGCAGAGACCGTTTTGGAGTGGCGGGCTCCAGGGCGTGCCTGAGGAACTAGGGCAGAGACCAAAGGGCAGCTCACAGGCTGCATGCATCCCAAAGCGAGAGAGGGAAAGGTGGGGCTAGTGTAAGAGGTGAGAGAGAGTGGATCTAGAACCCTTTTCCAGAAGGCGGCTCACCAGAGCACAGCTAGGTCATGGTAGCCCTGTCTCCCGAGGCACGTAGACTGGCCGAGAGGGTGGGGTTCACTGTGCACCCGGTGACCGTTCACAGCACCCCGGCTGGAAGGCTGTTTTAGAGAAACACAGTGCCAGAACGTGAAGGGACCTTAGGGATCATCCTGTCACCTGATGCTTTGTTGCCGAGCAGACAGAGGTGCAGAGAGGGCGGTGACCTCTTTAAGATGTGCCATGGGCGTGGACTATCCCCCTGCAGGTGCAACACAGCAGGCCCTGGGCACGGAAGGCCAGGCCGTGTTCGAGAGCCCTCTTTCCTTCCAGTGGCAGTGATTTGAGCCCACAGACGTTTGGATTCGAGACCTAATACTGCGGGTCATTATTTGTTTAATTGGAAGAAAACACAGGGGTCACTTGCCTGTTTATATGGGTCATACTCCCTGTTGGAGAGCAGAGGGTTTGGGAAATGTTACATTCCCTCTCCAGCCCTGAAATCAGGAGCTGAAGAATGCTCTTCTCTGGCCCTGCGTGTTTCTGACTTGTTTGACAAGCTCTAGTGAGCTACCAGATGTGGGAATTCTTTTCAGCCTGGGATAATTTATTTATCTGTTTATGTATTTTACCAGGAAAGTATCTATTGAGTCCTTGATACTCATTTGCAAGGAAACCCTGGGGGAGCAGTAGCAGCGTATAGTGTTACTTGAGTGTGATTTTTTTCCCCCCTAAGTCTGGCTGCTTTTATTCCAGACCTAAAGAGCTGGGAAATAAAATGCAACTTGTTCCTCCTCCCCTCCCCCGCCTTTAAGAGAGTTTCAAACATGTGGCAGAAAATGAGCCAGGCGGACTTGGCCGAATGTATGAACCCGTGAATTTATTTTTCCTTTCATACTTTGATCCTCATTTCCAACCATAAAAATTATTAGTAGCACTTAAGCGCTGAACATTTTTCACCTGAGAGATGTGAAACGCTCTTGGCTAATAATACTGGTTATAAAGTCAGTACTTCATGTGCGGATGGGAATTGGCTTAGAGTGGCTGTGTGTTGCTAGGCGCACAAAAATGCTGATGCCTTCCTTTCACTGGCTGGGTATCCGTAGGTGGCAGAGGCTGGTTGAACCTCTTGGGTGCTAATGAATTTTGAGAATTTAGTTGTATTATTTTGTTCATCACTCCCTGGGGTAATGGCAAGTACGTACTTTCAAAGAATCGTGGCAAGACAGCAAGATAGCTCAGAATGCTCTGAGCTTTTTTTCTGGATGACATACAACCATCTCTGAGTGGCTCTCCTGGTATAGGAAGAACTGAGAGGAAAGGCACCAAGGGGAGAGTGAGCTCGGTGTGTGTGGTCGGCGAGAAGCAGATTGACCTGAGGAGGGAGGAAGTTGTGCCTCGGTTAACAACGGAAGCTAGCTTGGTTACACAACGTAGGGCCAGCTGAAAAGCTTAAGAAGTGGTAAAAAGAAGGATTGTAGGTGTGTACGAGTGTCTGGTCCAAAGCAGTCAGATCACAGGATGAATGCGAAACAACAGACACTAAAGACAGCGAAGGCCAGGTGGATAGAGGTGGGAAGTCTATAGACTTAATGTTCAAGTGGATTAAAGAACCAAAGAGAAGAAGACAGGCTTCCCCAGAGCTCGCATTTAATTTGGGATGAGGGAGCTTGGCTAATTGAAGAATTCCAGAGTTGAGGCTCTGTATAACAGTTACATTTGAAACAGAATTTGTAGAATTTGGAGATACTTCTATATTCATCCAGGGAGAGCAGACAGATGGTGTAATCTGTGATCCTAAGTAAACTATCCCACTTTTTCTCTCCTTGCTAGAGGAGCTGAGAGGTGAAGACAGCCTATCATAGAGTAGCCTTCACGGTAACCTCTAGCAGATAATTTAAAGAGAGAGAGAGAGACTATCTCTGTCCCCTTCATTTCTCTCCAAGCTTTCTGCCAGTGAAAGTGCCACAGATACTGAGCCGGGGGAACAAATAAATGTAAAACAAGTGTTGGGCTGGGTCTAAAGATTGTTTCTCACAGACTTGTGGTTATGATCCTTCTGATAGGTTAACTGCTTTCCTCCCTAGATGTAAGCCAGAGCCCTAAATCTTATGACGTGCTCTGGTTTGTTGGGAATACAGGAGGCTGACTTCAGAAGAGTTTTCCTTGATGGCACATGGAACTCATCCTGCCGTGGGCTCTAGGGCAAGCTTACCCTTAGGGTTCATCTAGGGCACCAAGAAGCTCAGTTCTTACACAGCCAAGACACATAAAAAAGGGAACGTCCCTAAAGGAGGGCCCAAAATGCAAGGGATATCCTTGCAGTGGGCAGATAATCTAATTGCTGGAACTGTCTCAGCCTTCGGAAAGAACCAGTGCTGTAGATTTCCATTCTTTGACCTCTTGGCTGACTCAGATCCTTGAGCTTTCACAGCGTCTGACCTGGTGGGTGACTGAGAGGTTCCAGTATTTCCTTCTCTTCTCTGAAGGATGGGCTCTCCTCATGGCCACCGGCACTAGGATCCACTGTAAGCTGGGCCCATTTCTGGCACGCACAAAGTCAAACCTGGCAAAAGCTGTTCTGGATTAGCATTTGTGCTGGGTCTGACACTAAAGCTTTACAGTGTAGCTAGAGCCTAAGTGGAGCTTTTTAGAATTATACGTTTCTTAGGACTCGTGGTGTGCCCTCCTCATCAATTATCTGGAGAAGTAGATGGCTGTAAGCTCTTTGGACCTTGTGCATTATGTCTGAGTGAGTGATAGTACATTTCCTGAGCCCGGCCGTAATATCAGGACAGTGGTGAATGTTGAAAAACACATCTGTCCGTCTTTCCTTACGTTGTTCACTTTCTTATGTACCCAAAGAGTGGGCATTATAGAGACTGTTGTCTTCAGAAGAGGACTAGGCCAAATGGCTCATTTCGGTCACTGTCTCTGCCCAGAAGGTGTAGTCAGAGCCTCCCTCAGAGGAGACATGTGGAAGACTGTGGCTCTTTCATAGAGAGTTCTGTCCCTGGGGTGTCCCTTATTGCTGCGGGCTC
Source organism: Acinonyx jubatus (assembly GCF_027475565.1). NCBI lineage: Eukaryota > Metazoa > Chordata > Mammalia > Carnivora > Felidae > Acinonyx > Acinonyx jubatus. Next base: position 18,532,257 of record NC_069390.1, on the reverse strand, counting down.
CGTTTTCAGCCTGGAGGAGAGTCCCGAGGAATCTGTTAGGTCTGTCCTATCTCCAGCTTGCACTGATTTACACCCGGGGCTCCCGGGAGCCGGGGAAGCCGTGCATGTGGGCCGCTGCTGCCGCCGGGGCTGCTGAAAGAGGACCCGAAGCCGAGGCCAGGAGCCCACCGAGGTGCTGAGAGGAGCTGCGGTGAAGTTTGACCTCTCAGAGCTCTTCTAAAGCGCCTAGTCCCCACTGGAGAATAAGTCAAACAAATATTAAGGGAAGGAAATCGAATATCTATGCTGAACACTGGAGTAAGATCTGAGCATTTTAAAAGAGTGCCCAGTTGGGAATTACAATAGAGTGACACTTTTTTCTTCCCCACTGAGCAAATTAAAATGACAAGCTCAGAATTTATTTACCTAGCCATTAATGAAACATCCTATCTTCCCTGTCCCAAAGAGGGGGAGTGTGCTTCCTGCTGGCACATCTTCCCACCGAGGTGTCTCCTCCTCACTGACTTCCCCCCCAGATAAGGCAGGTGAGTCGGTTTCAATATGTTTTCCATAAGCGCTTATTTCTTGCGGGGCCGTGCTGGTGCTCTTCTGCCCTCTCCACCCCCGGGCCTGTGTGCTCCCCACCGAGCCTCCGCGTCTCTCCCGTCTGCGGCTCCAGCGGGCCCACCTGGCTCTGTGGCTCCGTGCCTCAAAGAGCTAATGCTTATAATGTGGGATAGTTATTTTAAAGAGGTGTTGGTACACTTGATGGTTTAAAGAATGCATACTTCCCCTCCCCCCCATTCAAAAGGAGATATCTGCAATGATATTCCAACCTGAAGGGATCCATATGTTTGAGGGTTATTGTTCCAAAAGCTGCCTGTTGTCTCGTTGGGATTGATTACAGGCTTTGGCTGCTCCAGGAATTCAGAGCTTCAGAATTTGGCTTATGATTTGGGGATATGGGGAATTCATCTTGCATGGGCTGCTTATCTGCCTTGATTTTGATAGAGTTGCTTCAGGGAGGTGTGTGGGCAGGCCTTGGCATAGGGCCAGGGGAAACGAAAGCCATAGCAGCATCCAGGCCATGAGCGTCCCCAGCATCTGGGGGGCTGGGCGGGGGGGGGGGGGGGGGGGGTGGGGGTGGGGGGTGGGGGCAGCGTCTGTAGCTTTCCAAAGAAAATTCTGTGTTGTTCCCCAGTGTGAACCTGCGTCCTTCACTGCCGGTTATAAACCTGCTTGCAAAATCATGAATTGGAGACCGTGGTTGTTGATTGCTGCTGCATTAAACCTAGCAATTCCACATTTTGGAAGAATAAAAAGAAAGCAAGCTTAAAGGATCAGAGTAGTCCCCTGACTTCAGAATGGTCATGACTAGGAACAGCGAGTCTTTAGAAAGCAAGGTGAACTAGTCAGTGTAATGTTTACGGCTCCCCTCTTAGATCAGATTTATTTCTTGGTGCTCGCAAGTTGGTGCCTAGGGTTCGCATTAATCGTGATTGCTGTATGTTTGCTACTCTCTGTTGACGGGTTTAGATCAGGCATTGGCAACCTTAGTTTCTAGTTTCCCAACCAGCCTTTGAGTTGGACTGAAGATGTGAGGGTTGGGGCAGAGGTCCTGTCGACCCTCTGCTCGCTTCTTACAGCTAGGCCCCTAATTACACCCACGGCCTAGATCTCTGGGGCTAGATTGAAAAACTCCCCTAATTCAGAGTAGCCCATTCAGGCAGGATTGTGTCTGCCCTGTTTACTACTCCGTGCCTAGTGCTTAACACATAGTGGATGCTCAGTAAACATTTATTGACTGAATGAGTGAACCTAATGTGTTCAGACATTGAATTTTCTGTAACATACAGTTTCTGAGAGTAAAATTACTTGTTGTTCAAAGTTAAATGATCCCCTCTTCTGTATTCAGTGAGAGAATCCACGTAGAGGTTGTCTACTTGCTGGCCTGCTAATAAACACATAGCAAAGAGTAATTTTGTACTAATTACTTACCTGGTTGGGGGCAGTGGGAATCTCAACCCTCACTTTGTAGCTCTCTTAAAATGAAATCCATGAAGCCTTTTCCTTATTCCCTGGTCTCCCACCCCCAACCCAGAAGTAATCTTACCGTCCTCTTAACTCACTTTTGTGCTTTCTCCTGTGTCCTTGCTTTCTTTCATGTCTAGCTTTTTGTGCATATGTCACTAGCTTTTCTAAACGATTAGGCCCTTAATAATAAGATACATGCTTTATTTTTGTATACATTCTTCGTTTTTTTGTTGTTGTTGTTGTTGTTGTTTTTTAATACTGCATTTTTTTCCCTCTTAAGTCACGGACCTCTTCAGTTTTAACGTTTATTTATTTTTGAGACAGAGAGAGACAGAGCATGAACGGGGGAGGGGCAGAGAGAGAGGGAGACACAGAATCAGAAGCAGGCTCCAGGCTCTGAGCCATCAGCCCAGAGCCCGACGCGAGGCTCGAACTCACGGACCGCGAGATCGTGACCTGAGCTGAAGTCGGACGCTTAACCGACTGAGCCACCCAGGCGCCCCTGTATACATTCTTTGGATTGTAAGACAGTCCCTAAAAATTATGCTGAGTGAAAAAAGCCAATCCCAAAAGGTTGTATACTACGTGATTCCATTTATATAACCTTCTTGAAATTATAAAATCATAGAAATGGAGAACCCATTAGTGGTTGCCAGTGATTGAGGGGGAGGGTGTCTATAAAAGATCAGGCGGAGAAAGCTCTGTATCTTAACTGTGTCAGTGTCAGCGTCATGTGATATCACACTATAGTTTTGAGATGTTGCCATTGGGGGAAACTGGGTAAACAGTACACAGGCTCTTCATTATTTCTTACAACTGCTTTCAAATTTGCAATTATCAAAATATTTGATTAAAAAAATAGTAGAGACTCAGTAAGTATCTGTGAATTGAATGTATAAATTAATTGACAAACAGGAATACTCATATCTCTCTATCCCCAAACTTTATGATTTTAGCTTGCTGCTTGATTGCCTTTCTAGAACTTGATATTAGGATTAATATTCTTAACAGTAGATGGAATGAGTCTGAATTTTTAAAAAAATGCTGTTGAGGACATCCTTTGTTTTGACAGTTTGGACTTTAAAAAGAATTTTTTTTTTAATGTTTTATTTATTATTGAGAGACAAAGAGCGCAAGCGGGGGAGGGACAGAGAGAGAGGGAGACACAGAATTTGAAGTAGGCTCCAGGCTCTGTGTTGTCAGCAAAGAGCCCGGTGTAGGGCTCGAACCCACAGACCATGCGATCATGACCTGAGCCAAAGTCGGATGCTTAACCGGAGCCACCCAGGCACCCTGACAGTTTGGACTTTATTTTAGTTTTTGCCTTTTATTGTAAGGAAATGCATTTTTTGGAAATGCATGGGATATAAATAAATGAATACTTTGAAAGAATCCCTCAGCTGCTTGATTCCCCACCGGGACATTATGGGGTTTAAGCAGACATATAAGGAGGGCATTATGCTGAATTAATTCACGCATAATCAGTTTGGAACCACACTGATGCTTCAGCCAGGATTACAGAGTTTATGGTCAGTGCCACTTCTTCCCTTTGCACGGTGAGACGAGAACCAAGTATTGGCCAGTTTTGGAGTAGTGTCCCCGATTGCTAGGCGATGGAAGTCACCAGGGCAGTGACCTGAAGTAAGGAGAGTTCCCCCTTACTGGACAGAGCTCGTATCTTTGGTCCCCCGTCTTTTAAATTGAGCCTCACCAAAATCAACTGGAAATTCTGAAGCCTCAATAATAGTTCTTCATAAAAACTAAAGTTTCCGTTTTCCACTCGATTTAAAGGATTTAAAGAGAGTAGCCATTTGACTTATCACTTTTCTTCTTTTAACTTTGTTAAACAATCCCATGGGACCAGACTCAGAAATAGTATCCCCCGTCCCCCCCCCACCCCGAGCTGAGGTTATGGAAATAAAAATGATTTCATGTTTAGTGTGTCCTGAGGAGTGTGAGATTGGAAAACCCACGACCCAGTCCTGACCCATCCCTTACCCCTCCCGTCCCCTCACACTCACGTCTTTCCTTCTCTTTGTTATTCTCTCTCAGGAGATTCATTGCCTCGTGAAAGATAGTAGTGGAGTTTAATCTTTCATTCAGCTGCTTTTTGCTTGTATTTCCTTCTCTGTCCCGAGCCTCACCGATTACCAGGATCCAGCAGACCCACGGATGTCATCTGTGGGGTCTCACTAGTTTGCTGCACAGCTGACAGGACTTCCTTCTTTTAATGGTGTGAGCATGTGGCTTTCTTTGGTAAATGGGAACCACATTCATGAAGAGCCTTCAGCTTTTAGAAGACGAATGCCAGGGAGGAGCACAGGGTTTTGTGGGTTTCCCCACCTCCTCTCCCTACCCGTTCTACCCTCAGCTTGGTCAGTACGCGTGCGTGACTCTTCCCGTGTCTGCACTAGCACTCGTGTAGAACACCGGTCCCGAATGCCATTCCAGACAGCACCACCTGACTTCTTTGTTTCCCAAGTGGGGCGCTGAGTGTGGGGACATGAGGCGCTTTTCAGCCTCGGAAGAGTGGGAAATCCTGCGACTTCATGAACAGATGCCCAGGCTGGGAGTTAGGCTCCAGCTTCGGCTCGAACTGACAATGTAACGTTGGGAGGGCCTCTTCTTCTCCAGCTGTTTTCTCATCTGTACGGCGAGGGAGCCGCACAGAATGAGCTCTGCCTTCCACATGGTCTCCAGCTGCGGATCTCTGAAGTGGCCTGGGCAGGGGCCAGCAGCTCAGACTGCCAAAGCGTGAGTCTTCTCCTTGCCATCCACGGAAGACCCCTGGTTGTGCCATCGGGTGAGATGGTACAGATCAGGATGAGGAGAATGTTTCAAAGCCAGCTCCTCCAGCAGGGTCTTCTTAATTGTGGTTACCATTGCGGGATTTAATGGTACACTCTCTCAACTCTGGCCAACCCCAGCCTGTCTCTTTGCCTTCATCACTGCCCCGAGTCCGAAGAGAGAACTCGAAAGGAATGGGTCAGCACCAAGGCACTGACCTTCAGCCAGACTGGGGCAAGTAGAATGGCTGCCCAAATCCCAGAAGCCTCCCCATGATCCTGGCTTTGCTGCTTGGCTTATTTTAAGCAAACCCTGGCCTTGGATTGGAAAGGTCTCTCAGGCAGACTGGAGTGATCCAACAGGTAAATCTTAATACTTAACACAGCATGTACATGTATTTGTCAAAACCAACCAGCATCAGGGAACTCCAGGTGACAGCTCAGGGCTCCCTCACTCTAGATGTCTAGCGTTGGCATTTAACTGCATCCCGGGTGTGGATGGAGGCTCTTTGGCTTTTTGGCAAAAAGAGAAAACTACCAACGAAAACTACCAACCACCGGTGTGACTAAAACGCATGAGCTGAGGGGCGCCTGGTGGTCAGTCGGTTAAGCGTCCGACTTCGGCTCAGGTCATGATCTCACAGTTTGCGACTTTGAGCCCCGTGTCGGGCTCTGTGCACACAGCTCGGAGCCTGGAGCCTGCTTCGGAGTCTGTGTCTCCCTCTCTCTCTGCCCCTCCCCTGCCCACGCTCTTTTTCTTTCAAACATAAATAAACATTTAAAAAAAATAAAAAAAAGCATGAGCTGAAAATGAAGCCAATCAACTCAAGCCCCAGTCTACTTCTTTTCAGGAAATTCCAAATATAAAAGGTGAGCTTTGTTCCTGGAGGGCTGAGAGTGAATCCGATAACTGGCCCTTCTGTGGAAACTGGCCAGGAATTGGCATGCAGCCAGCTAGCGCTCTCCCATCTGGGCAGCATGCAGGACAAGCCCGAGGGAAGAAGGGCCACTAATCCAAAGATGTTCGAAAGTCAGGATCCCGGCAGCTCTGCCTCCGCTGACCCAGGCGTGTGACCACGGGGTTTGGGCTGGTTCCTGGGGTTCTGTTCCACTCTGATGGTTAGGGATGGACACAACCCAGGGGCCGTGTACAAGGACAGAAGTGAAACCCCAGCCCGGTTTGATGTGCCTTGGATCCATATTTCCCGCATTTCCCTCACTGCTTCTTCGTCTGTCTGGGCTCCTGACTCCTGATACATGTGGTATCCCTCTCACCCAGTAGCAATATCCCTGTGGAACTGTGTCTTTGAACTGTGATGACTATAGCAGCCCCTTCAGAGAGTTGCTTTTCTCCTAAAGCTGACCCGTGATTTCATAATTGCATAGCCCAGATGGGTACCACCTGTTGTTACACCTTCCCCCTGCTCCCCCCGGTCTGTTTCCTGAATCTGTGGTGAGCACACACCCTGGGTTTAAAATGCACTCTCCAAGTTAGCTTGGAATATAGTGCATTAGCTAGCCTCTTTTCAGGAACATTTGTTGGGTACCCATATGTGAACGGTACTTTAAACCAAAGTTAAATAATGCGGGCCGTGTACTTTAGAGACTTACAACTCACAACTGATCACAGCTGGGTTAGTTTCTTTGGGAGTATGTCAGTGAGGAAGAAGATAGAAGATTTTAGCCCTGAAAGGACATTAGAGGTCATTTAATCCAGCCCCTCTTTTGCAGATGGCAAAACGAAAGCAGGACAACCTGAAGAGTTTGCTTACACAACTCCTCAGTGGCCAGGCGAGGCCTGGATCTGCTTTAGCCAGATCCTCTTGGTGCACTTTCTGTAGCAGGTGATCTAGGCTGCCTCCTGTGCCTTTGAAACAAAGATAGACGGTCTTAGTTTGGTCAGCTAGCATTGGGAAGCCACAGAAGACCTCAGGAAGTTGGAGGGAGGGAGGAAGGGAGAGAGGAAGAGAGAGGGGTGGGGGGAGATAGGTAACTCTGCAAACAGCTCAGTGAGCATAGCTGGGAGTTCAGAGAAGAACAAATTTCCATAATCCAGGTAAGGGGTGGTCAGGACCAAGTTTGTAAACCTTTGAGTGGAAGCAAACAGCATGGTATTACCTTGTTTAAACAGTGATGTGGAATTGGCCCCTAAATGTTGGGATTCTGTGTCTCCCTCTCTCTCCCCCCACCTCTCTCTTAACTCTCTCACTCTCTCTCAGAAATAAACATTAAAAACAATAGATGAGGACAGTCTATACAGAGGACTTCAGCGGTGCAGGCAAACCATCGAGTAATGGCTTAGTGACCTGAGCAGAGCTGTGGAAGCACTGTTACTAGAGCTCCAGGGATATCGTGTGGAGTTTCAGATGCCCGCACTGCCAATATATAAAGGCATCTGTTAGTAGTGACAAAAGGCTGACCCCGGAGCATTTCCCTGAGCTAAAAAGAAAAAAGCTGAATTAGAGTGGGAGGTGGGTAGCCATGAGGAGAGGGGGTGGAATTAGAGTTCCCGCTCTTCTGGCTGGGAAGATGCTTTACTGTCTACATGATCGACTTCGTACTACACTGGGGCTCGATCAGAGAGGGCCCATCCTGCTCGGCCCCACTCCGTTTTGATCCCGTAGTCAGCTGCAGAGTTATAGATGAAGTGACAAGGATGGTCTCTTGATTGTATCCAGCTGCCTGGAGTACGTCAAGGGCAGAGAGGCCCCGCCTGAGGAACAGCGCTCACCAACGGCTCCAAAGGAATCTGAAGTTCAGGACACCTCTGATGCTTTTAGAACAGCGTAGTTCAGCCTTCTGTGACCCAGTGTCACCGAATTAAGTCCCTGTGGAGGGAAGTCTGATAAGTGGCTTCAGCCAACAGGAAGAAGACTGAAATCCTGACGGCGTTTGCCCCTAAAACTGAGCCAGTGTTGTTATGGTTGCTGCCAATGGGGGCTTGCAGAGAAGGACCCGTGGGAAAGCGCAGGGATTGCAAAGCTTTGTTGACTCAAAGTAGATGCGGGGAAGACGCAGCTTGCATCCGGCAGGGGTGTTCCCCACCCCTGGGGTTTAGTTTACTTACGTGTGCCTGGAGCCCTTTCAGAAGCTCTTTCAATCCGCTGAGGTGACTGCGGCAGCGGCGTGACTTGAACAGGCAGGTGTCCGGTGTTGGCAGAAGGAAACTGGCGGTGCGTTTCATGGAGGGTGCTCGGGCCCACAGACCAAACAGCAGTTATGGCTCACATACTATGTCGTTGCTCTGCGCTCTATAAAACTGTAAGAGTATCATATTATTTTAATCTGCTGAAACACAAGCCCCAGAGTAGGAACACAGCAGCAGCCTTACACATCCGAGGAAATGTTTGACACGACTTCGTTTGTCTGCAGCTATTATGACGATGGCTGTGGCTGATTAACTCTGTTGGTTACAACATGGTGTTAATGAGGCCAAGGTTGTGGGTTTGAGAGGTTTCACACAAAGGAAACCCCAGGCCACACTCAAGACCCAGGTCAGAGAGCCCATAAAAGCACGTGGATGATCACAGGAGGACTGGGTGAGACAGTGTAATGACTCAGCGAATATCCCTTATCCGCTTCTGGAGAAGCCGTTTAAAACATGTGCTTTGGTGATGGTGAATTATTACTGTGATCCTCACACGCAAGGGATATCCCAGTATTACTCGTGGTAGCTGTCGAGCGGTACCGTTGCAGACTTTCTGAATAAAGGAGGACACTGGCTGTGATCTGCAGTGCCTTCTTGTATTCTCAGCTTTTTCGCCTGCGAGAGCCTCCGTGTCCGTACGTTCAGAAAGTGCGCGTGGAACGCTGCCACGCGCGGGTGCCGTTCTTTGTGCTTGAGAAACCACAGGGAAGAAGACTAAACTTCTGTCCTCATGGAGATAAACAGTAAGGAAACAATAAATAACCAAAGCAATTTCAGAAAATGAAAGTTTGGTGAAGAAAAAGATGGGGTGAGGGGATGTGATGAAGAATGGCCGGGTGGGAGAGGTGTTCACCTTGGCTAGGAAAGTGTGAAAGGGCCTCTTAAAAGTAGGCGACATTTAAGCAGAGACCTCACTGATGAGCAAGAACCAGCTTTTTGAAGAGCTGGGACAATATCCCGGTCAGAAGAAAAAGACACAGAGGTTAGGATTAAAGACCAGAAAGGCCACTGAAATGTGGAAGAACATGGTAGAAGAGGTTGGAGAGTGGGGTGCACCCTTCAGAATATGCTAAGGAATTTGGCTGTCATTCTGGTCATGGGAACCCATTCTTTGTTTTGTTTCAGAGCTATGGCATTTCTTAAAGATTTTGGGGGTGTTGGGTTGAAGTGTGTCCCTCTAAGAAAGATATGTTGAAATCTTAACCCTTCGTAACCTTATTTGGAAATAGGATCTTCTCGGGTAATAAAGTTAAAATGAGGTCATTGGGGTGGGCTCTAATCCAGTTGGACTGGTATCCCTATAAAAAGGAAAATTTTGGGCCCAGAGACACACACACAGAGGGAGGAAGGCCATACGAAGACAGAGGTTAGGAGTGATGCACCTACAAGCCTAGAAAGACCCAAGATGGACAGCCAAATGAAGCTGAACAGCAAGGAAGCATCCTTCCCCTATAGGTGTCAGAAGGGAGCATGGCCCTGCCAGCACCTTGACTTCAGACTTCTAGATTTGTGTTGCTTTAAGCCGCCCGGTGTGGTGAGTCTGTTCCACTAGCCCTAGCAAACTACAGAAGGGGCGGGGGGCGCTGGCCCACTGGCTGTGCCTCTGGGCAAGCAATGACACATCCTCCCTGGACTCAGTGACACCTAGGCATTGAGGAAGCCTCTGCTTGCTGCAGCATGTGACCATATGACATATATATGCGGGGACATATATGATGAAGATAATATTAAGATGTATATATGTGTATATATATATGTGTATGTATATATGTATATATGTATATATATACATATGTATATATGTGTATGTATATATACATACACATATATATGTACACACACACACACACACACACACACACACACAATGGGATACAGCCTGTTGGCTGAGTTACCCTGTATAGAATACAGATTTTTCTCAACTTGCCATAGGGTTACCTGATAAGCCCATTGTAAGTTGAAAATGCATTTAATAAACCTGATTTACCAAACATCCCAGCTTAGCCTATTCTACCCTAAAAGGTGCTCAGAACACTTACATTAGCCTACAGTTGGGCACAATCATCTAACACAGAGCCTATAAAGTTGAGCACCTTGTGTAATTTATTGAATACCGTACTGAAAGCGAAAAACAGAATAGTTGCCTGGGTACAGGATGGCTCTAGATGTATAGATTGTGGACCCCGTGGTCGCATGGTGACTGGAAGCTGCAGCTTGCTGCCACTGCCCAGCCTCATGAGAAAGGACCGTACTGCAGATTGCTAGCCCAGGACAAGATCCAAATGCAAAAAATTCGAAATACGGTTTCTACTGGATGCGTATTGCTTTTGCACCATTGTAAATGTCAAAAAACCGTAAGTTGAACTATCCTAAGTTAGGGACCATCTGTACTCTAATATTCTTTTAGGAATAGTCCTCTTAGAGATACTCTATAAATAATGGTCTGGAAGGGTGAGAGTGGAAGCAAGGAGATGAGTTAGAGCCCTGTTAACAACAGTCTAGGTGAGAGAGGATGGTGGTTTGGGCTGGAGAGAGGGGTGGGAGAATTGGCAAGAGGTGGTCAGAAGTAGAGCCAGCAGGACTTGCAGATGGATGGGGTGTGGGGAAGCAGAAAAGGGAGGAATAAAGGCTGTCTCGTAGCTTTTGGGCTGGGGCAGTCAGGTAGCCGATTTATTGAGATGAGAAGATTGAGAGAACGGCTTATCTGGGGATATGGAATCAAGAGTTATGTGTTGGCCATGTTAAGTTTGAGATGCCTGTTTATCCAGTGGAAGATATTAAGTAAGTAGTTGGTTATCTCTGGAACATTCTGGGCCAAACAAATTTAGAGGTCAGTAGATTATAGAAGGTATTTATTTAAAGGGATGAAAACTAGTTGAAATTAGAGAGTTTAAAGAATAGGGCACAGGACTGGACCCTCAGGAGCCTTAGAGGCCTGGTAAAGGATGAGGAATCATGGTGCTGAGACGTGGCAGCATGAACAGCTGGTAAATTGTCAATACTCCTTAACGGTACGCACTTCCTCTTTTTTAAAGGTTAAACTAACTTACACAGAAATACACGGGGAAAGATCATTGGAGGTACCCCACCCCCAGTATAGCAAATTGTGTTTCACAAAACCGTATCTAAGAACCTTTCCAAATGTGGAATTCAAGTTTTTGTTTTCAGTGTGTTACATTATAGAATCAGGCACATTCTCTACACATGAGGCTTCTAAAAGGCCATAGGAATGGCTGTGTGCTCCAGAGAAATTGTTTTGTTTTGTTTTGTTTTTTAAGAAACAGAGACTTTCTAAGGTTTCACAATTGTCAAATTTAATATAAACTAGGACAGTTGAGTTGCACGGTTCCATTTATTCTTCATGTGTGCATTCATTAAAAATGGAACCTGTTTCCATAATCATTTGTTAAGGGATTACCTACCTTGCCCAATTCAGTAAGCTATTTTCTTTTTTTTTTTTTTTTTAACTTTTTTTTACTTATTTTTGAGACAGAGAGAGACAGAACATGAGCAGGGGAGGGGTAGAGAGAGGGAGACACAGAATCTGAAGCAAGCTCCAGGCTCTGAGCTGTCAGCACAGAGCCTGATGGCGGGGCTCGAACTCACAGACTGTGAGATCATGACCTGAGCTGAAGTCGGACGCTCAACCGACTGAGCCACCCAGGCGCCCCTCAGTATTTTCAAGCAACCGCAGGAAGATTTGGAGGAAATTAGAATCCGCATCTGTCTTTGAGTATTGACGGAATAACTAGCACCTGTTTAATTGAACATCTTCAGGGACGCATTCTGATCTGAGCTGGTGAAGGGTTCAACCTGGCGAGTCTGCATACCATGTGTATAACTTAGCACTGTGCTCGGTCGTCGTCTGAACTGGGAATTGATTGTTGATGGATTTCTTGCCTTAGGTGTGGCGGGAATTTCCTGACCGGTTGGTGGGTTACCCAGGTCGTCTGCATCTCTGGGACCATGAGATGAATAAGTGGAAGTATGAGTCGGAGTGGACCAATGAGGTATCCATGGTGCTCACGGGGGCAGCGTTTTATCACAAGGTAAGAGGGGGGCAGCAGGCGGGGGCAGGTGGGTCTGAGGTGACCCAACTGAGCGCATGCTGTTTGTTCTGTTTGGCCCAGTTGAATTTCTGCTGAGTTTAGGAAAAATGTTCTAGTCAGAGGGCTTAGGAAGGCCATTGTCGTGTCGTGTGTCAACTACACTAGTTAAGGAAGAAAGGCCATGTTGTGTGATTTTTTTAGTTATATTTCTTATTATACAGATAACGCATATACTGCTATTAGCAAATATGGAAAATTCAGAACAAATGTTATCATAGAAGAAAAGTCACTTGTAGTCCCATCACTTAGAGACAATCATTGTTACCGTATAGATGTTTTTTGCGGTTTGCCTTTTATTTATTTACTTATTCACGTACGCAGACTGTTGTAAATATTCTCATTAGCCTGATTTTTGCATGTATTATGAGTTTTTTTAACATTAACATTTCTTCGTAACATAACTGCTAATATGCTATTGTATTAATATTCCGTAAATCATGTGTAACTATTTTTCTATCGCTAGATGTTTAGATTGTCTCTAATTTTTTATTTGCTATTTTATGTATTTATTTATGTTACTTTTTTTGTTGAGAGAGAGAGAGAGGATATGAGTGGGAGAGAGGAGCAGAGGCAGAGAGAGAATCTTAAGCAGGATCCACGCTCAGTGTCGGTCCCACGACCCCCAGCATCACGACCTGAGCCGAAATCAAGAGTTGAGCGCTCAACTGATTGAGCTATCCAGGCACCCTTTGTGTTTTTTGCTTTTGGTTTTTTTGTTTTGGTTTGTTTTGCTATTTTAGATAAGCTTAATATCTAATGCTTAAATAGTGATCAGTATCCATTTTCATAATTGTGCTTGTGATAGATTTCTAGAAGTAGAATTACATCAAAGGGAATGAACATTTTGGGGAGGTTTTGATGTACATATTTGTCTGTTGTTTTCAGCATCGTTTGCACCAATTGCACACCCAGCAAAATATAAAACTATCTTACTATTACCCCTCCTTGCATGAAATATGTAAAAAGAGAAAAATCAAACTGAGCTGTTTTGATAAGTGAAGACGGATCTTACTATTTTCACTCTGATTTGATTATTGTGGTTGAAATTCCTTTTGTGTCTTTTGTGTTTCCTCTCTTCTGAGAATTGTCACCTCATGTGTTTGACTTTTTTTACTAGGGAGAGGTTGAAGAGTGCGTATTGGACTTTAGAATATTCGGTTTGATGATTGAGTGCCCCTGGGAGTGTATAGTTTAATTGAACTCTAACAACTTGTCTGGTGTCAGCAGTAGCACAAGGTACTGATGTCAGGAGGACATCTGTGTGTCTGTCCACCCCAGTGTAGTTAAGTTAACGAGCTGTATTGTAGTGATTGCTTGTTGGTATCTCGGCACTGCTGTGTATTTTTCAGGGCTCTGAATTTAGAAATGGGTTTTTGTTCTTAGCAATAAATAAATAAATGTTTATAATTCTTGGAGTTTATGGTAGTACAGTGTGTGTACTTTTTTCTCCATGAACTTCCACACTATTTCATACATGTAAGTGATGGAAGTAGCAGAATTGCCTCATATGTATTTTACTTTAAAAAACACATACTGGGGTGCCAGGTGGCTCAGTCGGTTAAGCGTCAGACTCTTGGTGTCGGCTCAGGCCATGATCTCATGGTTTGTGGGTTCGAGCTCTGCATCACTGTTAGCTCAGAGCCTGCTTGGGATTCCCTCTCTCTGCCCCTCCCCTGCTCATGCTCTCTCTCTCAAAAAAAAATAATAAATTGTTTTTAATGTTTATTTATTTTTGAGAGAGAAAGAGGGAGACACAGAATCCGAAGCAGGCTCCAGGCTCTGAGCTGTCAGCACAGAGCTCGACGTGGGGCTCGAACTCACCAACTGTGAGATCATGACCTGAGCTGAAGTCGGACACTTAACCGACTGAGCCACCCAGGCGACCCAGAAGAGAGAGAAACTTAAGCAGGCTCCACCCTCAGCTTGGAGCCTGACATGATGCTTCATCCCAGGACCCTGGGATCATGACCTGAGCCGAAATCAAGAATCGGATGCTTCCCCGGCTGAGTCATCTAGGTGCCCCAACAATAGGTGAATTTTAAAAGAATGACAGTATTAAAGATACTTGATCACCTGACCAAAAGCATTCTAATACTTTTTACAGCCCTGTGATTAATCCTATGAGAGAAAGCTTGTCTCCGCAATATGATTAAGTGACTCTTTGTCTTAACCATCAACCATTAAGTGGCCCCATCAACCGTGGCCCACTGCCATTTGCGTCTTTCTTCTTTTTGTCTTACCTGACAGTATTTTAATTACCTGTATACCTACAAAATGCCTGGGGATATCAAGAACTGGGTGGATGCTCATATGAACTGTGAAGACATTGCCATGAACTTCCTGGTAGCTAACGTCACGGGAAAAGCTGTCATCAAGGTAGGAGGCATGCTGGTCCAGCTCTGCTGCTAACTTTGTGATCTTGGGCAAGTCTTTGTTTCTCTGAGCCTGAGAAGTTCTCATAAGTATAAATGAAGTGTTGGATTGGATGACTTTAAGCTCTCTTTTAGCTTTAAGATGCATTCACATTGTAACGCTGAAGCTAGGCTTTGATAATTTAAACATATTTTCTTTTTTTTTAAATACAGTTTCTTTAGTTACAGTTTTTAATCTCCAGTATAAGAGATAAAGGCTGTAATGGTCAGTCTACAAATCACGTTTTTAAAAAACTTTATTCTCAAAGCTGATAGGGAATCTAGATCTGTTAGTTAAAGAATGCAACTTACATCTTTCTTAAAGTAGCTGATTTTTATTTTTTATAGACATAGAGAAGATAGTACACTTTGTACAATGATAACTGTAGTTTTTCTAAACATTTTAAAATATCAGTTACCAGTTTTTAAAAGTATCTTTCCCATAACATATTAAAAGCTAAGAGTAAAAAAATAAATAAAAGCTGAGAGTACACAAGGATCACATGGGGATCTCTGTATCTGTAATGGGTGTCTGTTTCTGAAATGTAGATTTTGCTCAAACCCAGATCCCCAGATACGAAGAGAGAGTTTCCTTATTTTTATGAGTGGAATCATCCTGACCTTCTTTCCTTCCGAATTCGGATTCCATATAAAAATGGGCTGTGCTTCAAGGACAGATTCCTATAATGGAGTCTTGCCGTACTGGAAGTACATTGGAAGCGTGGTATGGCCCCCACTGATTGTTCATGCTGTTAATTGAGGGGAGAAGTCAGATTAAACCAAAGTGACTAAAAAAGAGGAAGAGTCCCTATCTGTAATCTGCAAACTTGACCCAGTCCTCCCTCTGCCCTCTAACTTAGTCAACAGCTCACTGCAAGAAAAAGTCCAATATGTAAATCACAAACTTAGTTTTAAAGGAACCCCTCTTATCTCCAGAGTTGCTTTTTGATGTGCTTCAAGAGATTTTAGCTGTGCCGGCTCACTCTGGACAGTCGTTCTGGCATCTGTGTGCTTCTTAGCCTGGCCTTAGTTATCTAGCATTCTCCCCCTGCCCAACCTCTCTCTGATCTTTCTTTAGCTTCACTGGGTTTGGATAACAGTCTCCCTGGGTTTGCTAAGAAAATCATTAGGAGTTTAAGGTTCGGGAGAGCGGGAGGGAGAGTCAGGGAAAAGAATTCAGAGGGCGAGAGACCATGGGATTTTTTTCCTGATTGAAGGGAATTGCAAAAGAAGCTGGCACCTTCAGGAGCATGGTGCTGCTCAAAGCATTTGCCATTAGCTGGAAGAAGGAAAAAGAGTGCCTGTTGGAACCGAGGTTACGGTGAAAGTTATGGGAAGCTGTATTTCATCGCCCTTATGGCTGCAAGAACAAATGGTGTTTATACAAGGACCTTGGCAGTGAGAAAACAGTCATTAAACAGGAATTAAGGAGCTTGTCATCACCACTTCTTTCCAGTTACAGAAGGCAAAAGCCCTCCAAGCCTTTTTTATTGGGCCCTTGTGAGTTGTGCCGTTGGCCAAGCCAGACAGAACTGAATGGAGGAATGGCGAGGGGTGTGTGTGTGCGCGCACGCGCGCGTGTGTGCATGTGGAGAGAGCAGGAAGCTCAGCTTACAGAACAGAAGCATGCAGAGTGTTGCCACAAGCGTGATTTTATCGTCCTTGGCACTGACGGCCAGGTGTATTTTTGTACTTCTCTGGCAGGTAACACCGCGAAAGAAATTCAAGTGTCCTGAGTGCACAGCCATTGACGGGCTTTCACTAGACCAGACGCACATGGTGGAGAGGTGAGCGAGCCTCTAACCAAAAGTCTGCCCTAGCCTCTGATCCCCATTTCCTGCCTTGGGCCTGTTTATGGGACTTGTTGGAGATATAAGGACAGCAGCTGGTAGCCATAGTCACCTCCTTTTGCACTGTGGGAATTGGGTTAGTTCAAGCCCAGGTCACCCAAAGAATTAATTTGGAATGCTACTCACTCAATTTGTAATGGCTGGAAGGGTCTTAAAAATATAGCTGGCCTTAAGCTCCTGAAGTCAGATTCTCCATGTGGACTAACAGCCAGCCATCCACAGTCATTTGGGTGGAGGCTAGTTAATTCCAAGAGAATACGGCATTGTTTTGCAGGGTATCTCCACGTGACAATAAAAGTTTGATTAGAAGGAATGAAACCAAACCTAGAGGCAAATTACCTTTTCTGACCAAACACCTCAAGAACAGAATGGAAAGCACAGCTCTTTACATTACAGAGTGAGAGGATCAAGTCAGCTCTGAAATCCTCCTTTTATTTCAATTCAGTCAGTCACTCAACAAGCATACTTTTGTGTGAGACATAATACTAAGCCTCGTAGGGGAGCGGATGTAAAAGGAGTGGGAAACCTACATCTTCCCTTCGGAAAGTTATAATCTTTCCCTAGACCTCACCATTCTCACTTGTATCCTGAAGGTCCCCAAGCTTGGCATCTCCTGAATCAAACCTAATTCTTCCAAAAGGCAGCTCCTTACATAAGACAACAAGCCCGGACATCCCATAGCAGTGCTGTCAGGGGACCAAAGTGCACTCAGGGAAGGTTGTAGTGGCCCTTAGAGAATGAGATATCTAGCGCAGGTGTCCACGGGTCCCATGTGGGTCTGCTTGCAGTCTTTCTGAAATCTATCCACCGTGTTAAAATCCTTAAAGCCTGGAAGATCTTTTTGTGCAGAAAGTTGTTTCACTTGGCCTGGATTCTATAATGCTTTACTCCTTCGTATTCCTATTTCTTTCCTACCCTGTAAATAATCCTTTTATCTCTTTCATATATAAATATTTTACCCAGATGACATGACTTTTATTAATTGTCAGTGTGAAATAACATATTATTGTGATTTTGGAAATATCTGTCACGGGTATCATAGTTACTACACAGTCAAGGGCGGTCACAATGACTGTCATAGCTCATTTGGAAGAGACCCCAATTATAGTTATATTGGAGTACACGAAATTATTATTAAACCCACCTCCATTCTTTGTGTTGGGAGAATTCATAGCATTAAGCAATTGGTTGTTGAGTAGGCTGAGTTAAAATGATGGGGTTGTATGGTGTAAGATAGGAATTTTAGGGACCAGCGTTGGCCTGATAATGGCCTTGAAGTTCATGCTAAGGCTAAGCAACTCTTCTCCAGCACCACTGAGATGACCAATGTAAAGAGACTTAAAATACGGTGAGAGAGATTTAAGTTAGATATGATTATTATTAAACACTGACTACAGTAACTAAGGGAGATGCGGGGGCTTCCTGTTGGGAACAGACTTTTGAAAATAGAATAGGTGACTACCCAGATGTTGTTAGGCTTAAATCAGATTCTGTCAGAATTTATAATTAACAGCAACACACACACACACACACACACACACACACACACACACACACCTGTGTGTGTAACAATCCAAAGCTATATGTGATAAATACCATAAGGGAGGCTCAGAATGTTATAATTGGTCAGAGGAAAGAGACGTGGCTTCTCACTAGGTTGATTACTAGAATAATTTTGCAAAAGATGGCACTTGAAATAAGCCTTCAAAGATCACTAGGATCACTGGACAAGAAGAGGAGATCCCAGGCAGGGGAAACCAGGTGGTTGAAGGTTCCAGTCATCAGGTTGAAGGTGTATCTGGCAGGCAGTTAAGGGTCCGGTGTGGCTAGAGTAGTAGAATTCTGTCCTGTTGGTGCTAGACCCTGAAGGAGTGCCCAGTGAAGGAGCTTGAACGAACTTCTTCAGGCTCTGACATGCCGTCGAAAGTTTTTGAACAACGGAGCTTGATCAAAGTATTGTTTTGAGATTAATTTGGAAGTGGTGCAGAGTAGAATGAAGGCGAAGAAATTGACGAAAGTACATATGGAAATGGGAAGCTTGAGCTAAGTTGAGTGTGGAAAGGAAGGGATGGATTAAATATTCAGAGATGCTTTTTCACCCAAAGGAAGATATGCTAGAACTTGAAGTTATGGAGAAGGAATTGACAGAGGGAGCTTAGATGTCGAGTCAGGAAGAGTGGTAGTACCATCAACAGTGTGAATAATAATAATAATAAGTCAGGGGGAGACGGCCAGCTAAGGGAGGAGGGAACACAGATGGTTGCACCTTTAACAGTGTAATTAACAAGGACGGGAGGAGACTTTAACCCTGGGCAAAGTTGGAGAACAGTCAGGTTGGTGAAGATTTGGGGGTCTTTCCCTCTGTATGTGCAGATATAGATATGGAGCAAGCAGTTGGAAATGTGGAACCTTCAGGAAGAAGATGAAAACAAAGGTAGATATCTGAAAGACATCTTCCCAGAGATGGCCACTGACTGAAGAAAAGCCAAGGGCAGAATCTTGAGAAATTCTGACATTTAGGAGACAGAAAGAGTAACGAAAACAGAGAAGCAGCCACCGGAGAAGCCAGGAGAGACCCAGGGTCTATAGTGCACAGAAGCAAGGGAGGAGCAGGAAACATGCAGAGTGGGAAAAGATCTTTGAATTAAATGGTCCTTGGTGGCTTTGAAAAAAAATAATGCCATGGAGCAGTGGGGCTTAAGGGTTATGGAGTGTGAGTCTGTGGTGAGGAAGTAGAGTTAGTGTATGTAGAATACCCTTTTGAGAAATTTGATAGGGAACAGAGGAAATCAATCTGGAAATCAGAAACTGGGAGCAAAACTATTTGGATTAAAGATTGAATCACTAAATTATTATATAAGGCACTTAGGTAGGGAGGGAGGAAGGCATGATTTAAGCCATCATGGGTAGATCCAGAAGTGGAGTTACAGTTGTAGAATGGTTCATTTGTTGTTTTTTCTTAATAGTTCCCTTTGCAAAATTCACATTTTGCACAAAACAGTGAAGCAAGTTAACCACTTTGCAAGTTATGACCTTGTGTTGGGTTTTGTGGTTTAATAAGCTTATTTATTCTTATATTTGGGGTCTTGGAGCAGAAATCACAGTTGTGTAGGAAAGTAGCTTTTACTGCCAGCATCCATTTCCAGGATGGTCTGTTAATTCTTTAAGAGCCAGAAAACCAGAAGACTATGTAACTGTTCATTTTGACCAATAGCTTCAACAAGGTAAGGGAATATGGCAGACGGGGCTGATCTTAAGAAAAAGAACACTGTATTCTGATTCAGGCCAGTCTTTGTTCAAATTATGGATTTGTCACTTAGTAGCTATCTGACTTAAGACCATTGATTGACTTTATGCTAAACTCCAATCTCCTTATCTCCTAAAATAGGTGTATTAGTAACTATCTCATTACAGTGTCCATTCATGGGTTCAACAAATATCTATTGAGCCTCTTTGTACCAAATACCGTGTTATATGCTGGGGATGCATGAAGTAATAACATATGAAAGCCTGTAGCATGATGCCTGGCAACATTATTTCCTTCCCAGTTTCCCCAGCATTAGTCCTAAAGGCTCCGGGTTACTTCAGGTAATTGCATGTGTTTACAAGGAAAACAGAAAACCATTAGTCCTTTCTCCCACAGACACTTCAGCACTTCCGAGGTAGACATTGGTGGTTCTCAGCCTGTCTGTACTGGATTATAAAACCAACCCAGGGGAGCATTTACTGACAAGGTGGCTGGACCTCTGACAGAACAACACAAGTCACCTACCAGCCACCACCAGACTCACCGTCTACCCCAACCTGTTCCCCAACCCAGATGCCCTGTGTGAAAAGGAGGTAGACAACACTGACAGTACCTGGCCGGAGAGTTAAGGACCTTCACCACTCAGAGTAGCCGGCGGCTTCTCCGGTGCAGGCTGCATGGGGAGAAAGAAGCACTCACTAGGCCTGGGTCAGCCAGGGGCAGCCGTCAACAAGTCAGCTGGCCCGAGCCCCAGTGGCCTCCTGCCTGTGGCCCGGCCCTGTTGGCAGATCTGTTTACAGAGGAGACATTGTGCTCAGTCTTCTCCAGCGGGCCAGGGAGCCGCTATCCTCTGCCAAGAACCATGGCTCTTCTTTAATACGTACCCACCGGTACCTGTGTTGTGTGTTGGGCCCTGCTGGGCTTTGCTGGCCAGAGTCTACGGGCATAATGACTGGAAACTGGAAGAATTTGTACATGTTTGTAGGCAGAACAGCTGCCAAAAGTAAGACCTCGGAGAGACTAACTTTGTCTGCCCAGGTCACTGCCCTGACCCTGTACCTCGAGGAGAGGGCGGCTGTTGTGCTTCCTCGGCAGCACTTTGTGGACACGCCTCGGTTTTTTCCCGGGTCCCCTCTCAGTTTGGAACCTCAGCCGCCACCTCCCGAGTCTCACAGGAGTGGTGGCAGGAGGGAAAGTCATTGCCTCTGCGTTTCGGTAGGGTGAGGGAAAGTACAGAGGCTCTCTTGCCAGTGCAGGCCTGGGCTGCACACCCAGCTCCGGCACTTTCCGGCTCTGGGGCTCAGGCCTCAGCTTTAACTTGTCGGCCCATAACAGGAAGCTGCTGTAAACCAGCCGTTGGGCATGTCAAGGGGATACTTTAAGGAATCGATGAAATCGTGTTTGTAAATTATCTGGCACATCATAGGAGCGCAAAAGTCGTTAATTTCCAACCGCTCCACTTGGACTCTAGAATTGTGTTCATAAATAAATTTGTATCATCTCATAATTAAGATTTTTTAGCCTCAGGAGCCAGACTGCCTGGGTTTGGTGCTGCCTCTTACTGTTATTTGGCCTTTGGACATATTACTCAGCCCCTCTCTCTCTCTCAGTCTTCCCAGTAGAAAATTGGAATAATCATAGGACCCACCCCCTAGGGTTGTCGGGAGGTTGGAGTGGGTTCCTAATACATGTAGGGCACTTGTAAGGCAGCCTGGAATCCATAATAAGTGTTAGTTGTTGGTTCGTGGTGGTGGACACAGGCATGTTGTTAGCTCCAAGAGCTCCGAATGAAGTGGTAACACGTTCTCTTAGAAACGTAAGAAGAGAAAGGAATTGAGGATAACTGGCTTCCTTATTAATTGGTTTCTTCCCCAAGCTCAGAAGACTCAAATAAAAACTTACTGATTGAAATAATTTGAAACAAAGCTCGCAGTGTCTCGGGACAGGAGAGGCTTCTGGTTGGGGTCTTGGACTTCCACCCCTCTTGGGGAAATGGTTCTGCCTCCGATTGGTGTGTTCTTACCCTAGCTGTCGGGTGCCGTGGGCCCGACTTGAGGGGAGAGAGCGCTGACCTTTCTGCAATGCATCCTTGAGGTCCCCCTGACTTCAAAAGCGGTGTTTATGGGCTTGTTTTTCCCTCTGGTCCGGATGCGGGAGCGTCCTCATTACCCGGCTGTCACACTCAGTTGGCCTGATTGACCAGAGCCGTTTCCCGCCAGCGTGCCTGACCCGCTCACCTCTGAGGAGATGGCTCATGGGCTTCAGGGGGCGGTATGGAGTCAAGGACACCGGCGTCTCCCCTCCTGCAGCGCTGCTGGGCCGCCCTGTCCCTAAGCCCTGTGTCGCTGCTGGTTCTGACACGGGAGCGGCTGGCCCGCTCTCGGGGAGGAGCTCGTGGAAGGTGGCCAGCATTTTCCGGCATCGCCCTCGAGAAACGCTGGTTGAGTGAGTGAAGGGCTTACTGTTTGGAAGGGAGCCTCACTGCCGTTACCTTCTGCCTTCCGTTGCTGCTGGTGTAAGGTCCTCTCTTCTGCTTTTTAAACTCCAGTGAGCTGAAGCTCGGACCCAGGCGCCCCTTCCCTCTCCACCCTTTGGCCTCTCTTTAGCTGGCAGAGACGGGGTTAAGAATTGTTCGCAGCCGATCCACCTTGGTTTGAGGCCTGCTTGTAGTGACGGGGAAGAATGACTGGAATTTGAGGGGGAGGGGAAAAGAGACTGACCTCTGCACAGGCCAGTGACCTCCCGCCAGCATCCTCTGTTCACTCTGTCCCCCTGAACTAGTAGTCACAGCACCCCCAGATCACTTCTTGTGTCCACACCCTCCCAACCTTTTCTAAGAACCTGGGAGCAGGCTTGCGATACTTGGATTTCTTTTGTTGATATTGAGTAGTGTATGTCTGTTGCTCTCATGTGTCGGCCCCTTGAACATTTTCTCTCTTCTCCTTACCCCTTTCCCTCTTCACCTGCCTCCCCCGCGCCCACCCAAAACCCTTCAGGTCCGAGTGCATCAACAAGTTTGCTTCAGTCTTCGGGACGATGCCGCTCAAGGTGGTGGAGCACCGAGCTGACCCTGTCCTGTACAAAGATGACTTTCCCGAGAAACTGAAGAGCTTCCCCAACATCGGCAGCTTGTGAAACCCATCAGTGACGGAGGTCTGAATGTGATGCGTGGACAAAGTAGGGGAGCACAGCCTCCCGGCACCCTGATATCAGGGTGTGGGGGACCTTCAGTTGACACACTGGACTGTGACACCTAACCTGCTTCCTCGAGAACTGGAACCTGAAGAGAGCGTCTAAGCACCTTGAGCGGTGCGTGCGCTATTCTAGTGTTTCTTATGACCCCGATGGGTTCTTGCTGGAAATGCCAAATGGGAGCCTTTGTGGCATGCTCTGGGTTTAAATGCAGCCCAGGCTCCCTTTGTTTGCAGGGAACAGTCTGAAAGGAAACTTCACTGACCCTCAGACTGTAGAGCAGACGGAACTGTCAACCATGTTTGATCTGGGGAATCATGTAAATCGTGCCCATATCTCACCTTTAGCTATTTCAGATCAGTGACTTTTTAGGAGGAAAAGCCAAACCAAGAATTTGGCACAAAATCCCAGCAGCTTAGAGGGATTTGACGCATGCCCTAGGACCTGAGGCACTGGACCCAGGCGTAGGTGGAGCACCCGGTGCTGAATTGGGATCCTGTAAATTCCATGAACCATTCCTCGTTGGTTTGGCTTTTTAATATGATTAAAATAATTTTTTATTCCTTTTTACAATATGTCTTAAATGCTGATTATTGGTAACCCAAGGAACTTTCTTTTTTGTGTGTATTTTACCTCCATCTTCTGGCCTTAACTCCAGTCTATTTCCGAACCTCCTACCACGTTCAGGAGGACACACAGCCAAGAGGAATATCTGGTGCCATGTGCCTCACGCAGAAGAAGATCTCCAAGCTGTAAACATGCTAAGACAAGATGTCTCCCCAAACCTCCAAAGGACTCTGTTTGCTTCTTGATCAGATCCAGTCAGTTTTTCATAGGTATTCTTAGGGAAAAACAGAGGGCCTGTAATAACCATACACTGAGTTGCTGTAGCTGGTACCGTGTTGTAAAAGTCGAGGCAGTTGTGATCCCCACCCCAAGGGGATTCCAAAATTTCCCTCCTTCTTTCGGTGTAAACTTAACGTTAGCCAGGGAGGTTCTGGCTAATGTTAAATACTGCTATAACAACTGCTTTGCCATAGTTGCCGGTATATTTAAATCATTAAATTTCAGCATTTAGTAATACTGCACATGTGTGAATTATACCTCTTTAAGCCCTGTTGATGAACAAATCTACTCTGGCAAATGTTAGATGTTATGGATTCGAAACAGATTTATCTGGCTCTAATATTAAGATTAGCCACAGTTTGGGCTTTAGCCATAACATATGTCCCCAGAACACAAAATACAGAACAATTTGCTTGGAATATGGTTATAATTACTGAAACCTAGTTGTGTGCCAGTTGAAGTCACTAATATGCCACCCATTGTTCTCTTGAGTGACACGAAGGTGAATAGTTACTGTGCTATCGATTTTAAGCGTGTAGTTTTAACAAGAGTCACCTCCAATGTATTCCTATAGACTTCGAGAGGTCAGAGAAAACTTCAGGAAGTAACAAAATTGAAAGCGGGAATCATGAGTTTTACCCTCTCACACTGAGGAGCAAGAGCCCGGGACTGGTGCTGGTGGAATGGGCAAGAAGGGACAAGATGCCTCCCCGCTCCCGGCCGTCTGTTCACGTTGCAGGTGCGCACACGGAACCTGTGATTATTCCTCGTGTTGCATTCAAACACTGGTGCCTAATAAATACTTCTGATTTGAATAATTCTATTCCTGTCGGTAGGGGATATGGGAAGGCGCTTAGTCTCATATTCACAATCCTGGGGATGGTAGGATAGAAACCAAGAGAAGGGGAATTCTGTTGTCACGGATGATGAGTGCTGCTAGCCTTTCTGGGGTTCCTTAGCCATTTTTCCAAGGTTCAGGGTGGGTGGAAGGGTTGGGCCTCACATTTAAATCCCTGCCAGAAGCTAAGAACCGGGTGAACGTTGCATACGTGCATGTATTTCACCCCCGGTATTTTCCCCTCAGCATCGTCACCTCAGATTTTCTGCTCTTTTTCCCATCACTGAATCCTCTGTCTTAGTGGCTGGCTTGTAATCCAGGTCTCCCTCTCTGAGGGTAAATATTTTCTTTCTTTTCTTTTTAAAAACTTTGTCAGCCCTTTGCTTCTGGAAGAGGACCTCTTCCATCGGAGGAGATGATTGGGAGCCCCAGAGGGCTCTGCTAGTGTAACTTTATCACCTTGTTAGGGGTCACTGGACTTCTCAGGGCATTAAAATTCCATTTAAGGCACCTTACTACCCCCAGAAATATTGTGGGTTAGATCTGGCAACACAGCATAAAGCAGTATCTATCGCAGAATGAGTATTATATCCTAGGTACTTGAAACAAACCTCGGAGGTTCTATCCTACGAACAGACAGGTGGTGCAGGTCACAGGGAGAAATTCGGGGCAAGAATGTAGCAGGGGATCATGATTCATGGGTTCCGAGGGGCCTGGGGACTCCACCCCTTTCTCTGTGTATTTATTTGCTGCTCACCAGCAACCCTCACCCATAAGCCTGGGTTGGGATCATCTGCCCTTGGGATGCCATAGAGCCGTGTTTCAGAAGCGGAACAATAATGCTAATTAAAATGTCATGTTCTGGCCTACAGCAGACAACAGCTGGTTTTAGATTAAGAAATCTTTTTTAAGAAATTGCATCCTGCTGGCCTGTACAGAAGATGAACCTGAGCTGGCCCTGGCCCTGGCCCAAACGTGTGCACTGAGTCACTCGCCTTTTCCCCCAGGGGCCCAACTGGGATGAGCCAGTTTGGAATGCCAAGATTGGAAACACTTTTTGCTGGTTAGCATTAGATAGTTCTTAATATTCTTATCTCGTGTGTTTTACCAGCCCTCACACGTGTTTAGGCAAAAACCTCCTTCTCTAGGAAAATTAAAGAGGAAAGCAACAACTTCTGTTCTCAGAATCTCTGGTTCTTTCCTGCAAATGATGATCTACTGTCTCTTCTTCTTACTCAGTGTCATGAAGTTCAAAACCGACACTCCCGGTGCTCTGCCAAAGTCTGATGTACTTCCAACTGTGCTTCCAGCTTGTGGCTTTTAGGGCCAGTTTTTCTGCTGCCTTTGGGAGGCCATGAGCATCATGCTGGGGTGTGCGACCAGGACTGGGAGCCAGAAGGGGCAAGCCACTTTTTTGCTGTCCTCTGTTGAAGGAGTTGCTAATAACCCTGTGACCCCAGTGGCTGCCTGGAATGGTCGTCTCTGGCAGGAGTGTTTGAAAAGATGCAGGTTTCTAGCCACAGGCTCAAAAGATATGATTGCTGGGGTAAAATTCAAGACCCTTTGACGGTAGAATTCTTAAGTAGCTGAAGTAAGAGGCCGGCCGCTTGGGAAGTGGCTCAGTTCTGGCGAGACTTCGTGGCTGGGCACTGAGAGGGGCAGTCAGAGAGGGTCCCGTGGGAGCCCGGCTGGGAGGGAGAGGTTTGGGCACTTGCAGGTCTCTCACCGGCCACGCATCCTGAGCCTGGTGGGTCTCCTTCGCTTTGGGGACGGTGGCTTCTCTTGGGGCAGGCTCCCTTCTCCATCTCTTGGGGCCCAGGTTGCCTTCTGCTGCAGCAGCAGAAGCCGCAGCAGCTGCTCCTCAGGGAGCCGTGGCACAGCGAGGCGGGGACAGAGTGCTCAGTGGCCCCCGGCCTCTTCAGCCACTTCCTAGGAGCCGTTCTGGCAGGAGTGCTCACCATATTGGCAGGCAGCTGCCATCCAGGAAGACTCTGGAAGCAGCTTGAGCTTCCCACTGCAGGGCCTGCAGCAGGTGAAACTGGGGGGCCTGTCTGCTCACCTCAGCCCTGCTCTGTTCCACGCCCCCCTAAGAGCCTTCCCTTCAGAATATTCAGTGACACCGTTTTCTGTTTCTGAGTTAAAATCAGGAATAGCTTGTGGCCCCATTGTGCCAACCAAGCATGGTCTGGCAATCTGCGAACCGTCTTCATTGACCTTCTCCTGGCGGAGGAAAGTGAGACAGCACCGTACTCTCAATTTTAAGGTTTCCCCTCTCTTTAGGGTGGGAGCATTCCAAGCTCAACCCACACCCTCTCATCCGCCTTTGTCAATGTCAAATGGACTGTCAGGTTTCAGCTTCAGGCTTTGTGACTTCCAGGTTCTCAGGGAGGAGGCAACTTTGTGCCATGGCTTTTTAATTCCAGACTCACTGTTGCTGGCATCACAGGGAACATGACTGGGCAGAGTTTGGCCCCTTCTCTCAGCCTTCCAGGCCTCTTTCATTTTCCAGAAACAACAGTTGAGTCACCAGCATCTGTGTCTGGCATTTCATTTCCACAATCGTACAACCTTTTCAGGGTAGAGCTTTTTCTTTTCTTCTGTTCCCAAGTGGTTGGGCCCTTGGTGGCATTTCTTCCCAGTCCCCTGAAGGGTACAGAGCTGTCAGGCAGAAGACAAAGAAAGGGAAGGATGCCTGTGTGGCGCTCGAGAGGTACCAGGCCAGCTGTGTCTGCCGGAGGCTTCTCAGCAAAGCTCCCTCTTGTCTGCAACCTCTCAGGAGCGGCACATGGGCTGAGAGGTTCCAGTAGAGCAGGGACTGGAGTCCATATGTCTTAGATAGACCCAAACCACCAGCCACTCCATCTAGAGTGCTTTCCTATGGAAGCCTCCATAAGAGCCTTCCCTTCAGAATATGTCTATTTGGGCTTTTATTTATAGCCACCAACTTACATCATTAGCAACTATGCCCAAGAATAAACTCAAGGAATGCCTGGTTTTCTGGTAATCACAGCTGAAGCACAACCAACTAGTTACTGATCCAGGTGAGGTAAGAGGACATTCATTGGGTCGTTGAGTTTTTCTAATCATTCATCATTCATCAAAATACACTTTTTGCTGGATTCTGTGCTGGGTCCAGGAAATAGAGTCGAATAAGACTCTGTCCTGAGCTCAAGGCGCTCCAACTCTACTGGGAGCTCTTGAGCTGTGTAAGATGGCATGAGCCCATCAGTGGCCAAGGACTCTGTATACCTACATTTTAGTCCCAACTGTAAATGAAGACTCCGTTAACACCATCTTCTCCAGTGTCTGGAGGATGCAAGGGTTTTGTTTTGTTTTGTTTTGTTTTGTTTTTTCCCTCTTCTCTTAGCACCTTCCCCTTGAGTTGAACCCTAGCCTTCCTTGGTCTTGAGAGTCCACTCCCATGCCTCAGTTTCCTCAACTAGGAACTGGAGGCAGCAAGATCACTTAGACCCAGGATGGTGAGATGGGATGATGTATTAGATCTTTTCCCCTTCTCTCAGGGCCTTTACAAGATTGTACCTGGTGATGCTGGCAGCCGGCCCTCTTCCGGCCCCTATTTCTGTTCACCCTGTTACCAGAGAGCTTGGGGGTCTGGATCCTATCTGGCCCCGTCAGGGTGGATTACCAAATGAGTGGTTCTTTTGCCCCAGTCCCTTTCCTGAGCTATAAATAAGCCCCATGTTTATTTTCTTATGTTATTGAAATGAGCACTTGGGATCTGGGCCTCTTGACGGGTCCAGAGAGCGTCCATCCGGTGCCTGGTGAGGGCCCTGTGTGGCTGGCTGCTGTCTGAAGCTATTTGGAGTCCTATCCCCTGTGTTCTGGATGTGGCTTAATTTCAATAGTAAGGGCCGTATGTAGCCCTGTATCTGCTGATTTTCAGGTTTCAGCTTTCTGCCAGCCCCACTGTCTGCTTAGAAGTGAAGTTGTGTTTCTCATTAAGGGAATAACAGCCACAATTGAGGTAATTAACGAAAATTGTGCATTGGTGGCACAGCTCCTATAGGATTTCCAATAGTCTTTCTTTAGTAGATCCTGAGAGGCTTACCTTCATCCCCTCCCTTCTGCCTACCCTGTGCCCAGTCTCTGTTCCTTGTTTTCTGGATGTAGTCCCAATAATTTCTCTCCAAACAGCCTTGTTCTTGTCACCAGTTTGGGTCAATGTATTGACAACTTGGCCAAATGAGGATTCCATTAAGTCCATCTTCTTCAATTCTTGGGAGATGCAGGGATTTTTTTTTTTTTTTTTTTTTTTTTTTTTTTTTTTGTCTCTTCTCATAGCATCTTCCAGTTGCCAGTTGTATCTTAGCCTTTCTTCAGAAGTAATAAGGATGAGTATCCATTAAAATCAGATTGATGCTCCTTTTAGTCCCCTGGCTACACCATCTTACTGGGAAGGATGACCTAGGACAGTGTTCGAATAGAAAGGAAACATCTGAACTAGGAAATGTTCTGAGTTAGGGCCTCCTAAGGAGTGATTTCTACCTTCTTCAGGCTTCAGCAACACATCAGAAGTACACAGTGAGACTATGGGCAGGACAAAACTTTGTCTGTCAGAACTTGGACTGAAGAGCATCATTCACTCTGGATGGATTGGCCTGGTAAGTCAGTAGAGAAATCTTTTTGTAGATACAACCTGACCCTGAAATATGTTAATGAAGACAATTGCACCTAACAACCAGATTTAATTCACTTTCAGAGAAGGGACCAGGAGAAAGTAAATTTTCATTCTGGTGTTTTTAGTCTACTGACTCCTAAAGATAATTTTCCTTGAGAAAATAAACCAGATGTGGTGGATTCATTCAATCAACAAATATTTGTTGAGCTTTATACCAGATACTATTCTTCATGTGAGTCTGCTGCATTGAACAGAACAACAAAATGCCCCCACTTTTATCTAAAGGTTTACATTCTAAGAAGGAAGACCACCAAAACAAGTGAATGAATATAATTTCAAATGACAGTAAATGCTGTGAAGAAAACAAAGCAGAGTAAGGGGAGATAGTGGCTTGGGTGTGAGGAAGTATTTTAGATGGGTTGGTCAGAAGTGACGTTTAAGCACAGATATACATGTTGAGAAGGAGTGAACCATGAGGGTACCAGGCAATGGGAAGAGCTAGCA
The DNA here is from genome assembly GCF_027475565.1 of Acinonyx jubatus. NCBI lineage: Eukaryota > Metazoa > Chordata > Mammalia > Carnivora > Felidae > Acinonyx > Acinonyx jubatus. Next base: position 18,502,674 of record NC_069390.1, on the reverse strand, counting down.
CAAAGGCCCTCAGGCAGGACCAAGCTCAGTTTGTTTTAAGAACAGCAAGAACGCCTGTGTATTTAATGTGGAGAGCATGGGAGAGATGATGCCAGAAAAGTAGGTCAGAGCCAAATTGTGTTAGGACCATGTAGGCCAAAAGGATTCTAGATTTTTATTGTGTGTGACAGGAAAACACTGGAAGGTTTTAAGCAAAGTGGTAATACCTGAATGGTATTTTTTTTTTAAGATAATTTCAACTAATGTGTGGAGCTCAGGCTACACGCAGCAAGAATGAAGGAAAGGAAATCAATTAGAAGGCTATTTTAGGGAGCCCAAGTGAGAGATGGTGGCTTCATTAGACTTGGATGGTAGTAGCAGGGGTAGTAAGAAGTTATGCTGGGAATAGAGTCTTATTGGACTTACTGATGAATATAGGAGAGGAAAACAATAGAGGATTCACAGCCAACTCCTAGGTTTTTGTCCTGAGTAATGGAATGATACCATTAACTGAAATATGCTGACTATGCAGGGGTGAGGGGAGGGAAGTGCTGAGAGTGAAAATCAAAGGCCTTACTTCAGACATGCTCTTTGAGTTACCTTTTGGAAACCTAAGTAGTAGTGTCATTTAAGCAGTTAGGTATCTAGAGCTCAGGGGAAAAGTGAAGACTGAATATATAGATGGGGTTTAAAACCATGAGACTGGATAAGATTGCCCAGAGAGTCAGCATAGGTAGAGAAGAGAAAAGGACTGGGACCTGATTATTGGGCCCACTCTAACCTTTATAAATAGAGAAAAAAAGGAAAACCCAGAAAAGGAGACAGAAGAGTTGCTGGTGAGTTAGGAAGAAAGCTTGAAAGATATCTGAAAGATAGACTGTGATAAATTAAAGATGTGCATTGTAAACCCTAGAGCAACCACCAAAAACATTTTTAAAAGAGGTATAGCTAATAGGCCAATATTGGAGATGGAACACCAGAAAAATATTTAATCAAAAAGATGGCAGAAAAAGAAGAAAGTAAACAAGAGATGGGACCAAAAAAAAAAAAAAAAAAAAAAAAAAAAGAGTAGACTTAAACCCAAATATATCTCAATAATTACATTAAATGTAAATGGCCTAAACATTCTAATTAAAGGGTAGAGATTATTCTGAGTTAAACAGCAAGAACAATTAAATGCTATCTACAAGGAAAACACTATAAAATACAGTTAGAGTAGAAAGAGATATACTAGATAAACATGCGTCATAAGAAAAGTGGGAATGATTATATCAACGAAGGACAAAATTAGCTTCAAGAATATTGAAGGGTGCCTAGGTGGCTCAGTCAGTTAAGTGTCCGACTCTTGGTTTTGGCTTGGGTCATGATCTCACAGTTCGTGAGTTCAAGTCCTGCATTGGGCTCTGTACTGACAGCATGGAGCCTGCTTGGGATTCTCTCTCTCTGCCCCTCCCCCGCTCGCATGTACACTCTCTCTCTCAAATAAACTTTAAAAAGAAAAACAGAATATTGCTAGGAAGGAAGAGCAATAGTTCATAATGATAAAGGAATCAATCAAGAAGACAGAACAGGTAATACTAAATTAGGCACTAAATATCAATGTTTCAAAATATATAAAGCAAAAACTAATAGCTGAACGTGAACAAGAACATGTACAGTTATATTTGGATATTTCAACATTCCTCTGTTAGTAATTGATAGAACAAGTCGATAGAAAAGTAAGAAAGATATAGATGACTTGAATAATACTATCAACTGTCTTGGCTTAATTCATAGTTATAAAACACTTCATTCACTAATAACTGAATACACATTCTTCTCAAGCATACATGCAACATACACCACAAATGGGTTGCAGCATAAGTCTCAGTAATTTTTGAGGAAATGAAAACATAAAAACTATGTTCTCTGTTCACAGTGGAATTAAATTAATAAAAGATATCTGTGGAAGTCCCCATTAGGTGAAAATTAACATATTTCTAATTGATATATGAGTTCACAAAGACACAAAGGAAATTAGAGAATATTTGGAGCTAAATGAAAATGAAACAATAGATCTAAATGTGTGGGATGGAGATCTATAGCTTGAAGTGCTTATGTTAGAAAGGAACTAAAATCAATTAAGCTTAAGAAACTACCTTAAGAAACTTGAAAAAGAAGAATAAAGTCCAAAGTAGAAGAAGAAAGGGGTGGAAATAAATGGAAAATGGACAAACAATGGAGAAAAATCAGTGAAACAAAAACTGGCTCTTTGAAGAAAATCAATAACTGCCCTATACTGTTCAAGGAAAAAAATGAAGATAAATAAATTAACAGTATCAGGAGCCAAAATGAGGACAGATTCTAAAAATATTAAAAGGGGATTCATATGAGCAACTTCATACCAATATATTCTGCAACGTAGGTGAAATGGAAACAATCCTTGAAAGGCACAAAGAGATAAAATTGCCCCACGAAGAAATAGAAAATCTGAATAGTCCTGTATCTGTTAAAGCAATCAAATCCATAATTTAAAACTTCCCACAGAGAAAAACCCATAGTTTTTACTGGCAAGTTCTATCAAATAATTAAGGAGGAAATAATACCAACCTTATACAAAAACTTTTCTCAAAAAATAGAAGAGGAATAAATAAGTATAATTTACATAATGTTTTAAAAAATACATATAGAAAACATATTTCCACGCAAATGTTCATAGCAGCTTTATTCACAGCAGCCAAAAACTAGAAACAACTTAAATGTTCAACAGATGATTAGATAGATGAATTGTGGTATATCCATACAATGGAATACAACTAAGCAGTAAAAATAACAAACTATGGAGACACACAACATGGATGATTTTCCAAAACAAGTGAACAGAAGCCAGACACAAATGAGTGCACACTGTACATACACACAATATATATTCTCATATATATAAATACGTTCCACTTTTATGAAGTTTTACAACAGGTAAAACTCATCTGGAGTGATAGGGTAGATCAATGCCTGAGGCTGGGGATTGACTGGGATGAGGCACAGGGAACTTTTTGGGATCTGGGGAATATGGTGATGGTTAGCTGTGTGTATATGTACATATTTTCCCAAACTCCTCTAATTATACTTAAAATTGATGATGTAAATTATACCACAATAAAGATTGTTTTTTAAGTGGTGGTTAAACACTGTCATCTTTCACAGCTCCTCAATTTTGTTTCGGACTGGTATTCCTTTCCCTTCTTAACTTGGATGTTTGCTTAAGGATTCAGGATCTAGGCTGCCTCCAGTTCCATTGCTTCAATTTAGTGTTTTCTGGTATGTTCTTGATGTGGAATGCAGACTTGCCAGCCATCCAGCTAACAGTAAATGCTTACTATGATACTTTGCCAGATGCTACAGATAAGTAGGTGAGGAAGATACCATTTCCACCTTCAAGGAGCTTTTAATGGAATTAATGAATAGAGGAGATAAGTCACTTTATAATCCTATCTACTATATAAGACAGTGCATGATTAAGGGTGAATTGCACACATTCCCTGTCATGGAAGGAGAGTGTGATCATGTTTGACTTGGGAAAAGAGGTGGCACTTGAGGTGGTCTTTAGAGAATTAATAGGTAGAGATGGGCATTAGGTGGATAGGGATGTGTTGAGAAGTTGGGGCAGGCACTTTGACCTGAGGGCAGTGAAAGGAAACAAGAAGATGGGAAAATGTGATGCAAAAATCCTCAACAAAATACTAGTGAACCAAGTACAACAATATCTTTAAAAAATCATACACCACCATCAAGTAGGATTTATTCCCAGGATGCAAGGGTGGTTCAATATTCGCAAAACAATCAATGTGATATGCCACATCAATAGAAGAATGGATAAAAACCATATGATCATTTCAATAGGTGCAGAAAAAGCATTTGACACAGTACAACAACCACTCATGACAAAAACCCCTCTGCAAAATAGGTCTAGAGGGAACATATCTCAGCATAAGAAAGACCTTGTATGAAAAACCCACAGCCAAAACATCATACTCGATAAAAAACTAAGAGCTTTCCCCTGAAGGTCAGGAACAAGACAAGGATGTCCACTCTCACCACTTTTTTTCAACATAGTACTAGAAGTCCTAGCTACAGCAATCAGACAACAAAGAAATAAAAGGCCTCCAAACTGGTAAGGAAGAAGTAAAAATTTCACTATTTGCAGATGACATGATAGTATATATAGAAAACCCTAAAGATTCCTCCCCAAAACTACTAGAACTGATCAATGAATTCAGTAAAGCTGCGGGATACAAAATCAATGTACAGAAATTGGCTGCACTCCTATACAGTAATAATGAAGCCACAGAAAGTAAAATTAAAACAATGTCATTTACACTTGCACCAAAAACCATAAAATAATGCCTAGGGATACATTTTTCCAAGAAGGTAAAAGACCCCCATACTGAAAACTACAAGACATTAATGAAAGAAATTGAAGAAAGTACAAACAATGGAAAGATACTCTGTTCTCATAGATTGGAAGAATTAGTATTGTTAACATGTCCATACTACCCAAAGAAATCAACAGATTTAATGCAACCCCTATCAAAATACCAACATCACTATTCACAGAACTAAAACAAATGATCCTAAAATTTGAATGGAACTACAAAAGACCTTTTGTAGCCAAAGCAATCGTGAAAAAAACAGAGGCATCACAATTCCAGATTTCAAGTTATATTACAAAGATGTAGTACTTGAAATAGTATGGCCCTGGCACAAACATAGTCACATAGATCAATGAAACAAAATGGAACACCCAGAAATAAATCCACAATTATATGGTCAATTAATATTTGACAAAGCAGGAAAGAATATCCAATGGGAAAAAGACTGTCTCTTTAACAAATGATGTTGAGAAAACTGGATAGCCACATGCTAAAGAATGAAACTGGACCACTTTCACCATCTACAAAAAATAAACTCAAAATGGATTGAAGACCTAAATGCGAGACCTGAAACCATAAAAATCCTTGAAGAAAGCACAGGCAGTAATTTCTGTGACATCTCCCGGAGCAATAGTTTTCTAGATATGTCACCTGAGGCAAGGGAAATAAAAGCAAAAATAAACAATTGGGACTACATCAAAATAAAAAGCTTCTGCACAGCAAAGAAACAACAGAACTAAAAGGCAAGCTATGGAATGGGAGATATTTGCAAATAACTGATCAAGGGTTAGTACCCAAAATATATGAAGAACTTACAGAACCCGATACCAAAAAAAGCAAAATAATCCAATTTAAAAATGGACAGAAGACATGAACATACAGTTCTCCAAAGAAGACATCCAGATGGCCAATAGACCATGTGAAAAGATGCTCAACATCAGTCATCGTCAGGGAAATGCAAATCAAACCCATAATGAGACATCACCTCACACCTGCCAGGATGGCTAAAATCAAAACCACAAGAAAGATGTGTTGGCGAGGATGTGGAGAAAGAGAAACGCTCCTGCACTGTTGGTGGGAATGCAAACTGGTGGATTTCCACTGTGGAAAACAATCTGAGGGTTTCCTCAAAAAATTAAAAATAAAACTGCCTTGTGATCAAGGAATTGCACCACTGGGTATTTACCCAAAAAATACAAGCAGTAATTCAAAGGGATACATGCACCTCCATGTTGATTGCAGCATTATCTACAATAGCCAACTATGGAAGCTGCCCAAGTGTCCATCGACTGATGAATGGGTAAAGAAGATGTGGTCTACATAAATAATGGAATGTTATTCAGCCATAAAAATAGTGAAATCTTGCTATTTGCAAAGACATGGATGGAGCTAGAGAGTATAATGCTGAGTAAAATAAGTCAGAGAAAGACAAATATCATATGATTTCAGTCATATGTGGAATTTAAGAGACCAAACAAATGAGCAAAGGGGAAAATAAAGAGGCAAACCAAGAAACAGACCCTTAACCGTAGAGAACACACTGATGGTTACTGGAGGGGAGGTGGGTGGAAGGGTGGGGGAGATAGGCGATGGGGATTAGAGTACACTTACGATGAAATAAAATAAAGTGATTTTAAAAATATGGGAAAGTGTAATGGATGACTTAGGTTTGCAGGAACAGTGCATCCAGTTTGGGGTGTTAGAAAATTTGAGGCTAGGGGCGCCTGGATGACTCAGTCGGTTAAGCATACAACTTGATTTCGGCTCAGGTCATGAGATCACGATTAATGAGATCGAGCCCCGCGTTGGGCTCTGTGCTGACAGCAGGGAGCATGCTTGGGAGTCTCTCTCGACCCCTCCCCCGACCTGTCTCACAAAGAAAAGAAAAGATGAGACTGGATAGGAGTTTAGGCCTAATTAAAAGGGCTGAAATGTCAGTGAGTAGATACTTCAGAGACTTTTCAGATGTTTGTTCTAGTGAAGGATGTGATCAGAGCTGGTCTTGGCAATCTGGCGTTGGTGTTGGTGATGGGCGGAGTGGGCGGGGACTAGGGATGGCACGTGACCACTCAGCGGTGGCCTAGGTGGAAAGCGACAAGGCACCAAAGCAGGTGGTTGCTGGGCACGTGTGGGAACTGCTGGCACCTGCTGAGGCCCTCTGGGAAAGGAGGATGGGGAAGAGCAGTGCTGGTCTATTTCTGTGCCTTCCCCTCACTCGTATATCACACACCAGCTGCTTGTTACACACTGAATTGTGTCCCCTGCAAAACCCCACTGAAGCCCTGACCCCTCAATGCGACTGCTTTGGCCTAGAAAGAGGTAATAAAGTTTCAGTGAGGTCCTAAGGGTGGGGTCTTAATGCAATAGGACTGGTGTCCTTTTAGAAAAGGAAGAGACACCAGAACTCTTTTCAGCACGAGCACAGAGACCAAGGCAGTGTGAGGACACAGTGAGAAAGTGACCGTCTACAAGCCAGACGCTAAGCCTCACTAGAAACTGAGTCGGCCAGAACCTTGATCATGGACGTACAGCCTCCGGAGCTGTGAGACAATAACCATTATTTAAGCCACTCAGTGGATGGCGTCTTGCTCTGGCTTCTACACTGCTCACCACCCCCTCCTCAATCCCGTAAGCATAAGATCAGGGGTGCTCAGTGCTTCCCAGGCTGGTGGCCCACTTTGTGAAGCAGTACCCCAGGCTTTGGCGTCTGTCCCTTGGCCATTTGGCCAGCCCAGTGGCCCTCCCCAGACCCCAGCATGCGAGATCTCTCCTGCCTGTACAGCTCTTCACTAGCTTCAAATGCTTTCATTCTCTCGGACTTCATAACTGCCTTGTGAGATAAGCTGGTTGTGCCCATTTTACGGATGAAGAAACTGAAAGTCAGAGATTGCTTGAGATAACGAAGCTGATAGGTCATAAAATCAGTTGTTAAACCCAGGTCTCCTGTCCTCCACTTCACCACGTGGCTTCCCGGCCCGTCCTTTTCCACGCTCTTGTCTGAACAGAACTGTCTGTCCAAAGCTACCTCTGAGAGGAGACTTCACCCTTCGTCAGACTCTTCTCTTCCCTTGTTCTCCCCCCCCCCCACGCCCGACCACACACACACACACACACACACACACACACACATACACATTCATTTCTTTTCATCTGTCTCTGCGGTACAGCTTGGCCTTAATGTCCTTTCTCACAGAGCCTGGGCATCACAGAGATCCACTGTGGGTAGAGGACAGAGAAGAGACAGCGGGGGTGGGGGGCCTGTGACGCCACCAAAGGAGAGCCCCCAGGGGGTGTGCCATGAACAGCATCGCCTCTGTGCCTCTGAAGTGCGCTCCGACCGGGGCTCCGGGGAGATGTCACCCAGGGCCCACAGTGGGTTTGCTCCCAACTACTTAAGGCAACACCTTACTTAACACATGGTACACACATGGCCATACACTGGAGTTTCTTTCGGAAGTTTGCCTTCCTCAAGCCTGTTGGTCTGTGTGCAGCTAAAAAAAAAAAAAAAAAAAAAGTCTGTTTGGAATCACAGAATTCCTGGGAAAATGTCAACTCTCACACCCCACTGTCTCTGGAGCTGGCACGCATCTCCTCCCTTCTGCGCGCACAGTGTGCGATGGCCCTATTTGAGGGAACGGGCTGTTTGTGGAGGGCCTATTGTTCCTCAGCAGCTGAGTGTGCAAGTCTGGGCCTGTGTGGGGAGAAGACCACCACCGAGGTGCCACCCCGCCCCCCAGCAGCTACCGGGGTTTCTGCTGATAAATGCCAGCTCGGTGCCTGGGCACCACTGTTTTCTGTAGCAAGACCTGGGGCAGTGGGATTGGTGAGGAACCGGAGGTGAGAGCAGCCTCTGCCGGGTTGGCCGTGGAGCCCGCCCCGAGGCAGGTGGAGGTGCAGAGGGCTTAGGGGCATTGGGACTCGGGGATGACTCCAGGTTTGAGCCCAAGACTTCGCAGAAAAGGCCTGAGATGAGCACTCTGGGGTATGAGACCTCTCGGGCTGTCTTGGGGTGCCGGCCTCATGCTGGCTCAACCCCAGGAGCACCAGACAGAGAAGCCAGGCTTCGCGTCCTGGCTTTGGCTCAGTGCACACGAGCCCTGGAGGAACAGGGTGGGCAAGGCCCGCGGCCAGGTGGCGGCTCTGAGCTCACTCCTGGCTGATCCCTAGTGGCCTGAACCCACTTCCAGCTCTCTCTACCTGAATCCCTTCTCTGACCTTCCCAGTCCCATCGTGAACCAAGTAGAGCATTGCCTCCTTCCCATCTTCCCATCTGTTCCCTCAGCTACCCAAGTATTTCCTGAAACATCCGGTGAACAGAACTGGCCTGTCTCTCCTTGGAGCCTTTTAGGCCTGTGGGGCAGTCAGGCAGATAAATAACGTACGCGGATTATGTGCTGAAATTGTATTACAAACAGCTCTGTGGGTGCACACAGGGGCCAACAGCTGACTGCGGGTGGAGGTAGGGGTGGGGGCCTGGACTTAAGGAAGAGCTTCACAGAGGGTCTTGCCATTTGGAGGAAGCCTTAGAGAACGAAGCGGACAGGAGTTCTCCTGGTGCAGGCAGCTGGCAGGGGGCAGACAGGCGTCCTAAGTGGATTGCACGTCCATTACTGCGGCCAAGTGAAAGGCCCCAGATGGTGTGGGGAGCAGTGAGCCGTCCTGGCGGCCAGATAGGGAAGGGCTGAGCTACAGCGGATATCGGAGGAAGCCTTGCTGGCCTTGTCTCCCAGAGTGCTGCTCAGAGGCACAGGTCCCAGGGACGGGTGACCGGGGTCACCAGGGAGGCCTGAACGACCCCGTGAAGCAGCCCCACACTCGGGCAGTCCCACTCACCTGGACTCCGGGACGCTGGGGCTGCTCAGCTCCCACAGACCAGAGCAGGGGCACGAGGCAGGCAGCATCGCGGGCACGAGGCCTTTCCCTCTCTCTGCTTCGGTTCCTGCCCTGGGACTTGGCAGTGATTTGGGATGGACATTCCAAGTGCTACCATGACCCTGAGTCCCAAGAGCTGACAGGTGTCTTTTTAAAAAAAACAAGTTCCCAGCCCAGGCCAACCTAAGACCCGGCTGGGTCTATACTGAATAAGAACTTACCACAGGTACCGAGTCAGAGATGTGGCTCCAAGAAAGTAACATTTAAATAGTTGGAAAGAGAGGCTGAAAAGGACATTCCTGTGAGACTCACAGCTGGCAACCAGAGGGAGAGGTGTTTCTTTGGGGGATAAGCATTGCCCTTTAGATCACTATTGCCACACCAGCTCACAAAGGCCCGTGCATGGATACTATGGGTACTATCCGTATCATCCTCCCCCAAGTTGGTTAACTAGTCCGGGACAGACTTATTTTTTATTTTTATTTTTTAGAGAGGAGAGCCGGGGAGAGGGGCAGAGGGAGAGAGAATCTTAAGTAGGCTCCATGCAGAGCCCAACGTGGGACTCGATCCCACCACCCTGGGATCATGACCTGAGCTGAAATCAAGAGTCAGATGCTCGACCAACTGAGTCACCCAGTCGCCCTAGGCACAGGCTTATGAGCCACAATGATGTGGGAGCAGAGTCCCCTCTCCACACAGCAGCCCGTCCTCAAATCACCTTCACGTCGGAAAGCAGGGACATGCCTATTCCGTAGCAGAACCTGGGCCCTCCCTGCTTCCTAAGTTGCTCTTAGAGCTTTGCTTTAAAGACCATCTGGTCACGCCTCCTGCAAGTTCCCTCAGCCACCAAGGAGCAGAGCCAGGCCTGGGGCCTGCCTCTCCTGGAGGCCTGTCTCACGCTCTGTGCCCCGCGGCCCTGCCCCAGCCCTCCGTGTCCCGACTCTCTCTGCTTTCAGGACAGCCCCTGCAAACGCAGACTGGCACTCTGTGACCAATGGGCTGGCTGTGCCTCTCTGAAGACCTCCGCGCATGGGCAATGCTGGGCGTACCCAAGATGCACTGGGACCCTTTCTGCTGCCTGAGAGGCAGACTCTGGTCCCCCAACCCGCCTTCTTTTGCCTGCTGTGCGGGCAGGTCCTCTGGGATGAAAGGGGGCCGTCCCAGACCCTCGCAGGCCACGCACCCCCTCTCTGTTGCAGGAGCCCTGGCCGGCCACCTGTTGTTAATCTAGCCCTGGTAATCCATTCTGTACTGTGTCAGCAGTTCAAAAGGGCACTGTTAGTATTTTTTGCCGACTTCAATTAATGTGAGATTTCAGAGGCCCCTCTGATCACATTTCATCTGTCACAAGCCGGGAACAAAACAGACAGGTTCCAGTTGAGAGGAGGAAGGAGAAGGAGTTTATTGCAAACACCAAGCAAACAGACAGTTTGGGCTGTGCCCGGCGTAGGGTGCCCCGGAGCATCCATTTGCTTCCGCCCTCCACTTGGCCCCGTGCCTGGGCCCTAAGTCCCCTTCTCATCACATATTCCTCCCCTCCCAAAGAAGATGTAAGTGCAATAACTTACTTTAAAAGGCAAGAATGATTCTTTTAATAGTTTGCTATAATGTCGTTACATGGTGGTATTAGGCAGTAAAACTTTATGGAACTGACCTCATTTTTTTTAATACATTTTTTTCTGAGTTTTTAATGTATTTTTAATATATATTTTTAATATTCCACCCCAGGCCATTAAGCTAAAGGGAAAAGTTGCATTTATACAGGGTTAAAAATATCTTACAATGAGAACAGTGTCGGCTGAGGTTCACGCTCCTTCTAGCACTCAGCGCTTTTCAACCACTGCACATCCAAACAGACTATTAGGCATTGAAAACTGTCCTTCAAAATCAGTAGTATAAAGGCCTAGCTCTATGTATGTACGTGAAGGGGGAGGGGGGAGGGCAAGCTTAGGTAACGTCTGGTTCACCAGAATGCCTCTTCTCCCTGAAGCATCCTTGGTGAAGGTGAAGTGGAGTTTGGGAACTCTGGCAGAAGGGTTCTTGTCTTCTCCTCTTTCTCTTTTATGGCCATGGATTATTATCCTGGGGGGGCCGCTTTGCCAACCGTCCTCCCCCAGCTTGTCTTACTTGCCTTTGCACCTGACAGGGCCATGAAGCCGACCAGAAGCCCCGGGGTGTCCCGCGAGATGATCTCCCCACGACCTGGCCCAGAGAGACAACGGCTGCGTAAGCAAGATAACCTGGTCGCTTTCGTGGAAAAACTCCTCTTGTCTACCCAGCCAAAGAGAGGGCAGGCGGGGCTCTGGAGCTGGGCCCCGTGTGGCCACTGCGGTGTGTTGCTGGGACCCACCTCACGACTGCTGCCCCCGTCCCCTAGCAGTGTCTTTGAACTCACCTGGCCACCATGCTTCCCAGAGCTGGAGGCTCGGTAGTGAGAGCTGAGAATCAAGTATAGTCGAAAGGATTCAAGAAAAGTTACAAAGCCCGTGTCCTCCAAGAGCCGTTGAAGACCTGGGGACAAGCCAGTGCCCTCTCCTCCCGGGCCCCGGGAGTGTGAGGGCATCTGAGGGTGGTGGCGGCACCTTCGTGTCAAGCCCTGGCCACCTGGCCGTGTCCCCAGCAGGGATTGGAGGCTCTCGGTGTTGAAGAGGCTGCCCAGTGGTCTGCATTTGCCACGTCTGCTGAGATCTTAGGCAAGTAGCCAAAGGGAATCCTCACCCCTTGCAGCTTATTCGCTTAGCGGTGACCCTCAGAGCAGGCTGGCTCTCCTCTCTGCCCGCCTTCCTGAGACCTTGCTCCCGGGGAAGCCAGCCAGCCCCGGCGCGTCACCCAAGCTTGCTGAGCCCTCGCAGGAGCTGCTGCGGGGACGCCTCCAGCCGTTGGAGGCCTGGGCCCAGCCACCCACTGGGAAGGAACCAGAGGGTAGGCTCAGGAGAGAGGGAGGACCTCCAGCAGAGAGCGGAGATGCCGTGTGAGGCACCCCTCCACAACATGTGGGCTAAGGCCGCTGCTTAGGGCAGTCACTTCACCGCCCCTGCCCCGACCCCCGGGGCTGGGACCTTCTCGTTCTCCATTGTGAAGGGACTGTACTAAGTAGAGGGCCTTTCAGTCCTTCCAGCTCAAGGGTTGTATGATTCTCAGGGTGTTGGGCCGGCCCTGGGGAGCTGGGACAGGGTGAAGATAGGCCTGGGGCAGGTGGGGCGACCTCCCTGTGGGAAGATGAACAGGCACATTTCACACGGACGTTTGACACATAAATACTTGGCCGTGTTGGTGGGAAGGACAACCAGAGCCACGGAGCCTCTTCCTCTACCAGAGGCTTTTTCTTCTCAAGCTTTTTGGTTGAAATTTGTCCGACTGAGGTGTCACCCAGCCGGAAAGCAGTCAGATAGAGGAACTGAGCACCAGGGGTCCCTTCCAGAAGGATCCACCTAGAGCCCCCTCTCTCCCTCCCCTCCTCCTCTGGCACTCTCCCGGTTTTCCTCCTCTCTCTGTTGATTCCCTCCTGGGTGAGAACATACCTACGGCAAGGGGTCCTCCCATGTCCTTCCCAGCCACCAGAGCCGTTAAGGAAGACAGGGAACTATTCCCAGCCTTATGTGCTTCCCTCTTTCCCTTCCTAGATTTGGGGAGCCTGAGTTATTTCAGTGAACCTCAGAACTGGAAGAGGCATTCCCAGATCCTCAGATATAAGAAAGCTTTAAAGCTGAGCCAATGAGAACATCACCTGTACCTTCACTTGTAGAAGAGCAAATGTTAGAGCCACAGTTTGCAAAGAGGTCTGACTCTTAACGAAGGGAGCCAAAGCCAGATCCTTCCCCAGTCCTGTTTCCAGGGCAGATGGGAACACAAGGCAGAGGTGGGGACTGTGATTCCTTCTAAACCTCCAGAGGCTGTCACCCTCCACCGAAGCCAAGAGGCTGTCCTGTGGGCAGGTCCTCGAGCCTGCTGGGCTTGGCCCTCCTCCCTGACAGAGAAGGTGGGAGCCTTCTCCCCAGGGGCCGCCCCGCTGGAGGGGCCTCAGAGGACAGGTGCTGTGCACCACGGGCTTAGGTGATGGCTGGGACCTGGTGCTGAAACTCGAGCTGCAAGTCTCCAGTCAGGCAGACGTGGATAGAGATCCCCCACAGAAGGAGGCCCCTTCCGCAGGCAGGGAAACCCACTTCCGGGGGGCATCCTGTCTCCCACATCTGGGGCAGAGCAAGTGACCCAGAGAGGCTTGGCCCATGAGCCCCTCTAGAGGCTGGAGAGAGGGGCTGAGATTTCTGACGCCCTAGGGAAGAAGCGCAAGAGAGGGCTCTGTCTTCCCTTTGTCTGGAAGAACTGGGACCCCCCCCCCCCCCCCCCGCCCCCTGCCCCTGCGGAAGGCTCTGGGCAGGTCTGGTGCTGCTCCAGGGACGGCTGGTGAGGGACAGGCAGCCTGAGGCAGCGTAAGGGCCGAGAGGCCGATTGCGAGCACACATCCATTAGCAAACTCCGCAGGCTGCTCTTGACCCCCTCGCCAACACGGCTCCAGGCCCTAGCTTGTGTGTTCCGAGGTATAAGTCCTTCCACGCCTCAGGGCACTCCTCAGCAGCCCTGGCGAGAGACCAGAATGGGTGGGGGAGGGGACAAGCATCCCCAGGTCCTCCTGGAGGGGCCTGGCTAGCTGGAGAACAGAGCTGCCCAGACCTGCCCACTGTAACAGGCACCCTGCTGGCTGCAGGGTGTTGGACCGTCAAGGAGAGCGCAAGTGTGTGCCCGAGCCCCTGTCCCCTCCCGGACCGCTGCCCGCAACTCTTCCTCTCTCTAGAAGCTTTTCTTCTTCTAGCACTGTGGGTGTCGTGGGTGGTCTGTGTCCGCTCCCCTGCGGTGTTCACCCAGATCCGGGGTCTCCGGGAGCAAGGGAGCCGGATGAGGCCCCCTCAGGGACTGTCCTAGATGCCAGCATTGCTGGATGACAGCAGGATTCTTCAGCTCCAGCTCCTTTCCTGTTCTGTCCATCCCCCCAGGTGGGTCCGGCACAGGGGACAGCCAGGGTGGGTGAAGGCGAGGTGGTGCCTTGGGCCCAGGAGGTCGGATGCTGTGGGCTTTGGGAGGAGAGGAGATGGGAGGGCAGGAAGCCAACTCTGTAGGGCGGCCTGTTCTTCAGACACAGTTCACTGGCCTGGTGACCAGGGGACCACACAGCAGAGGGAAGGACGGACATGACTGCACGTGGCCGCTGCTCGGTCTGGATGGGAATCTATCCTTGACTCAACCCTCAAACCGGGCAGGGCAGAAGAGCAGGGGTGGGGAGAAAGGGTCTTCAGCTTATAATGGATGCAAAGCTGCAAAACTCGGCCACCTGGCTTCCTCCGCTGCCTCTGGCCAGGAGCAGGGGTCTCGGCCTCAGTGCCAGAGAGGGCGGGGCCTGCTGCCCCCTCCCTCCCAGCGGTCCGTGGGGCCTCACACTTGGGGCGGCTGAAAGTGCTGAGGGCCAGGCCCCTGGCCCCGGCCAGGTTCCTAAGAGGAAAGTCGAATGGGAGGCTGGGGGCCTGGAAAGCATGGGCGTGGCCAGTGCCCCGAGGTGGGGGAGGGCGTGGGGATGGGCTGCGAGGGGCCCTGTCATGTGGCCCAGGAGATGGCTGCGCTGTGCTCCTTGGCCTTCATGCGGAGGGCCGCGATGCTCGAGGTCTTGCGGTCCGGCTCCCCGTTGAGCTCATAGCCATTGAGGCCCGGGCTGAGCCCTGCTGCTCCAAACAGGCCACCCATGTGTGTCTGGCCCACATGACCGCCGGCCCCAGAGACACTCAGGAAGTCGGTGACGCCACTGGCCCCCGAGCCAGGCGGGTGG
The DNA here is from genome assembly GCF_027475565.1 of Acinonyx jubatus. Taxonomy (NCBI): domain Eukaryota; kingdom Metazoa; phylum Chordata; class Mammalia; order Carnivora; family Felidae; genus Acinonyx; species Acinonyx jubatus. Next base: position 18,487,599 of record NC_069390.1, on the reverse strand, counting down.
GTGTGAGGGGACATGCAGGCAGGCACCGGGTCACAGGGGACCACGCAGGCTGGCACCGGTGAGGCGGCCCCATTGTTGCCGATCCAGGATGGGTTCTGAATCTGGGGGGAGGGAAGGGAGAGGTGTCACAGGCTTGGCTGGGACAGGGGTGGGGGTGGCGGGTATGCAAGGGGCTTGCTTCTACCCCCAGATGACCTGTCCCCGCCTAGGGGCCCATCCTTACGAGGAGATCATTCTTGAGTGTTCACCTGGGAGTCTCTCAAAACCTTTATGGCCATCCAGACCTAGGAGGGTTTGGGTTTTATGCTTTGGTTCCTCTGTTCCCGGCAGAGAGAAATTCTGTTTTAGGGACTGAACTTCAAACTTCATCAAAGGTCCAGTAACAGGGACCTTCCCGGCACAGCTAACCAGCTGAGGGCAGCCCCCGCCTCAGCCAGCTGACGTGCAAATTTTAGATGCAGTTGCAGACTTTGTCTCTCCCTCCATGAGCCCCTTAAGGTCAGTAATAGCATCTTACTTGCCTGTGGTTCCTCATCAGGCCTGGGGCATCCCAGGTACCTGAGAAATGGGAGCTGACCCAAACCCAGAGAGCTCTGGCGTTGGGAACATGGGCTCTGGGCGTGCAGGCTGTGGTGTGCAGGGGGCAGGGCCAGGCAGGGGGGCCAAATCTCCCCCATGACCCGTGGTTAAGGGTCCAAGGGCTGTGTCCTTGAGGCTTCAGAATTTAGGATGGACGGGGCCACCTCAGAAGGCTGGGAGTGCACATGAGGGGATGGATGGAGCCAGGCTGGTTGCCCATGTGCCAGGGTGTGTGTGTGTGTGTGTGTGTGTGAGAGAGAGAGAGAGGCGGGGGTGCTCAGGCAGCAGGTGGGGGTAGACTGGAGGCAGGCCTGTGGTGTGGAGGGGCAGGGTGAGCAGGACCAGAGGAGATGGTGACCTCCCAGCCATGTGCAGGGGATTCCTGGTGGCCCCCAGGCAGCTTCTGCTGGCCGGCTCCCCTCCCCACCCAGTGTTTGCAGTCCACACGGGGCAGGGATTCCAAAGCCAAGTGAGGAAATGGCTGCCCCGAATCTCCACGAGGCATTGCCATGGCAACAAGAACTGTTGGCAGATGGGCCTGACCGCCTTCCTCCTGGTTGGGGTGACGAGGAATCAGGGGCCTCGCCCCTCCCCTCGGTCAAAAGGCTGATGTGTGATATGCGGTGCTGCAGGTGGGAGGGATGAGGCCGCCCTGGGCTGTCCGCCCCCCATCCCCCCCCCTCCAGGAGAGAGCTCGGGCAGCAGAGATGCTGGCCCAGGAGTCAGGCTGGAGGCCCAGCCTCCCGGGACAGAGGGAGGGGAAAGATCAAAGTAGGCAGCAGGAACTGAGGACGAGGTGTGTGTGTGAGAAGGAGAGAGAGAGAGAGAGACCCCACATTCCTCAGCCTCACCCAGCCCTGCCCCCTGCCCCCTCACTTGAATCCTGGGAGGCCGAGGGGCAGAGCTGGTCCAGGAGGGGTGCCCAGGGGCTGTGGGACAGCAGGGCCCTGACGGAGAGTCTTAAAGGAGACAGGAAGGCCTGGCTTACTGCCGCGTGGGGCCAGGCCTGGAGCTGAAGGCAGAGGCCATGCTGCCACCAGCATCAAGAGGCCCGAGGGGAGGGAACGGTCACCTCCACCAGACAGACTGAGGGATGTGAGGAGTGGACTCAGCCAGAGGGACATCTCAGCTCCGGGTGCCGGCCACTACTCACACTCTTCTCGTCCCTTTGCCTCCCACTGAAGACTCCAGTGTCACTAGAATGGGGACTGGCTGACGGGACGGGACGGAGGGGAGGATGGGACACAGTCGCCTGGGAGAGCTGAGGGCTGTAGCGTGACCTTTATCGGGCTGTTCATTCCCCCAAGTACTTCTGCGTTGTCTAATCTCTGCCTTTCAACAACCTCACGAAAGAGTTGGGGAGGGTCCTTTTATCATGTCGGTTTTTGGGTGAAGGAACCAAGGCTCAGAGAGCTCGTGGCTTGTCTGAAGTGAGAAAGGTCTGGGGCCGGAAAACAGCCCATCTCGGGACTCAGATTCCCATGCGCGCTACAGCCTTGCGTCACGCCCGCCAGGTTTCAGGAGCTTGCTTCCCTAGGAAACACTCCAAGTGGCTCCTGATGGCCCGGAGGCCCTGGTCAGCAGCCTGCCCTGGATCTGACATCCACAGCAAAAACAGCAAAAGTGGCAGAGGGGAAAGCCGTCCTCTCTGTCCCACCCTGCCCCTCCCTCATGTCCAGCCAAGCCTGGGCCAGCACTTAACGTTGGGCAGAAAAGGCCTTGGGCCTCCCACATTCAGGTATGAACACACCTGGACCGGGCCTCATGTGTCCCATCTCAGGGGACCCAAGCCCTCCTCTGAGGTGCCCATTCCCAGAGCCCCAGGAGCCTGGGGGGCTGGAGCCGGCGGCTCGGGGCCGGGGCTTACCTGGGCGTAATTCTCAGCTCGGGTGAGGAGGGGCAGCTCGTAGGCGGTGGAGAAGTGGGTTCGGACCTGCTGCATCTGTCCAAAACGCTCTCTCTTCCTCCACTTGGCCCTTCGGTTCTGGAACCAGACCTACAAGGCAAAGCAATTGCCACAAGGGGTCACGCAGTGCAAGCTGGTCCCTCGAGCCCCCACCCATCACAGTGCATGGTCAGGGCCACGGGGCTGCGGGGAAGTGTCTGCCTCAGTCTTTGGCCTCAAGGCTTATAATCTAGAATGATCAGTGCTGAGAGTCAGGAAGGCAGCGTACCCCCAACTAACCACAATGTGATCTTGGGCCAGACTTCATTTTTCCAAGCTTCAGAATCCAGAGCAGGCAAGTGTCACACACACACGGCATATCACCGGCCACCTTACCAGGTCATCTAACCAACCCCAGCGCCGTGTGGCCGAACCTGCTGCAGGCCACAGACTCCTGTGGGCAACCCGACAAAAGCTGTGACCGCTCCTCTAGAAACTCGTCCCCTAGCCACTCACGCACACAGTCTTGCCATGATTTTCCAAAACGTCCATGGTCCCCTGGGGTCTATTGGCCCAGCATCAGAATTCCTACCTGTCTGAATACCCTCTGAAGCCTTCTTGTTGGAAAACCTCCCCACTCAGGACCTCTGTGCTAAAGCTTCTATGGAGCACAGGGGTTCTGCTGGGTAGCAGAGGCAGTCAGGGGCGGCTTCATGGAGGGGAGGGCTGAGGGGAGGGCCTGAGTGTAGAAACAGCAGGGCATCCTCAACCCCAGGAGGCCATGCTGCCCAGCTGGGGGGCGGTGGGAGAGAGATTCGTGGACGCAGAGGTCACATTGTGGGGGACCTCGTTGCTTAGTAGAGGGGTTTGCTCTTGGTGTGGTCAGTAAAAGTGGCCACTGCAAGGTCTCATGCAGAGGGTGGCCCGACTCTGGGGAGGAGTGAGGGCCCACCCGTCACTGGGCAGGGGCGGGTGGGACGTTGGCTTGAGCGGGGACCTGGTGGGGAGGGTGGTCTCTGAGCCAGGCGTGTGAGCTGTGGTCTTTGATGGGCGGGTGGGGGCTGTCGGGTCCTTTTCCTTTGCGGGAACGTCCCCGGCAGGCTGAGACCCTTCCCAAGGTTCACGGACGAGAGCTGGACTTGAGGCCTGCTGCTGCTGCCTGTGACTTGGGATCTGGGGCAGAGACCGGCGGGAAGAGGATGTGAGGAGGCTTTGGGCCGAGTTGTCAAAGGCAGACCTCAGAGATCCCCAGGGAGAGGTTCCTGTCAGCTGGAAGTTCACCTGCCGCTCGATACAGGTGCAGGTGGGCACACATCAACAGCAGGTCACTGGCAGCCGGCACCCTGGAAGAGGGAGGAGCTGGGCCCGAGGGCTCCCAGGGTAGCACGGGGTCTGCTCAGCCTGCTCTGGCTCCTGGTGTAGCTGGGCAACACGGTGCCCATTTGGGCGTTGCCACTGGCCGCAGTTTCTGGAAAATGGGGCCAATATCTGAACTGACGTCCTCACAGGGGTTGGGCCTCACAGAGCAACAGGTGAGACAGATGAGAAATGTCCTAGCTTTTAAGATACTTCACACTTGTTTATTGACAGCTCCTGACCTTTCTTGCTGTCTTTTGCTAAAGGAAAGAGGACAAAAAAGTTGGGGTGTGTGTGTGTGTGTGTGTGTCTCACGTTAGTGTGAGGACAGTGGGGGCAGGGAGGGAGTGCGGGGCTGCACCTCAGTGTCCCTCCCTAGACCCAAGGATGCTTGTGCGTGCACAACTGTCTCTCTCTCTCTCTCTCTCTCTCTCACACACACACACACACACTTGCCGGCATTGCTTTCAGAGTCCTTCTTCCCTGTCTTGACTCTGGTATAAGAGAAGCACTCAGCCCCTGCCCCACAGCCTCCTGGGCCCCTTTTCCTCCAGGGGCTCCTGGGGTCCGGGCCCAGGCCGCCCGCCGAGAGCCAAGGGCGGATCGGGTCTCCACTCTGTGCCGCTGAAACGGGATCCCCCTTTATCAGCGGCCTGGAATGGGGGACTGGGGGGCAGGATGAGAGAATGAATCAGAGAAGTTGTTTTCATTTCATGTTTAATTTCCTGCAGGCTTAGCTCAGTCTTTCCGCTCCTTCCTCAGCCTCCCAGGGTTTTCTGTGGGGGAAGCCAGGGGGAGGGGAGAAGCCCACTGCAGGCATCAAGATATATGGCTCCATTCTTTCTGGGGGGGGGCAGGGGAGAAGGGGAGGGAAACTGTCTGTGGCCGACGCTGCGGGGCGGGTGAGGGGGGTTTCCCTGGAGCCCCGGGGTGGGAGCGGCAGGTGAAGGTGTCATGCAGGCTCTGGATGGGCTGTGGGGGCGGGGGTGCTGCACTGGGAAAGGGGTGGCTGCGTCCAAGAAGTGGGAGGAGGAGCAGAGTCGGGGGCGATGGAATGTGGAGGCTGGAGCTGGGCGTGGAGAGCACGGTGGGGGTGCCGGGGTTATCTGGAAGGACAGCTGAGCGGTGGGGGAGAGCGGGGAGCACCACGGAGTCAGCGGAGAGGGCCAGGCCCAGGGATTTACCGGAGGGTTAAAGACTGAGAGGGGAGGCCAGGCTGTGGGGCAGCGGCACGGCCCCACCCCTCCTCCCCGGCCCGCAGCCCTGGGCCCTGCTCCTGAGCAAGGCTGGAGCTCTTCTGCCCAGGCCCGGCTTGAGTCAGCCTCTCGGGTCTGCCGGCTCCTCCGCGCATCAGCTGGGTGGTGGCAGGGCGTCCTCGCGCCCCTTCGGAGCTCACGTTGGAGGGCCTGGAGATTAGGTTCGTCTGTCCTTCCATTTCTGAGCCCTGGAGCCTGGCGCTCTGAGAACTCCCCACAGATGCTCTGTGCCTCAGGGCTCGGTGGCCCCAGCCTGTCTCCACAGGACAACCCTAAGGGGGAGAGGGGACCACGAGGTCCAGCCTTCCAGTCTGCGTGTCGCACCCCAGGACCACCCCGCTCCCGGCCCACCCCGGCCTGAGCCTGCTCAGCACAGGCCTCTCCCCAAGGAACCAACCGTCTTGGCGGGGGCCTCACTAACCGCAGCCCATCTGGGGCCAGGGCGGGGCGGCCCAGGGCGGGGAGGCCTCTGTCTTATTGTCTTCAGACACCAGCTGCGGAGATCGGAATCCCAGACAGCAGAGAGAGGCCCCTGCAGCCCCCTGGAGCAAGGCCAAACCCTGAGCTTCTTCCCGGGAAAGGTCCATCTCGGAGCCCCCCACCTCCTCCCTGTCCCCACCGCCACTCCACGCCAGGCACCTGGCTTCCCACCAGCTGAGGATGGGCCCCAGAACAAACTGAGCAGAGGCAGGCAGGGGGCTCCCTCACCACTCCCCCCAAACCTCAGGGCACTGCCAGGCTCGATCCAGAGGTCTGACGCACATAACGATCCCACCCACCCTGCTGCCTTTATACAAAGAAAAGTCTCAGAACAATATGGCCCATGTCCTGGCACGGCAAGCTAAACTAAAAGAAATAGTGGGCCGGAGCTCAGGAGTCCTGGATTCTGCCACTGACTCACTGTTCCTGAGTCATCTGATCACCGGTGGTCCTCCTCTTCCTTATTATCAAATGAGAGGACCAGATGATCCTTCCGGGCACTAACATTCTATATTCCTATGATCATCCTCTTAGATGGTAAGATATGCAACACATCAGGGTTTCCCTTTCTGCCTTGGCTGCCGGGAAGCTCAGGGTTGAAATTTGTGCTCGGTGGCAACTAGGATTCTTAGCCTAGGTGTTTGACATAATTATCTTCCTATTTCATGGACGTTGTTCTTATTCTAAGATGAAAATGATAAATCATGAATTGTAAGCTGCCTCAACTCCTTTTTAGAAGTAGGCATAAATTGTGTGTGTGTGTGTGTATGTGTGTGCACTCGCACACACATGTACAGAGGGGACGCTCTGTTTTAGCTGTATCATGGTACCTGAAAAATGTCCTATGTGCCCCAGTGTCATTTCCATGTTTTGTACTATAGGAGCCATCCTTCCTCCGATACTGAGTGGATTCTACGCCTGGGCACTCCCAGCCATTTGTCAGGAACACACACATACTACACGGAAGACGAACTGGTCTGTCCCTCACTGACACGGTGCCTACAGGAATGTCCCACCACTGGCCTCTCCCTTCTCCACTGGCTCCTTCAGTTCCTTGCAATCCACTGGCAGAGCTGAGGCCAGATTCTGGGGTTCCCGTCCAGACTCTGAGGCATGTGAGGTCACATGGTGGCTTCTCTTGATTCCAATAAGATAGTTGGGGTGTGAAGGTTTCTAGAATCACAGTAAAGCTTCCACTGCCCCGTATTCCTTCCCCAACCATTCACCAGGCACTGGGCAGGACTAAAAGGGGCAGCCGGACCCGGGGAACTTGTGGCTCAAAACCTGACTTTTCAGTCCCTTTGGGTATATGCGGTTTCTGGGATGGCTACATATTTATGGTGACTGCCGGTCCTTTTTCATAATATCCATTTCCAATGAAAACGTTTCTGGACTGTGTTAAGGATGCCTCTGCCTGATTAAACAGAACATGATTGAGACCGATGAACCTTTAACTGATGCCTTGGAAACACTCTGGGGAAGGTTCTTTGGTGAACTGACGCAGCAGGGGGCGCCCTTGGGGCCTGCTGATGAGGGAAGGCTCTGTGTCCTGGCACCGAACCCACTTCTGAGCTGAGCCCAGCCCAGCTGAGCCGTCCGGCCTTAAAAAAAAAAAGAAGCCAGACTGCTCTTCGCTGTCAGGCCGTTGACTTCCCCAGCCCACTGGAGGGAGAAAAACTGTCTGACAATACCTTATTTGCCATTTCTAACAGGCTCTGGGGTGGAAAAGCTGACCGAGCATGACATTTATTTGTGTGAAGCTGAAGCCTGAGCTTCAGTGCAGGGATTTTGTCAGCCATGTTTTGGGTACTCAGAGGTTTTTGCTTCCTCTCCGGTCTTTTCTTGCTGTAACTTCATGCAAGGAGGGAGGACACACCTCTCTGGACAAAGGAGGTCCACCGATCCACAAATATTTCTTTTTTGCCCTTGTTGCTGTGAGTTCAGCCTCCTCTAATTGGTAGGGGTGCAGGGATGAGCAACCAGACAGTACCTGCCCCCAGGAACCCACAGTGTAGTGGGAGGAGACAAACAGATAGTTTAAGTCGCTCGTAAATTCTCACAAAACAGGATGATGTGGTAGAAGGTGACCCGGCTTGTGTTGTGTGGGTTTGGGATGAGTTGGGTTGTGTTGCATCGAGTGTTGGTTTGGGTTATGTTGTGTTAGGTTGCGTTCTGTTGGGTAGTGTTGAGTCGTGTCGGGTTCTGCTGGGCTGGGCTGGGTTGGCTGGGCTGTTTGGGTTCTGCTGGGTGGGGCTGGGTTGGCTTGGGTTGGGTGTTTTGGCAGCTGGATGGTGGTAGAGGGCTACCGCTTTAGCCACGGCCATCAGGAAGACTTCACAGAGAAGGTTACTGAGTTGGGAGCTGAAAGATGGATGAGGAGGCAGCCATCCCCGGCAGAAGGAAGAGCCAGGCTGTTGTCTGCGTCTGCCCATTGGAATGCCGTAGCTGTCTTCAGGTCTACCCTGTTCCCATCCTAAGAGACAGGCCTTCGAGAGCAGACACGGGTCACCTCCTTTGTGAAAAGGCCAGGATGCTCACACCACACGGGGCCCAGAAACACAGCCAACAGGCTTCCTGGCCTCCACTGGGGACTCTCCTTCTGCCCCTGCTCCCACCAGGGCAAGAGGCCCGGTATTCAGGTGGACAAAAGCAGCCTTGCTCCGGTCGAAGCAGGGGTGTGAGGGGCAGGTTCTCCTTGGACTGAGATAAAGAAAACCCTGGTGTGGTTGAGGGACAGTCAGGCGGCCCCAGCTTGGGCCACCAGCCCAAGGGCAGGCCCTGCTCTCCCACCCTCTCCCCGGGCGCCCTCACTGACCTGCACGCGGGCCTCAGTGAGGTCTGTCCTCATGGCCAGCTGCTCCCGTGCGTACACGTCGGGGTAGTGGGTCTTCTGGAAGACCTTTTCCAGCTCCTCCAGCTGGTAGCTGGTGAAGGTGGTTCGGTTCCGCCTCTTCTTACCCTTGTTGCTCTCTGAGTCGGCCTTATCCAGCGGGCTGGGGAGGTCGGCACTGGCCCGGTCCTGGGTCCCCTTCACCCCAGCCTCCTTCACACTGAGGTAGCTGCTGTCCATCCCCACGGTGTCAGAGTCAGGCGGTAACTCTGGCTCACCCAGCGAGCTCTCTTTGGCTGGGGGGCGGGGAGGGGAACAAAGTCAGAAACCAATGGCTGAGCCGAGCAAGAGGAGAGGGAGGGACGGGAAGAGCCATCCCCTGCCACCTGCCCCGTCTCAGAGTCACACTGGAGGTGAGGTCAGGAGGCCTGGGTTCTAATCCTGGCTTGCCATCAAAGTGCTGTGTGACCTCGGGCAAGTCCTTTTCCCTCTCTGAGTGAGCCTCTGTGCCGTCATCTCAGAATGGACCCTTTTCGGCACCGATGTAACATGACTCTGGTCAGCCGATCTGATCTCTCAGATCTTTAATCCCCGTCCCCCACTGGCCCTGGGCTCTCCCTTCTAGAAGGCTCCCCTTTGCCACAACTCTGCTTTGGGCATCGAGGATGCTGAGCCAGTGCCTCAGACTCCCAGGGCAGGGAAATCTCATGCAGCAGCCGTGTCTGGCCCAACGGGGCAGGGGCAGAGAGGAGGGCAGTGTCGAGGCAGACAGGTATGGCCCTCCTCTCCTGGCCTGGTCCTGTTTGGGCTCAGCAGGAGCTGTGGAGACCCCTCCCCTCCCACCAAGAATCCAGCCTGGGTGGGGGGGGGGGTCATACTCTTGCCCTCTGCAGGTTTCACCTATTGTCCTCACAGGGTCCTGCCTGCTCCAGGCAAGTGCTGCATGTACTGGGGACACTGGGAGGACACCTGCATCCCCAGGATGCTGCCGTGTGCGCCCCAGTAGATTTAGACGAAGCTCTCCGCCTGGGCCCACAGCCATCGCCATCTGACGGAATGGGGCTCTGCTGGTGGATTCCTAGACGCCCAGAGCTGAAAAGGACCAGTCGACCTATGTAAGTCAAGGATAAGGAGGCGGAGGCCAGAGGGGACAGTGGGGCGGGGAGTAACTTGTCCACGTCCAGATGGCCCAGTTAGCACCCTGGGCGGACATACTCAGAGTCAAGTTTAGAGCAGGGGCCCCGGAGCCAGGGGAAGGAGTGTATCCCACATGTACCTCTCTCCAGCTGTGTGCTTTCGACAGTTCACTTAACGTCTTTGTGCCTCGGTTTCCCCCTCTATGAAACGGGAATGAACATATCTGTAGGATCCTCCTCACGGGGTAGTGTGGGGTTAAGGAGGCCGACATGCAGAGCCCTCGGCACAGTCCCAGCTTCTGGGGGTTTCTGCCGGGGCTGTTATTCCTGGTTCCGCTATGGTCTTCCGGGCGGCAGAGGACTCTTAGCCCGGAGAAGCCCTCGCGGCAGGCAGGCCCCCCGCCCCGCGCGTCTGAGTGCAGGAGCGTGTGCAGGCGCTGGCCTGGTGTCTGGAGACCCGTGTGAGCCCTCCTCTGAGCCACACTCCCCTGCCTGGGACTCTGGCGGGTGAGATGAGGCACCAGACGCAAGTACAGATTAATAAGGGGGAGCACGTGAGAGGGCCTCCCACGTACCAGCTGACCGGCACAAGCACGCCTGGTGGGTGTGGGCACCTCTTTCGGGAACAGGTCCAAGCCGTGGGCGTGACGTGTCGGGACACTGCGTCTAGCTCAGGTCTCCTGACTCCATCCACATCCTGGGGGCTGAGGCGTCAGGGTGGCTCTCCTCCCTGGCTTTCTGTGTGCCCTGAGGACTCCCACCGCTGGGAAGGTGAGAGGGACATTTGCCTGTCGTCCCCACCTCTCTCTCCACAGCTCCGATGAAGGGGGTGGAGGTGAGTGCCCACAATGGACCTGAAGCAGTGTCGGGAGGCCATTCCTGAGGCCACTGACAGCGCCGTGGGGGGACGGCCCACGGGCATCACGCATGACACCCATGTGAGCCTGGGCACACGCAGACTGCCACGGCTTCGGTGACAATGTTATGCAAACTGCAACGGGCAGCCGGGCCAAGAGCTTTCAGCAAAGATATTTATCTTTCTGGCAGACAAACAAGTTTTATGTTTTGGGTTTTTTTTTTTTGTTTGTTTTTTTTTTTTTAGAGAAGAAATCCCACCCAGCCTCACCAAAAATAAACATCTCTGTTATGCAATTTCCTGGAGGCCAGACTGGGGGCGGGGGGAGGGGCAGACCCTGCCCCTCCCGCCCCAGCACCGATCTCCAGGCTCCATCCCATGACCCCACGGACCCTAAGAGTGCCCTCTGGCATCCAGCCTGGGACTGGGACCACCCCGCACAGCAAGAGGGGCCGCGCTGCACATGTCACAGAAACCGAGGGCTGTAGGGACCAGCCCAAACTCCTAGTTTTAACTGGGGGAGGAGGCTAGTGCAGGGAGAGAGAAAGGGAGGGAGAGAGAGGGCAGGGAATGTGTGTTAATTAGTGAGCCCCTAGCTCTTGGGTCAGTCCTCTACTCCTACGCTTCTACCCTGTGGGCTCAGGGCCTCTTCCCAGGGAGAGAGGGGGAGGGCCAGAGGGATCAGGGAGCTGTCATCATCAAGGAGTCCTGCTGGCTCATCCTGGGGGGCAGAAGGACCAGCCTCTGAGGATGAGGAGGGAAAGACGTGGCCTCTGAGAGAAGGCCCTCCGCGTCGACCTAGTTCTAGGCTTAGCCAGTGGGGAGGCAGCAGAGAACAGCCAGTCTTCTATGGCGAGAAGTAAGGATCTAGTTTCTGGTACCTCCAGCCAGCCACTGAGCCCGAGCGAGTCGGGGTGAAATGAGACAGCACGGTGTGCACAAAGACCACGGGGCCAAGAGTTGGGAGATCAGGTCTCATTTCCAGCTCTATCACCATCTGCCCCAGACCACAGATGACATCTCTCAGAGTCTCAGAGTCTCATCTGCAAAAGGGAGCAGCCGTGCCCCGTCTGGAGTGGGGGAGGAGGCAGGGGTGTGTCACTGCCTCAGCCCGGTGGAGTATCCCCCCTGCCTCAGTCACCATCGGGACCCTCTCAGGATCTGAGAAGAGGGGAGAAGGAAGAGGAACCTGTCTGTGTCCAGGCAAACTGTGGCCAACTGGAAAGGCCTAGAGATGGACGGGATTCTGGCAAACGGATGTTCTGGCTTCTCAGAGAAGAGGGAAGCAAGCTGTCTAACCTCAGTCTTCACCGTTGATCATTTTGCTTTACGTTGGAGGCTGGGTCTCTAATTCAGATAACAAAGAATAATTCGCCAAGGTCTGGTGGCCCATCCAGCTGGTCAGAATGACAAGCCAAGGCTCTTTCAGGCACTCAGTCCACAGATCCCAGATGGGCTGTGGTGGCAGGGAGCTCACTGCCATCAGGACAGCTGGGCCGTTCATCCCGAGGTCCGGCCAATGTCGGTCTCTTAGACATAGGGCTTATTGGTCCTGGCTCCAACTACCCAGGGCCCTTCCCAGAGACAGCGGCCACACCTCCCAGAGTCTTCTGCCCTCCTGGCTAAACAACTGTGGTTTCCACCACTATTCCTCAGGTGGCCCAAGTTGAACAAGGCTGTTTGAGACAGGGGGGCCCCAGGGAGGGGCTGGGTGATGGTGCTGGACCCTGGGGCAAAGCCAGCAGATTGCTCTCCAACTAGATGATCCTGAGGAGCTAGGTGGCGAGTCAGCTGGGTGGCCCAAGACAAGCTTGCCCTGCAGTGCCCTCGACAAGACAGTCCCTGAAAACAGAGGACCCCGCTGCTCATGCTGAATGAGTCTTGACTAAAGGTTACCTCCTTGTTCCTCTCCATCGTACCTCCAGCCACCTGCCTGGAATGCCCTTCCTTCCAGCTGACCTCCAAGATCCAGTTAAGCACCAGCTCCTCCAGGAAGTCCTCCCAGACTGCAACAACCATACAGACCCCTTTGTCCTCTGCTCAGCCTCTCCAGTTACTGCTTGTGTTTCTGACTAGTATACAATCAGGCCCCGAGTATCCATTTCCTCTGGTGGAACATCAGTTCCCCAAGGGTTGGAACCTCATGTCATTGACCTTGGGCTTAACCCAGGGTGGGGCAGATGGCAGACATGCAGTGAGAAGTTGCTGAAGGATAAAGAACAAATTCCAATAACCAAATACTACTGAGCTCTCACTCTGTCCAGCTACCTCCGTGTGCCTACTGTGTGCAGCTACGTGCCCTATAGGTACATGCAGAAAGCATTTGTTGAACAAATAAATGGATCAATTCCTCCTGCTAGACAAAGGGGAGAAAGGTGGATAGGATACGTGAAGAAGAGGCTTGCAATCACTAATGTCTCCATGAACAGCTGACAGCTGCAACAATGGGGAGAGACGAGTCGAGGAAGGGGAGAGGGGAGAAGACCAACGCAGACATTGAAGGGTGTCTCCGTGTGGGGGCAAGAGGGAAACAGGGGGTGCCAGAGAAGCAGGAGGAGAAGCAAAGAGTTGGGATTCATGGAAGGGGCTCTAGGATTTAAACGTCCAGGAAACCCAGTCCAAGATCTGGGAGTCGGCTTCATACCCACCATGTTGCCACACTGGGGGAAGGCCACTGGGAGACTCTCGGCTTGCCCTGCTTCTGGGCCAGCTTTCTTCAGGCCGCAGCACTGGCACTGCATGGGGCTGAGAAGCAACAGAACCCCCCGCCCCTTGGCCTAAGCCACCCTCCTGCAGGTCTGGCTTCGCCCCTGCCCTTCCTTCCACACGGACTCGGGACAGGTGCCATGTAGACGCCCCTCCCATAGTGCGGAGGGGTCCTCAAAGACGGTTTTGTCCCAGTCTCTGGGGCCCAAGACAGTACAATCCCAAGCTGCAGCTTCCCAGTGGAATGTCTTGATCTGGATATAAACCCCCGGCCACCCAACGGAATCAAGTAATGTGCACACATAAAACATCAACAGCAGTCAGCACCTGCCCCACCAGGGGGTATGCATGCAATGGCGATGGCGGCCATGATGGCACGGCATCCCTTCAAACAATCCCAGGTAAATATTTCCAGCAACCACTTCTCATGAAGTAGAAGCATATGGTTCAAGGATATATTCTTTTTTTAAGTTTATTTATTTATTTTGAGAGAGAGAGAGAGAGAGGGAGAAAGTGTGCACAAGTGGGAGAGGGGCAGAGGGAGAGAGAGGGAGAGAGCGAGAGAGAACCCCAAGCAAGCTCCGCCCCACCAGAGCCCGATGCAGGGCTTGAACCCACAAACCGCGAGATCATGACCTGAGCTGAAGTCAATGGCTTAACCAACTGAGCCACCCGGGCGCCCCCAAAGGGGGTCTTAATCAGGAGCCACAGAAGGCCCTCCAACCTCTGCCTGAACTCCAAGAAATGCAAGAAATAGAAATTCTCTCTTCACTCCCTCACCCTCTGCTCATTGTCCCCGTTCAACCCAGTGGCGTCACTCTAGCCTAGTCTAACCTTTTTTTGATATGAAAGTCCTTGGGAGATTTCCAAAGGTGACTGTGCTTTTTTCTTTCATGGCTAGGATCACAAGACAATGCACTTCTGAAGCCACTTGCGGGAGGGTGCAGAGGCCTCTCTGCGTGCATTCTTTCTGCGTGCAGGGACGTGCCCCCTCAGGCCTGTGGCACAAGCCTGCCACTGGGAATGGGTGTGGGGAACATATGTGCCATTGCCTGCGGACGGGTCTATGGATGGGCAGGCTTGTGGGGTCGCGTGCAGGCCCCCAAGTAGGATGCGTGCTGTGGTGCACGGGGATTTGGGTGAGTGACCGTCACTCGGCAGATACACGTGGGTGGGTATGGACACGGGAGGGGTTTGTGTAGCTGTGCACAGGCCTGTGCATATGGAGCGTATGTCTAAGGGGCCTGAGTAATTTTATCCTCCATGGTTTTGATTACATCTATTTTTCCTCCAAACATCTGCTTCGTGGGGGACACGCCGCTCTCTCTGTTCTCGGGTGAGCTGGCCTCGCACACCCTGTGGCAGAGTGCACAGCGCCGATGTAATCTCCTTAAACAAAACAGGCCAGCGTGAGGCCCTTTCATGCTATTTAAAGGGCACTGACTAAACCTACCGCTGTCCAAACAGTCGTGTGGGGGTAGGGGCGAAGGTTAAAGGTTAGCCATTGATCACATCCCCGGTCCACCTCATCTGCCACTGGGCTCTGTCTTGAGCTCAGCCTGGATGTCCCTTGTCTAGTTCCAGGCTCAATAAACAACGCCGAAGGGGCCGCAGTAACTGGGGTGACATTTCAGGGAACGCGCAGAGAGCCGATACCTGTGCTCACCCGGGACAGGCAGACGTGTCCAGGAGCTGCCCATCTGCAGAGGACGGGGGTGGGGGGGATGGAAGTTCAGGTGTCTGGGCCAGCCACCCGCAGGGGTGTCCACCCGCAGGGCACCCCTGTCCACCAACACAAGCCCTCCAAATGCTTCTTGAAACAAAGAAAGTTCAAGAAACTAACACAGACCCCGGGAGGCTAAGGAGACCTGAGGACTAAACGTGGTGTCCCGGATAGGGTACTGGAACCGTAAAAGGACGTTAGGAAAAAAACTTGTGAAACCTGAATAAAGCACGGGGTTTAGTTGACAGAGATGCAAAAAGAAAAAAAAAAAGTGGACAAAACACCTAAGTAGACGCTTCACCCAAGAAGACAGGCAGCAAAAAAGCAGGAGAAAACGCCCTTGATGTGTTACCCGCCACGGAAATGAAAATGCAGCCACAATGGGATATCGCTACACACCTATTGCAATATGAGCGAAAAACCTGGCGACACCGGGTGATGACGAGGACGGGGAGCAACGGCAAGTGTCCCACGTGACCCGCCGGCGGGAAAACAGGGCAGCAGCCACGTAATCAAACACACACTCCCCACGTGACCCAGCAACTCCACTGCGAGGCACTGACCCGCAAGACATGAGGACTTATTTTCTGGGGGAAAAACACCAAACCTGCAGGCAAATGTTTATAGCAGCTTGGGTCCTAATCACCCCAAACTGGAAACAACCCACGTGTCCTTCAACAGGTGACTGGATAAGCAAACTGGAACAGTCACGCAACAGGATGCGACTCAGAGATAAAGGGAATGAACTATTACACAGGCAATTGCAGGCAAGACTCTCAAAAGCAGCGTTAAGGGTCGGTAAAAGAAGCCAGACTCAAAATTTACATAATTATGACTCCACTTATTTATCATATGACACTCTGGGAAAGACGACGGGATCAGGATGGAGAACAGATCACTGGTTGCTAGGGGCTGGGGAGGGGGAGGGCTTGACCATAAAGGGCTGGTGTGTGGACTTATCCCTCACCCGAGTCGTCGTGGTGAGTACGTGGATCACGCACAGGAATGTGTTAAAATTCATAAAGCTATACAGCCCCAAATTTGAATTTTGCAGCATATTATTTTTTAAATGAAAGATATGTAAACTATAGAGAAAATACAAAACTGTATTTACATATACTAAAGAAAAACTAATAAAAAGTCTGTATGTCTTTCCCCAGAAATCTCACTCCCCAGGAATTTATCCTAAAGAAACGATTATGGATGGGCACAAAGAATTAGCTAGGGAGAAAGTTCATCATGGCATCATTACACAGAAAAACCAAAATGACCAATTACTGGACAGTAATAGGAGATTGGTTAAATAAAGGATGATATTTCCATAAATAGAAGATCCTCTCTGATAGTCTTTATTCGGCAAACGGTTTCTTTTTTGGCATTTAGCACACATTGTTATGTATCTATTTGGGATTTTTCTCTTTGTTTATTGTCTCTCTCTGCCTTCCGGTAAAACAGGGAGTATATCTGAATAGGTTTCCTTTGTTTACCCTTGTCTAATGCCTACTACTGTGGCCTGAATATAGTAGGTATTCAATAAACATTTGATGAGCAAATGAATGAAACAGATATTATAAAAGAATAGCATTTTAGTATCCAGAAAGATGTTTGAGTTGTGGTAAGTAAATCTCATCTTTAAAAAAAGTGGAGGAGGGGGGGAGTACCTGTCTTTAGAAAATTCTGGAAGTTTCCAGAGCTGGGAATGCAGGTATATGGGTTGATTTTGTTCATCATTTATTCATTTATTTATTTTTGGTTTGAATAAAATTTTTTAAGCTTATTTATTTTGAGAGAGCACGCGTGCAAGCACGTGCGTGAGAGCGGGGGAAGGGCAGAGAGCGAGGGAGACAGAGTCCCAAGCAGTCTCCACGCTGTCAGCGCAGAGCCCAACTCGGGGTTCAGTCCCACCAACTGAGGACATGACCTGAGCCGAAATCAAGAGTTGGAGGCTTAACCGACTGAGCCACCCAGGTGCCCCTGAATTGATTTTCTGTTTGTTCTACCATAAACAAGAATTGCTCTTATCATTTTAAAATGTTATTTGAAAGCGGCGATTAGATCTTGAATGATGCCTGCTTTGCTAGGGTGCAGGACTCTACAGTGAGATTTGGGGAGATAAGAGCACTGGGTGTAGGGGTGGGGCGGGGTGGAGGAAGGGTAGGGATGCTTCAGAGAACAGCCCCCTTTGTGGTGGGGATTGGCTCCTGTCCTCACAAACGGGGGCCCCTATGACTCTGACATACTGGAAGCTTTCAGGCCACAGGCTTAAGTTCACCTCTTAATGGCTTTCTCTGCCTTCAGGCCCACAACCCTCAAATACAACCAGACAGGCTGTGTAAAACACACACACGTCTGATTGTACGTTGACCCTCTCGAAAGGCTTTCACCGGTCCCCAGAGCTCACACTGGGACTGCCAAGGAAAATAATACAGGGTGCTCAGTTAAATTGAATTTCACAGAAACAACAAACAATTTTTAGTATAAGTATGTCCGAAATATTGCATGGGAAATACTTGTAGTAAAATTGATTCATTGTTTATTCGAAATTCAAATTTAACTGAGCGTCCTGGTTTTATGGTTAGCTTTTTTTTTTCTTTTTCTTTTTTTGCTAAATCTGCCAGCCCTACAAATCAGGCTTACTGTGGCCTTCAGGATTCCCAGGCGGAACTGACCCCTGCCTGCTTCACAAACTTACATCTTCCCGCCCACCCCCTCCACCTCACCTCCAGCCCCACAGACCCGCTTTCACCCCCGCAGGGCGCACACACACACACACACACACACACACACACACGAGCGGCTTCGGGTCTCCGCATTTCTGTCTGCTCCCTTCCTGCTCCCTGGTATGTCCTGGCCCCCCTACATCAGCCCTCATGCTAGCACCTGCATATCTTTCTCCATAACTTCTGTGGCCTTTTTTCTCACCACACAGAATAATCTGTGTCCCAGATGGAAAAATGTTAAGAATCAATAAGCTAAGTGAAGATAAGCCAAGAGAAGAAAACCACACACACACACACACGGACACAATTTTTCATGAACTTTTTTTAACCTAACACCATATTCTGTACATCTTTCCATGCTATCCCATATTCTTTTACCACATAATTTTTTTGAAGTTTATTTATTTATTTTGAGAGAGACAGAGGGAGCACGAGCAGGGGAGGGGCAGAGAGAGAGAGAGGGAGAATCCCAAGCAGGCTCTGCGCGCTCAGCACAGAGCCTGATGTGGGGCTCAAACTCATGAAACTGTGAGATCATGAACTAAGCCGAGATCAAGAGTCAGATGCTTAACTGACTGAGCCACCCAGGCCCCGCCTACCACATCATTTTAAAAAATTTAAAAAAACAATTTTTTTTTTGAGAGAGACAGAGTGCGAGTGGGAGAGGGGCAGAGAGAGAGGGAGACACAGAATCCAAAGCAGGCTCCAAGTTCTAAGCTGTCAGCACAGAGCCTGATGTGGGGCTTGAACTCACAAACTGTGGGATCATGATCTGAGCTGAAGCCGGATGGTTAACTGAGCCACTCAGGCGCCCTACCATCATTTTTAATGACTACATATTATCCCATCACAGGGACAAATTCTATTTAGTCAATCTCCTACTGCTGGGCACCCGGGCTTCTGATGGTTTGAAACTACAACAGGCCTGTGATGAACATCCTTGCTGTTCAATCCTCCCTACATTATGGTGATTATGTTAGAAGCTCTAAGAACTAGAAAAACTGAATTAGATCACATTCACATTTGAAGGTCTCTGATAAACATGGCCAAACATCTTTCCAAAGACACGCCAGGTTCCTCAGCAGCTAGAACGCCTCTTGCTTCAGGGCCAGTGCCAGTCATAGTGTTTTAAAAATCTTTGCCAGTTTTGGGGGCGCCTGGGTAGCTCAGTGAGTTCGAGTCTGGCATCAGTCTCTGAGCACGGAGCCTGCTTGGGATTCTGTCTCTCCTTCTCTCTGCCCCTCCCCTGCTTGTGCGGGCATGCACGCGCTCTCTCTCTCTCTCTCTCTCTCTCTCTCTCAAAAAAATAAACTCAAAAAAAAAAAATCTTTGCCAGTGTGATAAATGAAAGTGAGATCTGTTTTGAACTGACATTTTCTATTACTAGTGAAGTTAAATCTTGTATTAGTTAGATCCCTTCTTTTGTGAATTGCGTCTATTGGACTTCCAAGGTTCGGTGCAAGGGGGACCCCTTCTTACCCCGCAACCCCAGGCTGGTCTTACCCCTTGAACACTGAATTCTCTGCTTTCACGTGCTTGTGTGTGGGAGTGTCCCCCCCCAGTTGAGTGTGAGTAGTTCAGAGCGGGGCCTCCCTGATGCCCTGCTGGGGTCTGAGCCGGGCATGGGCTCCTTCTGCCTTGGGTGGCTCTGTCTGTCCTCCTGAGGGTGGCCAAGGGCACCAGCAGCAAACACTGCTGTATGGATGGGGTGGCTGTGGCAGAGGAGTGGGAGAGGGGGCCCAAAAGCCCACGTAGCCGCAGGGCAGGGTGTGAAGGACCAAAGGTGGCCCTGTTGCTGCTATGACCCTGCACAAACCTTCTGGCTTCTGTTTCCTCGGTTCAACAAGTACAGCCCGGATCCCTGCCAGGGACTGGGGAAGGGGTTACCATGGGAAACCACAACTGAGGACTCAACAGAGCCCCGGACACGATGCTCAACCACAGGGCGGGTTCCCTGGCCCCTGCCTGCCCAAAGGTTCTTCTAGAGCCCCACTCCCAGCTGACCAGGATCAAGGCTGCAGTTGCCCATCTTGCCACCAGGAGGCACTGCAGTCACAATTAAGTTCCTCAGGGCAGATGGTGGTCCCCAGGGCCCCAGGCCCTGACGAGGTTTCTAGAAGTTTGTTTGAAGGCCGAGGTCCAACCTGGGAGGGTTTGCAAACAAGCAGTTATTCAGTCCTACTATGTGTCTGCCACTGTCCTAGAACTGCAAGGGACACCGAGATGAGGGAGGTGGGTCTCTGCCCTTCCCCACAGAGCTCATTCCTCCCCCAGTTCTAGGGGTTTCCACATTCTTGATTGATTTCAACCCCCTCAAAACTCCCACAGGGTGGCTCTCCTGAACATCCTCACTCTACAGATGGGCAAACTGAGGCTCAGAGAGAAAGAACGCACTGAATGTCACCAGCAACTGAGTGGCAGGCCCTACCTGAGATATTTTTATTCCCCAAAGTTGTGGGGAGTCCCTGGGGAATCCCTGGTCCTCCAGCTGCTTGCAAATGAGCCGGACCAACGCCCCCCACGACCTCCGGTATTTTCTCCCAGTTGGCTATGTTGCCAACCCCTCTGTGGGTTCTTCGTGGGGGGAGGGGGCATCAGCAGAGGCAGGGGCTGCAGCCCCTCCACTATCGCCCCCCCCCTTAGACAGAAGCTCTCTCTGTCCTTCCCACATGGGGTGGGGGTGGTCCTTTTCGGGGCCAGAGGACGGAGGGCGTTTCCCAGAGCCAAGGAAGGAAAAGAAACTAGCAGCACGCTCACTGAAATCCAGCAACTGTGGGCTTTGTGCTTTGCTCAGGACCAGGACGTCCGTCACGCCTCCACGGCTGTGCAATAACTGTGTGAAATACCCCCAGAAAGCGAGGCGGCGGGAGCCAATGACTTGTCTGAGAACGTACAAGAGGTGGGAGGCCTAAGGTTCGAACCCCAGCCTAGGGCATTTTCCGTGCACCGTCCTAAGGCAGAGGTCCTGTGAGGGGCTGGGATGGGGCAGCCGGGAGACAGGGTCAAGAACAAGGAACAAGGCTGGGAGTCTCAGGAAGTGGCCCCTCTCAGACGCCTCTGCAGCGGGCCCCTGGGTGTCCTGCCTTCGGTGCCGGCCCTGACAGAACTCCATCGAACATCCGCAGCGCAGAAGGAAACAACACGTACACGTGTACCTGCATATAAACCAGTACGTGCATGTACACACGAGAGCCTGCAAGAGACCTTGAGAAGAGCGCAAATACGGCAAAAGGTGAACCGGGGACTCGGGTAATGGAATCTGGGCATTCTTCGTACTCTGCTCGTAACTTGCCTCTAAGTCTGAAACTGTGTCCAAATAAAAAGGTTTTAAAAAGAAGTATGTGAATAGTGCTGTACTGTATATTTGCAAGTCACCCGAGAGTAGATCTCAAAAGTTCTCACCCCAAGAAAAAGATTTTGTAACTATGGAAGGTGACGGATGTTAACTAGATTTATTGCAGTGGTCATTTTGCAACATATCCAAACATCAAATCATTACATTGTATGCCTGAAACTAATATGTTATATGTTAATTAGACCTCAACTAAAAAAATCTTTTTAATTTTTGTAATGTTTATTTATTTTTGAGAGAGACAGAGACAGAGTGCAAGCGGGGGAGGGGCAGAGAGAGAGGGAGACACAGGATCCGAAGCAGGCTCCAGGCTCCGAGCTGTCAGCATGGGGCCCGACGTGGGGCTCGAACTCACGAACTGCGAGATCATGACCTGAGCTGAAGTCAGGGATTTAACCGGCTGAGCCACCCAGGCACCCCTCAATTAAAATTTTTTTAAATAAATAAAAAAAAAAAGATTAGGGTTTCAAAAAAAGAAGCATGTGGGTGTGAATGGGAAGAAGCCGCTTTATGCAGGAATCCCTGCTCTGAAGCCGGTGTTAGTAGTAATTCAAACAGGGGCCTGTACTGGAGTGTAGTTAACAGCCACTGCCATCCACAGCCTTCACAAATGCACCTGCGTGCCGATATCAAAATCACAAGGCGGGGGCGCCTGGGTGGCTCAGTCGGTTGAGTCTCCAACTCTTGATTTTGGCTCAGGTCATGATCCCGCAGCTCGTGAGTTCGAGCCTAGTTCCCCAGGGTCAGGGGATCTAGCCCTGCATGGGGCTCCGGGCTGAGTGTGGCTCCTGCTTAAGATTCTCTCTCTCTTGGGGCGCCTGGGTGGCTCAGTCGGTTGAGCGTCTGACTTCGGCTCAGGTCACGATCTCACGGTTCGTGAGTTCGAGCCCCGCATCGGGCTCTGGGCTGATGGCTCGGAGCCTGGAGCCTGATTCCGATTCTGTGTCTCCCTCTCTCTCTGCCCCTCCCCCGTTCATGCTCTGTCTCTCTCTGTCCCAAAAATAAATAAACATTAAAAAAAAAATTAAAAAAAAAAAAGATTCTCTCTCTCTCTTCTGCTTGTGTGTGCTCTCTCTCTAATAATAATTTAAAAAATCACAAGGCGGATGCCAGCTCTGGGAACGAACCTTGCTTTCCCAGCCTTTTGAAAACCCTCATCAGAAGTGACTGATGACCCAATCGGAGCACATGATGCTTCCAGCAGCATTTTTAAGAGGTACTTTATTTTTTGAGGCCATTATAATGTCAGCTTTCTTACAATTAGTTTGAGTGAGTGAAGTTTCCTATATCAAAAAAAAAAAAAAAAAAAAAAGGAATTATAAGAAAGCCACTGACAATAGCCCAGACATGGGAGCAAGTCATTGTCCACGGCAGATGAATGGATGAGCAAACCGTGATCTATCTGTACAACGGAGTATTACTCAGCCTTAAAAAGGAAGGAAATTCTGACCTATGCTACAATATGGGCACGGCTTGAGGACATGCTGACAAAGCCAGTCACAAAAAGGCCCCACTCAGATGAGGTACCTAGAGCGGTCAAGTTCACAGAGACAGAAAGTCGTTGGTGGTTGCCGGGGGGCTGGCAGGGGGATGGGAAGTTAGCGGTTAACGGGTATAGAATTTCGGTTTTCCAAGATGAGAAGAACTCTAGAGATGGATGTGGTGATGGTTGTACAACCTTTTACTGTATTTAATACCACTGGACTATGCACTGAAAAACAGATGTTCACTGTACTTCAATTAAAAAAAGTGAAGATGGTAAATGTCATGTGATGTGTGCTTTATCGCAATGAAACGAATTGGAAAAAGGAAAGAAAGTGCATAAGCCAGTGTCCCTTGGGGCCCTTGTCCTGGCTTCAGCCTGCTCTCTCCAGGGCTAGGTCCCTTCCACCTCCCAGCCTACACCCCCAAATTCTTTTCCGCGTCCTCTCCTGATGCTGTGTCTGGGTTTGCATCCGCTCACACCCTCGCTCCTTGGTTCACTCGGGTGTCTGTTCATCAAGCACTTCCCTTTGGTCACAGCCTCATGGAGGGGACAGGCAAGTAATAGCGGTCAACTGTCCCAGGGCCTGAAGGGCAAGAGCACTGTGTCCCGGGCACAGCGGGGTCCACAACGAGGAGTGGTCAGTTCTGCTTGAAAAAGTCAGGGGAGTCTTCAGCGATGGCATGGGCTTGAACAGAGTTACTGAAAACCAAAGAAGTCTTGGCAAGACTTCATGGTAAAACAGGATGCCTCCAACTCTCCCAACTATGCAGGTCCTAATTACCAAGGAGGAGCCTTAGACAGGGGCCTCCCACCAGGGCTGGTGACAGTAGGGAAAACAGGCACAGAATCCCTTTGAGCAGTGCTGACCCATCCACGATCTCATTTGATTCTCCCGATTCCCAGGAGCTTGGTGTTGTCACTCCCATTTTACAGATAAAGAAACTGAGGTCTTGAGATGTTTAACAACTTGCTCAAGATCACACAGCTGGGGGCGGGGAGGGGGGTGGCGGGTAGAGCTGGGATTGGAACCCCGATGGCCCAGCTCCAAGCCCAGTGTCCTGCCTGGTGCCTCTGAAGGCAGTGATGGGTCGTCTTTCTTACACACACAGGCTTTTGGAGGGAGTGAAGGCAGGCTTCATCTTGTCACCAAAAGACACGACTGAGCCATAGGAGTAATTCACACCTCAGAGGACTAATCTAAACTGAGTTTTAGGATCACCCTAAAAAGCCCCACTTATGATGGAACACTTGGACATCACCTCCTGATATTTACTAGGGTGGGTGGGGGTCTTGACTTCTATCAGAACTCACACCCCCCTGTTAGCTGCTCCTCAAGGAGACTGGAAGCTCCCCAGCTCCTACCTTCCAGGCCCAGCCCAGGTCTCATCTCCAAGCTCTGCCTCCCATGGCTGGAGGAGATTCTGACACCTTACAGGGGAAGGGGTGCCGGCCGGGGCTGGGTCTGCTGCCGGAGAAGCAGAAGGAGCCTCCCAAACCCACCCCTCACCCTGGCAAGAAGCCTCAGAACTCAGAGACCACACTAGGCCACCCTCTCCCCTACAGGAAGGATACGGAGGTCCTGAGCGATCACACAGCCTGTCAGTGGGAGACCCCTGTCTCCTGATTTCAAGTGGTTTTTCTGCCCATTGCCCCATTCTGCCTCCACCAAAGCATGCGGCCTTGGGCTTGTCCCTAAACACCTCCCACAGAGTCCTCTGAGCCTCTACTCCTCCTCTGTAACAGGGAGAAAGCCCGAATCCGCAGTCTCCCCCAAGGAGGCACTATAATAGTACTTTCAGACCCAAGGCAGTTAAGACAGAGAAGCTTAAATCCTGCACTAGGTGAAATGAAATGAATGAGAAATCGTTGGAGTGGGACAGACTTGATTTCCAATTCTACCACTTATTTGATTCGTTCATTCATTCATTCATTCATTCATTCAGCAACATTTCTGGAACACCAGCTATGTGCAGGCAAAGTTTCAGGTGGTGGAAATACAAAGCCCAACAAAGGCCCCTTTCTTCAAAAGGCCCACCTTCATGAGGGAGGCAGTGGTTGTGGTGCAGATTGCTGGACAGAGCATGGCCATCTAGGCCAGGCGAAGTGGAGGGTGGTAGTTTTAGGGAGCAAATCCAGATCTCTCTGTAGGAGGGGCTCTGAGGCAACAGTCTGATTGGCGGGGTGTGTTGAAGCTGTGCTTAGCTAGCACTTTACCTAAGATGAGGAAATGTCAGTTTTCCCTATCAAAGAAATGGAGAGTCTAAGGAAGGTTACTGAGGAGGTTCCCAAGCCACCAGTGGCTCTGTCACTGAAGGGTATGACTTAGCTTCTATGTGCTGTGGTTTCCTCATCTGTAAAGTGAGGCTGAGAACATGCACATCCCAGAATGTCTGTGAGTTTTGAAGGACGCAGCGTGCAAGGATGCATATATCCCACGATCCCAAGCTGAGTGTTCTTTGTGCCTCCGTCAGTGGGAGTCCCCCTGGATAAACTAATATGGTTATTATTTGGGGTCAAGCTAGGCCAAGGCAGCTGCAAGAGCAAAGCAAAGTCACTCAACCTGCAAACGCCCCCTTCCAATCTAGTCCCCCGTTTCCCACATACGTAACACTTGAAACCACTGTAAGAATGAGACGTTACACTTATTTTGATACATTCTTGCTTAAAACTTTAGTGTGTTTTAAAGAAAAGACCCTTCCATTAAATAGTTTAACTGCTCAAGAATTTCGCAGTGGGAACATCCAGTGCCTTCCACCCATCATACCATACCATCTGAAAGGCATCTGGGGTGGGCAGTGACGAGAGAGGCCATTCCAGAAATGCGCCGCTGCTGCTGTCATAGAGAAACTAACCCTGCTGATTCAGGGCCAGGTGGGGCCCTTTCCGCCTCGTGAACCCCAGGTCACCTTCCCGGGCTGGTCTCACTCAGCTCCTGCCTGTGGATTCCCTGCCACACCCTCCTCGGAGCTCCCTTAAGGGCCCCTAGTGATTAAATCGCTCATCACAAAGCCTTGCGAGAGTAGATCAGTAGCCCCGGGCCATTGGACAATCCCCTTACGACAGGCAGGGGGGGTGTCCTGCCGAGCTCCGTTACCCAAGCTGCAGCCCAACTGAGTACCTGATGCACTGAATTAATCTTGTTAAATAACTGAATGTCTGAGCCTGCAGAAGGACCACGTGGGCCTGGAGAAAATTTGCTTTCTTTCACCCAAATCAAGCGTTTTCTTTCTCCAAATGTGTTTATTCAAACCTAACGAATCTTTTCTAAGCTGAAAAAAGCAAGATTTTTCTCCCCTGGGATGAGAAGAGAAAACTAGTAGCTGAATTTAAAAAAAAAAAATTGTTTAAGGTTTATTTATTTTTAAGAGAGAGAGAGAGAGAGGAGTTCTGTTAGTACCGATCATTCTCTAGTCGTTCAAGAAGAGGCTGTGGGAGCAAGCCTCAAGTGTGGCCCCACATTGCAATCAACCTGGCTTTTTAATTCCATCGTCCAGGCTGCCCTCTGACCCAACCCACTGTGACCCGGTGGGACACAGGCATCAGTATTAAAAAGAGAGAGAGAGAAACACAGAATCTGAAGCAGGCTCCAGGCTGTCAGCACAGAGCCTGACGCAGGGCTCGAACTCACAGCAAGATCATGACCGGAGCCAAAGTCAGACGCTTAACCGACTGAGCCACCCAGGCTCCCCTAATGGCTGGGTTAATTGGAAGGCTACCAGTTACAATTTTTCCAGATTGATAAAGATGAAGAAGACTATTCAATTTTAGCCTTAAAAAAATTCCACCTTTGTAACTATCAAATGGCTACATTTCCAAAATTTCTAGACCATACTTGTATCTAAGCTCTTCGTTAGAGTTTCCATCTAAATGGCTGAGATTTAGAGCAGATGGGTTCCAAGTGTTTTGCCCACCCCATGGGTATGTAAGTATAAATAATCCTCAACATTCCAGTATTTATGTGTTGGGGGAAAATGGTGCATTGTTGACGTTTGCTCATCTGGAGTAAAAAAAAAAAAAAATTCAAATCAGTCTCTGCTTTAAAATGTATAGTGTGTGCCTTCTACCTAGAAAACCTTCATCTGCAGAGGATGTGTGAGAAGCTCATCTCTTTTCCACCTGCTACTACTTCTCAGGAGAAGGAGGCATCCCGTAAAACAGTGAGAATGTACTTTGTGTAGCAGAAAGCTGACTTCTGCGGATCTTCTCCAAGAGGCTGAGTCCTGTAAGGCTCATTAGGTAAACAAGGGTCAGGAAAACGCCTTCGGGAAGGAAGCCCGGCCCTCACTGACCATTCACCTGCCTTGGCTCAGGAGACTTTCCCCCCTAAAGTTTACTTATTTATTTTTGAGAGAGAGAGAGGCAACATGCACGAGTGCAAGCAGGGATGGCGGGGAGGGAGCAGAGGGGAGGAGGAGAGAGAGAGAGAATCCCAAGCGGAGAATCTCTGTGCTATCGGTGTGGAGCCCAGTGCGGGGCTTGAACCCACGAACCCTGAGATCATGACCTGAGCCAAGACCAAGAGTCAGATGCTTAACCGACTAACCACCCAGGCGCCCCAGGAAACTTTTCTCCTCAACCCTGGTCCAGATGCTGATGCTAAGCAAATGAGGAGGCCGGTGCACGTGTGGTCAGTTATCATGAGTTTGCAGGGGGCGGGGTTGGTTGGCTCCTCCCTCCTCGCCCATGGAGCTGCACCCAACACACAGGGGACCCCGGGCTGGGCTGGCCTGGTTGTCAGGAGAGAAATGAGGCCCGGGCAGTCAGGGAGTGTGGTCATCACCGCAGGGGAGAGGGGAAGACGGTGTGCTATATCTTGAACCCCCCAGGTGCACCCCACTCCACAATGTACTGAGCTCTCCCACATGCTTGATGGTGTCTCACAGATACACAGGCATGAGGTCACCAAGCGACAAATATTAGCTTTAAGGGCAGAGGAATGGAGAAGAACAAGGCCCTTTGGCTTCATTCAAGCGGGCCGCTTAGGCACCTGCCCTCTCTGGGTCTCACCTGCTTCATCTGTAAATTAGGAGGATTAATACTTCCTGAGAGGCTTCAGTGAAAGATCCCAGCGTGGGTCTGGCCCGTGAGTGACACCCACCATTAATTACTCCCTTGATCGTAGACAAGTGTGCTGGGGCCCAGAGTGGGTGCAGAGCCTCGCTGACATGCCCCGAGCCCGACACTCTCCGCGCCCAGCCCTGTGCTCATGCGGAAGTGAGCACAACGCCCTTGGGGACCTCAGGACCCATGAACTCAGAGAACAGACTTTTGGAAGGGGAAAAGAGAAAGTTATGTCCCAGTTCATGACGCCTGGGTACACGATGCAGCAGCCTGGGGAGACACGGGCTGGAGGTTCTGAGCGACCTGGGGGTGCCCTCCTTGTCCCTCCTTGACCCTCCCTGTCCCACTGCTAAGGCAGATGGGCAGCCTCCACCCCTTTATCACTCATCCATATTGTAAAAGACTGTGTCAACCACCCAGTGTAGATTCAGTAGGAATTTATTCACTTTCCAATTTGATGTATCCAAGTCAACTACAATTGCCCATCAAAGCTTCTGACCAGCCTGACATAGTCAGGGTTCCAGAAAAATCCTCCCAGTAATAACAGCTAATATTGATTGAGTACTTATTCTGCTTTAAGAACTTGTTCTTTACCCATATTATCTTATTTAATTCTCACAGAATTCCCAAAAGGTTGATAGTATTCTTATCCTCACTTTACAGAGAAGGAACGTTGGGGCAAAGAGGCCGATCAATTTGTCCCAGGTCCCTCAGCTGTACAGGGTGACATCTGTTTCCAGGTCTTGATATACCAGCCTCCCCAAACCAAAGGCATTTAAGCTTCAGGCTGCCTGTGAACCCAGTTGTGGGCTGAACACAGTTTGCACAAGATCCCAGAATACTAGAGAGTGTGCCTGTCCCTCGTCTTCAGGCACCCGGTGAGGAGACCAGGCTCAAGCAGGTCTCTGTTTAATCACTGGGGCTGGGGGACTTTAAGGTAAGAGGCACTGGGCTCACCAGGGAGCCCCTCCACCAGCAGTGACCGCCATTGCTTTGCATCTCCCTCCTCTCTGGTCACCTGTAGGGGGCGCAGAATCGCTTCTAGCCCTGGAGCCTCAACCCCGGGGCTATGGTGTTCACCAGACAGTACTTAGGATGGCTGGGGTAGGAAGACAGGGGGCGGCAAGTCCCTCTCATGGGAATCAAGCAGAAAATATTCAAGACACAGGGCCAACAGCGTGAAGCTGGTTTAGGGTGGATGGGGGCTTCCCCCCTGGAGCTTCCACCTGGTCCACGGGGAGGGGGCTCTGGGATCATCTTCCTGAATGAAGAGGTCCCAGATTTGGGCCTCTCAGGAGTGGCCCCAATGGTGTGTGGACCCTAAGCACACATGGGAATTTTCTCAAAGGCCGTGTCCCACAGGAGGGTCAGATCACATACTTGGAGCTCCTAAATAGCCAGGGGCCTAGCCAGAGACCAAGGGCACAGTTCTGGTACCCTTGCCAACGGCTCTGCCCCCCCGCCCCTTCTTACCAGCTCTGGTTCCTGGAAAACAAACGTGTCCCTGAGCTGGATCTCTTTGGCTGGTTAGTCATCAGCTTGGAGGAAAAGGGATGGAAGGATGACTTTTGAAGTTCCCTGTATTCTGGGATTCTGAACTTCACCTCAGAAAGCCACGCCGGGGACAGGTAGACAAACCAATAGGACAGAATAGAGAATCAAGAAATTAACTCTTAAATATACGGCCAATTGATTTTCAACAAAGGCGACAAGACCATTCAGCAGAGAAAGGGCGGTCTTTTCAACAAATGGTGCTGGGAAAACTGGATATCTAAGTGCGAGAGAATAGAGCTGGATCCTTCCTCCAAATGCACCTCAACTTAAGAGCAAAAGCGATAAAGCTCTTAGAAGAAAACACAGGGGGAAATTCTTCATGACACGTGAGTTAGCGATGACTTCTTTGGATGTGACATCGGAAGCACAGGCAACAAAAGGAAAAAAATGGATAAATTGGATTTCATCCAAATTAACATCTGCTGTGCGTCAAAAGGACACTATCCAGAGAGTGAGAGACAGCCCACAGAATGAGAAAAAATATCTACAAATCATATATCGGATGAGGGATTATTAGCCAGAATATATAAAGAGCTCCTGCAAATCAACAACATACAAACAAGCAACCCAATCCAAAAGATGGGCAACAGACGTGAATACACGATTCTCCAAAGAAGGTGTTCAACTGGCCAGACACAGAAGGACAGATACTGTATGACCTCACTTCCACGAGGTACCCAGAGTAAGAAAATGCACAGAGACAGAAACTAAAATGGAGGTTTCCAGCAATGCGGTGGAGAGGGAGAAGGGGAGTCATTTAGTGTTTAATGGAGCTGTTTGGGATGAAGAGTTCTGGAAATAAACGGTGGTGATGGTGACACGCCATGAAGAAGGTACTAATTGTCACTGAATGGTTCACTTAGTTAAAATGGCAAATTTTATGTTCTATTTTACCACAATAAAAAATCACCCCTATTTAAAAAAGAGAGTTTGAATTTTTATTTAAAAAATTTTTTTTAACCTTTATTGATTTTTGAGACACAGAGAGAGAGCATGAATGGGGGAGGGTCAGAGAGAGAGGGAGACACAGAATCTGAATCAGGCTCCAGGCTCTGAGCTGTCAGCACAGAGCCCGACGTGGGGCTCGAACTCACGGACCGTGAGATCACGACCTGAGCCGAAGTCGGTCGCCCAACCGACTGAGCCACCCAGGCGCCCCAGAGAGTTTGAATTTTTAAAAAGGACACCTGATTAGGCACAAAGAACACTCAGCTTGGGACCATGGCCTCTCACCGCGTTGCTCAGGGTCCAGACCCCTCAGCGGAGCTTGGACATCGTTTTTGGCTTTGCCTCTGCCCTTCCTCAGGCCCCATCTCGCCTGTATCCAGTGTGCCCTTGCACGCCGCACGCTTGCTCTTTTCCGAACGTTGCCAGTATCTTCCTGACCCAAACCTTTGTGCAACGCTGTTTCCTGAGTCAAGGGGGCCGTTTCTGGCTCCTTCCGCGTGAGCTCCTCTTCCGCCTCCAAAGTCCAACCTCGAAAGTCCATACCCACAAAGCCCCAGTCCATTTGCACTTTCCCTGGGGACTCTCACTTCTGCACATCCAGCTCCCTGAGGTTGCGGATCAACTCGCTCACTGCCAAATGCCCTACACCTCCCTGCCACAGGGCACAAACCTGCAGGATTTGTGGGGCCGAGAAGCCTCTGGCAGGGCACTCCTCACCGCGGTGGTTACACAGTATTCCCTCTCTCAAGAGGGAGGAGGGAGCCTTTCCGTCAGAGTCCCCTCTGCCTCTCTGTCCACATCGTCCCCCACAGGGCCCGGCACATGCTGCTGCCCCAGTGCTAACTACATCCCAGGCTCAGGTCTAAATGCTTCATCCTGTCTGGGCTGTGATCTCAGGATGGCATCCTTGCCAGAACAGAGGGCTGCATCCCGTGTGTGTGTGTGTGTGTGTGTGTGTGTGTGTGTGTGTGTGTGGTGTCAGAACCCCAAGAGGCTAAGGCAGAGTAGATGCGGTACCCAGGCAGGAACATTAGTAGCTCTCAGGTGGCCCTGCCAGGCAGGCAGCAGGAAGGAACAAGGGGTCCAGAGTGGAGCGGGCAGGGGTGGGGCTGCAGACAGGAAGGACCTAGCACTCACTGCAGGAAATGGGGAGACCTGGGGAGAAGAGCAGGGTAGGGAGGGAGGTTACCCATTTCGATAGAGCCAGCCCGGGTGTAGCAGCTGGACCCCGGATTGTGGCCCTGAGATGAGAGCCGGGGGGGGGGGACAGTGGGGGCAAAAGGGTGTTCTTCCAACTATGGAGTCTGAGAGGGCACGAGGCTCCTACAAAATAGGGCTACCCAAGACCTCTCTGCTCCCACACCCCATACTCCACAGGGATCTCTGTGGGGAATAAACTATTTTCCACCAGGGTGCAAGAGAACTAGACGTGGGGTTCTCATCCCAGGCCTGGATTCAAAGGAAGGAGGAAAGAAAAGAGAATAGAAAGACTTTTAGAGATCCTAGCATGTTCACATCCTGTTTCATTCAATGATTCATTCATTCGTTCATTCACTCATTCATTCATTCACTTGTCTGTCAACATTTATGGAGCACCTACAACATACACCAAGCCCTGATTCAGGGTCTCGGGAAAACAGCGTGCAACAATGTGGACAAACGATGAAAGTATTTCCCCATCGCTGGTCCCACACATGGTCCTCAGCTCCACCCCGCCCTGACCAGATGTTCTGGGGCATGTTCCCCGGGCCTCTGGAAACTCAAGGAGAAATCCCGCATACCATTTTGAGGCACCTGTGTCATGCACGCCGCCCCCCCCCCCCCCCCCGCTTCTCAGCAGGATGCCTGAATAGGTGAAGGAGCCATGCCCAAGGTCACAGAGTCAGGTCTCGAACTCTGACCTGCCGGACACCAAGGCCACCCTGAACCCCCCCCCCACCCACTGGATCCCCAGATGTGGAGAAGGGAAGAGCTCTTTGGAAGCCATGTTTGCAAAGCCCAGTCTTCCAATCTCACAGCATTAGTGTGGCCTCAAGTCTAATTAGGATCATCCTACAAAAGAACACCTTTCAGGTTCTCAGGGCCTTTGCTCATCAAGAACTTACCCTCTGTCTTCCTAGCAATCCCACCTTTGGCCAGCTAGTCAACCTCTGTGAGTCTGTCTTCATTGGTGAAGTAGGGACGGCAGTAGAATCTGGCTCATAGGGCTGCAACCGGGATTCAATGAAATCGCACACAAGATTCGGCACATTGCCCGCTGCATGGGCAGGAGTGCTCAGGAAAAGCGGGCTGTCCCCTGGTATCAGCAGCACAGAGGCTCTGCCCTGCCAACTCAAACCCCCTGTTGCCTCACCCTCCATCAGACTCACCTCATTACTGTCCCTGTCCTGCAGATGGGAAAACTAAGGCAGAGAGCGAGGCCAGGCATGTCCGACCTTCCCCTTCAGTGGGTTGGACTAGCTTTCTGCTCCCAGAGGGGCCTCTCTCAGTACAATGGATCTGGCGGCGTGGCGGGGCCCGGAGGCCTCCTGAGGATCCCGGAGGAGCCATCCGCCTCTCTCCCAGCACCTCGATCCCGGGTCTGGAATAGCACAGAACCCCAGGGCTGCAGAAATCACCTGGTGCCATGCAGGGGGGTTACAGACAGGAGACCAAGGCCCAGAATGGGGGACCTGTGCAGGGGACCTGTGTGCATGCTTGTCTTCTCTGCTCCTTCTTGGCAGTGGGGGCGTGGAGTTGTCCCAGCACTGAGCTGGGGCAGATGCAAAGCCATGCAGACGGATGGTTGGGCTACAGACCTGGCCAGGGAGATCCCTGGATACTGGGGTGGGGGAGGGGGGGTTGTACATCTGGAGGAACCCCAAAGTCTCCATCCCTGCTTTGAAACCTGATCAGAACCCCCCCCCCCACCTCCCCACCACCATCGGCAACACCCTAGTGCCCTCAAGGGTGGATAACATGAGGGGGTGGGGCTCTTGGGTAACATGAGGGGGCGGGGCTCTTCGTCCTAGGCAGAGAACTTGGCCATACGGGATGTACCTACAGCCACTCTATCGCTCTGCACCCTCACAGCCCCCACACTCTCCTCCCTCACAGGCAGAATAGGCCGGAAGAGCCCCAATTTACAAGTGAGAAGGTTGAGTAGCACCCTGGAGATAAGGGTACTGTTCCAAAGGCACATTTCCATGGCAAAGCCAAGACTAGAACCCAGGTTCTCTGGAGAAGAGCTGGAGGGAGAGAAGAAGGGAGGGAAGAAGGAGCCTCGGGCTTTTCAGCTTCCAGAGAAGATCCAGGGAGTCTGTGGCAACTTCCGACTTCGCCACGCTTCTCTGAGCCCTCCCTTACCAGGCGAGGTTAGGCCCACCTGGGAGTGGGGTTGGGGACTTCTAATGAGCTGCAAACCCTGTGGACAGCCCTTCCTGCCATGCACACACCATAGCCTGAGTCGGGGCACCCCCACCCCAGCCCCAGCCCCAGCCCCAGTGAATGAGAATTGCCAAGTTATAGATCTTTCTCCCACCCCAGACCTGAAGGTGGGGCTGTGTCCAGCACTTCTCAGAATCCCGCCAAGGCCCAGCACAGTGACAGGCAAAGTTTGGTGAGCAACCAGTAACTGGAATCAGCATCTCCGTCCCCTTGTCTGTGAAAGAGGACATTTGGGCCAGCAGACATTGGGTGTCTCTTCCAACACCGAGTGGGATACCCACCCCAGCACCACGACCCACTGTGCCCGGCAGGGGAGTACCAAAGCTCCTGGACATGACCAATGCCCCGGGCCAGGCAGGTGACTATCCGAGAGAGGAGGAAGTTGGCCATGTGGCCTCAGCTAACCCTCTAATCCACACGGTTTCCCCCGCTTAGGGAAGAAAGCTTGGCTTTGCGAAACTTGCAGAGATCAGGAGTTTCAGCCAGGACACAGGCGGTATGAGATGAGTCCCTGCAGTCCCAAAGGGACCTCCACCAGTGCTCTCCTGTTGCCTTGACTCCCCAGGCTCTCAGGGTGGAGGCCACCTCATTTCTCAGGAGAGTGGGGCTGTAGCATCTGCCCTATTTGCTGCACACAGAGAGTGTGTGTGACTTCTGGAGGAGTCACAGCAGAGGAAGAGAGTGGGTGAGCCCAGCAGGCATTCCCTCAACCCCTGCCTCCCCGGCCCCTAGCAGCACAGCCCCTGCCTCCCCGGCCCCTAGTAGCACAGCCGCAGGAGAAGGGAGAAAACCCAGCGGTGCATTCTGCCTTCCCACCAACCTGGTTACAGGGCTTCGTTTCTCCCCGGGTCTCTGTTTGCTCATCTGCTAAATGGGATGGGAACGTGCATAAAAATGGCACCCGTGATGGTTTCTCCTCCACGGCGAGCCACCCGGAACACAGAGTATACTCAAGGGTTGGAGGAGGTCTCTTCCTGGTGGACCCTGCCAGGGCCCCAGGAAGACTCTAGGGCTCTGTGTCTCCTGGCCACATGGGGACTCTCCTGCCACCCGGTGAGTCGGCCTTCCTGGGAAGCTGAGAACAGTGGCTGATGCACAGGCGCTTAGAAACTGTCTCCCAGCAAGTGACCCTGGCGGCAGAGGCTATGCCCGACACAAGAGGCCCTAAGGGGTGCCCCTGACCGGCACACGGGCTCCCCCTACCACGCATGCAGTCCCCTACACGGGGTACAACAGGTGCGAGTGTGGGAGGAAGTATATGCACGTCCCTCACACAGGAGTGCACACAATCAGTCCACAAGGCCACTTCCTGAAACGCATTTGGACAGCAGGACTCAGACCCAGTCGATACAGGGGAACACGCCAGCCCGAGTTCACCCTGTGCGCGTGCTCATAAAGCCCCCAGGCCTCCACTCACACAGGCAAAGATACTGGGATATGCTCACAGGTGGCTTATCCTTGCTTGAGAAACACTCGTAATGAGACCTCAGTTCTCTGTTCATTCTCCAAGCCGGTAAACATTTATTATGCCCACAGATCTACATCTGGAAGGATCTAAGCTATAAGACAGCAGGCAAGCGCTCTGTTCTCTCCTAGGAGAAAGGCTGGCACTTAGTAGGTGCTCAGTAAATGTGGAGAGAAGGAAGGTAAGTGGAGACAGAGGACATGAGCGGACTGGAGGGGCTAGGAACCCCTGAGCCTCAGTTTCAGCCTGGCCACTTGTGGATACAAAGACCCTCTGCAGTTAGTTCCTCTCCGCATTTAAACACAACCTGGAGGCTAGAACCTGCATCTGACCGAGCCCTCCAGGACCACCAGCCCACTTATCCTGGGAACTGCTGCTCACTTTGTCCCCTACCTCTTAGCTCACTTCAGGGAACCCTCAAGACCCGTTTGTGCTTCCAGTGAAGTCCTTTCTGTCCACTGTATCCAATTTCTCCTGCACGAAAACATAAGCAAGGGAGGGGAGGGCAGGGAAACGGGGCGAAGGCGGGTCCAGACTGGGACCATCACAGAAACCTCTGGAGGGCTTTTGGAAATTTTCCAAACTCCTGCATTTCAAAAATTCAGACCCAGGAGGGGATGGGTAAGGGTTTTCCCAAAGTCATGCAGGTTGTAGAGCACACAGCAGTGGAGACCCGCCCCGGTATACCCTATCACCCTGCCCAGCATGTGTACCCTTCTGGGCCTTAGTGTCCCCACCCAAACCTCCACAAACCCTCAATCTTCACCAGGGCCCTCGGGGGGCGCAGAGAACCAGCTGTTTTGCCCTGACCCCAGTCACCAGCAGTCCATCTGCAAGGGCCTTGGGGCTGATGCCCATGCTCTGCAGCCCCCAGTTTGGAAGGAGAATCCGCTTTAAGGCAATCTGCTTTAAGAGTCCAATGAATTGCGCACTGGCTCTCCCTCTTTCTGGAACATGCAGCCACGCCCGCGCCCAGCATCTTTGAGCTGAGCCTGCGTTCTCAAGCAGAGGCACCCGGCAGTGGCAGGGAAAGACAGGTACTTGGCAGGTGGTGGTGCCTCTCTCGTGCACACTCTCTGTCTCAGACACACACACACACACACACACACACACACACACACACACACACCCTAGTATTTCCCAGAAACCCTCCTCTCCAAAAAGGCACTCTGGGTGCAATGGAGCTCCGCGGTGACCCTCTTATCTGCCTCTGGAGCCAAAACCTGAAACTATCCACTGCCCTGAATCGCCACCCAGATCCCCAGCCTTTTGCTCCTCCAGACCTCCCCTCAATCAAGCCTCAACTCCCTTTCCACCCCTCCCTCTCCTCCTTGGTGCTGGTGGTGGCTTCCGGGTGGGATGGGGGTAGAGAAGAGAGTCTCTGCTAAGGTGACATAATGTGCTGGGCATGGGAGGTGGGTGGGCAGGTCTGGTGTCTGGGGCCCCCAGAACACCTCTTGGACACACTGGAAGCTCCTAGGAAACCCTTGAGTCAGCCTTTATAGGGAAACCAGCTCTCAGGTAACGGAGGAGTTGCTGACCCAGGTTACCTTGACCCCCTGTACCCT
Source organism: Acinonyx jubatus (assembly GCF_027475565.1). NCBI lineage: Eukaryota > Metazoa > Chordata > Mammalia > Carnivora > Felidae > Acinonyx > Acinonyx jubatus. Next base: position 18,451,212 of record NC_069390.1, on the reverse strand, counting down.
AAGGAGAATCTTTTGCAAGGAGGTGGGGGTGTGGCCCATTTGCACATTTGTAGACCACAGAAGAAGGAGGGGGGGGAGCTGCACCTCGGGAGGGGAGGTGCCTGGTGGCCACAAATAGCTCTGATCCCGGAGAAGCACCAGCCGGGGTCTGGGAGGGATTGCTGGCTGGAGAGGGGTGCCTCTTTCTTCCGCTAAAGGGAACTGTTTGGAAGAAGGGTCCCTTCTGTCTAATCCAGCCCGGCGGAAGGCGCGTGGTGCCCGGAGCCCCCGAGCAAGGGGAACCCGGTGACTTAAACTATGAATTCACGGAGCAGTAAGCACATAGCTGTCTTCCTAATCTGGTGACCCGCTTTGTCACTTTAGCGAAGCCTGGGGAACCCCGTAGCTTCAGGAGCACGTGGCCAGATGGCGCCTGGCAGGCGCGTCCCAGACGCAGAACCGAGCTCTTACTGCCCCACCCAAAACAGTGCCTGGGTCTAGAAGGGGGTGGGGGAGGGAAGGGTCGTGGCAGAGGGCTTCGGGTACCGGGACCTCTCTCTAGCCAAGCACTCGGTCACAGCCCGTCTTCCCTTCTCCCGTTTCTGTGCAGCAAAACACTCACCACCAAGCACGGCTTCCCCATTCTGCCACCCAAGCCCCTGGACCCTCCCTCGGCGCTTGGCCAGGTTTCCCCGCATGCTGCTTCAGGCACCCTGGTCCAAGGGCCAGCGGAGAAGCCCGAACCCAGAGGAGCGGCGCCCTCACCCCCATAACTGCAAAGGTCTCCCTATTTCCATTTGCCATTTCATATTTCCATTTGCCATCAAAACGAAGCCACGCACAGAGCCGCAGGAAAAACGCGGCCGAGGCCGAGCTAAAGGTAGGTCCCAGGAAAAGTGTGCCCAGCTGCTCTCCAAAACGAAAGTCCTTAGAGACTTGGGCGAAATTTTATCAATGGTATTTTAACTTGTTTCCCTACCTCGGCTCTGTTTCGCAGCCCACCGGGGGCCGGGCTTAGGTGACCCCGGGATAGCCCCGCTGCTGCATTAAGGTTTCTGGTGCAGCCGGTAAGTTTTCCAGTCCGGGTGGTGCAAATGCCCGGGTGTACAAGGTCACCCTACTCAAGAAACACAACCGTCGTGAACGGGGGGGATGGGGAAGGGAGCTGCCCAGCTCTCCGAAGTCTCTTCTGAAATTTTCTTAAAACAACTCACACACAAAAGTTTCCCCCCCAAATTTTCGTGTCCATATGCATGTCTGTATCTTGATTCAGATGGTAGTTACACCAGCGTAGACAGACAGAACAATTCTTCGAACTTTCCTCTGCACTGCACATAAATTATCACAAAGAAAACTGTGCACATCAATTGATTTAAACTACTAACCCTTTAATCTAGGTCTTCTGTTTTTCTCTTTAAATTCATGTGTGTTTAGGCCGACTGTTGAGGCACGCTGGTGGCTATAGAAATTAACAATGTAAAACATTAAAAGCATTTTCCTTCTCAACCTCCTCCTCCAAAATTGACGAGGGCGCGGGGGTCGGCAACGACACAGCTCCCAGGCTGCTGTTTTTTCTCGATCCCCCTACAATCACCCAGGGCTCTTAACTGCTTCTTCCATTTCTCGCTGTCTGATTTTGGGCTTCTCTTATACAAAACCGCACGCCGGTCCTTTGACTAACTTCGAATACGATCCGGGCGGAGTTTACACATTTGGTGGTGTGTGGACTGTGTCGGCGCGGGGAAAGAAATGCCCTTAGTATTCAAACGCTGCGTCTAATTCGACAATCCGGAGCAGCGGTTCGGCCGCGCCCCAGGGGTCTCGGGCCTGGCCCGCGTCTCCCGACCTCTGAGCTCCGTGCGCTTCTCTCGGGGGCCGGGGCCAGGGCCGAGTGGATGGCAAGGTAGCGGCTAGCAACGAAAACCTTCGTGCACCGAATCGAAAGCGAAAGAGAAGGAGGGAGCAGGGCTGCTCCCCCGAAGCGTCCCGGGGCGCGTGGCCGAGGCCTGGCGCGCCGGCCGCGGCTCGCGGCTCGGGGAGGCAGCCCGGGGTTTGGGGGCGAGGCGCCGGGGACCTCACTCCCACGACGAGGAAGTGCTTTGCGCCGCTGAGAAACGTAGGGTCTCCAACCTGGCGTGTCTGCTGGGGCCCACGAGCCCAAGGACGGGCCAGGGACCAGCAAGGACTTCGAAGGCCGAAGTGCGCACCCGGCGAGGTCGTAATTGCAGCAGGCGCGTTCGTAAAATCGAAATTGTGCCCTGCACCCGGAGGCACTGCGGAGTCATCTTGTTCATCTCAGGCCTGCAGCTTGAGAGGATTCTCACCTCCACTTTCTGCAACTCCGAGAAGACCGGGCGGGCGGAGACTGGAGGCGGCTTCCCCGCCGCCGCGCGCTCTCTCCGCATGGCCCCAGCGCAGCCCCCAAGGCCCGCACCTCACTCGCCCAGGGGCGCTCGGACGCGAGGAGTGGTTCCCGGGGCTGAGGTCCGGGAGGAGGCCTCCCGAGCCTCGCCTCCGGCTAGTTGCAGTTATGCAGATCGAGAACCCGGCTTCCAGCCGCGGGACCAACAGAGCGGGGAGGGAGGTTTCCAAGTCCAAGCTACCCGCAGTCAGCCCGACAGCAGCCGCGGTAGAGCCTAGTGCAGGAGGCCTTTCCCGAGCTCCTGGGAATATCCCCAGGCTTTTTTCTTTGAACCTCATTTACCCCCTTTTGAGTCCACACCCTCCAAGCGTGGGAGAGAACTGTCCCCAAGGTGTGCCTCAGTCTCCCACAGAGCCATCTCCAGAGGCCCTCCTCCTAGCAGCCTCTGTGAAGGGCAGACAGAGCCTCACCTCTGGGTGTCTAGGTTTCCCATCTCGGACTTAATGTGCCTAATCTCCTTTTTATAGGGGCCAGAAACCTCCTGGCCAGGGAAGAATACACAGAGCTGTGTGTTGTTTGTGGCTCTGCCCTCCATCTCAGGCAGCAGGGGCATGGGGGTCCTGTAGCTGATGCTGGGCTGCCTTTCATCCCAACCTGCAGCCTATGGCTTTGCCCACAGCAGGGGCAAAGACTTGGGTGTTCACAGGTTCCCAACAGCACAGAAGCTGAGGATGGAAACCTGGAGGAGGGTACACTACACTCTTGCTCTCTCCCTTGCTCCCTTGCGGGGTTGGGGGGCACTTACCGCCCAGTGATGTAAGTTATCAACATTCTCTCCCTGTGATGCAGATGAGGAAAAGGGCTTCAGAGGAATTACTTGCTCTACTGGCGACGGCGGCGAGTAGAGGAAGGGCCAGGCTGGTGTGTGGGGGCCCAGCAGGGCTCGAAGAGGGTGTCCAGAGGGGGCCAGCCCTCCCCCCCCTCCCCCCTGGACCTGAAGGCATCTTCCAAAGAAGAGGCTGGAGACAGCTTGGGACCTCTTCTTATGTAACGCTTCTTCCTCCTCAGAAGCCCCACTGGTGAATTTTTGAAAACATGCAAATCCAGTGCAGTGGGAGAGAAAACACATCAGGCTCCTGGCTTTGCACAGTGAGCCTCCACGGGTCTCCCGGGCCGTGATTTGCTCTCGCCTAACAGTCCTCTGCGACAGGGACCAGGAGGGGCCTGGGCAAGGCCAGGAGGAGGGAGCCTGAGCCGAGGCGCTGGCAGGCGGGTGCCTGCTGACAAGGGCTGACAGCTCCTGCCTGCCTGAGTGTGGAAGGAGCACCTGTGTGGAGCTGTGAGTGTCTGTGATCTGAGTGCCTGATCTCATTCCAACAGGAAGGTGGAGAGGAAAGGTGGAGGAAGTGGGGAAAGGCCACCGGAACTTTCTAAATCTGCTCTCAGTCCTGTCCTTTGGGTTTGGGAGTGTGTGACTATGTGTGAGGCCACACGAGTGAGTCTATTTGTGTGTGACCATGTTGGCTCACGAGGAAGAGGTTGTGTGTGTGCGCAGACTCAAGTGTATGATTGTGTAAAAATGTTCGTGTCAATAACCACCTAAAGAACTGGTTCAGAGCCTCTGGGAAAGCTAGTTTGAACGTAGGAAAGTGTGTGCCACGGGCTGTTTTCCTGAGGCTGTTCTAGTCACCGAAGCCTCCACCATGTCCTATGTCTCTCCATCCAACCTTGGTCCCTCCATTCTGCCTGGGCCCGTGCAACCAAAGTCATTGCTCTGTCAGGACCAGCTGATCTCCAGGGCCCTGCCTGAAGGCCAAGGTCTCAGGGAGAGTGTGTACCCAGGGTTCCTAGCCCAGGGAAAATTTTTCCCTCCCTTCTGGGTTGTTTTCTCTGCTGGCTTGGGGCTCATCAATCCGGATTCAGTGGGAGGGAAGGCCTATAGGCTCCTGAGCTGCTCTGGTCTCAGGCAGCCCGATCTTCCACCCTCTGGGGGCCCAGGCCTACGACGTCCTGCCTATGAGCTCAAGGGGGCTTGGAGGTCATTTAGGCCTCGGGTTCCCTGGGGGCCCAAATCAGGACCCAGAACCTTCCCTCTTCCCCCAGCACTGCCCCGCCTCGGGCTCTGCAGTTCCCTGACTTCTTGCGGGTCGGTCCTAAACCGTTGTTTCCAGGCCAGTCGCCCCCCCCAGGTTGGCCACAGGAGAAAAGCTTGGAGCGTGAGCCGGCCTGTCTCTCCGCGGCGAGCCGCGCTTGCCGGGCGTGTGGGTTTGTGGGGTGGCGAACTGGGGTCTTCGATGACTCCGGGCGTCGGGAGCCCAACACCCGTGTGGCCCCCTGTGCCAGGGCATCCCGGGCTTCGCCGACTGCGCCCCGGGCTCCCAGAGGGCTCGGCACCTGCGACGCTCCCACCTGCAGCGCCGCCCGAGGAGCCTCCCTCCAGGCCTGCGGGGAGCGAGGCCTCCGCAGCCCCGGAGCCCCGCGCGCGAGCGCTGCACCGGGACTGTTGGCCTCGGCGCGCCCGGAGCCCCTGCGAAGCGTCCGCTTCAGAGGCGGCCCGGAAAGCAGCGCAAAGCGAGTGGTTCGGCGAAGACGGGGAGAAACAAACACCAGGTCGTCTTTAACAGCCCAAACGCTCCGAGCCCTCGGCTGGAGGATACGAAGGTGGCAGGACGGATCCCATGGTCCCCTCGGAGCAGTCGGTTCCTATTTGCCGACCCAGAGCCACCCCACTGCTTGGCCCCGCGCCTCCCCAGCCCGCCGAGTCCGGCCTCGCGAAAGCCAAGTGGGCTTCAAGGGCTCCGAAGCCTCGGTCCCGGGGTCCCCAGCCCTGAGCGCCCCGCACGTGCACTCACCGTAGCAGGGGACCTGCAAGGCCGCGTTGTGGCCGCCGCTGCCTTCCTGGATTTTGAGGCTGCCGTCCGGGGGCGTCTTGCAAGCGCCGCGCTGCAAGTAGAGATGCGGTTGCTGCGCGGGCGGCTGTGGCTGCGGCTGCGCCTGCGGCTGCTGCGGGGCCGGCGGTTGAGGCTGGGGCTGGAACTTGTTAAAGGAGCCCCGCGTCCCGGCGCCGCTCTCCAGGGGTGCCGCCAGGTCCTGCTGCCCCGCGCCGTAGCGGGCCCGGCTCTTGGCGTCTCCGAATCCCTGTGCTTTGGCGGCGGCCGATAGGAAAGTTGTGCCGAACTTCTCGCCGCCCGGGTATGCCCTAAAAGGCGAGGAGCCCTCCCGGCTCTGCGACACCGGGCTGTAGTAGGCGTCCATGGCAGCAGCCGGCGACTCGCAGTAAGACACACAAGTCTCAGCATTCATGCCTGGCCTGCGCGGGCGACGGGCGGGGGCGCGAGCGAGAGCGCGAGGACGCCACCGCGCGCCTTGGCCGGGAGTTTGGAGAGGCGAGGAGGCGGTGGCCTTGCGCTCCGCGCCGGCCTGCTCGCTCTCCCTCCTCCCCTACGCTTCTCTCTCTCTCTCTCTCTCTCTCTCTTTCTTTCTCTCTCTCTCTCTTCCTCTCTCTATGTCTCCTCTCTCTCTCTTCCTCTCTCTATGTCTCCCTCTCTCTCCCTCTCTCTCTCCCCCCCTCCTCCTCCTCTCTCTTCCTTCTCCCTCCCCACAGCTGGCCCAGGGAAAGAACGGAGGGCTGTAAAAAGATTCAGATGTTTGGGAAAGTTGACCAGATCTCCCAAACTCTCTTAAGGTTTTGAAGGGGGGGGGGAGAGTGAATTCCACCCCCCAAGACTCTCTCCTTCCTTCTCTCCTCCCTCCACCCCTACTCTCCTTCCACTCCCTGCTCCTCCCTTCCTCTCTCTTAAGGAGATGCTACTAACTGGTTCGCTAGGGATTAAACCTGGAGGCACCGGAGGGCCTTTCGGATTCTAGGGATTCTAGGCCCGGAGAGGTGACGGGACCCCCAGGACTCCTGAGGCTAGGCAGAGAATTGGTGGGTCCACGATTTGGCCTAGGGGAGGGGAGCAGGCAAAACTTTAGTGACAGATTAAAAGAAAGAAAGAAATGAAACAAAAACACCCAACAGGTTTTCACGTGGAGTCTGAAGGGTCTCTAGCCTCCCGATATGGGTGAGTCCTTTGGACACTTGCCTCCAAATTTGTGGGTGCAGCTCTGGGCCTTCCCACTGGTGCCCTTTCCTCTGTTTACAACCCCTCTTCCCCATTTGCAGTCCCTCCATGAAATTAACACGCACACCAAGCACTAGTCCCCTGCGGGGCCACTTTCCCGTCTTATTAACTATTTCCCTCCCCTGGAAGGGCGCTGGGTCTGGGTGCAGAGGGGCCTGTGTTCACTCAAGCACCGGAGAGACCCTCGATGGGCCAAGTTGGGGAAGCCTTACAGCTCGGTCCCCTCCCTCCCCTCCTGGGACAGAGCCCTTCTCTCCCCAGCACTGCACCCAACCCAGGGGATTTTCTCCGGTCTTGGTCTGGGGTTGAGAGCAAGGGGTTGGGAGACCTGCTGGCTGCGCCTGGTCTTCACACAGTCACCTGCTCGGGGCTTGGGGTAAGGGTGAGGCAGCTTCTCTCTCTACACTCACTGTCTCCGACCTGAGACCGATGGCTTGGATTTGATGGGTTGTGGTTTCCCTAGGCGACGACGCGGGGCACACTGGGACCAGTCACAGCAAGGGAAAAGAACTTTTAAGGTGCGTCCAGCCCTTTCCCCAGGGTTAGTCATCGATTGTATCTCACAACAACTGTGAGTGGTGGGAAGTTGGGGCCCCCAATTTTCGATGAACAAACTGAGGCTCAGACAGGTGTGGTCACTTGGCTGAGGCCCGCCTGCCTTGGACACCATGCCGTGGCTAGTCCCTCCATGGTCCAGGGATGGCATCGGGGACAGCGAAAACGCCAAGCGCAGAGGAGACGGGTCTCCCACTGGGGAATGAGTCAGTTTGAAGGAGACCGCTCAGAGCAGTTTATGACAAACTGCAGGGAAAATCCGCGGATTGAGGACTTCCCTCAAGGGAGGCTGGGGATGGGGTGAGCAGTAAAGGGGCAAAGTAAAACGAGAGAGGGCCTGAGCATCGTGAACCCAGGCACGTGGGTCGGAAATCCATTTTCTGAACCTACCATATCCCAAAGAAAAAAAGACCTGGGGGGGGTGGGTTGTGCCTCTACTCCCAACCTCATCCGGGCTAATCCTCACCCCCACCCCACTCCCTTGGTATCTCTGCTCCTTGCTCTGCCTCCGGCCGCCGACTGCTCAATCCCACATCTGGTTTCCATCGCGGCTTACCTTGAAGTGCTCGTTAATAAAGATATTCCGAAAACCTAGGCCAGGGGTGCGCGGGTCCGAACCCCTCCCCCTGCCCATGGGGACCTGAGCGGCTCTGGCCCGCAGACGTAAGCCATGCAGATATGTCATCTTATATTTATTAAGCACCTATTGTGCCAGAAGCCATCCACAGGTCATGCCCCAATCCCCACCCCCACCCCCAAACAGTGTGTGGCAATGCTCACCTTGTCCTACCCATTTTGCAGATGAGTAGACTGAAATTCAGAGAAACCATCTGATTTTCCAGCCTCAGATAGTAAAAAGTGGATGAGCTTCCCATTGTCCCAAATGTTCCTGTCCAATTTCTTTCAGTTCTTAGAAACTGCCAAGTTCTGCCTGCGCACAGCAGTTTAGGGGTTTCCTCTGCCTAGAACTCCCCAATCTGGAGCGTGTGCTTTTGTCTCGTTAATGATCTGGGGTCCAGCTAGAGTCCCTTCCTCCAGAAAGCCTTCCCACGCCACCCAATGGGATTTGGTTCTCCCACGTGCTGAGTCTCTTTCTTGGACCTTGTTGTCTAGTTTGATCAGGTCAGTGTGAATCTTTTTAAAAAAATTTTTAAACATGTTTGTTTATTTTTGAGACACACACACACACACACACGCATGCACGCACCCACGGAATGTGAGTGGGGGAGGGACAGAGAAAGAGGGAGACACAGAATCCAAAGCAGGCTCCAGGCTCTGAGCTGTCAGCACGAGTCCGATGTGAGGCTCGAACCCACGAACCCAAAGCCGTGAGATCATGACCTGAGCCGAAGTCGGATGCTCCACAGACTGAACCACACAGGCGCCCTGGGTCAGTGTGAATCTTGACCTCACTGGTCAGAGGCTCCTAGAGGACAGCCTCGGCCACGCCTGGTGCCGCACAGATATTTGTGAAATAAAATACTAAAGCCCGAGCTGTGGACCCAGGGTTCCATCCACTGCCCGTTTTTGCCATACTAGCTCCTACTAGTTCAAGGGTCTTTGGTTTCCTTTAGCCAAAAGCAATCAGTTGCTCTCCCTCCCCCTCCTCAGGAATGAAGCGACAGAATTAAGAGCCTGCCTCTCTGAGGCTGCACGAAAATAGTGAGCTCACTTAGAACAGGGGCCCGTCCTGTTTTGTTTGCTACGGGTCTTGACACATCGTGGGTCCTCATAAAATGCGTGTTGAATGGACCATCGAAAACGGCATGCGGTCCAGCAGCGTCCTGGCGAATCTTTACCAAGGAGTGCCCAAGGAGCAGGCTGCCCTTGTCCATGTACCCAGGAGCCACCTGAACACCTACAGGGTGGCAGCAACCTCTTCCACTTCTCCCCCAAGATTCCAGGCCCAGGCATGAAGAGAAGAGCACGAGCATCGAAATGCATGGGTGCAAGGCAGGCACAGGTGTAACCGCGACGTTCTCCGGTAACCTCTGCCCCACGGCGTGCTCTCAGTGCCAGAAAACCCGAGTCCCAGGAAGCTTTCTGTGGGTGCTGCCTCTCACCACCTACCCACCTGCGCTTTTGTTACCTGTTGAATTACTGCCTCATTATTCAGCCCTTTCCTCGGCTACCTGGGAAATTCCAAACCCTGAGCACTCACAGCATTTGGTGCCCTCAGCTGGAGCCCCTTCTAGGCACGGAGCTCCTTGGAACCAGCACCACTGCCTTCTACCTTTCTACATTGTATCTTATGGATGGACTCAGAAAGAGTGAGCACTTGGCTGGGAGCGAGGAAGCGAGTGCCTGTGTGTGGGTTTGCCTGGGATCTGGAGACAATAGGCGGGGCATGGTTTCCCTCATGAAAACCATCACCGACCCCCTCTCTCAAGTCCCTACAAACACACCTTTCAGGAGAGAACACTAATAAGAGTAGCTGGTTGTTTCTGTCTGTGGGCATTCAATCATTTGTGCGTCCACCAGCCCGCCCATCTGCCCATCGTCCGTCCATCCATCCATCCATCCATCCTTCCCTTGCTAAAAGCCAAGCCACTCAGTTCCCCCACTAGGCTTGCCAGCCATCTGAAGCCAGGTTTTGGCCCAGCCTCTGCTCTCCCGGTGAGTTTTTTCTCCTGCAGCCAACACTCCCCCTGGCTTGCTGTTTGTCTTGAAGTTGCCCCAGCTGCCCTTGACACCCTGGCTTGGCCATATCTCTGTACTTCCCGTTACCTCACCGCATACCGGGAATGATGGGGGTCAGCAGGGCCCTCTGCTTTAAGTCCTGCACCCCCACCCCTAGCAGGCACATCCCCCCGCCGCCGTCCCCTTTCCCTCCCTTTTGCAACTCCTGCTCAGCCCTCCCGGAAGCAGTTCCCCTCTTTTGAGGGCTCTGCACACAACTGGGGGAAGGGAAATGCTGAAGAAAAGCCTTTCTTTGTCAAGGCTGAGTGTCCAGTGCCCCCTCCTCTGGGAGAACTTCCTTCACCACCCCAGCTACTGCTCGGTCACATTTGCCTGTTTACTTCTTCCATAGTATCTATCCCGGGCTGATATTATCCCCACTTTCGTTGATCTACTTGGTTTATTGTTTGTCTTCCTACTGGAACGTGAGTTCATGGCTACTGTCTCCGACAGTTGGGAGTACTGTGCCTCGCACATAGCACGGCTCAGTCATATCTTTTGAATGAATGGCTGAAGGAGTGAATAAACCAATGGATGGATGGATGAAGGAATGAATAGCAGGAGAGTGTGCTTCGGGACTGGAGGGTAGCTGCCCAGTCCCGCTGGTTCAAGGTTGGAACTCTTGAGATCAGGCATGTAGGAATGAGTTGGTTAGAAGGTCCCGGACTGGGGGGAAGAAGGCACAGCAGACACGCCTTTCTTTCGGAGGGAAGGGTGGATTTGGAGCCATTCCTTTGGTCAGAGCTCTCCCCCACACCGCCCCCTCCCGCCCTCACCCTTGCACTCTCGTCCAGTGGAGCTCAGGGCCTGGGCACTTTAGCCCTGGTTGGCAGACTGGCTTATCTTCTATGTGACTTCTGACTGCCCCAAGCCTCAACGTCCAGTGTGAGCAAAATGGGGACCATACCCACCTCAGCGAGTGTGTACTCTACTTGGCTGGAAGTTGCCCCTCCTCCGTAAGTGGCAGGAGGCAACAAACACTGGAAGTTTGGGGAGGACGAAAGGACGTTTTGGACACCTGCGGAATGGGCAGGAAGAGTCAAGCTATAAACTGGGGAGGACAGGACTCTTATAAATCTTGCACAGGAGCCCTCCCTGCCCTGCAGACCCCTGTGCACAAACCTCACGCTCTGGAAATACCAATATTAGCAACAATGTGGTGCACAACTGTTACAAGTAAGTTCTTGCACATTGAGATCTTTGCAGTCCTCTCAATAGCCCCATGGTGGTACTATTATTCTTATTTTACAGTCATTACAACACCGAAGCACAGAGAAGTGAAGTAATTGGTTCCCATCATCAGCAAGGCAGAGGACTTGGGATTCTAACTCAGGGGTCTTACCTCAGAACCCGTGCTTCAGATCGCTTCGCTTTGCATTGTCAGAGATCTCTGTAACCCAGTCTGGTTCTCAGAGATCTCTGGGGACGGGCGGGTCCACTGGTTCCCGAGCCCGTGGCCTGCAGGGTGCACCGAGCGGCTCTCACTTCTCCGAAGGTGCCGAAGGTGCCGGGCGTGACAGAAGTGAGCCGGGCCGGGTCTCGGCGCGATCGCCAGCCCCAGCCACACGCGCGGACCCACCGACATCCAGCCTCCCAGACCCCGCCCCAGTCTCCCCGAATGCGGACACCGAGGCACCTGCGCGTTCCGCTCCCGAGGCGGCGCTGCCCTCGGGCCAGCCGCGCCCCCTATCGGGCGGAGGCAAGGACGGTGGCCGCGGCGAAGGGGGGCGCAGGACTCGGCAGGCGGGGGCCAAAGTGCGCCCAGCTGCCCTGCGGAAGGCGTGGGGTCTCTTAGGAGCGTTGAACCCGCGGGAGGATCCAGCCAGAGGGCACGAGACCAGGTCCCCGCCTGCCCTTCCTGCTTGGCAGGACTTGTTACCCCGTTTCAGTGCTTAGCCTTTCCCGATGTCCCGGACCCCCATCGGTCCCAGGCTGCGCACGCTCGGAAATTCGGAATTCGGCGCGGGGAGGGGCCTTCGAGGGCAACCACCTCCCTGTCACCTCCTGCACTATTTTTAATAAGGCCTGGGAGCCAGGGGGTCGAAAGGAAGCCTGCGTCCAGGGGCATAGCTTTCTGCATTAATCTGCGAGTGGCGCGCGGACGGAGAAGCCAGTCGTTCTAGAGTTCTTGTCACACACAATTCGGTCTGGGGCGTCGAAGAAGTACAAAGCGGGAGGGACGGAGGTTTTTTACAAAGGACCAACCCCGCCGCCTGCGCCCGCGGGGCCGCACGCCTTTGCCCATCCAGACGCGCTTCCAGGGTCTGTCCCCCGTGCGTTCGGGGCGCCGGGCGTCTCCACTTCCCCGCCCGGGGCTGCGGGTCCGTCCGAAGGCGCAGGCCCCGCCACGCAGCCGGGTTCCCTGCCCTCCCCTCGCGAGCGCCAGGCGGGGAGAGAGCTCTGAGGGCCAGCGCAGGTGGCATCTGGGGAGCCCCGTGGGAAAAAGCTCTGCACTCTGCCGGGGGCGACTGCCTTCGCCCCCCCCCCCCCCAAGCCGGAGAGGACCTTGTTAGAACCGGAAGTCTTCAGCCGAATTCTGATCCAGGGCACCCCCTGAATATTGGTTACAGCCCAGGAGGACACGTTTAATTTAAATCTACAGATAATCTCAAACGCCGAACCCCCAGCCAGGTGTTTGGACTGAAGCTCCCTGTGCATTGTTTCTCCCCGTCCTTTCTCTCCTGAAAGGCAGTCCTTAAGGTTTCAAAAAGTGGCTGGGAAAGACTGGCCATGGGGAGACGGAGGCCCAAGCACACCGCCTCATATACACAGGGGTCCCCAGGCATCTCAAGGGCAGAAATGAGGTCTCAGTTTCTTGAGATGCTTGCTGGGAGGAGAGGATCTGCCCTTGCTCAGCCAACCCAGGGAAGCACTAGGAACTTTGTGCCCATTACTCTGATCAGAAGACAGAGGAATAGGCAACGGTGGAGTAGTGTTGACAGCTTCTCACATCGTGTCTGCCTGTCCTTGGCAATGGGGAGGGGGCTGGAAAAGGTGGGGTGGGTGGGGAAGGAGGAGGCGCAAGGTGCCCTGACAGCAATTCCGTTAGTGGTCCGGAGACCAGCTTTAGATGCAAGTTTGAATCCCAGCTCTGCCACTTTGGGGCTGTGTAGTGTGGGCTAAGTGACAGCTTTCATAAGCTTCAGTTTGCTCTTCTGCAAAATGGGGATAACAATAGTACCTGCTTCATAGAATAGCTGTAAGGATGAAGTGAGATCATACTCACACAGGCTTAAGCATTTTCCGGTAACAACAGTGATCACCTCCTTTCCCTTTTGGAGACCCTGTGATTTTAAACATCATAGCCCAGCCTTAGAGAACCGGAAATGACCATTTGGGGTTTCTGTCCTTCCACCTTTGGGGAGATGGGTCATATTCATCCTCCTCTCTGACCATAGCTCCTCCGTGGATCAGTCAGGTTCCTGTCAAAGCACCAGGAGTGAAAAGGCCGAAGGAATTCGTAGCTCCCAGGGTCCTGCCCTTCCTGCAGTGGGTGCCAGTGGTTGGTGAAGGGTGTGTGCTGTGTGTGGGGGTGGGGGGAGGGAGGAGTGTGGGGGGAGTCTTGAGGGGAGGAGGGGAGCGCTGCCCTCCACGTCCCAGCTCCACCCCACCTGGCACTTCACCTCCCTCCATTCTCTCTGTGAGCTCGCTGTGCTGTGAGGTGGGGTGTGAATCCCCGTCTATAGCCTGGGAAATGGAAGCCCAGAGAGGTGACCCCCCTTGCCTGGAGTCACATTGCCCGCAGAGGTCAAGTTGACTCTCATACTGGGAGCTTTGGGCTCCCTCCCAGGCCTGGTATTTTTGGCTCGGCAGCCATAGCAGGCTGGGGCCTCACCGTGGGGGTGGGGGAGGGGGTCTGGCATTTACATCCCTGGCCTGCACCCCACCCCCCACCCTGACAGTCTCAGGCCTGCCTCCGGAGGGAGGGATCCTGGCCCTAGCACCTGTCATAGGCGGCAGCCAGAGCGCACATTCTGATCCCATAATCCGGAGGCTTGTGATTGGCAGGGAGGAGGCGGAGGAGGGGAAGGAGGGTGGGAGGGTGAATGCCGGAGAGAAAAATTTGAGCAACCCTAGAAACCGGAGGCAGAAGCAGAGACAGCTACAGAGCTTGGCGCAGTGCCTGGCACATAGTAGGTGCTTAGTAAGTGGTGGTGGTGGTTCTGTTTCTCTTGCCTCCTGCTCTCACCAGCTGCCTCCCAACCTCCTTACCCTCTCCATCCCGCAGGGTTGTATCTGAGGACCGCAGTCTGACCTGGACCTTCTCTCTCTCTCCTATGCTGCCTGCTGTTCTTCCCTCCCTGGGACCTGTAGGCGCACAGCACAGCTGGCCTCCCCGCACTCCCCTGGCAGGGGCCGGAGCCGGCCCAGAGCGCACATCTGTGGGCAAACTGGGATTACACCTCGTCCAGTCGACCTCTCCTCCCAGAGCTGAAGGGTGGGTGGCGGGGGGAAGGGAAGCAGGGGCCTTGACTGCCGAGGTAAGGGCGAAATTGCTCCAGCTAGGTGGTTCCCGAACACCCAGCCCTAGGGGGAGCCTATGGCAGCGCGGGCTCCCGGTTGCCCCGGGCCTGGAGTGTGTCGACTTGGAAAACTACAAGGCAGTTGAGATAAAAGACACAACACATCTAGAGTCTCCCGCCGGGTTTGGGCCGCCACCAGGGGACACAGGCGAGGCCCCGAGGTGGCGGCACTTTCCCTCAGTTTCTTGGGTGCCTGTTCAGGTCCCGCACTCCTCTGTGCATCCGAGCAAGGCACTCTCCCCCGGTCCTCGCCCGAGGGCTGGAGACTGAACGAGGCAGAGCGAGGCCAGGGTGAGGAGCCGCCCGCCCGAAATACACGGGAAATAAACCCCCGCAGAGTGGGCCCTGGGACAGGCTTTGGCCCCTCGGTCCTCGAAGCGGCTGCGCAGTGAGCGACGCGCTGTGGGGCCTCGGACGCAAGCTTCCTCTCAGCCTGTTTCCCCAGCTGCTCTGCCGTCCTCAGGAGCGCTCCCGCTTCTAGCTACTTTGTCTAAATTGAATTCGTTTCCAGGTCGGAGTCGAGTTTGTCCGAGGGGGTAGTTGAAAACGCGCGCGCTCTCTGGAGCCGGGCGGAACTGGTTGCTAATCCCCGATCTGGGTGCGGATGTGCAGTCGTGGGCAAGTCAGTTCTCTCTGTGCCTCAGTGTCCTCATCTGTGAAATGGCGGTGGTTACTGCTGTTTCCTAGGGAAGAGATCACGTGGGCAGGCGATTCCTTGACCCCAGTTCTCATTTGCATCCGGACGGTGGCAGGATTTGCGGGGCTTGGAGGAACACACAGCTCTCGCACTCGTCATGACCTAGTGTGCCATCACATTCAGGTTACCTGGTCGCTGGGTTCCTGGAGTTCTTCATTCTGCCCTGCTCCTGGGGCCACAGGACTCGCCCTTCAATGGCTCTTCTGGTCCCTAAGTGTGGCCAGTCAAATCCTTTCAACATTTGTCTTCTTTAAAATAATTCGCCGGGCTCACCCTTTCCCTTTCTGAGCTAACTGACATGGTTTCAGTTTCTGGGGGATAAAATAAAATAAAATAAAATAAAAATAAAATAAAAATAAAATAAAATTAAAAAATTAAAATAAATAAATAAATAAATAATATAAATAAATAAATAAAATAAAATAAAATAAAATAAAAATTTGCTAATTATTGCACCCACAGTAGAATTGATGCCTATTTTCCTTTTTTTTTTTTAAGGTGAAATTCACATAACATAAAATTAGCCGTTATAAAGGGAACCATTCAGCAGCATTTAGTACATTCGAAATGTCTTACAACCACCACCTCTGTCTTGTTCCAAAACATTTTCATCACCTCAAGAGGACCGATTTTCCTTTTTCAGCTCTGTCCCCAGGATGGAGTTGTGTGTAGGCAGACAAGCCAGATGCCAGGACTCCGTGCGTTTACAACTGCCCTTTTCAATGCCTTTAAAAGGAGCTCAGTTTCTCAAATGATTTGCATGGTTGATCTCAGAGGACTAGGGGGCGACGGTGGCGGGACTAGGTGCTTTTTCAGAACCTGGGGAACCAATGTGTGTGTGTGTGTGTGTGTGTGTGTGTGTGTGTGTGTGTGTGTGTAGGGGAGGGATTATGGGACAGGGCACTGGAGCCAGGGCACTCAGTAGAAGGTGTTTGATGGTCCCGCTCATCCAAAGTATAAGTACAATTCTCATTCTGCAGGAGGAGGATGCTGCATATATAGTTTCACACAGACATTTCACATCAGTGACTTTTCACCATCTTGGGGGAGCCGTGTCTTTGGTAATCGGATGAAAGCAAAGGACCCTCTTTCTAGAGAGATGCAGGTAGATGTTACATTAGTTTTTCCAGGGCTGCCGTAACAAGTGACCACATACTCGGTGCCTTATAAGAAGAGAAATGTATTCTCTCACAGCTCTGGACACCAGAAGTCTGAAGTCAGAGAGTCATGAGGGCCGTGTTCCGGGAGAGGCTCCTTCCTTGCCTTTTCCAGCTCCTGGTGACTCCAGGCTCCCTGTGGCTTCCTTACTCCCATCTCTACCTCTGTCTTCACATGACCTTCTTCTCTGCGTCTTCTCCTCTTCTGTGTCTTCTAAGGACATTTGTCGTTGGATTAGGGTCCACCTGGAGAATCCAGGATTGTCTCAAATGTCCTCCCCCCCCCCAATATGGTCACACTCTCAGGTGCCAGGGGTTAGGACTTGGAGAGATCTTCTGTGGGGCTGTCATTTAGCCCAGCACAGGTGCCTACATCCAATTTTACACCCAACTTCAGGGATGTTCAGCATAAACGGTTCAGTTAGGAGTCTCTGATTTAATGTGACAAAGGAATCCTCTGATGTCACTGTTAGAAAGGTAAAGAGCAAAGACACCACGCCGTGTCCACAGTTTTCCTTAAGGAAGGGAGCACCCACATATGGTTAAAAGGAAGAAACAGACCCACCATTCTGTCCCCGTGATATCATCTACCCTTTTGAGGGACGACATTCCAGAACAGAAGGCTAGAGACAGAAATCGGTTGCCTTTTTACAAAGAAGCCCTTGAAAAATGCAGCATCAGCCAGAATCTCAATTTGTGAAAATGGACCAACAGGAAATTTTGCCCTGTCAGACAAACTTCATAAAGACCCTGTAGGGGCTCTCCTGCTCAGAGAGGCCCTTTAAGAAAATTGCAGTTTTTAGTCAGACCCTGAGGGAAGTCTCACAAAGATCCTCACACTCCGTCTCCTGGGGTGGTGACGGAAGAAACAAGCTTTTTCTTCCCCCCCCCCACCCCCCTCCCAGGGAAGGGGAGCAGTGTGGAGAGGAATCAGGGCTGGGGAGAGGCTGTTCCCAGAGCTAGGGAACAGGACGGCCTCAAAGATAGAAGTGACAGCTCCCTCAGCTGAGTCCCCAGGTCGCCACCTGTGTCCTTCCTGCAGATCGGATTTATAGAGTGTAACATTTTAATAAAAAACACACACACCTTCCCATTTCGGTGCATTAAGAGATTTCTAACAAAACACTGTAATGTTGCTATAAATTTTCTCCCAGCACCCTCAAAAGCTATAACTCAGCTCTAGCATTTCGTATTTAATGTTTATTTTGATGGCAACATTCCAGCCAGAGTAGGGGCTCAGGGTGGGGAGAGAGAAGGCAGGAAGGCCTCCTCTTTTCTAGCCGCTAACTACGTGTTTTTAATGAAATCCCCACAAATTGGGGAGCTGACACTTGGAAAGGAAGGAGGGAAATCATGACACCTTATCTGGAGGTACCGGTGGCCTCAGCTCTAGGAAGAGCAGGGGTGGGAGGTGGGGGGGGGTGGGCAGGGGACGCCTTGGCTGGGTCTTGCCCATCTGGGTCCCCAGAGGGTTTTCTGGAATGTCTCCTTCGCCCATGCCATGTGTTCTGTCTGAAATGCTCTTCTCTCCTCTCCCTAGCACAGAAGCCTCTTCTTCTGGAATTTTCTCCCACACCCTTTCTCTCCTGGAGTTACGGGCCTCTCCCCTGAAGAGTATTCATTCAATCCACTTATCACCTGTAACATAATCTCCGGCTGGAATGGACTCAGGCAAAAATGCTGAATGAACGGATGAGCAAGTGAAGTTAAGACTGGTTGGAGAATTCCGGTTCACTACATCTGAGCTACCTCCCTGAAAGCAGCTGTTTTGGGAGCGGTTAATGCGTTTCCGCTTTAAAAGGGGATCTGAATAGGTCGACCTCATATGGAAGCCAGTTCATGGCCCCCTTTTCATTCGGAGTTGCTGTATTCCAAACATCTTACACTCAGGACACAGGTCAGAAGAGAGGTCAGTTAGGCCTCCTGGTTCCTTCCTTTGCCTCCAGGTAGAAACGAAAGGTGAGGTGCTACTCCAGACTCTCAAGGACGTGGCGGCCGCTTCCTGGAGGTTAAGGCTAGGGGTCCGATTAAGGCTCAGCCTCCTAGCGCCTTGGCTGTGGGGCCTCCCCGGGACTCTCCTGCCACCAGCCTCTCCTTCTCGGAACCTCCCAGCCCCACCTGCCTGTCTTCCTTGGGGCCACTGGTCAGAGCCTGGGTTTGGGGGGAGGGGTGCCGCATCCCTGAAGCTTGTTCAAATGGCCAGTGGAGGTAATGAACGGAAAACATGCTTGTGAGCTGCAGAGGACCGCAGGCCCAGAGGGTGGCACTTAACACAGTGAGTGTTGCAGCGGTGGAGAGGCACGTGGGTAGTGAGTGGGTCAGACACTGGAGTCAGAGGGGTTGGGGCCGTGTCACTCACTGACATGAGACCTCAGTTTTCTCATCTGTAAAATGGCAATAATTTTAGTAACTGGGCCCTGGGGAGGGGGAGAGAAGATTATCCGAGAAAGTTCCTGGGCAGCGATTGGCATAGGTAAGCTCTCTACCCTCATTGTGTGGGATGGGAAGGGACCCGGCTGTATGCCTGCCGCTCCCGGATCTCTGAGCATGGTCAGCTGGTCGGGCAGGGGTCCTGTTCCTCCTCCCCTACCTCTACCTCACACCCCTCCCCAGAAGGGAGAATCGGCTTCTTGCAGGCTGCCTTACTTCTCCTTCTCTGTGGAGGAAAAGAACCAGTTTTTCACCAAGGGTTTGAATCCTGCCTCTGCCACTTATTCACTGGTCAACCTCAGGTGAGTTACTTAACCTCTCTGGGCCTCTGTTTTCCTATCTGATAACATGAGGATGGTAATGCTGGCCTTGATGCCTTGCTGTGAGGACCGAAGGTGATGACAGAAGGTGTGATATGTAATGGGCACTTGATAAATGTTTTTTCTTTCCTCCCTTTCCCCAAGTAGATGGCAAGCAGACAGCATGCCCGCTGCTCTGGACTGGACCGCCTGCTCTCCCAGGGCCCGCACACAGATGGTGCCTCTTAGCTGCCGGGGATGGATGGACTAGTGAGAGCTGCATCGCCCATCCTGGGGAGCTCTCAGGGGGACACCTCGCTCATCCTGGCTTCGTTTTTCCTTTTGACGAACCCTCAGCCTGGCCTGCAGCATTTAAAAGCTGAGATAAACAGTTCCAGGGCAAAGCCAGGGATCAGGGCTTTTTCCAAAGTGCTGGAAACCTTTGGCTCTTTCCAAAGTGTTTCTGAGCCTTTTAGGCCCCCAGCCTGCAAGCCCTCTAGCTTTAATGGGTGCTGAGCACTTTACACCCTGTGAAACCAGCGGCAAATGGTCCTGGCCTCTGATGTGCCATCCAGGCTGGCAGCAAGGCCCTGGCGCTCAGCCTCCGCCTGAGGAAATGAAAGCCTGATGGCGGCTGGGGGAGGAGATGGCACAGAAGCTTCCAGAAACAGCATAGCAGCTGGAACAAGTCAGGCCTTTGCCCAGTTGGGCCGCTCCTCGGACATCTCTCCCTTGCCAAATGGGGCAGCAAGACCTGCTTTTTTGGGTGAATTTCTGTCAACTCCCAGAAGCACTTCCTGATCAGGCCGGTGAATCTGACCGATGGTGCTAATAATCAATTTCTTGAGCACCTATTATGAGTCAGACCCTAATCTCAGCTTGTTCCATAGATTTGTGTCTGCTGGGGCACCTGGTGCAGGTTAACTCTCCCCAGGGACTCACTGTCCCTCACCTTCTTTAATTCTTCACAGCTGTCATTATCTGGCTTATTTCTCTGTTTACCTGTCTACAGTCTGTCTCCCCCATTATGACGGCAGGAACCTTATATATTTGTCCATACCCCAGGTCCTGGAGAAGTCCTTGGCACAGAGCAGGTGCTCAGTAAATATTTTATTATTTTATTTTTTGTCTCAATGACTGGATGATCCTCAGAGCAATCAGAGGAAGGTATGATGATTGTCTCCATTTTACAGATAAGACAAATGAGGCAGGGAATTGGTCTGGAGCCTTGACAAAGGACATACAGTCAGGAAGGGCAGAGCTGAGATCGCAACCCTGGAATGTGTGACGGAAATCTGTACTGTCCTTCTACCCTACACCACCTTAACTTGCCCACCCGGCTTCCCTTAAGGTGAGGAACAGAAGGCCTTGTCAAAAATGGAAACTTGATTCCCTTGCGTTCGAAGAAACATCTCCCAAATATTTGTATTCACGATCCTACGATACCTTGTTTTCTTCAGTTTTCACAGAAACCATTCAGGTTGTTACCATTACGCACCATTTTATAATGAAGAAATCAAAGCTCAGAGAGGTTGGCCGCTTGCTAAAAGACACACAGTGAGGAAGTGGCGGAACTGGCATTCAAGTCTGGATCTGGCCGGAAAGGCTGTGCACATCTTGCCTTTTAGGCACAAGGCCCCCCCGGGGAATCTGAGTGATTCCAGGCTCACACAGCCAGCAAAGGGCAAAGCAGAAATCACGCCAGGGTTTGGGATGGCACATTCGGTCCCCCTGCCCCAAATCAGTATTGCAGCCTAGAAGCCGGGTGGGCAGAAGGAAGGCACCAGGGCCCTGAGTGCATGGTGTGGATGCCTGGAGGGTCAGGAATTGGCAAAGGGTGATGGGCTCTCCATCAAGGAGACTCACAAGACTGCGTGTGTGTGTGTGTGTGTGTGTGTGTGTGTGTGTAAAATACTAATGCCTGAATATTCATAGTCTCTTGATCCCCACCGTGGATCAGAGGAATTGTGGAGCAAGGAAGAGGGACAGAGAAGCCAGAAAAAATGGCTGCATTTACACGGGAAAGGCTGCAGGGACGTGGGAAGTAGGAACAGTACAGACGGGCTAGGGTTGGAAGAGTGGGGTTGAGGATCTGCGGTCAGGAGAGAGGGGAGACGAGGAGGGAAGCCGCCAGGTCCAGGAGCCCTGGGAGCTGAGGGGGGAGCAAGAGACGTTCAGATGGTTTTGGTGTTATGTATTATGAATATAATTTGCCCGTTCTTGTGAGTCTGCAGTAAACATTTTAACGGAATTTCAAGTTGGTTTTGGATGCTGGCCGATGCTTCTCTGATTGAGGTTCTGTGTCTAGACGAGCCATGAGCCTGGCTTTCGAGAGCTAAGGTGTCTGTGTGGCTGTGTTCTCTACATGTGTGCACATGTTTGCACATGCGTGTATTCACATGCATGTAGGACGTAACTGGAGGTGTATGCGTGCGCGTGTGTGTGCTGGGGGTGCACTGCTCAGCCCCAAACTGCGAACACATCCTGTACTCAGGAGTGGAGTCAGAAGCTGGGAGCATCTGGAAGGTTTGAATCAGGAGAAGCCCCCCACCTCCCCTTTTGGAGAATCGGCATTTGCTATGGGATATGGAGCAGGACGTGGGGGAGACCAGCTCAGAAAACGCAAAATGACCTCTAGGGGGACTTAGCTGAGAGAGGAACAGAGAGCAGAGAAGGAAGGAACCAGGTGACAGGACGGGGGAGAGTGGGAGGTTCTAGAGGTTGGTGAGGTGCACCCAGTGAGGCTGTCCTTGCCTTTCCCCTGCCTCCCCACGCTCAGTCCCCCCACCCCCCGCCTCCCGGTCCCAGCCCAAGAGAGTAGTCCCGGGGTCCTCCTCAAACAACAGCAACCGTGGGGGTCTCTGCAACTAAAGTGCTGGGCACAAGGAGAAAGTCTTGAACTTGGAGCCAAGAAATGCAGTTCTCATCATGCCTCCGTGCATACTGACAGGCTGTGCAACCTTGGGCAAGTCACTTGGCCTCTCTGAGCCCAGCTTTTGCACAGTGAAAAGCAGGGGAGCTGGGAAGACTGCACTGGCTGGTGTGTGGAAAGTGCTCTGTGAGCGCCGAGGGGCGGGGCATGTGGGGGGGGTCTGGGTTTCTTACTATAACCACCAGCTGTCACCCTGCCTTGGCTCCCAGGGAATTCTGGCTCTGCTGCTCACGGCGGTGGGGTGGCAAAAACCCTCCCAGTCTCCAATTTCATCGTATTTCATCTTCTTGAATTTGACAATGTCAGTCTGACTCCTTTAGAAGGCCAGTCCGGGCGCCGGCTCAAGGGTCCAGGCTGGGAGCTTGTGCGGCTCCCCTGTGATGGCCCTTCAGCGCCAGGGACTGACGGATGGCTAAGCCAGCTCCTCGTCACTCTTTCTGCCATTATCGCTAAAAAACTGCCCTTGGTGTCCCCTGAGACCCAACACTTGCGTCCCACTTGTCCAGGTCAGGTGCTAGGTTATCCGCTGAACGCACAGAAGCGCCCTTGGCAGTGGGCGTCACGGCGGCCACTTCCGGGGGGTGGGGGTGGGGGTGGGGGTGGGGGCGGGGAACCGAGAGTCCTAAGTCTCAGTGAGCCACGGAGCGAGCAGGTCCCATCTTGGCCCCAGACTCTAATACTACGTCGATGAAGTTAGTTGTCAACTGCCTTATTCTCTGCAAACATAAGTCACTCCCCAGTTTATGTCACCGAATGCACTTGTTAAACTTTGTTTCTCCGGCCGTGCTGATGGATGCACACTGCTCTGAATCCCGCCACGTGAAGGTCACGTACAAAACAAGCCTCCGGAGCCTCTGAGCCGGCAGCTTCCATCACCACTGCCTTGCAGGGGTGTGTGTGACGGTACCTTGCTCTTGACCCCTTCCTGCCTTTTTTTCTGTACCCTTCCTGCCCCCCTCTTTTATTACAGGGCGCCTCGGACCCTCCTTCTCCCCCAGCGCCCTCCCCACCTTACCCTTTCAAGCCAGCCTGCCCCCTTCCCCCTGCAGGCTGGGCCCCTGGAGCCGAAGCCTTGGTCTGGATGAAAGCCATTGGCCAGGCCCATAAATCAGCCGGCCTGTGCCCCTTAACCTTCCCCATTAACCTCTCACACTGGCGGGCATTAGGTGTTACACTTGGCTGCCGTAAATTACTCGCCAATGAATTTATGAGCGCTCACCCCTTACAGGCCTGCTTCCTCGTCCTCCCCCCACTTTCCCTCAGGGCCTTGCAGGGATCAAGCCCCAGGCTTGCCGGCAATGCCTGGTCCCGGCCCGAAACTCCCCATTTGGTGCTCTGCCCCTGACCCCTTACTATAGGCAGAGCAGACTGGAGGGCACAAGGGGCTGAAGGCAAGGTGGGTGTGTGTGGCAATGACCCCTTAACGCTCATAGCCAGAACTCCCCTCCCCGGAGGCCATGACCCGGAGCTTCCCCACCTCGGTAGCTTCACCTACCTCGGAAGGTGAACTGATCCTAAATAATAATACCCGCCCTCAGTCATTGTTTCTCCTGTGTGCCAGGCACTCACGTGCTCACTGTCTCTGATTCCTCCGACCAGCCCGTGGGGGATGAATTATTACCCCGTTTCACACATGAGGAAATGGACACGCAGGCAAGTGACATGAAGTGAGGAGGCTCCCCGGCCGACCGTGACAGACAGCAGCAGCGGCTGCATTCGCCTTCCTTCCACACCGCAGTCTGCGAAGGGAGGAGGCCACTATACAGGTGAGAAAACCGAGGCCCGCAGAGGTCAGCTGACTTGCCCAAGTCCCGCAGCTCATAGGGGCAGGGCGGGGAGCAGCGGTGTTGAGAGTAAGTGAATCACATAAAAAACCCGATTCTGCAAAAGCAATTCCGCTTGGGCAGACCATGGTGACCGTGAACCAGAATATCTGTCTCGTTTGCCTGTCACGGCCCCAGCAGGTTTACGGTAATAACGGCCATTGTGTGACAGTAATGGCCATCATGATGATGGTGGCTGCCATAAGGGGTGTTACATATGCAGGAAGGAGCTTCATTTTCACCACCGTATGGGGTAGATACTATTGTTCGGCCCGTTCTTCTCAGAAGAAGAAACTGAGGCAAAGCGAGGTCAACTAACTTGTGGAAAGTCACCCAGCTGGTAAGTGCCAGGCCCAGGAGTCGGCCCCCAGAGCACCCACTCCCCATGGCTGGTGTCCACACTAGCCACAAATGTGATGACACCACAGATCATCAGAGCAGTGGCTGAGTGGGCACCTCCAGTGGCCCCTGGCTGTCAGCCTGCTGGTCCCCACGGTAGAGGCAGGGAAATCCTCCGCGCTACCCAGGAAATGAGGCCTGCCTGGTTTCCGCCCTGCTCTCTGTCCTAGGTGGCCACGGCAGCCAGAGCTACAAGCTTCCCCTAGATGAGCCCAGGTCCACGGGTGCCCGTCCTTGGCTGTTGCTCCTGGTCTGACCCCCTGACTCCTGCAACCAAGGGGCCCTCGCTGCAGCTCGCTGAATGTGGTGCTCAGGAGACAGGAGTGGGTGTCTGGGATGGTGGGGAGCAGCTGGAAGGGGACAGGAGGGGTGGGTGGAGAGGAGGCCATTTTCATGGGACCCACAGGGATGGCAGACTGAGGCCACACAGGGCGGCAGAAGTCTCGGAGGCCGCTGCCACCAAGGGCCATACGCTCACTCCTCCCCGGCCTCCCCTCTCCCCCGCGGAGCTTGGACACGTGCAAATGCCCCCCCTGTGCAACTGGACCGCACTTTCCAGGAAGCCCAATTCCTTGTGCTCCTTTTGCTTGTGTAGAGCCCCGACTTAGAGGGAAAAGGGAGGGTCGGCCGGAGGGTGCCGCTGCTACCCTCCCCCTGGCAAACGGAAGACTTCGGCCCAGTTATACTAGAAAGGGCACGGGTGCCAGTCCTACAGCCTTGGTTCGAATCCCAGGCAAGCCGGGTTAAACGGTGTCTCCTTCAAATTCATGTCCACTCAGAACTTGCGAATGCAAACTTATTTGGAAAGAGGGTCTTTGCAGATGCAATTAGTGAAGATGAGGTCGGGCGGGATTAGGGTGGGCTCTCACCCCACCAACTGGC
The DNA here is from genome assembly GCF_027475565.1 of Acinonyx jubatus. NCBI lineage: Eukaryota > Metazoa > Chordata > Mammalia > Carnivora > Felidae > Acinonyx > Acinonyx jubatus. The sequence continues at coordinate 18,426,371 of NC_069390.1, read as the reverse complement.
ATCCTTATAAGAGGAGGGAAGTTTGGACACAGACAGGCGGGGGAGAAGGCTCCGTGAAGTGGGAGGCAGAGACTGGAGTGATGTGTGCACAAGCCAAGGAAGAGCAGGGATCACTGGCAACCGCCAGAAGCTGGGACAAGCAAAGGAGGCTTCTTTCCTTAGAGTCTTTGGAGAGAGAATGGCTCTCCTGACACCTTGGTGCTGGACTCCTGGCCTCGAGAGCCACAGGAGAAGAAATTTCTGTGGTTTCCAGCCACCCAGGTTGTGGTACCTTCGGGGACTAATGGACCAGCTCCATCACCCACGAGTGGGGTGACCTCGCGTAGGTCACTAGCCTCTCCAAGCCTTGATGAGCGCCCTTCCAGCGAGGATAATGCCCAGTTCATAGGGTGTTACGAGGATTAAATGGAGTAATGTATACAAGCCTGAAGCGGTTCAGTAAACAGCGGTGGAATTCGACTCCAATGTGTTTAAATACAGTAATCCTTCAGACCCCGGCTCCCCAGTCGCTTCGGGAGGGCCTGACAGCCCCATGTTATGTTTTCATGGTTAATTTTGGAAATTCCAACTTAACAATTAGGTTAAAACTTGATATTTCTGTAAGCTCTGTTGAAAATATCACAAGTTGTATATTCAACATTTGGAAGAAAAAAGAAAAAAGAAAAACAAAACACGCCCCGTCGTATTTTTCACTCTCTGCACACACAGATTACACGCTTGCCCCAAATGAACGAACAGCTAGTTTATACCAGATGCCAGCCAAGTGCCCGATGCCAACAGGAAATAAAGTTATGGATGTGTATACACTCATATAAACTGATCTCTAACCTTGTATATAAAACCATATGTGCCTATCTCTTCATACATAGTGGATGCGTATATATACTCATAACAGATGGTTACATATATATGTCCTCAACAGTTCCATACAGCAAATATTTATTCAGTGTTCGCTCAATGCAGGGTGTGTGCGTGTTTATGTGTGTGTGCAGATACAGAGGAATATGTGTTTGCACATAAATAATACATACACATAGCTGATTATACCAGAAGCCAAGCAAATTCTCAATGCAGGAAGTGGGAGCCTGGCCGGTGGAAAACAGTATATTCCAAACTCTCTGGCCGAGGGACGTGCTGAACTTGGAGGTGAACCTCAGCACCCTAGTGAGAGGGGAGGTGGCCCTGGGCAGACAGCCGGTGAGGGAGGAAGGTCTCTGGTCCCCTCTGAGAGGAGCGGAATCAAGCTTGGAGCCACCGGCCCCTTCAGGTCGGTCATCCCCAGGCTGTCACTCTCTCTGTCTAGTTGGGGACATGGAAAGAAACACTCTTTGAGAAGCATGGGTGGGGGGGGGCGGTGAACGGCCACCTGTTTCTGCCTCTCACACTGAGGGTCTGCTCCTGGATACAGGCACTCCCCAGCACCAGCCTCCCCTTCGGAGGCCTCTCACGTGTCCACAAGCCTCCTTTTCCAGGACATCTTTCTCTGCGACAGGGCCAGGCCAGGTAAGGCTGAGTCAGAGCTCACTGGGGATGGGGAGTAGGGAGAGGCAGCAGGAAGGGCTGTGCTCTCTCCTTCCTCTCATAAATGAAGTGATTCATCCACCCCCTGCCTTCCCTGATGGACTCCAAAGGGGGCTGTTGGGTCCCGTGGGTGCTCTGCCCCCAGAGCCCAGCACAGGGCCCCTCCCAGGGGAGGCCCTTCCCAGGGGAGGAGGCCCTTAGTGAAATGCTGGGAGCACAAAGGCTTAGAGAGGTAAAGGGGCTTGTCCGGGCCGCACAGTCGGGTCTGCAGGCACACACCGGGCTCAGAGACCCCCTGCTCTAGAAATGCAGCTGCACGGGGGGGCACCTGGGTGGCTCAGTCGCTTCCGGTGTCTGTCTTCGGCAAGGTCATGATCTCACGGTTTGTGAGTTCGAGCGCAGCGATGGGCTTTACGCTGGCAGCACAGAGCCCGCTTGGGATCCTCAGACTCCCTGTCTACTCCTCCCCCTGCTTGCACTCTCTCCCTCCCTCCCTCTCTCTCAAAAAGAATAAAAAGAAAAAAGAGAGGCAGCGCTCGCTGCCTGCCTGGATCCCTCCCACCCCACTGGGCCGCTGCTGGCCTCGTCTGGCCCTGCCCACCCCAGCGTGGGCAGACCCCACTCTGGCTTGATCCCACCAGAACTCCCAGTAACCAGCGCACCAACCGGAGCATGGTAGGTGCTCAGCAGGTGTTTGCTGAGCAAGTGAACGGCTCAGGGGCCTGGGCACAGAGGGCACAGGAGGAATGGTGTTTTCGCCCCGGTGAACAGAGGACTCTCCAGCCAGGGCAGCAAAGCCACTGCAGTATCTTGGGAGAGAGGGAGGGGGGTGAATGTTGGTCAAAGGGCAGAAGTCGGCAGTGGGGTTCACTGAAAATGAGTGGGATTTGCTTGCGCCAAAGGGGCTCCAGTCAAGGACCCTTCCTATAATAACTAACATTTCTAAAGGGCCTAGAGCTGAAACAGTCATTGATTTTAGATACAGGAGGGCGGTTCGGGATGGAGATTATTTCCCAGCGGCGTTGGGGAAAGGAGACGAAATTCTTTCTTTAAGGCCCGGTGAAGACTGACCACTAGGGACAGAACACACTTTATATCATTATAGGTAGCTGGAATGATTTCTATTTAACAGATGAGGTTCAGAGAGGTAAAGCAACTTACTCAAGGTCACCCAGCCAGGATGTGGCAATCGTGGTGTGACTCAACTCCCATGCTGGGCCTTAGGGAAGATCGCTGCTGTTCTTGCTACTGATTCCAGGCTGTGGCTGCTGCCTGCTTGGCCTCCTCTTTTTTTTCCTTCTTCTGGGAGGATTTAGTATTTTTCAGAGGAAAAAAGGATACGCTTGGGGCATTCAAACTTTTGGGATTTTTTTTGGCCCTCTGGGATGCCATCGGGAAGAATGCTGGTTCTGGTCTCTTCCAAGGGCTGCATCAAGACTTCTGGCAATGTGCCCCCTCCCCAGTAAGCCCACCTTTCCTTGTCCTCTCAAGAGAGCTCCCTGGATGTGAATGAGAGGGATGGTTTGTAGGGTGGGCTCCAGTCCCTGCCAGCTGGCACAAAAGGACATTGTTTGCAAATTTAGGTGCTGGATAAATGAATAAAGGAACTTAAAGTGGCTCCCTCATCACTAGTGACACAGTCAGCCTAGACTTAGGGACTGAGTCAGGCGCCATTCGTTGGGGTGCGAATGTGCCCGGGTTGGGGGGGGGGGCGCGGGGTGGGGGGGCATGGTCCCTGGGATTCACTCTGGTGTGCCTCCCACTTCTTCCAATTCCAGCTCTGTGGCCAAGAGTCTAGGCAAACAGCCTGGTCAAGGACACTTCCTGTAATGACAGAACCAAGCTCTTTGCCTAGATTCTGGCCACTAAGCTGGGGTTGTGGGGTGGGGGGACCTTTGTCACAACCAAATCTGGCTAAGCTTTGTAGCTTAGTGACCTTGTGTGTAGGTTGCTGGGTGCCCCTGGGCAAGTGACTTCAGCTCTCTCTTCCTCAGTTTCCTCACCTGTTAAATGGGGATAATATTACCCACCTCCTATATCTGCTGTAAACTTCCCAGTAGAGCACCTGGGAAGCTCTGAAGACATGTTAGCCGTTAGGACAACAATTAGCCTCACCAACAAAGCAACAGGGGCTGGTGAACCGAGGTGTGTGTGTGTGTGTGTGTGTGTGAGGGTGTGAGGGGTGCATGTTGTCTACACCTGGCCTCTGGGGATTCCGAGGCAGAGGGCAGACAATGGAGGTGCGGACACAGCCTTCTGCCTCGCTCAGCCCTCCAGTAAGGAGCCCTTTCTTCCCGCACAGGCTGTCTCCTGCAGGCTGCCTCTGTCCTTTGGGCTGGCCGCCTGTCCCTACCCTGGCAAGGGCAAAGAGGAGGCCCAGCCAGGGGGCCCTGGCCCTGGGCGGCTCACCCAAAGCCGGCCAAGGACTCTTTGTCCCGGGAGGGGACCTGTCCCCGGTTGCAGCTGCTCCTCTTGGGAGGGGCGGGAGGGGCTCCTCTCGTCTCTCAGCCCAGGGGTCAGCACCCAGAGGGGGCACAGCCCTCAAGACCCTCCCGGTCCCCTCAGAGCTGCTTCCTGCTCTTGTCTGTCCCCGAAACCTGGGGAAATGAGCCCGGTCCTGGGGAAAGGGGGCTCCGGCTGGGGGCCCGGTCCCCTCGCCCCCGGGTGACTTCTGCTTGGGGATGGGGCCAGTGGTTGTCTGTGCTCTTGAAGATCCTCTCCTCAGGCCACCCTCCCACTCAGGCCGTGGCCGGTTTTCCAGATTTCTTCTTTTCCCACACCCTTTCCTCATGCTCCTTCACACACCCAGTTCTTAAAGGGGCTCTAAGAAGAACCAATTTTCTATGAACAGAACAATGCCCTATTAATCGTCCGGGGGATTTGAACTTGGCAACATTTCAGCCTTTGATTGAAATATCATTTTGGTAATGGGGGAATAAAAAGAAGGCTAACTCTTGGACGGCACTGAGTTTCCAATACCTTCTGAGCATGAGACGATCTCAAATATAAAATTAAATCCAACTCCCTCCTCTCTCCCTCCCTCCCTCCCTCCCTCTTGCTTTCACTCACACAAAAGCTCACTTCCCACATACTTCATGGGGATATTTCAAGTTAAAGTTTTGTTTACCTTATAGAAAAGTTAATTAGTTCCTTTTGATCTCACAGGGAAAACCACACAGGAAATTTTTCTTCAGAAAGCGTACACACGAAGGCATGCTTTTCCCTCATAACCAGAGATATTCATTAAAACAATTCGTTTCGATTTTTAATTTAAAGAAAACATTTTACATTTTCCCTATTTATTATTAAGAAAGTCATTGTCCCTAGGGCAGAACATAAAGGGGGTCGGCTATGGTGTTTTTGCTGTGTAAGCAGCCAGCGTTGGGCAGTTTATAATTTGCCCCTAGTTTGTTTTTCTACTTTGGATAACAAGAGACTTCTGCAGAGAGGCAAACCTTCAAACATGCCAGATTTCAGTCGCCAAAATATTAAAAAATCTGGGGTTTTGGAGATTGAGACTGTACGGCTTAAATAAAGATATTTAAGTTCTGAAATATAAATATTCGAGATCCTGAAAAAACAGATCGCTGCATTAAAATCTGAAACAGTCAGTGGGTGAATCGAGGGGAGAAAATGTTTACTTTTTTGAGGTTTATCTAATGAAATATAATAAATAGTACATCATGCTCCTTTTTTTTTTTTTAACCCCTAGAGATATTTAAGCAATACCCTGGATTTGTACCATAAGCTGCTTAGCAAAAGTCGAGAAAGAGAAACGCTCAGATTTTCAAAATGCGATTTTCAATCTTAAGCGCATTTTCCACGTCTTGTATTGTTACGGGATAAGGGATACCGAGGACTCTACAAATTATGGAATTCATTTCCAGCACAGACCAAGCGAAAAAGAAATGGCATGGCTTCCCCGAGGTTGAAAGAACAAATTAAAAGATATTGTTGCTAAAGAGCCAGAGGCTGTGGGCCCCGTTACTGCAAGGAAAAAAAAAATCTCCTATATAGATATGGTATGGACCAAAAGCCCGCGGAAGAGATATTTTTGCAAAAGAAAAACCACAAAAACATAACAGCTCTAAAGAGTGGTGTTGACATCAGTATATAATTTTGAGGATATTTCTGGGTGCGTATCCCTTTCCTGCCCCTAACACAAATATTTGGAGATTGGGACTGTCATTGTTGATAAAAATTGGATTGCTGCTGCACACAAAAGATATATAAAAACCGTGTTAACATATGGGGCGACTTTGATGATGTTCTGTACCGCGAAAGTATAAGAATCCGATGACATTTTATTGTCACCAATTTGCATTTTAATCTGATCTGCACCAACCACTGCCTTTAAAACCAGAGTTCCTAATACAGATTTCTCTATCGAAGGTTTTCACCTGAAGGTAAATTTTCTGGTTTAAATATACCCCATTCTTCTACTTTTTTTTTTTTTTTTTTTTTTTTGTGAATGGTGAAGGTGTGTGGCAATCTATTTGGAAAGTTGGAAAATTGTGCATATATTTCGAAGAGGGGTTTCAAAAACGCTGCTGGAGGAGCAGATTCCTGCAAACGAACAGCCCCAGGGAAGCCAGTTATTAAAGCAAGCTTCCAAAGTCTCTCTGCTCAAATGCAGAGTCCGAAAACCTTTTAAGAATTGCCCTTCTAGAACACAATTATTTTCATTTCCTCCCTGAGATACCTTTGATATTTTCTTCCAAGGAAATATTTATGCTTTTTTAGAGTTGGAAGTTTTCTCTTCTTTTTTTCTTTTGCTTTCTTCCTTGAGGAAAACGGTTTAATGTAAAGTTCAAGGGGAAGGGAGACTCATTTAACAAATGGGATGGAAAACAGAAGCTTCAAATGAATACCCAATTCCCTCTTTGGATTTGCCAAATAACAACTAAAAATCAAATACTTCCCAGAAGACCATTGATGGGATTCCTCCCAAATAAATATGCATCTATTCCTATTTTCGTCAGAACAAATACTTTTCTCTATGGCTAGGAGTTTTGGAGACTGGGGCCCCCCACTTCTCCACTCCTCTCCATTGGGAACCTTGAGATTTCATTTCATTCATATATATATATATATATATATATATATATATATATATAAATTTTACTTCCCTTGAATTTCCAGAAAGTTGGCGTACTTTCTCTAGGGGAACATGGGCTGGGAGATGCAGTCGGGGCCCTGGGTCTACACTTCATTGGCCTGAATGCAAGAGGGAAAAGGGTGAAGAGAGCCGAGAGAAAAAACACGATCCTTACAGGAGAAAACGTTAGCAGAGTGATAAAAAGAACAAGACAAGTAAATATTTTTCTAGCACCCTTCCAAGTTAAAACCAGCGAAGCTCCCCAGCTCAAAGAAAGGGAAAACAAAATTCGTCCCTACCTTTGTCAGATGCAAGGTAATGGGGGGCTTGTTTCCAGAGTGGTTATGACCTACACAGAACTTCTTACCTTAAATCTATACATTTTGAGCAAAAACAGCTTGGAGCAATTCTCTCCAAACAGCCCCAAATGTTAACCATTCCATTCAAGATCAGGTTTCTCCTTCAGCCTAGACGGTGCTATCAGTTGGATTTTCTTTTCTTTTCTTTCTTTCTTTCTTTCTTTTTTTTTTTTAAATATGTATTCTTATGTTTCCAATCCTCAAACATACTTTTTTCATCTTTGTTAACGCTCCTCTGGCCGCTGGATGGGCTGGGAGTCCTCAGGAGTCCTTCTCTTTGGGACAATTAGCCTCCTACTTGATCATTTTAAGGCTGAATGATTTGTTGCGGTCACTGAGTGGGGGCTTTCTGTCTCTCTCCTGTAATATTGTCGTAGATACGTAAAGTTTACTGCGTGCTGTAAATATGTCAGCTTTTGCCGGGGAGTTTGCTAATAAAGAACTTCGAGGTATTATTGATGGAAAAGATAATGTTTTCAATAAGACTTGCCGGGGCTGAAGTTCGAGACATTCCACACCCGGCGAAGCACGGGCGTTTGAAATGCCGACCGCGGGCGCTGCGCTGGGCCTGCCGGCCACAGGCCAGCCAGCCGCCCGCTTCCTGGCGGCCACCGGGACTCCGGTTCTGAGCACAGTTTTGAACACCCGGCTGGCTTTAAGAGCTCTGTCCTATTTTAAATGGCCCTCCTGACCGTCAGTAATAACTGAGCTTATCCCAGAGAATCACAAGAGACCACTTTCCCACTCTGATCCCTTTTGGCTTTCTGAGCTCACCCCTGTTGATAGCAGAGAAAAAGAAATCCAAACTTTGACATTTGAATCCCACCCTTTCATTTTAAACGGCAACTTCTGAGCGCAAATTGGATCCGTTTTTTTCCCTTTTCCTTCGTTCATTTGTAGACGATTCCTCTGCCTCCCCCCCCTGCCCTCCCCCCACAAAGAAAAGCAAAGAAATTGCAGAAAATTTCGTCTCTGTCCACCACGCGGTCTCTCGATCGAAGTGGCTCCCCTCTTGTTTTTTTGTCACATCACCCCACATGACAGTTTCATCTGGTGTTAATGTGGCCGTCACATGGGTTGGCCCTCAGAATTCCATGCTCATTTACCATTAATCAAATGCATCATTATGAATTGTGTATGCATTTTAGAGCAGACCCAAACCCCGGCTCGATACGAAAGTGTGTTTTTTCTTCATTCGTGTTCAGCAACAAAACTCACATCTGCTGTGAAGATTAATGGCGAGGCCAAAGCGACATTCTTTGTGTTTGCTTAGCCCAGAAATCAACAGCCCTAAATTACAGGTCGGTAAGCTCTGTCCAGGTAGCGTTAGTTTTTCCAGATAATCATGGTTATTGCTTATGGGCCACCATAATCACCCCCAGCAAACTGAAGCTGGTAAGAGAGAGGCCAGACAAAGCTGTCAGAGAGCACAGTTTTGGCTTCCAAGGGGCCTGGGGTGGGGGTGGGTGCTGCCTTGAGACTGGGGGTGGGGGGATTTAGTCTTAAATTGCACTTTAGTCAAAATGGGGACTGGCCATTCTAATTTGGAGGAATTCGAAGTATTTGCAGGCTGAGCTCAGATGGGTGGGGGTGGGGGCTCGGGACCGCGCCTTCAGGAAGCATGGACTGTGCTTCCCTGGGCTCATTCACCAGTTAGGGCTCTGTGGGAGCATTCTGACTTTTCTGGAACTTTCCTTGGAAGCCCTGTCACCTATGCGTTGATGGGGACGAGGAGACTCCTGGGTGAATAAAGGGTGTTCACTGGGAGTTCCCAGTGATCAAAGTCTTTCCTGAGGGTGGGGACCATGTTTTAGGTAAAAATCCCTTCCTGAGCTGTCGTAATACTTCCAGGAGATGGGGACTTGGTGCCTGAGAGCAGACCCCAGCCTTGACCCCTCTCTCCCTGCTAGGCTGGGGAGCCTGATCTGACTCGAGGTCAGCTCACATTTTGATGTCTAATTGCCAGGAATCCCCAGCACAGATCAGGAACATACAGACAGGTTGGTCTCCGGGAGCGGGCGAGGTGGGGTGCAGGGGGCTGTGGTGCTGGTTTAGTTTATGGCACTGTTTTTTTTTTTCTTCCAAGCAGACAGCTGGGTCTGGACTTTGACTCAGTTGCCCCTCCCAGGGACGTAGGGACACTCTTGCCTTCCAGGGAAAGGTCTCTGTTGTGAGGCCTTCCCGGGCTGTGCTGGTGCTCATGGTATTAGTGAAGCCTATTAAAAACAAACACCTTTCAGAACATGCCGCTCGTGGTCTGCCTTAGCCCCTGGCTGGGGAGGCTCCAGGGGAGGCTGAGAGTAGTCATGAACTGATCAGTGGGCTCCACGCCAGGGTACTGGGCTCTCTCATGGGGCCTCCTGGGTGTGTTTCTGGAACTGTCCGACCTCAGAAGTCTCTGTTCCTACCTGGAAGGTTGGGGCCACTTCCCCGTGGGGGAGTTCAGAGGCACGAGAGCACAGACTGTCAACCCGTCTTCCTTCCTTCTTCTGGTCGGGGATGGCAGCGGTGGTGCAAATCGCTGGGGCGGAAGCAGCGATCGATGAGCACAAGCTGAGCTGGATGGCAGCTGACAGTGGAGGGTCCAGTGGTAGGAGCTGGTCCCTCTGAACATGCACGGGGGCGTGTGTGTATGGGGGTAGCGGGCAACCCATGGTCCCCAGGCCAAGCCCCAGGCTCCACTTTTGTCACGCTGGGCCTTCTTTCCCAGTGGGGAAGCGCCCCCAGTGCTGACGTCAGCTAGGCCAAGCCGGCAATCGGGAATGGGCAGCTGGAGGCTGGCAGGTGTGACCTCGGAGGGAAGGACAGCTGGAGGTGGCAGGTGCTGTTCTCTCTCCCATTCCCATGACCTTTAGGGCCTAGAAGAGACAGCGGCGTCCGGGCTCTGGGCCCGGGCTTCCAAAGGGCTTAGAAGAGGCCTGTGGGACAGGGCTTTGGGGGTGCCTTCAGTTCTTCTAGCCGGGTCTATGGCTTAGTCTCAGCATGATCTGGGATGTCACCAAGGGGCAGGGTCCACTCCGTGGCCACCACTTCTTGGGGACCCTCCTCTTAGGACTGTTCAATCCCACGACAGCCCTAGGAAGCAGGACTCTGGTGCTCAGAATGGTTTATAACCCATTTAAGGTCACTCAGAACCCTTCCCAAGTCTCAACCTGAAGCCTGACCTGTGCGAATGACGTTCCACAATGTCATTAAGAGTCGCAAATGCAAATGCAAGGTCTTGAGGTTCTGACATAGATCTTCTCCAAGATGTAAGGAACAGTCTAATTGAACTATTTACGAAAATGCAGAGGTCTGGCCCCATTTTGAGCATTTCTCTCCTGTGCTTTCAGGGAAATAGATCTGGTTCTACTGACATCTGGTTTAAAAAAAAATTAGCATTTTGGTCACTTTGGTTTGAGGCTCAGTAAGTCACCGTGGCTTGTCTGGCTTTTTGTCTAATACCTGGTTTGGTTCAAGGACAGAGAAGCGTTTCTGTTCACAAAACATGTGCAGCCGTGCCTGCCTGCTGGTGGTGGTATCATTTCTCTCTGCTTCTGTTCCTTTTCAAGGAAGCTGGTAAGTCCGGTCTTCTCCATTCCAGGCTGGTCATTAAAATAGCACTGGCCCAGGAGACTGCCCAGAAAAATGCAGCCAGCAAGTAGAGGTGACACAGAAATAGATATTATCTGATGGATATTCTTTGATGTGGAGAGACGGCTCATTAATTCACTAAGTGCAAGAATTTAAACTCGGTTTTAATTATAAAGTAACACATACACCTGATAAGAAACTGAAACTCTATAGAAGTTTTTAAAAAATTTTTTTTAACGTTTATTTTATTTTTGAGAGAGACAGAGCGTGCGCAGGGGAGGGGCAGACAGAGAGAGGGAGACACAGAATCCGAGGCGGGCTCCAGGCTCCGAGCTGTCGGCACAGAGCCCGACGCGGGGCTCGAACCCACGAACTGTTGGAGATCATGACCTGAGCCAAAGTCAGACGCTCAGCCGACTGAGACACCCAGGTGCCCCTATAGAAGTATTTTTAAAGTACTTGAAGTGGATTAATTAATATTTGCACAGTACTTAGAAGAACAGTGCCTGCCACAAAATAAATACTTTGGAAGTGCTTATTAAATAAAAATATGTGAAATTCAGAGGAGCCTTTTCTTCCATTCTCCATCTGCGGTCTCCCTCTCTGGAAGCAACCAAGCAAATGGCTTCTTGCGTATTCTCTCACAAACGTTGTGTGCCTGGGTAAGTGTGTGGGCACACACGATCATGTTACACTGCGAAGTGAAAAGAATAGGTTACAAGGCAGCTTCAAACAGTACGATCCGATTTTTGAAACAAACAAACAAACAAACAAACGTGCAAAGACAATAATCTGGAATCATGTATATCAAAGTGGTGACAGTGGTTGTCTGTAAAAGGCAGGATCATGGGTGGGTTTTATTTTTTTCTTTTGGTCTCTTTTGGCTCATGCTGCGTATAATTCTAAAAACAAATGAAAGAGGAGCGTGCATGAGTTAAGTGAGTGAATGAGTACGTGGACCCTGGTCCTCTCGTATGAATGTGTTCTAAGAGGGCTGATGTCCTGGCTGGGGGCCTGGGACTCCCATCATGGGGTTTGCACAGACCACCTCCCGTTGGCTCCCCGGGACCTGCCACTCTGTTGCTGATCTGCATTTGGCTATGCCAGACGGCTCCAGGAATCCCTGCGGGCCCCCTGGACGGGAGATCCAACCAGGATAAAGTTTCCAGGGCTGTCCTACACACACTTACCAGCTTTCGCTATTGTCTCTTTTGCTCCCTCCATAGCCCTCCACTGTCGTGGGGAAGAAAACCTCTTCCTTCTGCTGGCCTGGGCCTGGGGCGGCGGTGGGGGGGGGGGGGCTGGCCTCCCCAGCAGGGAATGAGGGTAAGCCCCATTTGAGGTGAATGTGCTTACGTGCCCATTCTGAGAGCCCAGGTCCCGTGGCCTGGGCTTAGGACCTGTCTTTGGCACCCTCTGAGGGTGCCTGTGAGACGTAGGGCGTCAGTCAAGCCCAGCTCTCCAGGTTTCTGGTCTGACCCTACCCAAAGCCCCCTCCGATTCCCTTAGTGGCCAGTGAAGCAGGTGTCCTGGGGGAGGGTCCTGAGTGGACACAGCTGACTGTTTCTGACTCTGAATACAGTTCTGGAGTCAACTAGACCTAGGCCGTGAACCAGGTACTGTTGCTTACCTGCCGTGGGACCTGGGGCAGGCCGGGGTGTCTTCCTGAACCTCAGTTTCCTCATCTCTAACTTGGGGGCAATGATGGTGCCTTCCTTACAGTGATAGCATATCTTCACTCTGAACTCACACCTTTCATACAGATTTTTCCGAGGTCCCCCTGGGTGCCAAGTTCTTTACTGGACCCAGTGAAGGTCCTCTACCTAGGACATCAGGTAGAACAAAAGACATGCCTCCCAGAGGTAAGAGCATGGGGAAATCAGGGGAGGCTTCTCAAAGGGTGGATGGGAGCTGTGACACGATGGGGCTGGCAGTTGGGAAGGAAAGCTTAGCTTAGGAGTGTTCACAGCCCTTCCACAGACAGGGCTTCACATGTTTCTCTAGGACAAAAGTCTCAGCATCTGAGCTTTGCTAAGGAGACGTTAGATGAAACTTTTTTCAGCCAGGTTGAATTGGATCGGAAGTAGAGAGGAATGTGCTGGACAAGAGGGAACAACTCTCAGAGTCCGATCTTTCCTGCCCGCCGGGCTCTCGTCCTGGGGGAGCGGGTTGCCCGTTTAGCTGCGAGGCAGGGAGAGCTTGAAAGCCACCCAGAAACAGCTTTCCCCAGGAGACCTCCCTTCCCTTCTTCCACTGCTGCTGTCCACGGGGCCGGAAAGGACAAGATCTTTGCACAGACCAGTCTCCTGCCCTGACTCTGCCACGTGCATGCTGGAGATCTTGGGCAAGCCTCAGTTTCCTCATCGGAAAAATGGGCATGATGGCAATGCCCACTTTGCCAAGCTGCTGTGAGCATTCCAGATGGTGCAACGCACCCACAGAATGCCTAGCACATGCCAGGATGTCTGAGGCAGGGCTGGGTCTTCTGCCAGTGGGGCCCAGTGTCTGGACTCAAGACATTCTTCTCCTTATTACAAAGCCACACACCAGGAGCTAGCTCATCTGGGGCCCACGTGAACCCTGGGGCTCTGAGATATTTCATCCCTCTATTTGGCTTTCGTCTTCCTGACCCTGGCTGAATGTCCCCGCCCACCTGCCACCCTGCCAGACCCCCAACGAGCAGAGGAACCCGGGGACCTGACAGAGCAGCGGGAGAAGGAAGCTGCAAGGTAGAGGCCAGCAGAAGGCTCGGACCCCAGATGCTGCGACGGGACCTTCCGGGTGACAGGGCCAACCGCAAACCCTGCCCCGATGCTCTCCTTCCCCCAACACTTCCCAAATCAAGAAGGCAAAGACGGGTTTGGCTTTATTTTCCTCCCTCCTCTCATCTGTAAAATTGAGACATTACAGTTCCAAAATGGGCTTTGAGCCTGTGGAAATTAATCCGGTCTGGCAGGAGGTCGGCAAATAAACATATTGTTTCGATTGGTGTTGACATTTGGATTGTGAGAAGGTTTGAAAATGTAACTGGAGTTGGGATTTTCCAGCCCATCCAAGTTGTCCCGTGGAGGGGCTCCACAAGCATAAACCGGTGACTGGGCGAATGCCCTCTTCAAACCCATGCCGGGCGCGGAGGCAGGAAGCGTCGGAGCTCTGAGCCCGTGCCCCAGGAGACGACCTGTGCTCTTTCGAGGGAGGGGCAGGCATTTCGGGATGCAAAGGCCCTGTGGCAGCGGGGACAAGCAGCCACTCCAGGAGTGACCTAAAAGAGTTAGAGCACCCACTGCGCGCTGGCACCTCATACACGCGACCTCACTGAGTCCTCCCTCCACTGCTGCAAAGGGTTAGTGATTATTCCCATTTTACAGACTGGGGTTCTGAGGAACTGAGGGCCTCAGGAACTTGCCCAAACCACACAGGAGCCAAGGGAAGGTTTGAGCCCAGCCTCTTGGGACGCCCCTGCGGCTTGCCTTAGACCACCTACTTTCTGCCAGGAACTTTCCGCAAGGTTATCTCACCGGTAGAGTGGCTCTTTATCTTGGGGAAAGGGCTGAGCCTGGACCGAGGTGACCTAAGTTGGCAGAGTGGTTGTCAGGACTGCTAGTCCCATCCCATTCGTGGACCCCTGTGGATTTAAGCCCCTCCTTATCCTCCGGTCATCGTGGACGTGTGTTCCCCCTGCCCTCGCTGCACTGGAGCTCATCCTTCGGTGGCCTCTGAGCTCCCGTGCCTCCCCTCCCGCCCAGCTCCAGCCTCCCCACTCAGGCCCAGCGGGGAAGCAGCCTGGTTCCCCATGCAAGGGGACAGCCCTGGGAAAGCCCCCTACTCAGGCCACAGGGGCGCCCAGCTTTCAGCCATGAACTCAGGCTGCTGACCAGATGTAGGCGAGCATTCGGTGGAAAGGCTGGGTGATTTCTGCACCTGGGAACCCCCGCCTCCCAGCTTCTGCAGCTCCAAGACCCGTCTGCCGCGGCTTTGGTCACAGTCTCCTGCCACTCTCTGTGCCTGTCCCTGCCCAGCTGGACACGGCCGGGAAGGCTCACCATCGGGAGCCTCCCGTGGGCCCATAGTGCTGACTGGCCAGCCACCGCCATTTCTTAAGTCTATGCCCTCGCCTGCCTCCCTGAGGGCTATTCCCCCGGGGTATCAACGTTAGCCCAGATATGGCGAGAGTCCTCACGGGTGGGGCCTCGATGCCACCTGGGACGAAGGCTCCGTGTACCCACAACTCCACCTCCCCCTCCTTTGCTGCCTGGGATGGCAGAGGGTGCTGACCCCTCAGCACCCTCCTTCTCACATTCAAAGGCTCGAAACCGTGACCAGAAGTTTGGGGGCGTTGGGTCTGGCCTGACACCGTTCTGGGAGATCATGTTTGGGCTTGGATCTGTCTGGATGCTTTCTTTTTTTTTTTTTTTTTTTTTTAATTTTTTTTTTTCAACGTTTATTTATTTTTGGGACAGAGAGAGACAGAGCATGAACGGGGGAGGGGCAGAGAGAGAGGGAGACACAGAATCGGAAACAGGCTCCAGGCTCTGAGCCATCAGCCCAGAGCCCGACGCGGGGCTCGAACTCACGGACCGCGAGATCGTGACCTGAGCCGAAGTCGGACGCTTAACCGACTGAGCCACCCAGGCGCCCCTGTCTGGATGCTTTCTGTTTGTCGGCTGGCTTTGCCTTCGGGAGGTGTGAACCTCTGACCGGGTTTGAGTTTCTGGAAACCAGGAAGGTTTGTGTTCATTTCAAGGTTCAGAAAATCGCTGTGGTTTTAGGTCACGGTTGGGCTTGATTTGCGTGCTTGATGGTGGCGGTGGCCGGGGGGGGGGCTCTGAACTAGGCCCGTGCAGAGTCCCTGTGGGGTCTGAGTGAGAGACACTCGGTGTGTCCTCTGGGAGGGGCTGGTCCTGGGCCAAGCCGACAGGGCTGGTGGCCGGGGCTGAAGGGAGGGTTCTGGAGAAGTGGAGACAGAGAATTTGCTTTCCCTTCAAACTTATCACAGAGCACAGGCCTGGATGTGATTTTCGTGGACACATGAGAGGTGATTTGGGGGGGAAAGCATGAAGAGAGAGCCAGACGGCCCCAGATGCTGTGGTGTGAGTGAGCAGCCGGGTGGCTGCTCGGAGGCCTGTGTCTACACATACCCGCTGGGTGACTTGGGGCAGGTCTCCCGCTTCTCTGAACTCGAGTTTCCTTGTGCCTCTTCCGAAGGCGGTTCTGAGATTGAAGAGGATAGTGTTTTGTAGAAGCTCACAGAGGAGGTCAGAGCGTATCAGTCCTCGTGAGCTCTACCCAGACAGGGCTATGCCTCATTAATCCAGCTCTTCCCAAGTTAGCAGAGTGCTTGGCCCTCATGCTCGTTCAGTGAGCCCTTCTCGAAGCCACATGAGAATTGGCCTCTTGGTTGTTACCGTCAGTTTCAACAGCAAGTCTGTTTCCCTGACTGGAGGTCTGAGCTAGAGTCCCGAACTGCCCTGACTTGCTCTGGAAGGACCCCTTCTCTCTGGGCACAGTGGTCTTCCTGCAGTGGACCCTAGGCTTTGGTCACCTCCCAAGGGGTTTCCCCATTCCCGCCAAGGCCTGTCACCTCCTGCCTCTGAACTGACTCAGTCCGTTTCCATCTTCCATCGGCTGGAAGAGTCTTTCTTTACTAGTCACAAGGGGGTCCCACAGTGTTTGGGTTTTCCAGTTTGGGATCAGTGTGCCGAAGGTTGAGGGCCCCTTGGTAGAGCGCCCATATGTCCTGGGTTTCCTGCTATGGTTTAAAACCTTCAGGGTCATTGTCCCTGCGAGTGTCAGCCTAATAGCCTTGACGTTTGGTCTTTAAACGATACTACTGGCTTCAACTTACTGACCTTCTGTTCTGGGCACTTACTCCTCACCGCTGCCCCGGGAGGTGGCATTATGGCACTGTCCCCAGCTGATAGATGACGAAACGGAGGCTCAGAGAGGCCAAGTAACATGCCCAAGTTCACACAGCTGGTTGTGGCAGAGCTGGGACACAAAGCCAGGTCTCTGGCCCCACGGTAAACCAGCTTTTCTGCCCCGAACATAGTGCACAGATTGGAATGAAGGAAAGCTGGGGTCCAGAGACCCCTCAACCTCTGACTTGGTCTGTGAACCCAAACCTCTGGGGAGCCCTGCCCATCTGGAAGGGGGGTGGGGTGAGGACCGCAGCCTCCAAGCCAGCACCCCGTCTCCAGCCTTGGAAGACATAAATGGCTGGCTCCTTCACCAGGCCGGATTGTCACAGCCTGTTTAGAAGGTGCGACCCGTCATGAAAGGTGAACTGTTTCGGGCGGAACCGCCCGGGGCTGTGTTCGAGGCTGCCTTCCCGACCCTCTTCACTGATTAACTCACCGTGGCCCCCTGCTCAATCCGCCACTCTGTTTTGCCACCGAAAACCACGAGCCTCAGGACGACAGCCACACGCCCTCCTCCCAGCCACCCCTCACCTTCCTCCTCCTTCCCTGGCAGGGGAGAAACCCAGGCCGCGGTCAATGCCCCAGTGTTCCACCGGGGTCACCCACGTCAGGGTTACTTGGACTTCAAATAGGATCTGCTGCTACCCCCACGGGGGCTTTACAGGCCTCGGGGTTCGCTGGGGTACAGGCACAGAAGGCCTTTTGTGGCTGATTTGCAAAGGCCCTGCCATCGTCGAAGATGATAAACAACGTTTGCCGAGAGAGTCACGTTGGCCTACGGAAGGACACGATTTAACTTGTCAAAAAACATTGTGGTTTCCTTTCACCGAGTTGGGTGGGAGTAAGTGTTGCAGGGAGATCTCTGTCCCCCTTCTCCAAACTCTCCTAGGGTTTCTTCTCCAGCTTCCTTTCTCCTGGCCAGCCACCCACTTAGCAGCGGTGAGATGTGTCCCCGCGTCTGCCGTCAGGCAGCTCTTGAAATGGGCCTGTGTCTCTCTGTTCCCGGCTCCCCGTTGGCATTTCTCATGAATGAGCCTGGCGCCCGGTCTCTGGGCTTCTGCTCCTGCCCACCTTGGAACCTCACAGGATGACCTTGAACAACACCAATCTGATCCCACTGGCCTGGGTTACCTCACAGACTGTCTCCCCCTCCGCCCTTCGATTTTCTGCCCCGGCCATGCTGGCCTCCTCCAGGCAGGTTTCTGGCTCAGCGCCTTTGCAAGCACTGTTCCTTCTGCCTGGAATATTCTTCCCTCAAATACCCATGAGGATCCCTCATCTCCTCTGGGTTTCCAGAGATCACCTTCTCAACGAGACCTGGTCTGTCTACCTCATTTCAAATAGCAACACCCCCCCCCCGCCCCCCGCCGCTGCCATTCCCCCAACTTTCCCAGCTCCCTCTGCCCCCAGGCCTTGATTGTTCTACACCATATCGATCTGACCAGAGGTGGATTTTCCATAAAGCTGATGATGCTTATACTTTAGGGCCCTGCACTAGCAGTTTCTAAAGCCCCGCACCCAAATTGGTGTTTATGATTCTTAAAATATTTTTTAATGTTTATTTACTTTTGAGAGACCAAGAGAAGCAGAGCATGAGCGAGGGAGGGGCAGAAAGAGATGGAGACACAGAATCCCAAGCAGGCTCCAGGCTCTGAGCTGTCAGCACAGAGCCCGACGCGGGGCTCGAACCCACGAACCTCAAGATCATGACCTGAGCCAAAGTCGGATGCTTAACCGACTGAGCCACCCAGGCGCTCTGCTATTTATAATTCTTCATTCTTTTTTCTTAAGTCGTCCACCCTTCTCTCCAAATTCTACAAGATTTGGGCCCCACAAAAGCCTGGATCTGCCAGCTTCTTACCTCTTTTAATATTTTTTTTTATTATGTCTCTCC
This sequence comes from Acinonyx jubatus, assembly GCF_027475565.1. Lineage (NCBI taxonomy): Eukaryota > Metazoa > Chordata > Mammalia > Carnivora > Felidae > Acinonyx > Acinonyx jubatus. The sequence continues at coordinate 18,408,008 of NC_069390.1, read as the reverse complement.
CTCTGCTATTAAAACATAAACTTCATGAGGGCAGAAGTTTTGGTTTTTAAAAAATTTTTAACTGTTTTGTCTCCAGGATCCAGAACAGTGGCTGCACACAGGAGGAGTGTGTGTGTCACATACACGGTTTATAGGAGCTCCATAAACCGTGGTGTGTGTGTGTGTGTGTGTGTGTGTGAGCCCCGGGTTCGTACTTCTTTCAGGGCTGCACGTTTCTTTTAGGATAAAGACCAGCCTCCTAACAGACTGTCAAAGCTCTGCCCTCTGGCTGCTCCTGGATGCGCTAAGATTCAGACTCAGGGCCTTTGCACACACCGCTTCCTCTTCTTGATGTTCTCCTTCTCCTCTTGGCCTCCTGTTCATCCTTCGGGTCTCTCCTTGACTGCCTTTTCTGTGCCCTACCCCCACCTGCCCAGCTCGGCTCAGGAGTCACGTGCTCTCTAGCACCCTAGAGTTTCTCTCGATAGTACTGTTGCCATGGTTACGCACCATCGGTGCCATTGCTGGCTTAGGATTTATTTCCCTTTGAGGACCGTAAGCTCCATGAGGGCAGGCCCACGCTTGTCTTGGGGGCTGCCGTCTCCCCAGCATCATGTCTAGCATATGGTCCTTTTCACCGACTCAGTAAAGAGCCACTGAGAGATTGAGCAAAACCAAAACCAGGTGGGGAAAGACAGGAATCAGGATATTTGTTAAGATCAAAATACACAAAATCCCAGAAACCATGGCATTTCAGAGGTGAAAGAGATGACCCAGTCCATAGCTTATAGACTATGTGCCCCAGCGCCCTGGGGGGTTCTGTAGAGGTGTGTGTACATGTGTGAGCGTGTGTGTATGTGCACGTGTATTTGCAGGTGTGCATGTGCACCTGTGTGCAAGTGTATGCACAGGTATGTGTGTGTGTGTGCGTGCAAGTGGGAGGGGTGGGGGGACAGGACGGTTGAAAGACTGACAACTAGACTGATGTCAGACCCCCATTCCCACATCACAGACTAGTTCCGCTTTTAGCTGTTTATATATTGAACTTGGGCTTCTGATTTTGTTTGAAAAATGATCAGCTTTCTGGGGTGCCTGGCTGGCTCAGCCAGTAGAGCATGCAGCTCTTGATCTCGGAGTGGTGAGTTCAAGCCCCACGTAGAGCTTACTAAAAAAAAAAAAAAAAAAAAAAAAAAAAAAAAAAATTGATTACACAACTAAAAAATAAATAATTTTTAAAAAATGAAAGAAAGGAGGTTTCCAGCCAAAATCAAATTTGGAAAGTGCTAGTCTGATTAAACCCCTCCTTCCCATTTTACAGATAGGTAAACTGAGGCCCAGAAAAGTAGAAGCAGTTGCCCAAGATCACAGAATGAAGGAACAACAAGACGGGGACTATTCCCTGATGCTCAGCCCAGTCTTCTTGGTTTGGGCAGACCGTGGCGTCATTTCCTCTGTGACCAGGTGGCCGAGCACCTGGGTGGCCTGGAGCTCACGGAAAATCCCCAGGTAACATCAAACTTTAATCCCATCATGCAAAGCAGGAATCATTTTATTTGCAGAAGACATGACTCCCCAGATGCACGTAGTAAAAATCACAATGCTGAGTATAAGTAAAAATCCTGACACAGAAAACGAACTTTCCTTTGAATTTTTCAGTTAACATTCATTAGCTATTTGCTCATTTATATTATGGTCTGGAGGGGCTTCTAGCAAACATATCACAATAGGCATCGAAGGTTTAGAAAAATTTGTGGGAGCAAAACTTAAAAGGGAAATAATTCCGTCCATTAGTTTCATGGTGTCTGTTTATGTGTGGGAATATGAGAAAAGTTAAAAAGATTATTTCTCATATGCTTTGATGCTGGAATAAATACCTCTGGCCACGAGATCTCTGTTGGGGAAGAAGAACCATTAATTTTCATTTTATTCGTTTCATTATTTTCATTCATTTATTTAGAAATAAATCTTAAACTTTTTTTAATGTTTTTACTTATTTTTGAGAGAGAGAGAGACAGAGTGCAAGTGGGGGAGGGGCGGAGGGTGAGGGAAACACAGACTCCGAAGCAGGCTCCAAGCTCTGAGCTGTCAGCACAGAGCCTGATGCAGGGTCCAAACTCATGAACCATGAGATCATGACCTGAGTGGAAGTTGGACACTTAACCGACTGAGCCACCCAGGTGCCCCTAAAACTCAATCTTTAATTTGTTCTCCGATTACAAAAATCATAGGTCCATCTGAAGAAGTAGAACATTACAGAAATATGCAACTTGGATAGTGAAAGTGTTTCAATATTGTTCTTCTTCCAACCAGAACCACAGTTAATACTGATTTGTTTTCAGAGGCATCTGGGTGGTTCAGTCGGTTAAGTGTTAGGCTCAGGTCATGACCTCATAGTTCGTGGGTTTGAGCCCTGTGTTGGGCTCTGTTCTGATAGTGCGGGGTCTACTCGGCATTCTCTCTTGGTCCCTCTCTCTCTGCCCCCGCCGCCCGTCTCACGTGCTCTCTGTCTCAAAATAAATAAATAAACTTAAAAAAAAATACTGATTTGTTTTCAGACCTACTAAGTGAGTGTCAGGCACCAGGAGGACCACTGTGAACAAACACAGATGTCATTTGTGACCTCACAAAACTCATAGTTGAGTGGGGCAGAGATATGAAATCATCACACGATTGTAAAAATCCAGTTGTGTTTTGCATTAGAAAGGAGAGATATGAAGGCACAAACCTGAGGAAAGGGACACTGATGAGAAGGCCTGGGAAAGCTTTGTTGAGGGAGTCAAGATGGAGTTGGGATCTGTTAAGTATGTGAAGATGAGAGGAAAGAGTGGTCAAGGAAGAAGAAACGTCTATGCAAAGGCCCGGTGGTGGGAGGGAGAAAAATCAGTGCTGGTAGGAGTGACTCGTTCATGGTGACGCAGCAGAGGCATGCTGGGGGAGGAGCGGTGTCTGTGAAGATCATGGTAAGACTTTGTCCTAAACCAAAGGGAGCCATAAACTTTTAAACACAATTGAATGTGATTAAATTTGCCCTTGATAGCTATTCTTTCTGATTTTTCTTGGTGCACATGTGCATCAATTAATGCTTTAGCAGGATGGATTTCACAGAAGAATGGCTTCCGTGGCTACAGTTTGATCTAGGGTCTCAAACAATGTCCCCAGTTTCTCTCCATCTCTCAGTCTGTCTTCTGTCCTGCTGACCATTGCCTGACTCCTACAGCAACAGGTCCCCACACACTCTCTGTCTACCTGCACCACAGTGAAAAAGAGTGCCAGCCAGCGGCTGGCTAGTCAGTTTCAGCCCAGCGTGAGCCAGTACCAACCCCTGAACCAATCACTGTGCTTAGAGGAATGCGGTGCTCTGATTGGTCAGGTCCGAACCGCATGCCCTACAGCGGGGCGTGAAATCAACTCGGCTGTGGAGCACGAAAGAGCCAAGTGCACGTGATGAAAGTCAGAAGAGTGGTTACCTCTGCAACTGGGGGGTGGGATTGACCAAGAAGGCACAGGGCGTCTTCTGTGAGAGTTGGAAATGTTCGATATCCCGATTTGGGGGTAGCCACACGAGTATATAGGCACACAAAAATGTGTTGAGTTGACACAAGACGTACACGCTTCACTGTATGTATGCTATACCAAGATTTTAAAAGTACCTGGCTGGGGGTGCCTGGGTGGCTCAGTTGGTTGTGCGGTGGGACTTCGGCTCAGGTCATGATCTCCCCGTTTGTGAGTTCGAGCCCTCCATCGGGCTGTCTGCTGTCAGCTCAGAGCCTGCTTGGGATTCTCTCTCCCTCTCTCTCTGAACCTCCCTTGTTCGTGCTCTCTTGCTCAAAAATAAACATTAAAAATAAAGTACTTGACTAGAGTATGCCGAAGAGGGTGTTCCCAGAGAAAACTCAGGATCCTGTTACCAAAAGAAGGGTGAATGAGTGCCCCCCATAATATATCAATATATATGTATGTACATATAACACATAGATGATTTTTAGCATAGTGCATCGTGTGGACATCACAGTGTACCCTCCTGTGGCGTATTTTTTTGTTTTTGCTTGATAAATCTTGGACCTTTTCCCACAATGACCACTGCTTTATGCCATAGATTTAATTTCAGAAGAACCTAATTAGGCAAATGAGGTTGTCTCCCCCAGCACTGCTTGGAAGAAGAGGCACTCTAGAATCATGCTGGGGGACTAGCCCCCCTGAAACGACCCATTGCCTGCAGAGGGTTGGCACTTGTGTGGTCAAGGACCTCCGGCCTAGCTATGCAGTTGCCGCCACCCCCCCCCCCCCCACTGGGTCCCTTTCCTCTGCCAGTGCTTGTCTCTCCCTTTGGACTGTCAGCTCTCTCTTATTTCCCTCTCTCAAATGTGTCCTCCCAAAGGGACTACATTCCCACTGGGGGGTAATGACTGGTAGCTTCCAGAGTGCCTCTTCCTCCAGCAAGACACTTTATTTTTTCTTTACAGCTCCAAACAATGGTACTTCTAAGAGTCTCTCCCCAGATGCGAGGGAATGGTTGAGAATGGGGCTCTGGCTCCAGATACGAGACTGAAGTCTCATCTCACTGTTGGCCACCTGTGGTCCTTGCACATTTTAGGACCTCTCTGTGCCTTACTTCCTCCACATAGGGGAGGAGTCATAGCAGGAAAGAGGATTAGAATGCCCAGCACACAGTAGGAGCTTTAAACGTGTTGGTTGCTACCGAGTGGCTCTGCTGGCAGGCTTTGGGAGCGCAGGAGAAGAGGAAAGGGGTGTTCCCATCTGGGGACAGAGGGTTCCTCTCTCTCCTGGTTCTGGCCTGCCTCTGTCCTCTTCTTTAATCCCCTTTGTCTGGTTTCCTCTCCTTTTATTCTTCCCAGGGCAGCTTTTCTTTGCAAGGAAGGGACCCGCTCTGGGCTGTTCTCTGGGAGGCTGCAGCGGGCTGCCCTACCATGATGCCCTGAGCTCACGGATACCTGAGGATAGATGTCCCAAGAGTCCCCTCTGCCACCCTGTCGTCCGCCAGCTCCCCAACCTCCGTTTGTGTTCCTCTGACTCAGGACGCCCTTCGCCTCTTAGCATAATTGGTGGAAAGGACTCAGGCTTTGAAATCAGAGAGATGTGAGTTCAAACATGGCTGGAAGGTGCTTCCCTCCCGAGGGGCTTGGTTTCCTTAGTCGCACGGCGTGGCCCATGCTGCGCCTGGCCGGGCTGGGGACATGAAACGAGGTCGTATATCTGTGGCTGGCACACAGTAGGCCTTCACCTTCCACGTGCTTGAGCTCTTCCTTTTCTGCCTGAGTGAGGGGATTTACGTGGCAGCCTTGTTTGGGGTGTGTGGTCCAACTTAGTGGGAGACCGAACGGGGGCTGTATCAGTTTGCTTGGACGGTCAAACAAGGTGCCGCTTAAACGCCAGAAATCATGGGGCGCCTGGGTGGCTCAGTAGGTTGAGCATCCAACTTCGGCTCAGGTCATGATCTCACGGTCCGTGAGTTCGAGCCCCGTGTCGGGCTCTGTGCTGACAGCTCGGAGCCTGGAGCCTGTTTCAGGTTCTGTGTCTCCCTCTCTCTCTGCCCCTCCCCCGTTCATGCTCTGTCTCTCTCTGTCTCAAAAATAAATAAACATTAAAAAAAAAATTAAAAGAAAATAAATAAATAAACACCAGAAGTCCGTTTTCTCACAATTCTGGAAGCTAGAGGGCGTTGGCAGGATTGGTTTCTCCCTCCCTCTCCCTGGTTTGCTGACGGCCGTGTCTTCCCGTGGTCTTCCTCTGCGTAGGCCCACGTCCTGCCTGCCTCTTTTAAGGCCTATCCAACATGGCCTCCTGTTACCTTGACTGCCTCTTTAAAGACAGGCCCTGTCTCCAAATACAGTTGCATTCGGAGGCACAGGGGCTGGGACGTCAGCAGCTGAATGTTGCAGAGACACGGTTCTGCCCATTACAGAGGCCTTGAACCGCAACAACTCCCCTGCCCATCGCTCATCATCGCAGTTTCCTTGCTTTAGGCCTTGAGGGTGTGTGTGAGCTTCAAGAGTTCCCTCTCTCGGGCTCACTTCGGCAGCACGCACGCTAAACTTGGAAGGACCCGGGGAAGACTAGGGGGGCTCAGCACGAGGATGACACACAACTCATGGAGCTTTCCACGTTGAAAGAACAATTTCCCTCTCCAAACCGGCTTGTCCCTAGGGCGGAGCGTCCTCGCACTGGCTAAGCTCATAAGAGCAGAGGTCAGCCAAGCCCCTGGGATGGGCACCAGGGAGGACAGAGACCCAGGAAGGAAGCTCCCCGGCTGGGGCAGATGGCTGGCCATGGCAGAGTGCCGCACGTGTTCCCGGGGTGGTAATAGCACCCGGGCAGGTCCCGGGATGATCCCGGGCCCAGTCGTTTCCTGCAGGGTCTCCGCAAGCCCGCCTTTGCCACACTGCAGCCTCGTAGATGCCGCTCCATTCTCCACTCGCTAGGCTGCCAGGCCTGGGTGTGGGGCATCGGGAAGAAGACGGGCAGACTGTTTTAGTGAGATGGGCAGACTGGCAGACGTCCCCATGGAGCAGGGGGGATGGCAGGAGTTTGAAGCTAATCTCATTAGCAGCCACATCCTGAATCTCCTGAGGCTCTTCTCCGCCCCCGTGGCCCACAGCGCAGTGCCCACTCCCGGGCAGAAGGCAGACTAAGCATGGGCAAGGCCCCGGGTTGGCACAGATCTCTGGCCCTCAGAGACGCCGCTGCAGGCATTCTTGCCGTCTAAGACGGGTCCTGCAGCTGACTCACTCCGTGCGGAGGGCAAGAAATCTGAATCTCTGTGAAACCATTTCCTCTGGATGTGAAGCGGGCGATGCTACAGGATCCCATGCCCGAAACGGTCTGCCGGGTTCTACGGTGATTTCTGTGCTAGGAACACATGCGTGCCAGGTTATGATTCGGCCTGTTTCATGAGACGGGGACCTGGGGGCAAGGGTCAGGGCCAGGTGGAAACACTTCGGAGATTATTGGAATACTCTGGAACACGAGGACTGCCAAATACTCTTGGCCACAGAAGATAGGGGAGACAAAGCTACCTACCTGTGCGATTCGCACCTCTCGGTTGGGTGTAGGAGCTGAGAAACTAAGGCCTTTACCCAGACAGAGGTTTCATCATGGACTTTGAATCTACACGGAGGCACAGCCACATCAAGTTTTCCTTTCTGACGAGGTCTTGTATATGAGAAAGCCCACGTGCTCATCCGATCATCCAACAGTAAGAACAGGGCCGTCTGTCATGTTTCCCTTCGTACCTTGGCCACCGGGAAGCTGCGGGTGAGATCTAGGGTTCAGTTGCTGCGCCTTGGGGATCTCTGGTTTCTGACACACTCCCCTCTCCCTTTCTCTTACTTAATATTTGTCACTTGAATTGTGTACGGGCATCAAGATCAAGGGAGACATGATGCACGTATGACTCACTTGGTGTGGAATCCGGCTTATAGTAAGTACTGAGGTGCGTTCGTGTCTGAAGGCAGCGATACTTCTGACATTTCCACGCAGGGACACAGAATGCCAGCCTCCATGACTCGTCATCCGATGTTATTCAACAGCCCTTACTACGTACCGAGTGCGGTTGAGGTGCTTTACAAATACCGATTCGTTTAATCTTCGTAACGACTCCGGGAGGTACGTACTAGGGTCGTGCTTCTTCGCAGACGGAGAAGCTGAGGCGGATGGAAATGAAGGAACTGGCCCAGAGGCACCTGGCTGTTACAGGGCGAGCCAAGATCTGAATCCAGAGCCCAGGCTGTAGATCGGTGCTTTGGGCCTTTTCTGTGCTGAGGGTGGAGCCACCAGCCACCGGAAGCTACTGAGCACTTGGCATGTGCCTCGAATGGCTGAGGAAGTGGATTTTAAATGTGATTTAATGTTAAGGCTAAAACCGGCTGTTGACTATTGCATCAGACGGTGCCGCTCTCGAGTACCGCACTTCGCTGCCCCTCTCTCATTCCTGATCTTGGTGGGAAAGCAATCTGGGGCAACACAGTGTAGCTGATTATAATTTGCCATAAGAATCAAGAGCCTTAAAAAGTTCCTCCCCTTCCTCTTCCTTCTTCCTCGTCACCGTAGCTAACATTTTCCGGACACTTGTTCTCACTTAATTCTCTCTCAAATCCTTGGATGTACTTTTTCTAGTATACTTATTTAGCGGGAAAGATAACCAGCACTCAAAGAAGGTAAATGCCTTGTGCAGAATCGTGCAGCCCGTAAGTGGCCGAGCCAGAATTTGAACCAAAGTCTAAAATAACTCTAAAGCCAAGTTATGTTTCTCTGGTTCTTTTGCTTCTTTCTTCCTTCCTTCCTTCCTTCTTTCCTTCCCTTTCCTTCTTCCTTCCCACCTCCCTCCTTTCTTCTTGTCTTTCTTTCTTTCTCCTTTTCTGTCTCCCTTTCTTTCTTCCTTCCTTCCTTCCCTTCTCTTTCTCTCTTTCCCTCCCTCCCCCTTCCTGCCTTTCTTCTCACTGTCTTTTTCTTTCTTTCCCTCTCTCTTTCCCCCCCTTTTTTAAAAAGTAAAATGTGCTCCCCTTCTGACTCCATAGGCCACATGCCTATCAGTATCCTCCAAAGTAGAGTTTTTGTTATCGACTTAATGTCAGCATTTCTGAAGGAAGGAGAGAGGAAGACAGAGGTGGTGAGCAGAGGCGGGCCAAGTGCTGGGTCAGCACAGGCTCAGGACAGCTGGCGAGGAGAACATGCCTCAGGGGGGAGGGCTTTGCAGGGCTCAAGAGACGGCCAGACAACCAGGGTGGTGCCCAGGGAACCTGGGGCCAGCGCCACCACCGAGAGAGGTCTGCACTCCGAAAGTAGAGTCGGAACAGGACGCCTTAGTTTCCTCATCTGTCAAATGGGGACAACGGTGATTAGACAGGATAGTATCTGAGAACACGCCTGGCAGAGAGAACAGTGCTTTGCACCTCCTGCCTCAGAGCGAGTCTCTGGAGAAGAAGCTCCTGGGAGAACTCGCAGGGGAGAAGCACAGAGCCGGCCCCGCTGTGGGCGAAGGGAAGGAAAACAGCTTGTTAGCTGAGGGGTCGGGGTGGGCGGCGGGGGGCTGTGGCGCATGGCTGTCAGCTGAGATCACTGCCTCCTCTCTTCCAGCTGCCTGGGGATATTATGAAGTCGCAGAGGCAGGCAGAGGAAGCTCAAGCTTGGGGGCCTCTTTGGGGGGCTAGGGAGGGGAGCAGAGAAGGAGGACGTTAATGAAAAAAACATTCCTCGTTCAAGGTGACTGAAAGGTTTGGAGGCTGGTTGGGTCAGGGTCTGGCTATGGCTAAAAAACAAGCCCCCCAGATGTGAAGGAGGCAGGCGTGGGACAGCTGCCGAGGGGAGCCGAGCGTGAGCCCAGCTGACTGACCCTCTTAGGGGCCGCCGACCCCCAAAGACCCCTGACTCTGGAGAGACACCTGAGACGGGGCAGCTGTGAGGTCCTGGGACCAGAACATCCGGATGGACTGGGGTCATCCGTCCTGCTCTTCCCACCCTTCCTTACCGCCTGTCTCTAGACGACATGTGGGCGCGGGGAGGTGGGGGGCTGCTGGAAGATTCCAGCCTGGCCCAGAAGACGACACATGCTGGGCCCAGCCTGAGACAGGGAAGAACCTACCAAGCCAGGAAGGCCGACGCGGGTCGCTTGGGGGCAACTCCTGACTCAGCTCCTCCCTTTGCCACTAGATCAATTCATACTTGGCACATAGTGTACAATATCTGACAAGGGTCCGAGTAAGGGCCCCCTCCCCTTGGAGAAAGCCAGCTTTCAAAGACAGAGCTCAACCTTGAAAATGACCCACCGGTAGGCATTGTGGTTGCACAGCTGGAAGTTCAGGAAGGTGACGGCCTTAAACTACCCAGCTGGGCCAGGAGCAGAGCCGAGACCAGATTTCTGATCCCAGGGTAAGGAGCCCTTCGCAAGTTGTGCCATCCCTCCCCTCTTTCTTCCAGATGCCGGAAAAACTTCTGAAGGCCCAGAGACCTCGAGAGAGAGAGAGAGCCCCAGCCTGCCTGGAGGGACAGAGCAAAGGGGTGAGAGGCGCGTGTGATTTGTCCTCAGGCCACTTTGACAAAAGGCAAAGGTCCTATTTCTTAGAACTAAGTCCCAGGGGAGAGCAAAGGAACAGATCAAAGCCACATGGAACCAAGAATAGGCCCCGAATCATGCTGGGACTTCCCTTGTCTCTTCCAAGCCTGATTTCATCATGACTGGCCTTCATCCCTCCCGAGGGCAAAGGGGCCCCTGCAACTGTGTTTTAGGATCACACGGGGCACACTTCGTTCCCTTGAAAAATGGTCTTCTTTGGGAGCGAGGCTGTGTAGACCAATGTGTCTTTCACCCCTGCAAGCCCCACTAGGGTGGGGACCCAGCCACCACTTTCCGGACTATGTCCAGGTTTCTTGGAGCCCAGCTGCTTCAGAAAGTTGTAGAAGATGCTGAGGGCTGTGATCTGGCTCCAGTGGAGATGCCCGGCCTCTGGAAGTCACCCTCTTGGGCACCTGAAAGTCTTTACAGGCCAGACTGGTGAGCCATCGTCTCTGCAAGAGACCCCTGGGATCACCTCATTCAACTCCTTTATGTCACAGGTGGGTGACTGAGGCCCAGGGTGGGAAAGGCACTGCCCAAGGGAGGACTGGAGTGGGCTTGCTCCCTGACCCTGGCTGGAGGACCTCCCAGGAGCCCACTGATTTTCTGGAGAAGGGCCAATGTGGATGGAGCAGGAAGCAGATAGGCAGGGGCCTGCTGGCAGGTTCTGAAAGGAACCAGCCTCCCCTGGAATATTCAGATTATCGATGGTGACATGACTTGCCCAGGTCACAGGGCCGGGAAATGGAAAGGGACAGGCCAGGCTGGAAACTCAAGTCTGTCCTTGTCCCTACACCTCCTGCTTCTCTTGAAACTACTTATCCAAGTGGCCCTTAAAAAAAAAGTCCTAACTGCCCATTTGCATTCATTTTTGCCCACTTCAGACACTCTGTATCATCCCTTCCTTTTTTCTGTTTTAAATTGAAGTTGTAAATCCCTAGCACCCTAAAAAAATAGAAGCAAAACCCAAAACAAGCCTCCCAGTCCAGAGAGATATGATGGGCTGGGACACCAGCCTCTCGGCATTTTCCAAAGTACAGGACTCCCGTATTTCTGTTCAGAAGCAGAACGGCTTTTTTTTTTTTTTTTTGTCTTAGACAATATGGTTCTAATATATATCAACAGAGCCAAAGAAAAGGCTTTTTTTTTTTTTTTTAAAGAAGTTAACTTCATTTCAAGAACTTGTGTGTTTCTCATTAGTAACGCTGTCTTTTGAAATCCAGCCCAGGGAGGCGATGCTAGTCAAAATCAAAACTGATACGCGAGGGTTTGACTCAAATGCAGCTCTGTCCCTTGCTCGCTGCCTTGCTGGGACTGATTGCTGCAGGGATGGGACAGGCAGGGCCAGCGGCCAGCTGTCTGCTCCCCAGCCCATGGTCCCGGGGCCACAGGGGCTGGCTGTCGGGGGGTCTGTGGAGCCTGCTAAGCAGGGGGTCTTTCAACCTGGTGTGCTCCTCACCTGAGGAGGGGTGAGACCTCGAGGCCTTGAGGGAGGGACAGCAAGCCCCCGGGCCTGGTGGCCTGGACGCCGGGCGCTTACAGAGGGCAGAGGGTTCTGGCCACGAGCTGAGTAACGGTTACGGGATTGGGCATGATCCACTAGTCCCCAGAGGAGCCACACTGCTCTCCAAGTTCTAGGTTTTTCAAGTTGTTCTAAGTGGAAAACTCCCACTTCTTACTTTCTGGGGCCAGTTTTGACATTTCTTCTCTCTGAGACTGGGCCTTCTGGAGGACATTAGGAAAACAATCTTTCCATGGCCCGCCAAGGCGCTGCTCACCCTTCCTGTTGGTGGAGGCCACTTTCTCCAGACATGTCCGTTTCTGGGCGGATGAGGAAGGCAAAGGGCATTCTCTTCCTGCCCTTCTCTGTTCTTCTGTCCACTGACCCCAAGTTGGGCTTTTTTCTTTAATAAAAATCCATTTTATTCTGAGGAGAACAAATGTGGCTTGCTATCCACAGCCAAGGGATTTGTTTCAAGGATGATAGAAACCAACAGGATGGTTCCCTGCACACAGCCCCCTCATCAAATTTCCCCGCTCCTTCAAAACCTAGCAATGTCCTTCCTTCCATGGGAAACCTTTCTCTCCCCGCTGCTCCTGGGTGAGAACCCCAGCCTCAGGGCTGAGCCTGAATCACTCCCTCGATAATCAATGGGGTGACTTTTTCTTGTGTTATCAAACTGTCCCTTCTTGCTTATATTATTTAACTTTCTAGACATTTAGACATTTCTCTCTTGCCCCCTTAGTTAGGGGGTGTGACTTTCTTGAGGACCGTGCCTTTTCCACGATGTAGCCCCAGCTCTTTAGCACAGAGTTTGCAAATAATAGCAGTGATCATTAAAATGACTATGAAACCTTTTTTTTTTTTTTTACATTAGCCTATGTTCTTATCTGTCCCCTTAATGGCAACTCCTTTAGAAAAATAAAAATGTTTCCAAGAGACGAAAAGAATAAGTATTAAGTCACTTTCTCTTTAAGGCCCCTTCTGGTCCTAAGTGTGGTGATGCTCTGATCCATCTGCCGGGCGGCCACCGTGCACTTGGCCTGTGCTGGAAACTTTGTCACGCGTTGCCTTGCTTGGAGACTTTGTGGCTTTGTTGACCAATCTCTTCAGGTCTCCCCGAACGAGACTGAGGCACCGTGGTTTCCCCACACCTCTGTTCCTAAATTAGGTTTGGGGAAACAGGATGCAATGTGTTGAGGAAGAGAGCTGGGCAGACCTGCCTGGGCTCGCCTCCCATACCCGCAAGGGACCCTCTGATCCTCAGTTTCCTCATCTGTATAATGGGGATCATTATGGTGCCTTCCTTGCATGGTTTGGGTCTAGATGAAGCGAGGCCAAGGTAACATTGCCCTTGCTACCATTTGTTGAACCTGGCTGGGCCAGGCGCTGTGCAGAGCGCTTGGCCCGGAAGTAAATATGAGACGCTCAAACATCAGCTAGTCCGCCTGTTCTATGGTTGTTCCATCGGCTCTACCTCCCCCTTGGGGTTCCCACTGCGATGCACTCGGTGTTTCCCCTTTGCAGCCATCGCCCCAGTTGTATCTCCCACGTGTCGGGTGCATGGTCGACATCACTTTTCCCTACTAGAAGCTTCCGGAGAGCCAAGGCCTTGTCTGTTTTCGCTCCCACTACTGACCAGGGGGTACCTAAGTACTTAATAAACATTAGTTTCCATCTCCCTTGGGTCCCTTTTCTGAGTGAGACCGGAGCTTCCCTTGTTTTTCTGAAAGCCCCGTATCACGGACTATTAACAGAGGCCACTGACTGGGGGCTTATGTCCATTGTATGCTTTGAGCCATGCAGGGATGTTCTCTCCTGGTGCAAACCTGCAAGATCCTTGCATCCTTGCTCCTGCTGAGGAGATGGCATTTGATGGCCACCCCATATCTCCATCTGATCGGTCCTAGTCCCTCCCTTAGGGATGCGTTCCAAAGCCACCTCGTCTGAGAAGCCTTTTTTAACTCTATTCCAGACCTGGAGACTTGCAAATGGCACAGGCAACGTCTTATTCTCTGGGCCGTGGCCCCTCAGGGGGCTCACTGCCATTGTGACTGCCCAGTGCCCAGTACAGACACCGTGACCCGTAAGTGCTGATTGACCGAATCCTGTCAAAGCAAAACCAGACCCAGTCACTCCCACACCGTCCAGAAAAGGTTAGGACACACGCTTGTGATTTAAACAGCTGATTTCTTTCTTAACTCGCTCAGAAAAACATTTGTGGAGCACCCAGTGGGGTGCCAGGTCCCACGCTGGGTGCCAGGGAGGCAGCGGTAAATCGGGCAGGTGGTTCCTGGCCACCTCGGAGCTTCCTGTCTGGGCCAGTGGATTCATGGGCAAGGCCAAAATAAGACCAGGGAGTTGGAGGGAAAATCACCCGCCCCAAAGTGACCTCACATCTGCGAAGCGAGGGATGAATGGGCCTCCGTCCACCGAGGCGCATGGCTCCAGCTTCCTCCCTTGGCTGCAACACCTGAGGGCTCAGGGGAGCAGATGGGCAGGGCCGGGACCGTCCTGCTCCTCAGGCAGGGCTGACCCTCTGAACTCAGGGCAGAGGGGATTGTGTCCACCCAGAACCAGCTGGGGCCGCCCACCGCTGAAAGGTCCTAATTAGCTCATTTCCCCAGCCCCGTGGGCTGCGAGCAAGCTCCCTTCACCTTTTGCCCTGCCCCATCTCACTCAATTTAGCAGTTCAAGGTTCACTGTGGTGTCAGGGTGGGGACAGGGAAAATGTCCCCCACTCCCATGCCACTAAATAAAACCATCCCTTTGTGGCCGGCTCCACCCTGAAGACTTTGGAATCCTTCCCTCCCCAGCCTGGTTCTGATGAGGGGAGAGGCTATGGGTCCAGAGCCCTAGCTTCAAACTCTGTCTCTGCCATTCGATGAGCAGCTGTGTGATTCTGAGCCAGTGGCTCACCCTCTCTGACCCTCCGTTTCTTCACCGATGAGGACACTAACCCTCACTTCACCTGGTGGTTGTGAGGACAGTGGGGTGAGGCCCCATTGAGGCCAGGGGCACAGGGCTCAGGCCTGACCTTTGGTTCTGGCCCTTGCACTCTGCCCAGGTTTCCCAGACGGTAAGCCCCACGCGGGCAGGCACCGTGTCTGCCCCGCCCACCGCTGGGTCTCCAGCATCTTACGGAGGTTGTGGCCAGAACGGGAGAGTCCTCAGGTCTTTCTTTAGTCAGCAAGTATTTCTTGAAGGCCTCCCATGTGCCAGGCCCCGAGCCCAGGAAGCAGCTGTTGAATGAATGAATGAACGAATGAACGTTTTCTTCCTTCTCCCACCCCGGCTGCAGGGCCGAGCAAGTAAGACACTGGATGGAGAATGGGACGTGGGGTCAGGACCCCAGGAAAGAGACGGAGCACTGTGATCTGGCAGCCCGCCTCTCCTAGGAAATGGGGCTTCCTTCTTCCTTCCCTGGCCCCGCCCCACCCATGCCCGTTACTCCCAACTCCAGGGGCTCCCAACCCAGCCCTGTGGCTGGATGAAGTCTGGATGTTCAGCTCCCTCAGGAGAGGGAGTGGGAATAAATGTCCTTCTGCCCCGGTCGGGATGAAAGCTCCCCGGCTGCCACCCCAGACCCGCTGAAGCCAAAGCTGCATTTTATTTTTATTTATTTATTTATTAATTATTTTATTAATTATTATTTTTTAAACGTTTACTTATATTTTTGAGAGGGGGTGGAGGGGCAGAGAGAGAGGGAGACACAGACTCCGAAGCAGGCTCCAGGCTCTGAGCCGTCAGCACAGAGCCCGACGCGGGGCTCGAACCCACGAACCGCGAGATCATAACCTGAGCCCAAGTCGGACCCTTAACTGACTGAGCCACCCAGGCGCCCCCAAAGCTGCATTTTAACAAGATCCCCGCGCGTTCGTGCGCCCACCCAAGTCTGAGAGCGCTGCCCTATGGCATAGCCTTGAGTTAGTCATACCTCCTCTGTGCCTTCTTCAACTGTAAGTGGAGGCGATATTAATAACAACTGTCCAGACTTGGCATAAACCAAACGGAGCACGGACATCCAGTATGGATAAAAAGGATGGGATGGCATGTTCCAGAGCCACGTTGAAATGAATGGAATGGTCTACTTGTCTCCGGGCCACGGCTCGGCTGGTCGCTGGAAGCAGATGGAACCCGAGAGTAGGGCAGGGGACAGGCGTTGGGGTCATCTGCCATCCTGTGTCGGGTTTAAAAATAGCGCTAAGGGAGCATTACGCATCTGGATGGGTAAAATACCTTCTCCTGCTTCTCTTTATTATGGGTCTGTGCAGGGGAGGTCAGGAATCACGCCCCATCCTGGGTTTACAGGACCTTTCCCTAATAAAGCTGAGGGCCGGGAGGCTGCGCATTCCAGGGGCTGTAATTAAAACCACGAAGGGTTATTTGGAATAACAGACCCGTTTAGTCGTTTAGTCGGAAGCACTTGCCATGCTAATTCAAACAAGGTGATTACAGGCGATTAGCGAACCTAATGCCTTCAGTTTAAAACCAGTCGGGGGAGGGATGAGCCAAGGGCCTCTGCTACTTCCTGTGGGTGGTGAGGGGACCGAGCTGGGACTGAAATTTCATAAGGTCAGTGCCAAGTGGGGCACCTGGGCCCCCGCCTGGGTAAGATGCTCTCCCAGAGCAAACTCCTTCTCTGGAGTGGATGAGGCAGACCTCTCCCGGGAAGAGTTCAAACTGAACCCCTTCAGGTCTCCTGGGGACACTCTGGACACACTGCCCAAGAGCTGGCCCTGTCTACCTCTTCAGCCACAAATCCCGTGGCCTCTTGAGGGCAGGGGCTGGGTCTTGTGGTCCCTGTATCCTCCAAAGGGAATGCTTATGGGTGCACCTATGCACACCTCATGATATTTTACTTAGCACTTATCACGCGCTAAGCAGTTGATACACATCGCCTCATTTCATTCAGTTACTTCTGCACCGCTCTTGTTCCCATTTGACTGATGCGAAGTGTGAGGCACAGAGGGAGATCCGAGCCACACTGCTGGAAAGCGGTCGGGAGGGGCTTTGCCCCAAATTCGCGTGACTCTCGGGTCCCCCGTGACCTCTCCGAATGCTTACAGTAAGTCCACAAGGTGCGAGCTGCTGTTACTGTCCCTCCGTCTTGCAGCTGAGGGGACAGAAGCTCAGAGAACCTAGTAACTGGCACAGGATGATGAGCTGGTGAGTGGCTGAGCTGGGCTCTGACCCTGATGTTGTTGCCTGCAACCCCCCCTGCCTTGAGTCCCTTCACTGTAGCGTTCTGGAAAGGGCATGGAATGGCAGAAGGGGAGGAGGCCACCAGGGAGACTCATTAGGGAAGGGCATCCAAGACCGAGGGAACTGAACAGATACGTGAAATAGGGAGGTTTCAGCCTCCAGTGTCAGAAACCCCCGCATCAAGCGGCTTAAACCCACTTAATAAGAAATATTTACTATCACCAGCAGCAAGTAGTGAGGACTGGTTAATTTCGAGGCTCCACAGCACGGTCAAGAACACTGGCCACCTTCTTTCCCTTCTCCCTTCCTCCCTCCATCCTTCAGTACTGGACACTGTCTGTATGCCAGGCACCGTCCTGAGCCCTGGGGTGACGGTGGGGAAAAAGCAAAGTCCTTGCTTTCTTGGAACTTATGGTCCTGTGTGAAAGACTGAGGGTAAACACCAGCCCCCCCACCACACAATGTACGTATTATTTTCTGTATATAATGTGTTTATATAAAATACATACACATATTAGCTATAACTACCTATATAATAATACATAGTGTATATGTATTATACACCTAACACAGTGTGTATATTATATGTACACATGCACATATACAAATAACATGATACCAAGTAAGAGCTATTAAAAAAACAAACAAGAAAATAGAGTAATAGTGGGGAGACTAGTCAGGGAAGTCCTTTTTTTATTTTTAAAAGCTCATTTATTTATTTTGAGAGGGAGAGGCAGAGAGACAGAGAGAGAGAGAGAGAGAGAGAGAGAGGGAGAGGAAGAATCCCAAGCAGGCTCCATGCTGTCAGCACAGAGCCTGACTCGGGGCTCAATCTCAAGAACTGTGAGATCATGACATGCGCTGAAATCAAGAGTCGGACACTTAACCAACAGAGCCACCCAGGTGCCCCATGTCAGGGGCGTCCTTCTAAGGAGCTGGCATTTGAGCAGACCCCCGAGCGAGTTGGAGGAATGACAGCAATGAGATCTGGGGGAAGTGGTCTTGGTAGAGGGAACGGTGTGTGCAAATGCCCTGGGGTCATATAGTGCTTGGAGTGGAGTGAGTGAAACCTCCCTGTTACGCGTCCTGCAGGTGAGTCTCCTCGTGGTGGTCAAAGTGGCTGTAGCAATTTCAGGCACCAGAGGTGGACATGACACCGGTCAATGAAGAAGAGAGATGTCTCTGCCCCGTTTGTCACTGTTTTGTCAATCTTTGAAGAAATCCTTCCTGGACGGGACGTCCCCCGTGGGTTTTTCCTCAATCTTGTTGGCCAGAGCCACAGGCCCGTGTCTAACCCCATCCCAGACAGGGGACTGAAACTCCAGCGGCTGGCTTAGAGCAGTGAGAGTACGCCCTCGGAACCGGAGATGAGGCGTGCCTCTCTGAGTTGTGGGAAGGAGACAGGAGGTCCTTCTAATAAAATGAGGTCCTGCCGGGAAGAAGGAAGGGGGACGTAAGTAGAAAGGATGTGGACAACGATGAGCCATGACTTGAAAAAGCAGGGCATGCCCTCGTCCTCACTGGTGGGCTGGCTGGTAGGGAATCCGTCTTGACCATGAAGACAAGGGCCCCCGGCTTGGGATAGTAGAGCAACGAGACAGGAGACCGGGAGCCATCAGATCAGCCCCGGATGCTTGCAGTTAGATGAAATAGGCGGGGACAGGAAGTCCGATGCCGCCCCCAGCCCTGCTTCAACGACTGAGTCTTCTTTACCCATCGGGGCTCACGTGAGGCTTCACCACAGCAAAGGAAGGCTTCGCTGCTTGAGAAACTTTGCCTGGTGTTGTTCAAGCTCCTCACTTGACAAACCGGAAACGGAGATCCAGCAAGGGGAAGTGACTTGCCCAGGACCACACAGCCAGCAGGTGTCAGAGCCGGGACTAAACTCAGGTCCTGCCTGACAGGAGTGGGTTCCGAATTCCTAGATCTTTCCAATCAGGCACCCTCCCTATTGGGATCTTGAAACCGGGCTATAGAGAGAACTGGGTCGATTCCACACCTGAAGGGAAGACAGGCTCATGGTTCCTAGGCATTATATTCTCATGTGCTCACTCCGGGTTTTATCTCCATCTTCCAGCCGGGGTGTAGACCCAGGCAGGGAGATGGCTGATCCAGGCTTTTGTTAGCAGGTCTCAAAATATTCTAAGAATTGGGGGGGGGGGGTTGGGGGGGGGCACTGATTATAACGCAGATTCCTGGGTCCTGTCCTGAAAGATTCTGATTCACTAGGTTTGAAGCGGGGCCCAGGAATCTGCTTCAAAGTTAAAGCCTCCCTGGGTAGTTATGCTTTAAGTTGTCCCCAGGCCACCCCCTGAGAAACACTGGCCCAAAGGATTCCAGAGGAAAGTTCTCTTTATCTGAAAAACACAATCCCACGTCCAAATCTGAGGCTTGGCATCGCTTTCCCCTGCCTGTGTGGACCCTTTTCCTGCAGCTGAAGATCAGATTTGCTACCTGGGGGAGGAGGGGGTCGGAGTTGATCTGTTTGAACTCAAACTGTGAAAATAATTGGGATCCACTCTTTTCTGAGAGAAGGTTTTGAAGGGAGCGTCAGGGGGCACTGGTCACCCAGGAGTCACGAGTAAAGGGCACAGCTTCTGCCAGGGGGATGTGTTTCATGCGTCCCGCTCCCCACTGGCCTGCCTGCTTCAGGCCCCGGGGGACTGCACCCCTTTCTTCCTGGGGTAGCTCTCTTCTTCCTCTCCAGACCTCATGCCCCTATCTACCTCCGTGTCGGACTTTCAAAAGAGCTCCGTGCTCTCTGTAGTGCAGCTGCACGAAACAGTCAACAAAAACCCCATCTTTTGACAAAATTCCTACTTGGAGAAGCAAAAAAAGAAATATTTTGGCATCTTGAAAGTTAAGACTTCATAGTTCTGTTTAATAGAGCATTTTCTGGGGTGCCTGGATGGCTCCGTCGGTTAAGCATCCGACTTCGGCTCCGGGCACGATCTCACAGTTCGTGGGTTCGAGCCTCGCGTCGGGCTCTGTGCTGACAGTTCGGAGCCTGGAGCCTGCTTCGGACTCTGTTTTCCTCTCTTTCTGCCCCTCCCCCACTTGTGCTCTGTCTCTCTCTCTCTCTCTCAAAAAATGAATAAATTAAAAAAAAAATGAAAATAAAAGAGCATTTCCCTACAGGCACCTGGGTGGCTCAGTTGGTTAAGCGTCCGACTTTGGCTCAGGTCACGATCTCCCAGTCTGTGAGTTCGAGCCCCACATTGGGCTCTGTGCTAACAGCTCAGAGCTGTTATGCTCAGTGTTTCCCCTCTTGGATAAAAAGGTTGAGGAGACGACAATTTCCCACAGGCTAGTGGCTTCACCCCGCTGCCTCGTGACTAGCACCCACGCTGGACAGCCAAGATGCAGCAGGCTGGGAAAACCCAGGCACCTGCGGACAAGTCTACAACGGGCAATATGATGGCCAAAAAGACTTGGAGATCAATCCTGACCACCCCATTGCGGAGACGCTACGGCAGAAGGTGGAGGCAGAGAAGAAGGACCAGGCTGTCAAGGTGCTGCTGTTTGAAACGGTGTTGCCTTCTTCTGGCTTCTCACCTGAGGATCCCCGGACCCACTCCAACCGCATTTACTGCACGATCAAGCCAGGCCTGGGGACAGGGACAGAAGATGATGAAGTGACAGCAAAGGAACCCAGTGCTGCTGTTCCTGACAAGATCTGCTTCCTTGAGGGTGATGAACATGCCTCTTGCATAGAAGTAAATTAGTTTCTACCTGTAGACCTTGTGCCCTCTGTATGGTGTCCCCATGGCTCCCCAGCAACCTTCAGTGACCCCAGTTTACCCGGTTTCCTCTGCTGATGTCTAGTGGTTTTTTTATCTCCTTTGTCTGAGGCAGCATATAAGGGCCTCAAGCTGTATCCTTGCCCATATTTGACAGGGGTTTGGATGTGTACTGTGGGTTTAAAAAAAAAATTCTACTCTGAAATTAAAATATGTAAAATAAAGAAGATACAGTTTTGTACAAAATAATAATAATAAAGGAACATTTCCCCTAAAACAGCCAGGTCCTGATACTCCTTGCCTTTGGCTTAGATTTCCTAAGGTCTAGGTTTCAGAAGCTCACATAGCCACTGCCCTGCTTACCTGTAATCGGGAACTCCAGGGGTCACTGGATTCAGGCGTGTCTGGATCCAGGGGCTCTGTGTCTATTTCTCTTCACCTCATGACCCTGCTTTCCTCTCAGGCAGGCTTTCTCCCTGTGTAAAGATACCTTCTGGAAGCCTGAGGCACGCATGGTGCTGACAGCTTGGGATCCTAAGGAGGTCCCTATGTGAATCCCTTCCAACGTCCATACACCAAATCTTACAAAGGGACCCTGATTTGCCTTGCCTAGCCCCAATTCTCAGACCAGTCACTGTGGGCTAGAAGGTGGGATTCCATGGTCTCTAGGTGTAGATCCTGTGCCCATCACTGTCATCTGGGAGCAAGTAGGACACTGAGATGATCTCTCATGAGCTGTGGAATGGGGTGAGGACACCCTAAGAGAGGGCTCCTGCAGATTAATAAAGGCTGCCCACCCAGGAAGCAACTGGCCTGGTGTCCCTCTAGTGTTAAAAAGCAAAGTGTAATTCAACCTAGGGTCAACCCACGGTCCAGTGCTCTTCTCATCGTGTCACTGGCCCGTAGGGGACGTTGGGAGCCTCTTCTTGCAGCTCAGGTGTCTATGGATGATGAATATAATGGGGTTAGGGTGAAAGTGGTCAAGGTCTCGACCAAGATCTCTGGTAGCCATGATGTAATGGGCAGACCACTGCACTCAGCATCAGTGATGGAATTCTGCATTTACTCTGTATTTGGACGTTGCCACTTACTCTGTCATTGTGAAGTGTAGTTAACCTCTCTGACCCTGTTTCCTCATCTGTAAAGGGGGATACATTGCTCAGCAAAGCCTGGTTTGGCACAGGGGCTGAGGGACGGAAGTCACAGACACGCCCTGGCCCTTGGAATGGACCTAGCAGGAGATAGACAGTGTGGGGCCCCCATCGCAGACCATACCTGTGGGGTCAGGGAGGGTTTGTGAGATTCAGCAAATAAAAATATAGGCTGCCCAGTTAAATTTGCATTTCATACCATTAATAATCCTTTTAGAGAGAGAGAGAGAGAGAGAGAGAGTGAGAGAAAGAGGAGCGGGGCAGAGGAAGAGAGAGAATCTAAAACAGGATCCATGCTCAGTGCAGTGTCCCATGTAGGGCTGAATCCCATGATCCTGAGATCATGGCCTGAACTGAAATCAAGAGTCAGACACTCAACCAACTCAGCCATCCAGGCGGCCCAACAAATACTTTTTTTTAGTATATGTCTCATACAATATCTGGGATATTCTTATACTAAAGTTATTTATTTGTCTGAAATTCAAGTTTCCTATATTTTATCTGGCAACAGTAGGTCAGGGGCAGGTTTATGTCTGAGGATCCCATTGGTTCAGGCTGATGAACCTGATCCCAGGGGTGCAGCTTACCCAGAGCTCTAATTATACCAGAAAGGATTCGTCTTTTCTCTGTCTCCTGGCTCTGCTTTCTTCTGTTTTGCTTCATTCCCAAGTGGTGGGAAGGTGGCCACCAGATCTCCAAGCTCTCTTTCCCACAGTTTAGCAAACCCAATGGGAAAAGCCTGCCGCCTTCCCATATGTCCAGCAGAAGTTTCAGGCCTGACTCTCATTGGTCCAAATTGAGTCACATGCCCTTCCCTGAACCAATCACTGTGGCCTGGGAAGATGAAGTCTCCTGATTGGCCAGGCCTGGGTCATGTGCCCACGCTGTTCTGCTTACTCCACATGGATTGAAAGTTGAGAAGTTCCCTTAAGGAGAACTGGGGTGCCATCCCCACAAGAGGAAATAGGATGGGCTGCTGAAAACAGCAGGTGCCCTCAACGGGGCATCCACATTCTCCTGACTGAAGCCCTGCCTCAAGGGGCAGAGTCGGCGGAGCCCATGCAGCCAGCCTTCTTGCTGCTTACGGAGAGGTCTGGGGATTACAGACAACACAGGACTGGGATGAATCCTAGCTCTGGGTGACCTTGGGGCAGTTCTTTTACGGCTCTGTGACTCAGTTTCCTCATTTATAAGTCAAGAAGAAACAGCTACAAGCTAATCGTGTCCTCAAGCAAGCAGCGTGCCTAGCACTGGGGCCGGCAGGTGGCCAGCACTCAATACATGACAGGTCTTACCTTTCTGGGGGTTCTTGCCCCAGGTGAGAGCCTTTTAAGGGAGAAATGGCAAAGCTTTGGCCTCTGGATTGTCAGAGAGCACCCCCTTTCCGTATTTGGGTGGGTAAAATGTTTGAATGGCTCTAGCCCACCTGCTGTACCTACCATTGAGGCAATTTAGCAGGGGTGGGGTGAGCAGGTCGCCCAGAGGGCTTGAACATGTGTACCCCAGCCCCAGTGGCAAGTCACACGTCAAAGTCATGCCGAGAGGCACATGGACCAGAATGGCGCAGGAGGGGACCTACAAAGGGGACCCGTGCTGGGTTTTTAAGCAGCCAAATAAGCCCTGAGGTTATCTGTCTGCAGTCTACACATGCTTGAAATGCCTTACCATGCCTATGTGCCTTAAGTTTTAGACTTTCATCCTTTTCAAGATAAAAGTATTTGTGGGAGGGGTTCAACTTTATGCAGTTAATAACTGTTGACACCTCTTTGCGACTGAGGGAGCCGAGAACAAGATTTATAAGGGAAGTGAAAGAGAGAGAGAGAAGGGGGTACTGGGTAGGAAAGGAGGTGGGTTCAGGCCCTACCGGTGGGAAGAATCATTAGCAAGGAGAGGCTGTGCCTGCCTCCTCCATCCAGCACTGGCCCAAGGGGCCAGCCACTCACACGGCCCTGCTGTTCCCTGTTTCCTAGGGTTGGGTCAATGTGGGCAGCTTTGGAAACATTCAGAACAAGGTGAGAATCCTGACTTTGTCCCTTAAACACAGTGTTTGGCCTCGGCAAGTGACTTAACCTCTCAGAACCTCAGTTTCTTCATCCATTAAATGGGGATTCTCTGCCTCCTCGATAGGGTTAGTATGAGAATTCGTGAATTATATTTCAAGACCCTTTGGCCTATCAGCTTAGACTTTCCAAAGAGCAGTTGCATTGTTCTAGATATTTCCATGTTCTCATGCAACCCCACCCGAGGGATTCCCCCACCATCCCTGAGCCCCAGACCGGACTTCAGAGACAGAACCAGGTGGCCCATCAGACTCTTGAGGACAGGCTTCTGGGGTCGGGTCCTGGCCTGGACTTCACCACGGGGTCCCCCAACTCAGGAGGCGTCTTTACCTCCAGCACCCCCACCCCAAGCACCGCCATTTGCCTGTCAAGGAACTTGGGTCCATGTAGAGCTCAGACAATAGCAGCTTTGTTCTTCATTAAAGAATCTTAATTGACTGAAGAAGAAAAAAAAATCTGAGCTCTTCCTTAAGAAGCTCATAATTTAATAGGTGAAATGTCAGAGAAAATCAATGCCAGGCCGTTTCCTGGCGGGCCTCATTATGCCGTCCATTAAACAACTTTTATGTTTTGTTTATAGTTGCTCGTTCCCCGCCCCCCCCCCCGCCTCTTATTCCACCCCCCACCTTCTAAAAAAATTTATAATGTTAAAAAGGGACATGGGCTGAGAAACCAAGTTACAAGAAACCTACTGGCTGTCCCTGGCAGGGCTGGGACAATCCGGCCACCACAGAAAAGGCGATGTTCCCAGGAGCGGACGCCGCTGAGGGCTGGGCCCAGCCGGGTGGGCGCAGGGTCAGCACATTCTGAGCATTTTGCAGATTCGGAAGTGTTTTCTGAGGTAGAAAGGTCCTCATTTATTGGGTGATGGTTAGGAAGGTCCTGGAAGGGACGGAAGAGCAAGTGGAACTTGCAAATCTCCCTTTTCCCTTGAGAAGAGAAACTCCAGGCCCCACCAGGACCTGGTGGGTCAAGAGAGGGGCTCGCCGGATGTGGTGCTGTTTATGGTCCTGTAAAGGGGCGGCTGTGCACGCAAAGGAAAGTCTTAAGACGTGAGGTCGCCGGTGCGATCAGCTGGGTCCGGCTTGTTCCCAGCCATGCTCTGGCCACGAGCGTGACCCCTCGGGGGGACATCCCCCTGTGAGAAATGACCCAAGTTGAAGACGAGGCTGTCCCCAACTTGGCAGTGTTGGACCTCGGTCAAGGCAGTAGGCAGAGGTCAGTCTTCCCAGATGATGTGTTTGTGCTCGTCACCCCCCACTTCACCTCGGGACTCGGCCAACCCATCAGGGTCTGGACCAGCTCCTGCCAGCCTATCAGGAGAGAAAAAGTCTCCTTTCCAGAGAGGGAGGAAGGTCTCCGAGTCTTAGTATAGGTTCCCCGGAAGCTGACCCTCAGACAAGAACCCAGTGCCAGTAGTCGGTGGAAGCTGATCCCAGGAAGCACCAGCAGAGGAGTGGGAATCAAGAGAAGAAAAGGAAGGGCTTCAGTAAAGGGCACATTAGCCAGCTGATGATCACCACTGTGGCGACTGGGGCTTAATTACGGAAACTGTGTAGAACATATGCCCCAGGGAAGGATGCAGTTTCTGGAGTCAAAGAATGCCCTCCCTCTCTATTCCAGGCACAAAGATACAGGGATGGAGGGTGGAGGGCACGTGGTAGGAGATGGCCCCTGTGAGCGCAGAGGGCTGGAGGTCCCCTCACTGTGTTCCTGAGCCCGGAGCTCAGCCCTCGAACCTTTAGCCTCCTCGATTTGTAAAGTGGATCTCATCATTCCTACCTGTGGCCCGTGCCGTGGCCGTAATGGTGGTCTGGCATTGTGGTGAGCTCCTTGTATGGACTGAAGTGTTTCTCCCCCCCTCCCCAAATTCATAAGTTGAAGCCCTGACCCCTGATGTGACTGAATTTGGAGACAGGGCCTTAAGGTTAAATGAGGTTATAAGGGTTGGGCACTCAAGCAGCAGGATCGGTGCCCTTAGGAGAAAAGGAGAAGACATTAGAGGTCTCTGTCTCTCCCTGTCTTTCTGTATCTCTGTCTCTGTCTCTCTCTTCCCTCTCTCCCCCCACACAGAGGAAAGGCCGTGTGCTGACAGAGTGAGAAGGTGGGCAAGCCAAGGCAAGAGGCCTCCCCGAAACCCACCTCGACAGCACCTTGATCTCAGACTTTCCAGCCCCCGTAACCGTGAGAAAATGAATTTCTGTTGTTTAAGCCCGCCAGCCAGCCTGTCACCTTCTATGACGGCGGCCTGAGCTAAGACACTCCTGGACCTGGCAAGCAGTCGGCGGGGATGCGCATCCTACCGCCGTGTACACGTGAAGCTGTAGGACCTTGGGAAGTTTTTTACTTTCCTCAGTTTCCTTCTCTGTAAAATGGGAGAATAACGACACCCGCTTCACTGGTAAGCTGTCCCGCCACGACTCTCGTCTCGGCGGCAGGTGTCACTGTCAGCGGCGGCCGAGGGGGCGACTCTGCGGATCCTGGCTGGGTCCTCCCGTCCCCGGTGGTCAGCTGACTGTGAGCCGGTGGTTGGGTCACAGCCGTCATCACACGCCTCACTACAGGCACCCCACACGCGCAGAGAGGTGCGTCCCACCCTCCAGCGGGCCGGCCCGGGCTTCTGTGCCCAGCGGTGACCGAGTTCCTTGGGAGCAAGGGGAAACCGCCGGGCCTCCCGAGGCCTAGGCCTGAACTGGCACTGAGTCGCTTCTATCACATTCTGTTGGCCAAAGTGAGAGTCCCCAGGCCAGCCCGGATTCGAGGGGAGATAGGATTGACCCCACCTCTGCATGGGGTTGCTGCAAAGCCATCGCAAAGGGAAGAGATTTGGGGAGGCCATCAGCCGGGGACCACAAATGCGATCGCTGCACTCAGACGGTGTTTGGGGGATGAAATGCGGGTGCCCGGAAGGGCGATGGCTGAAAGGGTGCTCCCTGCCGTCTTCGCGAACGAACCGGGAATCCTCAAGATAAGACCGGATGCCCTTGGGTCAGGAGCCAGAACCCACTTATTTCAAAGCCACAGCTTTTGCTGACTCAAACCTTCCCCTAAGAGGGTGAGCCCAGGGATACATCTCTCTCTCTCTTACACACACACACACACGTGCACGCACGCACACACTTGACACGTTCGTATGCAGACACGCACGGACGAGCTGCTCGTACACACTTACATCCACAGGCACACGTGTCCATGGAGCACAGACACACCTCACTTGCACGCGGGTGCAGATACAAGTGTGTCCCACCGGGCCCAGCTGCCCTTGCCTCAGCTTCTAACCTCCACACAGCTGTATGCCCTCTGGACTTTTGACAGGACCTCTTGGAAGGGGCGAGAGGAGGAGAGGGCAGGGGGGTGGGTGGCAGGCACGATCAATGTTCTTGTCTGGCCCCAGTGCCTGCCAGGGCCTGAGGAACAGCAGACCCAGGTTGGCATTCGTGCCCATGGGGCAGGTCACAGGGTGCCTTAAAGATGTAAGGCGGGGGTGGGGGGGGGAGGAGGAGTCCCAGCGGGACAGGGGGCTCTCGCCTGCTCGGGGCCCAGGCCCTGAGGGCCAAATGCTCCCTTCAGCAGCTCCCCAACAGGGGGTGCTGATTGCAGCTCCCTAGACCCGTGCTCGTCAGCAGGCAGTTTGAGGTGACAGTCGTGGTGAGAGCCTCCACCACTTTTTACGTCACTTAGACCGTATTGCAGCTTCTTGGCCGCAGGCCCCGAGCTGCTGCGGCCCAGGGTAGAACTGGGGAAGGCGGCAGGCTTCTGAGGCTCAGTCTTCCACCTCTGAGATGCCCGGCAAGCAGCCGCAGACCTCGCTGGGTCGTGACGATGGCTTTTGAAGGGTTTTGTGTTTTCTGGGCTTCTGCCTCCTTGGGGTGCAGTCCCTCTGGGTTTGAGATGTGCTGGGGGCAGAGCTTGAGGTGCTCCAGAGGCGGAGAGAGTCGCCTGTGACCTGAGGACCCAGGCCTCAGCGGAGGGACTCAGATTTGCATGTCTGCACCCAGGGACCGATCTACACACCCCAAGAAGGAAACCTTCGGGTCCACGGGGAGCAAGGAGGGGGGTGGTGAGCAGCTGTGACTATCTCCGGTGGGCAAGTCCGCGAGATGACCTGGAATTACCTTTGTGTTCCTGTTCTTGTCCTTGGTGGTGGGGGGTGGGTGATGGTGTGTGGGCAGACTTTCCTCAGGGATCAGCAAAGTATGGCCCAGAGGCCAAATCGCACCTGCCGCCTGTTTTTGTCAATAAAGTTTTACTGGGACACAGTCATGTCCACTCTATACGTGTTACCTACTTTCACACTATAACCGAAGAGAGTAGTTGGGACAAAGCCCCAATGGCCTACAAGGCTGAGAACTATGAGCTATTCGGTCCTTTGTAGAAAAAGTTTGCCGATCCCTGAGAAGAACAACCTGGGTTCCAGAATGAGAAAGCCCTGGGATGGAACCCCCCCACTTGCTAGCTCTGTGACCTTGGGTAGGTCACTTAACTTCTCTGAGCCTCAGTTTCCCCACACATAACCTCATAGGGTTGTGCAGGGGATTGTAGCACTCGGCCCGGTGCCGGGCACATAGGTGGGCAGGTGGTGTTTCTCGGTAAATGGCAGTGTGTGTTCAGCGTCTTGCCGGAGGCTCTTGCAAGTCAGGATTTCCGCAGGCGCCCTGGCAGGGGAACTTGATAAAAATGCAGTCCTGAGCCTCCCCGCAAGCCTGCTGAGCCAGCTCTGCAGAGCTGGTGGGCTCCCTGGGTAACACAGCCAAAAGGGGGCAGGGCCAGCGTGGAGGCGGGTGTTGCTTAGGGCAAACAACTCATCCTGTTTGCTTGGGACTAACCAGGAAAGTCCCACGCAAACCTGGATGAGGTGGTCTGGTCGCTGGAAGTGGCTCATGATACTCGCTATCCAGTGAGGTGGCCTGGCGGGCAGGGGCTTGGGCCCCCCCCCACCCCCAGCCCTGCTCAATCCAAGAGGCTTGCCCCAGGTCCCACAACCACCAGGGTCAGCTCTTCGGATGCAGAGGGAACAGCATCACAACATTTACGGCGCCCCCCCTCCTCCCTGCCCCGCTCTCCTCATCTCCTTGTTAAGCGTTTTCCCACCATTTTGGGGTCTCAGGCCTCCCACGCGCCCACGGAGACTGACTCTCCAGAAGGGATGAGCAGTCAGTTAGAATTCCAGCAAGTAGCCACCTTTCCGAGGAGCTTGAAGCTTGAAGCTTGAAGCTTCGTGGTTAAGAATGAAAGGGGTGATTTGATTTTGGTGGGGAGACATTTATGCAATTAGGTGGCGGGAGCTGGAAGGAGATGTCTGGATTCACACGGAGCAGTAACACCTATTCTTACAAAGCCCCCGCCCCCGGGAACCCTGGGAGAAAGTCAGGGGGTGTCCTCTCACCCCCCAAGGGAGCCCCGGGGGCCCTGAGCTGCCCTGGCCAGCCTTTGTCTTGACTCCCCCGGGAATGGTGAAATCTTAGCTTTTGAGCCAGGAATATTGTTTTGAAAAAATGAAACGCCCAAAGAGTCCCTACAGTCCCCAAACCTCATTTTAAAGGGATTATAGCAGCTGGCTTGTAAATCCTGTTTCTTAGGTGGGGGGCTTAGAGCAGGGCTCAGGCAAGGACCGGGGTGGGGAAAGAAAGGAAGGTCATTTCATTTCCTGGAGAGGAAAAGCCCCGGTTTTCCCCGCTGCCGTGCCTGGGACCCGGCTCGCTGTCTCCGCTGGGGAAAAGGGAAGGGGCAGGAAGGGTCTCGAACTTGGAGTCAGGCAAGGAGGGCTCTAGTCTTCCTTTCGCCTTCGATTCACGGCCGACCTTGGAGTTGCCCTCTGGAGCTTGGTCTTCTGAGTGACGAGGATTTGAAATGAAAGCAGAGTTTTACCATCCTCCTTTCTTTTCTGATGCTCCAGGAAGGGGTCCCCTTCCTCTGGGCTCCCCACAAGGGCAGGTGGATAAAAGGAGAACAGGTCAAAATGCTTTGTCCGGGGAAGATGGGTTGCTCTCTGGGGGCAGCTGTGTGGCTGAGAGTCTTCAAAAGCTTTAATTAAAAAAAAAAAAAAAAAAAAAGGCTTGGGGGGATGCCTAGATGGCTCAGTTGGTTGAGTGTTTGACTCCTGATTTTGGCTTAGGTCATGATCTCATGGTTCATGGGATAGAACCCCACGTCAGGCTCCTCGCTGAGCGTGGGGCCTGCTTAAGATTCTCTATCTCTCTCCCTCTGGCCCCTCTCCAGCTCACGGTCTCTCTCTAAAATTAAAAAAAAAAAAAAAAAGTTTTGTTTTTTTGGAGTGGGGGGGGGGGGAGGTGGAATCGGGCCAGTGATTTGACACCTGCCAGGAAGAGGGCCCAGGGGAAGGACAGGTAGAGAAAGGATTTTAGGTAACTTTCGCTGCAGCCCTGTGCAATGTAATTCCCCTCCACTGGGCCCCCTGCAGAAAAACTTCAGTTAATGCAGACCAACCATCACAGAGTGTTAAGGTCAGAGTAGCCGTTCGTCTGGGCGAGTGCTTCTGCAGAGGCAATCCTCGTGGAAAGAACGGGAAGACCCATTGTTATCTGCCTGGTATTTCTAGACTACCAAGAATGGTCCAGACCAGGGCTGCCCTGAGTGTGGGGGTTGAACCACTAGTGATTCGTGAGATGATTTTGGGTGGCACCCCCGCGATCTTGAGAAAATTGCTGTTTATTCATTTAAACGGGTCACGGGAGAAAATAACCCATGTGTCACACCTGCCAATTTGAGGATTTTATTGCTTAGGACACGGTCGAAAGAGGCACATATGTTAATACACTGTGAGGTGACTCAAAGGGACTGTTAAATGGTGCTCTGACCACGGAAAAGGTCCAGAGAAGCCCTTAGTGGGACAGGACCTTGGGAGGCATCAGCTGGCCCACCCCCAGAGGACCTGGCTCTGTGTCCACCCCTACCTACCGTGAGGTTATAAGCCTCTTCCCCAAACATCCAGCCACATCTTCGGGGCAGTAGGGAGAGCTGGGGAGGAATCAGAAAGAGTGAGTAAAGAGAAGGCGTCGATCCAATGAACGGTTAAGACAGTTGGATTGGGACGTTTTAAACCAGACTGAACGAAAGTCAGCTTCCTTCTCTCCCTCTCCCCCTTTCTCACCCCCTCCTTCCTTTCCTCCCTGCTTCCCTTCTACCCGCTGGGTGCAGGCTCATAAGGGAGTTTAGAGTAATTTTAGAGAAATAAACTACACACGCTTGGCATCCTTGCCCCACCCAGAGGAGTAGAGCTACTGGGTGATCCTCACACACAAAGATAATGTTAACCAAATTAAATACATTTTCGGTCAATAACTTCCTATGGCCCTTTCTTGGATAGTCCCCTTACACGTGCAAATGTGAGATTCAGAGAAGTCCTGCTCTTCAAAAGAATACACTTGACTATGAGCATTTCTCAAGTGCATCTGACTCTGGTATGCTACTTCTGTGCAGCACACGTTCATATCCAGCATAATTCATTCTCAAAGACCCCATTTTGGGAAACGCTGGACTGGAAGCTGGTGAAGGTGTCTTCCTTCTTGGCAATGTAGGCGCTGGTGATCGAGAAGCCCCTGGAGACAGCTACCTCCCGGGCCAGCCTCTCCTGGGTGGGCGAGAGGGTTGGTTATGCCGCAGGGGCTTCCGGCCAAGATCTGGCCCCGACTCCATCCCTGTCTCCAGCAGAGAGAAGTCAGAGTGACCTGCCAGTCGTGGGGTGGGGTTTTTAGAGCTCCCAACGAGTTTCCAAAAAATGCCTTCCCTCTGCCCAGGCTTCCTCTTGCCTCTGTTATTAGGATTAGAAAGAGAACAACAGCAATAAAAATACAAAACACCAAACAACAAAAACCCTGAACTGAACAATACCCCAAGCCACATCAGAGGAGCAGTTTCCCTGCTGGCCCCCCGCCTGCACAGTCTGGTTGTCTGGGTACAGCTCCGAGCTCCGCCCCATGGTCAAGAACAGCATATTCTCTAGGGGCCTTGGTTTCTTCAACTCTTTCCTCCTTCTGGGCCACCCTCCTTGGGTGGTGTGAATGAGTTGGAGGGTAAGGCAGGCCCCATGGTGAAATCCCAGCCTTAAGGTGGTTGGACGTTCTTCATTTAAATGTTCAAAATGATGAACAACCTGAATGCCGTATTCATCACAATTAGTAAATTAACATCTGTTCAGCATTTGACAGTTTACAAAGCAGTTATATGGTCATTCCTAAGAAAAGCCCGTGAAATTGATGGTGCTTCTCCACTCCATCAATGAGGAAACAGACACAGAGGAGGATAAATAGCTTGCCCAAGGTCACAAAGTGGTGTGAGACATAGCCGGGACTTGAACTTAAGTCTCCTACTTTTAAACTGGGCATTATTATAGAGCAGAAGATATGATCCCCACCATTGAGAAATTTCTGTACTGCTGAGAAAATGAGGCTGGTTTCATACTATTTATTGTTGTCTGTTTTTTGGATGTGTGTGAATAAATCATTCTATGAATATTGGAGACACTGTCTCACTCAAGAGACCTGCATTCAGAGGAAAAAAGAAAACCTCATGGGATGATGTGGTTAAGAGAGGCTTTCTAGAGGAGGTGGACCCAGGGCCTTAAAGAATAAACTAAACACAAGAAAAGTGTCTGACAAATCAGTCATTCACACCATAGTGTAAAATCCATTTGGTGTCCCATTTCTAACTGTAGGACGAAAACAAAGCTCTCTTATTCGTTCATTTACGATGACATTTTGAGCCATTACTGTGTGGCAACCCCAGGCGAGGTACTGATACCAGCTTGTCCCAGGGAATAGGCTCTTCAAGATCAAATGTGAAGAGGAAGGAGGCACAGCTCCCCAAACCAGAGAGTGATGGAGCAGGAGCTACACCCGGCTCTCAGCTTATGTTCTCAACCCACTTCTTTCTATCAAAATGGCTGATCTGGCCTGGGAAGCAGTGTCCAGAGCTCAGACATGGCTGAGAACTCAGATGCTGGGCCTAGGGTTTAGGTGGGAGGGGCATGAAATCCCGAGAACCCAGGATTTGAGCCTCAGGAGGTGGAAGTCTGCCGTTGGAGCAAGAGGGAACAGGCGTCTAAGTGCCTGGGGCACTGAGAAGGTGGACGGAGAGTTCTAGAGTACAGATTAACAAAACCACAGAAGGTCAAGAGGTGGACAAGTGGAGCAGGATCCATGGAAGACTGAGGCCTGGGGAGCAGAGCTGATGAGGCCCTTGGCCAGGTTGGACAATTAGCAAATGAATTGTGTTTCTAATTGTATTTCTGGTCTCAACTTGCTCATCTAGTAAGTGAAATGATAGTATATGGGATATTGCTTTTAAAAAGGAAAATGAACTTGCAATTGAAAGTGATTTATGAAACCTCCTTAGGGGCTGTTAGTGAGCCTTTGCACATGCTGTTCCCTCTGCCTGAAATGCTCTCCCCACACCTCATGTGGCTACTCCTTTTCAAGTAGGGCTAGGTTCAAAGATCACCCACTCAAAGAGTCGGTTGATGGCCACCCCATCTCAGGAAACATCCCCACCTACACCAGTCTCTCCCCTCAGCCACTGTATTTGCTTTATGGTATTTGACAATGTGAAATTGTCTTCCTTCTTTCTTACTTTTTTGAGTTGTAATGTCTATTTTATTAAAGACGTATGTGGCTTTAAAAGTCAAAGTTTGTATCAAAACCCAGCAATCTCCTGCTGCCCCCCTTTCTGCTTCTCAGAAGCAAACATTTTTACTTCTTTTGGCAGCTAATCTACTTGTATATTTGTACATAATTTGCTTGTATTAAAAGTTCTTGATTTTTGTGTTTTATTCATAATCCATAGTCCCTCTACTGATGGTTTAACTTTTATGCACACATATAAATGTGCATGCACACACAAAGCATCCTTTCCCTCCTTCCTCCTTGGGTAATTTATCACAATTGTTGGTAATGTTCATTATTCAACCCTTTATGATCATAATGATGTAAGGATTGCTCATGGATAAGCTGTGTGAAATAATATAACTGTTTGTGTGGTGTTATTGCAGAGGGACCCAAGTGTTTATTGGGAATTCCTCAAATCAGTATCTCTGGGTCTTTCTGCGCATCTCTTTCAACATGTTTCACTCATTTATACCCCTTGTGTTTATGGAGCATCTACTATGAGCTTGGCATTGTGGAAGACCCTGGAAAGACAGTGACAGACAAGGCAGATAGAGCCCCTGTCTTCAAGGAGCTACATCTAAAGGGTGAGCTGTTACAGTCAGGTAGGGTAAACATTTAGAGAGAAAAACAGACACTACTCTCTGGGGGACTGAAAGAGTAGTGATTACAGTGCCATCTGATGGCCAGTGGAGATTAAACTATCTTACTGAGGATAAGCCTGGCTGGAGAGTGGAGTGTCTTGGGCAGAGGAGAAATCATGTGCAAAGTCTGGTGTATTAGTTAGCTATTGCTGCATAACAAATACTCCCTTTCAGTTAGTGGTTTAAAACAACATCTGTTGTCTGAGGGTCAGGAATCTGATCATGGTGAGGCTGGTCCTCTGCTCAGGGCCTCTCCTAGTCTCCTATCAGGCTATCAGCTGGGGCTGAGGTTATCTGAGGGCTCATCTGGGCACGGATCTGTTTCCAAGCTCACTCAATTGGATTTTTGTAGGATTCGCCTCCTCCTGGGATGTTGGACCAAGGGTCTCAGTTCTTCCCAAGTGGTTGGCCCTATTGGCTCCTTGCCACATAGACATCTTCACAGGACAGCTCACAACATGGCAGGGGGCTTCATCAGAGTGCACAGGTAAGGGCAGAAGACAAAAGCTACTGTCTTCATTACCTGATTTTGGAAGTGGCACCCACCACTTTTGCTGGCCAGAGGGTCAGAAGGGGTCCTGGGTCCAACCCATCGTCAAGGGGTGTGGACTCCACAGAGCATGAGTCCCAGGAGGTGGTGACCTCTGATCACTGGAAGCCGCTTTAGAGGGACGTTCCGTAACTGGGATGAGAGCCTGGGGTGTTTGGCTGGGGCACACATACCCACAGAGCTGGGACCAAGAATGTGCAGGGGAAAGTGGTGGGTGGGGGTCTAGAGAGCCATAAAGTGGCACTGAAACTTTCTTAGCAGGTAGTTTGAGCTCAGGCTATCATAACAGAACGCCGTTGACTGGGGGCTTAGACAATAGACAGCCATTTCTCACAGTTCTGGAGGCTGTGGAGTCCAAGATCAAGGTGTTGGCAGATTCAGTTCCCTGGTGAGGAGCCTCTTCCTGGTTGGCAGATGGCCACCTTCTCTCTGTGACCTCATGTGGTGGAGACAAAGAAGGAAAGGCAGCAAGCTCTTGGTATCTCATAAAGGGACCAATCCCACCATGAAGGACCCAACTCATGACCTCATCAAAACCTAATTACCTCCCAAAGACCCCACCTCCCAAACCATCACTTGGGGGGTAGGGCTTCACGCGTGAAGTTTAGGGGAACACAATTCAGCCCACAGAAGTAGGTCAGGTTCACTATCAGACGCACAGTTTTTGGAAGACAAGCTGGACTGCTTTAAGAGGTTTAGAGGCATCAGACTACAGGATAGGGATGAATTTGGATGAAAGGAAGTGGGAAGCACAGATTGAGGAGGGGTAGCCAGTGAGGCTTGGGAGGGAACCGGGGGCCGGGTGGTAGTGTGATTTCTAAGGAGAGGAAGCATTTCCAGGAGGGCACAGGTCTGGCCCACGGGTCTGACCACTCTAGGTCCAACCTCCTTGTAAGTTGTCTCCTGGTAAAGATATCCATGGCTCAAAATCCCTGAAAAGCAACCACACGACTCCAACCCCTTCATTTGTAGCTGAGGAAACCGAGCCCCAGAGCAGTGATTTCTGTGGGGAACAGGACCGTCTGGGGTTGACAGGCTAAAGGCCACATTTTAGTGCCACGGTTTCCAGGTCCAGTCAAGCGAGAAAATTTGGGTTCTGCCCGTTCTTAGCACATGATGGAAATCTCCTGATTCTGCATGTGGGAGAGGCCAGGAGAGAGACGGGCAGGAATGGAGAGAAATGTCTCTTTCTGAGCCTTCCAGAACATGAGCTGATGGGGGCTCCAGGGGAAACGGGGCCTGAGCGAAGGACCGGCTTTGGTGATGTTAATTGTTCTCCTTTTGGGGTTCCTGGCCACAAGTCCCCATGCCCAGCCCAGATTAAAGCTTCATGTTGTTGCAATCCGGGCCTCCAGTGAAGCGACTTCTAACAATGCAAAACCACGAATGAGGCAATCCTGATGGAAGGCGCGAGTCCCCCGCCCTGGACCCCTCTCTTGGGTCTTGGCTTTGAAATCCCATCCGGGCGGGCGGGGAGGGGCGGGTGGTGCCGTGGCCCCGACTGGCTGAAAGCCCCCTCTCCACGGTGCTGGTGTTCCAGGACCAACCATGGGTGGGGAGCACTCCCTGGATGGAGCACGGCGCCTCCCCGACCTCCTGCTTTTGCCCAGGCTGCACTGCAAAGCTCACTTTCTTGGCAGGGGGGTTCGTCCTTTCCAAGAGTCAGATCCCACCCTGGGAACCTCGCTGGCTGGGGCCGCCTTGCCAAGTTGCACAAGCGTTTACCACACGCAGGCAGGCCGGGAGCAGCAGGGACACCGGGCTTCCTGCTCCCCAGAGGAGCAGGGGCAGGAGCCGCTGTCATTCTGTGGCACCCGGGCCTGGCGGGAGGCCAGGGCGACACCTCAGGGACCCCTTCCCGCACCCCACCCGGCCCACCAGCCTTGCCTTAGAGCTGCTGGGCTGCTGGGCATTATGAGCTGGAGGAAAGCGGGGCCCTGTGCCAACGCCCCACCTCCGAGCTGGGAAGGAGGAAGGGGACGCGTCTATACAGAGCCTCTCAGCACTCACACGGGTTGTGCCCTGACCCTGTGCCCCAGGCCAGCTGCCCTCTCACTGCCTGGGAACCTGGAGCAGCACAGGGACGCAAACCAACCCAGGTGGGGTTGAGGAGGCCTGGTGACCCTGATGTTGAGTATAGGAGGGAAACTGAGACCCGTGACAAGGGGTCGCTTTGCAGACCCTCGGGGAACTCATGTCTGATTCACAGCAAGAGGCCTTTCAGCCGAGGGACCAGCGAAGGAACCTGTCCCCAAGTAGTTTTCCTGGCCAAGGGCCATGGAAGCTTCTAAACCTTCTGAAAGATGCTCTGAATATTCTCATGTGATTCAGGGCGGGGAAATGAAAATACATTCAATATGCATAAAACACATTGCAGCCAAGATATATTTAACTTTTCAAGAACTCTGTGCAATAGGTAATACTCTTGTCCCGTTCTTACAGTTGAGGACGCTGAAGCATAGAGAAGCTAAGGGATATTTTTAAGGTCACGCTGACAGTAAGGACAGAGCCGGACTCCAGCCCAGGGCTGTCTGCTGGCACATTGTTCGTCGCCCCTCTCCTGCTTCTCCTCGGCCACCAGCTCCCCCAATGGCCACGTGCCCCAGAGCAGATGCCCCAGGAGTTCCAGATCCTTCCCATCTTCCTGGGCTCCCGCCCCCGGGCCACGTAGAGGAGGGGCTCGTTGGCGAGAAAGAGGCACAGGTTCTCCTTCCCCGTTCTGCCAGTTCTGTTTGGTGCCCTGAGTCACAAGCCACGGCAGGGGTGCTGAGGCACCTGACCGAGGCTTCCTGAAGCCAGACCTCTGGTTTGGACCCAGCGTCTCTCAAGGTGCCTCTCCCCCTCCCGGAGTAGCTGCTGGCACAGTCCAGAAAGATCTCTGGGTTTCAGAAGCTACAGAATCCCGAGATGCAGCCTCCACACCTAAGTTTCTCTTTGTTGATTAACCACCCCTGTAGCACGCGTCTCACACACACACACACACACACACACACACACACACACACCCTGCACATCTTTTTTATGCTCCTTGTTAGGTTCACAATCTTGGGCGAGTGACTTCATCTCTCTTAACCTCAGTTTCCTTATCTGTAAAATGGGGATAATCTCAGTACCCAATTCTCAGGGCTGTCACGAGGGCTAAATGCAATGATGTGTCATTTTCATTTTTAAAACAAGTTTTTTAATGTTTATTTATTTCTGAGATGGAGAGAGACAGAGCACGAGCGGGGAAGGGGCAGAGAGAGCCGGAGACTCAGAATCCGAAGCAGGCTCCAGACTCTGAGCTGTCAGCACAGAGCCCAACGTGGGGCCCGAACCCACGAACCTTGAGATCATGATCCCAGCCGAAGTTGGATGCCTAACCGACCGAACCACCCGGGCACCACATTCTTTTCTTTCCTCTTTGCCCCAAATCGAGCCTGTTGCCGGCATTCTCCACACACCATCATCCTTTGGGGATTGTTTTAAGCCGCTATGTCTTAAGGGGTAATTTGTTATGCAGCAGTAGACAGCTACAAGTACAGACCCTCTACTTTCCCCGGACACCCCCAAGGCCAGAGAGAGAAAAAAACTGCCCAAGGTCCTATGGCCAGTGGTCGATTGGCAGACCAGGGGCTCTAACACAGCCTCTTGTCTGCTGGTGCTGTGCACTCTCCATCACACGTGGGGAAAGATGTGGAAGCAACCCCACTCCGTGCTTCTCATCCACACCAGGATCGTCACCATGCGTTCTCCGCCTCAGTTTCTTCATCTTTAAAATGGAGTGAATAATAATAACCAAGTGGAAGGACTGTAAATACCACATGTAAAACACCTAATGCCTGGCACATAGTGGGTGCTTAATATAGAGAAGTCTTGCTAGAAGAAAAGCCTCACCCAGCACCATCTGTCCTCAGCCTCTTAGGAAATCGGAGGTGCTGGTCAAAGGGGGGAGTCCTAAAACCATAAAGGGGCTCCCATGTAGGGGGTACATAAACAGGTGTGGCAGCCACGGAAGTGCCTCCTGGAAAAGCTGAGACTCAGTGGTGGGGCAGAAGTTCACGGGCAAGTTAGCCACAGCTGTTCCCCTCCAACGTGCCCCCCCTTGTCACCCAGATGTTTTGCAAGAGCAGAGAGAACCCTGGCTCATCCCGGGAACCGGAAGAGTGGAAGTCTGTTAAAGGGAAGCTGCCGTGTTAATCACTCCCCAGCAAGGCAGACCTGGGGCCTCGCCTCCACTTTCCGGCTGAGACACTGTGATACTTGCCCAAAGTTCACGCAGGTTAGTCGTCGTCATCACAGAACTAGCCCTGCATCCATTTTTATTTGAGCAGCTTTTATCTTTTTTTATTTTTATGTTTTTTTAGGTTTATTTATTTTTGAGAGAGAGAGAGGGAGAGAGAGAGAGAGGGAGGGAGGGAGGGCCAGAGAGAGAGGGAGACACATATTCCGAACCAGGGTCTCCAGGCTCTGAGCTATCAGCACAGAGCCCGCTGCAGGGCTCGAACTCCGGAAGAGTGAGACCATGACCTGAGCCAAAGTCAGACTCTTAACCAGCTGAGCCACGCAGGTGCCCCTGAAAGAATTTTAGACTTCCAGAAATGTTGCAAAAATGTACAGAGTTCCCACCAGCTTCCCGGGATGATAACATCTTACATAACCATAGGAAATGATCAAAACCAAGAAATTAACATTGGTACAAAATAGTAACTAAACTACAACATTGATTTGGATTTCTCCAGATTTTCCCCGAACATCCTTTGTTTGTGTGTTCTAGAAGCTAATCTAAGGACCCCACACTGCATTTGCCTGTCAAATCGTCTTAGCCTCCTCCAATCTATGGCACCTTCTCTCTGGCTCCCTCCTTTTGAAAACTGTGTAATATTCCATTCTGTGAGTCGCCACGTTGGTCCATCCATCGGTGAGCGCTGGGTTGTTTATAGGGTTTTGCTCTTGTGACCAGTGCTGCTTTGAAACCATTCATCTGTGTGCCCTGTCGTACAAGCCACAGGATTTTCTCTTGGGTGGGAACCAGGAGTTGAACCTTTGGGCTCACGGGCTTCAATGGTCTGCTTTCAGAGGTAATGCCAGACTTTTTCAGAGTGCTTGCTCCCATACAAGTCTACTCTCATCGTGAGTAGTCCGTGACCTTCTCCCTATGTGGTAGGGTCATACTTACTAACGTTTGCCAGTGGAGTAAGTGGCTGTGGGCTTGGTTGTTCTCAGTTCTTTGAATGTTCATTTATTTATTTTGAGAGAGAGGGAGAGAGAGAATCCTAAGCAGGTTCCACACTGTCAGTGCAGAGCCTGACCTGGAGCTCGATCCCACGAACCATGAGATCATGACCTGAGCTGAAACCAAGAGTTGGATGCTTAACTGACTGAGTCCCCCACGCACTCTGCTCTCGGATCGTCGAACACATGCTGTGTTTCCGCCACTGGGGGCAAAGCTATCTCCCAGTGGGCGTGCCCTCTTTCCCACCCGGCTGCTACCTCCTGCTCCGAGGGGGGCCTTCCCCCCCCACCCTCTCCGTGCCCCCCCATTCCATCTAGCACCTTGTTTTTACTCTGCCCATGGCGGCAGCTCTACAAGGACTGTGATCGTATCACTCTTCCCTGTCCTGTTCCCCAGCAGGCACAGCGACTGGGTGGGACCACCACGCGTTATGTCAGTGAGTGGATGGGGCTCGCCGTACAGGATGCTTCCTATTGGGAATCACCCTGGCCCCACAGCCAGTAAAAGTAAAAGCTTCATCTGGTTTCCAAACCCCAGCCTCCTGTTTTCACCAGCAATAATTTGCTGCAAACCCTGCCAGCAAAGGGCAGACCATTTGGGATGCATAAAGCAAAATGGAATCACGTGTGAGATCTTTGGGATGGGCTGTGCTGCTCATCCCGTGTCCGGGGGGGCCTTGGGGGCATGAGGCGAGGCCGGAGGAGGAGCTGGGTTGGTGAGAGAGAGGAGGTAAGGGAGAACATTCGTCTCCTTGCTTGTCTCCTTTCTCTCCATTTAAGAAATGTGGGGCGGGGGCGGGGGGTTGGGGCTCCTGGGCGGCTCAGTCAGTTGAGCATCTGACTCTTGATTTCAGCTCAAGTCATGATCTCGTGGTTCCTGACATTGAGCCCTGAGGGCTGACGGCATGGAGCCTGCTTGGAATTCTCTTTCTCCTCTCTCTGCCCCTTCCCTGCTTGCTCTCTCTCTCTCTCTCTTTATTTATTTATAGATACACATTAAAAAAAAGAAATGTGGGGCGGGGTAGACAGTGAGGGGGTTCAGGCCATGCAGACGGTCTTAGGGCTCCCCCTTTCCAGTGATGATGGGGATCTCTTGGGCAGCCCCACTGGTGGGGTGGGCTTGGACACCGAATTCTCGTGCCTAGGGGGCTGTTGGGGGTTCTCGGAGAATCTGTGGGGTTCCATCAGGGCTGCTTACTACTATTTTATAAAAAGTAGTCACTATCAAACCGTTGGTTTTCTCTGACTGTAAATAAAATACATGCACATTGTAGAAAAGAAAACGATACGATCATTAAGCCCCCACCCATCACCTGAAGCTGTCACGGGTACCATGCTGCTGTATTTCCTTCCGGTCTTTCCCCCACCTCTTCCCTGTTCACTTAGGAGAGGCTGGGGAAGAGACTGGCTAAGACTGTGGATTTTGCAGACTGACAGCCATAATTAAAATCCTGCCTCTGCCTCTTGCCTGCTGCATGACTTAATGCAAAGTCCTTGATTCCTCTGTTTTCCAGTCCGTAAAATGGGGCAGTAGCCTACCCACAGTGCCTGCCTCTGAGAATGTTGCAAGGATGTCCTGACATAAGGCACACAAAGCACGTGGTGCATGGTTAACACCGAGTAAATAAATGTTAGCCCTGCAGTGCCAAACTCATTCGATCATTCAACATTTATTGAGCACTTACTGTGTGCCAAGCACTATTCGAGGAGGCGGGTATACAGAGCGAAAGAAGCATGTTTCCTGGCCTGGGAGCTGGTTACAGGGTCTCTGGGGGTGAAGGAGGGGGGCAGACTCGATGCACATAATATGCCGATGAAGTCATACTGATGTGTCGTGACGAGCGTCACAAGCATAAAGAACAGGGCGCTCTGAGAAAGTTCGGTGCCAGCACAGGGCTGCAGGACGTTTGGGTGCGGTATGGGGCAGGGCTTTCGGCAGAAAATGAGAGGACTCTGCTAGAAAGGGGTCTGGGTGTGTTGAGTGGCTGACCACCGGCCTTTGTGGCTGATGCGGCTGAGCCAGGGGACAGAGGAGCCATGTGAGCAGAGCTGGACGGGCAGCCCGGTCAGGTTATATAGGGCCTTGGCGGTGTCCTTGAAGATGTTTAACGCAATTCACATGCAAACGGGACGTAAACTGTAGGCAAACGTGTCTGAAAAGAGATCTTATGCGTCCACCGTTGCCTGCCCTGCTGTCTCTCACTTGACATGGAGCCTGACTTCTGTAAAACATCATTTTATTTCTATGTTTTTAACAATTTTATTTATTTTTGAGCGTTTGCAGGGGAGGGGCAGAGAGAGAGGGAGACACAGACTCGGAAGCGGGCTCCAGGCTCCGAGCTGTCAGCCCAGAGCCCGACGCAGGGCTCGATCTCACGAACCGTGAGATCGTGACCTGAGCGAAGGCGGACGCTTAACCGACTGAGCCACCCAGGCGCCCCTCTAAAACATCATTTTAAATTCCTGTGTCATACTCCATTGTGTGGATGAATGTGTAACAATTTATTTAGGCACGTTCTCCCCCCCCCATTGTTGGAGGTTTGGGCTCTTTCCATGGTGGGGGAAGTCGGTGGCTCTTCTTAACGCTCCTGGTGGCTTGCCATGGGACACACCCCCAGGGCCATCCCGTCGTGAGGCACAGGGGCCCCCAGTAGACCAGAGGGAAGCAGGGTGTGGAGGGACCTCCCTCCCTGCCCCAACGGACTCGGGCCAGGCCGGACCCTGATGTCATGGAAAGTTGGCCGGCGGCTGCTGGCTCTCACCGGAGCTGGCTGTACCGGGCAGGCGTCCACCCCTTGACCGCCGCTTGGAACCCAGACCCTCCACCGGGACATCAGGGGCCCGGCAGAGCCTTCTGGGGCCTCATTACTCCACCTTCCGCTTCCTCATCTCATCTCTTTGTTCTGTCCCCGAGGCCCCCACTTCCCCCCCCCCCCCAAGTCCTAGCTCCCATGGGACGGAGGCACTGGGGAGGGGTCTCTGGCCACTTGCGAGCAGGCGGGTCAGGATAGATACCAGTGCTCCTCCTGCAGAGAGCCCATCGCGGGGGCGGGGGCGGGGCCAGGGCCAGGGGCGGGGCGTGAGGGGAGGGTTTCCCTGGAGGGACAGGTCTTCAGTGGGGAGTCCCAGAAGAAAGGACTGACGTGGAACCTGGGGGGGGCAGGCCGGTGCGAGGGCCCCTCACCAGAAGGAAGGCAGGGGCACCCCGTTCATGTCGTTGTCCCACTTGGAGGGCCATCTTGGGAATGTGGGAACCAGAGGGGCCCTGTGGGCCTGACACGAACTGTTTGATGAAAGTTTGCGTGAAGGAAGGGGCGGAACTGCCCTTGGACTCGGAATCACAGAAGGACAAAGACCCTTAGAGATCCGTCCGTTCCATTGTCCTTAACTTCTCTTGCACCGGGCACTTCTTTTTTATAATTTTTTTTTTTAATGTTTACTTATTTTGGGGACAGAGAGAGACAGAGCATGAACGGGGGAGGGGCAGAGAGCGAGGGAGACACAGACTCGGAAGCAGGCTCCAGGCTCTGAGCCGTCAGCCCAGAGCCCGACGTGGGGCTCGAACTCACGGACCGCGAGATCGTGACCTGAGCTGAAGTCGGACGCTCAACCGACGGAGCCACCCAGGCGCCCCATGCACTGGGCACTTCTAGGAGAATCTGATAAAGATTACGGTCCATTTCTCAGAAGCTTAGTCCTCCCCCCGCCCCCCACGACATGCTCAAAGCTTTCAGCATGGTTTGGAGGAACCCCAACCCCCTGGCATCTTTCCACAGGCTCTCTGTCCAGCCCTCCCATTTTACAGACCGTAAAACGGATGCTCATAGCGGTCCAGGAACCCGCCTGAGTCCCCAGCAAGGGGTGGCCAAGGTCTCTCATTCTCCACTTCACCCCATCACATGCTGTGATCCGGAAGGGCCATTCACCGGCCGCGGGATCCTGTCAAGATACCTGAGCTCTCTGGACCCCAGCTTCCTCCGTACCTGGGGACAAACTGGACTCACGCGCCCGGGTCTGTGTTCGTGAAGAGCAGGCGTGACTGTTGAGTCCCCCGCCGAACAGCAGAAGCTGACCCTGCTTGCTGGGTCAGGCGCCTCCCCCCCTGCACCAAAGGAGGTTGCGGCCTCCAGGAAGACAAGTGTTTTTCTCAAGGTCCCCACATGAGGTGAGAATGGAGAGCCCGCCTTTGAGCCAAATGTGATGGGTCTGAACCGTGGCACCAGAGACTTCAGTGAGGGGAAGCCCCGCTGTGATAAAGGAGTGACCAGGGAAAGTGGTGGAGCTTCCTAAGGGAGAATTAAAAGTCTAGAACATCAGGCCTTCGTACCCTTCGACGCCTTAACTCCTGTCTTCTTATAAATGATCTCTTCTGTCCCAACTACAAGCTCTGTGGGGGCAGGAGCTGAACCTGACTTGCCCTTTTGGCCCTGCATGCAGCCTGGGACATAGTAGGTGCTCAGTAAATATGTGTCGAATTAACAAATCAAGCCCCCGGCCTCGTTAAACAGCGGGATGGCGGTGCCCCGAGCACTGGCGGTACCCGGGGACATCTGGGCAGCCAGCAGTCAGCTCCCGAGCCCCCGTGATAGGCGGCTGCCATTTGGCATCCACGGGGCCACTGAACGCTCTCCCATGCACGAGGCCCCACGGAGGCCCCAGGGAGTCGGGCATTGTCCTGCCCAGAAAGCTTCCACTTGGGTCATTAATAATAGTGCATTTTATTAAAGGAAAGCAGGCTTCAAAGAGCTGTGGGTTTATGGGAAGAGACTTGGATGGAAGTCATTATTCTTGCTGCCCCATCTCGCCCCTCATTCTGTCTCCTCTGTCTTCCATTCAGCCCACGTTTGATCTCCTGCCTGTGCTTTCTTCTCCTGGCTCGGGGTCCGGGGGGAATGGGCTATTGTGTCCACGGTGGGAGGGTGGGGAAACCCTTTGAACTGGCCTCTGGTCGGGGAGAGGCAGCGGGCATGGTGGGGCGGGCTGAGGGGACCTCTGAGAGTTGTCCGGGTGTGTGACTTGAAGAGCAGGGTGGCAGTGAGGACTCAGTGGAAAGTTTTCTGTCAGATCAGGTGAAGAAAGCAAGAGGCTCTGGAGTGCAAAAAACCTGCCTGAGAAAGAGCCAGAACCTCTCTGCTCCTCAATCCCTAAC
Source organism: Acinonyx jubatus (assembly GCF_027475565.1). NCBI lineage: Eukaryota > Metazoa > Chordata > Mammalia > Carnivora > Felidae > Acinonyx > Acinonyx jubatus. Next base: position 18,363,126 of record NC_069390.1, on the reverse strand, counting down.
AGATGCAGTAGTGATCACAATGGTTAATGTAGCTCATGCTTACTGACTCGTGTTCACTATGTAGCAAGTCTGGGCTGGGCAGAGGTGTGGATCCATTTCATCTCCACGACAGCTACTCCCATTTTACAGATGATGAAACAGACGCCCCCACAGCCTGGCATGTCTCCACAGCCACACAGCTGGAGTTCTGTTTCCTCAGCCCACACAGATGTACCCAGTACTCTTGTATCAGGAGCACAGCTCTCAGGTCCTTGGGGAAATAATGGCAGAGAATTCTCCAGAAGGTGCCTCTCCAACAGCAGGTGAGATCGCATGCCGGTAAAGCCGTGACTCGAGGAGGAGTTCTAGTCCTCACTTATCATCAGTGGAATGTGGATATTGAAGACGACCACCTCTTGTGGGAAGGTGGGGTCTCACGCGACAGCCAGAGACTGGGGACACAGCCTTGGGAGACAGAGACATAGGAGAGAACATGAGAGAGAGAGAAAGAGAGAGAGAGAGAGAGAGAGATGTAAAAAGAAAGATGGAGAAAGATGGTCACACAGAGAGATGGTGAGGTAATAAGTGATGAGAAACAGAGTCAGGGAGAAAGAGAGAGAGAGAGAGATCAGAGAAAGCCAGAAACAGGATAAGAGAGGAAGAGAAAGGAAGTTGGAGGAGAGGAAAAGCTACAGGAATGGGGAGAACATAAAGGGATTAGGAGTAGGGCCACTCAAGGAGGCCCTGCCTGGCACTGGGCTTTACCCTCCTGTAACTGCAGGCCCGAAGATGGGAGCTGAGAAGCGAAACCCAGCACACCCCGGAGAGCTGCCCAGGGTGAGGGCCTGGAAGGTGATCCAGAGATGTGAGGCCTTGGATGGTGTTTGATGGGGAGAGAGAAATCTGTGGTTCTTTTGGCTAAGCCAAAATTATGATTGTCCAGCTCAATTTCAGGAGCGAGCAAGATCCCCCAGAGTAGGGCTTGGGTTCTTTCCATGTTTTATGGGAGCTGGAACACTATGGGTGTTAAACAAACACGCTCTCTCAAGTTCAATCACGGTGGGAAGCTGGATGGGAAGCTATTAAGCAGAACAACTCTTGCAGCTGGAAAAAATAAATCTGTGGGCGGAGGCATCACCCCTTGGCATGAGCTGGGCTCCTAATCCAAAATGGCGGAGGGAGCCCTTCTGTTGTAGGGAGCCTTGTTATACAAGGGAGCCTGGGGTGGCCAATGAACCAAGGTCTCCACTTAAAATCTCAGATTCTCCTTCATCTGCATCATGAATGCATTCAAAACCAAGGATGCAAGAATCTTTCTTCTTGCAAACCTGGCTCTTATCAGAGGAAGAAAAACTTTCCCCAAAGATACCAGCATACTTCCTTTTATCTATCTATCTATCTATCTATCTATCTATCCATCCATCTTCTATTATCTATCTACCTATCACCAATTTATGTATCTATCCTCTATCTATTTAAATTAAATCAAAGTTGCCTAGATGTAAAATCTGAATTTTTAATTTTTGACATGGACATTTATAGGTAAAAATCCAGTGGGATTTTTGCCTCATAGTGGAATGAGTACTTGTGGAATTGTGTATAGGCTACAATACTGGGGAGGTGTGGGAACGGAAGGGCAATGTGTGGGGTTGCCTTCCTTAGACACCTTTTAAAGAAGAACTCTATTGGTTTTCTATTGCTGCATAACAAATGACCACACACTTAAAACAACACACGCATTTATCACCTCAGTTTCTGTGAGTCAGGAGTCTGAGCACAACGTAGCCAAATCCTCTACTCAGGCTTCAATCCAGGTGTTGGTGGGGGCTGCAGTCTTATCAGAAGCTCGACCAGGGAAAGATCCACTTGCAGGTGCACTCGGGATGTTGGCAGAATTCACCTTCTTGTGGCTTTAGGACTGAAGTCCCCATATTCTGGTTGGCTGGAGGCTGGCAGCTGCTGGCAGCTTCTAGAGGCCACCCATAGTTCCCTCCTCATGGTCTTTGCTCAACAACAACATGGCAGTTTACATCTTCACAGCTTGCAAGGGAGTGTCTTTCTCATCTGGGGTCTTTTATAATGAAACATAACCATGAAAATGGCATCCCGTCACCATTGCCACATTGTGTTGGTTAGAAGCGAGTCACAGGTTCTATCCTACGCTCAAGGGGAGGGGATTACAAAAGACAGAACTTGGTGTGGGCGAGGTAGGAGTAGTCATCTTAGGGTGTGTCTACCACAAGAATTATTCCTTAAGTGCTTCTTAGTGGAGTTTTGCACATAGGCAGAGGTACAGCTCTGATGACCTTCAATGTATCCATGCATGTCAACAGTCCAACCTGAATACCACTCAGGGCCTCACAGAGCTGAGTTTTAACAGCTATTTGAATAAGGCACTTTAACACCCCACACGGATTCCTAGATACGGAGTCTGGTTTGCAGACCTCTGATTGGCTGGCATCCTCTGCTCTCTCCCTGGAAGATGTTCTCTGCCGTTCTAGAGTTTGGCGCAGACTGACAGTGTGGCCACAAGTGTCTGGGCCTGGGCACTCCCCAGAAGGGGGTGCCCCGGTGGTTTTCTTGCATCTCCAGCCTTTTAATCTCCTACCACCACCTGCCCACCAGGCACCTGCCAGGCTGAGGAGAGGAAGGCATTGCCCAGAGGCATTGGATAGATTCTGCCCCCCATGTTCTGTTGGCTGCAATTCTGCTGGCTTCTACAGCTCTGCCCTCTTGTCCCACACACTGTCCCCACTCTTGTCTGTCCCACACACTGTCTCCTAGCCTCTCCCTGCATCCTCCATGAACTCGGTCTTGTTTGACCACCTGCTTCTGAGTCTGCTCATTCACTCACTGATTCATTCGTTGCATATTTGCTAAACACTCACAAGACAGCGAATATTTGGCAGTGCACAAAATGGAAAAACAAAGTCCCTGCCTTCTTGGAGTATAGGCCTATGGATAAATATGAGCAAATAAATATATAATAAATTGTCAGGTGCTGAGAAGTGCTATGAAGAAGATAAAGCAGGATTTAAGGGTGTCAAGAGAAAGGCTGCTGCTTTATACACATGGTCTGGGGAGGCCTTTGATAAACATAGCAGCTGATTATACCCCTGTGGGTGTCTGGGCGAGCGTTCCTGGGAGAAAGAACAGCAGGTGCAAAGGCCCTGAGACAGAAGTGTGCTTGGTGCATTTGAGGAAGAGCAAGGAGGCAGTGTGGCTGGAGCAGAGTGAGAAGGAGAGAGTGGTGAGCAAAGAGAGGGGAGAGGCTGCCAGAGCCTTCCAGGCCACTGGAAGGACTTCAGACTGTGTTCTTGGTGCTGGTAGAGTCCAGCTCACCCTACTTGAAATGCCACCCCGTTCTCTCCGGAGAACGAACCACCAGCAGAGGATGTCATCTAGTAGATCTGCTACTTATTAGCCATGTGACCTTGGGCAAGGGGCCTGAGTTCTTTGAGCCTCAGTTCTTTTTATAATCTGAGAAGTGGGAATGATGGTAATAGCATTTATATCAAAGAGATGACGCTCACACAATCAACAAGCAAGTGTTGAGCTCCTCCGGGAGCCAGGCCCGGGGCCACGAGCAAGACAGCTCACTGGAGCTTATGTTCCAATTGGGGAAAGGTCACAAGGGCACAAGGAAACTCATAACAGCACAGCAGGTTGTGACACAGACCAAGTGAGAAACGAACAGGGTGCTGCTGGAGGGCTGACACGCAGAACTTAGTTCGGCTCGGTTAGGTAGCATCTCTGGGAAGGGGACAGTTAAGCCAAGGCTCAAAAAGAAAAGCAGTCAAGGGGTGCCTGGGTGGCTCAGTGAGTTAAGCGTCCGACTCTTGATTTCGGCTCAGGTCGTGATCTCACGGTTCGTGAAAGCGAACCCTGAGTCAGGCTCTGAGCTGACAGCGCAGAGCCTGCTTGGGATTCTCTCTCTCCCTCTCTCTCTGCCCCCGACTCAAACTAAATAAATACACTTTAAAAAAAAGAAAAACGAAAAGAAAAGCAGTTACTCAAGGGTGAGGAAGGAGGAGAGTTTAAATGAGATAGGTTTGGAAAACATCTTGCCTGGCACATAAAAAGTCAACGGTGGCTGTGGTTTTATTGGCTTTGAGGTCAGGGAGGTGGTGAGTAGGAAGGCTCAAGGCCAATGGTGGCTGATCACCACAGGCCTTAAGAGCTCGAGTTAAGAAAATGGAGCTTTAGCTGGACAGCAGTCGAAGTCTGTGATGATTTCGGTGACTGAATCTTTGCCTGCGCTGCTGTTGAAAGAGGGCTGGGAGCCCCAGGGAGGAGAGCAGGGATTTTGGTGGCCATGGTCCGATGGTCCCCGATCACCTTTCTGTCCCTCTCATTCTCCCTCAGTCCTCTCCATCACTCCCTGAAGCCTTGGGAGTCCAGGAGGAGATAGAATAATGGTGGTTATCTTGATACGCTTCCCACCCCCCCATGGAAGCCGCACTTTACAGTTTGTAGGGTCCCCTGGCCTCTTTTGTCCCACCTGATCAGAAACTCCTTTCTAAGGGAAGGGAGGGGAGTCATGTACTCTCTCCGTTTCATAGCTGAGAAACTGAGTCCCAGAGAAGTCAAGCGGTTTGCTAAGTGCTCACACGTCAGGAGGGTTTGCCCTCGCCGCCAAAGAGCCTGAGGAGCCTCGAACCCTTCCCAGTGTGTGTGGGGGGAGGAGGCATGGACGAGGGAGACTGACCCGAAGGGGAGACACCCTCGTGGTTAACCAAGACACGTCAGGCTCGTCCCCGTGCCAGCCCACTTGCCCGCCACAACGGCAGCCACACGCCCCCACGTTATGACAAGGACATTCTCCTCCCTGGGTTTCGCCGGCCTCAAGACAAAGAGGAAACCAAGTAGGTTTACGAGCTGACGCGACAGGAGACACAGGCTCATAAACCCGCTCCTCCTGGGCCCCTGGAAGACTGTGTTCTCTCGAGGTCACTCTTCTGCATCCCCCCCACACCCCCCTCACCTCTCGGCCATTAATCTGCTGGCTTTGCCAAGGCTCTCAAGCCCCCTGGGACCTCCTGCCCCCCCTCCCAGGAGCTCCACGGGGACAGGGAACGCCTCCGCTCTCTCATTTCTTTTTGCCTTCTTGTAGCCATCCGTCCGTCCATCCGTCTGTCCTCCCGTCCATCCATCACCAAAGTCATTACTGTGTTCTGGGGGGTTATAAGGATGGAAAAGGGTGGCCCTGGTTGTTATCCTAGGTCAGGCAGCACGGAGGGGGGACGGGCGGGGGGAGGCGGTGAGAACCATGATGTGACGCTTGGGACACTGCACTTTGGGCTCCGTCTCCCCCAGAAGGCACCGGAATTTAGGAGCTTGCTTCACATGGTCGAGAGGAGATGTCTGAGGGCCTTCTGGATCTGCTGTGATGCCACGGGCTTCTCCCTGGGCTGGCTACCTTCCCTCTCCGGGAGACGAGTTCCGGAAGTCCTAATGCCCCGGGAAACAGTTATGCCTTCCAACAGCCTTCTGTCTCAACAGTCTCGCCCCCCTGCCCCCACCTCATCCATCCTCAGAGTGGTCTGACCAAGACCCGTCCCTGCTCAACCACTTTCTGTGGTTCCCCTGTGCCTTTGGGGTCAAGTTCAAGCTTCTTTGCTTTGCCTCTCGATGGTCTTTTCAGCCTCCTCCTCCGTTGTATTCTGTCTCCAGTGCTCTGTGCTCCAGCTTATTACCACAGGTACTCATGCCTTGGCTATGGCTTCTTTTTTTCCTAAGTAAGCTCCAGGCCCGACGTGGGGCTCAAACTCATGACCCTGAGATCAAGAGTCGCACGCTCCCCCGACTCAGCCAGCCAGGCGCCCCCGCGGGCCTTCTCCTCTGCAAGCGGCCTGTTGCCCAGCCGGCTCTCTGGAATAAATAAAATTAAAAAAAAAAAAAAGCCCTGATTTGTAACACTGACAATTCCTGTGGGGCAAATATAGTCACCGTGGCCGACTTGAAGCTACCCACGTGACATGGTTGGAAGCAGAGTTGGGGAGAAACGCACCGGATGAGTTCCCGCCGGTCCCCTTTCCTGCATCTGAGGCAGCACGGGGGTCTCAGCTAAGAGTGCAGGGCTCCTGGTTTCAAAGCCGCCTCCTCCACGGAGACTTCCGTGATCTTGTCACTGAACGAAGCGACCGCTCATATGTACGCCAAAGCACATTGCTCACATCTCGCTTTACCACCGAAGTCCTTTTACCCTGGAACCCAGTTACTGGATCTTTAGCCCCACTGGATGGCCTGTGTCCGATTCCTCGCCGGGTCCCCAGCGTCCTGCAGGGCTGGCATCCAGCAGGTGCTCGGATCCCTGTGCAAGGAGGCTCGGTGAACGTGTGCACGAAGCAGGTGCGTGTGTGCCGGAGGGGGCGGCGGGGGGCGGGGAATTGGAAGGAAGCGTGTGCCACGGGGACAAGGTGGCCGGAAGGGGGTGGGGCGCATGCCGACTACTGCTACTGCGTGTCCCTGACGAGCGAAGACCTCTGGCCAGCTGTGCCCACGTCACAGCCAGGTGGCCCTCATTCCTGCGGTTGCAAAGGCCCAGCCGTCCCAGCGTGGGGAAAGGAGCCGGCTCCCAGGGACGGGCCTGTCTGTGGTGGCCGGGCCGGCGGGCGGGTTATTAGACAGAAGCCAGCACAGAGCCGCGACCCAATGGAAAAATAAATCCACGTCGTGCCAGACAAGCCTGGTTCCAGGCTGGGTGAGTTAATCAAGTGGCTCTGAGGTGGTTTGGAACCACCGTGGAGGGGCCGGGGAGGAATTTTCTCATTTCTCGTAAAACCTTAATCAGTGTTAGTCACTTCGAGTGATGATGATGGCTTAAAATAGCCACAACAGTGAGCCTTTCGGGGGACCCGTGTGAGGCGCTTTGGGGTTGTTTCTCTAGGGAGCAGCGCTGGGCCCATGAGGGACACACGTCGCCCGCCTCACTGGACCACGGGCTACCCTGAGCTCCTTGAGGGCAGAGACAGGTCCGGCTGGTCGGGTGCCCCCACATCTGGCACAGCGCCTGGGACCCCAGAGGCCCCACCAGCCACAGTAGCTGCCACTGACTGACGGAGGGGGCCTGTCGGCTTGACTCTGATCCTCGGTTCGCTACTCTGTCCCTAACACCTCTTTCCTGTTTGTTTGTTTCTTAGGTCCGCACCCCTCCCCCCCTTAGAATATCAGTGTTCTGTTCGATGCTGTGGTCCTGGCACCCTGAACAGGGCTGGCATGGGGCAGGAGCAGGATGGAGGGATGGGTGACACGGGAAACTGTCTTCTAAAGGTGTCACCAGAATCTTGGGAGGAGTCATATCACTCCCACCCAGAAGCCTGCCCCCCAGAACCAGCTCTCAGAGAGGCCTGAGACCTGCTTCCAACCAATGTGTTTGTACTAAATTCTGCCCTCCCCCATCCCAGGCACCCTCATGCTTCCCTTTTCCCCCCTCATAACACCTGATAAAACTTCCTCTGGGGGAAGGATTCCAGGGCAGTCATCGACACTATAGTATGAATTTCAGGAAGTACGTCACCTCTCTGGGTTATTTGTGGAAGTCTCCATTGTCACCGGGGGTGAATAGGCTTCACTGCTTCTGTAAATTCATCCTGGGCATGAGAGGGAAATTAGGAGGGTTTAGTCCCAGCTCTCTCTGAGGGAGCTTGGTATGTAAGGATTAAGAAAACAGGTTTTGGAGTCAGGCTGCCGGAGTTTATATCCTAGCTCTGCTCCTTGCTAGTTTTCTGAACTGGGTGTTCTCGTGTTAAGAAGGGGCCCGTCAATAGGCTTTATCTCCCTGGGGGGCTGTGAAGCACAGAGGATGGGCGGGAGTACATAGTGAGCACCCGGTAAAGGGTAGCTGTTGCCATTACTTTTCTTCTCTGGGCCTCTGCCTCACCCCAGAGTCGCGTGCTGCGGTGGTTGAGAGCTCAGGCCACGGAGTCCCGTGGGCCTGAGTTCATTTCCCACAGCTGCCACTGTCGGCCGTGTGAACGTGGGCAAACACCCTTCTTCTCTCACCCCTGTTTTCTCATCCATATAATGGGGAAAGAACGTCCCTGTCACTCCTTACACAACACAGGTAAAGTCTCGGTGCCTGGTGCCCAGTCTGTGACCGTCATGTTGACCAGTTCCCTACCTCTGAGTGGAGAAGGCGACCTGGCTCGCCTCCTGGACCCTCCCCTTCACCACCTCAGTCATGGTCATTTCAGGCCAAGTCTAAACAAGGAGCAAAGCCTTTGGCCACCAAAACGCCCGTCCTTGCTTGTCACCTGCCCAGCGTTCCCATTCTCTATCACGTGCTCCTTCTCCCCAAGGCCAGCTGGGTCTTGGCGGATCAGACTCTGTGTGGCTTCGTGTTGGGGGAGGGGGGGGGGCAGGAGAAGTTCAGGGAGGTCGCTGCCTGCAGATATGGGGAGGAGAGAGCCCACCCACAGCACATTCAGCAGCTGGGGCAGAAAGCTTTCGCGGGTCTCTTTCTTGCACCTACGGTCATGGCCAAAGCTTTACCGGTGAGGACGCCCTCCTCCCCATGCTCACCATGCTTTTGCCACACTGGCTTTTCAGGTGTGTCTTTTGATCGTGCTCCTTCCTGCTTCGTGACCTTGGCACACACAGTTCCCTCTGCCTGGAACACCCTTCCTTCTGTCGATACGGTCAATGTCTGCTCACCCTTCAGGTCCCCTCTTAAATGTCACTTCCTCAGGGAGGACATCCTTGGCTACTCCCAGGTACGTTAGGGCCTCTATGCTGGACATGGCCACCCTGCCCTCTATGACATTGTCAAAGCCTCTGTCATGAATACCCTCCGTCCCAGTCAGTCGATCGATAGTGTGCGTTAATGGATCAGGGAGTTCATCAGTTGTGTAACGGCCACCTCCACTAGTGTCCGAGCTCCGTACAAGCAGGGACTGGGTTTGTCTTGTTCACCTAGTAAGTGTCTGAGAAGTATTCACTGAATACATACAGGGGCTGCCCAAGTTACGATCAACTGCTTTTGTTACTAGGCGAGGCAGTTTGAAAAGAACACGTTACGTGTATTCGTTCAGCAAATACTTTGTTAAGCACCTACTGTGTATCAGGCATGTGACATTCTCGTTCCTCGCCCTCAGGGGGCTGAGAGTCCACGAATCCAGACTGACACAAAGAGAGACAACCGGCGAAGCCGTGCACTGGAGGAATGCTCTGGGTGTTACGGGATCAGAAGGGAAGGGGTTCTATCACACGGTATGGGTTTGGGAGGAGGGGCGGGGAATGAAGCGAAGGCTGGGAAGGCTGCAGGCAAACCACAATTGCATGGGAGCCCGAAGGGCATTCCAGGCATGGGGACAGCATAGGCAAAGGCACTGAGGCACCCCAGAGCAAGGGGCGTGCGGGTGCATGACTATGTGGTTTGATTGGAGCGTGGGTATGTTGAGTGGATAGATGGGACACAAGGCAGCAGCGTGAGCGGCACCAGTGTCTGGGCTTGTCCCATAGGCCAGTGGTTCTCAAGCGGGGGCAATGTTGCCCGTCTGGCCGGCGGGAAGTGCTCTGGGGGTGTTCATTCCTCCCCCCCTCGTCCCGGGGTGGGCACGGTCCCTGGGGAAGCCTCGGCCCTCTGGGTGAGCGGACTGCTTCCCGCCACCCCCCCTCTGCCTGGGTTTCTGGTGAGGGGCAACGGCCTTAGGTCAGGGCAGGGCCTGGAGCTTTCCATTTCTGCGACTCCCCCATCCCTCCCCCGGCCCATCCCACCCCTGTTAGCTTCCCGGATGCCCCAGCTCTTCCTCTTCCCCTTTGAAATCCCTGCTGCTGTCCGGGGTCCCCCTCATTGCACAAAGGCCTCTTGAATTCCAGCCCCAGCCCCAGAGGCCAGCTCAGTAATTCAATTACAGCGGGGAGGCTTTCTCCTTTCTTCCCCCCTCTTCCTCTCCCTTCTTTTCTTCCTTTCTTTCTTTTTATTTTTTCTTCTTTAGATCAAAAACGAAAAGACAGACGTTGTGACCCTCAGAAGACGCTGTGACTGAAAATTCGCTTCTTGGCTGCAGCCCCTACTAATGAAATACCAAGAATTTTCTCCCCTCGGAACACGTGTGCACAGCATTTGATGTGTGTTCTTTGTTTGGGGCTTTTTTATTGTGCCTCCCGTCTGAGGCTGGGGACCCGGGTAAGTTTCCTACCAGGGGCACAACGGCTGTCCCTTCATCCGCCCAGCCTAGCCCTGGGCGACCTTCTGCTGGACCCAGGAAGAGAGGCTGTCTCCAGTCAGGCCTTGCTCCACTTCTGAGCTTGACATTTATTCTTTGCAGACCTCACACGTGAGAAACGTGTAGACGGGGTCCCTGCCTGGGGTAAAGTAGGCCGGAGAGATGGTGACAGAGCAGTGGTCCGGGGGCTGAGCCCAGGGCCTGTCCTACTTCTGGCTCTCCTGAGCTGCATGACGGAGGCCGGCCACTGGCCCCTGCTGGGTCTCACTTGCCCGTAGAACACGGTTCTCTCCGCAGATCAGCAGATCTGTGCTCAGCGTCCGCCAGGGTCCCAGCTCCACATCAGGGTCTGTGGACGGGAATGAAAAACCCGTGTCCCAGACCCCCAGGATTTTGGAGGAGACAGTCTCGGGAGCCCTTTCTGTCGCTGCCATGCTAAAAGCAGCTGAGATAAGCTGAAAAAAGACCACAGGTTGACTTAAAAAAAAAAAAAAAAGACCACAGGGGCCAACAGGAAACCAGGTGGCAGGCATCGATTTTCTGTTGCCTTTTTTTAGTGATTCTTCCAGAATCTTAAAGGCAAAACTGGCCGCCCCGATTCCTCTCCAGTGCGCGAAGTCCCTCAAAAACCCTCCTGAATGCCCTCCTTACCTTAGGGGAGGGGAGACAGCCACCCCCAGAGGGCAGCACAGAGCGCAGTGAGAGAGCAGGGCCTCCGAAGCCCCTTCAGGCATCCTACTTCTGCCCCCGGGGCCTCACAGGGAGAGCCTAATCTCTGCTCCCCCAGGCAGGTACAGGAAGGGGGTGATCACGTTTCCACAAGCCCTCCTTTTCTAGGCCTTTCTTCCTGAACCCGTCCCCAGTGCTGATTCCTGCATTCAGGGGTTCCCAGGGGGCCGAGAATAACCAGAAGGGGAAAATGACAGGCAAGACAGGGTAGAGTGACATCGGTGAGCAGGGATGGATCCGTGAGATAATTTAAAGATCCAAGAGAACGTTGGCGGCCCATGTCAACAGAAGCCCTTAGCCAATATGGAGAGACGGCAGGGAAGGAAGGGAGGCTTCTGTTTACAGGTGGGAGGGGGGTCCGGAGGCTAAGGGTGCTCTCCGTTTTCCCACCTCTGTTCCCACTTCAGTCCTCCCTTTCCCCTTAGAAGGCCTGCTCTGAAGATGTGTATGCTCGCCCCTGGCCCATTGGTCAGTGCCCAGCTTGAATGGCACCTCCTCCAGGAAGCCTTCCCAGATCTCCCAGTGGGGGTGGGGGTGGAGGTGCTTTGTCCCTCCTTCAAACTCTGATTGCATTTTCCCTGCATCGCTCTAGACATTTAAGACTCTCCTGCTCCGTGTTCTAGGTGTGCTTCTACAGGAACACCGGGTCGTAAAGTCCCGGGATGGTTTGGATTGTGTCTTACTCATTTCCAAAGTCTCCACAGCACTGAACGCAAGGGCTTCACTGATGCTTGTGGGGTGAACCAGAGAGAGAAACAACAGCCAGCCCCCTGATAGATGCTCTATGGGCATCCTACACACCTTAAAAGCTGCAGATTGCTGTTCAGTCACTTTGCAGATGAGGAAACCAAAGCCTGGGGAGATTTTCCAGTTTTTCCAAGGCTGCAAAACTCATTTATTACAGGGCTTCTTCTGTTCTTTTCCCCCAGAGCAGTCTGCTCTTCACATGTGGCCCAAGCGGTGTTTATTATTTTTAAATTTTTTTTAACGTTCATTTATTTTTGAGAGAAAGACAGCGCAAGGAGGGGAGGGGCAGAGAGAGAGAGAGGGAGACCCAGAATTCAAAGCAGGCTCCAGGCTCTGTCTGAGCTGTCAGCACAGGGCTCGACACGGGGCTTGAACCCATGAGCTGTGAGATCATGACCTGAGCCGAAGTCGGACGCTCAACCCACTGAGCCAACCAGGCGCCCCCAAGCAGTGGTTTGTTGTTGTTGTTGTTGTTGTTTTTAATGCTTGGTTCCCACTCCACTGGGGATGATTTAAAAATTTTTAATCCTTATTTACTTCAACGTTTAGTCGAAAAATGTAATCCACACAGTGAGCCTATTATTTCAGAAATGTTACTGCATAAAATGAGGCCAAAGGAGGTACATGAGTTGAAAAAAAAAAAATCAGAAGCTTCATGGGGGACGAATTCAAATTAAATTCTAATTAGAGAGTATGCATGGTGAAATTGTCAATGTGGTTACATGACTGGAGTTTGTGAAACACTGGTGAAAGGGAATCCAAAACTTCCAGAAGTGTTAAAAAAATTTTTTTTTTAAGTAGGTCCCCCACTGGGTGTCTGATGCACGGTCCGAACTCATGACCCTGAGCTCAAGAGTTGGATGCTCAACCCACGAGCCACCCAGCCCTCCCCCACCTCCACCGCCCCCAATTGTCTTTTTTAAATGATGAGGAATAGTGCTGCGTATTAACCGGAGAAAAACTGGGCAATTGAGGTAAGCCAGAAAAGAAAAGCTGAAGTTCTCCCCCACCCCACGGGGAGGGGCTTGTGCCACCGGCTGGGATAGCCTTCCGGGGGGAGCCGAGCCCGGGCCCAAGGATGGCGCTTCCTCGGGGACCTGGAAAACACATTCAGAACCTGGCCTGGACGCGGATGCCTTTGGCTCCGTGGCTCCAGGCTGCCCAAGTCCAACGTCAGTGGCAGACAAGGTGGGGCATCATCCCGTTTCCCCGTCCCTGCCCCAGGCGTTCCGTGTAAGCCCCAGGGGCTCGTGCAAACTCTCTCCCCTCCCACCTAGTGCTGCTGCTCTGTCTCTTTGCCACCTCTGGTGGGTGAGTTTATTCACACATTTAGCATCCTCCTCCAAGCCTCTGTAGCTCTCATGGGGTCGGAGCCCTGCAGGCCTTTCACGCAGGCGTTGGCACTTTGTGGGGACGAATAAATAAAAACTTTCGTCAGTGCAATCCTGTTCGGAGACTGATCTTGAAACTCGGTGGGGCCCAGAGGGAAACATCCTTGGAGTCTATACTCGTTACCTACGAGACAAATTGTCTCTCTCCCTGTGGTCTTCTTGGCTTTCACTCTTCCTAAAAAGTAATCGCGGGATATCTATCTACCTGGCTGTCTGTCTGTCTGTCCGTCCATCCATCTAGATCTGCAAGGAGGATAGTGTTTCTCCTTCGGGACACCGGGGGGGGGGAGGAGGGCAAGACTATGGTTTCCTATCATGTGCAGCTGTTATGTTTCTGACCCAGGTTACTCCGCGCGCTTTTTCTGGCTTTTTTTCATTCAGTCGTCACACCTGTCTGAGATGTAGGGTCCGATTATTCTCCCTCCTTCTGCAGGCAGGAAGCTGACTCTCAGGATATAGTCTCGTCCGAGGGGATCGTGCCTCGTCATGCGTGTGGCTCACCAAATGTGTTTGGTTGACCTCCGTGGCACACGGTAGGATTGTTCTTCCTTTGGAATTAACCTGTGGCCAGGTATTTGCTTTAGCCAGTGAATGGGAGTGCCGTGTCCCCTTCCACTGCCCAGGCAAGTGGGGGCATTTCAGATGCTGGAGACCCTTGACAGTCTTAGTTCTGGAGGGAGGATATCGTGGGAGCCGCGCCTGCCTCCCACCAGCTTGCAGGGGACATGTAGCTTGAGTGAGAGATGGACCTTGTCGCAAACCCCTGAGTCTCGGGGATATTTGTTACTGCAACACAACCGAGTCCTTTCTGGATCAAACACGTACAAAGCGACCGAGTTGGCAGGGCTAGAATGTGAATTTCAGGAAGTCTGGCTCTAAAGCTATTGCTGTTCTTTCTATTCCCACAGTCTGTGACCAAGTTGATGCCTACATGTATCCTAAGAGAGCTCCCTAGCAGTCAAGGCGAAAATGGAAAGAGATGGGGTATGCACTTTTCATCATCTGTTGGAAGGAATTGTGCTGACATTTTGTGCTAAGGAAAAAGTCTGACATCCCAAGGAAATTAAAGTTGTCCCATGGCTCATTTTATGAAGAGTACTGTAGAGTGAGTGAGTTTTTGTAACACTTTTTATTTTGAAATAATCAGAAAGTTATAGAAAAGTTGCAAAAATAGAACAAAGAACCCCTGTATGCCCTTCATGCACATCTACCCTTGTTAATATCTGTCTCATTTGCTTTCTCAGCCTCTCTTTAATTTTTTTAATGTTTTGTTTATTTTTGACAGAGAGAGAGAGACAGAGCATGAGTGGGGGAGGGGCAGAGAGAGAGGGAGACACAGACTACGAAGCAGGCTCCAGGCTCCGAGCTGTCAGCACAGAGCCCAACGCGGGGCTCAAACTCAGACTGCGAGATCATGACCTGAGCCGAAGTCAGAGGCTCAACCGACTGAGCCATCTGGGTACCCCTATCGGCCTCTCTTTATAATGTACACTTATTAGTTTTCCAAACCCTTCGAGAATGCATTGCAGAAATCATTCCTCATCCAGATTCCAACGCAGACTCACACATTACATTTAGTTGTAACGTTTCTTTGGTCTCATTGAATCTGGAACAGTGCCTCAGTCATTGACATTTTTCCAGAGCAGATAAGTTATTTGTAGAATGTTCTCCAATTTCGGTTTGCCTGGTGCTTCTTTGCGTGTAGGTGTGGGCTGTGCATGTTTGACAGGAATATCACCAAAGCGATGCTGTTGTGTCCTCCTCAGTGTATCATATCTGGAGGCACATGATGTCTTGTGCATCTCCTTGTTGTGGAGGTTGACTTTATCCTCTTGAGTAAGAGGGTGTTGGCCAGTTTTCTCCAGTATAAAGTTACTGCTTCTCTGCTTGTAATTAGTAAGTGATTGAGGTAAGATACGTTGGGATGATGTATATATCCTATTAAACTGCAGATTTGCACATGCGAGTTTTAGCATTTCCTGATGATTCTCAGTGCAAATTTCTTAGCAGCGGTTTCACGAAAGCTTCAAACAAATTCTTCCCAAGACAATTTCTCATACAGAATCACCGTGAACATCTGGGATATCACCTCTGCTCAGAAAGGCTATTTTCAACTCACTGGACTGACTGAGGGCTCTTGATATTCCTTGACTGCTTGTCCCCAGGAGGGGAGAAGGCTAGAAAACTTGGAGTCACTCCAAGTATTTGGGGGTAAGCAAAGGTTGCTACTCTTTGTAGGAATAGGTGACAGAAGGAAAGAGAGGTTCACATCATGAGAGCCAGACCCGGTGTATCTATGGCGGTATTTTGCTGTCATAACAAAATACCAGAGACTGGGTGGCTTAAACAACAGAAATTTATTTTCTAAGTTCTGGAGGCTGGAGGTCCAAGATCTAGGTGCTGGTAGGGTTGGTTTTCTCTGAGGTCTCTCTCCTCAGCTTGCAGATGACCATCTTCCCGCCATGGCCTCTTCTCTGTGGGCACACACCTCAGGAGTCTCTTCTTCTTAGAAGGGCACGGTTCATATTGGATTAAGGCCCCACACTTGGGCCTCATTTTGTCTTAATTGCCTCTGTAAGGCTCTGTCACTGAATACAGTCACATGGGGGCTGTTAGAGCCTCAACATATAAGCTATGGGGGACACACGTGGTCCATAACAGCTGGATAGGGGAAATAATCAGGATGGCTAAAGAGTGATCTAGAGGCGTGTGAGTTCCTGTCCCCACGCACTCATGGGGCTGTTCATAGCCACCATGAGTGAAGAGCCCCCGTGAGGGCGGGCCTTCATGCTCCTTCCTTCAGATCACGGCCCATGCTCTGGCAACCCCATAGTGTACAAACACCTCTGTCTCCATAACGTTGCTTGCCTGAAGGGTCTTCCAAATCATTCCGGATTCAGGAATAGACACGAAGGATAGAACACTAGCTCTGGATTAATCTGGGGTCCATGCCACGCATTGCCCCCAAGCCAGCTTGCACGGGGAGTGTGCCGGAGGGCTAACCCATAACTGCAATACTAAACCTATAGGAGCCAACCCTCAGACCTCAGCATGTTTCCTCTTTAAATGGAGTCCTTGGCTCTCTGTGTACTTTCTCTACACCTTCTTGGTGACAATGAGTTCATCTATAAGGAGCAACTCCTCTGATCCAGACATGAAGTGTTTTTTCTTTGCTGGAAAGGCTCCTTTCCTCCAAGGCACATTCTCAAAGAGCTCCTTGGTGAAGCACGTTGGGAAAGGTCCTCCCCATATTCTTAGTTTCTTGAGCCTAAAGGGCTCCCCAGCAACTCAGTCCTGCTGTCTTGGGGTTCACTTAGCTTTGTCCCCCACGGGATCAGCCACAGCTACCTCTGGCCATCCTCCCTGCTTCCAGATTCTGTTTTCCCTCCCTACTGTCCTTCACCAAGTCTGAGGCATGAAGCCCACAGCTACTTGAGAGCGGTCCCCAACTTTTTCTCTCTTCCAGACCCTACAGGGTGGTGCCATGTGGGAGGAGGTGGGGCGCAATTCTCTGCCTTCCTGCAACTCAGCAAATTGCAATTTATGAGTTTCAATCCACATGAAAGGGCTCCCACGAAGTCTCTCTGGATTCATTTGGAATGTTGAATTAATTTGGAAAACAAGGGGAAAAAAACAACTTGGTTTCAGCCCAGCGAGGGCTCATGACATTTTACCAAGTCCTGTCACCCCTTTGCATAAGGAATGAGCACAAGTAAAGTGGGGGCGGCGGCAAAACTCTTTTCTGTTGCAAGGGTCCCGTCGTGCGGGCCACCGTTCACCCGAGAGAGAGGGCAGAGAGCCCTGGACTGGACGCAGGACACCTGGGGTCCAATCCCGTTCCTCACTAGTTACCTTCCCGGATCTTTCAAACGTCCTTAACTCCGTGAAGTCAAGGGACGCGTGAGGGGTTTACTCACAGGAGAGTGGCAGCTACTGACAAGGCCCTTTCCCCACGGGCCTCCTCCTACGCAGTCTTGTACCGCAGATCTGTTCTCTGCCTGGCTGCCGGAATGATCTGGAAACCAAAACTGGATGGCGCCACCCCACTGTGTTTAAACCCCTCAGCGACTCCCTGTCGCTCAGAGGATAAACTCTGCAACCCTCCTTGTGACCTGGAGTCCCTGCATGGCCTGGCCTCTGCCCACCTCTGCCACTGCTTCCTGAAGCACACCTGCTCCCCGCTAGCCATCCGTCTCTCCATTCCTGCATGCCCCCTGTGCCTCTCCAGCCTCGTTGCATGTGCTGTTTCTCTGGCCTGGATGCTTTTCATCACTGTGCCCTCCGTGGTCAGCTCAGTCTTTGCTTCCTCAGGGAAGCCATCCCGCGCTGAGTCAACCCTTCCCTTTACTCACCCTCCCCTCAGAAGCACTGACCCAGGACTCATTCTACATTTCTGTGTGTGACAATTTCATGGACTTCTCTCTCTCCCACCGGACAACGTGATCCAGAAGGCGGGGTCCATATCTGTTTGCTTTCACCATTGGATCCCCAGTGCCTAGTACAGTAGCTGAAACACAGGAGGTACTTGGGAACGATCGGCACATGAATGAATGAGTGAATGAATGAGTACAGACAAGGCATTGGTTTCCTTTTGTTTAAGCCATTGGTGGCAAAAAAAACCCTACAAGTTCTTTAAGAGACGCCACAGGGGTCCCGCCCAAGCACATGGGCGTCTAAGCACAGGGGAATGACATCTCTTGAGGAGAAAGTGCAAAGCCCAGACGAGGACCAGCTCCTGCTCATCTATTAGGTGGGGATAATTGTAGCATCCAATCATGTGGTTGATGAGATTAAGTAAGAAACAACATGTGTGATGTTTTGCACAGAACAAGGGCTCAGTGTGTGGCTCTGTTCTTTTCAGTTTCTTCTTCCTTCTGTTGACTGCTGATTTACTCCTGGAGTAAATTATCTAGAGGCCAGGCCCGTGGTCCTGAGTTTGCCTGTGCGCCTTCCTTCTTTCCTGCACATTTTGTTAGCCAGGGCTCCCGCTGGTCCTGCTGTTCTGACCAGTGAAGGCACCTGGTGTCCACTGGGAGTGTTCATGGGGAGCACCATTCTGGATAAACAAGTGGATGTGGAAGTAAGGAGTTTTACAGGGAACATTTCTGATGGTCTCGGTGCACACTGAGGGGTTTGGCCCTTTGCACATCTCTGCAGAGAGTGAGTGAGCCTAAGGGAAAGGAATCTCTAACGGGGACATTCTTGGCATTTGGGAAACATGAGCCTTGAACTTCAAGGTCTACAGCCTTGGATTTGAATTCTGCCTCTCATATGTTTCTTGAGGATTGCCTTTCCAAATACCCTTGGGGGGTTGGGGCGGGGGGGGGAGGGGACAACACAAGGTGCCATCTGCAAACGTGTCCTGTATCTGTGCGTCTCTCTCCTCTAGTGCTCCCTCCTGGGTCCACAGGTCTCCCTCCTTTCCAGCTGCGCTCACTGCTGGTCTCCCTCTTTCCACTGTCCCCACCCTCCCATCCTCAAACCAAGTCTCCACGAAGCAGCCAAAACAGTCACTGTAAGATGTAACTCAGATCACGTCTCCTCTCGGCCAGACCTTCCATCGCTTGTCGTCACACTTGGGTACAACCCAAACACCTCGCCGTGGCACTGGGTAATAAAAGCTGGTCGCTGCCTTCCCCTGGACCGCATCCCCTCTCCCTGACCCTCATCCCCATCCAGGCACTCCCCTTCTCTCTGCCCCTCAAACCCACAGGCTCATTTGCCGGAACCTTCTTCCCCCTTCACCTCCTTGGCTCCTTCTGGAACTTCCAGGTGTCAGCTCGATGCCCGTGTTCCAGAGAGGCTCTCACTGACCCATCCATTGACAGACACGCCCCCCCAACCTAGCCTGTTTTGTTTCCATCGTTATTACCAGTGGAAAGGATCCTCTCCATTTGGTCGTTGTTTTGTTTTGTTTATTGCCCGCCTCCCCCCACTGGAATGCAGATCCATGAGCACAGGGCTCTCTCTGGTAAGTCTTGTCTACTCCTGTATCTCCAGGGGCTGCAAAGATGCCTGGCCCATGGCAGTTGCTTAACAAATGTTTGTGGACTGAAGGAATGACCAACGAGGGGGCAGGAGCAGACAATGAGACCCTCGCAGCAGTGGACTGGTGAGGGTATGGTCAACAGCTGTAACAAAGAGCCCCCCAAATACAGTGGCCTAAAGAACCTGCCATTGCATTCTTTTCTCACATAGCAGTCAAGGCTGATGGGGCAGCGTCATCATCTTTAATAGGTGGCTCTCACGTGACTGCTCTAATTCCAGCCACGTCCCCACCCAACAGGCAGAGGGAGGGAAGAGGGCAGGATCCACGGACCCAGCATTTTAAGGGCAAGACTTGGAAACACACTTGGTACTTTGGTTGCATCTTATTGGCCAGAACACAGCCACACGGTCAGACTGAGTTGCACAGGAGTCTGGGACGTGAAGCCATGGGTCTAGTTACAATTATATTACCACGAGAAAGGGAAGAGCAGGTAAGGGGACAATTCCCAGACTGCCACCAGTACCCAGAGCTGCCCTTGAGGGCTGAGGTGCCTCTTGCTCCCCTTGGGGGACACAGAGTAGACTCCCATGAACGTTGGGGAAATGAATGAGACAGCGAGGTCCAGAGAGAGCCCCAGCCACCCTGATCGAGAAAGCAAACACTCACGTTGCCTAGTCCTTCCTCAAATTCCACTTGTGTGACCTTGGGCAAGTTGCTTGAACTCTCCGAACCTCAATCACTTGATCTCTCACGTGGGGATAATAGTAGATTAGTTTACGATATAACTTGCTTAAAACACTGCCTAGCACATAGGAAGCACCCAATCCGTGACAGGCACCAATATTGTTGTTTTAATAGAATTGCAACTAGTTGTCGATGCACTTTGTAACTGGGGATTTACTGTCTCACGGGGTGCCGGGACACTTACGGGCGGTGTCCTCGAGCACCCCCATGGTGGTGGGAGGCCCCATGTCATGCCCTGCCCTTAGGAAGCCCTGGAGAGTTGGCAAGAGCATGAACTTTACTCAGATGTTGCAGAGTACGGGTCCCAACGCTGCCATTTAATGACTATGTGATTTGGAGCAAGAAACAAGGCCCAGTCTCTTCAAAAAGGAGGTACGAACAAATTCCCAGTTGCTGGAAGGGTTGACGACACCCAACAGGTCCTCAGTAACGTTTCTCCCCCAGAGGCTCCCATTTGGCCCCTGGAGAAGGAGTCCGTGAGGGGTTCTGGCCCCGCTGCCTCTCTCCGTGCTCAGCTGCTAGAGCCTTGCCGTCTTGGAAGAAACGGAACGTTCTGGGGAAGATGACCCCGGCCAGGTTGCTAATGGCCAACACCCCTCAGAACTGGGAGGGCCTCCCCATCTCCTGAGTGAAGCTGGTTTCCTCCGGGCTGTCCGTCTCTCTCCAGGCCCTGAGCACAGGTAGGAAGGGCGGGAAACACATAATAAGGACTGGCAAGTAGCTACTTGCTCATGCGAGAACTGGTCTATGCATCACCCTGGCCCTGCTGGCTGCTGCTAGTGGAGGGCACTGGTTAAATTCTCTGAGTTTGAGCCGGGCATGGGGTTCAGATCCTTACACCACAGTGTATTGTTCAAGCCCAGGGGGCTGCAGTCACACTGGATTCCATGGAACCCGGGAAGTTTAGCAGCTACAGCCCCTGTGTTGGTGCGGCAAACCTCAGCTTCTTCATCTGTAAAATGGGTGCAGGGTGACTGAACAAGACCACGCAGGCAAGGAGGGAGGTGAGCGTAGCAAATGCCCGAGAAGTGGCAACTGGGGTTGTTTTTTCTGCCTCTTTCCCTCTGGGTACCCTTGCTGTGTTCACTGTGGAAAGCCCTGAGGCCTCACTGGTCCGCCCAGAACAATTTCCCCCACCGGGAAGCACTGTTCTCGGGATCTTCATAAGTAAACACACCCTCCGGGCAAATCTGCCCAGTGGAAAATACCCACGGTGGCTCCCAGAGACTCTCTTCCCTCAATTCTTCCGACTGGACAGGGGGGAGAGTCGCCCTTGGGTCCCGGCTACCGGGGTGAATTTAGGCAGCGGACTTCCACCAGGGGTCAGCTAGCCGTAGCCCCAGGAGACGATGCTGTGGGACCAGGAGCGAAGCTGTAACTCCTCCCAAACTGGACCGTCACCTCTCTGAAAGGTAAGGAGAGGGGAGGCCTGTGACAGGCCGCCCCTTGCAACCGCGGCAGCCGGCTGAGGTGGGGAGGTGAGGCCTCTCCGTTTGCTGGAAATGAATCCATGGAAAATGCTGGAATGATGTCCCCGCCTCTGGAGCCACTGGGAGGCCGCAGACCTCAGGGGCGGGGTGGGGGGCGGGGTGCGGGAAGGGCTGTGGGAACACACAGAGCAGACGGGGATCAAACTGACTTTTTGACACGTTTCTGTGGGAAGGCGGCTCTGAGTGTGAAGCCGGCTCCCAGAGCAGCTTGGGACCTTTCATGTGGCGCCAGGGCTGGTGCTGGCGCCCTTCACTGGATGCTGGGGCCCCGGGCGGCCCCGGGCGGGGAAGGCAGAGGGGGGGACGGGAGGGGGCCCGGGGGGCTCCCACTTCTTTCTACCTCCGGCACCCTGGCATCTTCCCCGCCAGAGGCTGGAACAGCCTGGGCTCTGGGGTCAAATTCTGACTCAGCCAGTTCGCCGGCTGTGTGACCCGGGACAAGCCACTTGACTTTCTTGCTACTGTTTCATTAAAGAATGTTGTTGTATTGAAACAGATTGCATATATTATGATTTCATGGGATCAGAACAATCTGGCAAGGCAGAGATCATTAAGCCCATTTTACAGATGAAGAAACTGAGTCTGGAGCCTAAGAAACACCGAGACCGTGAGGGGCACGGCCCAATGCAAACGCGCGCCTTTTGCGTCCAAAGTTTTTTGTTTGTTTGTTTGTTTTTGTTCTTGTTACATCCAGAAACCTCTCTAGTTAAGGCTATTGATGGAAACATGACCTACTTTTGTTAGCGAAGCTATCGTGAGTACCTGGGGCACATAGCACACCGCATGGTCCCGTGGTTGGAGCCTCCAGACATTTCCCATGGGGACGGCGCAAATGTCCCCATTTTATGGGGGATGGGGTGACACTGTGGCTCATAAGACCAGTAAAGGGACCCAACAGGGAAAGAGCGTGGGTAGCATGGGCCGGTGCAATGTCCAATTCTCTCCTCTCCGTGGTTCCTGTCCTGGAACCATGCCAAGCCTGGGAACCGTGGGGCTTTGGAGAGTACCACTAGAGAGGACAGGCAGGAGGCACCCCCCCTTGGCCTCCCTGAAGCGCCCCCACGTAGCTGGGGGATGAGTCACCCACCCCTAGGGGACTTCCCCAATTGCCCACAGGTATGCAGGGCCCTGCGGGCTCAGCCTCCTCAGTGCTTGACAGAGTCCAGGCCCAAGTGCAGGGAGCTGGGAAGCAAAGTGACTGGAGAGGCTCGGATGAGGTCAGGGAGGGTCGCCATCTTTGTGTCACCTGCCCTGGGACCGCGTGGGAGGACGGTCAGCTTGGGAAAACAGACAGAAGTGGGCTTGAGATCCAGTTCTGCCACACCAGCTGGGGGACCTTGGCGGACTGACCGACCCTCACCGAATCTCAGCGGCCACTTCTGAGGAAAGGGTTAATAACGGTACACTCTTCACAGAGGTGATGAAGGACCCCAAATACTGTCTGGCTTACACGGTAATAAGGGGTTTAGCACACGGATACGCTCAATATGGACTGGCTGTTATTGTCATTGCTGTTACCATCCTTGGGCCAATGTCCAGAACCTTCTGCCGGCTCAAAGACACACACTGAAGGGTGGTGCCCAGGGCTGGTTTGAGAAGTGAGAGAATCTCGTAACCCCATTTGGGGGGCCCTGAAAGTGAAGCTTTTGTTGCATGATCGAGGGATGGAGTGGGGGGCTCCCCAGTGGGGCAGTCGGGATGGGGATGCTGGCGGGGGAGCCTCAGCCCTGCCTTCATGGCCTGGCAGAACTGGCCTGCACTCCCACACTCTCATGCAGGGGTCTCTGGGATGGCACCAGAAGCCCAGGGTTTCAAATGATCCTGGGTTGCCCTCTCCTCGATGCGTCCGCTGAAGGCCACTGACAGGACATGGCCAACCTTGCTGCTGAGGCGTGGTGCCCTCTGGGTTGCTAGAGGACTGTGGGGCTGGTTCACAGTGGGCTTCTGGCAAGACGAGGCCCCTCTCCACGCCTCAGTTTTACCTTCTGAGCAGTGGGTAGAGGCTCTCTGGCTTTTTCTGCCTCCCTTGGAGGAGCTAAGGAGGACGCAGAGGCTGGCCTCGGCTAGAGGGACCCAGGAGGAGCTCCTGGTCTGTTTGGGAGCCACGCTGGGTCCTTCTGGGCTCCGCAAGTTGGCGGCCTTGTCCGCGCCAAGGGTGGTCAGCACATTCGAGGACTCCGCCTGTGCTCACACCGCCATAGCAGGCCCTTGCTTTCTGGGAAAGGAGTAAAGATTAATTAAGGTTGTCAGGGCCTAAGTAAAATCACCAATGTCAATTTCCTCCCTCTGGTTCTTGCTGTCAGAATAAATTGGACAGTCATTACCTAATACTCAACCCTATTTTCCTAATATTTCATGCGTGCTGAAGCGTTGATGGGAAACAGGGAGGGTGAGGCCCTTTGGAGTGGCAGAGAGGGCAAGCCGTGTGGAGCTAAGGGTGTCCTGGCAGAATGGCCTTGCCTCCCGCTACTCCCTGGAATGGTGATCTCGGGAGGGGGCCAGGGGTGGTGCTCTGTCCACACAGGGCACTGTTCTGACCCAAATGAGACAGATAGACCTACTGGCAACAGCTCCCAGGGACCGTCAAGCAGCTGGTACCTTCGGGGACTTTGGTTTCAGACCAGGCTCCAAGGGCCACAGCAACTGGTGCCTTCACGGACTCCAAGATAGCCTCAGTTTCTTAATCTGAAAAATGGGAATGAATGAAAGAGCTTCACTCACAAAAGTGGACAGTCTGTCCCTTCCCAGGTGCAGGCGTCTCCCCGGGGAACACTCCAAAGACCGGAAATCCTTCAAGTCCCAAAATAAGAGCTGAAGGTGCTGATGGTAGCCTTTCAAGGTCCCCCACGTAGGATTACGTGCCTCACTGACTTATGGAACCAGCCCTAGGCACCGCCTCTCGGTGTGTGGCCTTGAGCTGGCAGAAGGTCCTGGCAATTGGGCTAAGGACGATAACAACACCACCGATAGCAACCGGCACCTACTGAGTGGATGTATGTATATACTTGTCAGCTGATGACTGAGAGCATTTTGTGAGAGCGTTAATGGGGAGGGGGCAGAGAGAACTCTCTGGGGTGCTGGAAAAAGTCTATTTCTTGATCTGAAGGATGGATATCCCAATGCATACAAACAAATATTCACTGAGCTGCGCACTTAAGACTTTGCTTCATGTACGCTATGGGTCACCGAAACTTTGGAACAGCAAAAGGATTCGGCCATCATTGGGATCTGAGTGTTGACCATAAGAGGCTCTGAAACACTGAGAACCAACTGAGGGTTGATGGGGAGTGGCGGGGGAGGGGAAAGTGGGTGATGGGCACGGAGGACGGCACCTGTTGGGATGAGCCCTGGGTGTTGTATGGAAGCCAATGTGACATTAAATTAAATTTGATATAAAACAAATACAAAAATAAAACCTGGAAAGCACTCTGTGATGCTACTTCCCTGTGGAGAAAGGGCTCTTGATTGGGCATCACCCTGGGCCTGGCATGGTGTGACAGGGCTCCACAGGCTCTCTCACCTTAACTCCGCTGGTAAGCCCATGAAGCAGGACTCGCCATCCCCAGTGCAGAGCAGGCAGCATGGCGGGAGGGGTGGGAGACCAGGTCTGCAGCCAGCCTCCAAGCTTGGGCAGGTAGGTCTCAGTCTGCACACCTGTGACAGAGAATGATGACAGAGCTGACCTCAGAGGGACACAATGAGCCACTGCTGGAGGGAATGTCAAGTGGTATAAACCCTATGGAAACCATACGGTGGTTACCCATAAAATAAAAAATAGAATTACTGTATGATCCAATGATTCTCCTTTGGGTATATACCCAACAGAGTTGACAACAGGGCTTCCAAGAGAGAGTCGTACATCCATGTGTACATGATAAACACTATCAAGAATGTAGGGGCGCCTGGGTGGCTCGGTGGGTTGAGCGTTGGGCTTCAGCTTGGGTCATGATCTCGCAGTCCATGGGTTCGAGCCCCGTGTCGGGCTCTGTGCTGACAGCTCAGAGCTTGGAGCCTGCTTCAAATAGATTCTGTGTCTCTGCCCTCCCCTGCTCGTACTCTGTTTCTCTCTCTCTCTCTCTCTCTCTCTCTCAAAAGTGAATAAATATTAAAAAAAAAAAAAAAGAATGTAAAGTGCTTGCCTCAGAGAGGCGATAAATGAAGGTTAAACTTCAGCCAAGTGACTCCCCTTCTCTGGGCCTTGGTTTCCCCCTATGCTGGGGGGTGTATGTGTCAGTCCCCTCTGCATGGATTGTCCCCACTGATGGGTGCCCCCGAGACCTGAAGCCCCTTGACCTGCAGCTCTCGGGAGTGCCCGGGCATCAGGGATGGACGTGGGCAGTTTTCTTTTGAAGAAGGTCTCTGTGCTCCCCTTTCAACTGGAGCCTGAAAGGTTATATGCCCGTACTCTTCAAATTCACAGCCAGCCCTGAGATCTTCTAACCCTACCAGGTCACTGGGGAGAAGTTGCCTCCGTCTGATGGAGGCAGCCCAGGCCACTTTTGGACACAGGAGGATGGTGCTCATTTCTTTTGTACACGAACTTTTTGGAGTTCCTACGTGTGCTGGGCCCTGCGCTGGGCTCATGCAAGGTACAGACAGTATGTCAGGGATGCCGCCTCCAGGGAGCACAAGAGCAACCAGGATGTCAAGTCTTGCCCACAAATCTCCATAATCCAAGAAAATAAGTGATAGAGGTTGTGAGGAAGGGATAGAGTGAAAGTGGCAAGGGAATTCTGAGCTGCGGCCACCAAATCTTACACAATGATGTTACTTAGTCTTTGTCAAAGGTCCCTTGAGCTGGAAGGGAACTTCTATCACTCATGGACAGCAAACTGCCTGAAGACCCCCTCTAGACATTCAGACGGCCCTCTCGGAGTCCCAGGGAGTGGCAGCCCTACCTAGTTCTCTCCCTCCTCCTTTCACCGCTATCTGGGGACAGAGGACCAGAGAAGCTGGTTGGGGTGGGGGAGGGAGACAGAAAGCTGGAAATTTCAGACTCCATTCGCCCCAGCATTGTGACTTCGCGGCTAAGTTGCTTTACTTTGCTGAACCTCCGTGTGCTGATCTGTGAAATGGGAATGCCGTGCTGTGGGCCCTATCTCAGACATTGCCCCACGGCATAACTCCACCACACCAGAGCTTAGGGCTAGACACGTCCAATCCCCACGGCCTAGAACACAGTGAAGAGTGAGGACTTACCAGGTATTTGTTGAATAACATGTGTAATAAAATCAAGCACAGGACCGGACCCTGGATGGTGGAAACAATCTTGAAAAAGAATGAAAGTGGAGGGCTCACACTTCCTGGTTTCAAAACCTGCTATTAAGTTACAGCAATTAAAACACTGTGGTGTTGGCATAAAGACAGACATATAGACCAATGGAATAGAATAGAGGGCCCAGAAATGAACCCTTGCACATACAGTCAAATGATTTTTGACAAAGGTGCTGAGACCATTTCATGGGGAGAGGACAGTTTTTCCAAGGAATGGTGCTGGGAAAACCGGATATCCTCATGTGAAAGGACAGAACCGGACCCTTACCTCACACCGTATATAAACGGTAACTCAAAATGGACTGAGAACCTACACATAAGACCTGAAATGGTTCAACTCTTGAAAGAAATCAGAGGACAAAGCTTCATGGCACTGGATTTGGCGATGATGTCTCGGATGTGACGCCAAAGGCACAGGCAGCAAGAGCAAAACCAGACAAACTAGATTTCATGAAAACTGGAAATTTTGTGCCTCGTAAGACACCATCCGTAGCGCGATAAGGCACCCCCACAGAATGGGAGAAAACACCTGCAAATCATCCATCTGATAAAGGCTTCATATGCAGAATATAGAGGAAACTCCTAAACGCAGCAAAGGAATAAACATTCAAAAATGGGCAAAGGACTTGAAGAGACAGTTCTTCAAAGAGGATATACCAATGGCCAATAAACACATGAAAAGATGCTCAGTGTCACTCATCGTCAGGGAAATGCAAATCAAAACCACCTCGCACCCATCACAATGGCTGCGGTCACCAACAAAAACAAAAACGCCCAAAAACAGAACTCAAGTGCTGGCGAAGATGTGGAGAAATCGGAACCCTCGTGCATTGTTGGTGGGAATGTTAAAGGGTATGGCTGCTGTAGAAAACAGTCTGCAGGTTCCTCAAAAAATTAAAAATCGAATTACCATATGGGCCAGCAATTCTACTTTTGAGTGTATACCCGAAAGAACCGAAAGAAGGGTCTCAAAGAAGTATTTGCCCACCCATGTTCATAGCAGCATTATTCACAGCAGCTAAAACGTGGACGCAACCCAAGTGTCTACCGACTGATGAATGGGATTACTAATGAGCGTACACACGTACAATGGAATATTATTCAGCCTTAAAAAGGAAGGAAATTCTGCAATATGCTACAACACGGATGATCCTGGAGGACAATATGTTCAGTGAAATAAACCAGTCTCAAAAATATTGTATAATTCCACCTACATGCGGTGCTTAGAGGGGTCAAAATCAAAAAGCCCAAAAGTGGAATGATGGTTGTCAGGCACTGGGAAGAAGGGAGAACGGGGAGTTTGGGTAAATAGAGTCTCAGACTGACGAGATGGAACGCGTTAGGGGGACGGATGGTGGGCATAACCACACAGCACCGTGAATGTAGTTAATGCCACTGAACCGCACACTAATAAACGGTTAGGTGGTAAACTTTATGTTGCATGCATTTTAACACAATGAAAAAAAAGAAAAAATATCAGGGCGCCTGGGTGGCTCAGTCGGTTGAGGCTCAGCCTCGGTGCAGGCCATGATCTCGTGGGTTCGTGAGTTCGAGCCCCGCATGGGGCTCACTGCTGTCAGCCTGTCCGCATACAGCCCGTTTCGGGTCCTCTGTCGTTGCGGCTTCCCTGCTCACGCTCTGTCTCTCAAAAATAAACATTAAAAATTAAAAAAAAAAAAATTAAGCATGGAAGAGTGAGACTAGGCACATCCTGGACATTCTTATGCTTATCCTGGGCGGGACCCTGAAAGAAAGATTGAGACCCTCCCTCAGTTTGGGGTGTGTGATGGGGGCCGGGGTGGGGGGGGAGCACCTCCTGGACAGGAGCAAAGTTTGAGCAAAGACTGGAAAAGGGAAGAACAAGAGGTCACGGAGCCTTGTTGTTTCTCTTCCTACCCAGGATGTGGGTCTAGAGCAGACATGGTGTCACCCCAAGTCCAGAGACACCGGCCTTGATGTGGACATGATACACGCCATGCCTGCCCTCTCCGAAGGCCCCGACGTTCCCAGGCCTTCACAGTCTTGCTTAATTCCCTCAAATACACGCAGCCTTTAATTTATGGGGACACAGTAGTGGCCCCAGGGTCTGAACTAGAAATCAAAGCAAACAGGCATCATTTGCCATAAACAGGCCGCTCCCCAGTGGGTTCTGAGGCCCAGGGACAAGGAAACCCCGAGATCCTCAGATGGGGAGCTCACAATAGGCGCGGGGCTGCGGTCCAAGGCTCCGACCGCGAGGCCCCTCCCAGCTCCGGTCTTGGAGGAGCCTCTGAGCCGCTGGGAGGGGCCGTGGACAATGGGGGGCGGGGTCCACCGGCGGGATGGGGAACAATGGGTCCAATCAATTCCGGAGCCTCCTCACTTGTTCTAAAATAAGTCTTGGAGGTCTGGGGTGGAAGTAAATCCCAGTAGAGAAGAACAGCCTCGCCTCCCTCCGTTAGGGAGGTTGGGCTCTGGCCCCGAGTACCCATCGCAGCGCCCCAGCGGCCCGCGGGTGTTGGTGTGCTTCTAAATGTTTAACCTGCTCCGGAGAGGGTCAGCCCTGGCCTGGAGGGTTTGCCTGACCCTGGCCTGGAGGGTTTGCTGATCGCCCAAATGGAAAACTCCCCGAGGCCAATTTCAGGCTCCCAAGGCAATATCCCAGAAGGCAGAGCTGGGAAGAGGTCTGCATCGGTGCACCATGGTGGGGTACTTCCTGCACATGCCATAGATACAAGTGATCTCGTGGCATTCGTGATAGTAAATATATGTACTGGAGAGCGCCAGCAGGGGAGGGGCAGAGAGAGAGGGAGACAGAGAACCTGAAGCAGGCTCTGTGCTGTCAGTGCAAAGCCCAATGCCAGGCTCCAGCCCTCGAGCCATGAGATCACGACCTGAGCAGAAGTTGGACGCTCAACCGAGTCCCCAGGAAGCGATGAGTTTTGATTATTTGTTACCTTTGTTTTAATATAATGTATTTAACAGTGTGTTCATATCATTGAATTTTTAAGGGTGAAATTCCTGAAAACATGTTGGGGAGGTTCACAAGTTGGAACAGGTTTGTATGAGTTGGTGTGGGTCCAGCACACCGCCGAGCACAGGGGACCTGGGCTAGGCCCATCGCCACCTCCTCTGCAGCCTCTGGATGACTGTGAGCAGCATGAGGCCTTCTAGGGGCTTTGGCCCCCTCAGCTTGAGGGGCCTGGGGACAAGTGAGGCCCCTGACACCACTTGAGGTGAGGGAGGAGAGAAGATGCCAGCGTTGCCGTAAGTGGGGCTCTAGCCCGTGGTACTTCTGCCTGGGCACCGTGCTCCTCACTCAGGCTCCTCCTAAGGTGGGACCCTGCCTGACCCCAGCCTCCTCTGGCAAACCTCTGCTCCCCCAGCAGGGTATCTGACCAGAGTCCCCCATTATCCTGGCCACCGAGCGATGGGTAGTTCTCACAGAGGCAAGGTTCTGTGGCTTTATCACTGGGAAACCCCGTGGCTTCATCATTGCTGGGCTCCAAGATGCTTCTGGTACCCCGGTCTGCCCACACTGCACCTTGCCTGCCTAGGACTACAATGAAAGCTCACACATTTATGGCCTGCTGCCTAAGTGCCAGGCTCAGGGCTTCCACAGTGTGAGCCCATGTGGTAGGAGCCACCGTTAACCCATTTTTGCAGAGGGACAAGCCAAGGCACTCAGAGTGGTGAAGCCATTTGCCCAAGAGCGTGCAAAGCATATGTTTCGAGCCAAAGCCTGTTTTGAAAGCAATTATTTTATTTTATATTTACTAAAAACAGTTTTGGGGTGTGTGTGTGTGTGTGTGTGTGTAAGTTGGTGCACAACTGATCTTGCCCAGATGTGCCCACGGACGTCCCGGGTGGAGGTGGAGGGACGGAGAGAAGCTTGGGGATGGGCAGAATGGCCCACACATGCCAGGAACAGAAGTTGGCATGGGGGCAAAAACACACGGAAGGCATTCTGGTTTTCTCCTTTGGTCTGCTCCTCACTCGGGATCTGCTCCCTCATTGGGGGCTTGTTCCTAAAATACCTCAATGCCAGGTTTGACTCCTGGCTTCCCCACTTGCCAGCTCTGTGCCGTTGGGTAGGTCGGTCAGCCTGAGCCTCATCCGTGGAAGGGTCCGCACAGTTGTGGTCTGTTGTAGAGAACGGGGCAGAGCGCTCACTCAGCACCGTGTTGGCTCTTTATTGCTACCATTCGTCTTAGGGTCCCGGTGACCTAGGCCGCAGTCACCATGGCCCTGATGGTACCCTTTTCGAGGCTCTGGCCCCTGTCGCCACCCCCTCGCTGGCACCACTAGCCGCCTGCCTCTCTGGTCTTTTGCCAACAAGATTCAAACCCCCGGCTGCGTGCATGGGTCGGAAATGTTAATGGAGCTCTCCGGGAGTGGCGGCTGGGTTCCCCTGCTCTGGGGCCGCCTGGTTATTGGCGGCTTAAGTGCTCATGTGAAACACCCCTTGCACCTCACGCTTGCCAAGCTGTCCCCAGTGCTGGATGCTGTGTTTGATCATGTTGAAAGGCCTTGACACAGACCATCCAGGTCTGGAGGCCAACAGGGGAAAGCGTGCCGAAGATCAAGCATCGACAGAGCACTCCTGGGACCCTGGCCCGGCCCAGAGCAGGGCCAGCAGCCCGCACCAGCCTGGCGCTTCTCACCAGACACAAACCAGGCCTGGGAACGGGTGAGGGCAGCCAGGAAGCCAGCCTGCCCGGTGCCACAGAGGCTGGGGATCTCCGGGACTGTCCCTGGACCTCCCTCCTCTACAGCAGCCACGCTGGCCCCTGCCTCTGAGGCCACACTCTTCACCCACAGGGGCCGGAGCAGTGATGGGAACAGAGGGCATCAGCACACCTCTCTTCCCCAACTTCGCCCCAGAGAGACACCCTCACCGCTCAGATTCTCTGATGGGGACCCTTTGACAGCTCTGTAACGCCACAGGCTTAGCTGCATCATCCTCACAACCACCTCTGGGAGGTGGGGGAAAGGCCCACTTCACAGATGGGTAAGTGGAAGCCCAGAAAGGTCCAGTGGGTCAGCTGTGAGCTGCAGTCCCTCCCCTTGATCAGGGTCTTCCAATTCACGGCCTGCTGTTCTTGCAATGAGGCCACCGCGGTTCCCATGAAAGTGACTGGGTATGTGGCACTAGACGGAGGGAAAATTTCTTCTCGTCCTTCTTCCATAAGGGCTATGGCCACCCCAAGTCTGGCAGCTTTACAAGAACAGGCTTGTAAACTCAGCAACACCCCATAATCCTTTTTATGGGGCCTGCTGTGGTAATGGACATTCATCAGCTCTCCCAGACTAAGCCTGGTGGGCCCTGGGGGCGAGAGGCGAAGGGGAGCCAGGCCCGCCCGTCTGTGCAACCCTCTAGCTGGGTAAAGGGTCCCAAAGGAGGGGCAGAGTCCACATGTTTCTGAACAATGCCAGGACTCTCAGCCAGGGGGTGCTGTGCAGCCAGGGCAGGGGAAGGAGATACAGAGGAAAATCACCCGTCAAAACGCCTGCGTGGGCATCACCTTTGTATCTACCCAGAAACGAGTGAGCTGGGAAGAGTGGAAGCATTGTCTCAAATTCAAATTCCCAGGCTCCTCTCTAACCTCTTGATTCAGAATCTCCGAAGGTGGCCCCAGGACTGCGCGGTTATTAGCCCTTGATGCAGCTAACATTTTGCATCCTCTGCTTTAGGAAGAGGCAGAGGGTAATGGTGGGGAAGTGAGAGCTAGGTCAGACACCTAGATTGTCCATTTCCTCACTCAACAAACCCTTGCTGAAATCCGGCCTTGACCGTGGACAGGGGAAGCCACCCTTTGCTTCCACGTGGGTAGGTAGCGTCTGCCTCCACCCTCACCTGTACAATGACCTTGGCCACTCTGCTGCCCTCCATCAAAGGAGAGGAGAGTCTGCAGTCCCTTCCAGCTCAAACACCTTACGATTCAAGCAGGGTGTAGCCGATGAACCAGGATCACCTTGTAATCCTTTAGCTTCTTGGGCTATTAGGGGACTGAGAGTAGACCCTGGGGAGACCTTGGACCCACGGCTCCAGGCCAAAGAACTTTCTCTTCTTTACATCTGCCCATTCTTCCCAAGGATGGGAGCTTGTGCCCTCTGAACCAGGACAGCCAGAGCATGATGGTCCCTCCCTCAGCCAAAGCAGAGCTTGCGAGGTCCAGCAATGCAGTTCTGTAAGGGCCTCGCCTGGATGCCTTGACCTAACCGTGATCTTGAGGCCCCCTAAACAGTAACATTGCTTATTGGGTTCTCGTTTGTTTTGTTTAGTCTCATTTGGGTTTTAAAAGTTATGTGCAGTATATCTACATGTTTTTAAACCATGAGTGATGCTGTATTTGTGTAAAAAAGTCTAGATCAATGCTTCTGAACTTTTAAAATGTGTCTTAACTTTCCTCATCTGTAAAATGGGATAATAGTAGAGCTGACCTCAAAGGCCTGTTGGGTAGCTTAAATGGCATGATACATATAAAACATTTAAAACAGTACCTGGGACGTTGTAAACAGTCCATATAAGTTGCTATTTAGGCAACACTTTGCCACTTTGTCACTCCTGAGCACAACCCGTGTCCTTGTTTGCTTGATATACTTCCTCAAATCCATTTCTTTTTCTTTTCTTTCTTTAATGTTTATTTATTTATTTGTGAGAGAGAAAGAGAGGCAGAGAGAGGGAGACAGAGAATCCCAAGCAGGCTCCACATTGTCAGCGCAGAGCCCGATGCGGGGCTCAAACTCACAAACTGTGAGATCGTGACCTGAGCCGAAAGCAGGAGTTGGAGGCTCACCTGACTGAGCCACCCGGGTGCCCCTCTTTTTCTTTTTTCTTTTCTTTTTTTTTTTTTTTTTTTTTACCGAAGGAAATTTAATTAAAAAGGAAATGTTATGCCATTACTGTAAGTGGAAAAATAGTATCAATTGCATAGAGAGACTACAGCGGTAAAAAGTAACACAAAGGAAACAAAGCCATGTCATTAAAACCTAGGCAGATCTAGATTGTGGTGGTAGTTACCAGAATCTACCAGAACCTGATACAATGGTGTGAAACCATACACACACGTTGTCCACAAAACCAATGTCCATCTCCTGGGTCTGATTCTGTACTTCAGTTACGTAGGACGTATGCACTGGGTGACAAGTACGTGAGACCTCTCTCGACTATCTTTGCGACCTACTGTGAATCTCTAATTTTAAAACAAAAAGTTAAAAAAAAAAATCTTCGGCAAATGGGTGCTTTCTCTTAGCCTGAGGCTGAGTCTCTCCATTTAAAGAGGAACCAGGGGCTCCTGGGTGGCTCAGTCGGTTAAGCGTCTGGCTCTTGATTTCAGCTCAGGTCATGATGCCGAGGTTTGTGAGTTTGAACCCCGTGTTGCGTTCCGTGCTGACAACGTGGTGCCTGCTTGGGATTCTCTCTCTCCCTCTCTCTCTCTCTCTCTCTCTCTCTCTCTCTCTCACTGTCCCTCCCCAATGCACACTCTTTCTCTCCTAAATAAATAAACATTAAAAATATTTAAAATGATTATTAAAATAACTTAAAAAAATTTTTTTAATGTGGCCACTTAAAAATTGTAAATTATATATGTGGCTCATACGCGTGGCTCCCATTAAGTATCTATCGGATAGCAGCTCTGAGAGCCTTCGGCAGATTTCCAAAGGGGTCTCGTCTGTGACTCACAAAATGCTCCAGCTTCTCCAAGTTAGTGATGGAACTTCGTGCTTTTTCAGGTAGCTGCCTGGATCCTGCTTGGGGAAGACGCTTATGTGCTCTCGTGCGCACAGATGGGTGCCTCCCGCCAAATGTCCATCTCCTTCCCCAGTGGCTGCCCAGCCCCCATCCTTTGGCTGAAAGGCACTCCCGAGAGCACAGGGCTTCCTGTCCCTCTGCCCCATGTGATTTTCATTTGTCTAATGAAAGCTAATCTGATAAAGGCAGGAATGGCAGAGATGCGTGAAAGCTCCAGGGAGCACAGGTCATGGCCTGATCTAAAGAGGGGGCCTTTGTCTCCCTCCCTGCCCCCCACCCTCCCCGGGCAGCGGCCAGCTGGCCAATGGGTCACCCAGGGGAGTGGGCAAGGGAGCCAAGACCAAGGAGGGTGCTCTTCTGGGACAAGCTGGACTGACATCACCGTGTTTACCATTTGTAAACCAACCAGAAAGAAACCGAAGAAAGAAGCTAAAAAATGAAAAAACTCTGAAAATCCCAGGAGAAAAGCCCTGTGAAAAACAGGAGGGCTCAGGCAGCTCATTGTGGACAAGAATCGTGGTCCCTTGTCACCTTTCTCTTCTGGTCAGTGGCAGCATCTAGGAAAGAGAGAGGCTGGGGCTAGGGTCATGCTCCCAGCCAAAGGAGGAGGGTTAGATATGGCTGCCTCATATCCTATAGCCATGGGCACTGGGTTCTCTCAGGCCTTGGGCTCTACCCAAGTCCAGCCCTGGAGCCAACCCCCCGGGGCTCCCCCACAGAGGCACTTCTTCAAGAGCTTGGACCCCTGGAGCAGCCCTCCGGCCACATAGGACATTGTGTCGCCCACCTACCCACTCACTCACTCAGAATGCTGGGAACCGAAATGAGCTGGACACAGTGTGGAACATCAGAGATTTTTCTGTGTTTGCTTCACTTCCACAGTTGAAAATCCTCTCCTTCCTCCTGGGTCGGGGGAGACAGTTCAGTTGGGGAAAACCAAAGACGCTGCCCATTAATGAATTAACCAAACCAGAAGTATTTACCCAAGAGCTGGTGTATACCCGGGCCTCTGCCGGGAATTTGATGGAGACGAGAAAGAAAATAGGAGTCCCACTCTCACTGGGGGTTGAACTCACGCATAAGAGAATAAGACGGACATAGCTGATGGCCAGACGGAGCAGAGCACAGCCAAGGCTCTCGGGAGAATGGGGAGAGGGCAGAGGAGTGGGTGTCAGGGCAGACATCCTGGAGGTGGGCTTGGGCCGGCCTCATGAAATGAGGGTGGGGATCACGGAAAGAGGAGTACAGTGGCCTGCGTTCTACTAGGGTTCTTATACCAACTTGGTGAGGTTGGCCAACACAATCTCCTCCCTGGGCCTCATCTTCCCCATCCGTAAAGCGAGAGTGGTGACTGCCTTGGCATCCTTACTGACCATAGCGTCCTAGGATTTGAAGCACCAGAGAGAAGCAGGTGAGAATTCCAGGTGGGAAGAAGCATTGGAACAGTTCTGATAGGACCAAGAAACTGTCAGTGGGTAGAGGAACCACGGCCAGAGATGCTGGAAACAAGCTCCCCAGAGCTGGGGAGAGTGGCCCAGATCTTTTGCTCATTCCAGCCCATCTCAGGGCACGCAAGGCCTATGGCCTCGCCGGGGTCTCAAACAAGTGGCTATATTGTGTGTGCCCAGCTGGGGTGCAGGCCAGGGCGGGTGTCATGGGAATTGTCCCTCTGCTTCTGAGGAGAGAAGGGAGCTCTGGCCTCAGAGGCCTTGCCTGGCGCCTTTGTTCTTTGCTGACAGAGATTTGGCCACTTCCCTAGAGCCCCTCTCTGGCCTTCACCATCATCTTCCCAAGACAAGCAGAACCCAAGTCAGAGCCGATGTGCAAGGGGTGCAGGAGGGCGTCCGATGTGCATTCTGGAGGAGTGTTCAAGATGACTTCCGCCATTTTGGTTTCATCCATATTGGAGCTCCATCCAGCCACAGGCCCTGTTACACCAGCTTGGTTTTAACCTCTGAAAACCTGTCAGGAAGTCCACGACAGTGAGCGTTGTTTCTTCCTTTGTTCTTTCAACTGAGCAATTCGCAGGTGGTTGTGGAAGGCTGTTGTGTAGCCAAAAATCATGCCATACAGTTTGCGAGCCTAGCTCTTCCAGTGCTGGAAGATATTCCGCATGAACCGCACCCCAGATATGGGTCTCTGATGCAGGGTGTCTGAGGCTGTGTGTCTTTCCCCATCCGTTACCTGGCTTTATCTTCTTCACACACTCATCACTGTCGAAATTATCTCACATTTATTCACTTGTTTACCACCCGTGCCCCCTGCCCCTACCACCCCCCCCCACATTAGCATATAGCCTGCCCTGTTTACTGCCGTATCCTTGACCCCTTGATTGCCTGGCAGGTGGTGAAGAAATGTTTGTCGAATAAATGAATGTGCAGACACGGATATGCGGCCTCCAATCAGGATGGTGTCGAACTGTGTGGTGGGGTGGGTGATGGAGCAGAGCTACGATTACGGCTGGCATCAGCCATCGGGTGAGGCCCTGGTGGGAATCAGAGGACATACTTGGGCAGGTTAATAGAGGGGAGCTTAACAAAGGGCTCCTTATAAAGGCCCAGCAGTGTTAAGGGAACGGTACAGGGATGGGGAAGAGGAGGGCGTTACCCCCCAGGCCTGCAGAGCTAAGGGAGGGGGCAGTTACTGGAACCCAGAAAGCAAGTCGTCCGGTGAGGGT
This sequence comes from Acinonyx jubatus, assembly GCF_027475565.1. Lineage (NCBI taxonomy): Eukaryota > Metazoa > Chordata > Mammalia > Carnivora > Felidae > Acinonyx > Acinonyx jubatus. Next base: position 18,326,202 of record NC_069390.1, on the reverse strand, counting down.
AGCCTGACAGGAGCTGTCGCCTTTTGGTAGAGTGGCTCTGTGACCGCTGGGACCTGGCAAGGAGGAAGTCAGGAAACACATGCCTCGCTCAACCTGCTCCCCGTACAGTGTCCCCCAGAAGCCAGAAGCCTGGGGAGCCCAGTGATGCTGTTCACACAGAAGACAGGAGGAGGGGAGGTGGCCTCTTGGAGCCAGAAAGACAGGAGGAGGGTGGACAGGGATCTGGGGGGACAAAGAGAGGATGTCCAGCCCAGGCGGTGCAGGGGACCATGGCTGTTTCAGTTATCATTACCGCAAAACAAACCTGCCTGAAACTCCGCGGCCAGAAACAAACACACTCCGTTCAGTATCTTTCACAGTTTCTGTGGGTCTGGAGCCCAGGAAGGGCTTTGCAGGGCGGTTCTGGCTTGGGGCCTCGCCTAGTTGCGGACAGATGGTGGCTGGAGCTGAAGCGGTAAGGGGCTGGAGCAGTTAGGTGGGAGCTGGCCAGACATCTGTTTCTTCTAGAAATCTCTGGCCTCGCCGAGCGCTCTCTGCACGTTCAGGGCAACCTCACTGTGGCAGGACGCCTGGCACGGGACCCAGGGCTTCGGCACAAGTGTTTGGTGAACCCAGGAGTAGCAGCGTGGCCCCCTCTGACCCACCCTTGGTCACCTAGTGCCACCTCCGCCATAGTCTGGTGGTCAATCAGTCACTAAGCTCGGCCCAGAATCCAGGGGAGGGGCCGCAGTCCCCACCTCTCGAAGGGAAGAATGCGGAAGCATTTGAAGACACGTTTTCGAAGGCGAGAGAATGCGGGGCCACATGAGTTCCGGTTGAATATTATTTGGGTGGTCACCAAAGAAGTCCCTGAAACGTGCTTGGAGGGGACAGGAACAGGATGAAAGCTTGCCCTGTGGTTAGGAAGTTAGAAGTCGGATCTCTCTAATCTCTCCTCCTCAGGAGCAGAAGGACAGAGGCTCAGAGACAGAAAGTGACCGCTCAAAGGTCAGAAAGGGCTCCAGGCTGGAGGGGCAGAACCCTTGCCTGGGTCTCAAGATTCTGTGCTTCGGGGTAGAGAGAAGTGGGAGGGAGGGACAGTGCCAACCGCACAGGCTTCGAGGGCTGCTCAGCCAACGCCAGAGAACCAGGGGCCGGCCGGGTGCTTCCGGCTAATCTCCTCCCTCGTTCCCCTCCTGGGCTCCTGCAGCCTCCCTCCCTGGAGGGAAGGGAGAAAGAAAGGCAGTTTGGAGACTATCAAAGCAGTGGCTTTCACTTTCAGGGAGCGGGCTGGGGAAGATTGCTTCCAGGTGGCCTCTCGGGGCCCCTCCCCGCCTGGCGGGGGCCGAGGGTGGGCCCGGAGGCATGGGCCGAGGGCCGGGAGGGCGGGAGGAGCAGCTCCCACTGCCCAGAATGTTTTTTTTCCCAGAGCTGGCAGGCTGCCCGCTTCTTAATCGGGTCTCGGCTCAGAGCCTCCCTTCTCCCGGCCTTCCCTCATCACCTCAACCCAATCGGCAACCCTGCCCCGTGGCTACCTATAGGACCAGCCTTAGAGCCTGACGCGGAGGGCCCGCTCTGGCTACTATCCTGCTCATGAGGTGTGAAGTCCGTGGGCCAAGGTGACGTGCCTTCCTGGAGAACAATGGCTGCGACCTCCATTTATACTTCTGCTGGGTCTCACGAATCCCCAGGATGTTCCTGGCTTTCTATCACATCACGTTTTAATTTTTTTCAAAAAATTTTACATCATTTTCCCCTAAATGTTTATTTATTTTTGAGAGAGACAGCACATGAGTGGGGGAGAGGCAGAGAGAGGGAGGAACAGAAGATTCGAAGCGGGCTCCACACTGATAGCACAGAGCCCGATGTGGGGCTCGAACTCACGCACCGTGAGATCACGACCTGAGCCGGAGTCAGACGCTTAACTGACTGAGCCACCCAGGCGACCCCGTATCACATCATTCTTTAATTTACTCCTAGTGGTTTCTGCTGTCTGGCATTTGTCGCCCCTGGTTTTCTGTCCCTCTTGCCAACTGGGATACACATCCAGCTGGAGCCGGGGCCTTGGGTTGCGTGGCTGGCTGCCTCTCACTTGGGGTCCCTCCGTCTCCTTGGCGAGGGGTGGGGTGTTCGTCTGTGAGAATGTCCCAGTGGGAAGGAGCCTTGGAGGGTCTTAATCCCAAACTGCCCTTTTACAGATGTGTATACTGAGGCCCAGAAGGGAGAGACCTGCCTGAAGTTAACCCAGTTGGTACGTGACAGGAGGGGGCACGTCCCAGATTCGGATGCCGACTCCTGAAGTTGGGACAGTGACTTTTTGGCCAGGTGACTGAGCGGCCCTAGCCCCACCCCAACAAGTGACTGGAATTCCTCCAATCAGGCAGCTTCCAAGTGGGAAATGTGGTAAAAATACAGATGCCCAGCCCCATTTGTCCCGTGCAGGATACCTGCCGGGTTGCCAAGATGTCTTTGTTCCCAGCAAACACCACAACGAGGCGGGGGTGCCCAGTGTCCCGGGGATGGCGGGGGCGTGTCAGGGCAACCCTAGGCTCCACAGCCCTCGGTGACAGGGAGTCCCTTCAGAGTGCTTTCCAGATGTTGCCCCGACCCTCGATCCCTCTTTCGTGGGAGAAAATGATGCCGTTAGGCCTGTCACCAAAGCCCCAGGGCGAGCTATTCGCCTTTGCACAAGCTCTGGCTGAGCAGCAGGGCAGGCAGTGAATGGACGTGATGACACCTCTCTCGTTGCCTGCTCACCCACTTGGGGGCCACGTCCCCACCCGTCATCCCCTCTCTCCCGGCTGCTGCCTCTGCTCCTGGAGGACACAGTGCAGGACAGTGAGGGAGTAGCCCCCTTCATTTATCTGTCCTTCGGCCGAGATCCTACAGCTGTCACTGCACCTGGCCGGGAAAGCATGCAGTCTGGGGTCAGGAGACCTGGGTTCCGGCCCCGGCTCCGCTCTAGGCAAGTCGCTCACGTTTCTAGGGTCCTCTCCCGAGGAGGATGTCAAAGGGAGATACGATCGTGACGGCGAAGGTGTCCTGAGAGCTCAGCCCCGCGTGTCTGCTTATGTGACTTAGCTGTGACCGTGCTGGAGGAAAGCATCTAACTCAGCCCCTGCTCTGAGCGGACCTCCTTAACGCACAGAACAAAGTAAACGTAAAATATTTAGACGAATATCAGACGAATGGTGTGAACAAGAGAAGGAGGGCAGGAGAGCATGAACTAATGACAAAGATAAAAACAGCTCCGAGTTACACAGCACTTACTATGTGCCAGGCATGGCCGTAAGTGCTTCCCGGTCCCATGAATCAGGTACTATTAAATAACGCCCCTTTTACAGACGAGGAAACTGAGGCACAAAAAGGCCACAGAACTAACAGGTGGCAGAGCCCAGACTTGGATCCAGGACCAGCCGTGTGAGCAGGTGCAGTGAGGTCAGGGACTCCCCTCCCTGCGGTGGGGCACGCAGAGGCCAGCAGGAAATTCGCTAATTTGCTAATGAATGGGATAGTGCAGGCCTTGTCCTGGACCTGAGGAAAGATAAGATTCCTTCGGACTGGCAGGATGGCCCGGGACGGAACACAGCAGAGCAGGAGCGAGCATGCTGCGCGTTCCCAGACTCACGCTGAGCCTCTCTGTGCTGGGCACGGCGCCCCCGAGTGTTCCTGGGGTTCTCCGGAACCCGCCGTGCCCTTAAGCCTTGCTGTGTTGGGGGCTGGGACAGGTCTTCTGTCTCTGGCCCCTATCCCCCTCCCTGTAATGTTCTGCCTGGCTTGACACCCAGTAGGTGCTCACAGAATACGAACTGGGAGTAGATGCTCACAGTAGAGCCCTGGGAACAGGCTCTCCCAGGGAAGGAGTGCCAGACCTCAGTGCTGCCCCTCCTCGCTCCAGCATGGCCCCCCTGTTTGCCCCCTCAAGATGTCCTCGCAGCCCATTCTCTCCTTTGAGCCCCGTGGGGCGGGGGCAGGGGGCAGGTAGGGACCGAGGGACTGTTTCTCGGGCAGTTGAGGATGATTGTCCTTGTGTCAGACCTTCCCCATCCCACGCAGCCTTGTCAGAACCTCACCTCAGATGCCAGCTCCTTTCAGGTGTCCTCAAACCCTCCCCAGCAGAGGCCACCCCACTCACATCCCCCAACTCACAAGTTATTAGGCCGTTGCAGGACTTGGATTTACTTTAAACTGTGGTAAAATATGCATACCATAAAACTGACCATTTTTAAAAATATTACTTTGAGAGAAACAGAGAGCGAGCGAGCAGGGGAGGGGCAGAGAGAGAGAGGAAGAATCTCAGGTAGGCTGTGCTATCAGAGCAGAGAGCCCAAGAAGGGGCTCGAACCCACAAATCGTGAGATCATGGCCTGACCCAAAATCAAGAGTTGGACACTTAACCCACTGAGCCACCCAGACGCCCCTAAAATGGACTATTTTTAAGCGTATACTTCCCTACTGCAAAATATATTCACATTGTGGTAAAACAGATCTCCAGGACTTTCTCCTCTTGCAAATCTGGAACTCTATACCCATCAAACAGTTCCCCATTTCCCCTCCCCCCAGCCCCTGGCACCCCACCATTCCGGCTTCTGTCCCTTTAACTACTGTAGGTACCCCACATGAGCGGGATCACACAGTATTTGTCTTTTGTGACCGACTTATTTCACTAAGCGTGATGTTCTCAGGGTTTAATCCATGGTAGCAGGTGCAAGAATTTCCTTCCTTTTTTTTTTAAAGGATTTTTTAAAGTTTATTTATTTTTGAGAGGGAGAGAGAAAACAAAAAGTACGAGTGGGGGAGGGGCAGAGGCAGAGGGAGGAAGAGAATCCCAAGCAGGCTCCGTTTTGTCAGCACAGAGCCCAAGGTGGGGCTCGATCTCATGAACCGTGAGATCACGACCTGAGCCGAAATCAAGAGTCGGATGCTTAACTGACCGAGCCACGCAGGCGTCCCAGAATTTCCTTTCTTTTAAAGCTGAATCATATCCCATTGTATGGATATTCCGCATTTTGTTCACCTGTCGACACGTGGGTCACTTCCACCTTTGACTATTGTGAATAACACTGCTGGGACTTTGCTTTTCAGATACACAAGACTGTGCCACGTTTTCATTTACGACCGGGTGCTTTCGGAACTTTTCTACAAAGGCTATTCTTGTCTCCATTTTACAGTGGAGGAAATGTTACCCAGAGGGTATGTCACCCACCCCGAATCCCACAGGCAGGAGGCAGGGGAGCCTGACTTCGTTTTGTATTTTTATTTATAATTTTCATAAACATAGATATTTTTATTTTGAGAGAAAGTGTGTGTGTGTGTGTGTGTGTGTGTGTGCATGAGTAGCGAAGAGGGGCGGAGGGAGAGAGAGAATCTTAAGCAGGCTCCGTGTTCAGGGCAGAGCCCGAGGCGGGGCTCGATCCCCTGACCCTGGGATCACGACCTGAGTTGAGATCAAGAGTTGGACGCTCCACTGACTGAGCCACCCAGGCGCCCTAGCAGAGCCTGACTTTGAATTCATGTCTGCACCGACCCCCACCTTTGGCCCTGCTTTCAGTTACCCCCGTCTCTGAAGGGTTTGTTTTCATCTCTTGTTCTGCTGGGGAGCTGTACAGGAGGCACAGGCTGCCTCCGAGGCCAGCGGCCAGAGCTGGTATGGGACAGTAAAGCACAATGGTTAAGATCAAGGACTGAATTCGCACTGCCCAAGCTCAAAAGTTGGCTCTTCTCACTTATCAGAGGGGTGAGCTTTGCCAAATTACTTAACCTCTCTGTGTCATGATTGATTAGTGATGTCTGCGGTGAGCTCCGGCTAGGAGGCATGTGCCTCGTGTCTGTCTCACGCACAAAAGGAAAAGCTTGCTTGAAACCACACCCCACCCCCAGGCTAGATTCGTGGTCTTGGGAGCAGCAATCCTTCCTACAGAGCAGTGAGAACAGAGTGGCCCTGTCTGAGGATCTGGGCATGATTCACCCCCGGGGTATTTGGTTTCCATCAGAAGTGGGAGTGCCTTCCGTGGCTCACAGTCTGTTTACCCTGAGGTGGTGGGATTGGGTCCCCAGCCCTGGGCCAGCAGGCCCCAGGTGGGGAGATCTGAGCACCTGGGGCCCCTTCCCCACACAGTCCTTGGCACACGTTGCATCCGTGACTGTCCGTTGAGCTGTCGCTCGTTGCTGGAGGCCTGGCCGCATCCCCAGCGCGTTTACAAGGCCCCTTGCGGTTCCTTCCTCCCCAGAGCGTCCGCGGCCCTCAGTTCTGTCTGCCTCTCCTTCCGGTCCCCTCCCTGTCAACGCAAACCTTCATCTGAGGTCCCGGGAGAGGCGGCGTGCGATCTCCAGTTTGGTGCTGCCCGGAACAGGACCCCCACTGGCCCGAGTGGGAGAGGAAATGGGTTTGCAGGCCGTGCGGTGGCGGGCTTGGGTGCCGCGTGGGGTGCCTGTTGGGGGGGTTCGGGCCGGACTCCGTGCCGCTCCGGGATGCCGGCAAAGGGCAGTGAAAGGGGTGTCTGTGCAGGCGTGCCGCTGTAGGTGACCGTGTGGTGGCGCGTGGCTGTGGGCGACGAGGTGACGGCAGAGAACACGGGTGGGTGAAGGCCTGAGGAGGTCGAACTATAGTGGTGGCGAGTCAGCAGGGGGTGACAGCGTAGGCGACCCTCCAGATGTCACCGTGAATGACTGACGGAGCCGTCCAGTGGGGCTGCGGGAGGGTGAGCCTGTGAGCGGGCAACCCCGCGGTGGCCGACGAGGAGCCACCGAGAACTGAGGCGGGCGGTGGAGAGTCGGCACGGGAGCGGGTGACGGGTTGGCAGGCGCCGGGACGCGGGCTGGTCGGAGCCACCAGGAGGCCCTGGGTTTGTCTCCTGGGGACGTCGTTCGTGCCGGAAAGGCGAGAGCAAATGTGTTTTCTCTGCCTGTTGAAAATGATTCCGAACGAAGGGCCTCGCCTCCTGGCCGGCGCGAGCCTGACTCCGCTGTGTCAGAAGATGATCTTTCACAGATGCTGAAAAGTTAGGAAGTGTAATTATGGGGAAATTGCACTCAGGCAAACGAGTACAAGCCGAAGGCTGCCAGGCCCCATTCCTCACCTGAGCCCCCTGATTGTGGCCGACAGCCGCACATCTGTATGTGCTTTGCAGCCAAAAGAGGAAAGAAAGGGGGAAGCAGCAATGGTTCGGGGAGAAGAGGGGGAGGTGAGGGGACCTTTGGCTGCCCTGCCAACTGCTCCCCCAGCTTCCTCGGGCAGGAGCTGAGAGGAGGCTGAGGCCCGGGGCACATTCCTGGGTTCGGAGGGCCTTCGGGGGGCCACGCTCGCTCCTGGGGAGATGGGAGGAGCTGGGGCCGACTCCGGGGGAGGCGGAGGCCACTCCCATCCGACCTTCTCATTTCACTGGTGGGGAAACTGAGGCCCAGGTCACACAGTCAGTTAATGGTGCAGGCAGGATGCCACCCTCCCCGTCCTGACCAGCCAGGGCTCTCTTCCCACACCGCCTGGAGCAGGTGGGGGGGCAAGGGGTTGTCCTGGTGAGCAGCCGGGTACCCCTGCCCGCCACCCAGCCTCTCAGGCAGAGCCACCCAGCAGCCCCCGCGTTCCCGATTCCTCTGCGTCTTTTTCACGCTCTGGATTCTGCCTCTTGGCATCTCCCTGCAGGGGCAGCTGGGAAGCTCCCTGGAGGGGGGCCTCCGCCTCCCAGCTTGCTGTGAAGACCACTGCTCTGTCACCCTGTTAGGACCCAGCTCCTGGGATGGCCCCAAGGACTGGGAAACCCTTCTTGTTCGAACCATCCTGGGCAAACTCCTGACCACTGCTCCCTGGTATATGGAAACTATTCTTTCCGTTGAGTGTGCTCCCCATTTCCATCCCTCTGGTAACAAGTCTCCCTGCCCCAAGCCTCAGACCTGAGCACAAGTAGACCCAGGCTGGGCCAATCATCCCACCATCCTTCTGGCCCCAGCGATTGGGTCCGGAGTGACGCCACCACCCCCCTCCGGCCCTGGGGTCCACTAAAGCTCTTCCCTGTTAAGGGAACCAGAGCAAGAAGGTGCCTTCCTTCCCACTGGACTTGGTCCACTGGGAAGCTGGAGACTTGGGAATCCGAGGCCCTTTCTTTATCTTGTAGAGGAGCCCACTTGCGAGAGGCAAGAATGAGGCACACACTGACAGTTGGGGGACAGAGGAGGGAGAAAATCAATTATTAGCATTTTTCAACTCTAGATTCAGTCTTATCCCCATCCCCACAGCTACCTGTTGTACTGGCCAATTTCTATTCTATTCTATTCTATTCTATTCTATTCTATTCTATTTATTCTGTTCTAGTCTAGTCTAATCTATTCTATTCTATTCTATTCTATTCTATTTATTCTGTTCTAGTCTAGTCTAATCTAGTCTAATCTATTCTATTCTATTCTATTCTATTCTATTCTATTCTATTCTATTCTATTTATTCTGTTCTAGTCTATTCTATTCTATTCTATTCTATTCTATTCTATTCTATTTATTCTGTTCTAGTCTAGTCTAATCTAGTCTATTCTATTCTATTCTATTCTATTCTATTCTATTCTATTCTATTTATTCTGTTCTAGTCTAGTCTAATCTATTCTATTCTATTCTATTCTATTCTATTCTATTCTATTCTATTCTATTCCACTCCATCCCATCCCATCCCATCCCATCCCATCCCATCCCATCCCATCCCATTCCATTTGGCTTACAATGCATTCAGCCTGTGTTTCTGTCACTTGCAATCAGGAGACCTGATTAATGCAGCAGCCACAGAGCTGGAGCTTGGGTGTCCCGGGAGGTGCTAATGGGTAAGCATTACCCATTATTGGCAGCATCGAGGTGGGACCAGTGCCAGAGAAGAGGGTGGTCACGTCCTGGCTGGGGAGGGCTTAGTGTGGATGGTAGGGCATGATAGAAATTTGCTAGGGAGTAAGTAGGCACAGAGGTATTAAACAGGAAGTCCCAACATGGAAGGAAAGGGGCAGCGTTCATGTCCAGCTGCAGCCACTGAGGGCGTGCTTGTCTGGGAGAGAGAGAAGCGCTTCCCCAGGAGGAAAGGGCATCGGGGGAAGGCTGGCCTTCCAGGCAGTACTGGAGAGCTGGGAGGCGTGCCTTTACTGCCCGGCTGGGGCGGTCCCAGGGTGCTCCTGAGGTAGCTGCAGAGGACGTTTCTTTACAGGGAAGGGAAGAGCCAAGAACACTCCAGAGAAGACCGAGTGGCACCAACTTCATCGCCACCCACCCAGGACCTGACTGGGACCGCACTGGTTTCTGGCTATCCTGGCTAATGGTTCCCAGACCCCTCGTGAGGAGGGATTGGGGCTCACCTTGGCCGTGCACTTCCTTACCCTCAAGGAGGCGGTTGAGTGTCCTTTGTGGCATTTCGTAGGCCAGGTTCTGTTCTCTGGAGGGAGCGTGATGTGGGGGAAACATCAGTTTGGAGACACACAGATCTGGGTTCGAGTCCTGGCTCTGCCACTTTCTTTTTTCTTTCCTTAAAGTTTATTTTTGAGAGAGACAGAGAGAGAGAGAGAGAGAGCCAGAGGATTCGAAGCAGGCTCTGGGCTGACAGCAGAGAGTCCGATGCGGGGCTCAAACTCACGAACTGTGAGATCATGATCTGAGCTGAAGTCGGACGCTTTAACCCACTGAGCCACCCGGGTGCTCCGTGGCTCTGCCACTGTCTAGCCCAGAGAACTTGAGCAGTTTCCTTAGTCCCTCTGAGCCTCAGTTTTCTCGTCTATGAAATGGGGTACTAACATCTCCCCCACGAGGTTGCTGTGGGATTGGGTGAAATCACAGATGTGGTGCAGATGCAGTGAAGCGAAGGTGCGTACGTTTGCCCAGCACGTGGCAGGCACCCCCTAAGCCCCCTCCTTGCCCCTTGTGTGCTGTGATCTTAGCAAAGCCCTGAAGTAATAAGAACCACGTTAGTTGTCATTAAGGCGAGGTACCGAGCATCGCTCGTCAGTACTCAGCTGGAGCTGCCCGAGCAAGGGGCTCCCCACCCCCTCCCAACCAGCACTCAAGGCAGAAGCCTTGGGAAAGCCGGGCTCACCAAAAGGGCATGAGACTTGACCCCCTGAGCAAAGAGGAGCGGACTTGTGGACTTGCTGGGTTTGAGGCTATTCAACATCATCAGGAGGCTGTACGTTGGTGAATCTTGGTGATGGCGAGAACCTATACTCCTTGTCCACCTTGCCCTGCTTCTCCCTGTGCCAGTTCCTCTCATCACACCTCAGCCCCAGGCACGCCGCAGCGGGGCTCTGCAACCTTCAATGGCTCCCTCTTCCCTTGGAATTAAACACAACTTCCCTTTCCCTGGCGTTTCCTGCTACCCCCGCCTGATCCCAAGTGCTGTACCAGCCTTAGCTCCCACCATTCTGCTTCCCGCCCCTCATTCTCCGGTCCGATCGAACTACTCACTTCCAAGCACTCCCTGTGCTTTCTCATCTCTCCGCCTTTGCTCAGGCTGTGCCCACGGCCAGGTCTGCTCTTTCACCTTTCTCTGTCTGGAAATCTGATCCCTCCTTCACAGTGTAGGGCGAATCTCATCTCCTTCGTGAAGCCCCTCTTTATTCCTTAACCAGATGTGATTCTTTGCTCCCCCTTTCTGCTGAATCCCGTCTCGGGAAGTCCTTGAAGCCCGGCTTCACCACCAGCTCCTATGACAACACCCAGACCCCAGGAAGGGTCGGTCTCCCCCGCTCTGGGCCTGCAATCTGCTCTTCTCAGCAGGTTCCTAGGACGACTTGCTCAAGTGTCTGTTCCTTCTACCAGAGCACAGGGACTGGCGCTCTCGGCCCTTGCCTATACCTCTCTGTGCCTTCCCTGAGGGCTCTGACGTGCTCCACCTGCGTTTTCCAGAATGATGGTTGGTGGCCCCAGAATGCTGGCTGTTCCCCTTCTCCGCGTCTTCCTAACATGCCTGCGGTTGGAGTCATGGCAGGAGCTCCAAGAAGAAGGGGCCTCATGCTCTGTCTGCCCTCCTGGGGTAAGTTACCTCCCCACCCTGAGCCCGGATGTCCTCAACAGAGACATGGACAAGCTGGCCAACATCATCTCTAACATTTCACCTCAGGCTTAAAGTTCTCCCAACAGGCTCTCAAGGAGGTAAAACAACGAGTCATGGTGAATATATAGTTAATATACTGGATTATATATTTGGAAGTTGCTAAGAGACATCTTACATGTTGTCACCTCCAAGAAGAGAAGTTAAGGGGCGCGTGGGTGGTTCCGTTGGCTAAGTGTCTGACCCTTGAACTCGGCTCAGGTCATGATCCCAAGGTTGTGGGATGGAGCCCCGAGTCACGCTCCGTGCTGAGCGTGGCGCCTGCTTGAGAGTCTCTCTCTCTGCCCTTCCCCCCAAACTTGCATGTGAACGTGCACGCACTCGCTCTCTCTCTCTCTCTCTCTCTCTCTAAAAAAGTTATTCACGCGACGGGTTGGGGGCGTTAGCTAACCCTATGGTGGTAATCGCTTTGCAATACACGAGCGTATCAAATCAACATTTTGTCCACCTTAAACTTACACAACGTTACATGTCAATTACATCTCCAGAAAGCTGGAAAAATATATCATGGAGGATAAACATCCGAGAGGTCGAATTCTCAGCACCTCAACAGGCAAGTAAGTGAAGCAGACAAGAATGTGCAGGTTGATGGGGGTGTTGACAAGGTTGATAAGATTTATTATTATCGTTTATTAGGTGTTGCTGTAAGCTAGGCACTTTGTATACTCTATCCTGGATCTCCCCAGTAAACCTTTGAAAGAATACTAAACCCCATTTTATAGATGAGGAAACTGAGGTTCAGAGAGGTGATGTGGCTTTGCCATTATCCTATCAGCAATGGCCATGGCACAACTTGGAGCCGGGCCCATCAGGCTCCCTCCCTCCCGTACTCCTCTGCCGCATTCCAGGCGGGCCGAGTGGCCGGAGCAGGCCCCGCCTGCCTCCCCTCCTGCCCTCTGCGGCTGTTTTGCATCCTGCTGGATTCCTGAGGTGTCAGGCCTCATTAGAGCCTGTGCCCCAGCGAGCGCCGAGAGGCAGTTGACAGGTATACAATCTGACCGCGGCTGCCTTCAAATCATCAAGCTGTCTTCAGGCAGGAACGTGCCGGGAAGCTGGGCAGAGGCCCCTGGCTTGGCTGCATAATCGGATGCACATTAAAAACATCTTTCAGACGCCTTTGCCTTGCTGCGTGCTCATTCTCACTCTCTCGGTTTCTCTTTTTCTCCTTCCAACAAAAGCGGATGAAGTTAGACAGCGCTGCGAGCTCTCCAGCCCAAGCAGGGTCTCTCTGGCCAGATGGCTACCTGGGAGTGGCTGTCACCCTCGGCGTTTGGCTGGCATCTGGGTGAGAGCGCCTGGGATCTCGGGCCACATCTGGGCACCTTTCAACAGGGACCAGTAGGCTCTGGGGAGCGGGTACAACTGTACCTCATCCATCGGTAGAAAGCCCGGACCAGCGATCATCACGAGTGGCAGGGCGTGAGTGCTTGACTTGAGAGCTGAACACCTTTTTGGGTTTGAAGAGTTCCCCATCCTATGCATCAAGAAGGGGAGGAGAGCCAGCCTTCTGCCCAGAAGCTGAGAAAGCCAATCCTAGCTTTCCAAGAAGCCCTTGCAACCCAGAAGAGGACATGTGACCGGGGCCAGCCAATCCCATGCTCCTGCCCAGCACTTGCTTCAGCCCAGGAGCAGCAGAGGGTCTGTCCCCAGAGCTACCAGCGTCCTGTGGCAGGTCCACAGATGGCAACAGCACGCACTGGGTGCACAGGACAGTGGGAGGTACACAGGAAGCCTCGTTGGCACAGTTCTACCTTGTTCTGACGTTTTCTGGCCCTAGATTTCCAGCCTTCCTGATGACTTTACGAGCGGCTGCTTTTCTGCTCGAAGCAGCAGAAAGGCAGCTTCTGTTGTTTCTAGCTAAGGTTCTCCGGCTAGAATTCATACGCTAGCTTGTATATTTCTTATATGTTTCTCACGACAACCCTTGAGGTCCCTTGTTAGTCTCATTTTACAGAGGAAGAAACTACGGCACGGAGCGATTAAGTAGCTCAAGGTCACACAGTAAGGGTGTGGGCAGGGTGGGGATGCAAATCCAGGTCTGTGGACGTTAGAACCTGGGCTGTCAACCACTTCAAAAACGAGCTTGTGGTGGGCTGAATGACGCCCCTCCCCTCCAAAGATGTCTATGTCCTCATCCCTGGAACCTGGGAACACGTTACTTTCCAACGCAAGGGGGAATTCACAGATACGATTAAGGATCTTGAGAAGGGAAGGAGAGATTCTCCTGGAAAATTCAGGTGGGTCTAATGTAATTCTAGGGGTTCTTATGACAGCGAAAGATGTAAGGGCACAGTCAGGGAGGAGAGAAGATGCTACCTCACTGGCTCTGCGGATGGAGGAAGGGGCCAGGAGCTACGGAATGCAGGCAGCCTCTGGAAGCCAGCAAAGGCAAGGGGACAGGTTCTCCCCTGGAGCCTCCAAAAGAAACCAGCCCTCCTGAAACCTTGACTTTAGCCCAGTGAGATTGGTTTTGGACTTCGGACCTCCAAACCTGTATGACAATAGATTTACGGTGTGTTAAGACACTAAGTTTGTCGTTATGTTGTTACGGTAGCAGTAGGAAACTCTAGGGGCTACAAAAAGTTTTATACCCTTTATTTTATGTCCTTGTTGAAGGTGGGCTATGGAGAGAACAGCGCTCCACGGGAAGCCTAGCACAGCGCCTGGCTACGGGCTGCTGTTCAATATATCCGTGTTGCATAAAAAGACAAATGCATGCAGATTTCCTGATCCCCTGGCCTGGTTTCCAGCCAGGGAAGATGAGGCCAGTAATACATTATTCTAGCTAAGGCTTTGGCCCCAAGACCGAGGACGAGGCCCTGGAAGCCAAGTGAATTACACATGTAGAGATTGGGGCTGACCTAGATGCAAAGCAGACGAGGATACCCGTCCCCCCCCAACCCCCCCCGCCGCCGTCTACGCTTTTGCCCCCTCACCCAGGCCCTCTGTGGCTTAGCGCTCCCACGGTGAGCAAAGGCCAAGATGGAAAAAGTGAGTCAAAGAGAAGAGCAGGAGTTTGTTTCGTAGAAGACGCTTCCCTGAACCTGGGGGACCGTGCTTTGCCACTGCCCCTCTGTAGATCCCATCACCTTCCTCCTGAACACCGCTAATCGCATCCCAAGGCCAAGAAATCAACCCCACGAGTCTTCCTGGGGCCATCAGTTCCATGCTCACCTTGGCCCAAAGATGCAGAGCCCAAAGGGCCAGGACTCGATCCCAGTTTGGAGAGCCGTTCCATTTGCTTCTTGAGGTTCCTTGTAAAATCAGGCCCTCCTTGTAGGACAAGGGCCCACAGAGGTGGTCTTTGCCTGACTGCACCATATTGACCTCTTCCGATAACCTTCCCATGGGGTTAGAGCTGGAGGGAGTGTGGCTGGGAACAGCCACCATCACGAACCTCTTTTGTGGTCCCGTTTCCTTTGTCTTCTTTCTGGGGAAACAGCACGTTCTTCAGGCATGTGTTTAAAAGCCCAGCTGTACTCCCATCTGGCCTGTCGTGCCCAGCGGCTCCGATGGCTAGAGCTGTGCCCTGGCAAACTCCTATTCCTCCTTCAAAACTAAGCTGGCCAAATGCAACACGTTATCCCGGAGTACGTGCTGGATCGGGAAGATGGGTGAAATCGAAACAAAGACTGTAGTTTAGTGAATAGGATTGCACCGATGCTAACTCCTTAGTTTTGATAAAGGTAGCATGCTTACGTAGGAGGTTCATATTAGGGGAAGGTGGGGGAAGAGTGTATGAGAAGTCTCTGTAACACCCTTGCAACTTTTCTGTACATCTGAAGTTATTTCAAAATAAAAGAATTCTTTTTTTTTTATTTTTTTTAAACGTTTATTTATTTTTGAGACAGAGACAGAGCATGAGCAGGAGAGGGGCAGAGAGAGAGGGAGACACAGAATCGGAAGCAGGCTCCAAGCTCTGAGCGGTCAGCACAGAGCCCGACGCGGGGCTCGAACTCATGAAGATCATTACCTGAGCTGAAGTCGGACGCTTAACCGACCAAGCCACCCAGGCGCCCCCAAAATAAAAGAATTCTTAAAAAAAACAGACAAAATGATTAAGCTGGCCTCGGCATGGCCCTGAGTGGAGGCCCCTGTGATATGGCCCTGCCCTGCCCATCTACGTGCCATGTTCCTTTCTGTGGCTTAATTCCTCCCACGATGCGACGGTCTTTCCCATTAGACCAGAAGCTCCTGAGGGAAGAGGCTGTGTCTTACTGCGCCTTCTGCACGTGTCCCAGAGCATTTATGTTGTCCCAGTCACCTGCTAAGACAATGTACGCGCTCTCCATCTATGAACTCCTTTAATGCCCATGGCGACCTGGGGGGTAGGTATCACTGTCATCCCCATGTCACAGACAAGCAAGCTGAGGCATAGGTCAAATAGTGACAAAAGCCACAAAGCCAGGAAGGGGCAGGGCTAGCACCAGGCTTTGACCAGCCCGGGCTGCCTTGCTTCAGAATTCAGTTTCTAACCCCTCTGCCACCGGAAGCCGTGGAGCCTGAGGGCTGAGCCGACCAGTGGCATCATGTTAGCATCCCAGCTCTCTCAGGTGCCAGCCGTGTGACCCCGGACAAACTACACAACGTCTCTGAGCTCAGTTCCCTCCTCTGTGAAATGAAGAGAAGAATAAAGCCTACTTCACAAGGAGTAAATGAGACGCACCAAGTTCTCAGCGCGGCGCTGGGCACGTAGCAAACCCTAGTGATGGTGGTAGGTGGTAACCGTGGGGATAAGGCTAAAGGTAGCAAACGGTAACCATGGTGATGGCTGAATGTGGTGATGATGGTGATGATGATTTAATGCTTGCTGACCGAGTGAACAATGCAGGAGGAAAAGGGGGCTATTATCAGTTTCTAGAAGACTCCAGACATGATAAACTGGGTGTTGGAGGAAGAGGAAATGGCAGCCACAGGTCAGTGACCGTCCGTCTGGAGACCAGAGAGGAGAGAGTGGGGTAGGAGCCCAGGCACAAGGGAACGTGGCCAGCGGAGGGGGAGTGGGGGGAAGGAAAAAGCAAGCAAATCAGGCAGGGGCCCTGGAGTTGGTGAAAGGGCTTGGTCTGTTTGTTCCACAATTAGAAGCGGGCTCTTGTCCCTGCCGGAGCAGGAAGCTTTTGTTTGGCAGGAGGAGGAAGAGCCGGGCCGCACCGAGAGGAGCCCCCAGTGCCACATGTTCCGAGTTCCTCCTACCATGCCTGCCAGAGCCCAGGTGGGCGTGGGGCCCGAGGAAGCCCTTGCCACCCAGCGAGTGGGGCTCCAGAGGCCGGGCAGCTGTCAGCACCGAGGAGAAGAGCATTCTGAGGCCCAAGAATAGCCCGACCGCAAGACAGGGAGGTGCTGTCTCTGAAGCTTCGCCCTCCTCCCTGGAGCAGAAAAGACCGCATGTTTGGAGACCCCGAGGTTTCCTGCAACCGCCGGGAGAAGAGGCTGTACCCCAGGGGGACCAGTTTCCCTGGTGGAGCCCCAAAGCCCTGCGCGTGGGGCCAGCGTCCTCGTGGAGGGGGGCCCACGGCTGTGCTGGTGCATGTTCTGGTGAAGGCACCCTCCTCCCACAGCTGATGTTGGCGACAAGAAAGCGAGACTTGTGCAAGCGCCGTTAGAAGGCAGCGCATGCTTTTACCATGCACGCGAGACCCCGGGCCGTAAGGAAGTGTTGGCAGAGCCTGGATCCCACCGCAAACTTCAGAAAGCACAGGGAAACTTCAGATAGACCCCAGGGCTTACTTACATACTTGTGCGTTTGATGGTTTGCTTGTTACTAACACTTGAGTGCCTTGGTATCAGGCCCTGTTCTGGGCACAGGGAGGCGGGGTGGGGTGGAATGGCAACTGGGAAGGACCTCTGCTCTCCTGGAGCTTACATCTAGGAGGGGGACAAGAGACAGTGAAGAAGCAGATAAAGACAGACAGCAGATACTTTCATACAGCAATCAGTGGCATAGAGATCTTAAGTGTGGTCATGGGATAGAGATGTCCAGGCCTGGGTGTGGGGTAGCTGCTCCAGTTGGGTGGTCAGGGAGGCTTCCTGGAGGAGGTGACATTAGAACGGATCTCTCAGAGGTGAGAAACAGCCAGCCATGCAAAGATCGGGTGAAGGGTACTTTGGAGCACACACCCCATCAAATTGCAAAGTCCCCGAGGAAGGAGCAAGCAAGGAAGGGGAGAGTGGCTGGTGTGAACGGGGGAAGGGGCACCAGATGGGGTTGGCGGGGTGGCAGTGGCTGTGTAGACATGGAGCCAGATAACTCGGCGGGCGGGAGGGGGGGGAATGCCAAGCGGCATGGGAAGCCACTAGAGAGCCATGAAGAGAGGCATGGTGTGATCTGCCTTTGCTTTCCAAAGTCCTCTAGCAGCTGGAGGAAAGTGGGTTATAGAGGAGCAGTGGGAGGAATCAGGAAGACTTCGCGGGTCCGTTTCAGTTCCAGCCGGGGAGGATGATGGCACGGACCAGGGAGGGAGAGCGCTGGGCAGAGTCAGGCTATATTCTGGAAGGTTGAGCCGACAGGCGCTGCCATGGCAGGTAAGATGTCAGAAGATAGAAGGCAGAGGATTCAGATTCGGGGCTTGAGCAGGTGGCCGGATGACGACGTCCGTTTGTTGCGGTGGGGGTTGGGGGTGGGGGTCGAGGGAGTGCCACCTTCAACCGGAAGCTGCACATCAGGGCCATACCCGGGTTTTCAGAGCATCGGGGAGGGTTTCAGGTTTGCAGAGCTGCCACAGGGTGTGGGGAGACTGTCGGAGAATCAAACCTCGACTCAAACACGACTTCTCTTTTCAGCTATTTTGGAGATAAAAATGGTCTTCAGTGATTCAGGGGAGAAAAAAGCGACCGTTCAGCCTGATGGTCGAGGCGATCGCTGTTGACACTGTGTTCATACCGATTTTATTCCCAGCGGCCGAAAGGTGGAAACAACCCAAGTGCCCGTCAACAGAGGAATGGTAAAACAGCATGTGGTGTGTTCGTACAGCAAAATACTATTCGGCCACCCGAAGAAATGAAATCTTGATAGATGCTACAAAATGGGTGGGCCTGAGAAATGTTACACTAGGTGAAATAAACCAGACGCAGAAGGACAACTATTGCACGCTTGCTTCCATTAACGTGAGGTGCCTAAAATGAGCAAATTCAGAGAGACAGAAAATAGAATAGGCGTTACCAGGGGCTGGGGGGCGGTGGGCGGGGAATATAAGGGGGAATTTGTATTTAACGGGCCTGGGGTGTTTTGTTTGGGATGATGAAAAAGGTGATGGTTACATCTGATCCTCAGGGCACGTGGCCCCAGGTCCGGGCAGATTTGTAGATCTGTGCCACCAAGAAGAGTGCCCCCAGGTGGACGTGCACGCAGGTGCACTTCTGTCTCTACCTGAGGGCCATGCCCCCTGTGGCCTTGCCTGAGCTGGGCGGGGGGCCACAACCGAATACGGTAGGCTGGGGGCTTAAAGAACACGGAGTGTTCTCACAGTTCTGGAGGCTGAGAAGTCCAAGATCAAGGTGCTGGTCAATTTGATTCCTGGGGAGAACTCTGTCTCTGGCTTGCAGAACTTCTCGGTGTCCTCACGTGGCACAGAGAGAGAGGGAGGGAGGGAGCATGCACTCTGGTATCTTCTTATAATGACGCTAATCCTATAGGTTCAGGGCTCTGCCCTAATGACCTCATTTAACCTTAATTACTTCCCTACTCCAAATACAGCCACGCTGGGCTTACAGCTTCAACATATGGATTTTGCGGGGTCACGGTTCAATCCATAGTGGGTCTCAACCTCAGTGCAGCTTGATCCAATCTGTCCCCTTGTCCCCAAATCAACACATCCCTTTCACTTCTCTGTTGTACTGGTAGCAGCTCAGTGCTCCCAGTCCTTCAGTGGTGGCTCCTCCCTCTCCCTCATCCCCATGTCCCACCTGTCACCTGCTGTCAGAGGGATCTTCCTAAAACACCAGTCAGACCATACCATTCCTTCTCTGTCTGCGTCATCCATGGTCAGACACCCTCAGTGGCTCCCCATTGCCAACCAAACCTTTCACCCTGGTTTTCACGGCCATCCTATAGAATGGTCCAAGCCTGTCTTTCCAGGTACTCCCCGTCCCCTGGTTAACTGTTACACTTTTTCCACACCTCTCTCCCCGTCTCTGTTCACACCATCCCCTCCACCTGCAATGCTCCACCCCCTCCTATCTAGAGGATTTACATCCTCCCAAATCAAGTTCAAGGTCAACATCCTCGAGATACCTCTTCTGACTGTTCCAGGCGGAAGAGACCTGTCCCTCCTTGACGTCTTTTGTCCCTTGCATTAGTCAATGACACCTTTGAGAACAAACAACAGAAATGCAGTTCATGTTGGTGTAAATCCCTATGGGGAATTAATTGGCTCGTGTATCTGCAAAGTCCAGGCTTAGAACAGGTCCTGGAAATGAAGACGTCAGGACTCTCTCACCTTTCATCACTCAACCCTTTTCTCTGTGGGGGCTGCCCTCACTCTTTCCTGCTATAGGTGGAGTCCCTCTGGGAAGTGGGGGCAGAAAGAGGAGGGGCTCCCGCCATCCCAATGCAGTGTCCCCCCCCCCCCCCCCGCCCCGCCACAAAAGAGCATCAACCTACACTCCTAGGGAATGGTTCTGATTGGCCAAGTTTGCGTCACGTGTCATCCCAAACAGGCCCCTGAGACCAGGAGAATAGGATGCCGTGACAGCCAGGCAAGAGTCACAGAATGAAGACGGAGCAGGGAGCGAAACCGGATGTTTCTTGGGGCGCCTGGGTAGCTCAGTCGGTTGAGCGTCCCACTTCGGCTCAGCTCACGATCTCACGGTTCGTGGGTTCGAGTCCCGCGTCGGGCTCTGTGCTGAACCGCTCGGAGCCTGGAGCCTGCTTCGGATTCTGTGTCTCCCTCCCTCTCTGCCCCTCCCCTGCTCACGCTCTGTCTCTCTCTCTCTCTCGAAAGTAAATAAACATTAAAAAAAAAAAACCACAGATGTTTCTTAAAATAATATCGATATTCGTGCTTCTCAGTCTACCTATGCTTGAAGGACCACTGTGTGATTTCTCTTTGGTTACAACCCAATACTTTTGGCAAACACGGTGATTTGGCCACGTCAAATTGCGATAGAAGTTTCTACATGCTCACTCGTGTTTTTCATACTTTCTCTTCGTGAAACGGTTTGCCGACCACACTTAGAATTGCCCTGCTTCCCATCTTAGATAAAAGACGGGGAGGAAATGCAATACAAGGTCAAAAGTGATTTTCTCTAACTAGTGAGTTGGGGGTGAGAATTCCTCTTCTTATCTGTAGTTTAGCTTTGCTGGGATGAATATGCATCGTTTGATGGAGTAGGAGAGAAGGTGGTCTGGCACAGGGTGAGAAGCCAGGAGCCGATGGCCACAGAGCCGGTGGCCACAGACCAGACCCGTGGCTGCCTTTGGAGGCTACATCGTGACTCAGCGGCTTCTTGCGGGCACAGCAGCAGAGGCCAAAGCCTCCGTCCGGTTCTCTTCTGAGTCTGGAGCATCATCCCTGGCCCCCATCTCTGCGGTCTCTGCCACTCCGTCCCCATCCGTGGGCACGGAATTTTCTGGAAACCCGGAGCAGCACGTACGTCACCTGCACAGCACAGCCCTGCGTGCCAACGCCAGGCCACCAGACATCCCGTCGGCGCATCCAGACCAGAGGCTGAGCCGCAGAGGAGGCATCCTGAGTCCAGGACCCTGCCAAGGCCCCGGGCACCGTCTGCTGGCTCCTCAGCCACGGGAGTTTTCCCAGGGACCTCCATCCTGCTGGCCGCCAGCCGGAGAAGGAGGGAGGGAGGTCAGGGGCTGTACAGTTGTGGTTAGCAAGGCGGGGGGGGGGGGTGGTACAGAAAGGCTCTCCCCACCACCATTCCTGTGGGGTGAAGGCTGTACTACCCCCCAGGACAGGAGTCCCAGCTTTGTTGTCTCCTAAAAAGAAAAGCCAGAGATGAGTTTCCACATGCACCAAATGGAGAAGAATGTAAAAACCCCCGGGGGCTGACAAAGCCTCTTCTTCTGTGGAACCCGGGCCCTGTGGATGCCCGGGGGCCAAGGGACCTTGGCGAACAAAGCCGTCTGCCTGGAGCCGCCACTCATTCTGGCCCCAAGAGGGAGGGCAAGCGACCTCGGGTGACTGTCCGTCTCTCTGCGCCTCCCCAACGTCAGGCACATCATGGTCATCAGGGCACAGATTCAAGGATTACCTACCCCCTCTGAGCCTCAGGTAATCGAGGAGGATGTACCAGAAAGTGACTTAGGGCTCACTTAGGTCAGAGTCACCTGTAAGTGATGTGATAATTGTAGGTTCTTATATCTTCACGCCAGCGCCAATGGATAAGCCTGTCTGGGGGAGGGGGGGGTGCCTGGGAATCTGCCTTGTGACAGATTCCTCGGGTGATTCTAACAGCAGCAGAATTTGACAGTCCTGACCTGGAGGATGTCTGAGGTCAATTTCGGGCTCTGCATGTGACGGTAAGGTAGCGAGCATTACCTGTCTCTCTGTCTGCCTCTCCACCCCCAGCCCCACCCAAGTTCCCTGTGCCTGATGAGAGGCAGCGGCGGAAGGCCAGGCACGCAGGGAGCCAGGGCTATCCCAGCAGCCACAGCAGGACGGCAGTGAGTGAAGTATTGGAGCCTGGGTGGGGCCCCTGCTTCAGCCCACACTGTCCTGGTCTGTTCCAGACCCTTCCCTATGCCACAGCTCTGGCCCGGGCACCGGACATCGCGGGCTCTGGAGAGCTGGCCGCTGGCCTAGATGTCTCTGCCCACACTTAGCTGTGCTAAGCTCACCCAGCTGTCCTCCAGGGGTGCTGCCAGGTGATGCCGAGGACGAGGTTTGAGCCAGATAAGGGCGAAAGGCTGGGCTGGGCTGGGCCATTCCATCTGTCTCCAACTTGGGAAAACAAGTAAGAGTCCTAGAATTCTGGCTGGGTTACCGGAGTGACCTGGGATTCAGGTCAAGTCCTTGGAAAGACATCAGCAACAACAGTCACGTGGGGGGAAAAGAGCATCTTACAAAGTAGAATTTATAGAGCAATCCCGTCTTTGGGAACACACGCCTTTCAATGAGTGTTTGTGCGTGCGAATCCGTATCTATATCCGTACGGACCTGGAGTGGAGCCAAGCCTCACAGGAAGAGTGCACAGTCCTCCACCTGACTGCCCTCTCTTCACACTCCAACCAGCAGTTGGCTGGTCCCCAGGGCTACCTTCACTTCGGACCAGCTGGCTACAAACTGGAGGTCCCCATGGACTCCCTTTGGGTTCATTAAGTCTCTAGAAAGGCTCATAGAACTCAGAAAGGCACTGTAGTTACAATTAGCATTGTATGATAGCGGAAGGATACGCATTAGAAGAGACACATGGGGCTCAGTCTGGGAGGGTTCCAAGCACCATGCTTCCCTCCTGGCATCCGTGTATGACACAATACTGCCAACAAGGAGCCCCACCGGAGCCTCAGCGTCCAGGGTTCTTAATGAGGCTTCATTACATTGGCGTAAGGGACTGAGCTCAATCTCTAACCCTCTCCCCTCCCCGGAAGTTGAGCTGACATCACGCGGCTCAAAGCCCCGAGCCTCTACTCACACGATTGGTCTTTCAGGTATGGCCAGCCCCCACCCTGAGTCATCCCGTCGGCCTAAACTATCAGGTCTGGTCCGATGGGCACACCAAGAATAGCAAAGGCACTCCTGTTAGCCAAATGCTTTATTACACAAAATGTACATGGCATAGAAAACAGAATGGAAGGGGATTCCCCAAAGCACGAATGGTGCTTCCCAGAGTGCTGAAGTTCAGGATGTGGTGGACCCCGTGGGATCCATCCCTCTTCTTCCCGACACATAGTAGGACTCCATTTCCCACCCTCCATTGCAGTCGGACGTGGCCATGTGACTGAACTCTGTCCAATGAAACGTGAGCAGAAATCGTGCTTGCCTTTTCCAAGCCGAACCCATAAAACCTGCGGCACAGTCTTTAACCTTTTTTCCCACCCGCTGGCTAGAGACAAAGCACCCAGGGCCCTAGAGTATGATGGAGCCACAGAGAGGAGGATTCTGGGTCCTGGAATCATCCAGAAAATGGCCACGTACGAGACACCGTCATTGGATTTTTGCTTGAGCAAAAATAACCTATTATGTTAAGCCACTGAAATTTGGAGTTGTTTATTAACAGCAGGTGGCCTGCCCTCATTAATGCGCGGGCAATCTTCTTTTCTTCCCCTTGTGTGAATTTTCTTAAGATTCTATAACAAATGAGCATTCTTTTCGTAAGAAGCAAAAACAAACACCAAAGTTATTTTTTAATGACAGCATACAAAACATTAAATTAGATGGTTAGAGTGGAGGGCGCCTGAATAATTTTAAAATGTTTTTGAAGAAGAATTTAATAGAAACGTTTGATAGCCCAGGAAAAAAAGCTTTGTCTTTCTGGCATCGCTAGACCCTGAGGGGCTCTTCCCCTCTCTCAGTGATCCACTCAGCAGGACTTAAAGTAGCTTTTCTCCTTAAGCTCCTACCCCAGCCTGTTGCTTGTGAGCTGCCTCTGCTCCTACCCAGTCCTCTCTGACCCTCTGCCTGGGTCACTGTCCCGCCCAGCACCTCCTGGGCATCCACCCTGGCGGGTGCCTTAGAAACTTTAGAGCCCGAGCCCTTATTATACCTTATATATGGGGAGACTGAGGCCCGGGATGTAGAAGGGAACTTAGGCTAGGACCCCAGGCTTCCCTCCATCCACAGTGTTTCTCTGCAAGGTAGGTCCTTGGGTGTAAAACAACAGTCTAGGCTCCTTTCAGACATCACCCCAAACTCACTACCCGGACGTTTTCCCCAGGAAGGAACTTTCTGGCCTTCTGCTCAATCTGCTGTGGTTTCACAGGGTAACAAGACACAGGTCTGCCCTCCCAGCTCATCACTCCAGGCCTCCCCAGGGTCTGGGGCCCCAAGGGTCTACTTCCTGAGGATATACTTCCAGTTCAATGTTAAAGAACCCTGCTGAGGGGTGTCTGGGTGGCTCAGCTGGTCTGACTTTGGCTCAGGTCATGATCTCTTGGGTTCGTAGTTTCGAGCCCCGCATCAGGCGCCATGCCAACAGGGCGGAGCCTGCTTGGGATTCTCTCTCTCTCTCTCTCTCTCTGCCTCTCCCTGACCTGTGCTATCTTTCTTAAAATAAATAAACTTAAGGAAAAAAAAGAGAGAATCCTGCTGAGGACTCCCCCTTTCTCATTTTTCATCTCTGAGGTGGCTGGTGCTGGGCATACTTTTTATTATCACTCAACACAGGATCTGTATTAGGGTTCTCCAGAGAAACATAATCAATCAGACGTATGTGTGTGTGTGTGTGTGTGTGTGTGTGTGTGTGTGTGTATGTGTGTGTGTATGAGAGACAGAGACAGAGACAGACAGATTTATTTTAAAGAACTGGTTCAGGCATTTATGGAGGCAGCAATCCAAAATCTGCAGCGTCGATCAGCAGGGTAGAGACCCAGGGACTAGCCATTCTTGCAGTTCAAGTACCAAGGCCGTCTTGTGGCAAAATTTCCTCTTGCTCAGGGAAGATTCATCTTTTCTTGTATTCAAGCCTTCAACTGATTAGATGAGGCCCACCCACATTATAGAGAGCGGTCTGCTTGACCCAAACGCCACCATCTTTTCTTGTATTCAGGCCTTCAACTGATTAGATGAGGCCCACCCACATTATAGAGAGCGGTCTGCTTGACCCAAACGCCACCAAATTGACTCCTATTTCATCCATAAACACCCTCACAGAAACCTCCGGAATAAGGTTTAACCAACGATCCGGGCACCGTGGCCCAGTCAAGTTGGCACATGCAATTAACCACCGCAGGATCCTTGAAAGCCCAGCCTGAAGATCGGTTTTTCTTGACACCTACGACCTCGTACTCCAGGAAAGTCTGGGACCGTGGTAATCCCAGCCACCTGGAGCATGCCACCTGCTGGGTGCCACGGCGGACTCCTCGCATCAGCATCTCCACCGTTATTATCACTTATCGTTCCCATTTTACCCAGCATGCGCCCAACGTTCAGAGTGACTCAGCGACATCCTTCTGTGGCTGACAGGAGAGAAGTCTGGACTTGAGCTCAGACACGGAGGCCAAAGCCATGCGCTTTTGGTTACACCGTGCTGGCTCTCTTCAGGCGAACGCAGAAGCCTCCACAACACGCACGGCACCGTTCTGGGCATTGATGGGCACCCACTCACGGAATCCCTCGGACGCCAGTCCCTCTAAGCCCCCGTGTAACAAATGGGAAGAGCCCGGCCCAGGGTGTGCAATCCTGGCAGCCCAGCAGAGCCCGCGGCTGGGCCACGGCCCTGTCCAGCCTCCCTCCGGTGTCCCTCTGTCCTCCCCTCCCCAGACATACGTTTATCTCGTTATTTTTAAAAAAATACTTTATTTATTTGGAGAGAGAAACGGTGTGAGTTGGCGAGGGGCAGAGAGAGACGGACAGAGACAGAGAGACAGAGAGAGGGAGAGCAAGGATCCCAAGCAGACTCCGTGCTGAGAGTGCAGAGCCCGGTGCAGGGCTCGAGCTCGTGAACCGTGCGCTAGCGACCTGAGCGGAAGCCAAGAGCTTAACCGACTGAGCCGCCGGGCGCCCCACACATACTTTAAATTTTAAAGACATTCTATGGAAAAGAAGAGTCTGAAAAGCGTCAGGCTCCAGCTCTCTGCATCCCCCAACACCCCGAGCCTGAGCCTCTAAAACAAATGCCCCTTGTTGTCACTGCGGCCACCAGCGTTTAGGGGCCCTGCCTCTCGTACTGTCACCTGCCCATTTCCTCGTATCCACAGAATCGGCGCGCTGTCACCCCTGTGGCGCTGTGTCTCTCAATCTGAGGATTTCCCCGGGTGTTTGCCAGCTCCCCCAGATTGTTGGGGGTCATTAGGAGTGAGAATTTTCCAGAAGCCAACAGGGGGCCAAGCACAGGGCTCGGTTTGAGCCCTCTGACAACCCCGCGAGGTGGGCACTTCATCGTCCCCGTTTCACAGAGGAGGCAAGTAAGGCACGGAGCCATCAGGGGAATTGGCCAAGGCTGTGTAGCTACTGAGCGTGGCCCAGTCCAGGTCTGCCCGACGTGACAGCGGGAGCTGGTCCAGGAACTGGCCGGGCGGACTTTTAGGAGACATCAACTGAGGCCCTGCCGCGTGCCTGGCCTCAGCGTGCGCCAGGAACCTAGGTATGTGTGAGAGGCAGGCCCTGCCCTCCTCTGCTCGTGGTCTGGCCGGGCAGCATAGAACTATCTTATCTAACAAGCAAGCGGCTGGCCGGGACCCCACGTTGCGATCCCTGGCCAGCCTCCAGGTCACAGCTTCCCAGCCTCAAGCTTGGGAAAACAGCTCCATTTACGAATATTTGGACCGCGGAGCATTTCGTCCCACTCAGCCTCAGCTTGGGCCTCAAAATGAAGCCTTCCGAAAGGGACCCAGGACAAGGCTACAGGCGGAGAAAGGGGAGGTCTCTGTTGAAATCATCGTTTTCCCTAATGGTAACTGCACAGCCCCATGCCCCTCCCCACCCCAACTCAGCAGGGCTGCTGGTGGTCTGGAGCCCCAAGGGGGCAGGATTTCCAGATAGCAGGGCTGAGCTGGTGGGGTACGCCCCCATCAAGACCCCAGGCCCCTCCCCATGACAACAAAAGGCTTTTCCCTTTCCTCATAACTCCCTCCCTGTTCCTCTCCCACCCTCCTGGTTCTGCCAGTCACCACTGTGGCCCCTCCCTGGAGCCCTGCGGTGTGGAGAGCAGGTGACCTGGGAGTAAGGGTCTAGCTTCGTGGTGGTGACCCGGCTAGTTCTTCCAGAGGGGGGTGCCAGGTCTTGCCAGGACAGAGCTGCGTCTGAGCCACGCATCTCCTCTGAGGACTCACAGGCAAGAGGCAGAGCCGTTCAAAGCTGCCAAGAAACACGATTCATTCACTAGTCAATTACCGAGTTCCTATTCAGGGCCAGCTCTGAGCTAAGAGGTGGTGAGAAATCACACTGATAGGTGGGAATTAAAACCAAGGAAGCGCTGAGGACAGGAGGAGCTTGATTCTACGACCCTTGAAACAAAGAACCAGATGGGAGTCTGGGAAGGCTTCCTGGAGGAGGTGATGCATGGCCTGTGTTTGGTCACATGAGTAGGAACTAACCAAGGGAGGAGACAGAAGAGTGAGAATCGCAGTTTGGATGGGCAGGGAGATTTGGAGGCAGTGAAAGAAGTCCTGGTTAGTGAGAGGACAGAGATGAGGGGGAAGGTCATAGCAGATGGGCTAGAAAACCATGGAGGAGGGAAGGGAGAGGCAGACCAGGCTTTGAAAGATATATTAAAGGTCACAGAGGGGCATCCAGGGTCTTCACCGGGGTCCATGTGCCTAGTGGGCAACTTGCCTAATGCCCAGCGTGTCTAATGTCCATCTCTCATGGGAGGAATTTGACATCCACATAGGTTCATTATTTATTTTATTTCTTTTTGGCCATTCTTTCGTATTGTTTTTTTTTTTTTTAAGAAAATGTTAAATAATTTAGCCAAGTGCTGAAAAGTTGTTGAAAAATAGAAAAATGTTTTTAAACACAACAGTTGTAAAAAATCTTATTATTTGTGAAAGTTGAATTATGAAAGCACTATTGAGTGTAACCGTTCAGAGCAGACAGACTCGGGTTTGAACCCCAGGTCTGTCCTTCATAAGCTGAGCGTCAGCTTCCGCTTTCTCAGATTCTGTTCTCATGGGGGGGGCGGGGGAAGGGGGGATGGGAATGTATCTATTTCACAGGATTATTGATACGTTAATGGAACTAGCATAAGCAAAGAGCAAGCACATTGTGTTCAGTTAACTATAGTTACCATTGTTCTCATTATCACCCATGAACTCTCATTTCCTGGAATCAACAACCTGTTCCAGCCCCTGTATTTCTCATCTGGAAAATAACCTCCCGACGTAACTAGTATTTTTCAAGCCAAACTTCTAGGAGTCACCATGGAGAGCTCACTTTTCTTTTTTCTTTTTCTTTTTCTTTTTGCTTTCTTTTTCTCTTTCTTTGTCTTTTTCTTTTCTTTTTTCTTTTTTTTTTTTTTTTTTTTTGAGAGCTCATTTTCTTTACTCTCCAGGGCTGATCCACATGCAAATGGCACCACTTTCTAAATCTGCCGCCATGTCTGCATTTTCCCCATCCCTCTCCTTCCATTTCTCCGTCATCACCCCCTCAGCTCCCTGCATGGTCCCCTAAGCGGTCTCGGGCTTGCCCCCCACCTCCCCAACCACCCACTCTCCACTGCATGGCCACCGTGACCCTCATATCCTCACGGCTCTGGATCCTTCCTAACAATCGAGCATAACTTAAGTTTCAGCTCCTCAGGTAAGTGTCTCCTGACCACTTGTCTTAAGTCACTCCCCCTACTCCTCACGTTCTTTCCTTTTGCCTTACCTGTAGCCCTTCTGACTATTTGAAACGATCTTATTCATTTATTTGCTTCCTTGCTGTTGCCTGGAAGGTGAGTTCCTTGAGGGCAAGGGCCCCTCTGGCTTATTACTATATCCCCAACACATGATAAGGGCTTAGTAAATATTTGCCGAAGGAGGGACTAACATCAATACTGGTCATACTGAATTAATTTGGAAATGCCTCCAATGTCACCTCCTCTCTGAAGCCGGCTCTGATTTCCCAGGGCATTTTGTGCCTGTGTCTCCTGGCTAGCTGCCCTATGGTTGAACTGGAACCAGACCAGTGGGTCCAGAGCTGCTGGTAGGAGCTGCAGGGTTTCTCTACGAGAAGCTCTGAACCCCGTTGCCTCAGAGGCCTGGAAACATGGCCCAGAAACAGGCTAGCACAAGCAAGGAGCCCCATCCCCACCTTGCGGCTGAGCTCAGGGCCCAAAACTAGCAACAATTTTCAAAAGAGGGAGAAAACTCCAACCACCGACGGAACGTAATGAAATGAGAGAGCCACCCAGAGAAAATTTGCATTTTAAAAACTGCGATCTTCCAGGGCTTGGTTTTACCAACTCCGCGTCTGGTTGCTGATCCATAACTCAACTCCTCACCCCGTATGTGGAGCCTCCCTGGATGCCTCTGCCTGGCCGGTCTGGTATCCTGGGGCTGCCTGGAAAGCTGGGAGCCCCTGACTTTTTGAGATGGAGAAAAAAGAGACAGCAAACTCTGGTTGATCTGGGCTTGGGATTTGGAGGTTATTCTGGGGTTTTGAATAAGGAACAGATTTCCACACTACTATGGTGGCTGTGGGTAATGGCCTCTGGCGTCACTGAATTCAGATCTTGGTTCCCCAACTATAAGCTAAATGACCGTGGGTAATTCACCCAGCCTTTCTGTGTCTGTTTCTCCGCCTGTAAAATGGGGCTATAGCAATAGTGCCCACCTCTAAGAGATGCCTTGAAGATGAAATGAGCGAATGCATACAAAGCGCGAAGGTGTCTACCCACAGTTTCAGTGTTTGCTTTTAATATTATCCTTGATCCGCCCCGATCGGCTTCCCACAACACAATCTTAAAGCAAGTCATGATAAAATTAGATCTCAAGCAACTGAAGATGCCTGTTACCGCATTGCCCTTTCGACAGGCAGGTGCTGCTTCGGGAGTCTCGTCAGCCGACCTGAAAGTTTAGAGTCCTAACTTAGATCATCAGAAAGAAAACATACTCGACCCGATAGGCCGTTTAGGACTAAGACCCACCCTGTGTCTCCCTCCTCTCCTACAATCTAGCATAGAGAATAATCTTTCTGAAGCATAGATCCAAGAGGCAAGAAGATTCTTTTTGTCCATCTGCAAAGAGCGAGATCATTCATGGAAAATCTGTTATAGACAATAGGACAGCTTGGTACAATGTTTAGTTACAAAATAGGTGTACGAAGCTCGGTAGCTTTCTTATAGAGCAACAGTAACCAGTATAATGGAAATTAAAAATCTGTCCACAGAGGCAAGAATAATAACAATAATAAATGAAGTGTTGGGAATAAATTCCATAAAAACGTGTAGGCTTATATGAAATGTATGCTTATATATTTATTATACGCGGGTTAACGATCTGGGTCTTGGCCACTGAGGGGCATCCAGGGTCTTCACCTGGGTCCATTAAGCAACTCGCTTAATGCCCAGCATGTCTAATGTCCATCGCTCATGGGGGGGATTTTGACATCCACATAGACTCATTATTCATTTTATTTCTTTTTATTTCTTTTTGGCCATTCTTTCGGTATCTTAAGACAATGTTAACACCTGTGACATATACATGTAAAATCCCCAAAAGCATAGAAATGAGGACTTGAAAAAATAAAAACACACTGTAGCTTGTTCCTGTCCGGAAGGACCCAAAATTATACACATGCAAATTTTCCTAAAAGGTATCAAAAAACTCAACCCAATCTTAACCAAAATTCCAGCATGGTTTTTTTTTTGTTTTTTTTTTTTTTTTTTTTTTACTTCTGGAGCCTGACAGCACGGTCCTGAGTTTTACCCAGAAGAATAGGTGGAAGAGAAGAGATGTCTGGGGCCAAATGAGAAAAGAGGGAGAAGTTGCACCGGCAGATATTGAAACACATTGTAAGGATGGAACAGTACAGATGCTTGGATGCGGGATCGAAAACAGGCAGGTCAGTAGAATGGAGCGGAAAGTGCCATTTCATATGGAAACCTAGGACACCGGAAGAGACTTCTAGTCAGAGGCGAAAGATGTATTATTTCATAGATGATGTGGGCAACTGGCTGACCATTTGGGGGAAAAAAAAAGACGGATTCATACTTCTCTCACCAGAATAAATTCCAGATGGAATAAAATTGAAATGGAAAAACCCACACCATAAAAGTATTAGAAAAAAAAAAAAACTATGGAAGAATATTTTATGAGGATAAAGCCTTTATAAAGTGGCAAATGAGACCCAGAAGCCTTAATGGAAAAGATAGGCAGTTTGAGGTTTTACAGATTTTATAGTCAAATACGTTGTGAGTAAAGTTGAAAGACCAGCTTCACTTGGGAGAAAATATGGAGGTAGATTTCTTCTCCGTAAGATAGAAAGAGCTGCTACAAATCAATGAGCAGAGAAAAAAGCAAGGAGCCTGAACAGCATTCAAAAAAATGATCAATCTCTCTAATAATAAAGGAAATGAAAATTGGAACAATGAAATGTATCCTCCCCACATGACACTGACAGTTTGCAAAGATCAAATACTCAGAGTTGGCTAAGAGGTTGGGAAACAGGCATTTTCATTCGCTGCTGGTGGACGTATAAATTGGTTCAAGCTTTTCAGAGAGAAGTTTGGCAAGATCAACAAACATTTTAAATGTGCCAAATGTGTAGAATACGTCTCCGTCCTCTTTTAGGCTCTTAATACAGATCTTTCGCTGGGACAGCTGTGGTGTGGTGGGCACTGTGGTGAGTCACCCAGAGCTCCCTCCAGCTACTGAGAAGATTGACGGCTGAGGGCTCACAGCTGTGACCAGCCCCACCCAACCACCCAGGGATTGCTCTTGGCGGGAACGGAACATCTTGCCCAAGGTCATGCTGGCCTCCTGGGGCAGCCTGCGGTCCAGTGACTGGTTAAGGGAGGTACTTGAAGACCTAACCTTGTAGCCCCAATCTGGGGTGACTCTTCAGGGTTGCTCTGGCTCCGGAACTCCCTGCGGGATGGGCCGAGGCTTCTGTTGTGTCTGCATTGCAGCCCATTTCTTCCTGGGCCCGAACGTGCTTCCTGCACCCCTTTCCGACGTTGATGTGGAGAACGTCTCCCAATAAACCTCCCCCAAGCAAATCTCTGTCTCAGAGCCTGATTCCCAGGGCCCCTGACCTGTGACGTTGGGTGCCATGAGTGATCCAAGAAGGCAGACTTTATTCTTTTTTAATTTTGTTTAATGTTTATTTATTTCTGAGACTGAGAGAGACAGAGCATGAGTGGGGGAGGAGCAGAGAGACAGGGAGACACAGAATCAGAAGCAGGCTCTAGGCTCTGAGCTGCCAGCACAGAGCATGACGTGGGGCTTGAACTCACGGACCACAAGATCATAACCTGAGCCGAAGTCGGATGCTCAACCGACTGAGCCACCCAGGTGCCCCAAGAAGGCAGACTTTAAAGTGGGGTCTCGGGGCTGGATTATTTGACGCCTGACGGCAGTGGGGACCCATCACTGTTGGGTTGTGGAGCGTTGGCATCACTAGTCTTTGACTAGTGGTGAACTAAGATGACTCAGTCAATGTCATGGGAGTTTGACAAATATGGGGGAAGGAATTCTAAGGACAATGGAATTGAATGACTGTTGCTAGGGCAACAGATACCCTGGAGATAGACAAGGCCAGGCTGAGGGTGGTGAATCAGCAATGAAAAACTAATTGTGAAAGCCAGAGGGCCTCTTTGGCAGCTGAGGGCCAGAAGGCAAGAAAAGCTGAGGATCTGGTCCAGGACTTCTATGCTTAAGAATAGAAGAGCTCCAGGGCA
This sequence comes from Acinonyx jubatus, assembly GCF_027475565.1. Classification (NCBI taxonomy): domain Eukaryota; kingdom Metazoa; phylum Chordata; class Mammalia; order Carnivora; family Felidae; genus Acinonyx; species Acinonyx jubatus. The sequence continues at coordinate 18,293,722 of NC_069390.1, read as the reverse complement.
GGAATTGCTATGAAAAGCCAGAGCTTTGTGCAGGAGTAAAACCCTGAGACATGAGGTGGGGATATCTGGATTGATACACATGAAAATCTTCTGTCCCCAGAGGACCTTGAATCTTCTGACCATTGTTTGCAGGCAGTGAAGAGGTGTCTGACTTACAAAGCAATATATGCCTTCCTTAGGATGTCCCCTTACTTTCCCTCCTGACCTTCAGACCAATAACTAGGACTGATTCACAAGATAACTCAGGCAGGCAGAGGTGTGCGGGACCTGCGAGAGGAGGAAGTCACCGTACTCTGAAGGAAATAGCCGGCCGGAGTTGGTTAAGAGAAAATGGTATCGCTAGGGTTGGATAGGCCACCACCACGGTATTTCTTAATCTATACAATTAAATTAAGGAATAAATAATCAGGAGTCTGAGAAAAGCCACCTAAATAAAAAGCCATGATCCCTTGACCAATTTCTGATCCTGAGTCAGTTTTCACATCTAGAACCCATTGGCTGAAGAAGAGGCTGGGTCTCCAGAAGGAAGGAGACTGTAATCCCAGGGCAGGTGGATATAGAAAGGATTTCCCCAGCCCTTCCACCAAAGGGACCTACAACCATGAGCTTGGGTAATTGAACATTGGAGGAAAGATTTGAAGACTAAACATTTTGAGGACTATGAAGCACAAGAGCATGGCATTGACATTGATACTCAAGGACTCAGCATCATCACGGGCTTCATGTTAGAGTGGTGAGAGGCATATGAGAGCCAGGCCCAGCTTACGGTGGGCCCATGGGTCCATCGTGTTACTCAGACCATTTTCCTGGTCCCCACATTTCTCACAGGAATGTCCATACTTGGAAGTTGGCAGAACACTTTGGGTCCTTGGCATATGGAGTAAGACCCAAGTGTAAACTTTGGAAACTGACCTCCTCACCCTGATTAAGATGATCAATAATAAACAATATTGACTCCCAGGGTTGAGAGGGATGGATGAGGGATGACAGCAATGAGTGCTGCTTTTGAAGTCCTGGTCCCCTACAAAATCCAGGGAGATCCTGATGAGAAGGATGACAATGTGCTACTGCACATCGCACTGGGTGACAAGCCCCTGTCACAGCCGTGTCAGATGTGGCTTCTTTGCTAGAACCGACCAAAGGGGGCTCTAGGAAATGATATATGACCCTTGACATGGTGAACGTATTATTTTCTATCAAATAGGAGGGTCAGGGACAGTTTGCATTCACTCAGTAGAAGCCACGGTCCACCTTCCCTGGGACGGCATCAACGTTAACCAGACAAGATCCAACAGTAAGTGGCAAATACCCTGGAAACCTTGGTACAACATGTGCTCCAGCAAGTGGGAGGTGGTTTTCGAAGGTTCGCGAGCCACATTAGTGAAGCTTGGGGGTCCAGTCGGGCCCTGGTCTAGAGCATCCCAGGACGTTTCCTCTGAAGTAAAGGTCAGATTATTGCATCGCATGCCTGTCACCACTGAAACAGAAGTGCAGCGTCCCGTAGGCCTCTTCGGGTTCTAGAGACAGCATATTTCACACGGATGATACGGATGGTGATCCGGATGATACGGAAAGCGGCCGGCTTTGAGCAGAGACCAGAGCAGGATGGGTCTGTAACAGATCCAGACTCTCTAGAGCAAGCAGCCCAGCTGCATGGGCCATACGGCACATCAGACTATGTGGTGTTGGAGCTCTCCATGGTGGGGAAAAAGTGCTGTGTAAATTTTACGGCCAGCCCCAATAGGAGAATCTCAGTGTAGACCTTTGAGGGTTCTGGGGCAAGGTCATGCTACCCGCAGCGGAGAATTACACACTTTTCAAAAACAGCCCCGGAAACGATACTGTGTGCCGATAGAGCACCTGACCATGGGACGTCAGGTCTGCCTGCAGCCACAGCTGCCCATCACTAGCGGAGTTCAGACGATATTGCAAAGCCGTGAGCTGGCGTAGGCCCCACAGGGCCAGGCGATGCAAGTAAACCGTCCAAGCTGATAAACCAGCATCATCTGCCTTTGTTCCACCGGCACCCGCAGCTCTCACCCTGTGTCCATATGTAGGATCCCTTACAAACACCTGACGGAGGAGGAAAAAAAAAAAAAAAATCACAGCTGGGATAGCTTGATGTTGGGTTCAAGTGACAGATAGATCCCCACTGCATTCGGCCTCACTCAGGGTTAGCACTGAAAAACGGTGCGGAGGGAAATTCTTCCCTGGGCAGTTCTGGGCAGTGACCTGGCAATCCACTTAGCGCAGAAAGAGAAGTGCCCAAGGTTGGAATCGACACGGACCCCCGGGCCGTGGCGGATGGCTTGACTGCCTATCCAGAAGGAGCACATTTGGAAGACTGGGAACAAGGAAGTCTGTGGAAGAAACATGTAGATGGACTTAAGGGCATAAAGTTGACGATCTTTCCATCACATGCTAATACCCGCCAGAGAGCACCCGCCTCAGAAGAGGCACTAAATGACCAAGCAGAGAGAATGACTCAGCCAGACGATGTCGGCCAACGTGGTATCGGCTGCAGCCGGCACTCGAACAGAGGAATCACGGTGGCAGGGGTGGGGGCTGTGCTTGGGAGGGACCCGCTTCTCAAGGCTGGCCTAGCTATTGCCACTGCTGAACAGCCAACGTGCCAGCGACGAGACCGATGTTGAGCCCCTGATGTGGCACCTTCCCTCGAGGAGACCAAAGACACTCGGGGCGCTGGATCCCTCTATCCAGGAATGAGCAGATCTATCTTAACTGAGATGGGCACAAACTCAGAGAACGAGCTTGTCTTTTCTGCCTACAGGGCTTTAGCCAATACCTACTAGTTATGCAGGTTCTAGCTGTGTGTTCACACACACAACGGGATCCTACGGAACAGTGCATAGGACCAAGGGACCCCCTTTAGAGCAAAGGAAGTACAGCCTCCTTCCGCCATCTTCCAAGCACATCATTCCAAGCTGTTTCCATCACATTTTTCTGACTCCGGCCCTCCTGTCTTTCTCTTATAAGGACTCTCATGATCAAATTGAGCCCACCTCACTCATCCAGGATTCTCTCCCCGTCTCAGAATCCTTAAGTTAACCACACCTTCAAATTCCCCTTTGCCATGTAAGGCAACATATTCATGACAGCCAAGCATGAAAGCCTACCTATAGTTCTTTGACACACTACGGTTTGAAATCTAATGATCTGAAATCTAGTGTCTGGTCTCGGCCGGGACCGAGAACAGAGCAAGGCCATGTTGATTTTGACCAGTCCAAAGGCTAATGGTTCGGTGAGAGCTGAGGGGTGGCGATGGCAGGGACCCTGGGCAGAGAGATTAGCCCGGGGTCTCTGCACAGGGTGGCGATGGAGAATGTGACACGCAGAAGCTGACGGGATGACACTGTTGCCTTGGTAAGACAGCCTTCGAGCCAGAGTCCGTGAATAGACCCCCGCCTCCTTGCCATCGCAATTAGAACACAGGAGAAACTATTGCTTCTGAGAGCCAGAGTTGCAGCAAGGGGTCATCCTCAGGGCCTTGTTCTGCAGCTGGAAGGTGGGGTGATAAAAAGGATCCTCCCTCATGGTGCTGTCACAAGCATCCGTAAAGGGTAGATGTAAAGGGCATCAATCATGTGGTGCCAGGCACGTCGTGGGGCTCAGGGAGTATTAGCCGTTGAGACGGAGGCAGCCCTGTGTCCACCAAGATCCATGCTGCCCTTCCAGAGTGCAGGGTCATTGCTGGCAAACAGGCGTCCAGCCAGGGACCACATTTGCCAGCCCTCTTGCGTCTGCCCGCACTTGTTCTGGTCAGTGGGATCTGAGTAGAAGGGAGGAATCTCTCCCAGGCTCAACCCATGCCCATCCCTCCTCCATACCAGCCCTTGCATCCGGTGGCCGAATGTTGATGTCCAGCATGACATCTGAACCCAGAGAGTGAAGATGGCAGAACCTCCATCCACCTGAGTCCCTGAATACACAGGGCTAGCATCTTGCTGGCATCTCGCTGCCATTCAGACTTCATGTGAATGAGAAATACACTTCTGTATGTCGAGCCACTGAGATCGTGGGATTTACTCTTTGTGTATCATCAACTAACCGTACCTTAACTGGTGACAGTTGTCAGTGCTTACTTGGCCAGCTGATCATCCTGAAAAAATCCAACCCAAGAAATAAACTCGGCATGAGACTGAGAGAGAAGCCTCAATAAATCTGAAAGTTGAGGGATGGGGCAATACATCAATTACAACCCTCAGGTACCAGGACTGCCCCTGCCGGACCGTTTGGGGCATACAGGCTACATGTCGGACCTGCTCTTCCGACGGGGTGATGGGCCTGCTCATCACGACAGATCCGAATCATTAAGCACTTCCAACGTGCTGCTTCTCAGATGTTCTGTGGTTTTCTTGAGGTTGCACCATTGGAGAGCAGGGGAGCTGGGATTCAAGTCCAGGTACGTGCTCCCCATGCCAGACCCCCTCCCTGGTCGGCTGCTGGGAGCTGGCTGCCAGACCCACAAGGAGATTGTTAGTTTCAACGATATCCAAGACAAGGCCACATCCATCGTATTAAGATGCTTAGAATCGGATCCACATAATCAACAGAAAAGTCCTCTGGAGAGGTCTTTAGTTTATGATTCCGGGGCCAAGAAGTCTAAAAAATTTGGGTTAGAAGATCTAGAAAGAGAAGATGACCTGGCCTGTTTTCTCCTCTCACTTCCTCCGTCTGGCCGACATCATTAATGTTTCTGGCATTTTTATTCTTGGCTCTTTACCTCAAACGAAACAAAACAAAACAATGAAGCTTATTTATTATATTTTAGATTTTGAGATTTATGGGTTCACAGTTAAATAATCTTATGGGGATTAGGACCAGGGTGAACTCTCATTACAAATGTCAATATCTTTGGGTCCCAGATCCCCGAAGAGCCATCTAAAAGAGTCTGTATTTCATAAGCACGCATTAGTAATATGGCATGTTAATATTATTCATTATCTGTTGCCACAATAATGCTGAGTTACGGCCACAGAGACTCAGAGGCATACACCAATAAACGTGTATTTGGCTCAAGCGTCTGTAGGGTTCTGCTGATTGGGGGCGGGCTTGGCTGGGCTTGGCTGGTGTCAGCGGCATTCACCCGTGCCCCCGCGGCCAGCTGTGGGTTGTCTGGGCAGCTCTGCTGATCTTGGCTGGGTTTGCACACATATCTGGAGTTGGCTGGCTCTCAACTGATCTGGGATGGCCTTTTCTGAGATGCTGGACTGACTCAGCTCTGCTACACCAGTCCCATCCTCCAGCGGGATAGCCCGGACCTATTCTCAAGGGCAGGTGCAGAGGAGCAAGAGGAGGAAGTGGAAACACGCAGATGCTTCTCAAAGTGTATGCCTGTGTCACATTTGCTAACATCCGGTTGGTCAAAGCAAGTCACATGCCCAAGCCACAGTCAGAGAGGAAGGACACCAAACAGGTATAGAACAGAGGGTATAGGGAGGGGTAAAGAACTTGGCAGTAGGGGGAGGGGAGGAGGCCTTAATGCCTTCGATCTACCACAAAACTGATCACCCACTGTGTATTTACTGCGAGCCAGGTCCTGAGTCACGTCCTTTGCACATAGGACCTTCAGTGCTCAGGAGTTTGATCATTCTGTCCCTGATTTAGAGCCTCAGAGAGGTGGAGTGACTCGCCCAGGGTCACACAGCTGGCAAAGAGCAGGGCCGAGATTGGAATTTCAAGCCTGCTGACTACAGGGGGTGACTGTCCATATCAGCGCGTGGCGTGGATAGAAGTATTTTTATTATTAATTTTGAGGATGTGTCGCACCGTAATTGTTCAGACTTCTAACTTAAGCAGAAGATCGATGTCGAGGGTCTGGGCCTTTGTTGGTTTGTTAGTGTCAACAGTTTGGATGTAAAATTTTCATATGAAATGATTACTCCCAAATAACAAGAACTTAATGAGAACTTACCATGGGACGAGCACTAGGAACCTCACATGCATTACGCTTCGTTAAGGGCTTGCAATGACCTTGGAGCGTGGCATCGTCTCTCCTTCACTTGACGGATGCTGGTAAGGGGCACATCTGGGCTGTAACACAGGCAGGACGACTCCAGAGCGCAGGCTGCTGACCATCTTGCTAAACGGCTCCCTTCCTTTGTTCAGTAGAGCGTGCTGTGTTTGGGGCCGCCTTGGGGACGGTCAGCCGGGTCCCCACGAACCCTTTGCCTTCACAGCCCTCCTCTTTATCTCAGGTGATCGATTCTCGGGCAGGGATGAGCCAAACCCGGGGTGGGGGTGGGTGGAGGGGAAGGTTCCCGAGCTGCAGCCAGGAAACTGTGCCGAGGGTGGGGGACCTCTGCGCAAAGTGAACAGGCGCTGGCCATGGGGACCCGGCTTCCTGGCAGTGCAGCCTCCAAGATGGATGGCCATGGCCTTTGGGGCTGGACAACCTCTTCTCAAGCCTTTGATGCTGAAAGCAGAACAAATGTGAGCCGGCCGCCCGGCCGCAGCTGCCTCTCATTAGGGCCTGCTTCCTCCGGCCCAGGACAAGGTGGACCCGCGTGGTAAGCCGGGGCAAACACCAGATGTGTCGGCCACAGCTGGCTGCAGAACCTTGCTCTTGACTTCTCGCCCCCCGCCCCTCACCCGACGTCCCCCGGTTCTCCCAGCCAGAATCTGAAATCGGAATGGGGCCCCCCCTCCCTGCTCCCACCACTTTCCCCCACACGTCCGACCCGTCAGCACATCCCGCCCGCTCTGCTTTCAAAATATGTCCCTGCCTAACCTCTCTCGCCACCCCCACCTCCACCTCCGCTGACGTGGCCCGAGCCAGGCCACGTTCTGTCCCTCCTGACGGTTGCGGTAGCCTCCCGTTACGGGTTGAAAATTCAAACGTGTTCCATTCCTATGTGCAAGTCCTAGCTCCCCCGTACCTGGGAATGTGGCCTTATTTGGGAAGAGGGGCATGGCAGAGGTAATTAGTTACGATGAGGTCACCCTGGAGGAGGAGCGCTCCTAATCCAATATGCCTGGTGTCCTTATATAAAGGGGAAAATCTGGACACGGACAAGGACACAGGGAGAGCGCCACATGAAGAAGAGGCAGAGATCAGGGTGGCCAAAGGTTGCCCGCAAACCGCCGGAAGTTGGGGGGACAGGCATGGAACACATTCTCCCTCCCGTTTTCCGAAGGAACCAGCCTTGGGGACACCTTGATCTCAGACTTCCAGCCTCGGGAAGAGTGAGACAATCATTTCTGCTGTCCGGGCCTCCCGGTCTGTGTTTCCTTGTTGCCACAAGCGAACCAATGCACCCCTGAACCGGGTTCCCTGCTTTCTCTCCTGCACTGCTCCCCTCCCCCACAGGCATATTACACTCCACAGAAAATGGAAACTTTAGAATTCCGATCTGGGCCACGTAACCCCTGCTTAGAATTTTGCCACAGTCTACCGTGGCCTGCGAGGCCTCAGAAGATATGGACGCCACTCACACCGGGCTCCGTGTGCTCCCTGAGCACGCCAAGTCCTTCCAGCTAAGGGTCTTTGCACATGCTGAGCCCTCACCCCTGTTTCAAGTCTTTGCGTGGTCACCTTGGCTGAAGAACCAGGGAGGCATGGACATCAGATGCCATCATCATGACGAGGAGGAGGACGGCGTTAGAAAGGGAAGGGGCGCGGGGCGCCTGGGTGGCTCAGTCGGTTGAGCATGTGACTTTGGCTCAGGTCATCATGATCTCACAGTTCACGAGTTCAAGCCCCGCGTCGGGCTCTGTGCTGACAGCTCGGAGCCTGGAGCCTGCTTCGGTTTCTGTGTCTCCCTCTCTCTCTCTGCCCCTCCGCTGCTCGTGCTCTGTCCCTCTCTGTCTCTTAAAAAATAAAATAAAAAGTTAAAAAAAAAAAAAAAGAAAGAAAGGGAAGGGGCAAGGAAGGGCCCTGATGGAAGGCTGAGGGGGGCCTCTGCCCAGCTCATAGCCTCCAAAAGGAGAGTTTTATTTGCCAGAGATTTTCAAGTTTTGATATGATATGAAGTTCCAGACTCTTACCTCCATTCTTCTCTAGGGACTTGTGTGACCTTAGATGAGTCTCTGGTCTAGTGATAGAGCCTCACTTTACCCATCTGCAAAATGGATCTGTGCATAACCTCATTTAATCCTCCCTCAAACAGTGTAAGGTAGGGGGTGCCTCCCTCAACAATAGATGCTATTGCTATATTCATTTCTTTGAGAAAAACTGAGGCGGGTATTGATAAAGTCACTTGCCCAGCACGAAGAAAGGCACAACTGGGATTTAAACCCGAATGTCCCTAGCTCCAGAGTCCGCATCCTTGGCCACCTTGCATAGTGCCTTCAAGAAGCTGGACCTGTGACTGTCCACATCCGCAAAATAGGCCGGTGTCCATGGAGGTGGGGCTATGAGGCATTGGGGTGCATCTCCAGTGTAATTCTACAGAGACGCTCTGAAAGGTGAAGTCCACGCAGGTAGAGTGTAACGTGAAAAAGCACCCCACAAGTACATGCACATGAGATGACATGCACACGAACCCCCTGGGTGCTGTCTGCTCTGTGGCTTAAATAGGAGAGGAATCCCAAAGACACAGGTCACGCTCTGTGGGCTCTCCCCCAAAGGCAACAGTCACTGCTCTTAGAAAGAGGGGGAAACAGCTGGGGTAACCCCTGAGATTCTTGTCAAGATGGGGATGTTCCCACTGGGACATGGGCCCCATGTCTTCAACCTTACGCCAGCTCTAAGTTAGAAAAAAAAAAAAGAGTATAAGCAATGTCACAAAAGCTCTATGACTGGAACAAAGTTTGAATCTACGTGAACAGACTGCTTTTGAACATCCCTGATACAGATCGCATATTATTAATGGGAAGTCCCCATATACAGCTTACCTGTCACCTGAGTAGCAGCCACGGACCAGCACCCAGCCTATGTAGGGGGCCAGGCCGTGGGCTGAGACCCTTACACACAGGCCCCCCCCTTCGGCGCTCACACAAGCTTCTGAGGTAGGTGGCAAGGAAAAGGAAACTGACCTTCAGCGATGGTGGACAGGGGAGCCCACGCTCTCATCATGCTGGGATCGTGGCAGGTGAAGAAGTGACATCTTAATAAGTTTCTCTGTAACTTTCTTAACTCTTTGACACTCTCCACCTCTCACCCCAGGATATTGCGCCTTTAGCTTTAAGTAGCCCTTAGCTATTGTCCGTCCCCAGGAGGGTGTCCCAGGCAAATGAAAAAGAGCAAAGATTCCCAAATTCAACTATAATTTGATGTCATTCAGGTGAAAAGCTGGGCAATTTGGAAAGAGGGTTTGTTTCCGGAACAGCAGAACTTAGGGACGTCACAGGACGCTTTGTCTCAGAACGGGGGTGCTGCCAGCCCTGGGGCAGAGTCCCCAGAAGGTGGGAATACCGTCCCCTTGACACTGGGAGCTGGGCAAGCAGAAGGAAGGGGTGCCTCGGTGCCCAGGGTAAGCCCACAGGCCTGGAGCACAGCCCTTTGTCCCAGCAAATGTGACAATGGCCGCAGGAGGGGGCCCATGTCAACATTCCCCCCCTTCCCCCACCCCCAGCAATCAGGGCCTGGAGCAGGGGCACAGAGCTAGGTGTGTGGGATCTCTCTGGGCCCAGAGTATGATGCGAGGGCCTCCGGTTCGGTGTCCAGGGACACCTCCCCCCTGCCTCCATGGGACTCATGTTGGCTAAGCCACAGAAAGGAGGGGGAGGTTGGGAGAGCCCCGAGCTAGGAGGAGCTGGCAGGGGGAGGCCAGAAGGAGGCGCAGCTGCCTCCAGGGTACCAGGGAGAGAGGAGCTGAAAGCTGAGAGCTGTCACAGGATGGAAGTGGGGGGGGGGGAATGGGGGCACAGATCCCCACCTCAGGCTCCTCTGGCCAGTAAAAGCCTGAGGGACTCATGGCTGTCAATGGGTGCGTGTGACTAAACTTTACCGCATCTGTAGAGTAAGGGCTCCTGATAAATTAAAGTTTATCACAGGAAAATATGGTTTCATGTATTTGCACACTGGGGTTTATGGCCTGTAAAACTTACACCTGCCTGATTGGGCCATCTCATGCTGTGAGGTGGTCCCTGCTAGAATGTCCAGCTCTCTGCACACCGACCCACCCTACACACACACACACACACACACACACACTCAGGAGGGTCTCTCTCTGACCCTGTGATGGCAGAAAATGGCCACCCCCACATATGTCCACGTCCTAATTCCCAGAACCTGTGCCGTGCTACGTTCCATGATGGAAGAAGTGAGGCCTGTCTTAGTTCAGGCTGTAACAAAAGTACCCTAGACTGGGGAGCTTAGACAACGAGGATTTCCTTCTCAGGGTTCTGGGGGCTGGGACGTGCGACATCAGAGCCCCGGGCAGATCGGGCATGGAAGGGTCAGGTCTCTGTTGGATTGTTAGTGTGGACACTTTGAAATAAAATTTTAACATAAAATGATTGCTCCCAAATAAAACTGATACCAGTAATAATAACAACGACTTACCAGAACTTCCCATGTGCCTGGCACTGTGCTGAGAGCTTCCCACTTCCGGCTTGGAGACAGTTACCTTCTGGCTGTATCTCACCTGGGGGTGAGGGACAGGGCTAGCTCTCTCCCCCTTCTTATAGGAACACTACTCTCCATCCTCTTGACCTAGTGGTGTCCCAAAGACCCCACCTCCAGATGCCATCACATTAGGCTTTCAACATATGAGTTCTGGGGGACACAGACATTCAGTCGATAGCAAGGTTGCAGAAGGAATTCTCGTGTTTGTGAGTCCATAACCTTGAAGGGGAGATTACCCTGGATTACCCGGGTAGACCCACAGGAATCACCGGGAGCCTGGTAAGTGAAAGAGGGAGGGGGAGAGTCATGGTCAGAGTCACAGAGAGGTCGGCAGCCTTTGAAGATGGAGGGGGGCCCTGGGGCCAAGGAGTGTGGGGCCTCCAGGGGCTGGAGAGGGCAAGGGAATGCAGCCCTGTCCAACACCTTGACCTCCGGAATCGCAAAATAATAAATCTGTGTTGTTTCAGTAACTAAGTTTGTAACAGCAGCAAAAGCCAACTAACACACGGGCTTCCTCGGGACAGCTCTTTCCCTCTGCTCCCCTCCTCTCTGCTGCTGTTCCCTCACCCCATCGGACCACCTCCCTTGATTTCCTGGCCCCCAAGACGGCTGCCCTCCATTCCTGGATGTCTAACCCAGCCCGGAGCAGGACATGTTCCTGGCCCCTGACAGCTCCCAGATTCCAGCTCCCACGGGGCAAGATGAGAGTAAGACATCTGGTGCGGGGGTCTGGGCCTTCCTGGACCGGCTCAGTCTCTCCTGAGGCAGGACCAGTCGCCCCCAGCCGGGACAAGGGTGCCTGGAGTGGCTCGTGTGGGCCGGGAGCAGGAAAGGGGGCCGGAGGAGCCGCTGGAGGTGAGTGGAGGCGGGGGGACAGGAGGGGAGAAGGAGGGCTCTCGAAGGTTCCAGAGTGTATGACACCTCGTAAAACAGTGCAAACTGGCCTCGGACTTTCATCTCCTGTCCATAAAGCCTTATCAGCACTGAGCCGGATTTTCGACTCTGAATTCCAGATGTGGCCCAAGGCCCATCCTCCGAAGGGCGCCTTTCCCCTCCTCTTCCCAGGAAGACCGGGCAGGGCAGTGCTGGGCCGGATGGAGAGGGACAAAGGCCTTTCGGGACTGTGCTCTGGGGTCACAGGAGCCAGGCTGGCGGGAGGTCACGGAGATGCCCCTGGAGGCAGCGAGGCAGCCAGGGAGCCGGTGGTGTCTCCCCCAAGGTGCGTCTGTCCCTGCTGCAATGTGGGGGCACAGTCTCAACCGGGTTCTTGGAGGATCAGGTCCTTCGCCTGAATGTGGCCTTGGGCAAGTCAATTTCCTCCTCGGGCCTCAACGGTCTTGGTATAATTAGAAACTAGCCCTAGTTCCTTGTGTTAGTCAATAATCATATACTAAGCCTGTAGTGCATGTTGGTTTCTCTCTAGTCTCGGGAGACGCGGGAGAACCACGAGGTCTCTCTGATCTTATAAAGCACCTATTCTAGCACAACTGAGTCTCAAATAAACGTACAAAGAAGCAAATTACCCAGACCAAGAGACATGCAGGGAAGAAAGGAAATGAGATGGTGTGACAGAGGAAACTTTGCCGGAAAGACCCTCACTAGGAAGGCGGTCAGGGGCACCCTCTCTGAAGAGGGGACGTTTGATTCTCCACTGAAAGTTTTATGTGAGGGGCGCCTGGGTGGCTCAGTCAGTCAAGTGTCCGACTTTGGCTCAGGTCGTGATCTCACAGTTCGTCGGTTCGAGCCCCGCCTCGGGCTCTGTGCCGACAGCTCGGGGCCTGGAGCCTGCTTCGGATTCTGTGTCTCCCTCGCTCTCTGCCCCTCCCCTGCTCGTGCTCTCTGTCTCTCAAAAATAAATAAATGTTAAACGTCATAATAATAAAATTTTTTTTTTTTAAAAAAGGGAAGTTTTGGGGCGCCTGGGTGGCTCAGTCGGTTAAACGTCCGACTTCGGCTCAGGTCATGATCTCACGGTCTGTGGGTTCGAGCCCCGCATCAGGCTCTGTGCTGACAGCTCAGAGCCTGGAGCCTGCTTCCGATTCTGTGTCTCCCTCTCTCTCTGCCCCTCCCCTGGTCATGCTCTCTCTCTGTCGCAAAAATAAATAAAAACATTAAAAAAATTTTTTTTAAAAGGGAAGTTTTATTTGATCAGAGTGGGCACGAGGGGCTGCAGAGGAGGAGACCCCAGCTTTGGACTCACCCATGCACCATGCTTTTGCAACACCAAGCGCGTGGCTTCTACTCTCCGGGCCTGCCTCAGTTTCTCCATCCGTGGAGAGAGGAGGTGGCTGCCCTTGAAGATCCTGAGAGGCTTTGCAATTAGCTCTCCTGTTGATAAAAGTGGGAGCTCTTGAGTATCTGTGAAAAATGTGGGAGACTTATTTAAACGTGACTCTGTGAGTCAGGAGAGGCTCCGCTATGCTGGTGGCTGATAAACCCTGACATCTCGACGGCTTAGCACATTAACAATGTATTTCTCACTCACATGGTGTCTGCTGCGTGTTAGCTGCATCACGTGGAACATGTGGCCGCCAAGGTCCAGAGCAGGGAAGAGAAAGACCCGGAGGGCACGCTGGCTCTTAGTGCCTTTGCCTGGAAGGCACAGCACGTCTTCCATTCGCGGTCCCCTGGCCGAAGGAGTCCCGTGGCCCCATCCCAGCGGCAAGGGAGTCTGGGCGAGGGAGGAGCTCCTAGAATATTTGGCGGGTTCCAACTGTCTCCGACACACTCCTTGATGGGATGCCGGGGCACCACGCGAGCAGCGAGCTGCGAGCACCTTCCCAGCGCCCGCCCCCAAACACTGCCTGTGGCTTAATCTGCGTCTCAGTTGACATTCAGAGACCCCACCTCTCCTCTGTGCCCACCCCTCCCCCTCCGCGGAGCATCCAGCTCCTCAGAAACATCTGGGAGCCCTGTTTCCCAGTGGGAGACACAGAGCTGGCCACAGATGGTGTCTCGCCGATCCCGGGGCATCCTTGGTATGACTAAGGGGACATCTGTTTTCCCTTTGTCTGGAGCATGGTCAAAGTGAATGAAAAAGGAGAGTGGTCGTTCAACCGAAGAGAACCCATTTGACATATTTAACTTGCTCCGTCTGCCGTCCGCTCTCCTGCCGCGGCATCCACGCGCCCTTCCATTCAGTTATTCAATTTTTTTAATGTTTATTTATTTCCTTTTTGACAGAGAGAGTGAGAGAGCACAAGCAGGGGAGGGGCAGAGAGACAGAGGGAGACACAGAATCCGAAGCGGGCTCCAGGCTCCGAGCCGTCCGCACAGAGCCCGATGCGGGGCTCGAACTCACGAACCCTGAGATCGTGACCTGAGCGGAAGTCGGACGCTCAATCCACTGAGCCACTCAGGAGTCACTTCATACCAGCCACCGGACGACACGTTGGGGTGCAGAGCCTCTAAAACGTGCACAGTGTTGCTGAGGACACAAGAGGACGGTCGGTCTAAGGGACGTGCCCTCAAGAGCAAGTCACACTGCCTCGCGAGCCGAGTCATCCGAAAGTAACCACGACGATGACCACGGTGACAGCTGCCATTTCCTGAGTGCTGGTGTGCCAGGCCCCGGGGTACTGTGCTGAGTGCCTTACAGAAAGGGTTGCCTTCGAGCCTCAAAGTAGTCCCAGCAGAGCAAGAACTATGATCCCCACTTTCTCAGTAATTGGGGTCCAAAGGCCGCCATGGCATCTTGTGACGGTGAAGTTTGCCGCGCAAGATCTTCTCAGGGACCGTGGCGGTGTCTCCGTGGACCGGGTTGCACAGCATCGTTGAGGGCATGGCTCTCGTGGCATGGCCTCCGAGACTGGTTCCCCAGCCCTACTCCGTGTAAAGTAGCCACATCTGGCTTCTGTCGCTTGCCCCCAGGAGCTCTGTGTGGTTGGCATCAGCCCGTGGGGAAAGGCTCCAGCGAATATGGGGAGAAATCCACTGGTCCCTCAGAGGTGCCACCTTTTCCTTCCTCTCTGCCGCTGCGGGGGGCCCAAGGCCACGTCAACCGTCTCTGGGTTATTAAGACCGCCGCCTATGGGGGGCCTCCTTGGTTGCTCCTCTAGCCATCCTGCACGTTGCCAGCAGAGGGCGCTCTCTAACCTGGAACCCCCATCCTCCCACCCTGGCTTCCAAGGGCGGCGACCCATAGGACAAAGTCGCCCGCCACCGCCAGGCCTCTTGGGCCCTTCACGTCTGCCACTGCCTGCCTGTGGCCTCAGCTCCAGGCCCTCCCTTCTCTTGACACCTCTGGACTGTTTTCCAGCTGTGCCGCTGGCCCTCAGATCTCTGAGCCGTTATTCGCCCTGCCCTACCCTATGTACCTACTATTTACCCAGTAAATCCTTGTTGAATGTTGAGCCCCGTGTCGGTCCTGTTGGCCCCCACAGCGTCTGCACAGTACCTGGCTCATACGAACTTCCTGCTAAACAGTCGCTGGATTGATTGAACTAAAATGAGATGGGACCCCGAGTGGTCATCCCATCGCGAGGTTTCAGACAGGCGGTGCACGGGTTGGGTTCAGCCAGCATCGTTTAAAGCTCAATTTTAAGGGGCGCCCGGGTGGCTCAGTCGGTTAAGTGTCTGACTTTGGCTCAGTTCATGATCTCACGGGTTGTGGGTTCGAGCCCCACGTCAAGCTCTGTGCTGACAGCTCAGAGGCTGGAGCCTGCTTCAGATTCTGTGTCTCCCTCTCTCTCTGCCCACCCCCCACCCCCGTGCTCTCTCTCTCTCTCTGTCTCAAAAACAAACATTAAAATGTTTTTTTAGTTCAATTTTAAGGTGCATCTGGGTGATTCAGTCGGTTAAGCATCCGACTCGGGATTTTGGCTCAGGTCACGGTCTCACAGTTTGTGAGTTTGAGCCCCAGAGCCTGCTTGGGATTCTCTCTGTCTTCCCCCTCTCTGCCCCTCCCTTGCTCCTGCTCTGTCTCTCTCTCTGTCTCAAAATAAATAAATAGGCTTTAAAAAATAATTAAAAATTTTCAGTTTTAAGCAGTGTCAGTATTTTAAAAGGGGAAGACTCCACGGAGGAACGAAGCCCACTTCCTGACTTCCCTTCAATGAGGAGAAGAACCGTCCCCACCCTCTTCCCCTTCCCGGGACCGACTCCGACAATGGTCCCATTGGTCGAAGCTGAGCGGTGGCTGTTTCTCACAAACAGGGCAAGTGTTCTCCGTTTTTCTACAGCTCCTACCCATGTCACTTCTGTCATTTAGGCAGAACGTGTCCTGGACTTCTGCAGGCACTGACATTTTCGGTCCTTGCCCCGTTCGAAGCCTTGTTTTACACGTGGACATTGGTGCCTGCTGGGGCTAAGACCACGGTCCCCGCCTCTCGTTCCCCGTGCACCGCTCCCCCCCGCGGCGGCATTGGCCCTGCACACACCCCACACGTGCTTGGAATCTCCGTTCTGGATTTGCCTTAAGCTCCTTTTGCTACAAGTTTGGGATGTTTTAGAGCCCTCCTAAGTCTACACCAGCTCCTCCCATTACCAACCCCAGCGAGATCCTCGGTGCCCCCGAGCCGGGCGTCCAGGGCCACATCCATCACTGACCCCGGGGCTGTCAGCACGGCCACGTGCCCCTCTCAAAGGCCTGAATCCAGAATGGATTTATCCCGAGGGGTGGGAGGGAGCCCCGTATGCTTTTATGTCTTCAATTCATTAGATGTTTCTGTCAGCAGCATAAATCAGGGCTGGACCCTCTTCTCACACACTCAGGAATGGAGAAGACACGCAGGGAGCAGATAGGAAATGCCCGGAGGGCTGGACGTGGCAGACGGTGATTTTACAACCCTGATATTTATCCTTTTGTGCGTGTGCGTGCATGCGTGTGTGTGTGTGTGTGTGTGTGTGTGTGTGTGTGTGTGTGTTTAAACCAAAAAGAGATCTTAGAGAGATCCTCGGGGGGACAAAGCTGGGAGGATGGGTGAGGAGACTGAGATTGGAAATGTTGCTTTCCCACAATCCTACCAGAGTGCCTCCAATTTCTTCCAATTCCATGGTCAGAAAATCTCCCCTTTTATTCTGCTCCAGCACGCCTAAGAGGGGGTGGTCTCCAGAATACAAACAAATAAACAAAAGCCCAAATCATGCTAAGTTCTTGAGTAGCTGTTTACCGCCATTGGTACAAAATCCAAACTCCCTGCCAGGGTCACCCAGGACCTCTGCGGTCTGGGCCTCCCCCTCGTCCCATCTCATCGTCGTGTATAACCCTGTTACAAATGAGCACATATAATATGTTGGATGGTGGTAAGTGCTATTAAAAAGACAGCAGAATAAGGGATAACGCGTGAAAGGGGAGCTATTTCAGATGGGGCGATCCAAGGAGGTCTCTTTGGGCAGAGATCAGAGGGAAGTGAGGACGTGAACCCCCAGGACAGAAGGAAGGATGACATGGAGGCAAGTGCAAAGGCCCTGCGGTAGGAACATGCGAGTTGTTCTAGTAAGTACAAGAAGGCCCTTGTGGCAGGAGTGAGGTCAGGACAGGTGGCCAGAAGCTAATTCATGCAGGAGCCATGAGCCACAGTAGGGACTTTGGGTGTATTCTGAGTGTCCTAAGACCTCTGGAGGTTTCAGCTGGGGAGTGACTCTCATGTTCTCATTTTAAAAGGACTACTCTGTGTACTATCTTCTGATGGGATAAACAACGGGAGGGCTGAGGGGATGCAGGGGACAGCCCAGGTGGGGCCTGAACTAGGGAGGGGAGGAAGAGGAGGAGTGGGGTGGGGAGGCAGTCTTGGCATCAGAAGAATGGAGAATGGAGCCTTACGCCTTGGGTGTTTGCCTGGGGCACGCCCCGGGCCCGTCTGCCTACACAACATCTCTGTGTTATCCGTACCTGCACTCAGCCACCCTGCTGTCCTGGAACCGAGGCCTGGACTCTCAGACCATTCACACTCTGACTCTACGTCCCACATTCGCTCGCATCTGAAAAGGTGTTAGACTCGCCCCAGCGTGAAGTTGGACTAGATGGGAGAAATGCCTTTCAAAGGATGGAGAAGGGAAAGGTAGGAATTTTGTTCCTCATCTCCCCCAGGCTCCTTCCCGTGGCGGGGCCACTGTTTCCAGAATGAGCACCTTCGCCCACAGCGTCCCCCTTCCATCTTGTAGAGCAGGGGTGTGTCCCCTTCCCAGATTCATACCATGAAGCCCTAACTGCCAACGTGATTGTGTTCAGAGTCAGGGCTTTGAGGAGGTAATTGGGGTTAAATGAGGTCATGAGGATGGGGCCCTGATCCAATAAGATGGGTGGCCTTGTAAGAAGAGGAAGAGAGAGAAACTCTCTCCTCCCTGCTCCCCCGCCCACCGCGTGCACACCAGGCCATGTGAGGACGCGGGGAGGAGGCCCTGCAAGCCAGGAAGAGCTCTCACCAGGAACCGCATGGTCCGGCACCTGGATCTTGGGCTCCCCAGCCTCCGGAACGGGAAGAAATGTCTGCTGTTGAAGCCCCCAGTCTACGGCGTTTTGTTACAGCAGCCAGAGCAGACTGAGACAAGGGCTCTCCCTCATTCTTGATCACCGGCCTCCCCCCACTGAGCATACCTCCACCCCCGTATGTATAGCTATTTATAAATGTCATACATAGACCACATCTTGTACCATCAGACTATATATCAAACAGACGGAAAATGTCGGTTTCTCGTTTTTAAGATGGAGAAATAAAAGCAAAACATTTTGCTCTCTCCTTCATGTCCCCCATCGGGTCCTCTCGTCCACTTCCCTCTGGAGATGTTAGTTGAGAGCTCAACCCTTGTTCTCGAGGAAAGCCTTTTCTGATCTGCAACTCATTCATTCATCCATTCGTTCATGGGCTCGCTCACTGAATAAATATTCATGGAGGACCTACCAGGAGCAGAGTAAGTACAGAGTAAGTGGGTGCTTCAAACACAGAGGGTTCTGCTCTTGAAGGCAATGTGTTGGTAGGCCTTCCTCTAACGCAGTCTTCTCTGTAATTGGCTCTAATTAATTCAGTGTTGAATTACCTGTTTCCAAGACATCTACCTTTCCTACCAGAGGACAGAGGCCATGACCGTCCTCAGTCACTCGCCGGTGCCTTTTCCGTGCTTGGCATATGGAGAACATTCAATAAACAGCGGATGGATGAACGAAGGAACAAAAAGTGAAGGACTGAGTTCACTCACTCTCCCTTTTTTCTCCCGGTTCCTCAGGTCAGTCTTGCCATGGAAACATGTTGGAGTAGCTCAGGGGCAGGCGGGCTGGCCAGCAGAGTAGGGGTGGGGTGGGGAGAGAGATTTGCGAGCAGGGGCCAGGTTAGCAGTGGTTTTATTACATCCCATTAAGCATATGGTCATGATTATAATAAGCACATGAGTTATGGCGAGTGACATATGTTTCTTAAAAAGAAAAAAAAAAAAAAAGGAGCCAGGAGGAAGAGAAAAAGAAACACAGCAAGCCTCAGAAGCAGCCTGGCTGGCTGGGCAGGGGAGTGGCCGGGAGGGGGCCTGTTCTGCACTGAGGTTTTTAACCCCTTCCCATCCTGGGCGTGGTGTGCAGGGAAAGAAGGACTCCTGGGGGGGGGGGGGGGCAGTCCCGCTCTAGGGGCTCCAAAGGGGATCTTACCCACTTCTCTGAGAGCCACCAGAGGACGGGGATCTGGTCAGCTTTGTGGCCCCAGTATCTGGGACAGGGCCAGGTCCAGGGCAGACGTTGGGTATTCGTATGTGTGGAGGGAGGGAAGGAAGGACAAAGGAGAGGAGGAAGGAAAGGATGAAGGAAGGAAGGAGGGAGGGGAGGAGGAGGATGGAGTTTCTCAGCTTTCATTCATTCATTCAGCAGCCGGGCTCCGTATTGCACATGGCGAGGTATAGCGCAGGAGCCCTCCGAAGGGGTCGGGACACCTGGGTTCTCCCTGGGGTTCACCATGCACGTCCCGTATGGCCTTGGGCGAGTCCCTTTCCTTCTCTTTGTCTCATTTGTATAAGGAGGTGGTCACTCAAGTCTCTCCTGGCTCCGACCTCATGAGTGGGAGGGGCAGAATCGCCTGCCACCTGCCCCAGCCTCAGGAGGGAGCACCCCCAGCCCTTAGCTGGGCAGAGACCCGATCACCTGATCACCTGCCTTCTCACCCATTTTACAGGATCAGAGGCCTGGGTGTCCGTGCTGCCTGACAACGAACTTGTCAGTTTTCTCCCCCCCCCCCCCGACCACTCCCCTCTCCTACCTTCCCCGTGCCTCGAGGTCAAAGGGGATTATAACCAGAGAATCAAAGACCCAAGCATCTTTAGTCCATCTTCTGTGACCGAGGAGAATGCCACATCTGGGCCGCAGCAGAGGACAAAGCCTCCTGTTCTGGAAAGCTCCACCTCACCCTGTTACCCAGGCTCTGGGAGCGGACGTTGTTGGAGGCTGTTGACAGGGTGGGTAGGGGACTGGGGACCTTGAGTAGGAAGTGCCAGGCCCCATCTCTGGAAATGTGCCCAAGAGCCACAGATGACCTACACAGCCGCTCCGTAACTCACTCCAACGGTTTCGCACCCTTGTACCAGATGAGGAGATGCGGTTTGCTCAGACGGTCACAGCAGCAGGCGTGGGATCCAGGCCCGCCTGACTCGGAGGCGGCACTGACCTCCTCCTCCCCGAGGCCTCTACCTCTGCAGAGTAGAGAGTGGCTGCTCCTCGGCCAGCGTGACCATGAGCACATCAGGCTACCTCCACGATGCGCTGTCCTCACCTGCAGAATGGGCCCACCCTCAGAGGACAACCGGAGAGGTAATCAGAACAGCATCAGGCACAGAGCCGGGGCAGTGGCATGGGGCTTGGGCTGGACCAAATTAGAGCTTCCTGGCTTTTTCCCCAAGGAAGGCTGCTCTTACTATCCTGTGTTTTGAGAGATCTTATCTCTTGAACAAACTCGGTTTTAAAGTAATGATTAATTTATTTCCCCCTTCTTATCCCTCAAACGTGCCTGCGGTCGCTCTCTGAGATGACTGCCAAGTCCATACTGGGCCGTCAGAATTCCAGCCACCCCCAAGACGGGACTTTGTCTGTCCAGCCAGGCATCCCCAAGCGGGGCCTGCAAGGGCCTCGGAACTGTCGGGACCCAGTGCTACCTCCGGGGACCCCAGGCTGAAAGCCCCTGAGAGGTGACGGTGATGCTAAATGAGTCTCGGGTCACCATGGAGCTCAGCCTCTGTGCCCCACGTGGTTCCAGGAGGTTACCCCAAGGGTTCTATACCTATCTTCATACTACACGGGAGGAACCAAGATTCAAGAGATATCGGTGGCCCTCCAAGGCCACGAGCTGGGATGTGGAGAGGCGGGGCTCGAGCCTGATTCCAGAACCACCCCTCTGACCGCCTTCCCATGCCTGAAGCTAAGATTCCGTGATTGGGGTGAGGGTGGGGGTCCCGTGGCACCCTGAGCCTTGCCTGGAGGACCACCCTGTCTAACGAGGGTCACCAGACACTCATTGATTTGCCCCAACCCGCAGGGCAGCCATACGAAGGCCCCACATGTCCTTGCATGATTTGGCCAAAGGCTGGCCCCTGGTACCTGCAGCAAAGCCAGGGGAGCCCTGAGCCGAGCGCCTTCCTGCTCTGTGCCTCAGTTTCCCCCATGGTGCAGCACAGACACTCATGCTTCAAAGGGCCCTGGTGAGGCTGTCGAGAGAGAGAGGCCAAAATGCGGGGCCAGCGGGGCCTGCGGGGGACCAGAAGCAGGCCCTCTCTGTGCTTCGCCAGGTGGGGGCAGGAAAGGAAGCCGGGGGAGGAGCGCCTTCTGGGGGCCTGTCCTGAGAACCGGGGCCGCCCCGCAGAGTGATGGCCGCAAGGGGACGGACCCGAAGATAAATAAGAACAGTCCGCGTGAGCCGGGGCTCATCTTAACACTAAGCAGAGGGCCCGAGGCTGGACTTGAAAGCCGCCGGGGGAGATGGATGGGCTGCGGCCGGGGCGGGGGCGGATGAGTGATGGGGTGTCGGCGCGCTCAGTCCCCGCCAGCCCGAGATGCCGGCCTCTGTCCGGCCGCCGGGACTTGGGGGGGGGGGGGAGGACGGGGAGGGGGGCGCCCTCCCGCCGCTCCGCCCGCCGCCGGCCGGGATTTATGGCTTCGTTAAGGCCGGGAGAGGGGCCGAGGCCAGGCCTGCGGTGGGAGGGTTTGATGTCAGCCTGACTGCCCCTGCTGGATTTCCGCCCCGCGCAGCAGAGGGGAAAGCAGGCCGGGCCCCGCGGGGACCACGGTGACTCGGGTCACGGGTCACGTAGGGAGGGGCGTGAGGCCTGGCCCCCTTCCTTCTGTCCGCGGGCCCCTGAGGCCTTCAGCCTCCAGGTGACTCCCCGCATGGCCCCCGGTCCCCAGCCAGTCTGCCTCTGTGCTTCCCCAGTACCCCTTACGGTTCCAGCCTCCAGGCGTCCACTCGGGCCTCTGCCCGGAGGGCGGGTGTTCTGGACGAGCCCCGTCCAGCCTTGGCAGCCTTCCTGGGACGCCCCTGCTGCCTGCAGGCGGCGTGGGGCTTCCTCCTCAGGGTTCTGCCCCTCGTGGTCCTCGCCAACCTCTTCCGCGGGCATTGGGTATTTACCCCTGAATGGCCATGAGCTTGAGGGCAGGGAGTCCATCTGTCTTCGTCTTGACGCCTCCAGCATTTACTCGGGGACGTGAACCAAACCACCATGCACTGAGGTCTCACTACGTGCCAGTGGCTGTGCTGAGGGGAGTGCTATTTTGCCGTTTACTGCGCTCATCTGCTTCATAGGCATGGAAACCGAGGCTCAGAGAATCTTTAGCCGTGATTCCGACTGAATCTGTCGGAGTCCAAAAACACAAGTGCTTGAGACGACTCAGCGAAGCACCAGCCCTGGGCGGGCGGCGGTGGGGGGCTGATATCAGCCAACACGGACGGAAGTTTCTCTTCTCTGACTGCATCACCCCACGCCCACTGTTGGCATTTGCGAGACAATCTGACTTCCCGTGTAGTCTCCCGTTCGTCCTCAGAGCAGTCCTGTGAGGTCGGCATTATTATGATCACCCATTTCACAGACTGAAAAATCAGACTCAGGGAAGGGGCACGTGTTGCCAAGGTCACAGCCAGCAGGTGGCTGAACCAGGGCTGTTGGACGTTTCTCTTTCTCCCCAAGCTCAGGAAGGCCAACCTGGGGCGGGGGGGGGGGGGGGGCACGGGGGAGAGGTAGTGCAGGGACTCTGCGTGTGGGCTCTTGGTCCTTCCACTTGGGGAACAGAGAGGAACCTTCCAAAGCCCGGGCCCTTACTAACACACCCCCACTCTGGAAGGGATGGTTCCCTTTAGTGGGATAAAACCCCTGGCTGGCAGCCAGCCCTGTTCTCTCCTGAGCCCGGGAGGATCCCAAGTGGCCCTGACTTCCTGCCCGCCGTCAGCCCCTCCGTGCTGGGGTGGAGGTGCTGCTGTACCCCCCTTCTGGTCCAGGCCTGCAGCTCCAGAGTCAACACAGCGGTGAGGAAGCAGCCTTCTCCCACCACCCCAGCCTTCCCGGTGGGGGGGTGGATGATGCCCCAGCGAGGCCGCCTGGGAGGGGTGAAGCCATGGAGGCTGGTTGCGTCTCCAGTCTTCTTCCCTCCTCGCCCTCCACGGCCCCACGGCCTCGCCTCTCGCTGGCTCCCGTGTATAACTCCTCTCAGCACCTGTCCCAAAGGATTCGTCAAGATCCCGTCCGCTCACTGTTTAGGAGGGAGAGGAGGCTCTGAGGAGGAAATTGACTGGTCTGCGACCTCTTTGGGACAGGAGCGTGGTTAGAATTGGGCCTGCCTCCATTCGCCCGTTCACCCATTCCCCTGCTGTGTGCAAGGCACTGTGTGCTGAGCACCTACTAGGCGTGAGGCACTGTTCTAAGCATCGGGATACCGTCATGAACGAGACGATTTTCACAGAGCAACAGTCCGGCAGGAAAGACAGACATTAGACAGACCATGACAGAATAATTGACTCCTGCTGTGATAAATCACTTCCCTCACAGCTCTGCTCAAATGTCACCTCCTCAGAGAGACTCTCCCTGACCCCCATGGCTTAAAATCCCACCCTGTCCATCACCATCCCGTTTCTTGATTACTTAATAGCAGCGTGTGTATGTGGTGATACATATTTCTTCCTTTCCTACCTTTCCCACCATGCGAGTGGAGATACGGCCGTTTTGTGCTGTCTTCTTCACCACCTGGCAGGTAGAGGATGAGGGAACAACGAATGGATGAATGAATGGAGGCAGAGGAGCAGCAGCCTGTGCAGAGCCCAGGATGCTCAAGAGAACTGACAAGGCCTCTTTCGAGGTTCCCTTATGGGGGAGTCGCTACGAGTTGCCAGAAGGGCACTTGAGGGCGGGTAGCGTTCAAGGCGCTGTAGATCTTTGGATCAAATCCTAGCTCTGCCGCCTGCTGTAGGAGTGATCTTGAGCTAGTGTTTATCCTCTCTGATCCTCCGTTTCTTCATCTGCAAAATGGGGACGAACCCAGCCTCCGCCTTCTGGCGTTATGGTGAGGACCCCTGGCGTGACAGCTGCGGACCGTTTAGACGAGAGCTGACCCGTGGTGAGCGTTTAGCACACGCTGGCGGTTGTAGCCCAGGGCTGCCTCTCCTGTCCCGCGGAAAATTAGACCAAGGTGTTCAGGATTTGAAAGAAGTGGGTCCTGGTTGGCTTCAGTGTAGGACTGATGGGGTGAAAAGTCTAAAGTACTGAGTGCTAGGCCCTTCCCGGTCTCTCCCCGGAGCACATCATCTGCCCCTCAGCCTCAGTGTCCCCATCTGCTTGAGGAGGCCTGGAGGTGTCAGCCCGCTTCTCTCCAAGCCTGAGGCTCCTCCCCCCAGCCCATTCCCAGCCAAGCTCTCTGTTCCCTGAGGCCTTAACTTCCCGTCAGAGACCTCAGGGCCATGCACAACCAGGCCTTCACCTCCTGCATGAATATTTTGCACCTTCCCCCAGCCCAGATGTCCTGGAGTCTTGCCTCCTTGGCTCTCTCTGGGCCTGCTCTCTGTCCCTGCTGGCTCTTAGCCAGAAAGCCCCTGACTCCTCCCCTTCCCCCTCCCCCCAGTGCCTGTTGCAGGGGCTGCTCTGCCCCAGGGCCCCCAGGACGCCCTGCACCCCACATTCCCTAACTCCCACCCACCTCCTGCAGAGGACGTCATTTCTATACTTGCAGTCATTAATTTTAGGGACTTGACTCACAGTGTGGGCTGGGGGTTCCTTAATCTCAGAAAGGGCCCTATTTGCCCTCTACCTCTTCCCCTGGGGAGACATGGCCCAGGAAAGTGCACACACACACACACACACACACACACAGCCTCAGGAGGGCTACAAAAGCTTTCCCCTGAGATAGAGAGCTTATTTCTGAAGCTCGGGACAGTGGGAAGGGGTGGCAGAGGGGAAGGCTCTGGCCTTGGGCCCAGAACCGTGGTTTCTGATGCTGCCTCTGCCTGGGGCTTGCAGGGGAGCTGGGGAAGGGGGAGGAGGGGCAGAGAGGAAGCGCTGAGTCTGCAGTTGAGCAGTGATGTGGGACATTTCACAGGGCGGACGCCGGGGCCAGGTGACCTGACTTCTCCTAGCTTGGAGACCCCAGGGGATGTCACTGTCCTTCCCTGGGCCTATTCTGGCCTCTGCAGAATGTCAGTTCCAGACGTCAGGCAGCGTGTGGCCAGGCAAAGAGCAGGCAGCCTCAGATCCCAGTCCTGGCCCAGGCCCCTGAGGGCTATGCTGCTGGCAGTAAAAGGCTGTCCCTTACCTTGCAGAACTGGGGCAAGGACAGGAACTCGTATGCGGGAAGCATCTAGTGGGGGCCTAGAAAACACACCCTTTCCTCGGGGTTGCCTGCCTGACCCCAGGGTGAGCTCAAGCCCCTCTATTGAGAATTTCTTCACACACTCTGTCCTTCATGGCAGTGACTGCTGTCTGTAATTATAGATGTATTTGTGGGATGATCGGATGAACGCCCTCCTTCCTCGCTAGATTATAAGCTCCATGAAGGCAGAGACCTGAGCGTGGCAAATAGTAGGAGGTGCTATTAGATGCAGTCAGGAAACCAGAACAGGTATTTCAACAGAGGGAATCTAACACAGGGAACTCGTTCTGAAGATGTGGAGGAGCTGTAAGGCCTGAGCCCGGCAGTCAGGTACCCCAGCGACAAGCAGTGGCAGGAGGCTGCCACATCCTGGGGCCCCAGAGGACCAGGGGAGAAGTGATGACAGCAGAGCCCGGGAGCCAGGATCGGTGGGGGACACTGGAAACACAGTTGTGCGGGGGCCTGCCCACGGGAGCCGGGACTTGGAGGAAGGGCCTGTCCCCAGGACCTGGGACCATGGAAGTGACCCAATTACTGCCCAAGATGCAGTGAAAGCAGGGGGTTGGGGGTGGAAGTACCCTGGCTCCCACCCCCGGGTCCCCAACCTGTTCTGCCCACTGGCCAAGGCTAACAGGAAGCCAATGGCAAGGGAGCCTGACTATCCTTGTTGGTACTGCTGCTGTTGTCAGGCTGGCTCTGAAGGGCTCAGTCGTGCTGTGATTCTGCGATTTTCCTGACCCCAAGACCTCCACCCCTGCCCTGGCCTTCGCTGCCACCCAAGCCCCAGGCTCCCCCCACGGAGAGCAGGGGAGGGAGGGCAGAGGACGCAGGCCCTGGGGCCCCGGCCCCCACGGAGCCCCTCCATCTCTGCCCTGGGCTCCACGGGGAGTCAGCGCTCCCTTTCTGCGCCTGTCAGTCAAACCCAGCCTCTTGGAAGTTCAAGCGTGGCCAAAAGGAAGCAGATTTCAAAACACACCTCTGCTTCCCCCCCGGCTTCCCCCTGCCCCTCATGGCTGCTGATCCCGGCTCCCCGGGGGCTCCGTTGCCCCTGGCCTGTCCCAGGCAGAGCCCAAACCATACGCATCTGGGGCAGAGGCCCAGGGTGGGCTGTGGGGAGGGAGTGAGGGGGGACCGGCCTTGGTCCCATGCCTGGCTGCGGGCCGTTCGTGGTGGGTGGGGAAGAAACCTGGGGCAGATCAAGGCTACAGCAGCCCCTTCTTTAGTGAGGAGGGACCCCAGGGGTGGCAGGAGAGAGGGGCCTGACCCCTGAACATCTACAAGGATGAGGGCCGTGGTGTTTTCATTGCTCTGTCCCTGCACCAGCATAAGACTTGGCTTCTAGAAGATTCTCCATACATTTCTGTTGCATAAATGAATGAATGAGTATATACTCCAAGGAATTTACTTCTTCCGACAAAGGAGAAGTTAGCCTACCATTAACACTGAAGGTAAACGGGGGTACCAGGCTGGAGGGCCCCCCCTCGACTACCCACCAAGAACCAGAGCCTTCGTCTCGGCAGGGAGTTTTGGGTCAGAGCACTTGGGGCACCATCTTGACTCTGTTGCCTTCTCGCTTTGTGACATTGGACAAGCCAATTGCTTCTGAAAGCCTCAGCTTTCCTCACCTGTAAAATGGGGAGAGACCTTCCTCTCCCAGAGCATCCGGTGAGGCCCGAATTGAATGAGGTCTCGCAAATAAGTCCTAACACAGCCCCCCTGTGTGCAATAGAAGGTTTACAGATATTGGTGACCTTCTGACATTAGAGAATGAGCCAGAATGTCTTCCCGTGGGGTTGTAAATAGTGTTAAATCATGGCCAAGGGCTCTAGCAAACGGCCATGGCTTCTTATAGTGTCTTTGGAGATGCAAATAAAGCAATGCCCAGTCACAGAGGAGTTCTCGAATGAGCACCTCCATGGTGGGAGTTCGCCCTTCCAGGCTGCTTGGATCGGTTCTGAGTCATCTTCTCCCCAGCACTCCCTCCCTGCTCAGAGCCCAACCATAAAAGCAGTGACAGCCGGAACGACACTGTTCACTTTATTGCAGGGTTGTTTTCCATTTGGAAAGTCTCTCTCCAGAATGTGCTCGAAAATTTTAAGAAGTGAGTGAATAAATTGATGATGTCTTTATTGTCAGGACACTTCCTGAATTAGAAATAAAAGACTACTGAATTCAATAAAATGACAGGGGAAAAAATGCTTTCCCCTCTGCGCAGCCCCCCCCCCCCCCCCCCAAGAATAAAAGCCCTCTTCTTGTGGCTAGCCTGAGGGGCTGGGCGGTGAAACTTTCTGAAGTTCAGAGCTTTGCCGGAAGGTTCCTCTGATAACTCAGGAACAGGTTGGACGTTTGGTGCCCAGCTTCCCCCAAAGGCCACCGAGAGATCCTTGCCCTCCTAGGAGCAAAGAACCGTGTCAATGGGTGCCCAAGATGTGGGCTCACCTCTGGCCCTTTCCTGGCCTATGCAGCCACCCACTCATCCCAGGTGAGCCTCCCCTACACTCCCCCAGCCTATGAGTCACCCGAGAACATGGTGTAGACCCTCCCTTCTGCAAAACTGTGAAGAGACAAAGCCTGCCCTCAGCGTCCCCGCCCTGCCGAGTCCCCCTTCCTTCTTCAGGCCCCACCCACCTGTGCCCTCATGTCCGTGGCCCCAGTGCCCACGCCCCCACCTTATTGACCTTTTCAGTCTGAAGTCTGTCTATGATTCACTAGAAGAGGCAAACAGCAAGGTGGGCTTAAAGGACAAAGCCTTGGGCTCTCACAGATCTGGACCTGAGTCTCCTTGGCCTCTTTGTTGACGTGTGGCCTTGAGCAAGTATCCTCACCTCTCTCTGTTTCAGTTTCTGCGGCAGTGACGCAGACAGCCAGCACGGGATCTGATAGCTACGGACGCTACTTAGTCACGTCCCTAAAGTCCTGTTGTCACTAGGGAAGAAGCAAGTTGGGGGAGAAGGAGCCTATGGGATATTGGTAATGCAAAGAGTCAGGCAGCAGGAATTTCCTCTCAAGGAGAAAGAAAGGAAGGGATGGTCATTTTAATGAACACCTACTATGCATCAGGCATACAGCAACCTTATTCTTACAGACTCAGAGCGGTTAAGTTACTTGCCTAAGGTCACACACCTAAAAGAGACTCGGATTCAAACTTGGTCTGTCAGACCCTCAGCTCGTGCTAAATGTAGTCCACCCTTGAGGATGTCTCCGCAGAAGCCATGCATGGGAAGGAGTCTTGAAAGGCTGACTGTGGGGGTCCATGAGTGGATAGCAGAGGAAGCCCCTTGGGTCAGAATCCTGCCGTGAGGGAGGATGGGGAGGGAGAGCAGGGTCAGGGCTGAGCCCCCCAGCAGTCGCCTTTCCTCGGCAGCCCTTGTTGTACATGATGACAGATTCTGCTCCTGCCTGTACCAGGCAGGTGCTGAGCACTGCCATTTTTCCCTGAGGGAAGACCCAAGCGTTCCGGGAACAGCTTGTTGACTCAGACGCCCGAGTGGGGTCTGTTTCCCAGGGCCTCGGGGTCTCCAGTTCCAATTCTCACGTCGTAGTGATGGATCCGCCGGGACGTCCTGACCTCAATCACTCTGAGTGTCTATAGTCTGGCTCCCCTGCCACCACCTTGGTCCCCATTAGGCCACGTACATGGGGGTCTCGGACCCAGAAACAGGGAGCTGGGGAGAGCCACGTTCCATGGCCCATCTCCTTCTGCATGGGGTGGGGCTCCCACGGCTGGGGACTCCTGGCAAGAAGGAGGTGGGTTGGCTAGATAGGGTGATCCCCAGTCACCCCTGATCTGCACCATCCTCAGGGAGCCACAGGGTCAGGCTGAGAGGGGACACTTTGGCCAGAGTCGTACCTTAGCAAAGGACAAGGGAGCCTTCAAGCCTCAGCACTCAGACCCACTTTCCTTCCCCCGAGGCACCCGGGAAGGAACCAAGACACCAATGCCTTTGCTCTTAGTCCACCCAGCTGCTGTATTCCGTGAGTGAAATGACCGCCTTGCGTCCTCTGTGCCTTGCGTCCCCCGGGTGAAAAAAATAGGAGGGAGGACTACTTCCTCACACAGTCCCCACTTTGGGACTATAGGACCTTCTCTACCTTCATCACCCTAACCCTTCCCTTGAAATAAGATGACGTCCTGATTTCTCTTCCCTCTGGCAATGCAGCTTTGTTTTCCATGAAATTCCTAGCCAATCTGAGGAAGGCATCCTGCATCCCTGTGCTCAGCCGTCCTCCCTGAGGCCTCCTGCCCCCGTTCTGTGGAGAAGGTCGCGCCGGTCTCATGGCGACGGCCAGCCCCGTGGTCACAGCCCGACTCTACGGTACCCAAGCCGGCGCCCTCAGGCAGGGTGTCTCACGGTCCCTGTGTGTGTGTGGATGACAATGATGACCACCCCTTGCTCGCTGGGTCGTTTGGAGTATGAGCTCCCACGGTCTGAATCACCCTCTTGACCCACCTGACCAAGAGCCCGGAGACCAGCCTTTGGTTTCGGATCTGGTCACTGAGTTGCTGTGACTGACGTGGGGCACGTAACTGCGCATTATCGTGCCTTGATTTCCCCCATCTGAGCAGCGAAAGTGTCCCTCGTCCGTCCCACCCACCTCTCCCATTGTGCCAGACTCAGAGGCACCCGCGGCCACTGCCCCAGGGAAAAACTCCGAGGCCTGGCCCGGAGGCCCAGGGGAGGCCGCAGAGGTGGGAAGGAGGCCCGGGGCTGCGGCCCCTCCCATCGCTCAGCACAGGCACATGTGCAGGCCCATCTGGAACAGCGGGGCCCCACCCGCACACAGGGTCCGGCGGCCGGGTCTCCAGCACGCCCCCCACCCTGCCTGGCTGCCTTCCCTGCCACCCCCGGATTTGTACCCGTAATCTGCATATTTAGCAGTTCATCACACTGTGGGCCAAACCATAAATCCTTTTCAGGCGTGGCCCTGGGAAAGGGCACCCCGAGCTTCCGCAGGGCCCTGAGGCCTGGCTTCTGAGACCCTGCTCCCTGAGTCTCCCGGGTGGGCGGGATGTCAGCTGAGTCCTCGGGGTCCCTCCGCCTCCAGCTGCTGAGCCTGGGCAGCTAAGACACCAGATGATCCAAATAGTTGGAGGAGGACTAGAAAGGAAACAGGAACAATTTCATTCTGCCTTCAGGCACTGAGTGAGACAGTCCGGGACAAACCTTTCCGTCTTTCTGCAGACAGGGGTAAACTGAGGCGCAGGTTCACTTGAGTCACTCGGGGCCAACTCAACTACAAGGCCAGGATGACCTGTAATGTCTCAGAGGCCTGGCCAACGCAACTGAATTCCTAATTCTTGAGTCTGGAAGCAGCCAGGAACTGTGGTCCCATAGAGTAGGGGCCCCACACACTTGGTCTCCAATTCCAGCTCTACCCCCAGCCGGTCACGTAGCCACAGCAGATGGGTCTGACCCCTCTGAGACTGTTTCCACCACCCTTTTACTTCTGGGCTCTCCCCAGACTCCTTATTTAGCCTCCCAGCCTCCCGCCTCCCCAGCCCCAAACCCAGACCCAAAGGGACGGGACCTTTCAGTGTCACCGATTCTCAAACAAATGGAAACAGCACCCTTAGAAAGTTGTTTCCAAAAAAATGTGCACACCCGACATTCTAGTGCCCTCAGCCTAGCCTTGAACCTGACCCCTGTCCTAAAGGGCCAGCTATGAGCAATTTCTGAGCTCTGTCTGTGGCCCAGATGGTAAACACACATTCTCTGGAGACTTTCTCACGTAGTCCTGACAACATCCCCTTGGACAGGGAGGAAGATGATGGAGAACATGGTGTCGGTGATGAGCAGAGGCACCGAGAAGAGCTGTCAGTTAAGGGGTCTGAGGCTTTACTCCCTGGTCGTGGAACCAGCGGCCATGGGCGTCCCAGGGAAGAACGAACTTCCGCCTTCTGCCCTTTGTTGTTCCCTGCAGCCCCGCGGGCCCCCACCTCTCCAGATCCCCAAGGGCACGCCGACCTCCCTATTTTCAGCACCGCCACCTGCACCCACCTTCCATCTCCGCCGTCCCTCTGG
Organism: Acinonyx jubatus; assembly: GCF_027475565.1. Classification (NCBI taxonomy): domain Eukaryota; kingdom Metazoa; phylum Chordata; class Mammalia; order Carnivora; family Felidae; genus Acinonyx; species Acinonyx jubatus. The sequence goes on along the minus strand of NC_069390.1, from coordinate 18,262,416 downwards.
CCTGGGACATCCAGTCACAGGGATTTACGCCAACAGGTGACCCACAGCCTGGCCCTGCTGCCGGGGGCCTGGCCTCTCTCCCCAGCAGCACTGGGGGCTTGTCAGGGCAGGACTTGGGGTTCCAGGTCTTTGTTGTCTGCTCCATTCACGCTTCTAACAAGGGTTTGTTGAGCTCCTCCTTCGTGCCTGGCACCGTTCCGGCGATGGAAATAAAACCCTTGAAGGAAATGTCCTCTCTCTTGTTACCTTCAGCTCAGGCTGTCCCTGGGCCTCCCGTAAGCGTCCACTCATGGATGAAACAGAGAACTTACAAGAGAAATAGAACAGCCGTGCCTGAAATCCAAAGACCAGGGTGTACGCCCTCCCTTTGCCGTGAACTTACTATGTGTGTGTGCCCTTGAACCGAAGTCTCGGCCTCTGGGGCCTCAGCTTCCCTATCTGTCAAATGGGAGACCGGGACTCCAGCAGCCCCTTGAATGAGTTGTTCCCTGTTCCACTTCCTCCATTTTTGCCATGCCCACCTACCACCTGTAACTCTATCAACAGAATATCATGCTTTAAATAAGTGTACTTTTTCCAATTAAATGAACTTATTTTAAAAGGAAATTTTAAATCACTTCCACACATGAAACACCTCCGTGTCGTTTGCCATAGGAAATAACAGCTAACCAGAAAAATAAATACAATGAGGACAAAATAATGTTATTAGCGTCGTTGGAAATTGTTCCTCACCAGAAGCTGCGGTCCCAAGGCTCTCTTCTCTGTTTTACTCATTCACTTAACAAATGTGCCTTGAGCTCCTTCCACGTGCCAGGTACTGTTCCGATGCTGGAGATACAGCAATTACAAGGAATAGACAAGGTCCCTGCTTGCTTGGAGCTTCAGTGCCGGGCGGGGGGGGGGGGGGGGTAGCAAACACGTGCTATTGAAGAAAAGCAAACTGAGGACCAGTGGCCACCCTACCCGGGAGGGTCAGGGAAGGTCTTGATGTGAATCTGAGCAACGCTCTGAAGGAAGCAAGGGCTTGAGCCGTGCAGGTCTCTAAGAAAAGAGCATTCAGGTGAGCGAAAACAGCAAGTGCAAAGGCCCTGTGGCAGGAATGTGCTGGTGTGTCTGGATAATCATGAGAAACCCAGTGTGGAGTGAGTTGTGGGAAAGAGGAGGAGCTGAGATCAGGGAAGTAACAGGGAGGCTGCTATCAGCAGGGAAGGAGGGGAGTATCCAAGGGGGGCTGAGGGTGGGGGTGACAGCAGACTGAGACCTTCTCACTGGCTTAATGAGAAGGTGAGAAAGGAATAAAGGAACAACTCTCTGGGTCTGTGACTCCATGCTGTCGAGTGCTGGGTCTTTCCAGCCCTCTAACGTCATCCTGTGAAACTCCAGGGATGGCCCACCATGGAGCACATCCCAACTTTCCATTGAGCTCACCTCTGGACAATATGGGTTCTTTTCCACTCTCGAGGTTCATGATTCCTCGTGTTTCTAGGCTGGACACAAGGCCGCTCAGGGAATGATTTGACGTCTACAAATGCCCAGGAGTCTTCCCCTCCCGTTTCTGTCTGGACGTTGTATCTCCCACCTTCCCGTACGGCCAGCTTCCAGACTGTCCAGTTCCAAGCACATCACCTGAGACCCTCTCTGTTCCAGAGACCCTGTGAGCACAGGTAAGGTTGACAGCCCTTGACCAGCAAGGCCCGTCTGTGCTCTTCCTCAGTTCAGCCTTACAGTAGCACCGGAAGGGCAGACCGTTACTCCCCCATTTTACAGAAGAGGAAACTGAAGCTTACGGGTGTTAAGACGAGACCACTGCCAGCAAATCATGAGAAAGTTGGCCACCCAAGCTGGACTGGTGGGACCCCCAAATCTTGTCCCTTTCCTCCATCCTGCAGGCCTTGCTTGCCCTGGTGAGACTCTGCAGAGGCTTGTGGGGTGAGGGGTTTCTGAGGCCAGGTGGTAACTTCCCATATGGCTGGGCACCGGACCCTTGCTCAGAGGGGCTCCAGGGCTGGAGAGGGCAAAGAAAGGAAAGTTCTGAGCTCCCCCCTCGGCTGGCCATCAGAGTAGGGAGATGACCCCCAAAGCCCTCTTTCCAGAAGGATCCGTACTGGGGGAGGGGAGGCGAGGGGTCCAGGGTTGGGAGCAGGGTGAGGCGAGGCAGGGCACAGAGTTGAAGGAGGTACTCCTTGCAAGGTGGGTCCCCATTTCACTCCCTGTGTCTGGCTTGCTCCAGCCCAGTCCTGCCCTTGAACTAGGGCCCTGTCCCCCAGCTGCAGGCAGGGCAGAGAAACTACTGCCCCCCACCTTTCCCACGGCTCCATGCTTTAGAGCCGTAGGCATGGGGAGGTGACACCTGCTCCTGAATCCAGTTCTGCCTCTTATTCTGTACGATTTAGGTCAGCCCCTCCCCCCTCTCTGGGCCTCAGTTTCCCCAGCAGTAAGAGGGGGAAATTGAACTAGATTCAGCCACCTGAGCATCAGGATCACTTACAACCCATACAAAGGTGGGGGAGGCTACAGATTTCAGGGCCCCCACTCATAACCTACTAGACCAGAATCTCAGTGAGGAGGGGCCCAGAAATTAGTATTTTTAAGTCTGACGAAGCGTCCGGTCCCTGAGCTACTTAGAACTTCCCAGCTCTAGAAAAAATGCCAGCTGTGTGTGCAAGCATGCGTTCATCCAATAAGGCAACACACACTTCTTGAGTAGCTAGCGCTGTTCTGGGTTCACAGCCAGCAGAAGGAGGCGGCCACAGTCCTGCTGTCACAGAGTGCACACCCGATCATGAGGGGAGAGACAAGAAACAGGGTGAGATGGTTTTAGATGATAAGAGCTGTGAGGGAGAGACCCTGTGGTGTGAGGCTAGGAGGGGCGGGGCCCTGTTAACATCCTTAAAGATGCCTCTTGGAGGAGACATTTGAGCTGATACCCGGATGATGTGACACTCTGGAGGAGGGTTGCTGCAGGCTGTGAGGACGGTCAGTGCAAGAGTCCTGGGGCAAGTGCCAACCTGGTGCATGAGAGCCATGGAGAGCCAGTGCTGAGGGAACATGGTGAGGGTGTGGGAGGCCTAGGTCACAGTGGGTGAGGAGAGTTGGGCCCAGGGCAAGCAGAGCGAGCCTGGGTGAGGCGTTCGGCAAGTTGTAGATGGGATCTCCTTCGACAGGTGGCTCCGGCTGCTGGCTGAGAATGGCCTGGAAGGTACACCAGGGGAAGCTGGAAGGCAGTCTCCAGGGCGAGATGGTCTGGTGGCTGGGCTGGAGGTGGGACAGATGGGCTGGAGGTGATCAGGCATCTGTTTCGAGGGAGGGTTGATAGAAGTTTTGAATGGACCTACCTGTGCTCCCATAGATAGATGTACTGGGGGGGCGTTCTGAGTGACTCAAGGGCGGGGCTGGGTCTTGCTGGGCCTTGTGCCCCCTTCAGAGGCCAGGCCCGCTGGGTGAGTAAGGTAAGGAAATAGACGACGAGCCCCCCCCCCCCCCCACAGCACAGGAATTCCTAATGTGTCCACAAGATGGCAGAATTCCAGCCAACAAGGTGGGGGAGGCAAGGGACGGGGACATCTGCCCCTTCAGGGCAGGGCGACTCTAGGGCTGGACCAACGGCAGTTACAATACCAAGGAGCACCCCTCATGCTGCATTCGGTGTGAATGGTGCCCCCTGGGGTGGTCCAATGGGCAACCTGTCTTGGAGTCCAGGTTCTGGTTCGCCTGGTGATGCTAACCACTCAGTGGGGGCTGGGCCAGGCCTACCGTGGATCCCGGCCCCCAGCAGCCCGCACCTCCTAAAAGCCCAGGCTTGAGCTGGCCTGGCTGGCGCTGTGGCCTGACTCTGCCGTCTACCAAACGTGCGACCCTGGCGGAGCCGCTGAGTCTCTCCATGCCTCAGTTTCCTCATCTGTAGAATGGGGCAGATGATAGCATCCACCTCAAGGGGTGCTGGGCAGATTAAATGAGCTGACCCACAAAAAGCCCCTGAGAGAGGGCCTGGATCGTGTCAGTCCTCGATACACGTGAGCATTTGCGATAAATGTTGTTGCCATTGATATTCCTTTCTTCGGCAATTGAATAGGGAGGGAGTTTGGTTCAGACGGGACAAGGTGTGATGAAGAAAGGCATGACTGTCCTCAGGGAGGGCAGGGGCGGGGTGGGCCACATAGGCACCGCCTTTGTGCCTGGCCCTGATACGGAGGTACAGACAGGCCCTACTTGAAAAGCTTCATGGCTGAAATGAGCTGGGGACAGGGGGGATCACTCAGCCAGAGAGAATGTTCCGACCCAGCAGGGTGAGTGCTGGCAGAGAGGGCAGCCAATGGGGAATCGGGGAGGCCCCAGAATGACCTTGGAGGGCCCTCAGAGCAGACTGGCATGGGCGAGGAGGGACCAGACAAGCAGACAGGAAGGGGGAGGAAAGGAGGAGGCTCTTGATGTGCAGGAGACAGTGGGGGCAAGCAGAACAGCAGAGGCAGCATAGGTATTTTCTGGAAGAGCAAAGGGGCCAGGGCCTGAGAGGGAGGCGGGGGTGGGGTGGGGTCAGTGACGGTGGTAAGAAAGGAGGGAAGTTTAGACAGACGGCCCGGGCCAGGCCAAAGAGCATGAAATGCTGAGAAGTGAAATTTCGATTTCTCTCCCTAGGAGACCCTGGAAAAAATAGTAAAGCAATCTACGAATAGCATATAACGTGTCAGGTGCTTAGACACCGTATCATTTCGCATTCTGAACAACCCTCATGTCATCAACAACGGTTATTATCTCTGTTAGGGATACAGACACTGAGGATCAGAGAAGGCAAGTGATTTTCTCAAGGTCACACAGCTGGCGGTGGTAGAAGCAGGAACAGAGCCTTGACTCACCCTCTGGGCTGCCCTTCCGAAGGTAGGAAGGGTGGCGTTCCGGGCTGAGAACTGGGGGCAGGGATCCAGTGGCCTCTGCCTTGCTGTGTGACCCTGACTCAGAGTGTCCTGCTCTTTCTGCGGCAAATGAAGGGGATGCTGAAGGCGAGGCGGTCTGGAGTGTTGAGAGATGGCCTGGAGGAGAAGCAGGCGCTGGTGGCGCTGGGCCGTGACCCGGGCAGGCGCCAGAGGCTGGGCTCCCCTCTGCTCTGGGGAGTGATGGTCCCGTCGGGGCGAGGTCCCAACTCGGGAGCGTCCAGGGAGCTGCGGCCTGGAGTTAATTAGCCCCTGGAAGGGGCGTGTGCAGTCCGTGACCTTCAGAGGCCGGCTGGCGTCCTGCTGGCCCGACACCGGGCCAGCACCCACGGCATCCGGCCCACTCTTAAGCAGGCTCAAGAGAGGCCCCAGGGTGAGGGGCAGAGGTGGGGTGCAGGTTGGTGGAGAGGGCCCAGCTCAAGCCTGGGAGTCAGGGGGCCTGGCTTCCATTCCTGGCTCTGCCCTCAGGCCCCGGAGACCTTGGATTAATCCCGGCTCACCTCTTGGCCAGTTTCCCACGCAGCTATGAAAGACAATAGATGCAGCCATGGACTCCCTTCCACGGGCCCCCTTCCAAGCCCGTGAGCGTGGGGACAAGCTAGAGAGATAGGAAGTCCCTTGGGGGTGGGGGCCGTCTGGGCTGTGGGAGGACTTACAGAGTCATCAGACTTGCACTTGGAAGGGACTTTGAGGAATTGGCCTGTGCTTTGGCTTAAAGCAGGCTTCTACTGCTAAAGGTCAGCCTGAGAATCCCTGAGCTAGGCCTCTCCCATTTCACAGAGACAGAGGCCCAGAGCGGGGAAGGGGACTTGCTTGAGTCACACAGCCAAGGAGGGGACAGAGGCGGGAAGGAGCACCAATCCCACCTCCCTTATGCCTGTAACTCTAGCATGTTTTCCCCTCAAGTAAGTTTTTTAGTCTCTCCAGGTAGGCTCACGCAGGCACAGAAGTCAGCCAGAGGTATGGCCCACGTGGGCCATTGGCTCTCCTGACGTCTTTGGGCCAGGAGACTGTCTCATTCATTCTTCATTCTTTGTCCTTCCTGCCTCAGAAATCCGGGCTGGTGACTTTTTCATTTCATTTCCACTCAGAGAGCCAGAATTGGTAAGGCGGGGGGTCTGCCCCTGTCCCCAGCCTTGCCCAGCACATATGGGGGAAAGACCAGCTGAAGAACAAGCAACAAGAAAGCAAATCAAACACTTGCCAACCATCAGGCAGGGCCTGGTAACCTACCTAGTCCTGTCGTAGTATTACCGCTCCCGTGTGGCAGATGAGGAAACTGAGGCTTCAAGAGGTAAACAGCAGCCTGGTGTTCCCGGCTGGGAGCAGAGCCCAGGCCTTGAGACTCCACAGCGCGTGCCATGGCAAGGCCTTTTCTGCCCTCCCGACTGCAGGAAAACTTCACCCTGGTCCTCCATCTGCTGGGCCAGCGTCATCTTCAGGGTCACCTGCCCCTTGGTGAGCCTGGACCACAAGCTCAGGGCCCCCAGGTGCCCCATTTCAGAGACAAGGGCGACACCTGGTGGGGACATGTGAGCCTGACATGCCGCTACCAGTTCCCAAGATAAGCCAGGAAGATGCCCGCGCCCCTCCCTCCCACTTCCTTCCTCCCTCGGTGCATATTTATTGAAGACTTACTCTGCCAGGCTCAGCCTGAGGTGTTGGGAACATAGCATTAAGTGTCTAGATGTGATGTGTTCCAAAGTTAGAGAGAAGTTTCCTTCAAGAAACTTCCAGCATGTAATATTGTTCTGTAACCACAATGACCACACGAAGTATGAAAACCAAGCATTCGCCTTTTCCTCGGAGCAAATGAAATCCTGCATGGAAATGCAACGTGCAATAGTAGCCAACACTTAGGGAGCATTTGCTACATGCCAAGCATTGTCCTCAGTGCTTTGCTTGAATTCAACAACCAATTCTCCCGACAACCCTTAGGAGGCGGGCACAATCATCAGCTTCACTTTGCAAGAGTAAATGTGTTTCTAGCTGCCCATAATGTCACGTGCATGATAATATCATTAGCTCCATTTGCAGACGAGTGATCAGAGACGGCGGGTTACGTGGCCAGGGTCACGCAGCTCAAGAGACGCAGAGTCAGGGTTTGAACTCAGGCCGACTGGCTCTAGGATCCTTGCCCTTCGTCTCAGTGTTAGACCACCTCTGTGTGCAGCTGATAGAAATGAGGCTTTAGGGCGCCTGGGTGGCTCAGTCCGTTAAGTATCCGACTCTTGGTTTCGGCTCCGGTCATGATCTCACGGTCCGTGGGTTCAAGCCCCACATCGGGCTCTAGGCTGACCGTGCAGAGCCTGCTTGGGATTCTCTCTCTCTCCCTCTCTCTCTGCTCCTCCACTCTGCATCTCTCTCACTCTCAAAATAAATAGATAAAACTTAAAAGAAGAAGAAAAAGAAGAAAGAAATGAGGCTTCTTTGGCTGAAATATCCCCCTCCCTTTCAGCCAGAGAAGCCTCATTTCTTTCTTCTTCTTCTTCTTTTTTTAAGTTTTATCTATTTATTTTGAGAGTGAGAGAGATGCAGAGTGGAGGAGCAGAGAGAGCCATGCTTGTTCAGCTCATCCCCCACCTCCTCTGGACACCTGAAGAGCCATCGACAGCTGTTAACCTCAGTGTGGAAAGCAGCGCGTACCTCATGCGGAGACATTGACAGGTTTTAAGCAGGGAGGAGGAACAATTCAATTTTTGTGTTGTAATTTCTGTGTCCCTCCGGAGTGGAGCACGGGGCTCGGGACCAGAAGCCCTGATCAGTTACTGGGCTGGACTGGGGCAGTCGCCACAGGAGTAGAGGGCAGGAGGGCAGAGGCGAAAAGGTGATCTGTCTTCGCCACGGAATCTTCGCCAGCGGACACAAGCTTAGCTTTTCATCTAGTTGGGAGGAGAGAGAGTATGTTTGTAGTTTGCTTCCTGAGCCATCAATTCATTCACAACTATTTATAGAACACCCGCTATGTGTCAGCCATTGTTCTAGATGCTGGGGATAGAGTGGGGACACAAGGATACAAGGTCTTGCTCTCCTAGAGCTTACACGATAGTGGGGGGAGTCCAACAATAAGCTAAAAAGTAAGATAAATGAAGATGGTGATAAATGTTATGGGTCAGATAAAGCATGGGGCTGTGCTCAGAGAGGCAATATTTGTAGTGATTCAAAGTAAAGACTTCACATCCAGACCAGCTGAATTCTTATATTGCCACGTGACTATGCAGATCTGGGAATAGAATGTTTCTAGCGGAGGCAGCAGCAAGTGCAAAGGCCCCGAGGTGAGAAGGTGCTTGGGGTATTAGAGAAACAAAAGCGTGACTGAAGCAGGGGAGGGGAGGGGGCCCGAGATGCACGGCAAGGGTCAGATCACACACATGGGAATAAGCTTAGAGTTGTATCCAGGGCAACAAGATACCATAGGAAAGTTTGGGGCAGGAGCAGGACAGGCTTTGATTTGCATTTGTAAACAAGCACGCCGGCTGCCCAGCAGAAAAAGATTACAGGGTAGTAGGAGCAGGAGCAGTTAAGAGGTGATTATTTTCATGGGGGTGGGGGAGACGAATGGTGACTTGGAGGAGAGTGGACGTGGCAGAGATCAAGAGAAATGGAAGGATTCAGATATATTTGGAGGTTGAATTGGCTGGGCTTCCTGATGGGTTGTTAATGAGGGGCACACAGGAAAGGGAGGAATCAAGAGTGCGTTTCAGAGGTGGGACCGTGGACAGTCGGTGCTGAGATTTGCGGAGACCAGGAAGCAGGAGGAATGGGTGTGCAGCAAGAGGCTGAGGAGAACAAGAGCTCTACGTGTGGTTGTGCAGGAAGAGAAGAGACATAAACACATGGATACGTGAATCGGGGAGTGATGGAGCAGATCCGATCTGGAATTATAAACTTGGGTGTCATCTCATTGAGAACGGGCAAGCCATGGGCTGGGAGAAGATGCTCACAATTCTATGTCTGGATGCAAAACGAACTCTCATCAAGATCACTATCAATACCACCAATGTCAATGCCGGACCATTATCAGCAGTAATGTGAGTATCACAGCCATCAAGGTCATCAACAGTTACAATCTCTATTACCACCATCATCACCACCACAATCATCAACATCACCACCACCGTCAGCATCATCGCATCATCCTCCTCGTCACCATCACCATGATAATTATAACCGCCACGGCCGCTGTCATCAAAATCATCACCACGGCCACCACCACTCTCGGTTTCACTATCAACACCACCAGCAACACCACCGTCCTAACCATCCCCATCAGCATTACTATAACCATCACTGTAATCAGCTCTGTCACCATTGCCCCCACCTGTGCCGTCAATCACCATGACTGTCTCTATCACACTCTTATCACCAGCAGTGACAGCAATGTATCACTCTTACCACCCTCACCAGCATCACCACCATGATCCTCATTACCTCATAGCATACCACCAACCTCCCAATCACTATAGCTGGTGCAATTGCTTTCATCACCATTACACCATCACCCCCCATCACCACCAGTGTCACCATGAACACCACCAATGCCATTGCCAGCCTCACTGAAACCCTACAGTCATCACCTCCATCCTTATCATCACCACCATCACCACCATCATCCCCCCATCACCACCGGTGTCATCATGAACACCACCAATGTCATTGCCAACCTCATTGTAACCCTACAGACATCTCCTCCATCCTTATTATCACCATCATCACCACGATCATCCCCCCATCACTGCCAGTGTCACCATGAACACCACCAATGCCATTGCCAGCCTCACTGTAACCCTACAGTCATCACCTCCATTCTATCATCACCACCATCACCACCATCATCCCCCCATCACCACCAGTGTCACCATGAACACCACCAATGTAACCTACAGTCATCCTCAATGTAACCCTACAGTCATCACCTCCATCCTTATCATCACCACCATCATCCCCCATCACCCCAGTGTCACCATGAACACCACCAATGCCATTGCCAGCCTCACTATAACCCTACAGTCATCACCTCCATCCTTATCATCACCACCATCACCACCATCATTCCCCCATCACCACCGGTGTCACCATGAACACCACCAATGCCATTGCCATCCTCACTATAACCCTACAGTCAACACCTCCATCCTTATCATCACCACCATCATCCCCCCATCACCACCAGTGTCACCATGAACACCACCAATGCCGTTGCCATCCTCACTGTAGCCCTACAGACATCACCTCCATCCTTATCATCACCACCATCATCCCCCCATCACCACCACTGTCACCATGAACACCACCAATGCCATTGCCAGCCTCATTGTAACCCTACAGTCATCACCCCCATCCTTATCATCACCATCATCACCACCATCATCCCCCCATCACCACCGGTGTCATCATGAACACCACCAATGCCATTGCCAGCCTCACTGTAACCCTACAGTCATCACCTCCATCCTTATCATCACCACCAGTGTCACCATGAACACCACCAATGCCATTGCCAGCCTCACTGTAACCCTACAGTCATCACCCCCATCCTTATCATCACCACCATCACCACCATCATCCCCCCATCACCACCGGTGTCATCATGAACACCACCAATGCCATTGCCAGCCTCACTGTAACCCTACAGACATCTCCTCCATCCTTATCATCACCATCATCACCACGATCATCCCCCCATCACCGCCAGTGTCACCATGAACACCACCAATGCCATTGCCAGCCTCACTGTAACCCTACAGTCATCACCTCCATCCTATCATCACCACCATCACCACCATCATCCCCCCATCACCACCATTGTAGCCACTACCATCACTGTTGTCCTCATCATGATTAGCTCCTGAATTTCATCCTTCCAGCAAAGCCAAAAGCCTTTCGCCTGTGATCTCACTCATCTGTAGTATTCCTCGGTGATGTTGAGCTCACACTCTTTACTTTACAAATGGGGTTGACGGGAGACTCGAGCAGGGGAAGTACCTTGTTCAGGACGAGCCATGGAATAAGAGGTTTTGGGTCTGGCAATGGGGATTTGAGTCAGGGGTCCTGGAATTTACAGATGAGTTTGGAGAAAAGGTCACTCTCAGAATCCATAGACACTGAATGAATCTTTCTAAGACAAGCTTCAAAGATACAGATAATCTGCTGCTAGCAAGACTCCAAAATCCAGTGGCATCAGTAAGATGGAAACTTATCTCTGTCTCGGGCCAGGCTGGCATGTCCAAGGTTGAGGGAGACCCAGACTTTCCCTCACATTCCTTCGTCACCCTCAACATGCAGCTTCCCATTCACAGCCCAAGAAAGCTGTCCCGGTTCTCACAGCTGTGTCCCCCCTCCGGGCAGTGAAAGTAGGGGTGAGAAAGGCATGCTCATATCCTGTGGGGACATGACTCAGAAGTTGTGCACATCACTTCTCTGCACACCCAGTAGCCAGAGAGAGGGGCCTCTGTCCATCCAAAGTTTGGATTCTAATAATACGAATTATTATATTAACGCTGGTGGTCAGACATCAGCAGCCTTGTCTATTCACTCACCCTTGGAATCAGGTTTAAAAGGGTCCTGGAGTCAGAATGCCTGGATTCAAATACTAATTTGATGACAATGGTGATGATGATAAAGTTGAATAGGGGCCCCTGGGTGGCTCAATCAGGTAAACATCTCAGCTCAGGTCTCGGTCTCATGGTTCCTGAGTCTGAGTCCTGCATCAGGCACTGACAGTGTGGACCCTGCTTGGGATTCTTTCTCTCTCCCTCTCTCTGCCCCTCCCCCCTCAAAATAAATAAACACACTTAAAAAAAAGAAATCTAAAAAAAAATAAAGGTGATGAGATGGCAGTGGTGGCTGTGAAGGTGGTGGAGTGGATTGTCACAGTATGGGTAAGAATGGCGAGGCTGATGGTGACGCCAATGATGTCGGTGGTGACACTATGATGGTGGCCGGTGACAGTGATGGTGGGTGTTCGTGATGGTCCTAGTGATCCTGTCGCTAAAGCTGATTTCTCTTTGGTGTGAATATTCAGGTAGGTGGGCCCAGCCGAGTGCACAGTTGAAACCCTGGTGCCTTCTGTTGTGTTGCTCAGCTCCCTCAACATTTGGCCACTAGCTTGAGGTCTAAGATGGCTGCTGCAACTCCAGCCATCACATCTGTATTCTAGCCAGTGGGAACGCAGTGAGCAGGAGCAGGGGGCAGAGGAAAAGGCACTCTTCAGGCCTTTTAAGGGTACCACCTGGAAATTTTTGAAATAGAACTCAGACAACATTCTTTTAAATACAGCAATTGTGGATAAAGTTCATTATATGGCGATGTTCCTATCCATAAAGACCTGTAGGCGAATTCCTCTCAGATCCAGAAAAAAATATTTAAAGTTTTAAATCTCAGATCCAGATTTAAAGTTTGTTTGGGGGCACCTGGGTGGCTCTGTGAGTTAAGTGTCCCACTTTGGCTCAGGTCATTATCTCACGGTTTGTGAGTTCGAACCCCACATCAGCTCTCTGCTGTCAGCCCAGAGCCCACTTGCGATCCTCTGTCCCCCTCTGTCTCTGCCCCTCCCCGCTTGTGCTCTCTCTCTGTCTCTCTCAAAATAAATAAATCAACTTAAAAAAATTGTTTTGTTTTGTTTGTTTTTAGATTCCAACGTACAACAGAGATCATACAGTATTTGTCTTTCTCTGACTTATTTTATTCAGCATAATGCCCTCAAGGTCCATCTATATTTTCACAAATGAAATGGCAAATTCTAATTCATTTTTATGACTGAATACTATACCATCGTATATCTATACCACAGTTTCTTTATCCATTCTTCCATCGATGGACACTTAGGTTGTTTCCACAGCATGACTATTGTAAATCACGCTGCATTGGACGTGGGGTACACGTATGTTTTTGCATTCGTGTTTTCATTTTCTTCTGATAAATACCCAGAAGTTGAATTACTGAATTAGAGGGTAGTTCTGTTTTTAATTTTTGTGGAACCCCCATACTGCTTTCCATGGTGGCCGCACCAGTTTGCATCCCCACCAACTGTGCACAAGGGCTCCCTTTTCTCCGCATCCTCATCAGCACTCTGTTACCTTGTGGTTTTTTTTTTTTTTATTGTAGACATTCTGACAGGTGTGGGGTGCTAGCTCATTGTGGTTTTGCTTTGAGTTTCCCTGATGATTAATGATGTAAGCATCTTTTCATTTACCTATTGGCCATCTGTGTGTCTTTTTGGGGAAAATGTCTATTCAGATCTGCTCATTTTTAAATCAGATAGTTAATTTTTTTTTTTTTTTTTTGCTATTAAATTGTGAGCTCTATATATTTCGGATACTAGCCCCTTATAAGTTATATGATTTGCACGTACATTCTCTCATTCGGTAGGTTGTCTTTTCATTTTGTTGACTGTTTCCTTCTCTGTGCAGTTTTTGTTTTTGGGGGTTCTTTTTTTGTTTTGTTTTTTTCATTTTTTTGGTTTTTTTTTAATCTTATTCTTTTTTTTAACGTTTATTTATTTTTGAGACAGAGAGAGACAGAGCATCAACGGGGGGAGAGTCAGAGAGAGAGGGAGACACAGAATCAGAAGCAGGCTCCAGGCTCTGAGCTGTCAGCACAGAGCCCGACACGGGGCTCGAACTCATGGACCGCGAGATCACAACCTGAGCCGAAGTCGGATGCTTAGCCGACTGAGCCACCCAGGCGCCCCTTTTTGTTTTTTTGTTTTTTTTTTTTAACTTGACATGGTCTTATTTATGTTTGCTTTTGTTGCTTTTACTTTTGGTATCAGATCATCGCTAAGACCGATGTCAAGGAGCACTCCACCTATGTTTTCTTCTAGGAGTTTTATGGTTTCAGGTCTTACATCCAAGTCTTCACTTGATCTTAGCCAAAAGGCCGAGAAGCGATTACCTTCAAGGCTTCAATCCATTTTGAGTTAATTTTTGTGTATGATGTAAGATGGTTTCTTTCTTTTGCATGTGGCTGTCCAATTTTCCCAGCACTGTTTGTTGAAGAGACTGTCCTTCCCCCCACTTTATATTCTTGGCTCCTTTGTTGTGAATTAATTGACCATATACACATGGGTTTAATTCTGGGCTCTCTATTCTCTTCCATAGGTCTATGTGTTCTGTAGTTTTCTTCTCTTGTAATGTCTTTGTCTGGTTTTGGTATTAGGGTAATGCTGGCTTCGTAGAATGAGTTAGGAAGAAGTCCCTCTGTTTTTATTTTCTTTTACTTGTATTTATGGCGAAATTTAGGACACGCACCAATGACCACGAAAATGGGTATGTTCATTATAAGGACAATGCTAAAAACAAGTCTCTGTTCTACCCAAGCCAGGAATTGTGACCCTGGGATAATGACTCAGCCTCTCTCTTCACTTTCCTCATGTGTAACCTACCATCAATCACAATAAACAGATCTTACCTATTCTCCTGTTCCAAGTGTCAAAGTACATGTTAAAGGTTTGGCATGGTGCCGAGGACATGGGAAGTGCTCATAATATTAAATATCACTATATCCAGGTCTATAATTTTATAGAGAGAGGTACGCTTCAGTGTAAAAATCTAATCCATGCCCAAAGGGGTAGGTCGTCCATGTTGCGTAGCGAGCGACTACATTCTTTTTTCTCTAAGAAGGAAAAATAATGCATTCCTAACCCACCCAGAATTCCCTACCAACTCCCCAAATGTCACGTAAACATACAAAACAGTCTACGAAGGATTTCTGTATAACATAAAACAGCGAAAACACCAATTGCCTAATCATTCCACCCCTAATGGATTCATTAGTCTGTCTGCTTGTCCCACTGGGCATGCCCGGTGCCGACCTGACGCTCAGGGGCTCCTTGGTGGACGACGGTCGTCTGTCCACCACCCAACCGTTTTTCTAGGTTTTTCAGAAACATCATGTCATGCTCGGGAGATGTGGTAATGCATTCCAGAGCCAGCTACACTCTTATAATCGTCCGTTACTTTCTCAGACATGAGAAAAAAGTACGTGCAGTAGGGTGGAGGCACGTGAGGGGCCACAGGAATGGTCCCACCCTTTTGTTTCCTTTATTACCAGACTCTTCTGTCAGTAGATTCGATTTTCTAGGTCTCTTGGCTCACCTTCTCTCTTCACAGGCATCGCCTCTTTCAGAGAAAACATTTATACCTACCAATGCGGGGACGACGATCATGGTGGCTCATGGCCCTTTGGACTGTGTAGACACTGGATGTGGTTCTCCAGGAAGAACCACAGAGATGCAATTGTGGTTCACACTGGTCTCACTGGATGCGCCCGCAGTAGAGACGCCCTGATGGCACTTTCCTGCAGACTCCTTAGAGCTGGCTGCTTGCCGGGGTAAACATTTGTTCAAGTAGTGTGTGTGTGTGTGTGTGTGTGTGTGTGTGTCCCTCCCTCTCTTCAGAAAAACATCTCATTCTGACATCTACAAAACAGCTGAGAGCCGGGCTGCCAGAGGAAGGGGGTGGCGGGCCCGAAGCCCCTCCCCACTGGACCACCACAGTGAACTCCAGGCACATCCTCAAAGACTACAAGGTGAATGTCACCATTAAGCTTGCTTTGAAAAGCACTGAACCAAATTCTTTCTATATTTCTATCATGGCAGCGGCTGCCAGAAAACCTAGTCGTCAGGTTCGGGCTCACCTGTAGGAGCTGATGTGGAATTCTGCCGTGTGACTTACTTTAACCAGTGGAATTGAGCAGAAGGGATTGGATGGGATGTCCGAGCAGGAGTTACAGGAGCCGTCATGGGGCTTGGCCACTGCCAAGAGCGTATCCCAGATAGGGGCCGATTTTTCCTCCTGAACCTATGAATGACAAAGACACAAGGAGCAGGGGCCACCTGACCCACAGCAATCTTCAGCCGTCATTAACATACATGAGAAACAAACCTTTGTTGTTATAAGTCAGTGCGGCTTTCAGGGTTCTTCGTTACTGTAGCATAACCTCACAAAAGCTGACTAATACAGGACGAAGGCGGGGAGGGCCCTGGAGAAGCAGTTCGGTTAAGATGACCCCTGAAGTCCCTTGCAGGCCCTCATTCTAGATGCCCTGGGTCATTCTCGGTACATGGGACATGGGTCCTGAAAAAGAAGGCACTGGAGGGAGGCAATAGAACCCATTTATTAAGTTTTGGAGGCAGGCGGTCTCTGGCTTGTTCCCAGCGTTGCCATTGACCAGCTGCGAGCTCTTTTTCCAATTATTTAAACTCACCGAGCCTTAGCTTCCTCCTCTACAGAATGGAGGTGGGGATGTTCCCAGCCCAGAGGGGCAGGGTGAGGGTGAGATGAGCTAGTTCCGGTGCCCGGACCTCAGTCTACCTTCCGTCAGCAAGAGCTGTGGTGGACGCCTGTTACTTTCATAGCTGCCCTGTGTCTTTTGAATAGGCTTTCTGTATGTGAAAAAACTCCCCCCTGCCAAGCTCCACCTCCCAAAGTGGGCATCAGAACTCTCACCCCCAGCCTCCGTGCGTCCAGAGGCTCCCTTGCAGGGCTGGGCTTCAGAGGGAACAGGCTCTCAGGAGGGGCTTCTGCGCTTTGCTCTTGTGATGAGGGTAGCGACCTCCCGGGTGGGGGGGGGGGGGCGGTCTCCCAGGAGGGGCCGTGAAGTTGGCTTCCTAGGGCAGGGAGGCATCGGGCAGAACGTGGTGACAGGGCCAGTGGTCTTTTTTGGCCAGGTCTGCGGTGGAGTTTGAGCCTGACGCTCCACTCAACAACTTAGGGGGCTTTGCAAGTGCCTTTTACTAAAGTTTTCTACGGAAACAACTAGATTCCTAGCACGTCTTGTGCTTACAGGGCCTGCTGTCGTTAATGGGATTCAGTCACCATTGTTAAATCAGAGTCACCAGGTCCTCGAGGCCTCCAGACACCAGGGGAACTGCAGGCCAGCGGGCATCGGCTCTTAAATCCTACACCCCAAGTTTCCCTTTGTGGGATGGCTGGGGAGTCAGCTGGAGCCTCTAAGAAGATCTAATTTCATGTTTCCCCAAGCCTGGCCCTCAGGCCAGGGCCCCACTCTGCTCTGGGGGAACGTGACCTAACAGAGGCCAGGAGCAGGTGGGGAGCCGGTAGGAACCCTTCCCCCGCCCCCTCCCTCCACCTTTTCTCTCTCCAGCGTTCTCCGGATTGGTTGCACTGAGCAGTGTGGACACCAGAGGGCAATACACGCTCATTGTGGAGGGAAGGGTGTGGCGAGCTTTTGTTTGTTTTTTTTTTCTCTCTCCATCTCTGTTGGTGACAGCAATGACTTGGAGACCACTAACATGTCCATCTTCCAGCGCTAAGGTAGCAAGTGCTGTGTGTGCACCTTACGGTCGAGGTAACAGACGCAGAGAGGTGGAGAGACGTGCCTCAGGTCGTGAAGTCAGCAGGGCGGGGACAGCAGCCTAGCCCATCTGTCACAGGGGCCTGTGCTAACCCTGCAGCTTTCACGGGGAGGGTGGTGGAGAGAAGGAGGAAAAAAGAATGTGGTGTTCTGGTCTTCCTCAAAGGTCTGCGTGGTGACGCTGCCCCTCAGAAAGCTCTCAGTATGAACACCAGTTAGTTCAACCAGTATCTGTCGAACCCTGGATTGCAAACCCAGCTTGTCTTCAGGGAGTGAGCAGGTGCAGCTCACAGAAATAAGGGAAACAGGCTGGGTGGACAACAGGGAGTGGTGGGGACTGCGGTCAGCTCGAGGGCGTGTATTATAACCGAAGGGGGCAGCCACGCTGGGGCCCCGCCAGTTGTTGCCCTGTGGGAAGGCGTTCTCAGGGGGTTTGGATGTTCCTTTCAACAGAAGCCAGGCATCTAGATGTTACATGAAATTTCCCAACTTGGAAATGCTGGTGACAAACTCAAAGCATTTTCAACTCATCCCTCTTAACCTCTTCTACCTCAGCCTGATCCAGAGAAGGATCTGGCACTGATTTTGTGCAGCTCTACCCATCGGCGGGTGTAAAATGGCAGGTCCCCGGCCACCTGGGTGGCTCAGTCCGTTGAGCATCCAGCTCCAGATTTCGGCTCAGGTCATGATCTCAGGGTTCGCGGGTTCGAGCCCTACATTGGGTTCCACGCTCACAGTAGAGCCTGCTTAGGATTCTCTCTCTCGTCCCCTCCCCTGCACTCTCTCTCTCTCTCTCTCTCTCTCTCTCTCTCTCTCTCTCAAAATAAATAAATAAGCTTTAAAAAGCTAAAAAAAGAAACAGCTCCCCTTCCTGTTCCCCTTTCTGCAGCACCGCCCTGTTCACCTTAGGGACTTTTAAGTATCTGCAGATACTCACAAAGCGTTGCCCAGAGGACTTGTCTCATTGGTTTGCTCCCACAACTCCTACGTGTGAGCATGGAAGCCGTGGTAGATGGACTCCAATGTGATGTACTGGCATTCAAGGAACAAATAACACGACTGCTTTATAATTATTTTCATTTTTGCATACATTGAAAGTTTTACACAATTTTTGCCTCCTATTTTTAAATTTTGTTTTTGTGCCTCGTTCAAACGATGCAGCTTGGCTAGCAAAATAGTACATATGTCTCGACGATAAATAAATAGAGTAACATATGTTGGGGTGTGGACCCATGACTGTTTGGGGTGTCCGGCCCCTGCCACAGGGTTGAGCTGCTGCCTGAAAGAGGAAAATAAACAGGTGTGCAGGGAACTGTGGATGGGGAGACGTCACTGAATCATTTCAAACAAACAAACAAACAAACAAGCTCTATAATATGCGAAGTGCTTCCCAAATGCTAGTCATCAAGTGAGTTAAACATATTCAAGGTCATTCTTTAAATGTCTGGCCCAGGGGCGCCTGGGTGGCTCAGTCGGTTAAGCGTCTGACTTCGGCTCAGGTCATGATCTCCCGGTCCGTGAGTTCAAGCCCCGTGTGGGGCTCTGTGCTGACAGCTCAGAGCCTGGAGCCTGTTTCAGATTCTGTGTTTCCCTGTCTCTCTGACCCTCCCCCGTTCATGCTCTGTCTCAAAAATAAATAAACATTAAAAAATAATAAATAAATAAATACATGTCTGGCCCTTGGTAATAGCTTACTTTTAAAGTGAAGGCTGTTAAAAAAAAAAAAATGAAGGTTGCTATTACTGCTGTCCCCTTGCTATCGGTGTTGTGACAGTACCACGCATCACCCCACTGGTTTATCTGTCAGCTTCTCCTGGGCCAAAAGTCATCAGGGCTGGGTGGCATTAACCCTCACACCCTGAGGTGTAGTAGGGGTCTAAAGGATTTTGGTCAAATGACTGAGACAGGAAGGAATCCATGGGTCAGTTTCTCAGGCAGGAAGCAGGGGCCCTGCAAGTCCCTGGGGCGTGGGATGTGGGGGGTGGTGGTGCTTGTTAACCCACTGTGGGCTTTTAGGGATAAGACTGAGTGGCTCAGTGTTGGGTGCTCAGAATCTGGATTACCTGGGCCTACCGTTTCTGCAACAGAAAACTGGGTTGGCTACAAACCGGTATTTCTCTTCCTTCCATCACTGACTAGTTGTATGAGCTTGGGCAAATTACTTACCTTCTCAGGGCCTCCATTTGCACATCTTGGAAATGGGCATCACAATAGATAGTATGTAGCTCATAGGGGTCATTATGAAGCAGATCAAATGAGTAGTATTGAAACGTACAGCTTCAAAGAAACAGTATAGGTGGTGAGGAGAGAGGTCTTAACTCTATTCTGAGGACTCTCTGAAGAAGGAAAATCCTAAATAACCCAAGGGCACCAGACTCCTTGTCCACCGGACTTCCTATTCTCATTCTTGTGCACAGATTGCACGGAGGGCTGTGCAAGGAACATCATATACCTTTTCCTTTTAAATCGGCTAAGTCAGACACTCAGTTCCCACCAGAGGAAATTTTTCTCCACTTGTTCTGAGGACCCACTTGGTGCAGGTTGCATTTTCCAAAGATGGCTGTGACGGTATCTTCCGTTCTGCAATCTCTTCTAGAACTTTGCCACCCCCTCATCGACAGAGGGAGGCTATGTCTCTCATTCCCTTGAACCATGGTGTCTTTGTGCACTGATAGAATACAAAGGAAGTGATGCTACATGACTTCCGAGGCTAGGTCATAAAATGCCACGTGCTTCTACCTTGTTCTCTGTTTGCTCTTGAAACCCAGCTGTCTTGCAGTGAGGAAGCCCCAGCAGCCTGCAGAGGGGCCTCATGGAGAGGAACTGAGGCCTTGGTCCACAGCTCCAGCTGAGTTTCCAGCTAGCACCTAGCACCAACTGGCTAGCCATGTGAGTGCGCCATCTTGTTAAGGGTCCTCCACTTCCAACTGAACCAGCTGATAGTGCACAGAACAGAGACAAGCCTTCCCCCCAGTGAACCCACCCCGAATCGCAGATTTTGGGGCTAAATAAATGACCACGAGGACCTTCGGGCCTCCTCCTCTGAAGCTCCTGTGCCAACTCTGGGGTGGGGGAATCTTCTGAGAGGCTGGGAACCCCATAGACATACCCTTTGAAGGTCTTGCCAAGCCACCATCTACCTCCACGTTGACCATTTGATACCTCCTCTTGTCTTTCTAGAGTAGTTCTTCCTGCCCCTGTTCCCACCTCCCAAACTCGTGGCTTCACCTCTGGAATGGACCGAAGAATTTCACAAAAGAAGGAAGTCGTCTCTCCCTAGAGGCTGCCTTTGCAAGATGCCCAGGGTAAATCATGACAAAGTCTGACTCCTGCCAGAAGAGAGGAAACAGGGGAAGAACCAAGCCAATTTGATATTTTAGTAAATAATTCAGACACACCTCTCCTTAATGACTATTCCTTACTCTTCTAATATGTACCAGGCAGCGTGCTAAGTGCTACGGAGGCAAGGACAAACAGCAGGGCCACTCACAGACCCAGGCAACAGGGCCACCCGTGTCTACTCAAAACCTATACCCCGCAGCCTTTCAAAATCATGCTTCAGGTATCTAAAAACCCTAGAAATCTCTGCCTAAATGGTCCAACACTTCCCAAGGCCCATCCTTCTGAGGGTACAACTTGCCCCCATGTGTACTCCTGGAGGGGCGACTAAGTGGTGGCTGTAGGCAAGACGTGGGGGCAGAATTTGGGCATGTGGGCTGAGGTGTTTACATCTCTGGGTCCTAGGCTACTTGTATGCACAGGACAGACATGGGGCCGGGAAGAGAATCCGAGTGGATGGGCTGAGGGTTGAGGGGTCAGGACTAAACCCGCCCCACGCTGCCATGTTCCTGCAGAGAGTTCTAAGGAGTCCAAGAATTCTAAACTTGAACGTGGCCTTCTTGGTCAGTATGAAGAATAGTTCTCAAGGTAGGAGAATAAACATATTTTATTTTATAGTCTGTTACATGTTTAGATGTAAGCTAGGTGGGTCTCGATTTTTAGCATTAACATGTTGATATTTTTAGCATTTAACAAAACATTTACATTAGCATTTAATTCAAGCATTTTTTAGCATTTAGGGCACTTAACAGGACAAATAGGCTCTGAGTTCCTATAGGAAGGCCCTCATCTATGGGGCTGCAGAGGGGGGTAGGGGGTATGGCAGAGATTCGAAAATCTGCCTGCCTCCATGTTGCCACAGCTGCCCCCGTCTCTAATCTGGAGTGACAGACCCAAAGGGGTAGCAGATGGGCCTCCGGTGATTGAACGTCTGTCTGGAGGCGAGGGAGGGGCTGATGTGATCCCAGCTGTTTTGCCAACTGCCAATCACCATCACAAACACCCCCAGCTTGAGGGGAGAGGACGGGGAACAGGGTGGAAGAGGAGGGTGTTTTACGCCCATTTTCAAGGGTTGGCCAGGAGCCCAGTCCAAGACAGAAAAGCACAGTGGTTCTGAAGATGTGAGCCCTGGACCAGCTGTGTCGACATCATCTGGGAACCTGTTAAGCTGTTGGCCCCTCGCAGGAATGATGGTGTCCCTTTGTGGCAAAGACAACAAAGTGGGACCCTGTTGGCCTTAAAGATTCTTTCGCCCCAATCCCTTGACTTGGTGTGGAGATTCTATAAAGGAGACTTTTTACTGGAAAGAGAACATTTACTGAGCATGCACGGTGTCCAAGAGTGGGCAAACATTTCGTGAACGCCAGCACGTTTAATCCCCAGCAGCCACCCTCAAGACTGGTATTATTATCATTATTCCCCTTGTACACGTTTCTCCCAGAGTTCAGGACCTTACCTTGCCTTGGGTCGCAAGGCTCCCAGGACGCTACCAGGCCTTTGTGACTCTCAGAGCACCCTAATTTCTTCACCAGTGTGCCCAACAGTGATGCTCCAACTTGCTTGTGATTCAAAATCACCTGGAGGCCTTGTTAAAACAAACTGCTAGGCTCCTCTCCCAGAGTTTCTCATTCAGTAGGCCTGGGATGGGGCTCCCAAACACGCATGGCTAACAAATTCCCAGACACCACTGCTATTGCTGGAGGTCTAAGGACCAGGCTTTGGGAACCACCGTGCTGGGCTGGGATCCAGCTCCCCACCCTAACTCCACCCATGCAAAACCCGGCATAATCATACCTTCCCCATAATGGCGTCCTTGTGAGATGCCAATGAGATAATGGGAGTTAAAGAGCTTTGTCAGCTGCAAGGTGAATGGTCCCGGTCATAAGTAGGAAACCTGCCCGAGGCTGGCCCCTGGGGTCTGGGAGTGCAGAGGGCTGGGATGCAGGTCAGGGCACCACCGCCATCTGGAGATCTTTGCAGCCCTTCTTAATTCTGAGTCACTTCTTAAGGGAGAAAACCAGCTTCTGGGGCTCAGGCCAGCAGCCCCTCCTGCTACCCGCCTCATCAACCCACGCCTCCTCCCTCACCTCAGGCAGCCTGCTGAACACAGCCCCAACAGCTGGCTGGCCAAGGCCACTTCTCCAGGGGCCAGTCCAGGCAAGCTGGGGCAGTATCAGGCTTGTGATTCAGGGCTTGCAGCCGGATCCTGCTCACCTCCAGCGTGAGACTCGGAGGCCACGACTTCCTTTCTCTAAACCTCAGGTCGTCCGTCGGTAAAATGGAGCAACAAGCTACCATCGCAGAGGCTTGTGAGAATTTAAGGGCCAGTCCTTTTAACAGGGCTTGGCATAGAGCCCGGCCCCTGGCGAGAGTCCAGTCGGTAGTAGTTGTTAGTATTTTCAAAAAGTGCCTGGGCCCAGGTCGCCTGCTGATAAAGGCTCGGACTTGGAACGCAAACCGCTCCCACGCCGTCCCCGGTCGCACCCGGACGCACCCGCCCTGGAATGCCAGCTTGGGGGCCGAGGCCGGCCCGCCCCAGGTTGAGGTTGGCAGGGCAGAACAGGATTAGGGAGGCGCTGAGGCGGGGAAAGGCGAGCCTGGGGAGGGGGCGCCTCGCCCAAGGGGGCTGGGGTAGGCCGAGAGGAGATCGTGACCCAGGCGGGGTGGCGGTAGGGTCTGGGGGGGGGGCGGGGACAGCTGAGGAAGGCCGAGGAGGGGCGGGACGGTTAGGTAGCGCTGTGTTGGGCCTTCCCACCAGCCGGGCTCCCGCGCTCGCCTTTCAAGGTTGGGAGGCAGGCCTCCTCCGGGCGCAGAGGACAGGGTCGAGGAGGCGGGCCCGGGGGCGGAGCTACAGGGCTGAATTAGGGAGGCCATAACGGGGAGGGGCGGGGCAAGAGACGGGCCCACCCCCCGCAGGGCGGGGCTGGGCGGCAGCACCGGAGGCCTGGTGGGCGGAGCCGGATCTGGCCCGGGGCCGACTACATTCCCGCGGGGCCCGGGAGCAGGGCAGGGGGCGTGCCCGGGGCGTGTCCTCTAGGAGGGCGGGGCCTGGCCCCGCCGCAGCCATCCCCGACCGCCGCCGGGAGGGGGACCGAAGAGAGACTGAGTCCAGGGCTGCGCAGTCGGACGGCGAGGGGCTTGCGGCTTGCAGCGCCGAGCAGAAAGCAAAGCCAGCCGGTGAGAAGGGGCAGGGGGGAGGCCGGCCGGACAAACAATAGCAAAGTTAGTTTTCGTTCCCACTTCCAGAGCCCGCTCGGGCAGCTTTCTCGGAACAAGTGACAGATAGGGCTACGGAGGCAGCTGGTGGGTGAAAGGGAGCATAAAGTCTCCGAGTCCTGACCCCCCAGGACTCCAGCTCCGCCACGTACCCGCAGTGTGGCCCCGGGCCCGAGCCCCCAGCCGGGTCGGGACTTAACGGGTTCAGTAAACCGAGGAGGTTGAACCAGGTGCTCCTTGTTGCCCTTTCTCACAAAAACCCTGGAAGGTGCGGGCTGGCAGGTGAGAGCAGCCTGCAGTTCGGCGAAGGGTGTTCACAACGCTGCCCAACTGCAGTTTCTCTCCCTGCCGAGCAGCACGGAGCCAAGTGAACTCTCCTGGAGCGTTAAGCGAATTACTTTAAAGATCACACGAGTTCTTCGCATGGCCCTTGAGCCCACAAGCCCTGGGAAGCAGCCTAAATCAGGGAAATTTCAGTCTCCCCTTCCCCCCAGCGCTGAGATCCCAGTAAGCTTCAGACCAGAACCTCGGTGGGGCTTTTGTCACCCTCCTGGGGCATTTCCAGGTGAGCTGGCCTGGGAGGCCCTGGTTGGAAACCGGGGGACAAGTTCTTACCAGGGTGAGTGGGGAAAAGAAGGGAAAGCCCCACCAAACTGTGGGCCCAGAGTCAAGCCCCCGGCCCAGGGCTCTTGCTGCTGCATGCTCAAGGTTAGTTCTTGGATTTCTGTTCCTGGCGTAGTAGATCTGTGCCACGGCTGTGGTAGCTGGGCAGTCTAGTTCAGTGGTTAAGATCTTAGGCTCTGGGACCAAACTGGCTAGGATTCCATTCTCCTCCAAGCTTCAGTTTCCTCATCTGTAAAATGTGAGTAACGACAGTACCCAACAGCAGCAGCAAAGACTAAATAGAATAATGTATACACAGTGTTTAGCAAGGCACCAGGCACCCAGCGAGGCTTCACTGTATGACAGCTGCCCTGATGCAGATGGGCAGGTGATGATGGGCTGGCTTCCTGCCGAGGAACGAGCCTGGTTTTGGAGGGCCGGATCCCGGCTGCAGCCCCTCCTGACCTTGTGAGAGCCAGAAATTGCCACCTGCCATCCGCATCACTTTGTCCATTTCAGGTTTGGGGAGTGTGTCATCTGGACCAAAGAGTGGCTGAGTTTTCTGCAATAGTGCTTGAGGTTGGTGGTTGTCCAGTTCAATAAACCCCAAAATGTTTACTGAGCACCTACTATATGTTAGATGGAGCTAGGAGATACAGAGGTGACCTAGCCAGACCTGGGCTCTGCCCTCATTTTGAGTTGCTGACAATGAGGGCTTCCCCACCCCCACCATGCTCCTGCTGGGGAAGATAACTCACATCCAGGGCTTGGTGCCAGATGAGATTTCATGAGTCTATTGCTCTAGTGTTTGGAATCCAGCTGTTCCATTGCACACTTGGCTTGGGGTGAGAGTGAGGGTTAGTGTGTTACCTGTTGCTTTTTTTTTTTTTTAAGATTTTTTTGAAGTTTATTTTATTCATTTTGAGAGAGAGCAGGGGAGGGACAGAGAGGGAGAATCCCAAGCAGGCTCCGCACTGTTAGGCGGAGCCCAAAGCGGGGCTCAAACTCACAAACCTCGAGATCATGACCTGAGCTGAAATCAAAGAGTCAGATGCTTAACCGACTGAGCCACCCAGGCGTCCCATAAACTGTTTGATCAAGGCTGGGCACCGAAGGAGACTGGGGGTGCTGCATGTCGACTCCCTGAATGTCCTGGGGAGATGAGCCCTACACTTTGGAACCAGCTAGAAAGTAGTATGGGACGGAGGCTGATTGAAGGCTGCACTGCATGGAGGAGACAGTGTCTGTGTCTAGGGGAGGGGAGGGTGCTTAGAAGCAGCGAGACACTGGGCTCCCAAGTCCTGGTTGGGTTTAGATCGACTTGGGGCCACAGACTCCCCTGTCCAAGCATGTGAACGGCATAAGATTAGAGTGTGGTGTGGTGGGAGGAAGAGGGTCAGTAGGTGGAGCCCATGGGGGAGGAGAAGACGTTCATCTCAAACAGAACTTAGTAAGCAAATACTGGAAAGCCTTCCCCACTACCCCTCCAGCTCACATGACGAATGATGAAGGATGACACATTGCCCCCATCCTTAGTTGTTTACGGTCTGGGAAGGGACACCAGTGACTCTGATAAGAGATAAATGAAGAAAGTATTACTGGGAACTTTCATGGAGGAGGTCGAGTTTTGGGTGGGTCTTCAGGATTGGGAAGGTTTCAGCAGCGCCAGTGAAAGTTTTGGGCAGAGGAAAATACCTTGGCAAAGTCCAGGAGGTCAGTGGGTTGAGGGAATTTTTAAGAAATCGCTGCGCTGGGGCGCCTGGGTGGCGCAGTCGGTTGAGCGTCCGACTTCAGCCAGGTCACGATCTCGCGGTCCGGGAGTTCGAGCCCCGCGTCAGGCTCTGGGCTGATGGCTCGGAGCCTGGAGCCTGTTTCCGATTCTGTGTTTCCCTCTCTCTCGGCCCCTCCCCCGTTCATGCTCTGTCTCTCTCTGTCCCAAAAATAAACGTTGGAAAAAAAAATTAAAAAAAAAATCGCTGCGTTGATCAGTCTGGCTGAAGAATTGGAATCGTGCGGGGATGTGAAGGGGGGGTGGTAGGTTGGGTCAACTCACGGAAGGCCTTCAATGTCAAGGTGAAATGTTTAGATCTGGTTTGTAGAAGGTGAGAGCCACTGAAGGCTTTTGAGCCAGGGAGTGACATAATCAGAGGGGCTCTTTAGGAAAGGCAGCCTTGCTTGATGTGCTGGGGTGAGGGACCCCAGGAGTCAAGGGAGAAGGATCTGATGGCTGTGGTGATGGGGAAGGAGCTGGGCGTGAAAGAAGGGGCACCGTCAAAGGGGTGGGAGGGGAGCCAGGGTCACGTGGGAAGAGGAGAAAGGGTCCCTATGGATGCCCTCTTTTGCTTGGTTTCCCCGTCCAGCCTAGACCCTGGTGCACAGCAGGGGCTCAGAGGTGCTGGGGAGGGTGATAACATGCTACAGAGTGATAGGGAGGGAGCCGCCCAGGGAGGCCCTGTGCTTGCCCACGGGGGAGGCATCTGGGCCAAGTGGTAGGAGCTTGCACCCATCAGCGGCGGGTGTGAGAGCAAGGTCGATGGGAAGAAGTGCCCGTGGCTCTCTCCCTCCTAGCTGTAGTCCAGGAGGGCTGGGGTGAGAGGTTAGCCAGTGGGGACACATTTCCCGCGTGTGTGTGGGGGGGGGGGGCGCTGAATTTTGGTTGGCTCTTGTGAAGTTTCTGCAATATGGGGCAGTCCCCTCTCTCGAAGCTTCAGACAGACGTGTGAGCCACCGCCTGGAAGCTCCCCCACCTCCTCCTCACTCTTCCCCACCCTGGAGACCCAACCCCAGTCCACCTGAAGACCGCAGCCAAGCCCTGAGCATTCTTTTGGATTTGGAGCATCTGGGGCCAGCTGGCACCCCCGGGTTTTGCCTTGGCCTTGACCCCTGACTCCAAACCGTTATACCCACTTCCTCCACCGCATGGGAAGCTCCGAGGGGGCAGTTATGACTTAATCAAGAGCATCAAACAGTCAGGAGTTGGCTCCGTGAAAGGTGGGAGGGAGGGAGGGAAGAGCCTGAGCCCCTCCGTGGGACAGGATGGGGCCAGGGCTGGGGGGGGGGGGGGTTCTGTTTAATCTCAGCAGGAACTGCCCTGCCCACCAGCTTCCCCTCCTCTAAGACTGGATGTGAGGAGCCAGGAGGGAAGCCCAGAGGTAAACACGGCCTGCAGTGTGGTGTGCGTTGCTTTCCTCCCACCCTCGTCCCCCGATGCTGCCTGCGAGGTGGCCAACCACAGGCTCGGGGCCTATGTCACAGGCCCAGTTGCCGTCTGGGGGCTGGCGGGTTCCTGACTCACACCTGGGGTTCCCCCTACACTATGGTTTTCCTGTCAGCGCTGATTCACTCTGTGCTGACTTGGAGACACAGCTGAGGAGAGGGAAGAGGCCTGTATTCTGGTTCTTAGATTTCGTTCCAGCTCCTTTGGTTACCGGCTGCGTGACCTCTGATAAGTTCTTTCTCTCTCTGGGCTTCCTTCCCTTCTGTGCTGGTGACCCATCCTTTACTTGGCTTTTAGGAAGTTCTGTAGCCTGGGATCTGTGTTTGTAAAGTAGGGCACATGTGAGCACATGCACACGCGCCCCCCCCCCCCCTCCCCGCCCCCGTCTCCATATAGCGTGGACCTGGGAGACGGCTCTCACACATGCAAGAGTTGGGCCCACCTCCCTCCCTTGCTTCCCCCACCGGAAGCAACCTTCCTACCTTCTGTCTGTCTGCAGATTAGGGAGATAGTAGAACAGGGTGGCCAAAAGCTGGACTTTGGAGCTAGAGTCTTGGCTCTGCCCCTTGCTGGCTTTGTGACCCTTTCTGAGCCTCAGTTTCTGAATCTGTGAATTGGGTAATGGTAATGACCTCATAGCATGAAATGAGGCCAAAAGCATGCGCCTCCCCAGTGGCACTCTAAGCTTTCTGAGGGTAAACAGGTCCGAAGATGGGAGGCAGATTTTCTCCAAGCCCTTCCTTTCCCTACACCTCCCGCCCCCCACCACCCCGTGCTTGTCTACACTGAGTACTTTCCTCTTCGTGCTGTTTTGTGGCATCTGGAGTGTCTCTGTGAACCCTCCCAGGAAGGGACCGCCCTGTCCATCTCTGTATCCTTGACTCCTGGCACAAGGCCTGGCACACAGCAGGCTGTCAGGAAGTGATGGTTGAATGAATAAGTAAGTGATTCTCCTTGGGGTGGCCCAGCAGGACCCAGCTCGGTGCCAGATCCTTGGTGGCTGCCTGGCAAAGGTGGAGCCGGGAAGCAGGGTTTGGATGCCTGCACAGCCGCCCCCCTGCCCCCGCCCCTCTCAATCCTGGAGCCCGGGTCCAGGGAGGCGAGATCGGTTTGGCTGGCATGGGATGGCTTCCGTCAGGGCTTCAGCTTCCCTTGTGAGGCCTGGCCTTTCCCCTCCTGAGAGGGGAACAGCCCGACTTCCTCCAGCTCCAGTAGTGAAGGGGCCACTTTGGCCCTTGGTGAACCCTGACTCAGCCAGAAAAGGTGCCTTCAAGTCAGCAGTTATTGGGGTAAAATGCTGTTCCCCTGTGAGGGCACGGACTCGGGGCTGGGGGAGGAGAGGGGCCCTCTGGGAGGCCATCCGTGACAGCATCTTTGCAGGCCATGAGCTGTGCAACTCTGGGAGGCACCTCACTCTCCTCTGGCTTCTTTCCCCACTGGGGGGGGGGGGGGGGGGAGCTTCTGGCTCTTCTTTGGGTCCTGTGCCTGACTTTCCTTGCTGTGTTGAGGGGTGATCTGTTTCTGGACCTAGGCTTATAGAGCCAATGCAGGAACGTGGACAAAGTGTCAGAGTCTGGGTGTTAGGGAGTCTGGGTTCAGATCCTGGCTTCGCTGTGGAGTTGCAGAACAACTTTGTCCAGGGAGGTGATCTTCCGGGCAGGTTTCCTAATTCTTCAGGCAGTAAGTGCTCCAGAAGCCTGCCTGGGGTCGAGCTGGGCTTGGCGCGAGTTGGGAAGGAACCATAAGCAATGTCACAAACCAAAGTGCCTGAGCATGATTCCTGGCCCTGCCGCTTACTGGCTGGCCGTGACCTTGGGCAAGTGTTTAGCCCCTCTGTGCATCAGTTTAAGCATCTACAGTGGGGATCATGATAGTACTCACTTCATAGGGTTGTTGAGAATGATCTGAATTAATGTATGTGAAGCGCTTATGATGTGTGCCCGGCACATAGTAGGTGCTGTATATATATCAGCTCGTTTTGGTAGTGGTGCTATTATCAATAGGAAGCAGGATTTCAATCTTGGGGGGGGGGGGAGGCAGGAAAGCTTGGCGAATAGCCTGAGTCTGGAGATCAGGAGACCTGGGTTCTGATCCCAGCCCGTCCTCTACCTGCCACGTGACCCTGGGCGAGTTACAGCCCGTCATGGGGTTAACTGTTAACTATTACCCTGCATTTGCTGCATTTGGCTTTCGCGAGTGAGGCACATGCAGAGTCACGGTGGGCGCTTGTAGGGTTTTATTCAGAAAGAGGACTCTGGGTGCCCAGCCCATTCTCCTGCACCGGGACAGCCACTGTGGGTGGGCGAGTCCCGGATGCCATCAAGGAGGCACTGCAGACACAGAATGCTAGGGCTACACCCCCCCACCCCCCCCACCCCCGCCCCATCCCACGACTGTACTCAAGGCTGAAAAGTGGATGGAAAAGTACGTTTGAATACTCACATAACAATGGGATTATATAGATCAGGTTACAGACCTTTATTATTATTATTTTTTACTTTTCCCCATTTTCTGAATCGTCTGCAACGACTTCCATGTTTTTATGCTCCGGAAAGAAGGAACACACTTATACAATACAGCTATCAAAGAACCTGCTATACATAGTTAAACAAAAATGTATCAGTTGAACTTGGGGTCCAATTCAGGTCTTTGTTGTTAATAAATTATATATATATATGTCATTTTTCCCCCCCAAAGGGGGTGGGTTTGGTCTGAAGTAGAGTATCAATTTGTCAAGCCTCAGAAGACAGATGGAGTGTTTGTGGAGGGCCCCAGAGCCTGGGAGAGAAGAGTCTGCTATGCATGGGCGTGTCCTCCGACTTCCATCGCGGGCGATACGCTCTGAGTGATGCTTGTTTAGGAAACTTTTCAACAGCCGACACCAGAGGGCTTAATTTCCTCATGTGTAAACTAGGGATGAGAGTAGCAATAGCTAATGAGGGCAGGAGCTTAACACATGTTGAGGTTTTAGAGCGAACCCCGCTTCTCCTGAATTTGGAACCAAATGAAAACAGATGACAAAAATGGGAGCTCCACACGGAAGTGTCATTACTGAGAAGGCTGGCCGGAGAACGTGGCTTTCGATCTGGGGCCCAGAGGGCCTGCTAACCGTCTGCCCTCGAGCTGGCAGAGTTACCTGTCTGGTCACAGGCAACGCTGGACAGGGGCCAACCTCCCTGCGAGGAGCCGGTGGTAGTACAGAGAGCAACCCAGATGGGAGGCTTCATGCAGGCAGCCTGGCTTGGGGGAGGCGGGACCCCACAGAGAGCACGCCCAGCGTGTCTCCTAGATGAGCCAATCACATAAGCCGCTGTTGGGGTCCGGAAGTAAAGGAGGGGGCAGAGCCAGACCAGAGGTGTTCTCCCAGTAGAGGTCCCTCCACGGAGAAACAAGTGGAGAGGGGAATGTTCGTTCCCCTGATAAGCATAAGGCTCTTTGAATGATGCTGGGTATTCAGTAAGCGCTCACGAAGTGTTAATTTGTCGTTGCTTATAATAATGGTAACAATGAATAATTCTGCTACAGTTGGAAAATCATTTTCCCGCTGTTTTAGGAGAGACGGTTTATCAGAATGTTTTTGCGGTGGGACCTGATGAGATGTCCTGGTGTATAGAGAAAATAGAAACTCCGTGGGGGTGGGGGAGGATTGATTTGTCTGAGGTCCTTGCAGACGTGAGTGGGTGGCTAGTCCTTGGGTCACTGTGGTTTTGCAAAGACAACCCACCTCCCTGACCGCTCTTGAACACATAACGGAGGAGCAGTTGGGGCAGGGAGGGTGTGTCGTCTACTCGCGCTGGGCATTTAGAGGCTCTCGGAAAGATCCTCTGATCTCCTTTCTCTCTGCCTCACACCCGCTCCTGGCACGGTTGAGCAGCAGGCTCCTCGTTTGCCGGGAGACTGTGTAGCTGGTTTTGCAAGCCGTGCATCAAATCCCTTGGGGACGAGCTGCAAGCAGGGGGCTTAGGTACGGGGCCAGCTCTTCTTCCCACCATCTTCTCACCTTTGGGCAAGTGTCTCAACCGCTCAGCACCGTGGTTTCCTTATCTGTGAGCTGGGTAACAATAGTGGTGCGTCTACCACGGCTTGCCCTTGGGAGGATTAAATGAAGTAATGGATCTGGGTGACATGCTTAGCGGTGGGCCCAGTGCAGAATGCCCCCTCAGTAAAAGCCAGAGACTGATGAAGGTGGTTATGAATGAAGGCTGCTCCTGCCACTCCTGTTGAGAAATGACAGAGTCCTCCTCCCCGGAGACTGAGATCCCTGATCTGGAGCTTTCCAGGACTGTTTGGAGCTCTGAGGGCCAAGAGGGCCTCCGGCTTCCATGTGCTTAGCCCTCGATCGGACTGTCTGAGCCCAGCTTTGACTTGAGGGTTCCTGGCTTAGAGTGGAGGGCAAAGTTAGGGGCTTGTGCCTGCATTAATGGGATTGTGGTCTTGTGGGCATGCCTGTGGTTCATCGAGTCAATCTACCTGCCCGGTCTAGTGGACAGCATCCAGTCTTTGTTTGCATACCTCAAGGCTGGGAGAACCCACTAACTGTCATCTCTGCACAGATGTGACTTTTAAAACATAGGGTATGGAATTTGAACAAACCCAGCCTCCCTTAGATTCCACTCATGGTCCTGATCATGCTCATTGGGATGAATGTCCGCCTGGAATGTGGACACTCCCTAGGGGAGACCAAGTCCCCCTTGCAGCAGAGGTGGCCCCAGGCCAGTGGTTCTGGTGTAGGAAGGAGATATTTCTGTCAACTGTTCAAAAAACATCGTCTCCATCTGAACCAAATGGGCATACACACACACACACACACACACACACACACACACACACACAGGCTTTATAATTATTGAAGACACAATTTTTGTGGAAAAACTTGGAAGTTAGAGAAGAGATGCAAAGGAGGCAATAACAACTCGGAAAGCAGCACTGGGGGTAGTTTGGTGTCCACACACACACAATCGGGATTAAACCATAGGGACCACGTCCTGTGCCGCCACTTTAGGTTAGCAGAGTAGAGGGAGGATTTTTCCATGTTATTCAATATTCTTCCGCAGCCTGTTTCCCCGCTGCATAGCAACACACCCCGTGGATCTACCATGACCCAGTTGAGCATTCTCCTGCTGTTGCACATTTAGGCCATTTTGAACTTTTCATTAGCCTCCACATTGCTATAGTGGCCACTTTGTCCCTACGTATATCTTGCGCTCAAACCTAATGCTCTCTGCGGAGTGAATTCCTAGAAGTGGTTTCGAGTCAGGTGGGTTTTAAACTCATGGTCTGAGGACCATAAGCCCTTTCCCCAATACCCACCAGAATGTAACCCCCCCCCCCAAACACTTAGCTCCAGCACTACCGGAGAGAGAGGGCACTGTGTCTGTGGGTGCTAGGGAGCAAGTGCATGGAAGGAAGGAGGCTGGTTCTGTGTGTGTGTGTGTGTGTGTGTGTAAGAGACAGAAAGAGAAAGACAGATATGGGGGAGCTTTTCCTCTTCAACCGTAGTCTGACTTTTGACCCTCTTCCTGTCTCCTTTCCAGGAGCCTGTGGTGTCATTAACTAATTATGAGATCTCTTTACTATTTAATGACCTTTCTCCATGGTGACTCCTTCCTTCCCAACAGCCTTCCGGGAGCCAGGGAATGGGAAGAGGAACCTGTGGGAGGACACTCGTCTGGAGTAGGAGTTGGGTCAGGGAGGGGTCCAGTGGTTCTCAAACTCTGACATGTGGCAGAATCTCCTGGAAGGTTTGGTAAAGCACAGATCATACCCACAAGGCTTTCTGATTCCATTGGTCTGAGTTGCAGCCCGGGAATGTTGCATTGCTAATATGTTGCTAGGAGATGCTGGTCTGGGAATTAGAATTTGAGAATCCATGGAGTAGGGGAGGCTGTGTGGTGAGTCTCAGCTCCTGGTCCTGCCGACAGTAGGAACCTTGTCCTGTTTAGTAAAGGCTTGTGTGAGGCCTGAACTCACATTCTGCCTGCCTCCACCCCAGTCACCTTTTCCAGCATGTGCTATTTATATATTTATGTGCAGGAGGATAAGATGTTTATCGCCATCCCCATTTCACAGAAAGGAAAACAGGCTCTGACAGGCAACCTAATATGTCCAAGGGTGCCCTGAAAGTCAGCAGGGGCACCAATACAGGAACCCTGTCCTTGTCACCTCTCCCTGCTCCCCTACAACACCCCTCCCCACCCCCTACAGTGTATCACACACTCTGGGCTTCTCTCCTGCCGGTCTGGGGCAGAGCAAGAGGTACCTTCCCTGAACACTGTGCCTGCCCCAGGGGACCCCAGGTGAGGGGGCTTGGAGGGCAGGTTTCTCCACACTGTCTCTGAGCCAGGGTCTTGCTGTACTTTTTATCCGCACCCCCCCCCCCCCCCCCGCCGCAAACCCCTACCCACTAGCCATTCAGTAACATGATCTTCTTCTAAGATCTAGTGTTCCCAACCAGTTTATATTCCCAGTTATTGTTCTGGACATTTTTCTGGGAAGCCACAGAAACGTGTGCCCGACCACCCCCTGGCAGGCACAGCAGAGGACGAGGAGAGAACCCTCCTCTGTCGAGCATCTAATATGTACCGGGCCTGCCCTGGACACTGTGCAGCCATGTATCAGTCATCCCCCTGCCAGCCCCCATTGTACAGATGGGGGAATGGAGGGTCGTAGCAACTTGGCCAGAGTCACAGCTGAAAGGCACAGAGCTGGGCTTTCGATCCCGAACTCCAAGGCTGGGCCCCCTCGTCCAGAGTAGTGGTGGGTCCTGGACCAGTACAGCTGGGGGACAGCCTATGCCCTACCCACGACTCCTGCAAAGAGGGTCGGCCCAAGGGGCACAGCTGCCCTGGAATTCGGTGTCTCGCCCTGGGAGGGCCCTGGCCTCGCCATCGGGAGACCCAGTTCAAATGGCGCTTTGTTACCGTCTGGCTGTGTGACCCTGGGGAAGTCGCTCCCCTCCTCAGGGGGTTCTCATTTCTGCTAATGATACCTTATGCTTTATAGCTTTTAGCAGTGGACATTTTCTCACGTACTTACTCCTGCAGACCTCCCAACATCCTGTAAAGTGTGCAGGGAGGGTATTATTTCTGAGCCCATTTTATAGATAATGACAGGCTGCGAGTGAGATGCCCGGGGATCCTACAAGCGACGGAGCGCTGGGGCAGGACTTAAAGCTGTGTTGCCTTGCTCCCCATCCTGAGCCTGGTCTGTCACCCTGAGCTGTCTCCTTAGTAAGGAGAGAGGACTCTGGCCTCCTCTCTATTCTCTGCCTCAGCATTGGGCATCCCAGGGCTCTTCCCTGGGCTGGTGGCTCTTGGGTACAAGGGGCTCTAGGAAAGGACTGGACTGGGATCCTCGCTCTGGGCCAGGAGCCTGCGGAGGGAAGATGGAGTGGTTCGGGCCGTCCCTGTTACCGTCCCCTGCCTGGCCATTTGGGGCCCCTGCTGATGGAGGGAGGTGGGGTCCGGCCCGGCTGTCCCTCCTACCTCAGCTCCTGGCTTCCCCTGGGGATTGTGCCTGCCCTCCTGTACTTCTGCACAGTACAGAATTTTCCAGGCTCCCAGACAATGGTGTCTGGGCCCTGCAGTTCTGCCCGGATGCCCTCACCTCCTCCCCTGTCCCCCGACTCAAGTCTTCCTCATCCTTCTAGGCCCCGCTCCAGCCACCTACCTCTCTGGGGCCAGCCATGTGCTCTGGCCAAGCCAACTCGGCTGTCTTGGGTTCTGCCCAGTGGGTGAGCTAATTAACCGGGTTAGTTAACTCTTCCCTGAGGCCATGAGACCAGGGGCTGTGGCTGCTGTAGGTCCGAGCCCCTGAAGGGTCTACCAGGCTGGCAGGGCTCAGGGTGCTGGGTCTGGGTGGGCCGGGCATGGCCGACCCCCTCAGGGTCAGCCTCACACTTGTGGCTCTCACACTTGGTGACCTTGAGCAAGTTCCCTATCTTCTCTGACCTCTGGCTCCCTTCTCTTAAAAATAAAGCTACTTTTCTCACTGACACTTGTGAAGCTTGCAGGAGATAAAGCGTGCAAAGTACCTACCACCACTGACGTCTGTTGGGGTTGAGGTGCTCAGGAAATGCCTCTGCTTCCCTACCCCTCCCCTCCCCTGCAGTCAGCTCGGGCTTCATTCTGCCTCCACCCACCTAACACGTTTGAGCCCGTATCTGGTTGGGCCTTGATCTAAGGCCTGTGCTGTATCTGCTCTAGCTAGGGGGTGTTCTAGGCTGATAACCGAGGAAGGATTGGGCAGAGGGACAGAATCAGCTGCACATATAAATGTGGTTTTTTTTTAAAAAAAAAAGGTTGTTTTTTTTTTTAACGTTTATTTTTGAGAGACAGAGCACGAGCAGGGCAGGGGCAGAGAGAGGGAGACACAGAATCCGAAGCAGGCTCCAGGCCCTGAGCTGTGAGCACAGGGCCTGACGCGGGGCTCGAACTCACCAACTGCGAGAACATGAGCTGAGCCCAAGCTGGATGTTTAACCGACTGAGCCACCCAGGTGCCCCCAAACATAAATGTGTTTAATCAAGATCTGCCGGTTCTAAGTTGTGACCCTGGACATAATCCCTCCTAGAGCCTGTTTCCTAATCTTCAGAAAAGGGTTACTCCTACCTTCTACGTTCTCAGGATCACCCTGGAGCCTTCCCGGTAGGGTAGGGGTGGGAATCCAGGTGACCCAAAGCCCTGAGGGCTGCCTCTCATGAGCCCAGCATGGCTCATTTACCTGTCTGTTTTCCTGGTGTAGCATGAACGGTCCCCTTCCCCTCTGGACACCCGGAGGCTCACCAGGCCGTTGAATTCTTGGCTCCTGGCCTGGTGTGCTGGGTTGCCCGGGGGCAGTAGCCTGTCTAGGGGAGCGGGCCAGAGGCCCCACCTGACTGTCTGAGACCGAGGTGGTGCCCACCCCCCCCCCCCCCCACCAGCAGGTCCCTATGCTCACAATTCTTGGAATGCCAAGCCTGGCCCTGGGGCCCACTGGGGACACAGATCCCCTTCTATACTGCTACACAGCTTTCCTTTCCATGCCTGTCTGTCTGCACATGGGACCTTCTCACCGTGATAGTAATCACACGCTTCCCTTTATTGTGCGAGAGCATTTTTATTCCTCAACCCCCCCACCTCCCTGTAAGGCAGGAATGATCTGTTATTATCCTAGAGAAGGAAGGGGGCTTGCCCAGGCCCGCTGCTGGGACTCACGACCTCTCCACCCAGCCCCGTTCCCCCATCCACGGTGTTCGCAGTCTTGGCTACATTTTGCCTTGCAGAGACATGCCCACCGGGAATGGGGGACCCGGTTGAGAGGAGGTGGAGGTCTCCAGGGTGAAGGGTCCTAGATGCCTGCCCCAGGAGATCCGGGAGCCAGCATAGGGCCTACCCCACCGCACAGATAGGGAAACTAAGGTTTAGGGAAGAGCTGTGATTGGAAGAGGGTAGCCCAGGTTGGGCTCTGTTCCTTTCTTCTTCCCCTTCCCCAGGGCCCTGAGGGCTCAAGTTGGGGAACTCCGTGGGGCTGTTTGGGACCTGGGTGCTCATTTTGGCTTAGCCACTGCAGGCTGAGGTCATGTCCTCTGCCTGCTTCAGCAATCTTCAGGGTCTGTGAGTGCCTCTAGTATCCCCTCTGGTGATACAGACCCAGACTTCTCAGAAGGGGAATCTCAGAGGGGGCAGTTTCCGGCCATGGCTCTGCCTGGTGCTCCCAGAATCTGGGGGAGGCCAAGGCTGAGGAGAATGTTCTGGGGAGGGGATGGGCCATTGTTAATGGCCGGTGGGGGAAGGACAGTGCGGGTAAGAACTGGAGGGCGCCAGTCTCAGGGAGGCCACAGGGGAGGCGGGCTGTTGGCTAGAGGAGATGGTGGGGAGTGGGTAGGGGGAGGCCGAGCTGGGGTGGGATTCTGCTTGGGTAAGCAGGGCCTTCATTCCTGGCTGGATTTTGCCTTAGGCTTCCCTGGGGACTTCCTGTGCAGACCAGAGAGGGCTGGAGTCCTGGATGCACAGAAGGCTCCCTTCACCTAGGATCTGTGTCCCTCCCTCTCTCCCTGTCATTCTCTGTCTCTCTTTCCTTACCTCTCCCCTGTCCCGCCCAGCAACACCCCCCCCCCCCACCAGTCTACCTCTGCCAACCCACCAAGTACCTCTGAAGCCAGAAGGTCTCTGGAGGTACCGAGACCCAAAGCCACCCTGGCTGGCTCTGCCCAGGCGTAGGGCTCTCTGTCCCTGGGAATAGAGCCATAACAGGCTGTGCCCCGGCTGTCGGGTGTCTGGGCTGCCTAAATGGCCACCACCCTGCCCGGGAACCTGGGGCTTGGGTTCCACCCACCACATGGGAGGTACAGCCCTTCATCCCAGGCTTGGAGGTCCCGGATGCCTACAGCTGACTGTGGAAACGGATTTCCCCAGGCCGCTCCTTGCTGGAGCTGGGACCTGCTATGGGGAAGGTGGCTAGGCTGGAGCCGGGGGCCTGTACGCTGGTGAGGTTGCCCTGGACATTCCGGACGTCAGAGGCTCTAAGGAGGAAGGATGCGCGAGAAGGAGGCTTGAGAGCTGGTCTTGGACACAGGGAGAGACAGGGGCCAGGGCGAAGCTCAGAGGAAGCCACGGGGGGAAATAGGGACAGATACACAGGGGAAGAGGCAGGGGAGGGAAAGGACTGAAGGAAAAGGCAGAGAGCCCCGCTCTTCCCTTCTCTCCTGGCCTGAGCCACTTTAGTTGGGTCCCAGCCAGGAAGACCCCCATCCCCCCAGAGCTCTTGGGGTTCGAGACCTGCTCCTGCGCTCCACCCTTGGCCCCATCTTTTCTGTGTCTCCCCGCAAGGACCCATGAGAGAGACAGTCCCCGTACCCGTGTGCGCAGCACTTTTCCTGGACTGCGTCTCATTCACCCCGCCCCCGTGTCTGTCCCTGGCTCTTCCCATCAAATATCCCTGGAGCCAGAATGCCTCTCAGGCCTAGAGGCGCTGAGAACTGTAGCCTTGGGAGGTGGGAGGTATTAGTCCATTTTACAGATGAGGGAACTGAGGCTCAGAAAAGTTTAGTGGCAGTTAGGAGTAGACAGAGCTAGGGTTTGACCCCATGGCTGTCTGATGCCCACCCTAACTCCTCATGCCGAGATAATTAGGGCTGCCAGACAGCCCCTGAAAGAGTCTGTGCAGGAGAATGTTCTGGGAAGGCTGCCTGGAGGAGGTAGCATCTCTGCTGCCTTTTTTCTTTCTTCCTGAACCCAGTGCCTAGGGACAGGATGCTGTGACCAAAGAGCCTGCCTGATGCCATGTGGGGTCCCTTCCTTCTCCCTAATTGCCTCCCTAGGGCACACTTAGCACCCAGCCTCAGAGTCTTAGGAACCCCAGCCCTGACGCAGAGGTTAACCCTTTGCTAACCGCCTGCCTCCAGGCTCTGTGATGGGTGTGCGAGCTGGTCCCTGGCTCTCGAGTGTGGTTCCAGAATGTCTTCAGTTGGTTGGGAGGCCAGACTGTAAAACCCAGTGAACTTGGGTTAGGCCTCGGTGAAGCTATTTTAGTTGGCTATCGTTTGTAACTTTGTTTCTGCAGGCAGTGTAGATGACAGCAAAGGGTCGGACTGGTGGGGTTCAACTCCCAGCTTTACGGTCTGTGTCACCTTGGGCAAGTCCCTTTCCCACCCCGAGCCTCAGTTTCTCCCTCCATAAAATGGAGGTAAAAGCAGAAGCCACCTCGTCGGGTCATCGCCAGGGTGAACTGAGCCATGTGGAGCGCTTGGCATGATTGCTGGTGACAGGTAACTGCAAAAATGTTAGCTTTGGTTAGTATTGGCTGGGTGCCGCTTTAAGATGATGTTGGTGTGTGATTGCTCCCATTCACATCCGCTAAACGGGGCACTCCCTGAGGGCAGGGGGGTCTCCTCCTTCCTCCCCGTGTCCGGCTCAGGGCCTGCCTGGAGTCGGAGATTCAATGACCTGCAGTGGGCTCGGTGCAGGACGCAAACTCTGAGCGGAGACGGCCACGTGGGAGCCCCCGGGAGGGCCGCCCCTCGGGCCACAAAGTGGGCAGGACCCTGGACTCCAGGGTTGGGGGGTCTGGAACACAAAGCTCATGTGACAAGGGCAAGGGCCACCACCTTCCTGGGCCCCCGCTGATAACCCAGGATGACGAAGCCACACTTTCCGCCTCACCGAGCGGCATGGGGTTGATTGGCTGAAGTTAGCGAAGCACCGCTCCCTTGGAGATGCTTCCATAAACGCTCATGCCATCCATCGG
This sequence comes from Acinonyx jubatus, assembly GCF_027475565.1. NCBI lineage: Eukaryota > Metazoa > Chordata > Mammalia > Carnivora > Felidae > Acinonyx > Acinonyx jubatus. Next base: position 18,222,570 of record NC_069390.1, on the reverse strand, counting down.
TCTTCCCTCTGCCCGATGTCTGTTTCAGGTTCGCGGGGACAGGAACCTTCCTGGGGCAGTTTGCGGGAAGCCGTGTGTGTCCTACGTCTCAAGGGACAGTCTTCGTGCACACCCTCCTCCTGCCGTGTGAGGAGGGGAGGGGAGTCATTTCGCCTGACTCTTCCCACAGCCCCCCGTCTCTGTGTGCTTGCATCCGAGCGTTTGGCAAGCTGATCCCACCATTTCCCCGGCCAAGGCTTGATAGCCCCATTTTACAGATGAGGACACTGAGGCTCAAGGTGGGTAGGCAACTTGCCAAAAGTCACACAGCTCTGTGAAGTGGGATTGGAATTTAGGTCTCTCTCAATTCAAAGGCCATACTATGACCTGGTTCATTGTTCTGTCCTCTGCCACGGGGATGGGGAGGGGTCCTCGGAAGGCGGCTAAATTCTGAGGGCCCATCCGGGTCTTCCTGTTAGGGGCCCTCGAATCTGAGGCTCCTGGATAGCCTCTCAGAGAGTTCTAAATATTCCTCCAAGTTAGGGCTTCCCAGCCGATGTGGTGAATGTCCCCAATGTGTTGAGATGGTTGGTTATCTTCTCAGCCCATGGGGACAGAGCCCTGGGCTGGTCAACTCAGACCAGGAGCATTCCTCTCTATCCACCCCAGGGACCAAACAGATACTTCTCTATGTGTATTGTTATGTGAAACAGGTTGGGAAGGAGATGGCTCTAACCAATCCCCTCCCTTCCCCCACCATACATACTGAGCACACACATTCCCCAGAAGGGTGGGGATTCATAGTCCTCTCTGGGCCTCAGTCTCTTCATCTGAGAAATGGGGACAAAGTAGGTGATGTCAAAGGCATCCTTCTGGCACTGCGAGTCAAAATATATAAGCCCTAGGACCAGCATTGGGAGGGGGCAGGGTCTGCATGGGGCCCAAGTAGCCTGCTAAGAAGGCCAAAAACAGTCCAGAAAGGGAGCCATGGAGAGGGAGAGGTCAGAGGCTATGGTTCAGCCTCAGTTTGAGCCTTTGGCTGCACGGTGCCAGGTGGGGAGGCTGGAAGGCTCAAGGTGTCTGCGCTTCGCTTCTTGGTGTCGTACCATCTGTAAAGTGGCCTCGTCCTCCTCATGCTAATGGCCTGCCGGTCTCATTGCTTGGGTTTCAGAGCAGAGCCCTGTAGGAAGGGCCACATCTGTCAGCCTCATCAGCCACGCTGAAAGAACGCTCTGGCCAGGATTGGTGGGGCTGATCTTTTCCTTCCTGACAGGAAGCCAAGAAGCAGCCTTGGAGCCGTGGTGGGATGAGGGGCAGGCAGGCAGGGGTGCGGAAGGGTGGGCTGAGCTGGCTCCACCATCTACTTCATTCACTTTGGCAGCAGGTGAGGAGGAGGGAGCTTAGCCACTTACTTGTGTGGCCTTGGGCGGGTCACTGAATGCCTGAGACTCAGTTTCCTTATCTATTAAATGGGTATGACAGTATCTCTGTGGGGTTCGTTACAGAGATTAAATAAGAGACAGTGGGAATGGTATGATACAAACTATAAGGTGCTGTTACTCCTGTGCCACAGTCCGGCCGGGCGTGGTGGCTGCCTGAGTTCCTGGGGTGCCCCTGGCCTTCTTCCCCCAAATGCCAGGAGTCAGTCCCAGCTCCAGGTGTTAAGGTCCTTAGGAGAGGACCCATCACCTGGGCTCATGGGATGGTGCGGCAGAAGCGAGTTCCGTATCTGTAAGACAAACAGGAGGGCCTGGGGCTCTAAGATCCTGTGATTCCTGGGAGGGTCTGATCTGAGTGTCTTCTGACCCGGGATGGCGGAGGTGGTGGCATTCGTACCCCCGTGTTAGAGATGAGATGGGAAGGCTCGGAGAGGTTCTGTAATCCCCTTGCTCAAGGTCACACAGCTAGTTGGAAGCAGAGCTGGGATTCAGACTCAGGTCTTAAAGGAAACATGAGCCTAATCACGTTCTATGGCCTTGTGATTTTCCTGTTGCCCAGAGAAACGGCCTATTATACTTTTTCTTTTCTCTTTTAACAACAACAACAACAAAAGGGAAGATTGGGGAATGAAAAATAAGATCGTGCAGAGGTCAAAAAGCCAGCCGAGGTTTCAGGAAACACATCACCTGCCCCGCATGAAAACAAACACAGCCACCTGTGACCAGCCTCTTTTCGTGGATGACCAGGACAAAGTCCAGAGAACTGGGGAGCTGAGTGGCTGAGGACTAGCTTGCAGGTGGAGAGCCCGCAGGATAGGCCGGTTTCCAGAAACCGAACAGCCAGGCCAGGCTTTCTCTGAGTTCCTGGTGAGATCAGGTGAGATCAGTTGTCAACTCACCAAACTGGCTGGACCTCCAGGCCTCAGGCCTCTGAGCCACAGCCGGAGGCTCAGAGACAGAGGCACCGCCCGTGCTCAGGTCAAAGGCCCTGTTCCTTGGCCGGCCCAGCCCTGCCCTGCCCTGTTTAACCCCTACCCTCTTGCCAGGAGCAGCAGCGGTCACCCTCTGGCACGGAGGCCCCCAGGCCAGGCATACATTTGGAGGCTGGATCCAGCCCCTCTTGCGCGCCCCCCCCCCCCCAACCCCCGGCGAGAGCGCTTTGGACTGTTGGTCAGGAAATCAACGACTCTGGGTAGTAATCATCATTGTTGTAATTTGATAGCATTTATTTGACACTTCCTGGGGGCCAGGCACTTTACAGATATTAGCTCCTGGAAGCCTTGCCATAACCCATTAGTCAGTCCATTTTACAAGTGGGAAAGCTGAGGCACCCGTGGTGAAGTGATTGCTCAAGGGCACATAGCTGGCTGCGATGCGCAGATTTGGTATCTTCAGACAGGGAGGGCAGGAGGGATGGCCAGGGTGCCCAGCACAGACTGAGTCCTACTATGCACGAACCTGACTATGATTCGTCTTCATACCTGTGTGGGGCGGGTACATTTACTATGCCCATCTGCTGACAGAGGCAGCTCTGTAGTGTTTCCCAAGGCGATGTGGCTGAGCTGAGGCATATGAGGCCGCTCGGGGGTGGGAACAAAGGGCTGCCGTGTGACTGTCCTATACCTGTCTATGCAGAAGGCCCGGGGAGCCAGGACAGGCAGCAGGTGGCCTGGGGATGTCCAAGTCCTCCCTGTGCGTCAGCCCTGATCTTGCTGTGTGACTTGTGAGCTCTTGCTGTCTCCATCCCCTCTGGGAAATGCGGGGATCTGGAAGGTCTTCTGCAGAACAGATATTCCTCCTGGGATAAATGACCCCGGTGTCGTGTGGGGGAGGGGTGGCGTGAGCCTCTAGCAAGAGGAGCAGAGGTACAGGGAGCTTCGTGTGAGATTCTCCCCGGCCAGGCCCTGCTGCCCCAGGGCCCGCAGGCCTGCCTGCGTCGCACTGGGAGCAGAGGGACCAGGCCACGCTGGGGACCAGGCCGATGGAAGTGGGTCTCAACACATTAACATCCCCTGGAAACTTAAAAGACCTTGTAGTCTGGACTGTAACCCAGACCAGTTTAATCAGGATCTCAGGGGGGGGGGGGGGGCAGGCACGAGCAAGCTGTACAGCTTCCAGGATGATTCTACGCACAGCCGAGATTGGGGACCACTGCCCTAAGCCAGTTGGCATATGGGCGACCAGGGTGAGTGACCCAGGGAAAGCACGCGCCTGCCCATCTGCATCTAGGGATAGGGCTCCCAGCTTTTCTGACCTAGAGCAGATTAAAATCCATTCTTGGGAGTAAACAGCCTCCCCTTCCCATAAACCAACAACGTCATTCTTAAGGACCAGAAACCTCCAGGTGCAGGATCAAAGTTGGTTTGTCTCATCTCCTCTGAGAAATCTTTCCTGAGCTCCCCAGACACCCCCTTCCCCTTCCTTCTTCCTGCAAATACATACCGAGCGCTTAGCACGTACTAGGCACTGCTCCGGGCTCTGGGATCCGGGGTGAGCGAGACAGACACAGCCCTCCCCTGAAGGAGCCATGTTCTAAAGGGGGCTCTAGACGCACTAAATGAACCAATAAGCTAACTGCGGTGAGCAGGCCATGTGATAGGCCCCAGTGTCCAGGGTGCTGTTCCTTACAGTCAGCAGGCGAGACCCCCTCACCCCAACCTGAGATTTGGACAACTTGGTTGGGGCAGGGACGGGGGCTGGATGTTGGCATGTTTGGATTCTGCTGTGCAGATGAGGTGTTCAGGGAAGGCCTCAGGGAGGAGGGAACTTGACCTATAGGAAGTGGAGGAACCAGCCGGGAGCTTTGGGGGAACCACCAGGACAAAGGCTCTGAAGCAGGCAAGGACCTAGTGTACCAAGTCACAGAAAAGAGTGGCCTTAGGAATGAGCGCGTGTATGGGGAGGGCCAAGGCATGCGGTGCTGAGGACAGGGGAGGGGCAGGGCAAACCAGACGGGGCCCCGCCTGCTGCCTAAGAGGCTGGATTTTATAGGGGACATGTTGGCTACGTCAGGGTTACAGGGCTGCAGGCAGGGGAGTGACAAGGTCTGGTTTACAGTTTTCAAACCCCTTCCTGCAGCCTGGATGAGGGATGGGGGAGGACAGGAGTGGAGCCTGTGGCCAGCAGGGAGCTGCACTGGTCCAGGCAGGAGGTGAGATTTGGGCTGGGTGAGGTGTGGGACTAGAGGAGACACCTTCAGGCTGCGGGATGAGGGGGAGGAGGGAGAAGGAGTGTGGGTGGGTGTGGCTTTTAGGTGTTTGGCCTGGGACAGCTGTTGGGTGGAAAGGCCATACCCACCCTATCCCTGGCCCCCGAACCCTGCAGCACTTAGAATCCTTAGCGCCGGCCCCTGAGCAGGCGCCTCTGGTCTGGCATTTCCTAAGACGTGCTCCGTGTGGCCTTGAGGGCTATTAAGTGAAAAGTGGTTTCAGTTCAGCAGTGTTTGCCGCGGCGATCTTGAGGATGTTAACAGCCTAATGTGTGGTGGCTCTCAGGGAGAAGTGGCACTTTACAGACTCGGTGACAGCAAACCTTCTGTTCTTAACAGCGCGTCTTCCAGGACTCATTGTGAGGCGCCACTCCAGGAAACGCTGATCTGGTTCCAGCCCGGCATCGCACAGGTGAGGAGGCGGGCCCAGGGAGGGCGGTCACCGTGCTGGGTCCGGTACCCCGTGTCCCACCAGAGTGGGCACCGAACCCGCACCTCCCCACTCTGGGCCTGCAGGTGCCGCTCCGTCACGTAACTGTTTTCCACGAGGCCGTTTGGGGACATGCGTGTTCCAGGGTCAGGCTGGAGGGCCCCTGCCCCCCCGTCCTCACGTGGGGAACAGACCGAGCCTCCTACCCTACGAGAGCAAATTCTCAGGTGCCCCACAGACAGTGGTGCTCATGAAGACACCAGCTCTTTCCCAGTCCTGCTTCCTGTACCCAGGGGGCTTCGGGGAAAGTGAAGGAGCCTTGGCGGTGGGTCCTGGCACCCAGAGCTGGCTCAGGGAGCTCGCCCCACAAAACCCCCACCCCACCCCTTGGATGAGGACAGAGGAGGTCTAAAAACAGTCTCCGCTGACTCAGGGGCCGTGGGTATCAGACCCCTTTCAGGTGGCTGAGCTCTTGAAAGTCCAGGTGTTTATGGGGAAGTCCCTCCTCACTTCACCATCCCTCCATTCTGCCCTCCACCCATCCCTCCATCCATCTGTCCATCATCCTTCCATCCATCCAGCCCGCCAGTTATCCCTGCATCCTCCCACCGCCAACCCCCATCCGTGGCTCTGTCCAGCCACCCATACCATCTTTGACTCTGCAACATTTGCTGGGAGCCTACTTTGTTCTCATAAATAATACATAGTCTTTCCCCTCAAAGTATCACGGTTCACAGGGGAGATAGACAATGAAGTATACAATTACCATACAGCATCATGAATTCTCGTGGTAACCTCCATTTATTGAAAGCCTACCATATGCCAGGCATTTTGTCCACATTATCTAATTTAATCTCCGGACAAAGCTTCCAAATGGGTTTCATTTTCCTCCTTTCAAAAATGAGTAAGGTGACGCTCAGAGAGGTTAAGTCAGCTGTTCAAGATCACACAGCTGGGAGATGAGAGAATTACATTCAAACCCAGGCAGGCCCTCTAACGCCGGAACCTGTTCTTGGAACAACGAATCCAGTATCCGAAGCTATTGGAAGGAAGCGGAGAGGGGGCGTGGCTAACCAGCAATCTGTGTTGACAGGGACTAGGTGACTATGGTGGTAGAGACAAAGCAGGCTGGAGTAGAGGCGTCTTCCTGGAGGTGATTTCTGAAGTCAGTCTGGAAGGATGAGTAGGCGTTGGTAAAATATCAGCCCAGTAATCTCACAGTACAAACTGGTTTGGCGTAAAATGGTGTATTTGGTCAATTTAAATTGTGGTTGCGTAGAAATGGTCAATTTACCTGCTATAAAGTATAACATAAAACAGTCCCTCCTACCTACTGCCCAGACAGCTGTCGGAGACTGCTCTGGAATTTTCCAATAAAACGCGCATTCGTGTCATTCCCTTGTGTCGTCGGCCGTCCGTACACGCTTGCCGGGAGGCGTGGGCAGACCCTCCAGTGTTTACGGAAAGTATACACAAGGAAGCATAACATTCTCTTCAATTTCATCTGCAAATGAAACCCTCACCTCTTCCACAAGTACCGATCGACACAGGCCCAGGGAGCCCTGGCCGAACGAGGTACTGACCTATCCGTTTACAGCAGTGGGTTCAGTCAGGCCCCTCACTCTGTAGGTGAGGAGAACAAGGACCTAGAAGTCCCTTCCCTGTGGCCACGTGTTGGCAGAGGCAGTATCTGAGCAGCTCTGGGAGCTCCCTGATGTTGCTGCCACACCCCGTCGCAGAGCCACCTGGGCACGTTCTCAGCCTGGGCTGTGACCCCCAGATCTTCTTGGGGCTACCCGTCTTCTCCGTGTCGCTTTGAGAGGGAAATGTCTGTACCTTACAGGGAAGAGAGACTTTGCACCCTTGGATGTCGGCCAGTGTGCCACTGGTTCTGGGCACCTTCTCCTCCCTCAGGAGATCCCCAGGGAGCCTCTGGGGCTTCCCGGATTGGCCAAACTGCCTGCCAGTCATGGGGCTGCTGGCTCCTGTTCTAACATCTGAGCCCCACCCCCCGCCCCAGCTGCCTCCCGGAGAAGATGGGGTGGCCTAAGGGGTTAGGTGGCCTGAATTCTGCCCTTGCTGGTCAACATACCAGTGACTGGGGACAAGCTGCTTCACCCTTCTGTGCCTTTCTTTGCTTATAGGACACGGAAGGGCTTTGCCCAATGTCTAGTACAATTCATGTGAGTGCCCGAGACCAGCGAGGTTGCTCAGAGTCTGGAGCATCCGTGAATACCAGTTTAGCAGGTTCTGTCTCCTTCTTGCCCGCTTGGGAATCCCAGCTGTCCCCAGAGATCCCTTTATATAGTCGAGGCCACTCAGACAGGACGCACTTCACAGGGGAAGGGTCTTGGGCTCTGGAACCCACCCCTGCTTGGGCGCTGTGCGGCTTGGATGAGTTACTTCACCTCTCTGAGCCACGGCCTCCAGGGATAGGAACACCTCCCTCGCTTTCTGGGCGCGTGAGACGCAGGTGGCCTCCTAGAGTCGGTGCCACTCACTGGCGGCCACTCTTTCTCACTCAGCGGGCCCAGAATTTACTCTTGTCTGCCAACTGCCCTTTCTTTCCTGAGCACCCACAACCCTGTGAGGCTGCCCTGGCGCCCCAGCCTGAGCAGAGGATGTGGAAGTGGAATGTGTAGAAACTCCCTTCCCGTACTGCCTAGAAACAGACAGACAACGGTTGCCAAAGACCGTTTGCGTGTTTCTCCAATTGCACAAGATCCCAGCGCGCGCTGCTCGGGCCCTTGGCCGCTGCCAGAGCTCCGCGAGGCTCTTCCAGTGAATCGTGACCTGTCTGTAGACTGCTTGGGGCTCAGCCTGGGTCAGCCCCTCGGGGTGTCCCGCGTCACTTACAGGGAGGAGACCTAGCCAGGCAAGCATGAGAAACACGCCCCCTTCCCCTCCATGAGAGACTCTTTCCTCTGCTGTTTCTTGTTCCGCGCAAGTTCATGAAGAACCTGTGGTCTTCTGTGCTGGAGGGGGGAGAAGAGAACAGTCACACTCCTTCATGGGGACCGTCCCCTGCAGGTCTCCCTCAGGCCAGGCCTCGGTTCAAGATCTCAGATCTCTAGACCTCCTGACACAGGGAGCCCCTGTTCTCCCCGCTCCGGATCTGGGATAGGCCCCGGGTGGAGTTGCTATGGCCGGGGTTTCCCTGGCTCCTAACTCCCTGTTGTTGTCCCTGCGTTTCTCAGACCCCAGCCTTGGACCCTGGTAGACTGGAAGAGCCGTTCAGGCCCCTCTCCTCACGTTGCACTTGAATCCCCGCAAGCCTTTGTTCAGGCTTTGCTTCCATGCCACTTGTAACAGGGCGCTCATTACCACTCAGATAGCCTTTTCCTTCTTTGGACGGCTTTGCTTCATGGTGTGCCCAAATGCGACGCGCAGAAAGGCAGCTAAAGAAAATGTTCTCTAATTGAGACGTGAGAAAACTGAACTGGGTCCCTTGGGAGGTGGTGGGTCCTCCCCCTTAAGCCCTCTCCCCCATTACCGGAGGTGCAGAAAGTCAAAGCAGACCTCCCACTGGCAAGGATAGAAGATCATTACATGCAGAAAAGGCAGAGGGGACCTCCATAGGGACAGGATGTATTCACAAGGCTTAGGGCTGCCTTTTACCCTTGCAAGAGGAGGAAGGGGTAAAGCCCACCCCTTGGCCCTCCTCCCCTCTGCTCTGTGGCCTGCCCCTCCACCTCCCATCCGCGGGGCAGTGGGAACAGCACTGGGCCCAGTGCCTGCTTCCCCACCCCCAAGCCCAGCTCTGCCCATGCAGCTGCCCCGTGCAGCTGTCCCGGCCCCAGCTGCCCAGCCCTGGCTCCTTTCGCCCCACGGAGCCCAAGAGCTGGGCTGTTGTCATTCCTGGATTGTATGGCTTCAGGGAGGGGGCGAGGGCAGCCAGCTTCCAGCTTCCCTCTTCCGGCCTGAGGTCCATCAGTGTGGGGAGATACAGCCAGTGTGCTCAAGCATGGTTTGTGTTTCAGAAGCATGAGTGTATTGCCCAGGAAAACAGTGAGAAATTGGGAACAACCATGGGTCTAATCATAGAGTAGTGATTACATGCTTTGTGATATATCTGTATCCGGGACTTTAACCCTAGGATCCTTGGGGGTTCCTGAGCGAGCTTTGTGGGGCCTATAAACCTCCGGAAATTATTTGCAAAATGCTGCCTATACATGAATTTTCTGGAGGAATCTCGCCCTGCAAAGTGTCAAATGATCAGCAGTATGGAATCCTACACAACATGTAAAGTTGTGTCATAGAACATTTTATCAGCATGCAGAGATAGTATATTGTAGAATGAAAAAGGCGGGTTACAAACCACTCTATACAGTATGAGCCCGGTTTTGTTTAAAACCATCTGTTAAACACACATGCTGGAAGTATAGCTCCTAAAATGATGACAGTTTTTATCTCTGGGGTAAGATACAAGTTTTTGTTCCCTTTGTGTTATTCTGTATTAGTTGGATATTCTACCATGCATATTTGTTCTCTCTTTGAGGAAAAGGTGGAGGGCGCACTCGGTCCATTTTCTAAGAAGCCAGAACTCTCCTTCTCTCCCACAAGCCCCCTGGCCCCAGACGGGGCTGCAGATCTGTGCCATAAGCTACGGTCTCACCTCTGAGTCTCCAGCAACCACCTGCCAACTTCCTTGCCTCCTCCCTTTGACCAGCATCCATCTGGGCATTTCCAAAGCCCAAGAGGGTCCTACGTGACTTCCCTCCAGGCCCTGCCCAGTTGAGTGGCCAACCCAGACTAACTGTCAAACATCAAGCAACCGAGATGGCCTGTAGGCCCGCACTTCCTGGCTGTGTGGCTTTGGGCCAGTCATCGAACCTCTCTGGGCCTCCGGGTACCGTGAAACAAGACCTCGTGTTAGTTCCTCCCTCTGAGATTGCCATGAGGATGAGCTGGGATGATTTGGGGGCCGCTGGGTCACTGATAGCGGTCAGCATTGTTCCCTTTCCGCCTGGCCCAGCCTGGCCCTGACCTACCTGCCTTCTCTCTCCTCCCCAGGGAGCTCCAGGACCAGCAGGATGGGGTCAGCCTGTATCAAAGTCACCAAATACTTTCTCTTCCTCTTCAACTTGCTCTTCTTTGTAAGTACGACCAGCACCAGCCGATTGCCTCCAACAGAGACTCTCCTCCTGGGGGCAGCCCAGCCTGAGGACCCTCCAGACGCTCCAGGCCAGCGATGGCAGTGGGACACGGTCAGCGAGGGTCGAGGACAGACCACTGCAAACGGGACTGGGTGGGGCAGCCGGGAGATTGCCTACGCTCCAGCTGGTTCTGTGGTGCCTCTCCCAGCTGTCCCCTCTCGTGTCCCCAGCACCGAGGTCCTGGGCAGTCAGGGTTGGAAGTAGGCACGGGTGTGGAAGAGCCCCCTGGGTGTCCCCTAACTCATCAGCAGGGAGTTCTCTGAAATCTTTCTCGTCCTGTCCTGGCCCTCCCCCTACCTGTGTCCCCTCTGAAGAACTCCTGTTACAGTTCGAGATTTCAGCTGCCCCCCTCCTCCCTCACGCCCGTTGTGGGGGGCACACCCAAGCTCCCAGAGGGTGTGCAGGAGAGACCAGGCTTGGGGCCAGAGTGGGGACCCAGTGCCCCTTCACCAGACCTACCCTGGCAGGCCTCACCAGGTCCCCAAGCCATGGGGCCGCCCAGATGTAAGCCCAGTGCACATCTGGAGCTGGTTTTCCTGGGGCCTCAATTTTCCTCTCTGGCCTGGCACTGACTGATTCTTCCTGCTTGGAGTTGCAAGGATGATGTTGGGGGTGTGTGTGTGTGTGTGTGTGTGTGTGTGTGTGTGTGTGTGTCTGTGTGATGGGGTGGGGGAGTGGCCTGAGAGGCCCTCCCGGGCCCAGGGTGGTGCTAGGGGCTATGTCTCCTCTGTTGCTGGTTTACCCTATACTGTTAAAAATCAGGCTGAAAAAGAAGATGTTTATTATGATCCAACTTAATTTTTAAAAATTACGCACACACACGAAGATTTCTGACAGGGGAAGAAAATGCCTCTCCTTGTTAGTGTTGGGATTCCTGAGAACTTGGATTTTATTCTGGGTGCTTCTCTGCGTTTTCCAAATCTTCCTACAATAGACATGAATGACTTGTGGGGAAAAGACGTTTTATGTCAAGTTACACAGGATTGTAGACAGTTTGGAAAGTGAAGAGTCATTCTAAATCCCCCCTCATAACCGTAACCCAACAGATACTTACGAGTGTGTTGGCACACGCAAACACACACACACACCCTTATGTGCATGCACGCGCACGCACAGCTGTGGTGCTGCCTGTTGGGCCGTTTGTCCACCCAGCCCCCTCCTCTGAGACCTTGCTGTGGCTCTTGTCCTCCCCGGATGGCAGCCGGCTCTAGAAGCTACCGCAGCCAGGGCCTGGGCACCTGGGCTTCCCCAGCTTGGTGGTCGGGTCCCTCCTGGCTGGGCCGGGTCTCTGGAAAACAATTGCCGATGCAGCCGGAGCCAAGCCTTCCCTGGCAGGTGCTTGGTTCCTGGGCCTCCGCCTGGCTTCAAGTCCGGCTAGGACTGGGGGACAGGGGGGCGGGAGTGCTGTGGTTCTACCCTTGGGGACTCTAGGGACTGAAGAGAGGGATCTGGGCTACAGCCTAGGGAGCGGCGGGGTTTGGAGTCCAGGGACACAGACAGCCCGTCTCACCCCGTGCAGTGGGAGGGAGGGGGTAGAGACTGGAGAAAGGAAGCAGGCTTGATGGTTTTGGCCGAGGGGTCCCTTCCCATCCTGCTCCTAGCCTGCCCCATGGAGCCAGAGGCTGGAAAAGCTTGTCTCCGGCCAGAGTTTTGGGGGCTGGCAGGAGTCAGGTGTTAACCCCCTGCGTGCTGGGGTCCAGGATGGCCGATCAGGATGAGAGGGGGTGGGCAGGGAGAAGGGGAGCTTTCATCAGAGGAGGGGGAGGGGAAAGGAGAGACTTAGAGGGACAGTGCACGTTTGTTCGCTCACTCACTCCTCCCTCGTTCGCCATGTGTGTCCTAGACACCTGTGCATATTCAGACCCTGTCATGGGTCCCGGGTAGTCACTCACCAACAGAAGGGCCATGGTTTCTGTCCTACGTTCCTGGTGGAGCTGGGTGGGGGGGCTCCAGTCAAGTATTTATTCAAATGGATGATAAGACGGCATTTGTCCCGTGTGCTGGGCATGAAGGATACGGCCCCCAGGAGAGGTGGTAATAGGGCACTTGACCTTGTCAGGATGGCCAGCTACAGCTCCCTGGAGTTATGTGTGGGGGGGTGGGGAGAGAGGAGTCCGGGCTTCTGCATGAGTCCCGTATGGGGGCGGGGGGCAGAGTGGGGCTTTCCGGGGTGCGGGCCTTGCAAGCCTTCCAGGAAGGATTCTGGTTTTATTTGGTGCATGGTGGGAAGTAGTTACATGATCAGACTTGTGGTTTGGAAGAGTCGCTCTGGCTGCTGTGTGTGTTCGCATATGCATACGTGTACACGTGTTCATCCTTGCCTACGCTCCCTGCTGACCCCGGGCTTCCCAGAAAATTGCCCAGTCAGCTTTTCTTAGGTTCACAGAAACCCAGAAGCCACTTGCTGATGCCATACTCTTCTGGGGGAAGCCATTGCTATAAGGGTCCTGGCTCCCGGCTGAGCCCTGAGGGGAGATCCTGGTGGACCTGGGGGGCTGGGCGTTGTCGGTTAAGGTGGGGGTGCCCCATGGTCTCAGCCTTGGTTCACAGAGAAAGAGAGTGCCAGGGTGCCTCCCCCATTCTGGTTGGCTGCCTGGCTGGGGCTGTTCCTGGCTGACTCACAGCCTGGCGGCTGGTCCGGCCACACAGATGTCAGTCTTTGGACATCAGACCCACATGGGGCTGAATGGATGAGTGCCGGGGACTTCCTTTTTGGGTGTCTTGAGGCGAGCCGAGGAAGTTAGCTGGGAAGTCCTGGATTTTGACCTACTTGGGATTATGTTTGCCCACAGGGAGTTTTCTGCCCTGCCCTGTGAGTGTAGGGAGTAAGCAAGTCAGGGGCTATGCCATACGGGTCAGAGGTGCACAGGAGCAGACTGTGGGCCTGACGCCTGGCCATCGGCCAGCTGTGCTGTGAGGGGCAGAGTTGGGGTGGGCAGGGCCTCAGGAGTCTTTGGGAATCGAACTCCCAAGTTCTGTAAAGTTCTGCTTCCTCCCAGCAAGCTATATAGTCCGAGGCACCCCCACCTGACTTGAACCCTCCGGCTCAGCAGGGTCCCAGTAGCCTCACTGTCCCCAGAGGCTGGCTTTCCAGGTGAAGACCCAGGACAGACCCCAGGTATCCCTGCTGAGGCCACCATCTGGCCTAGAGTAATAGACCTGGCTTTCAGCCCCTGATGGGAGGAATGGGCGACCTCTGGCAAATCGGGGCATCAGTTTCCCCATCTGCAAAATGACAGTAACAGGGCCCATATGACAAGGAGGGAGGAGGGGACTCATGACCTGCTGGGAGACAGTGGGGGACAAATGTAGGGTTGCCATCAGCTGCTACTGTCTCTAAGGGGGTCAAGACTAGGGCAAGGTGCGTGAGGCACTCACTTGGGGACGAGAAATAGCCCCACGCTGTGCCCTCTCAGGGCTCCGCTCTTTTCAGAAGGAAAAACATCACTGGTACCGATCCTGCCTTTATTTAAAAGTTTGATATTTTGTTCATCATAGATTTTTATTTTTTTTTAATTTTTTTTTTTAACGTTTATTTATTTTTGAGACAGAGAGAGACAGAGCATGAACGGGGGGAGGGTCAGAGAGAGAGGGAGACAGAATCTGAAACAGGCTCCAGGCTCCGAGCTGTCAGCACAGAGCCCGTCGCGGGGCTCAAACTCACGGAGCACGAGATCATGACCTGAGCTGAAGTCAGACGCTCAACCGACTGAGCCACCCAGGCACCCCATTCATTCATCATAGATTTTTAAAATGAATTTTGGTTTTTAAAAGTAATTGCTGCAAATTCTTATCTTGGGCTGTGTGTGTGTGTGTGTGTGTGTGTGTGTGTCCTCTTAATTTTTATGCCCAAGGCAAGCACCCCGTTTTCCTTACTGTGGTCCTGGCTCCTGCTTTAATGACAGCACAGCAAGACTGTTCAAGCCCCGTGGGCTGGGGTGCTCACCCCACGCTGAGGCTCAATCAGCAGCTGCTGGCCTCGCAGCTTAGGACCTGATGGCTGAGCGGGGAGCCCAGGGCCTGTGATGGAGGCGGGAGGTGGCATGCTAGGACCCTCAGGTGGGCTCAGGCCAGACCCCAGGTGAAGGCCAGTATTGTGGGGTGATGCAGGGTCCTCTGCTCCCAAAGGGAACCTGTGCTCTTGCCCTGGCTACAGGCACTTCCCCAGCCTTTGCTGGCTTGGGGGGATATGAGCCTCCTCTGGGGTCCCACCTGGGGAGTAGGCTCAGGTTGGGGGCCACCCTGGTGTGAGGCAAGGAATCCCTGGGCCTATGCCACCCATTCTCCCCAGGTTTACCTTTCTATTCCTGCCTTTACAGTGGGTTCCGGATCTCGTTCATTTCCTGAGCACTCAGCACCTGGTGAGATAGGCACCCTGGGGATACAGAGCTGCATACAGCCCAGCCCTGCCCTCAGGGAGCTCACCATGTAGCCTGAGAAGGACACACACAGCTGGTTAAAGCCAGTAGGAGGGGCGCCTGGGTGGCTCAGTCCGCTGGTTTGAAGTTCCATCTAGAGATTTCCGCTCAGGTCATGATCTCACGGGTTTGTGGGGTTCAGCTGGGAGTCTGCTGACAGTGTGGAGCCTGTCTGAGATTCTCTCTCTCCCTCTCTCTTTGCCCCTCCCCCACTCTCGTGTGTAGGCACGCTTTCTGTCTCTCAAAATAAGTAAGTTAACATTGAAAAAATAAAAGAAAATAAAGCCAGCGGGAATGGCTGTTGAGAAGGGTGCAGGAGTGGTTGCCACAGAGTAGGAGCCCCTTGGCCGGCCTGGGGGAGTCAGGAGGGCTCCTGTGGAAGCCGAGCTCTGAGGGGCAAGTGGCAAGTGGGCCTTGATGTTCAAGTCCGCGCAGGGTTTTCCCCAAAGGTGGTTTGGGATGTTTGTGGCCCCTGAGATGGGCTGGGGGAGGGAGGGGGATGGCCTTGGGGAAGAGCCAGGAGGTAAAGCAGGAGGGCATCCCTGGGGGGAGGCTGATTGACTTGGTTTAACCACCCATGGGCCTGCGGTGGGGGAGACTGGAGGCAGGCCCTGCTGTCTGGATGGCTGGGGTGCACCGGGACTTGGGGTACAGGGCCTGAGGCCACCCGGAAATCCCTGGGCTGGGGTGGGGATGGAGGTGGTGCCCCCCCTTCCCCCCGCCGTGTCCTCCTGGCCTGGCTGCAGGGGCAGCCCGCGGGGCCCTCAGAGGCCCCCATTGACTGCACCCTCTCTTTCCAGATCCTGGGCGCGGTGATCCTGGGTTTCGGGGTGTGGATCCTGGCCGACAGGAGCAGTTTCATCTCTGTGCTGCGTAAGGACCCCTCTGATCCCCCTGCCCGGCTGGTTCTGGAGTGGCGGTCCCGGGGCAGCAGGCAGGGCCACCGCACCGCCAGAGGACTTGAGCCTCAAAGCCGGTCCCTCTTCCAGCTGCCCTCAGGGCCTGGCCCAAGTCCTGTGCTGAGCACTCTGCCCTGGGCCCCCTCTGCGGGGTTTTCAGAAGGAATTTTCTCTCCCTCCCTAAACAAAGCTGCTGTTGTCTGGAGAACAGTGGGGGGTTGAGGGAGGCTTGCTCTCCCATTCCCGGGCCCTTCCCTCAGCCCTGACCTTGAGAAAGCCTCTTATATTGTCCTTCCCTTCATTTGCCGGCTCAGCAAAATGTGGGCAACAGTCCCTCCCCAGTCAGTTTAGGTAGATGGAGGAAAGGCCGGGAAAGACGGATTGTCAGGAGTTGGTGACGTGCCTACTATGTACCTGGTGCCAGTCAGACTCATGGGGCCTGTGGGCTGAGGAGGAAACCACCGGGCACAGCAACCATTGTTTGTGTTCCTTATGTGCCAGGCATGGGGCCAAACGTTTTACACATAACAATTGCCTTAGTCCCTCAAGAGCCCCGTGAGGTAGGGACTCTTCTGTTCCTGCCTTACAAATGAAGAAAGGAGGCTCAGAGGAGTGATGTCCCTGGCTCAAGTTCACTTAGCTTCGAGTGACAGGTGTGAGATTCGAACCCCGAGAGCTTTGGTCCTGTATGCTGCCCATGGTAGGGGAACCACAGCAGGGAGGCCCCTTCTCTCACTCTTGAAGCAGGAGGAAAGAAGCCCAAGGCACTCTTGCACCGCTGACAAGAGCCCTTCCAGGTCTACTCACACACACACACACACACACACACACACACACACACACACACACAGCCTCCTCCAGGAAGCCTGCCAGGCTTGCTGCACTGATCTCATGGCTGCCCTGAGGTGGAAGGGAGGCACGGCCGAGGGCCCCCGAGTAGCACAGGGATGCCACTCCCATCAGTGAGTGCATCCTTGGCTCGCTTCCCTCCCAGCTGCTGCTGAGGCCGCAGGTTTGGACTCAGGCCCGTGACAGCTGCTTGATTTGAATAAAGCGGAACCAGGCTAGGATGGGTGATGGAGAGGCCACACCTGTCACTGTGGCCCCAGGGGGCTAGGCCGCCCCTCAGACCTGAAAGGAAGCAAGGACATCCACCCTCTAGCCACATCCGATGTGGCCTGGGGCTGGTAGTCTGGCCTCTTCCTGAGGGGCTGCAGACTGTACCCCCATTCTGAGGCTAGGGTCTGCATTTCCCGCCCCAGCGGGGTGCCCACGCTCCCCGTGCCCACCCTCCATGGGCCCTGATGAGGCCCAGGCTCCCCACTTCCTGGCCGTGGCCTACACCCAGCAGGCACTACGCCATGGGGCAGAGTCTAAGGTCCGGCTTGCCCACTGCATCCCTGCCCTCTGCCCCTTGCCCCAGGCCCCAGGCTCCAGGAACCTCCTGCTGCTTCTCCCACCTCCTCCCATATCAGTTCTCAGACTCTGGAGCTGCCAGAATTTAGAGGTCCCCTAGGGGCACCTGGAATGTTTTCACAAATACAAGGGCCCCCAGGGATCTGACTCCAGATGTGTGGTGTCTTGATGTGTGGGTGGGGGCCTGGAGTACTATGGTTTTGAAAAAGCTCCCCAGGTGCTTCCCCAGCCAGGGCTTGTAAACACTAACCTACCAGAGGAAAAAGACTTACTAAGAATCACACACAAAATGAGGCTCAGAGCTGGGACCTGTGTCCTGGCCTGCATGACATAGCTCTTCCCTTACCTAACCGTGGGTCCATGGGGCGAGGCGTTACATCTTACAGTGGGGGAAACTGAGGCACAGGAAGGGGAAGTAACTTGTCCAAGGACACACAGCTAGGAGGCAGAGCTGGGATATGAACCAGGTGGTGTGGGTCCCGAGCTCCCGGAGCCCCAAGCCCCTGTCCTGCAGGGTCCCACACATGCATGCCTTAACGAGAGGAAGCGAGTGCAGTGGTTAGGGGCACAGACTCTGGAGCTGGGCTGCCATGGTTTGAATCCTGTCTCTGCTGCTTACTTACTAGCTGGGTAATCCTGGGCAAGTTACCTCACTTCTCTGTGCCTCTTTATCTGGAAAATGGGGACAATAGAATATACTGCAAGGTTATGGTGAGAAATGCAGTGAGTTCATACATGAAAAGCATTTAGAACAGCTCCTGGTGAAAAGTAAACCCTACACAAGTGATTACATTTATAACAACATCTTTAAGAAGTAGGATTTCATTCCATTTCACAGAGCAAGAAATAGAGGCCAGAGAACGGCTTGCCCAGGCTGAGCCCGTTAGCAGCAGAGCTGGGATTTGAGCCCCAGTCCCTTTCGGTCTGGGTCCCTTCCTACCTCACTGGTAGCTGCCAGGCCTGGTGAGACCAAGGTGTTTCTGCTGTGCACAGTGGAGGGCCACCCCAGAATGTCCACTTGTCCCCTTCCTAAATCAAGATGCTGAGACCAGGGCCAGCCTGAGACCGTGGGTGAGGTCAGGGACTGATGTCCACTAACTGTTCTGAGAAACCGAGACCCCACATCTGGGCTGGCCTCCTGGGGGAGAACCCGAGTTGGGGTCTCAGCCCAGGGCACCTGGGTCGCCTGTTAGCCTCGCTGGGCTTCAAGGCTCGTAGGGACAAATCGGGATGTAAATGTACCCTCATTGGGCTGTTGTGGAAATTAAGCAGATGATTGGGATAAAGGGCCTTGTTCTGGCTGGCACACAGTGGATTCTAGGCAGTGCCAGTGTCTTTTTTCTGGGAGGTGTCACTGGGAGGAACCCAAACCCGGGAAGCTTAGAGAAAGTGACACTTGACGGCCTCCCCCCTGCCTGTGCCGACTGCCGAGAGCCTGGAATGAAGACTGGTTCAGTGCCCGGAGCCCCCTACACTCACCACAGCAGGGGCACTGCCCGCCTGCCAGGGGGCTTCTGTGAGGAACTGGGTGGAGGCAGCCCAGCCTTGGCACCCCGAGAAGGGAGTGGGCTGTCCAGGGCTTTTCCGGAGCTCCAGAACACTCTGTCTGTGACCAGGAAGTGGAATTGAATCAGGCCCTCCTATCCACCCACATTTCGGCTTTGTAGTTTTTTCTGAAGGGCACTAACACCCCCTCGGTGGCCAGGGTGGGGATCTCAGCTTCTCCGAGGCCCCCCAGAGAGCCGGCCAGTGTTCTCCCTGCTGACGGT
Source organism: Acinonyx jubatus (assembly GCF_027475565.1). Lineage (NCBI taxonomy): Eukaryota > Metazoa > Chordata > Mammalia > Carnivora > Felidae > Acinonyx > Acinonyx jubatus. Next base: position 18,203,856 of record NC_069390.1, on the reverse strand, counting down.
CACTTGTGTCAGCCCTGGCCAAGGCTGAGTCATTAGGAGAGCAGGTTAAACTTCCAGATTCCAGGTGGTCCCCAGGGAAGTCTGTTAGTTGTGATAGACCCAGGAACCCACGCTAATACACTCCAGGCTGCCCACCAGGTTTCTGGAAACATCCTGTCCCGGCTGTCTCCCTGAGAGTGCAGGGGCTGTCGTGGGAGGAGTCCGCAGCCCCTGCCAATGGGAGGCGTGTGACGGCCTCCGGGTAGAGCGCATCCCAGGCCGGCAGGCTGGAGGTGGGCAGGAGCTGTGCCCTGTTGTCACGAGTGATGTGATGGGCTTCTTGGGAAAGAAGAGGGTCTTCTTTCCCTGAAGAGGGTCTCATGCCATCAGGCCCTTCTCGCTCTGCCTCACGCATATTACTGCCAGACTCACACCCTCGCCTTCTGTCTCTCCTTCTTCAACTACATCAGGCCCACTGCTTCCTCCTTGCTGTTCCCACGGCCTGGAATGCCTTCCCCTCAGGTCTTCACCAGGTCACTTCTCCATCCTGGTCTCAGCTCACATGTCAGCTGCTCAGACCGGCCTCCCTGACCCAGCCAACCCACTCCCTGCCCCGTGGTTGTCTACCTGAGCCGGCCTCTGTGGCTTCTTGGCCTGCCCCCAAACCAGAGATCTGTACTGTTTACCTATGGCCCCCCACGCCCCAGCCCACTGGAGGTCAGCTCCTCGGTGTCGGGACCTCATCAGTCTGTACCCCCAGCAGCCCAGCACAACGTCCGGCACGCGGCGGGCACCTGGGAGATTTGTTGGCTGAGTGAATGAACGAGCATCACGCCTACGTCAGCACGCGTGCCCCATGCGTCAGGGGAAAGAGCGTGGAATTGGGGGCGTGCAGCTTTCCACACCCCAGCTCGGCGCTTGCCCCTGGGCCTCTCTGAGCCTCTGTGAGGTGGCAGGCCTTCAGTGTCTGTGGCCCCAGCAGAACCTGCCCATCTGCGGTTCATTAACGCAGCAGATATTCATTCAGGTAGCTCTTTGCTGCACTAGACAGTATTCGGGGAGCTGGGGGTTCAGCGGGGACCAAAGCCCCTGCCCTCATCCGGGTCACCCCTTCGCGGAGCCAGTAGGCCAGGAGCAGGATACATCAGTAAAACATAGTCTTTGCAATCCTAAGTGCCCAGGAGAGCATCAAAGCAGGGTTGGGGATTAGGACCAATGAGGGGGCGTGGACATCCAAGGGAGGCAGCTGCCAAAGCGGGGAGGGAGCGGGTCCTTGGGTGGGGGCTGACCCCAGCACTCTGACTCTAGGGTGGGGCGGTTAGGAGCGGGCCCAGACCTGCGGGCTTTGCTCCGGACAGAAGGGGACGGAAGGTGGTGCGCTTCAAGAGGGTGAGCCGCCCCCGGGCTGCACTCAGCGCCCCTCTTTCCATCCCCAGAGACCTCCTCCAGCTCGCTCAAGGTGGGGGCCTCCGTCTTCATCGGCGTGGGGGCTGTCACCATGTTCATGGGCTTCCTGGGCTGCATCGGTGCCATCAAGGAGGTCCGCTGCCTGCTGGGGCTGGTGAGTGCGGCTGGCCTGCCGAGGCGGGCGGGGTGGGGGGTGCCTGGTAGCGGTGCCCGGCTGACTCCGTGCTGCTCTGTGTCCCCCAGTACTTTGCCTTCCTCCTCCTGATCCTCATCGCTCAGGTGACTGCTGGAGCCCTCTTCTACTTCAACATGGGCCAGGTAAGCAGCCTCCCGGGTCCCCGCTGGGCGGGGATGGGCCCCGGGGGTGGGCAAGAGACAGGGGCCCTCTGAGTTGTCCCAGACTAACCCAGGAGGTGCCTGGCAGCCTCTCAGGCCTCCGGTCCCTGCGATCTCCCGTCTCGGGCAGAGTTGCTGCAGGGCCTGAACGCGGTAGCTGTGCCCCAGCACTTTGTAGCTGCGGGGCGGTGGTCGAGCCGCTTGCCCCTGTGCCCGTCTCGCCTTCCGCAAACTGGGGAACTAGGGACGATAATACATTCAACTCCCAAGGTTCTGGTGAGCATTCAGTGAGATGACTGGTAAAACCCAGCACAGCGCTTGGCATGGTTGTCCTTGTTCTTAGTCAGGCACCTTAGCAGGTACTAGATCATGCCATGAGGCCCAGGGAGGGGACTGTCAGCAAAAACATTTGTGTCACAGGGAAGGCACTCAGCTTTAAGGAATAGAAAAGCAGGCTTACTGTGGCTTAAACCCGAAAGACGTCCGCCATCGACGTAACCAAAAGCCGGGTTTGGAGTCTCAAAGACCGTGCGTGCCACTCACTATGTGACAGCACTCACCTCACGGTCACAAGACGGCTGCCACAGCAGCAGGCACAACATCTGTGTTGCTGCAGCCAGAAGAAAGGGAAAGGGACAAAGGCAAAGTAAGTCCTCCCACAGCCTTCCCCAGATGGGGTCGCAAAGGCACCCCTGGCTTTAAGGGGTCTCCAAAGACAGGCACAAAGGAGAAGGGAGCTGGGAATAGCTGTGGGGTGGGCCAGTCGATTGTGACCGTCAAAGTTACCGTTTATGGAGCGCCTATTATGTGCACGTGGTATGTTCTAGAAGCTTCTCCTACACGGTCTTGTTCTGTGGCATCCGTGCACTGTGTTATGTTGGCAGACGGGGAGGCAGGTGTTGAGAGGGGTGGGTGTGGCCAGAACAACAATGATAGTAACTAGAATCACCAGCATCCCTGCGGTTGGTTCAGCACATACCATATACTGAGTACAAGGCCGGCCACTTGACTTTCATTCTTTGACTGATCCTCACCATGCCCTCCCTCTCAGGGTAGCGTGTGAATCCCCGTCCTACGGGTGCAGGGCGAGGGCACCCAGCCAGCCGGTGGCCGGGCCAGGCGAGGGCACAGACTCCCAGACTCTCGGCCAGAGCTCGCCCCAGACCCACTGCACGTGGCCTGTGACCCAGCTGACCCTGGGGGCCCTGCCTTCCTCCAGCATTACAGTTCTTGTCCACCAATGGGGGAGGCAGAGCTGGTGGCTAGCGGGCCCCCGCCTGTTACCACTTGAAGGTCAAGTTGCCTCAAATCACTCTTACAAGGAAGGTGAGAGAGCATTCAACCATCATCAGCCACTGACACCGAACAGAGCCTAGAACAGGTCCGGTACTGGCTGCTGCACAGTCACTGTGCTTTCCCCACTACAAGGCCTAGGAGATCGTGGGCATGGTACCCTCGTTTTGAGACATGGGGGCACAGAAATTAAGCAGCGTGACCAAAGGTCACACGGCTAGTAAGTGGCAGAGCCAGGATTTGAACCCAGGCAGCTCGCTTTCTGGGTTCATATTGGTGAAATTTGCTTTGCCGTGGTCCCTACCTGAGTCTGCCTTACTTATTTATAAATCACACCCAGCCTGTTTCTCCGGAGAATTAGAGCTGAATTCCAACACAGGCACAGGGTCACTAAAATCAAAAAGAGAGATGGGAAGAGGAAAACCAGTGTCCCTGAAGCCAGGGGACAAGATGCTCATGGTAGCTGAGGGCTAACTTGAATGCTGAGCTTCCTGGCATCCAAGGCCAAAGGGGAAATAGTGGTTTCGGTAAATGAAAGGAAGTTCGCTTGGCGATCAGACAGGAAGGCAGTGTTTAAGGGAGGGAAACTCTTTCCAGTGAAAGCTCGTGAGATCCGGTCTTCATTTCAGCCCCCTTGGCACCCAGGGCTTTTCTGAGACCCAGTCCGTGGTACCTTATAATCAGGGTGAATAAAAACAGGGCCCCAGTGAGTTCCTAGGATTCAGAAGCTGGTCGACTCTATAAGGGTTTTGAGCGGTCCCTTTCTCATCCTCTGTGTGTTTCCCCATCTACGTTAATAAAGATGGCGCCCATGTACCGTCATCTATCGGATGACAAGCACGTGCCAGGAGCTGAGTAGTAACTTGGTACTTGGTTCAGTTGTACAAGCATTTTCCAATTGAAGAAACTGAGGCTGAGAAAAGCAAAATGGCTTTTAGACACAGCCACACATGACTCGGATGCGTCAGAGTGGAGAATTCCATCCCGATCCCTCTGACCCAAGGCCCATGCCTCCCGCTACAGTAGGCTGCCTCCCTGTGGGCTGGCATAATCTCTGCTTGGCCAGTGACCAGGAGCTGTGCCTCAGAGGCATCCCACAGCCCCAGAGCAAGGCCTGTTTGGAGAATCGGGACTCCTGACTCCAGTCCAGACTGTCACACCCCACTGTTCCCTCCTCTGCCTCCTGCTTACCGCACCCCACCCCCCTCGGGCTCCACATCTCATGCCTCCGGGTCCTAGCCTGCCTCAGCTTGGCCCCCCTCTTCTCCTGGAAGGCAGAGGGACGTTTCCTGGCTCTGCTGGGGAAGTTCTGACACCACTCTATCACCCCGAGTTGGAACGAATGATTTATTTTTTCTTTCCCAGCACATTGTAAATCCCGGTGGAAGACTAAACATGCCCTTGATGATGTTTATTCCTGCAGATGAGGTCCAGCTGGGGAGGTGAGCCTTGCTGAGCCTGAAGGGAAGAGGCCTTTTAAAAGCAAGGGCCCATCCTTCCCCTCACTCTCCAGGCCTCCCGGGCAGGTGGGAAGGACGAGCCACCGGGCCCCCCCTGAAGAGGTCTCCGGGGATGCCATTTGTCCTTCCTGCCCCAGGTTCTCAGCAGCCACTGTCCCCAGGGGAGCGACAGGGGAGGCTGGGAGCCTTGGGCAAGACACGTGGCCTCTCAGGCCCTGGGTTACCGCATCTGTAAATCGAGGGGAAGCCTGCTGGGCCCCCACTCCCAGGGCTGAAGCGAGCACACGCTGCAACACGTGTATAAAATAGGGTGGGGGCCAAGGCCTCAAGTCCACAACCTAACCGCCTGGGTGGCGATGCCTGCTCTGAGGCCCCCCCCCCCCCCCCCCCCCGGGCAGGTGACTCCGCCCGCCTCTCTGTGCCTCGCGCGCCTCCAGGCGGACCGTGCGTGTCCACCCCCCCCTTATCTGCAATCCTGAAACCCAAGAACCACTTTGAAAGGCAAAAAATGCCACTTGCAGCCCATTTGGTGGCAAAATCAAACCTAAGCAGAAGCAAGGCTATTTGTGGCCTCTGTTTACCCCCATTTAGGAGTCCCTCGGGAATTATGAATGGGAGAGACCGCAGGGTGTGGCACAAACCCCAGTCCCTTTCCAAAAGTGGAACCTCCCTCGGTGCCAGAGCACGCTGGCCCCAAGGGCCACCTCGGAGCGCTCTGCTGAGGATGAAGACTGTCGCCGCGTGGGAAGGGCATAGCGTCGTGCCCGCCCAGGGCGGACATCTGCTGGCTCCGTTGCAAGGGTCTACCGCGATTGTCACCGTCATTGACTTCACTGATGCTTAGGAAGGGCTCAGTAAATGGCGGCCGTACCTGTTGCCATTGGTGGAACCTGAGTATTAGCAAGAGCTGTGGGCACCGGGATTTAGGAGTGAAGATTCCCTCTGGCTGTTTCCTCGTCTATTTATCCAGCCTATTTAGTGGACACAGCCCAGGTCTGCGCTCCAGAGGCTCTGTGTTCTGGGGTGGGCTCGGACGATTTACCCGGCCTCTCTGAGTCTCAGCTGTGGTCTGGGGCCATTCCCAGCTCTGACACTCTGGGATCCTGACTTGTTCTCTGCAGGCAGTGGAGAGTGGGAGAGGGTCAGGAGGAAGGACGTGAACATACTGTTTGCCAGGATGTCAGGCCCTGGCCTTGGCGTGCTTAAGCAGGCCATACTGCCAGCCCGCCCACAACCTGCACGGGGGAGGCCACCGGGGCTTCGGTGGGTTCCACCGGGGGATTGAACAGAAGGCCTAGGGGCTGAGGGCTTGCGTGGGCTGGGTGGGAGCTGCGGGGTAGAGGTGGTGACAGCGGCCGGGCCACACTGCTGGATGCTCCCCCGGGAGGCTGGTCAGGAGAACCGTGATGCCCTTCCCCCACCTCCTCTTTCCCACCTAGGAAGCTCAGAAGAGCCAGTGCGCCCACACCCTAACGTGCAGGTGGTAAGACGGGTTCCTTGAGGACAATGCAGTTCTGTGAGATGCCTGCTCACTGTGCTGGAAACTTCCTGGTCCACCGGCCTGGATTTCTACTGGCCCTGGGTGTGGGCAGCTGGAGCCAGGACAGAGAGAGGTGGCCTTTCCCTTCCCTCTCGGGAAAGGGAAGAAGGCGTCCAAGCCGCCCTTCTGGAAGGGAATCATGGAGAGAGTGGGATGGAGACTGGCATACCTGTCAGGTGCTGGGGCCTGTGTGGTTCCATGGCAGCAGAGGGCAGTGCCTGACTCAGACTCTGCCCGAAGGAACTACGGGAGCCTGGGGAGTTCTGGGCTAGCTGCTTGTGTAGACTGTGGCTGGCTTTCAGGAAAGATGGAGGCAGTGGGGACTAGGAATAAACAGGCTTCCCCCTCTGAGTTCACCATTGCAAAGGGCCCGCGTTTCCTATCGGGATCCCAGGATGATGCCTTGGATCTGCTGTATCTGCATGCTTTTTTGTTTTTTCGTTTTCTTTAGTTTTTATTTTTGAGAGAGAGAGAGAGGTAGACACAGAATCCAAAGCAGGCTCCAGGCTCTGAGCTCTCTGCACAGAGCCCGACGCGGGCCTCGAGCTCAAGGAACGTGAGATCGTGATCTGAGCCGAAGTCGGACGCTCAACCGACTGAGCCACCCAGGTGCCCCTGTATCTGCATTCTGGCAAAGCACTTGGCAATGTATCCTGTGGGAACCCCAGGAGAGGACAGGAAGATGTGGGTCCATTACATTGCATGGCCGGTTCCTAGGGGGCAATTGACTGCATTAAAGAGCATGGAGAGAGGTCTGGACACCATCCCAAGGAGTGGTTAGAGGATCCAGAGAGGAGGGGGTAAAGGGAGACACAGTCTGGACTTGAGTATCTGAATGGTTTGTCCTGGGAGAGAGTGATTTGATTTGTTCCCGTATGCTCCCATCTGGGACTTGGGAGGAAGGGGGAACATGAGAACTAATAGGAATGGGTAGAAGTCATTTGAGCTCAACTTAAAGTGCATTGCTTGTATCAAAAGCCTCCCTGCTCCTGCGATGTGCTATTCTGTGAAGTACTGAGTTCCCCATCACAGGGAGCATTTAAGCAGAACCTGGACAAGTGTAGGAAGGACTGTTCCATTTGGGTGACGTGCGGGACTCAAAGGTCTCTTCTCATTCTACTTTTCTGTGAAAAGCCACTGCAAGGTGAAATAAAAGCCCAGCATTGTGGTAACAGGGAGTCACCCCAGAGGCTGGTGGCATCTGGCCTCAGGTGGAGACAGGGGGCGGCTTGCTGTGGTTGAGATCTCAGGCTTCTGGGGCTGCACGTATCAAGGTTACAGTCGTGTCTCTGCTGCTCGCTCACTGCGTGACCTTGGGAAGTTGTTCTGACTCTCTGGCCTGTTTTCTGGGAAATGGGGAAGGTGGTGGTATTGGGCGGGACCGGGGCTGGCCTCTTGGGTGTGTGACACAGGGTCCTACACTTACAAGAGTCCATGCTTGGTGTATACTCTGATGGCTGTGTTGAAATTCTTAATCATTTTTTGTTTAAAAAAAAAAAATTTTTTTTTTGGCGTTTATTTCTTGAGACAGAGCATGAATGGGGGAGGGTCAGAGAGAGAGAGGGAGATTACAGAATCGTTTTGAAACAGGCTCCAGGCTCCGAGCTGTCGGCACAGAGCCAGAGGCGGGGCTCGAACTCACGGACCGACCGTGAGATCACGACCTGAGCCGAAGTCGGATGCTCAACTGACTGAGCCACCCAGGCGCCCCGAAATTCTTACTCATTTTGAAGCAAGGGGCCCCGCATTTTCGTTTTGCACTGGGCTCTGATTACACGGCCGGTCCTGGGCAGGACCCTTCATCGCACAGATAGTGCCACAACCCAAGCTGGCCGGAGCTGGCCGGAGGCTCGGCTGGATCCCAGGACTCTGTCCCTCTCCATCCCTCGCTCCTGGTCTCCTCCATCGGCTCCCTTCTCAGGCAGGCCGTCCCCAGGGGAGCCTGAGGTGGCCGCCAGCAACATAGGCCCTCATTCCGCCAGACTCGTGGAAAGAGAAGGTCCCCCCCGGGTAACAAGCCCGTTCTTGAACCACTCACTCTACTCAGGGTGTGGAAAGCGCCAAGTGGCCGCTTGGGACTTGCCCACGTCAGTGGGGGGAGGGCCAGAGCTTCCCAGCCCCGTGGATGTATTGAGGGGTGGTTACCCCTGAGGAAAGCAAGTACCGTTTCGAGAAGGGAGAATCCAGTGCAGAGCGGACAAGTTGCGGAGGCAGGGGTGCGGTGAGATAGTGGGCATCTTCCCACTCCCCCTCCCTGTTCCTTCGGGTCCCAGGAGAAGTACCTGGTTGCCAAGGTGACCTCCCTGAGCTCCCAACATGGCTTCCTGGGCCTCAGGATCCCCAGGCATCCGCTCCGGGCTGAACCAGCCCCACGCCCTGGCCCCTATGGCCCGGCGGCTATGTCCTTCAGCTACCTTCTGGGCTGCAGGACGGTGTGGTGTTTCCATGGAAACCACCCAGCCTCGATGGAAACCACCCAGCTTCCATCACTTTCTCATTTCAGAGGGACTGAAATAGGGAAGTCCGGGCTGCTGTGGCAACCACGCTGGGGAATAAATAGAGTCTAGGTCGCTGGGGCAGGCAGGTGGGACAGCCGTGGGAGAGGCAGCCCGCCATGCAAATGCCTCTGGGGACGCCCCTGCTTGCCGCGCCTCCCCTCGGGGATCCTCCGCCCACTGGGGAGAAGAGGGGGAGAACACACGGTCAGGGCCCAAAGGCCCGAGACCGGCAGGCAGCCAGCCCCAGCTGTGTGACAGGGGCCGGCCACTCAGCTTCTCTGGGCCCTCCTTGACACGGCCCTGACCTACTGCAGGGTCTGGCCATGCGTTTTAAGTGCTGGCAGGGCTTAACGGGTGAACACTTAGGCTGGGAATCAGACAAGTCTGGGTCTAAATCCCCGCTCTTCACGTGTTGACTGCGTGAGCCCGGCCAAGTTATTTAATCTTTCTGGGCCTCGCCTTCCGCATCTCCAAAAACAAACGAGGGACCGGTCTGCCCTGAGGATTAAAATGAATCAATGCCCTCAAAGTGCTTAGCACGGTGCTGGTGCTGGTGCAGATCTCGCACTTGATAAAAGCTAGCCACTGTTGTTGTTGTGATTAGTACCAACAGGAAAGCTTTGCAAATCGTGAAGCTCGCGGGGGGGGGGGGGGGTGGTGAGTAAAATAAAAAGTACGATGCTGGGAGTTGTGTCAAGAGGGAGAGGGGCAGAGAGCCCTCCTGGGGAGGGGGCTAGTGTCCTAGGGTTAGTGAGGGGGGCAGGGAGCCATCCTGGGGAGGGGCTAGGGTCCCAGGGTTGCGGGGGTGGGGGGCAGAGATCCGTCCTGGGGAGGAGGCTAGTCTCCCAGGGTTGGAGGGGGGGGTGGGCAGGAAACCGGGAGCTAGGGCTGTGGGTCCATCCGGAGGATGTGGGTTCTCTGAGCGCTATGTGAGAGCCTCCTGTGGGGTTCTCGCGGAAACCCACTCACTGCACTATGAGCTGGGCTCTGAAAACCCCTGCCTGGAAGTACCTGTCCCATATCCTAATCCTTTCCCCAGAACCCAGGGGCACGTTTGCGGCCGTCCCCTTGGCGCCCTGGCCCCTTGCCCTGGGGTTCTGTGGTGACAGCAGGAGGCTGTGACCAGCCTCTTCATGCTGATGTGCCAGGAAGGCCCCGGAACAAAGTCCACGGGAGAGGCCAGGCGGGGCCAGGCTGGGGCTGGCTCTTGCCCCCTTCCCCCCCCCCCCCACTCCTACCTGGAGCCTGGGGCCCTCCCTGTTCTCAGTTCTCAAAGCCGGTTTCGGGTTTGCCTCCCTTTGCACAGCTGACTTGTTCCTGAAAAGCTGCCAAATCGCGAGCCTCTGTTTGGAGCTCCGCTGAAGGGCCTTTGGGGTTGAACCGTTTGTCCCCTGCACCCCTTCTCTGCGAATCGCCGTTTTCCTGGTGGGGTTCAGGTGCCTCGCTCCGTCACCGAGGGACCCCGAATTCCCAAGCACGGAGGGGGATCAGGACGGTCAGGATCTGGATTTTGTGGGGCCTTGGCAGGCACGAGGATTAGTTAGTTGGGAGAGTGTGAGCACCAGCCTTGTGTGAGGCGTGTCACAGAGTACACGCCCATTCGCTATTCAGGCACACCACTCCTACTCCGGCCAGGCTTCAGCAGGTACAGCCCTTGCTCCCATGGAGCTGACATCCCAGTGAAGGGGAGAGATAATAAATCCTGAAAACAAACGAGCACGGGACGACAACACTAGGAAGGAAAACACAGCCTGCCTGCCCTTGCAGGTCGACGAGGGCCTGGGAGGGGTGGGTGGAGGGGATAGAGAAGGGATGTGTTCTATAGGGTGATCTAGAAAGACCTTTCTGAAGAGGTGGCATTGAAGCAGAGCCCTGGAGGAGGTGGAGGAGTGAGCCTTGTTAATATTTGGGAGAAGGGGAAAAACAGCTGGTGGGAATAATAAGTGCAAAGGCCCTGGGGCAGGAGCGCGCCTGGCAGGAAGACAGCAAGGAGACCTGTGTAATCGAAGCAGAAGCAGCGAGAGCAGAGGAAAGGGGGTTTGGGAGGAGCAGGGGCCGAACAACATAGGGCCTTGTGGGCCACTGAGGGGATGATGCTGGAGTTCTTCCCGAGAGGGCCAGGGAGGGTTTGCAGCAGTGACATGGAAAGATGCACATTTAAAGGGTCCTGCAGCCACTGACTGCTGAATAGAGCATAGGGCGGGAGTGGCTGGCCCTGACCGCTCCGGGCTTAGTGTGGCGGCCAGCAGGCGGCTGGCGCCCTGGAAGTACCAGGGAAGTAGTTGGAACAGACAGTGAAATGCCTTCAAGCCAAGAGCGTGTCCCTAGAGTTGGGGTGGGTGAGGAGAGAGGCCTTCTGAGTAGATGTGACCACAGGTGGCGCACGGGTTTCAGGAAATCTGCCCTTGATCTTGTTCTCCGCTCTGCAGCTAAAGGAGGAGATGGGCAACGTCGTGACCAAGCTCATTCAGAACTACAAGGATGGTCACGAGGACAGGCTGCAGGAGGCCTGGGACTACGTGCAGGCTCAGGTGAGGCGGGGGTGGCAGGGACAGGGCGGCGTGAGGGTCCCGGCCTGTGTGGGTCTGGGTCTGGGTGTCCGTGTCCCTGACAGAACGTGCCAGTGACCGTGTCTGTGCGTGCGTATCTGTTGGGGGCAAGGGGGCCCCTGAGGCGTCCCCTTCCCTGGCGCCCCAGCCACCACAGTCCCTCGCTCAGGGGGCCCAGGGTCCTGGGAGCTGCCCGAGGCTTACAGCGCTCCGGTCTGGGGTCAGGAAGAAGGCCCTCGTGTCACGCCAGGCTGGGAGTGTCGGGAGTCCGTCCTGGGGGCTGAGGAACCATGTGCCAAGGCTGATATGCTCACACGAGTCTGAGTGGAGGCTACCTCTGGGAGGGTATTGACAGGACAGGTGCCGTGGGAACCTTCTGGGGTGAGAGGAAGGTTCTATCCAAATCCTGATGCAACTGGCAGTTAATGCCAGTTGTGTGCACATGCAGTGTGCAATGCAGTGTGTGAACATCAAGCTGTTTGTGCCAGTGTTTGTGTATTCCACTTCAGTTACAGTAAGAGAGATCGACTGACTGACTGAATGAATGAATGGCTGAATGAATGATTAGAAGGAGGCTGCTGTCCCAAGATGAGCACGAACACCTTCAAGGAGTCTGGGGCAGAGCTGGGTCCCTCGAGGGATGGCGTGCACCCCACCGTGGGAGGTAGCTGACTGGTTGGGGGGTTCCCGAGGCAGACAAGGCCTCTAGATCATTCTGTCAGACGCTGCTTGGAACTGGGGCTGAGAAAGCTGACTGAGTCAGGCTCCCGGGGGCTGGAATACCAACTCTGACACTTCCTGAGCCTCAGTTTCCTTGTCTGTAAAATGGGGCTGTTGATCCATGCCCGTGTGCGATGTTTCTGAAGCCCACGGCCCTTACGCACCACGTGAGTGGGGAGGTTTTATTGTTCCTGCACAACCACTGAGACGTGGGCCAGTGGTGGCTGGGGACAGATCCTGGCACCAGTCAGGGTAGGAGGCTCTGCCTGGTGTGGTGGAAGGGCCCAGGACACCTGTCTGCTTTTGCTGAGCGTGTGAGGGCCTGGGGGTGCCCCTCAGAGGCGTCAGCCTCCCTGCCAGAGGAGGCAGCCAAGTACCGGAGCAAATGAAGCCGGGAGGAACTACTGCCTGCAGCCCGAAGAGCCTGAGCGTGCTTGGCTCGCCCCCTGCTGGCCACCGGGCTGCCCGTCAGGCACCCGCCACCCTGAGATGGGAGGGAAGCAGGCGGGGGGCACAGACCACACGCCTGAGCCACAAAGACCACAAAGTGGAGCCGCTGGTCAGTGGCAGAGCTGGGATTCGAACCCGGTAGCCCGACTCTAGACCCCCCCCCCCCCCACTCTTCAACTATGTGCCGTCCACCTTTCTTGTGTCCTATATGACTACGTTCTGTCTTTCAACTTGAACGTTCCTCCTGTTCTCCTTTATTATTTTTACTGCTCCCAATTTATTTTTCCTCCTGTTTTAATATTTATGGTATGTGTTTCCTGAAAGCCCCTTTAAATTCCCCGTGGCTCACAGAAGCCAAAGTGAAACCTGAACTCTGATCCTGGCGATTTGGGCATGACCGGGGTGGGGGGGGGGGGACGGTACCTGAAATCGCAGATCCAAGCCTCCGTCCTGGGAGACCCCACCCCGGCCAGGAGGGCGGCCTGCCTGAGGGCCGTGGCCACAAGCGGCTGGTCTCCCCGGCAGGTGAAGTGCTGTGGCTGGGTCAGCTTCTACAACTGGACGGACAACGCTGAGCTCATGAACCACACCGGTGTCACCTACCCCTGTTCCTGTGAGGACCAGGAGGGGGATGACAGCTTCCCTGTGAAGACGGGCTTCTGTGAGGCCCCTGACGGCAACAGGACCGAGAGCGGGAACAACCCTGAGCTCTGGCCCGTGTACCGTGAGGTGCGTGCAAGGTGGAGCTGGGGCTGGGCCTGGGGCATTCGTGGGTTCGGGCACAGGCCAGTCAGGCTTGCCTGGGCTACTCCTTCCTGCCTCCCCTCCTTCCTTCCCTCCTTCCTTCCTTCTTCCCTCCCTCCCTCCTTTCCTCCTTCCTTTGTGCCTCTCTCCCTCCTTTCCTCCTCCTTCCTTCCTCCCTCTTCCCTTCCCTTCCTCCCTTCTTTCCTCCCTTCCTTCCTTCCTCCTCCCTCCCCCCTTCCCCCCTTCCTTCCCTCAGCTGTTCCTGCCCTTGATTCATCTGTTTGCTTGCCATTTGTACCTGCCTCTACATATTCGTTAATTTATCCATTCAAGGAGCATACTCTCCTCTCTGCAGGCCCTCTGTGCTGGGGGCGGGCCCTCCTGGTGATTGTGCATGGAGGGGTGAGGCGGCTGGGCGTGGGTGACATGGCTGTGTTCTCCCCTTGCAGGGCTGCATGAAGAAGGTGCAGGTGTGGCTGCAGGAGAACATGGGCATCATCCTAGGCGTGTGTGTGGGCGTGGCTGTCACTGAGGTCGGAATCCTTTCCCCTCCCCCCTCCCCCCACCCCCCACCCCCCAGCCATATCCCATTGTCCTTGCCCTGCTGAGGCCCCCTGGAGGCTGAGGCCCATCAGCTTCTAGAGGCCCTGCAGCAGGCCTGGCCTGACCACTGCCCCTCCCTGGGCCCCTCTGCCGCTGGAATCACAGGCTGGGCACGAGGCTTTAGTTGTGGGTCTGCTTAATCCTGTGCAAACCCCGTGACCCTCGCTGACCCAGACAGTGAGATGCCGCTCCGGGGGCCTGGGTGGCCCTGCCTCCCTCTGACTCTTGCCCTCTCCCCCAACAGCTCCTGGGGATGCTCCTGTCCATCTGCCTGTGCCGGCACATCCATTCCGAAGACTACAGCAAGGTGCCCAAGTACTGAGGCAGCTGCTGCCCCCACCTCCCTGCCCGTCCCCCAGCCTCATGGCTTCTCGGGGTCTCCCTGGCTCTTCTCCAGGCTCACCTCCCACCTCCCTCCCCCACACCCATCCTGTGCCGGCTGGAAGCAGGGGGCTTTCTGGGGCCTGGACCCCTGTCCCTACCTTTTTGCCTCCAGACTTGAGCCCGGGTGCTCTGTGGATCCTCAGCTTACCGCCAGGGCTCTCTTAGCAATCCAGAGAAAACGCTCCCCGCAGCGTCCCTGCACAGGCGGACTGGGTTTCTACCTGCCTTGGGAGCTGTATATACTGGATGGCAAAGTGTATTGAAAATTGAGGGTCGGGGTGGGGGTGGGGGGTGGATAAGGCACCCTGGGCTGTCAGGGGATGCCCACTGCGTGGGTAGACTTTTTTTCCACGATAACGCTTCTGTCTTTGGTTTTCACATTTTCATTGAAGGCAGTGGGAGAGGGCGGGCTTCGCCTGACCGTAGGAGCAGCAACCCTTCCCCGGGTGGCCCCAGCCCCGCCCTGGCAGCTCAGCTCAGCCCAGGCTGTGCCGTGAGCTGGCAGAAGAGCCCCCTAGACAAGGGAGTCTGGACTGGCCCCGGGCTGCTTAGGGAATCCGAAGGGCGAACCCTTGGGGCATGACACAGAGCTGACCCTGCATTCACCAGGATCCCGCGCTATCCAGGGACGGGGGGAAGGATGCTTTCCCCCCCGGGAGAAGCTAGGCTGGCCTGTCGTCTGCCCCCTAGGGAATGGGTGGGTGAGGCTGTGCCTTGTGAGGGGGTGGGGAGAGGCTCTGTGCGTAGCTCTGTGAAACATGTTCGAGGTTTGACAACTAACTATTAAAGAGGATTTGTAACAATCCAGTTGGCTGCGTGGAGATACTGCTTCTGAGGTCCGGAGGACCCACGGAGAAGAGGTCGGCGGTCCCTGAAGCGGGGCCCCGAGGGCCGTGGCTGGGAGGTGTTTCCACCGGCCCCACCAGGTGGCGCTGCTGTCCCAGCCAAGGAGCCCGGGGGAGCCCGAAGTTGTTCCTTCCATGGCTACTTCCAGGCACCCCACCAGCCCCGGGCTGGTGAGCCTTTCATACCAGCGGGAGCACTGGTGAAAATGCAGATTCCAGGGCCTGGGGGTTCTGATGCAGCAGATCTGGGTTGGAGACAAAGAATCTGCATTTTTAGCAGCCCGCCAGTGATTCCTGATTCATGTTGCTTTAGATCCCCAGGCCCTGATAAGATGTAGCCACAGATGCTCCCCAAAGTGGGGGGGGGGGGGGGGGGGCAGGCCAGACAGCCTTGTCTCCAGCCGGGAGGTAGGAGCACACACTTTAGGGACAGTGTGTCTGTTGACCTGAACCTAATTAATTTCTTGCAAAAGACTTTCTGTGGCTGCTTTACAGGCTCAAGCCCGTGGAAGGCACG
The DNA here is from genome assembly GCF_027475565.1 of Acinonyx jubatus. Lineage (NCBI taxonomy): Eukaryota > Metazoa > Chordata > Mammalia > Carnivora > Felidae > Acinonyx > Acinonyx jubatus. Next base: position 18,188,531 of record NC_069390.1, on the reverse strand, counting down.
GGGACAGCCCCAGGGGCCGAGGAACCCTGCAGCTCCATGGAGGCCGCTCTCGGCTGCAGTCAGAGGCTCTCCCTGGAGCTCTTACAGTGCACGGAGGTCTGAGGGCTCTGAGTGAAGCCATTCCAGCTTATTTATGACCTGCTTCATTCCACGGGGAAGTACGGGTAATAAAATATAAAACATAACAGGGAAAATACAAAATTATGAGGAAATAGAGGCATGGGTGAGATAAGTGCTGCTGAGTTGCCCCACCTGGTGGTGGCACATTCGTGCTGTGCACCTCACGTGTTCTCCATGGCTGTACTCAGAGCAGACATCACTAGTCGATCGCCATCCTGATTGCCTTAGCCCAGATGCCAAGGCCATGCTCAAAGCAAATGTTACTCATTGCAGCCTCGGAATCCTTCCCTAGTTGGTACTATCCATAAATCAAGTTGGCATGCAAAATGAAAGCAGTTGCCGCCTTTGAGCTCTGGTCGTTTGGTTGAGCCATATCTAATTTTGCCTCCGAGCTTCCTGGTGGTCAAAGCAAAAAGGGAAACTCTGTCAGCTTTATAGCTCTCATTTCCCAAGGTTTCCTTAGCTTAGCTACTAGGAAGAGTGTGGCTGGCTGGTATCTAGAATTCAAGACCACCCTCAAACACACAGACTTTGATATCCCTTCGTGACTGGAGCAAAAAGCATAAGTGAGCCTACTGGGCCCGGCCTTATGCTGGTTATTGGCAGCAAGGACAGAAGCTGTGCGTCTGTCAAGGAGTAGACAGGAAGACCCAGTGAATGCATGCAAAGCAATTGGGTGACCATTTCACATAGTAATCGGTGCTTAAATAGCATGTGCTCTGTCCTGGCCTCCCTGACATAGGTTAGCGGATTTACTCACTATAATCCTATGAGGTGCCTATCCCTCATTCTCCCCAGTTTACGGATCAGGATGATGAACAAGTGATCAAATGATTTCAACATCCTGCTGTCGCCGACGAGCCAGAGTCACAGCCCGGCCCTCTGGTGGCACGGTCCACAGGCTGAGGTGGATCCGGGAGCTGTCCCACACTGGCTGTCTGCCCCCTCTGGCCCGTGGAGGGACCCACATGCCACCCCTGGCCTGATGATGGCCTCCTAGGGGAAGAGAGGCTGAGTCCCCGCCTGTGGGTCAGATAAGGAGACTCGGAGCCGTGTGGGGTGGGGACGCAGTCAGATTCAGCTCAGAGGTGCCTCGGTGCCCACTGAACAGTCCCACATCCCCAGGTCTCAGGGAGGGCTTCTCTGAGGAGGGGCTTGGGCCGTGGGAAGAGTAGTCCCGTGTTCCAGTGGAGGCTCTGGTGCTTTGCAGCCACACAACCCCTGGCAAACCCGTTCACCCCTGGGGACCTCCCTTTCCTCATCTGAACGCTGGGATGGACACAGGGTTGTGCGAGGCTCAGGTGAAGGGATGTGCAAGGTGCCTGGTTCCCTGGGAGCCCTGAACCAGAGTGAGTTAGCGGCCATGGTGCCCGTCTCACAGCATGGCCGGCTGAGCAGACTCTCCGGTCTCTGGCCCGGTCCGCGGCAGTAGGCGTCAAGGGGGTCCTACAGGGGGTGAGGGTCTGCAGGAGGTGGGGAGCGAGGAGCACGGGGTCCTAGGGGGCAACATAGAGTCTAGGCCACCGGATGGTGCCACTTTCCTGCCCTTCAGGGATGCCCGTGTGGGGAGCTCCGGGCATGAGACCCGGGGAGTAGAGGCCACGGAGGGGCTTAAGTGTCCCAAACCAGGTCTCTGCCCCTGTGATCTCTCAGGGCTCCATCAGGCCCCTGGAGACAATACCCGGGGTGGGGCCAGCAATCAGAAGAACGCAGAGAAACTGGGGGCCCGTTTCTTCCCCCATTTGTGTCTCCCCTCCTCACCCCCTTTGGGCCAGGGTAGTGGGGAGAATGGGATGCTGGGATGGCCCAGGAAGCCAAGTCCGCCCAAAGAGCAGCAGCGGATGTCAGCTGGCCAAGAACAGAGCACCAAGTAAGATGTGGGTGACCCCGGTGCCTGGGTGTTTGGGGCTGAGGCTGGGAGTTTTGTGGGGGGTGCGGGGGAGACACAAGAGAGGTCCGAGGTAAGCACTCTCCCAGGCCGTCTGCTGACCCCCAGCCTAAATGGAACCAGCTGAGGGGTGTCGGCTGCAGGTGCCCTCTCTGGCCTTGGTCGCCTCCCTCTTGGGTGGGCAGAGCGCAGGGGAAGCCTGCGCCTATTCTGCGCCTATCTGGCCTATTCTCCAGGGCCCTGTCATCCTAATGGGCCCTCACGACCTCACCCTCAGGGAGGGTACAGGGAGCCTCTCAGGATGGCTCTTCAGAAATTCCTTGTCATCGGGGGCCCGGGACCTGGGTTTGGGTCTAGCTGAACCTCCGTCTGTGTGACCCTGGGTCACATAAAGCAGGGGTGAGCTCAAAATTGTGTCTGCAAAATAAAGAAGGTGGAGACAATGTCAGAAGTTACCAAGAGGGTGGGCTGAACCCCCAGCCTGCTTCCTCCAGAGGCTTGTCGCTGGGCCTCGCCTCTAGAAAGTGCCAGGGCCAAGACTGGAACCGTACAGATGGGACTCTAAGATGTCCCCCTGCCTCCACTGCCTCCCAGGTTCCTGGACACGCCCCCAGGCTGGGATGTGTTGTCAGAGCTTGGCCTAACTTCTGTGACGCCTGGGCTGGGCACTGGGAGCACCGAGCCTGTGGGGCCCTCACTCCCACCTCCTGGGGAGGGCCCAGGTTCCACTGCCCTCCTTACCAACACCCCAGCCCCACCCCCCGGGCTCATGATGTTCCTTCCGGAAGGAGGGAGCACAGTCCGGCTTCTCTCATTCCTGGGCGTGGAAGCCAGACTTGAACTGGAATAAGGTCCCGTGCAGACTGGCAGGCAGTCCGGAGGCGATTGTTGTCAACCAGGAGAGAAGAATGCCAATTTTGCAGTAACTGCCATGGCACACACGCACACACACAGCCCCCCCCCCCCCAACACACACACACAGGCCCCAGGGCTCGGTCCATTCTCATCTGTGAGGGAAACTGGAGCCTGTCCTCAGACTAAGCTGTGGGTGGCCAGTGTTGGGCAGGCAGAAAAGGCCAAATGTCTGCCAGCCTGGAATGTTCCGGACCGGCCCTGGCAGACCCCAAACCTGCCTGTTCCCTAGCAGAGCCTTCTCCGGCCCCCTCCCTGGGGTCTTACAAGTGAACAGGTTTCCCAGGCTGAGGAGGGACATGGTGAAGGAGGCTAATGTCACCAATGACCCTGGAGTGTCCCGTCACTGGGGCCCCTCCCAAAGGACTGTCGCCGCATCCTTCCCCTGCAGGGGGACGGGGACCCAACTTGCCTCACTGCCTCGGGGCAAATTATCTGGCTGCTCTCTGGGGGTTTTGGGCTAAGCTTCCTTTGTTCATTGGTTGTCCATTTACGTATCCATTCCTTCGTTCGTTCGTTCATTCTATGAATACTTAAGTGGGCACCTATAGGCCAGGCACTGTTCGAGGCTCTTGAGAACACAGCAGTAAAGAAAATCCCTGACCGCATGGCACCTGCATTCCGGTGAAAACAAGGGCTCTGGCACACTCACCTGGACACCCCCCCCCCCAGACACATGTCACACGCCACCCCCGCTGACACACAGTCCTTGCCGAATGTTGCCATGGGATCCCGGGGGCCCCTCCAAGGCCTCTGGCATCCTGTGGAAGGAAGCAGAATAATGAACAGCCAGCGGACAAACAGGAAAGCGTGCGGAAGCACTCCTACTCGGCCCCCTTCCCCCCTGCAGCCACACGCCACAGGAATCGGGCCCCCTGGCAGCCCCCTCCCGATGGAAACAAACCAAACCAAGCAGCTCCCGCGCTCGGGAGCCACGGCCGCAAACCTCTCCCTCTGCTGGGACACGGAGGCTATAATTCCAAACTCCCAGTGTTAACTGTGGGAGTTGCGTGAGGCAACAGACACAACGAGCTGTTTCCAATGCAGCCTCTCCCCCTGCCTGGTCCTCCGCTTCAGTGGGAGCCCCCATCCGCCGGCGGGATGGACAGGAACAGGCCAGCGGAGAACTCGGGTGCCTCCAGGGCAGGAGCTGTGGACCGGTCCAAGAGGCTGGGCCGAGCCAGGAAGGGATCTGTGCCCAGTCCCCGCCCCGTGGGGTGGGGTCCCCTTGCTTCTGGGGAAGGTGCAGCAAGCAGGTAGGAGGAACTCTGAGCTGTGAGCACCCCCCCCCACCCCCCGACCCCCCCCACCCCCCCCCCCCCCCCCCCCCGGCACCTGCTTTGGGCTGGGGGAGGGCAGTCCGGACAGAAGCCAGTCCGTCCCCGCCCACTATGTCACCTCACATGCCTCAAGTAGGCCCCCTGGGAGCAGGAAAGGGCTTCCTGCGGGATGCTGGGGCTGTGGAGTGGCAGAAACAGTGGGGGGCTGGAATGCAGAGGGGCTGGAGGGGAGGGACGGGCCGAAGGTGGGGTCTAGAGAGGCCCCAGCAGCCTCTTGGGGGGCTGTGGGGGGTGGGGGGTGCTGGTGGCAGCTGACAGAAGTGAAGAGGTGTAGCCTCTGCCCCTGCAGCACGCACATGGCTGAGCCCAGCTTGGGACTGGCTAGGGTGACAGCGACCCTGTGTTCCCAGCAGCCAGTCCTCTTGGTGCTGCTTTACAGAGGTGCTGCTTGGTGCTTGGGGCCGCGAGGTATCCTGTGTCCGGTAGGAGAGAGGCCCTTCCTCCGAGGGGCCGGCTCCACACCTGAGGGGGGAGGGAGTGCAGGCGTGAGAAGGATGCTGTGAACAGGACCCCAGGCAGAGGTGGAGCCTGGAGGAAGAGCTCTGCAGGGGGAGGCGTGCCCTGGGCAGCAAAGGGGTGGGCAGGGCAGTTGGAGGAGAGAGGGCGGGAGGCCAGCAGGCCCCGGGAAGGTGCATCTCCCTGGACCCTGCCTCCCGCCCAGGCAGCAGCAGCGGCAATCTCAGCAGCCACCTTGTACATAGTGCCGATGTCCAACCCCCCCGCCACCCCCCCCCCCAGCCAGCACGGCAGACACGAGTGCTCCCCCCACCCCCTGTTGGTTGTGGAAACCGAGACTTGGAAAAGCTACATTGTGTGCCACAGGCTGCCCCTCTGCACGAATCTGGGAGGAGTCATTCACACTGTAGTCTAAATAAGTGGTTTCCCCTAGTGTTGGCAGCGAGCAACCAGAAAACCGCCCGTGACTGCCGTGCGTCTCTAGTCACACAAGTGGAGATGCTGGGATTGGGCCCTGGAGCCTGTGGCTCAGCGTCCAGTGCCTTCTCCCTGGGGATGCCAATGGGCATAAAGACCCCCCCCCCCCCACCAACCCATTTCAGAAAAGGAGCTGAGGAGGTGGTCCCTTTTCGAAGAGGCTCAGCTCAATGAAATCTGACGTTTCATCCACAATCTGCGCAGTAACGGTCGGGCACCCACTGAATGCCAGGCACTGGGGAGGGAATCAGGGCGCAGGCAGGTGACCGAAGTCCCTGTGTCACGGAGCTCACAGTCTAGAGACGGGGCACAAGCAAGAAACACAAACCAGAAGATGGGCCCCATGTCGGGGACAGATGATCAGGACTGTCTCTGTCCATCAGTACATGCACAGAAGCTGACGGAAGAAGCCTGTCCCCGGACCGGCTGGCGTCACCTGATGTCCTCGTTGTCTGGGGTTACGTGGGGACAGCCACTCCACCAGGAGGCTGGCCGGCCCAGAGTTCAGGAGGAGGCACAGGAGCCAATCAAAATGTGGATATAAATGTCACGGCCTCCCGGGGGTTCCACGTGGGCAGGGAAACCTTTCCCAGGCAGCCGAGGGAAACTATCTGGAGCTTGGGATGGTCGACCGCCTCGTCGGGAGAGTTTGAGTTTGCTTGGGGGACGGCTGGGGCTGCCCTGTGGGGAGGGGCGTCCAGGTGTGCTGGGGGTACGTCCTGCCTCTGAGGACGGAGGGGGTGCGGGTCATTAGGTCCCCACGACCCCACGCGTGGCATGCGTGCGGCGGGCCCTGTTTGGACTCTGGTCTCCATCCCCTGAGGGTACAGGAGTTTGAAGGTGGTAACCTGCTTCTGAGGCTAAAAATGGAGCGGTGAAGCCATCTGGGAGAGCCACGGACCTTGCTGCTGGTGTCACAGGGCAGAGAGGGCAGCCGAGGTGGGATCACTGCACTGAGAATCCAGAGACCCAGTTCTGGCCCCAGTGGCGGGCAGAAATGATCACTCTGTCCCCCTTCTTGTACAAACGCCCCCCGCAACGTGACCGTGCAGCCAGAACTTCCCCGGACCCTGCCGTGGGATCCTGCCGTGGCCAATAGGAGACGGGGAGTGGCCAGGGGGCCGATTCTGAGCCCAAGCCATGAGAGGTTTCGTGCCCTTCCACTCTCTCCCTTTCTCAAAACTCTGCCACCGCACGTGAAGGAGCCCGGGTTAGCTTGCCGGGGGCTGAGGGCAGGTGGCCTCGTCACCTCTTTACCCCAGCCAGCAGCCCGCCGGCCCTCGCAGGGCCACCCAGCCCACCCACGGCCAGCCACAGATGCAAGAGGAGGCCCGAAGGACCACCCAGCCGAGCCCAACCTACGTTTTTGACAGGCAGCGTCAGGAGGTAAACAAACGGTGGTCACTTTCCGCCCCTAAACCTGGGGGCAGTTATTGCAATATTATAATAGCTGGCTGATACGGTGATGACTTCAGAGGATAACGATGACGGCTACCATTTGCAGAGGGCTTGCTGTCCGCCAGGCCCAGCTCCCAGCCCTGGATGGAGATCACCTCCTGGGATCCTCCCATCGGCTCTCACACTTGGTGCTTGGATCCCCACCTTACAGACAAGAAAACAGAGGGGTGGAGAAGGCCCTCGTCCGTGCCCACCTGAACAGTGAGAGGCAGGGGCGGGATTGAAACCTAAGTCCGGACTCGGCTCTGAATCACCTTCTCAGACGAGCCTCAATGTCACGGCAAGCCAGCGGCGCTGAGAGGGAGTAATGTATTCTGCACACAGGGGCTGACGTCACTTAGAATGTTCTCAGCCTTCCGTCCCCCAAGAATCATGCCGCGTCTCGCCCTGCTCTTCTCTCACCCCCAGCCGATGCCTCTAATCCCAGCGCGCTTTTAGAAAGAAAGACAAAAGCACAGATGTTGGGATCATCTGTCTTTCTTTTCTACTCTACCTCCTATTTAATCAGCAAATACTTATTGAGGGCCTGTCACGAGCCCATTTCCATCATGTTCTTCCTTCGTGACATTTCTCGGACGCTCGCTGGGTGCCAGGCCCTCACTCAGCACATAGAGTCCTTACAGACGGCACCGTGGTAGTTAGGGCCACCCCCCACTTTACAGACGGGAAAACTGAGGTTGCAGAGAAGTGAAGTGGCCACCCAGAGGCCACCGAACTGGTAAGTGGCCAGGACGGCATCCCATTCCAGGTCTGGCCGAATTCAGGCCAAGCCTCTTCTTTTTCTATCGCCATAGCTGTGGCTTTTGAAGAAGGGGTTTTGGAATTTCCCCTGGGCTCTGTGTATGGCAGGCAGGCGGCTGGGAGGCTGGGAGGAGAAAGGGTAGTGGGGTATTAGAAACTGTGCCCTGACTCCCGGAGCTGGCCGGCTCCCTGCACGACATCCGGGCCCTGGGAGCTGCCGGGGCGGGGGGCGGGGGGGGGGGGGTGCATCAGGCCCATCAGGAGGTGGTGTTGCCAGGGCTGGAGAGATAACCTCAGCCTCCATCCTGCTCCCCTTGTGTCTGGCCCACAAGTCACGGCCAGCCTTCCCCACCGCCCACCTGCCCCGCCCCTCTGCTTTGCTGCTGGACCGCAGCCACCTGCCGGCCCCGGGCGCTGGGCACGGTGCCCTTCCCCTCCCGGCTGACCTGTTTACAAATGGGGTATTCAGGGACAGTCTGAGCCGTCGCTGCCTTCCAGGGTGATCCCTGGGGTAGGGATTTAGCCATCGGCCTCCCAAGTTTCTCAGAGCCCAGCTCCTACAGAGGCTGCCTCCTCCAGGCTGCCCCCACCCAGGTGTCCCGGTTGATCGGAATCCAGCTACAAAGAGTCTTCTTGTGGCCCAGGAACTTCAGCAGATGTGTGTGTGGTGGGGGGGGGGAGCAGGAGAGGTACAGAGGTGAGAGGCTAGGAGGCTGGACGGTCTTCTAGGCAATGGGGGAATCTTATCCCACAACCGCACCTGACTGCCCTCCCCTGGGGCGACTTGGGTGCTGGAAAGACCCCTGCGCTGGAGGCCCCCATCGGCTGAGAAACCTTCGACAGGTCACCTGAGACAAGTCTACCTCTCTGGGCCTCCATCTCCTCGTCAAATCAGAGAACGCTGAGAGCCACTTACCACACAGACACGAAGTAGCCCGGGTTGAGTGAGCGCTCCCGCTTTGCACACGTTATCTCAGCTGTTCCCCCCAACAACGCTAAGGCCTAAGAGTTCTCAGCTTCGTCCCCATTTTGCGGATGAGAAAACCGAGGAGGCTCAGAGCAGTTAAGTAGCTTGCCCAGGGTCACGCAGCTGGCGAGTGGATGGCCAGAGGGTGTTTGAACTCAGCCGCCCTGACTCCCAGCCCCGGGGGCTCGGCCTCATGGCTGCTGGCCTCCCTTCTCGGGGGAGGGAGCCTTTACAAATGCCTCGATGTCCTGCCAGGACCCCGGCTGCGGGTCGGGTCCTGCTTCCACACCTGCTTGCCTGATGTGAAGCACGTTGCCAGCCCCAAACTCCCTTCATGCCCTGCGCTCCTCTGCTGTGCTCACCTGCTCACACAGGAGCCCCGCTCCTCCGGCCTCTGTTCTCCTGGCTCCACCACCGTCTTCTCCCCAGACTCTGGGTTCCTCGGGGCAGAGAGAGCTTCTGGCTCCTTCCTCACCCTGCCCCAGCTTGAGCACATAAAGGACATTTAAGACACATTTACTGGGGCGCCTGGGTGGCTCAGTTGGTCGAGCGCCCGACTTCAGGTCATGATCTCACGGTTTTGTGGGTTCGAGTCCCGCGTCGGGCTCTGTGCTGATAGCTCAGGGCCTGGAGCCTGCTTCGGGTTCTGTGTCTCCCTCTCTGTTCCTCCCCCGCTCATGCTCTATCTCTCTCTCTCTCTCAAAAATAAATAAACATTAAAAAAAATTAAAGAACTCAGGCAACGGTGAGTGCCCCCTATCTGCCTAACAACCACTTAAGCCTTTTGTTGGAAACCTAAATTCCTGGGCCCCACCCTTGGAGATTCTCATTCCTTGATTGTGAGGGGCTCTGGGAACCTTTTAACAAGCACCTCTGACTCACAGACGCAGGCATTTTGAGAAATGCTGGCTTAGAACAAAGCTCAGAGAGATCCACAGAAGAGGGAGGGGCAGATACACCATTAACATGGCCCAGAGGCTTGGGGCCAGGGTGTCCTCCTGAGAGAATGGGCAAAGGAGACAAACCTGGTGGGCTTCCTGAAGGAGGCAGCGCTGGGGCCAACCTTGAGGACTGGGAATGAAGACACGGGGGCCAGGGGCGTCCAGCTCCTTTACCACAATGACCACATCCAGAAGACAGAGGGAGGTGGCAGTAACCCCCCTGCGGGCCAAGTCCAGGGCTCCGTGAATCGGGATGTCCCAGGGGAGCATAGGAATGTGATGTCCTGTCTGTCCTGTTTGGGAGGGAATGGGGTCAGGGCAGCACTTTCTAAAGGAATCCCTGTTGGGGAAAAAGCCTCAGGCCTGTGACTAGGCCAACTGGCCTCACCTGGGGGAGGTTCCCCCGGTTCTGGGAGGGCTGGGGGCGAGGGGGTTCGTGGTTGACATTCCCCGTTTCTGTCATGGCCCATCTAGAGCCGCATAGCAGGCATTAAGGCTAGAATTGGTTGCAGGATGTGCTCAGTGAATGCGTAGAGGAGTTCCAGGGTGTCCACATAGACGTCAGCACCATGATCCAGGGATCCGGGTCTCTAGGACCCACCGACAGCCTTCTGAGAGCTCCAGGCAGGACAGGACCTGCTCTATCTTTAGGGTTTAGCTGTCTGGGGAGATGGGAAGGAGGTACCTGCAGGAGACAGAAAGCCTTGACAGCCAAGGGTTTCATGGAAACGGGCAACGTCCACCAGGCCATGGGGGACAGAGGGCAGGGGCACAGCGTGTGCTGAGGTGTGAGATGCTCCTCTAGGCACTGGGGCCTGGGCTGAATGAGAGGAGACGTGTCTGAGGCAGGATGGGCCAGGATGCCCACAGCTCGTCAGAGTACATGACACATGTGTTTTCTGAGGACCAAACACGGGCCTGGTCTTCCAATGTGTTTCACAAGACACAGAACATGCCTCGTCCTCCTCTTCCTCCTCCTCCTCCTCCTCATCATCAAGGTTATGTGGTCTAGCAAATTTGGGGAACAAAACACAGAGAGCGTGTATGGACCTAGAAAGCCAGAGAAGGCTGGGGAGCAGCCCAGTGAAGGAGGCACATGGTCCACGTCTGGGAGGCACAGGTGAATGTTCTCGGTCGGGAAGGGGCCCGAAGACCCTCGAGTCAGTCCCACCCTCTTCAAGGCCCCGTGAGCAGAGCCAGCTCACAATAGGATGAGCGAAGTAAACCTTTCCTTCCCTCCGCCTCTCCTTCTCTCTCTCCCTCTCTAAGCAGCCTCTGACATTGCAAAGAGCAGGACGAGGAAGAGGGGCGGAGGAGCGAAGACCCATGCAGTGGGGGCAGGAAGGCCAAACCCCCCTTCAGGGCTCACTGCCTGTGGAGGGGAGCACGGGTAGATGTGTAAACTCTAACCTAAGCTCACGGCTGTGAGTATTACCTGGGCCCAGATGCTTTTCATTGTTCACCGGACCCTGTGTTTGCAACCTAAAGGGACCTAAGAGTTTTTTGTCACCTAACAGAGGTCAGAAACCTTGTGGCACTGCCAGAAGTTTCCATCCAGGAACAGAGGAAGAACTTCCTCCCAAGAATGAATCATAAAGGGACATCGGGACACCAGAAAACAGTTGCTCTCCACTTCTAGCCCGTGAGTCCAGATCAGGCAAGGCTCTGGTTTCAGTCACTGTGAGCATGAATCTGTCTCCCCTCCTAGAATGGGAGCTCTTCGAGGGCAGGCCTTGTCGGATTTAGCTGCATCCCTCCAGCACCTGGCCACCTGGACAGGTTAATTCTCCCCTTCCTTCTGCCTGACCCTGGGTGTTGAGAAGGGGTGACGTCAAGTACTGGTGACAGGGTAGCCTGAGTTCTCGTAGAAGTGGACAGAGATTTGGTGCATCCCCATTGGCATCTCCCAGTGTCAGTCATGTAAATCAGACAGTCCATCAACCAGTGAGGAAATAAACAGGCCATCAGACATCCGGGCATCCAGTGGGGAAGGCTGGACACCAGCCTTGCCCATCGGACACACAGACCATCCGATGACCGCTCTGCACTCAAGCTGCTGTGGACCCCGCTTTCCAGGGTCCCCTCCCAGGACTCTGAGAATGTCTCTCCTCTCCCCGTTCAGGAGGCCTGATGCCGGGTGCTCCTGGCACGGTGCCTGTTCCTAATCAGGAACTTGGCAGCTTCCTCGCTCCCGGCTCCCGTACTGCCCCTCCTCCTTCCTCTCCTTCCCAAGGTGGGAGCTTTGGGCTCTGCTAAAGCATTACTAAGAACAAGGGTGACGTCACCCTCTTGGGCCCACCCCATCCCCGGCCCCCCCTCACCCTTCACCCTTGGCTGCCCCTGAGAATATGACACATCCTGGGTGGGGGAGGGGGCCATCCCCTGGGACAGACACCCGAAGGTCCCCAGCCCGAGGCTCAGCGCACTCAGACTGCCTTGTCTGCCCCCAGCTGGAGGCTGTTCTGTCTTGCTGCAACGATCTCGGTCCCGGAGACCAAGCCGGACGGATCCAAGCGTGCACTCAGTCTCCTCCAGCTGGGTGGCCCTGGACGAGATAAATCTCTTTGGGCCTCATCTCTAAACAAGGATGATAATTAGACCTACCTCAGAGCAGAGAGCGAATGGGAGGCTTACATGAGGTCATGTCCATCAGGGTCGTGTCCCAGAGCAAGGAACACAACTACGCACATCGCCACCACCACTGAAAGTAAAATACCAGTAGTGAAGGTTTGAGGTGAGTAAGTTTGGGAAACAATGCAAAAACTCTCCCCCGCGTACCTGCCTTCTGCCCAACGTGACCTCGGTTTTTCACAAGGAGCGCAAGTTTTTATTGGTGTTCTTATTACAAACATGCATGATCACTGCAAAAAGTCACCATGGAAGCAAATTAAAAGCTGAAAATGAAGTTCCTCAGCTCACTTAAACATATGAACAAGTAGGGCGCCTGGGTGGTTTAATCAGTTAAGCATCTGACTCTTGATTTCGGCTCAGGTCATGATCTCATGGTTGGGATTTTCTCTCCATCTTTCTCTGTCCCTCTCCTGCTCACATTCTCTCTCTCCCTCTCTCTTTCTCTCTCTCTCTCTCTCAAAGTAAGTAAATAAACTGAAAAAAAAATGAACAAGCAGCAAGAGCCCACACATATGTAAATACTTTTGGAAAGAAAACGCAACTTCTAGAAATGAAAAATCCTCTGTAATCCTTGAGATTGCAGAATTTAAGGGATGGGTCAAATAGATTATGTAAAGCTGAAGGCAGAATTATTAAAATATAAAATAGAGATCACCCTGAGTGCAGCTCAAAGGCGAAAAGAGTTGAAGAATATAAAGGAGAAGGAAGGAACAAGGCAGGGAGGGTAGAGTACGAAGATCTAACATGTGTAATTAGAATATTAGACAGAAAGAGAGTATACAGAAGAGGCAGCACTTGGAGAGATCATAAAAAAAGTTTTCAAGAACTGTAGAAAGACAACAAACCTTTCACCCAGAAAACCCAATAATTCCGAAGCACCAAATAAGCACTAAAAGTTAAAAGAAATCCACAGCTATACACATTAAAATAAATCAGCAGAGTTAAAAGACAGAGAAAGACGGAGATAATGTGAAAGCAGACAGAGAGACAAAAAATCACTTCTAATGGAACGGCATTTAAACAGATGGGGCTGACTTCTCAACAACAACAATTCAATCCAGGAGATAGCAGAATGGTATTTCTAGCATATTTGAAATTTATATTGCTGAAATAAAATAGCTGTTTACCTAGACTTCTCCATCTAGCAAATCTACTTTTCAAGGACAAAGATGTAATAAAACAGAGAGCATTTACCAACAGACTTCCAGAGACCCTCCTAAAATCAACAAGAAGAGAATATCTGCTCTCATCGCTTCTATTTAACATTATCCTGGAGGCTCTCGCCAGAGCAATTAGGCAAGAAAAAGAAATTCAAGGCACCTAGATTGGAAAGGAAGAAGGAAAACCATCTTTATTTGTAGATGACATATTCTTGAATGTAAAAATCCCTAAAGAATCAGCTCAAAAACTGTTAGAACTAATAGACAAATTCAGCAAGGTTGTAGGATTCAAGATCTATGTACAAGAATTCATTGTATGTCTATATATTAGCAATGAATAACCTAAAAATGGATGTAGAAAATAATTCCCTTTGCAATAGCATAAAAAAAATAAAATACTTAGGAATACACTTAACAAAAGAAAGGCAAAAGTTGGACTCTGAAAAACAATATATGTCGAGATAAAGTAAGGAAGATGGAAATAAATGGGAAGGTTTCTATGGTCCATGGATTAGAAGCCCTATCGTTGTTTTTTTTTTTTTTAATGTTTATTTATTTTTGAGACAGAGAGAGACAGAGCATGAATGGGGGAGGGTCAGAGAGAAAGGGAGGCACAGAATCCGAAGCAAGCTCCAGGCTCTGAGCTGTCAGCACAGAGCCCGACGCGGGGCTCGAACTCACGGACCGCGAGATCGTGACCTGAGCCAAAGTCGGACGCTTAACCGACTGAGCCACCCAGGCACCCCTAGTTAATAATATCTTAAAAAAGAATTTTTTTTAATGTATTTATTTTTGAGAGAGAGAGAGAATGAGAGACAGAGCATGAGTGGGCGAGAGGCAGAGAGAGAGGGAGACACAGAATCTGAAGCAGGCTCCAGGCTCTGAGCTGTCAGCACAGAGCCTGATGTGGGGCTCGAACCTGTTAACCATGAGATCATGACCTGAGCCAAAGTCGGACGCTCAACCGACTGAGCCACCCAGGCGCCCCAAGAAGCCCTAGCATTGTTAACATGGCGATACGCTCCAACTTGGTTTACAAATTCAATGCAACCTTTATCAAAAGCACAGCTGGCTGTTTTATAAAAATTGACAAACTGATCCTAAAATGTATATAGAAATTTAAGGGACTAAAGAAGCCAAAACAAATTTGAAAAAGAACAAAGTTGGGGAGCTCACGATCCCGATGACAAAACTTACTATAAAGCTATAGCAATCAAGACAGTGTGGTATTGGTATAAGGATAGACATAGAGACCAATGGAAGAGTCGACAATTCCAGAAACAGACCAGTACATTCATGGAAAATAGCACCTAGACAACTTAATGGAGAAAGAGTAGTCTTTTCAACAAATGGTGTTGGACAACTGGATATCCACATGCAAAAGAAGGAAGGTGGACCACTTCCTTATACCCTACGTGAAAATGAACTTAAAATAGATCACGAAGCTACACGTAAAAACGAAAACTGTAGAACTCTTAGAAGAAAACATTGGTATAAATCTTAGTGACTTAGAGTTAGGCAGAACTCTCTCTGATACAACAGCAGTAGCACGAGCAACAAGGAAAAGTAGATGAATTAGATTTCATTAAAATTTAAAACTTTTGGGGGCACCTGGGTGGCCCACTCAGTTAAACGTCTGACTTTTGATCTCTGCCCAGGTCGTGATCTCACAATTCGTGACTTTGAACGCTGAGTCAGGCTCCATGCTGTCAGCTCTGCTCGGGATTCTCTGTCTCCCTCACTCTCTCTCTCCTACATAAATAAACATTAAAAAAAAATTTTTTTAAGTTTTGGGTTTGAAAAGACACCATCAAGAAAGTGAAAAGACAAATACAGAATGGAACAATATATTTGCAAATCATACACGAAACAAAGAACTCGTGTCCAAAATATATAAAGACACAGCCCGGTTGCAAAACAAGGCTTAAAGTAGACATGTCTCCAAAAAATATATACAAGTGGCCAATGAGTACATGAAAACATAAGTACATGCTCAACATAATTAACCATCGAGGAGATGCAAATCAAAACGACAATGAATACCACTTCACACACACTGAGACGGCTCTAATAGCGTTTTTAAAAAGAAGAAAGAAAGTGTCAAATGTTGGCGAGAACCGTGGAAATTAGAACCCTCATTCGTTGCCCAGGAGAATGTAAAACAGTGTAGTCACTTTGGAAAACAGTTTGGCAGTTTCTCAAAATATTATATGTGGAGTTACCATAAAACCCAGCAATTCCACTCCTAGGTAATACCCAAGAGAAATGAAAACACACATCCGTACAAGAATTATACATACATGTTTATAGCGGCATTATCCGTAAGAGCTAAAATTGGAAACAAACCAAATGTCCTTTGGCTAATAAATGGGTAAATAAAGTGTAGTCTATTCACACAATGGAACATTATTTGGCAATAAAAACCAATGAAGTACTAATATGTGCTATAATGCAATGCCCCTGAAAACATTATGCTAAGGGGAAGAAGCCAGTCACCCAAAACACCCACATACAACATTTTGCATATTCCGTTTGTGTGAAATGTTCAGAATGGGCTCATCTCCAGACACAGAATAGAGATTAGCGGCTGCCTATGGCTGGAGGCTTTGGGGGGGAGATGTGGATTGACTGCTAATGGTTACGAGGTTTCTTACCCAGGTGATAAAAATGCTCAAAAGTTGGTTGGGGTGACGGTTGCACGATTCTGGGAAGGTACTAAAAACATTGAAATATACACTTTCAATGGATGGATTCTATGGCATACAAATCACAGCTCAATGAAGCAGGTTTTTCTCATATACTCTAAGCAGAAAGGAAAATATCTGAGTTGAAAGGCCCGAGACGCATAAAAGAATGGTGAACAAAGATGGGGGTAAATATGGGGTTACATTCAAAACACAATAACTGCATAACATAGAGCTAATGATGTCTAATTTGGGAGAGTCCAACGTGACAAGGTAGAACTTATGGAGTTTTGTCATCCTGAGGAAGAACGTGGGAATATTAAGGGTAACAACCAAAAAAGTTAAGAAAACTGTGTAACTAGTAGAGAGGGAAATGGAACCCAGTACACATGGAAATCTGAACATCTTACCCGTGGCCATTTAAGCAGATCACACAGCAGCTGTACCTATAGGCAGAGTTTCATAAAGAAGGCACAGCTTGCCACAAACCAGATAGACCATCGAGGGCGGGATATTGGGGTATAGGCAGGAACAGTACTTTTTGTTCCTATTTTTTGTTTTTTCCCCATTA
The DNA here is from genome assembly GCF_027475565.1 of Acinonyx jubatus. Taxonomy (NCBI): domain Eukaryota; kingdom Metazoa; phylum Chordata; class Mammalia; order Carnivora; family Felidae; genus Acinonyx; species Acinonyx jubatus. The sequence continues at coordinate 18,172,185 of NC_069390.1, read as the reverse complement.
GTATGTTTTTCAGGGGTGCCTGGGTAACTCAGTCAGCTGAGCGTCCCCCTCTTGATTTCAGCTGAGGCCATGATCTCACGGTTGGGAGATCAAGCCCCGAGCTGGGCTCCGTGATGAACGGGGAGCCTACTTGGGATTCTCTCTCTTCCTCTCTCTCTCTCTTTCTCTCTCTCTGCTCCTCCCCCCTCAAAATAAATAAATAAACTTAAAAAGATATGTTTTTCAGTGAGGGTCAAATCCATTCAAACCATTTAAGTGAGGGAAAGAAAGAAAGAGAGAGACAGAGATGGGGGGAGGAAGGAAAGGAAGGAGGAAGGAAGGAAGGAAGGAAGGAAGGAAGGAAGGAAGGAAGGAAGGAAGAAAATAAAAGAAACAAACAAACAGAAAAGCTGTACAAATAGCATAATATGATGGTAGGATAAACCCAATTATATCAGTAATCACAATCAATATGCATGGACTGAATGTTCTGGTTAAAAGGCAAAGTTTTCAGGCTAAATTCAAAATTAAATGACAGCTCTAAGCTAATTATCTTAATCTCAGAGCTTACCTTTGCTTGCACGTTTGTTTCTTTTTAAAAATTGCTCTTTTGGGCACCTCGGTGGCTCAGTCAGTTAAGCATCTGACTTGGCTCAGGTCATGATCTCACAGTTCGTGAATTTGAGTCTCACATTGGGCTCTGTGCTGACAGCTCTCTCTGCCCCTCCCCTACTCATGCTCTGTCTCGGTCTCTCTCAAAAATAAATAAACGTTAAAAAAAAATTTAACAATTGCACTTTTATTGAAATATTGTTCACATACTCGACAATTCACCAATTTAAAGTTTATAGTTCTGGGGCATCTGGGGGGCTCTGTTGGTTGAGCATCCAACTTCGGATCAGGTCATGATCTGTCAGGTTCATGAGTTTGAGCCCCCCACTGGGCTCGATGCTGTCAGCCCAGAGCCCGCTTCAGATCCTCTGTCCCCGTCTCTCTCTGCCTCTCCCCGACTTGTGCGCGTGCACTCTCTCTCTCTCTCTCTCTCTGAAAAGTAAATAAACGTGAAAAAAATAAAGTGCACAGGTTAATGGTTTTTAGCATATTCACATAGTGTGCACCCATCAATTTCAGAACCTCTCCATCACTCCAAGAAGTTACCCCCTGCGCACAACAGTCACTCCCTGTTTCCCTCAAAACTTTCCAGCCCTAGGCAGTCATTACTTTCTAATTTTTTTCTGTTAATCTCCCTATTCTGGACACTTCACTTCAATGGAATCACATAGTATGTGGTGTTTTGTGACTGGTTTATCTCACTCAGCATAATCCCTTCTAGGTTTGTCCATGTGGTATCATGTTCAGTACTCCATTCCTGTTATTGCCAAATAACATCCCACTGGATGGATATACATCTTGTCCGTCCATTCATCAGCCAAAGTACATTTGGGTTGTTTCCACTTTTTGGCCATTATGAATAATGCTGCTGTGAACATTCATGCGCAAGCTTTTGTGTGCACATACTTTATTTTTTGTTTTGTGTGGATATATGTTTTCTAGGACTGGAATTGTTGGGTTATATGAGGAACTGACAGATTTTCCCCAAGTGGCTGCCACGTTGTAGCTTCCCATTAGCAATATGTGAGGGTTCCAATTTTTTTTTAATGTTTATTTCTGAGACAGAGAAGAGACAGAGCATGAGTGGGGGAGGGGCAGAGAGACAGGGAGACACAGAATCCAAAGCAGGCTCCAGGCTCGGAGTTGTCAGCACAGAACCCAACGCGGGGCTCAAACCCACAAACCGTGAGATCATGATCTGAGTCCAAGTCGGAGGCTTAATCAACCGAGCCACCCAGGCGCCCCAATTGGATTTTTTAATTATAACCATTAGACTGATTATGCATCATGGTCAAGTGGGATTTTTATTATAGGAGTGTAAGATTGAACATTCAAAAATCAATGAAAATAATTCACCATATTGACAAACAAAAAAGAAAAGTCATTTGATCATCTGAATACAAGCAATAAAAGGATTTGTCAAATCCGATATCCATTCTTTATAAAAACTCTCAGAAATAGAATAGAATAGAATAGAACTTTCTCAACATGATAAATGGTAGCTATAAAAAAACCCTGTACAACTGGGGTGTCTGGGCGGCTGAGTCAGTTAAGCTTCTGACTTCAGCTCAGGTCATGATCGCATACCTTGTGGGTTCAAGCCCCACATCAGGCTCTGTGCTGACAGCTCAGAGCCTGGAACCTGCTTCAGATTCTGTGTCTCCCTCACTCTCTGCCCTCCCCCACTCATGCTCTGTTTCACTCTCTCAAAAGAAACAAAACAAAACAAAACAAAAAAACAAATCTCTACAACTAACATCATAGTTAATGATCATAAAGCTGAATATTTTTCCTCCAAGATCAGGAATAAGTCAAAGATGTTTACTCTCACCATTTCAATTCAACATGCTACTGGAGGTTCTGGCTGGTGCATTCAGGCAAGAAAAAAAAAAGACATCATCATTAGAAATAAAGACGTAAATCTGTCTTTAGTTTGCAGATGACATTATGATCTATGCAACAAATCCTCTGGAATTTACAAAAACACTGCTATAATTAAATGAATTAAGAAAAGTGGCAGGATATAAGATTAATATACAAAAACCAATTCTAGTTTTAGATTCTAGTCACAATAGGCAATTGAAACAAAATGCCATTTACAATCATATCAAAAGATATGAAATACTTAGGGATCAATCTGAGAAAAGATGTGAAAAACCTGTATACTGAAAACTATAAAATATTGCTTAGAGATGGTAAAGAAGATCTAAATAAATGGAGAGATATACTCTGTTTATGGATTGGAAGGCTCCGTATTATTGAGATGTCAGTCCTCCCTGTATCGATCTGTAGATTCAACTGAATCCCAATCAAAATCCTGGCAAGCTGTCTTTGTAGAAATTATCAAGCTGATTCTAACATTCACTTGGACATACAAACAAGCTAGAATAACTGAAAACAATTTTGAAAAAGAACAAAGTTGGGGGAATTATACCACGTGGCCTCAAGTCTTAGTATAAAGCTATGGTGATCAAAACAGTGTGGTGTTAGCATCAGAATGAACAAATGGATCAATGGAACAAATGGTCTTGAACTAGACCCACATATAAATGGTTTGTTGATTTGGGACAAAGGCACAAGGCAATTCATTGGAGAAGGGAGAGTTGCTGAGAGTTTAACTGCCCTACTCCATGGTATTGCTGCCTCATCATTGATGTCGTTTGGCCTGCAGAGACCTTGAACTGACATTAGTCCCCTAGGGCAAGTATGTGCTCTAGATGACAGCCCACAGAGTCGCATGCAAATCCTGATGTGACTTTTGCCACTGTCCTTGTGATGGTCAGTATGGTTGGTCTCTCTTGCCCCCCAGGGCCTTTCCCTTGCATGCCCCCAGATGAACTAAGACCCCCATGGAGTTCAACAACACCCCACTCTTTTGATTTGAATTGACCATTCTATCTTAGCCTCCAATGCCTCCAATGCACTCCACCCGCTTCAAGAAAGGCAAGTGCCCCAGGTTTTGCCTTTCTCGCTCCGTCTACACCCTGCTTGGACCTCCCCTTGGGGCATGCCAGGTACCTCCTCCAGGACCTGTGAATAATAAATTGTCTCTATTTCTTTTTTTAAACTTTTTTTTAAACATTTATTTATTTTTGAGACAGAGAGAGACAGAGCATGAACGGGGGAGGGTCAGAGAGAGAGAGGGAGACACAGAATCTGAAACAGGCTCCAGGCTATGAGCTGTCAGCACAGAGCCCGACGTGGGGCTTGAACTCACAGACCACGAGATCATGACCTGAGCCGAAGTTGGACATTTAACCGACTGAGCCACCCAGGCGCCCCAAATTTCTTCTGTGGTTTGTTGTTGAATCTTGGCTCATCATCTGGCACCCTGTGCTCCACTTAAATATTGATTTAACAAAGTCCTAACAGAAGTCTTGTCAACACATGGGGCTGGAACAATGGAATGTCCATATTTTAAAAACTAACTTTGATCCAAACCCCACACTGTATATAAAAACTTGCTCAAAATGGATAACAGACCTAAATGTAAAATATATAGAATTTTACCATTTCTGGAAAAAAACAACAGAAGATATGTGTGGCCTTGGGCTATTAAAGAAAAAACTGGAAAACTGGACTTCATCAAAATTAAGAACTTTTGGGGCACCAACTCAGTTGGTTAAGCACCCGACTCTTGGTTTCGTCTCAGGTCATGATCTCACAGTTCATGAGTTTGAGCCCCACGCTGGGCTCTATGCTGGGCACAGGGCCTGCTTGAGATTCTCTCTCTCTCTCTCTCTCTCTCTCCCCCTCTCTCTTTGCCCCTCCCCTGCTCGCTTGTGCTCTCTCTCTCTCTCAAAATAAATAAATAAACTTAAAAAAATTTTTTAAATTAAAGAACTTTTGCTCTTTAGAAGGCATTGTTAAGAGAATGAAAAGATAATTCACCAACAGGAAGAAAATGTTGGCTAATCACATATCTGAGAAAGGACGTCTATCTAGACTACATAGAGAATTCTTAAAACTCTACAAGTAAAAATTAGAAATGGGCAAAACATTTGAACAGATACTTCCCCAAGGGAAATATACAATACAGATGTCAAGTAGCAAATGAAAAGATGCCCAATGTCATTAGCCAAACAGGGAAATGTTAACCACAAGGGGATACCATTTTACACCTGTAAAATGTAAAAGACTGACCATACGAAGTGTTGGGGAGAATAGGTCAGAACTCTCATACGCTCCTGGCGGGAATGTAGAATGGGCCAACCACTCTGGAAAACAGTGTGACAGTTTACTTAAAAAGTTAACTACAGGGGCGCCTGGGTGGCTCAGTCGGTTAAGCGTCCGACTTCGGCTCAGGTCATGATCTCGCGGTCCGTGAGTTCGAGCCCCGCGTCGAGCTCTGTGCTGACAGCTCAGAGCCTGGAGCCTGTTTCAGATTCTGTGTCTCCCTCTCTCTGACCCTCCCCCGTTCGTGCTCTGTCTCTCTCTGTCTCAAAAATAAATAAACGTTAAAAAAAAAAAAAAAGTTAACTACATACCAGCTCTACGACCCACCCAGCCTACTTCTATTTACCAGAAGTAAGGGCATATGTGTGATTCAAAAATGTATACATCAATGTTCATGGCTGCTTTGTTTATAGTAGCCCAAACTAGTAACAACCTAAATGTCCACTGAGAACTGAAAAGAGAAACAAATTCTGGTATGTTCATGCACTGGACTATTACTCAGCAATAAGAAAGAATAAATATTGATATGATAGCAAATTAGATGAACCTCCAAATAATTACGCTGAGTAAAAAGGTGTATATTGTGTGATCCCATTTCATAAAATTCTAGAAAATGCAAACAAATGTATAGGGACGTAAAGCAGGTCATTCGTTACCTGGAGGGAAGGTTGGGGAGGGGCAGGAAGCAATTATCAAAAGGTATGAGGAAACTTCTGGAAAATGAGAGATACGTTCACTGTCATGAAAGCAGTGATGGTTTCACGGATGTATATGTATCTCAAAACTCATCAAATTGTGTGTGTTGTATATGTAAAGTTAATTTATGTCCATTATATATCAATTAAGCCGCTAAAATAATCAGAAGATACTATCAACTTTCTCCAAATACATGAATGCTTAGAAAAATAAAACTTAAAATTTGACACCAGAAGAAATATGATGTAAAGTGGTGTCCTCTAAAGTTCACATGGGATCCCTAATTTTTTTTCTTAATGTTTATTTATTCTTGAGAGAGAGAGAGACAGAGCATGAGCAGGGGAGGAACAGAGAGGGAGACACAGAATCTGAAGCAGGCTCCAGGCCCTGAGCTGTCAGCACAGAGCCCCACGAGGGGCTCGAACTCACAAACCACGAGATCATGGCCTGAGTCGAGGTCGGACGCTTAATGACTGAGCCACCCAGGCGCCTCGACCCCTAATTTGAATAGTCCTAGAACCACAAAGGAAATCAAACCCAAAGTTTCAGATTCTCCACCGTGGAAAATACCAGGCTCAGTTAGAGGCAAGTTCCACCAAACAGTCCAGTTTCAGATAATTCCAGTCTTACACAAAATATTCCAGGAGTTGGAAAAATGAAGATAATCCCCAGCTCATTTTTGTGAGAGGAGGAAAACCTGGAAACGCGAGCCGGATACAGCACGACAAAGCAAAGTACCTCACTCATGAACATAGAGGCCAAACTCCGGATAAAGTGCTAGCAAACCGAATCTTCTAAGGAACAAAAATGTCAACACTTCAGGTCATGTTCAGCGTATCCCAGGAATGCAAAGTTGGTTTGACTTCGGAAACAAGATTAATGTAATGTAGTACATTACACGACAAGCTCCACGGATACAGAGACAGAACTTGATAACTTTCAACGTCCGTTTGTGAAAGAACTCTCAGAACACTAGGAAGAGAAGAAATTTTTCTTTGGCCTATCACAAACCCTATCACCAATAAGAAGAATGATTGAAGGGGGCGCCTGGGTGTCTCCGTCGGTTAAGCGTCCGACTCTTGGTTTCTCGGCTCAGGTCATGACCTCGTGGTTCGTGAGTTTGAGCCCCGCACCGGGCTCTGTGCTGGCAGTGTGGAGCCTGCTTGGGATGCTCTCTCTCCCTCTCTCTCTCTCTCTCTCTGCCTCGCTCCTGCTCGTGCTGTCTCTGTGTCTCTCAAAATAAACAAATGAACTTCAGAACAAAAAAAAAGAATGACTGGAAACATTTGCTTTAAAATCGGGCAGAAGACAAACACGCTTGCTCGTCTCACTTTTAGTTACTGCTACATTGGAGGTCGCAGCGAGCGCAGCAAGACAGAAAAGAAGGTAAAGGAAAAAATGTTTCGAGATGAAAGGATATAAACATTGGAAGGAAAGAAAAATAAGTATTTGCAAATGATGTGGCTGTTTCGTGGACAGCCCCAAAGTATTCGCAGACACGGTGCAGTTGGGTTTTGTACCACACAGGGGCTCTGTGTCCCGGCCGCCCCTGCGGTCAAAAATCTGCATATAATTTTTGACTCCCCCCCTCCCCCAAAGTGAACTACTTACAGCTTACTGTTGACTGGAAGCCTTCCTGAGACCACAAACGGTCGATTCGCATATGTATTTTGTCTGGGATGTGCATTAAACACTGTATTTCTACAATAAAGTAGCTGGAGCACAGATTATTGAGAAAATCGTAAGGAAGAGAAAATACGCTTACAGTCCTGCACTGTACTGATGGGAAAGAAAACAATCCGCGCCTAAGTGGACCCGCGCGGCTCAAACCCGTGTTGTTCAAAGGTCAACTGATTTAGGATTAACAAGAGACATGAGCATATGAGATCAACATAGAAAGATCCATGACATCTCCGTGTCCCAGGACTATTAGAAAATGTAAATCATAAGCACGGCGGTGTTGGCGGTGGGTGCCCCGTCCGGAAAAGGTGGACGGCAAGCCCTGAAGTCGCTGTGTTTGTGTCAGGATTAAGGGGTAAGCCCAGTACGAGCAAGCTCAATAGTAAATTCGTAAACATTGGTTCTCCTTGCTCCTCCCCAAGCCACTGAGGTGGGTACCCTCTGGGGACCACACGGCAGGACTCGGCTCACATCTGGGCCTCAAGAGTTGCAGGAAGACAGGTGTGGCCCTCATCCAAACATCCATAAGGCAGAACCTGAGTGGGGCCGCAGGAGACAAGGTGCCACGGGGCCAGAGAGGCGGGGAGAGACGCTTTCCATCTGGAAGCACTTTATGGGGGAACTTGCAGGGGGCAGAACCGAGGAGAGATAGGAGGGGTCAGCGTGGACGAGGGCTGGAGGTGGGAGCATGGAGAGAGTGACAGGGGTCGGTGTGGGCTGCAGCCGGCATGTGGCCTCTCACCTCCTCCCATGCTCCTTCTTGTGCTTGCCTCTGAGCTCAGCAGGGTCATCCACTCCGTTCCCTGCCCTGCCCAGCCCTGGTGGCTCCCCTAGAGCCAGTGGCCTTCCGGCCCGTGAGGGTTAGAGAGAAGCCTTCTGTCCGCTGGAGGAAACCTCTGCGAGGTGTTTACTGCGGGGACCCAGGCGGCTGCGATCCGGGGCTGAGTGCTGACCAGGGACTTTGGAAGGAAGAGGGAAGGGGCTTGGATGTTTGAACAGCTGGGGTGGAACAGGGGGGGCTACCATCCTCCTTTCCCCTCTCCCCTCCCCTCCTTCCGGGCTCAGATGCCCCTTCCTACCTGGGCTTCTGGCTGTCAAACAGTTCATGGAGCTTCATGGCCGGAGGACATTTTCTGCCCTCAAACAGATTGGGGGCCGGGGGAGGGGGGCAGGGGACTCGGGACTCAGCAGGAGCATCCCGGCACGATTGTGCTATGGGTGCCACAGAGAGCTGGGTTGGAGGCTCAGCCCAAACCAAAGACACTTACACGTGAGTCCATCAGAAATCACAGCTCACCTACAAGGGATGACATGCAAAGGATACCTTCTCAACAGGGGATACCAGGCCTCCCATCCCCCTGTTCCCCGTGGAGACAGGCCTGGGACTCGTGGGGAGACCCCAGGGAGGGCTTTCTTAGCCCCGAGCTCCAATCACATCTGCCCCCAAAGCCAGCCTGAATCCCTTACAGGGCTGCGATAAACGGCCTTTCGGAAGCCATGGCTCCTGAATGTGGCACCCACTGAAACCTGTCACATGTATTGGGACCGCCAGCATCATCTTGGTCATCCTGCATGGATGTATTATAAGGACTGGGCACCTCCATAGGTGGTCACTCTGCAGCCGCCTGCCAGTGACCGTGGGCCTGAGTTCTCTCCCGCGTTGCAAAGCCTGGGAGGGGCTGACCTGGTGAAGTTCCACGTTGTCCACACAAAACTATGTGCTCAGAGAATCCCCTGCAGCGACCAGAGGGGCTTTCAGTGAGGGCCCTGGGTTGACTCGAAATGGGATTCTCCAGGAAACCTCAGAGATGGTCCAGTAGAATCAGCCAGACCTCCTGGGCAGAGGGCTTTCATCATAGGTGGCCGGGAACAAACAACAGAATCACTTTGAGGGACCTTGACAGAGCAACTTGCACCTGCCCCCCACCCCTGCCGCTGGGAGGGAGGCTCTGAAGGAGCACGCTCAGGTCCCAGCCGCACAGCTCCCCAGCTGTGCAATCTTGCCGGGCCTCGGTCTTCCTATCAGTCCAGTGGGGGGCAGTGACTCCTGCTCACAGGGTTGTCGTGAGACCAGATGAGACCTTCCAGGTCGGCTGACAGCCTCCCGGCCCTGGCCTGAGAGCTGGGGTTTCCTGCCTCCCAGCGGATGGCATCCCTGCCATTATTTTTCCAGGGCTTTCCTGCCCGGTGACTGCAGGCAGCCCGTGGGGAGGGGGAGGGGGTGGCTGTGGGGCTGGGGCGGGTGAGCCCGTGGATTTGCTGACTTTGCCTCCCTTCTGGGTCAGCGTGGGAGGAGAGACTCCAAAGGCAGGGAAACGGCCTCCGGCCTCCAGGTCTTGCCAGCCTTGTTTCCTTTCTTTTTCCCTGCCAGACGCTGCAGGGTCTAAGGGGGCAGAAAAGTATCTGGAGGTTGTGGAATAGAAGAAGCCATGAAAGCGAAGTTTCTGGGTCCCTCAGAAGAAACACAAATGCTGGGTCTCCGCTCTGTTTCTCCCTGGCTGCTTCCCTCCCCTCTCACCCTCTCCCCCCAAAACTTCTCTCCTCTCCCCGTTCACGTCTGCAGACAGGCATGACGGCAATACTTTCTTGGGCCCACTCTGGGCAGGCCCTGGGCATGTGTCAGTGCCTAAGCTGGGATTTCCTGATTCCCTCCAGTCCTCCTGGGGAAGGTGGCCACAGAAGCACGTTACTCTGATCAAGGACCTTGGGCCCCAAAGTCTGGCAGGGACAGTGGCTCCCGCTTGCCACGGCAGGGCCTCCTGATGAAGCTCGGGCCTTTAAGGACCGGGAGTCCCCCGGAAAGCCTGCATTTCTCTTCCATGCTGACCGAGGACTGCCCTCCTGGCCAGGGCCCTGGTGCCAGAACCTGTCCTGAGATCACCGGGCTCTGCCCATGTGGTCGGGGGCACAATGATTCACGAGAAACAGCAAAGGTAATGGAGGGAGCCAACACCACTGGAGTCAGGCCTCAGTTTGGCCGCTGCCCAGCTGTGCAACATGGCACAAGTCAGCCTCTCTGAGCCTCAGCTGTTTCATCTGTCAAATGGCCGTGACAATACTCAGTTTGGGAAACGAGAGCTAGAGTATGCAGGGCGTCTGGCACAGAACAGTACCAAGGAAGTGGACCCCACTGCCGTTGTTTCTGCTCTTATCCTAGGTGTCGAGGTCCCCAGAGGGCCAAACTTTCTTCTGTTGAAGAAGGTTTGACCAGAGGGCCAACCTTTCACCTATGCCCCATTTCCCTCTTGGCCCACTCCAGAGCCACGGGCAGAAGAGTGGGCTATCTTGAGAGCGCTGGGTCCCAGGAACCCCACTGCTGTATGCTCACTGGCTGGGAAGTCATGGGGGGAAGTTGTCACGTCTTCCGGGGCCTCATTTTCCTATCTGCAAAACGGTGTGGGTGGTTTGGGTTGAACGAGATAGTGCAGGTCAAGTCCCAGCCCCTGAAGCACATGGACCCCTCATCACACATTGGCTCTTATTTGACTCCCAGATCCTCCTTCTCCCTTACACATGCCTCTATGGCCTGGACAGGGCTGGTCCAGGCCAGGGAAGGCCAGGGAAGGAGGCGTCAGGTATGATCTGATCAGACCCGGGCTTCCCCAAGTTCACAGCCGGTGTCCTTCCCTCCAGCCGCCCCAGGGACTCAACACATCTCAGCTTCTTTTCCACGCTGAGGCAGAGATCAGGTCAGGAGGTGCTGGGAGAAAGGAATTTGCAGACAGGGATGATGCTCTGTGGGTTCTTACCTTTCCGACTGGTTCATTTCCCTGCTCTGCTGGCTGGTAAATTTACATACTATCACCCCTAGTTATCAATCTGATTCAACGATATTGCTTGCCCACTGTACATGTTCTGGTATTAGGTTATATGTGTATGTTGGGGGGGTGCGGGTGGCAAGGTGACTCGGACAGCAGGTCCCCAACCCACTTAAGGAGCTCAGAGGGATAAAACAGACACACAGTTCCCTCACTCGACACATCTTCAGACAAGGAAGACAATGCAGTGTGTGTGAAAGGGGGTAGCAAAAAAAGTTTTGTGGGAAGAAAGGAAATGGTTAATTCTTTGCCGAAGGGGGTAGAGCTAGGTGCAATCTTGGAAGATCTCCTGAGGGAGGCATCCTTGGAGATGAATATTGGAGAGTGGGTAGGATTTCTTCTGGGAGAAGGAGACTAGAGTATTCCAGGGGAAGAAGCAGGGGCAAACACGTCAAGCCTTGTGGTGTGGTATTTGGTGGAGCACAGGATTTGCTGGAGGAGGGATTTCCAGTGAAACCAGAAAGGGCACCACACGTTGGATCCCCAAAGTGGAACTGATGGTGGGGCCGAGGTGCACTCAGATTTCCTTCCTGCGCCAGAGCCTCTGGGCTCGGTTCCTCAGTTGATAGCATGGGGATAAATCTTATCATCCTCCCAGAACTGCAAAGAGGGAAAAAAGAGTGGGTATGTAAGGCTCCTGGCTCACCGTAAGGACTCATGAAAGCTGGTCCTTCAGATGCTTCTCTTCTGTCCATTGGCTTCCCAAGCACAGACCACTCCCAGCTGCAGAACTGGAGTTAGTTGTGGACTTCACTGTCACGGTAGGGTAAACCCCAGAAGGCGGGGGCACCATTAGGTTCAGTCAGCAAACGCTTATTGGGATCTCAAGTATGCAGCCTGCAGTGGTAGGGCCTGGTTCACGGAGAGCGCTCAATAAGTGGAGGGAGGGATGGAGAGGTGGACAGATGAGAGAAGGGGTGGAGGGGGAAAAGTGGATGGAGGGATAAGAGATGCAGAGATTGAGGGAGGCACAGAGAGGGGGTGGGTGGTTGGATGGATAGCAGATGGATGGTTGATTGGATGGCAGATGGACGGATGGATGGTTGATTGGATGGCGGATGGACGGCTGGATGGATGGTTGATTGGATGGCGGATGGACGGATGGATGGATGGTTGATTGGATGGCGGATGGACGGCTGGATGGATGGTTGATTGGATGGCGGATGGACGGCTGGATGGATGGTTGATTGGATGGCGGATGGATGGATGGATGGATGGTTGATTGGATGGTGGATGGATGGATGGATGGATGGTTGACTGGATGGAGGATGGACAGATGGATGGATGGTTGATTGGATGGTGGATGGATGGATGGATGAATGGATGGATGGATGGTTGGATGGTGGATGGACGGATGGATGGATGGTTGATTGGATGGCGGATGGACGGCTGGATGGATGGTTGATTGGATGGCAGATGGATGGATGGACGGATGGATGATTGATTGGATGGCGGATGGACGGATGGACGGATGGTTGATTGGATGGCGGATGGATGGATGGATGGATGGTTGATTGGATGGCGGATGGACGGCTGGATGGATGGTTGATTGGATGGCGGATGGATGGATGGATGGATGGTTGATTGGATGGCGGATGGACGGATGGATGGATGGATGGATGGATGGTTGATTGGATGGCAGATGGACGGATGGATGGATGGTTGATTGGATGGCGGATGGACAGATGGATGGATGGTTGATTGGATGGCAGATGGATGGATGGACGGATGGATGGTTGATTGGATGGCGGATGGACGGATGGATGGATGGTTGATTGGATGGCGGATGGACGGATGGATGGATGGTTGATTGGATGGCGGATGGACGGATGGATGGATGGTTGATTGGATGGTGCATGGACGGATGGATGGATTGTTGATTGGATGGCGGATGGACGGATGGATGGATGGTTGATTGGATGGCGGATGGACGGATGGATGGATGGTTGATTGGATGGCGGATGGATGGATGGATGGATGGTTGATTGGATGGCGGGTGGACAGATGGATGGATGGTTGATTGGATGGCGATGGATGGATGGATGAATGGATGGATGGATGGTTGATTGGATGGTGGATGGACGGATGGATGGATGGATGGATGGTTGATTGGATGGCAGATGGACGGATGGATGGATGGTTGATTGGATGGTGGATGGACGGATGGATGGATGGTTGATTGGATGACAGATGGACAGATGGATGGATGGATGGTTGATTGGATGGCAGATGGATGGATGGATGGATGGATGGATGGTAAGACAGATGAGTAATGGCATGGAGGGAGAGAGGGAAAGACGCCTGATTGGCTGGATGAAGGGATAATGGGGTGGAATGATGAGTGGAAGGACTGAGGAGAGAAGGATGGATGAAGAGATGGAAAGATAGGGAAGGGAGGAATGAAGGGATAGAGAGATTGAGGAGGGATGCAGAGGTGGAGAGGGAGAGAGGGAGAGATGAATATAGAGGAGGATGGGTAAAGGGAAGGGAGAGGGATGCAAAAATGGAGAGATGGACGGATGGTGGGTGATGGGGTGGAGAAATGGATGGGGAAACGGACGTCTGGTCATTCTCTGAGGAGCTCACCTTTACCTGGCCCTGCAGGTACTGGCGAAGGATATGTGCCTGTTTGATTTCTGTTTGATTTTAGAGCGTGCGTGTTTGCTTAATCGAAACCAGTGCATGTGGACAAGCGTCGGAAAGTCAGGCGGCCCTGCAAATGCTAAAACATGCCATTTTATCTCCTTCTTGGTCGGGAGCGGGAGGTCCCCCGAGGAAGACAAAGAGAAGAGAGGCAGGGAAGTCTGCTGAGGGAACAAGGAGAAGCCAGCTCAGCTGTTCAGTGTAAACTTCCCACCCCGGTGGCATATGGGGACCATGTGGCCCTTTTCCACCCGGCACCAGAGAAACGTCATGTCAGGAACGCTGGCAGCCGACGGCACAGAGCATTCCCAGAGGGAACAGTTGGCAGTTGGGCAGGAGGCAAGAGTTTGAAGCCACAGCCTAGAGCCTGGCTCTGGGGTGGGGCCCGAGAGACTGCAGGAAGCTGAGGAGACGGGGGCCCCAGGCCCCCCGTCCTCCAGGGCTCTCTGCAGTCGCCCCTTGGCCTCCAACAGGCACCAGGGCCCCCCTCCCCAGGTCCTTGGAGCTCACCTAGCTTTAAGACATCAGCATCGTGGGGGCATCTGGGTGGCTCAGTCGGTTAAGTGTCCAGCTTTGGCTCAGGTCATGATCTCATAGTTCACGAGTTCAAGCCCCGCATCAGGCTCTCTGCTGTGAGCACAGAGACCACTTCGAATCCTCTGTCCCCTCTCTCTCTGCACCTCCCCCGCTCACTCACACACGCATGCACTCTCTCTCTCTCTCTCTCTCTCTGTCTCTCTCAAAAACAAATACACATTAAAAAAGAAGAAGTCATCCTTGTGGAAACAGCCCCAGATTTGGGGTCACTCTGCCATCCACTTACCATAGAACCTCGAACTCATCACTTCTTTCTGGGCCTCAGGTTGCACAGTTTCCACACCATTCCAAACACCACCTTGCCTACCGGCGCTGTTCTTCCTACCGGAGCGACGAGGTCTTTGTCGCTGAGAAAGGAAAACTAGCCCTGTGGATGGAGATTTCCCGAGAGCGCAGTGCTTTCCATGGAGAGAACCCTCCACTATCTTGAGATCGGGCCCACCTTCCCTTTACATTTTCGGCACCGAAGAGTGCCGTTTCTTTTATGAAATAAGGCCTAACAATGGTGATCTTGTCAGACAACCTCCCTTTTATTGTAGGATACATTACTGGGTGTATGAAACCCTAGACTGTGAGCTGCTACACGAGGTAATTGCTAAAGGGTCTGCCAGAGGTGGGCACAGCTCTCAGGCGTACCTCCCCACCCGGGCTCTGATTTGGAACCTTGATGCCTACAACTTCCCTCTTGAACCTTCCACCTGTGCCCCAGGAGGAAGCAGTGGCCGTGGGGTTCAGGTGCAGGGGACGGAGTGCTCTGGGCCAGGACTGAGTCTTGTTTTCAATAAGCCATCTGAGCCCCAACATTTGAGGGCTCAGCACAGCCTCCCTCCAACCCTCAACCCCTCAACCCAACTCGAGGGAGGGAGGGAGCCCTTCCCTTCTCCAGTGAGTGTGTGACCAGACTCCCAAGAGGCGACTGACGACTCCAGACAGCACGAGTGTGGGCTGCCGGCTCCTCCCTGTGAACCATGCTGCATCTGGAAAGAGCCAAGTTCAAGTTGAGCCAGGGAGCAGCCCAGCTGGGCTGGGTGGGCCAGACCACAGAGGACAGGGCTGCAGGCTCGCTGGCCTCCGTATGTGTGGACCGGCCGGTTTGGACCCAGAGTGCTCGCAAGCCTGCCAGACGGAGGGTGGGGGGGCCCATTAGAGGCAGCGGGGCACCCCCACTCTGCATGGTCTCTCTCTCTGGCAGACTGCAGGCAGCTTGGGGGCCAGGGAGGCTGCAGACGGGCAGGGCCCAGCCGCGCTCTGGCTTCCTGGATCTGAGAGTTTGCACTCATTTATTATTTAGTAAATGTGTCTTAATCACTGACTAAGGGATGTGTAAAGCACCCCAGCGGGCGGGGCGGGAGTTATGTGTATGCGTCTGCGTGCATATCTGTGTCTGTGGTTCGTGTGGGCTCTGTGTGTGTGTGTGTGTGTATGTCTATGTGTGTCTGTATATGCGTGTGTGTATGTATGTGCATGTCTCATGCATGTGCGTCCATGTGTGTGGGAGCACATGCATGGCGTTGGGCGGGGAGGGGGCTGCTGAGATGCATCGAGTGGGGTCTCTGTGCTCCCAGGGGCCTGACTCCAGCAGGTCCGGGGTGGGGAGGCCGGCAAATCCACGTTCCCGGGAGCGAATGCAGAGGGTGACAGTGGAAACTCCTGCCATGTGCCAGGTCCTGAGTCAGCATCACCCGCAAGGCAGGCTCCAGGAGAGTCATGAGCAGAATCACAGTGGAAAGGCTTAAGTTTAATTTTTTTTTTAAATTTAGGTTTTAATTGCTAGTATACACGGATAGAGAAATGTGGGTAATCTGGAAGGATGCCAGTGAGAAGTCAGCCTCCCACACCCCCCTTCCCCAGTTTCACCCTCCAAAGTCCCAGGCTCCCCTGAATCCGCACTCATGGGAAAGGCCATCCTATCTCGTCCCAGGGGTACAGTTAGTACCAACGCACCCCATCCCGTCCAGATGGGGAAACTGAGCCACAGACCCCGCAGGGCTTCAGGATTCTCTGGGTCAAACTCTTTCCTTCCACAGATGCGAGAGAGACGGAGGTGATGGGGCTTTGAACTGACAAAGCAGGTGGGGCTGGGGGGCGGGGGCCGGGTCTGGGACCCTTGACTCCTGACTCCCACCCGGCATTCTTTCTCCTGAGCGCGCTGCTCCCCTGGCTGCTGAGCAGGGGCAGATGGGACCCCTAAGAGGGCCTGGGACACGGGCAGTGCCAGCGCCCCCCCCCCACCCCGGGCCACGGCCACACACTCAGCAAGACTTCTGATCAGTGGAGGCTCTGGGTCTGGGCTGCGGCAGGGGCCCGTGGCTGGGGCCCCCAGGCTGAGCGGCACCGGATGGTTGGGGGAGGCCTATCTCGTCATCCGCCTCCCACTCACACCAGCCTCCTTGAGAGTGGGGAGGGACCGAAGGGGGGCCCCCCGCTCCAGCTGACTTGGCATTGCTGGCGGGTGGGGGTGCCCCGTCTGGGTGTTCCCTGTGTAGTCACTCACAAAGCTGGGACTCACAGACCAGCGGTGAGGAGGGGGTGACAGAGGGCCCGTACGTGACCCGCTGGCACAGGTGCACCCCTCCGTCTTCGAAGGAAGAGAAAAGTCGGAAGCAATTAGAGTATTCGAAGATTGCGGTGATTACCCCCACCTGGGCACCCAGACCAGTGCCTGACACGGAGGAGATGCTCCATGAAGGTTTATGGAAGGAAGGAAGGAAGGAGCGAGCAAATGAAGGAAGCATTTCAACTTTGAGCTTGAATACCCTTCAGGGTCTCGGTAAGGTGCTGCGGGCTGTGCGAGGGAGTAGGTGGGAGGGCAGGAGTGAGCTTGCCCTGAAGAACGTTAGGGTCTGACAGGCATCGGGAAGGTCCTCAGCTCCGTCAAGGACCACGGGATGCATCCTGGGCACAGAAGCTGAGGGAAGGGCTCCCAGTGTCTACTGTTTCCAGATGCTGGGAATGTGGCCGCCCCCTCCAGACCATGGCCTGGAGGTGAGGGTGGGCCCCAGAGGACCCTTTCCCCAGGACGCTGGGTCCCAAAGTCTGGGACATTCGTGGGAAGGCTCTCTGTCCTGTGTCCCTGGGCCCACTCACGGTCCTGTATTCTCTGGAGTCTGGCTGTCCCAGCCCCTGCCCCACCCCCTTAGCACAGACTGCTAGTTGTGGGTCTCCCCCGTCGCCTAAGGGCATGGGCAGGGGCTGATTGGTTTGCCCGGCCCTAACCCCAGCAGGGAGTGTCACGGGGACTCAGGGGATGTTGGAGGTGTGGGTGAAGGAAGGAAGGTAGGAATGCCCCGCCTCCCCGAGAAGGCAGCCTCAGCACCGGCCACCTCAGGGCTTGCCGTCTGCCTCCTGCACCTTGGCCACTCAAGGGCAGTCCCCCGGAAGCTCACGAAGGCCCATCTGTGGACACAGACCCTGCATCTTCGCCCCTCTCTTAACCCTCCCCACCCCCAGGATCGGTCTGGGCCCCTCTCCCTTCACCTGCCATTAGAATAAGCATCCATTTAAGGCGGGATTTCCTCAGGGTGCCTCCCCCTCCCAGGGCGGGGCCCCAACCTGGGCTTTGGAAAACTGCCTTCCCACCCTGGGTTTTCTTTTAATTGTCCTTTCCCTTTGACTTGCAGGGGGGCGGGGGAGAGGGGGAAATACAGCTGGGCCGGCCCAGCTGTTTCCCCAGCAGCCTGTAGCTGCTGCGGAAATGAGGTGACAGCCAGCCCCCCACCCCTGCCCCCAGCTGGGCGAGGATTAAGTTAACAGGCTGCCAAATGTTCTGGGGCAGCCACCCGGGCCCTGGGCTGCTCCCTGCAGCCTGAGGGAGGGGGAAGATGGCAGAAGAGGGGCGTCTGCCCGGGTCCAGCGAGGTCCTGGCCCATCGGAGAGCTGAGATTCTTGGGCTTCTTTCCAACTGGCCCCCCACCCACCTCGCCCTTGATCTCGTTTCTGCTACAGCCTCAGCCGCCAGAGCTGCTCTGCTGTGTGACCCCGGCAGGCCTCTTAACCTCTCTGGCTTCCCATTTTTACCTTCTGGAAAGTGGGGTGGAAATGACAAGGCAGAGGGTGTGGGACGACCAGTACCATCACCACCCGTCCGGACGCCGGTCCATCCGTTCCTCGTGTCCACACGCAAAGGTTTTCTGGGCCTCAGGATGTGTCAGACTAAGTGCTGGGGATGGAGGGGGGGTGGGTTACAAAGCACCCAGCCAGCCCTCAGGGAGCCAGATGGTGTGGTGGAAGGGGTGGGCCGGGAGAGACAGAGAAAATTGAGGTGAGCAGAGGGGAGGCAGAGCAAACAGAGGAGGGTACTGAGAGAGGTCAGGGAAGGCGGCAATCTGGAAGATACTCAGCGGTGGCCCGCTCAGTGGATGGGATGATTCCCACCCTCACTGGGGAGGGCATTGCTCTACTGACTGCACTGGTTCAAATGCCAACTCTATCCAGAAATACCTGTATAGACTCACGCAGAAATAATGGTAACCAAATATTTGGGCAACCTGCTGCCAGCCAAACTGACTCCTAAAATTAACCATCACACCCCTCCATTTGCTTCCTTTCTGGTAACCGCCTTCTACCTCCCTTTCCTTCGGGATCCAACTTGGAATCTAATCTACCATGACCCACCATGTCAAAGACACTCTTGCCAATTCCTGAATTCCCCTCTTCCATAGGTTCTGTGGCTATTGCCATCATGGGTGTCATGGTGGTCAAAGAGCAGACTGGACTCTGTGTTCAATCTGTGGAAATTTGCTGAAACTTATTTTATGGCCCAAAAGAATCCTTCTGGAAAATTCCACGTGCCCTTGAAAATAATTCTGTCATTATTTGATGTATTTCTCTGTACGTCAGGCATTGTTTATTAATCGTGTTATTCGTATCACCCGCATAATTACTGGCTCGGGGTTTTTTGTTTGTTTTTTCTTTTCTGCCACCGTGTTCTAAAAGCTACTGGAGAAGGTGTGTTAAAACCTCCACCAAGGGACCCCTGGGTGGCTCAGTCGGTTGAGGGTTGGACTCTTGATTTCAGTGCAGGTCATGATCCCAGGGTTGTGAGATCGAGCCCCGCATTGGGCTCTGCACTGAGTTTGGAGCCTGCTTGGGATCCTCTCTCTCTCTCTCTCTCTCTCCATCCCCCCCGTCCCTTTCTCCCTCTAAAATACATCTTAAAAATATCTCTCACCAAGGTTGTTGACTTGTCTATTTCTTTTTATAATTCTCTTTTTGTTTACGTATTACTAGGTGGGTATAAAAACCAGACATCGTCAGCAAAATAATCCACACAAAGCAACTTTCCTCCACTGTCCTCTCCTGCCTCCTTCCAGGCCAATCGTGCTTCTCAAAACACTTGTCTACATCTGGGCAGCTCAGTGTAGCGTGAGGACCAGCAGCCTGAGCAGCAGCTGTGAGCTTGGTGGAAAAGCAAGTTCT
Source organism: Acinonyx jubatus (assembly GCF_027475565.1). Taxonomy (NCBI): domain Eukaryota; kingdom Metazoa; phylum Chordata; class Mammalia; order Carnivora; family Felidae; genus Acinonyx; species Acinonyx jubatus. The sequence goes on along the minus strand of NC_069390.1, from coordinate 18,152,566 downwards.
CTGCTCTACCCCAGGCCTTCTGAATTAAACCCCTGGGCTCAGGAATATGTTCTAACAAGACAGTTCCTAAAAATGCTACACATTGGAGAAGCACTGACCTTCATTGCTTGCCTCGTCCGTGCCTTTGATCTATTCCTCTACCCATCCGGTCTGGCTCCTGCCCCGCGCTCTTCCCAAGCGATGGCTCTCATCGGGCTCAAAAATGATTTTCTAGCTACTAAGTCAAATAGGAATTTTACCCCTTAGCAGTGTTCCACCTGTGGACCATTTTCTCCCTGGTCTTAGAGAACAATTTTTCATTTTCTGTAAAAATGCTCTACATGCTGATGTAAACGTTAATTACAGAACAATGGACCCAAATAATGCAAAACAAAAGCATCCCAAATTCTATCACTCAGAGGCAACTGTTACTAACATTTGGTTAATACAATTCCAGACATGCTTTTATGCATATACATGGATAGAAGAGTAGATAGATAATAGAAAAATAAAGAGCTGTACTGTAATAATATGGGATAACAGATATTCTATTTTTAAGTAAAAAATATGGAATTTAATTTTACTTGACTTTAACTGTATAAAAATGAATCCAGTGGGGGGAAAAAATGACCTAATTTTTTAAATAGTGTTTTGACTAGATACTAAAAAGCTAAAGAGGAAACATTGTACGTAGATACTCTGTTCTCGTTAATTTGTTTTCAGGGAGTCCAGGTGAACCATTCTAAAACTACTTTACATGTATACTAGAGCTGAACAAATAAGTATGTATATTCTAGATTATCAGAGTCAGGGTTTCCACTGCCAGAGAAAGAAGTTACAAATCAGTAAGGTGGGGAGGCTGGAAAGAATGCTGTAATCCTAGATGACACTCCAGATGTCAGTATGAACACACGTTTATTATATGTATTCTACACGTGTAACTCGTGTGCATTATACATATACATTATACACACACAGATAGATACAGAAATAAATATCGTTATGTGTGTATACATATATTTCCTAGCTCTGTCTGCTGAGGGGACCCGGAGGCAGTGCCACCCCAATAGCAATAATCACGCCTCGCACCCAGACCTTGATCTCTAAATACCATTCTCCCGTGAAAGGAGCCAGGGATCTCTGCAGGCATGGCTGCTTCTAAAGCTGAAACAGATGATACAAGATGAGCTTGGAGCATCATATAGTACCGGGAGGTAAGAAAGTACTTCCAGACAGAAAACAAAACCACCCCCAAACCGGAAGCACATCAAGAGGACGCAGGATGTTCAATGTCACAAGTCATTAGGGAACTGAAAATTAACACAATGATGAGATGCTGGGACACACACCTATCCGAGTGGCTAAACTCCGGGACGCTTGGACGGCTCGGTCCCTTAGGCATCCAACTCGTGATTTCAGCTCAGGTCACGATCTCACGGTTTTGTGAGATCGAACCCCACATTGGGCTCTGCGCTGACAGCATGGCCCCGGCTTGGGATTCTCTCACCCTCTCTCTCTCTCTCTCTCTGCCCTTCCCCTGTTCTCTCTCTCAAAAATAAATAAATAAATAAATAAATAAATAAATAAATAAACAAACAAACTAACGAACTAAATAACTAACTTAAAAAAAATAAAAGGAATGGCTAAAAGCTAAGACGCTGTCAACACCAAATGCTGGTGAGGATTTCGAGTATCGGGGACTCTCGTTGCCGGTGGGAATTGACAGGTTACAACCATCTCGGAAGACAGTGTCTTGTGGTTTCCCACAAAGGTAAATAGAGTCTGACCACATGACCCAGCAATTGTGTTCTTAAGCATTTACCCAATTTATCTGAAAATTGTGTCCACATAAAATCCCGCGCCCGAGTGTTTAGAGCGGTTTTATTCGTGATCTGCAAAACTTGGAAGCAACCGATATGTTCTAGTAGGTGACTGGATAGGGGGAAGGATAAAGAAACTGCGGCACAGCCAGACAGTGGGATGTTATTCAGTAATAAAAAGAGGTGAGCTAGCTCGCTACGAAGAGACGTACGGGAACCTTAAATGCGTGTTGCTAAGTGAGAGAAGCCAGTCTGAAAGGCTGTGTACTATATGGTTCCAGCCATCTGACATTCTGGACAAGGCATAACTATGGAGACAACAAAAAGGCCAGGGGTTGCCTGGGTCTGGGGGACGGAGGGTGAATAGGTGTAGCACAGGGGGTTTTCAGGGCAGTGAAACTATCCTGCATGGTACTGTCACAGTACCTAAAAGAAAGAAAAGAAAAAGGACCCTGGAGCCACCCTGGTAAAGCTGCCAAATTCCAAGCCTGGAATGATTTGGGCAACAAAATAGATAATGATAGTATCGATTATAACCCAGAGAATAAAATAAATATTCATGAGTCCATACTGACATAAACAAATGATTGACTAGATAAATAAATGCAGGAGAAAGGACAAATCTTCCTCATCGAGAATGCCAAATAATAAATGTAGGATGAACGAGGGCAATTGGAAATTATCATGTGAACACAAGACTAATACTTAATGCAGATGAATGTCCCCGAAGTATCTCTCAAAAATAGTTATTAATTACTGTGGTGGTTTTAGTATATTTCCACAAATTCTTCCATACTCTTTCCTCTAGAAGGTGGATGTTAATTCCTCTCCCCTTGAGTAAGGGCTGGACTTAGCGACCCACTTCTGTCAAAATAGAGTATGGAAGGGGAAAAACAGTTACTTTTCAGAGAAACCTGGCAGACCCCGCCTTAACCAAGTGATACGGTTAATGTCACCAGTCATAAGTCATGTTGCTCTCATGGACCTACTGATATGACATGAAAAAGGCACTTGTACCTTTTTAGTATTTTTCCCCCAAATTTATCGTCTATTCTGATCACGAGAAAACATCAGACAAACTCAAATTGAAGGACAGTGTGCAAAACACCTGAGCATCACTCTTTAAAAATGCCAAGGTCATGAAAGACAAGGAAGGACTGGGAAACAGTCCCATACTGGAGGAGACTAAGGAGGCATGAGAACTAAACGGACTGTGCTTTTCTGGATTCAATCTGGGAGCAGAAAAAGGAGATTAGTAGGAAATTTGGTGAACTCCAAATAAAAGAGGTGCTTTCGTTAACGGTCTTGTACCAATGTCAGTGTCAGCATCCATATTTGGACAAATATGGCATGGTTATGCAAGACATGAGCATTAAGGAAAGCTGGGGGAAAGGAATATTGCGACTTTGCTGTAAATCTGTGATTACTTCAAAAAAAAAAGCTTAATCATAAGTCGGAAAATTGAGACAGAAGAAACTGCTACATTTCAGATAAAATTATTTTTCATAGCTAGTGATATTAGTTTCTATCAGGTCTTTAAAGATAAGACACATGATTATATAAAATATCAATTATGAGATTAGAATGATTATATTATTTAAAAAAATTTTTGTTAATGTTTATTTTTGACAGAGAGAGAGAGAGAGAGAGAGAGAGAGAGACAGAGGACGAGTGGGGGAGGGGCAGAGAGAGAGGGAGACACAGAATCCGAAGCCGGCTCCAGGCTCCGAGCTGTCAGCACAGAGCCCGACGTGGGGCTCGAACTCACAGACCGCGAGATCATGACCTGAGCCAAAGTCGGACGCTCAACTGACTGAGCCACCCAAGCGCCCCAACTATATTATTTTTTAAATGTCGTTTTCCCAACTTTATTCTGAGTATCTATTGATTCTTGCTGTGAAAAATGAGGAAATCAGCACATTATACTTTCTCTTACTTTCTGCTTTCCATATCCCAATTTTTGTTAGTCGTATTCCTATTTATTGTTGATGTTTACAACATTTACACTGTGCTTAATACTCCAAATTTGCAAAGATTTCAATTTCTATATTTAAATGGATTCAGTGCTTATCACCAATATGTTTACCCTGCTTTCTCCATTCTGAACTATTTATTTTAAGAAATCCTTTGCTGGCTAGATTTTATTGCTCGGCTGTCTGTTTCAAGAAGGAGTAAGAGGGGGGCACTTGGGTGGCTCAGTCGGTTAAGTGTCTGACTCTTGGTTTTGGCTCAGGTCATGATCTCACAGTTCATGGGATCGAGCCCCACATCAGGCTCTATGCTGACAGTGTGGAGGCTGCTTGGAATTCTTTCTCTCCCTCTCTGCCCCAGCCCTGCTTATAATCTCTTGTGCTCGCTCTCTCGCTCTCTCTCCCAAAATAAATAAACTTACACACAAAAAAAGAAGGAATAAGAGATACTCATTCCCAAAGCTCTTGGTTGCTTGGGAATGTCTGTCTATAGCCTTCCTAGTTGAAGGGAAGATATATGAGTATAAATTCCTTGGGTCACAATTTCTGTCCTTAGGACCCCGTAAATGTTGCTCACTGACCCTGGCACAGTATATGTCTGGAGAGGTCTGCAGCCAGCCTGATTTCTCCCATTGTGTAACTCAAGACTCAAGACAGGCTTTTGCCTGGAATCTCATATAATTCTCTTTGGCCTTGAAGTTCAGGAACTTGATTAGAAGTTAGAATATCATGCCTTATATGGATGGTCCTGAATCCATTTTGTATCTCCATATTCAGATTTTTATTTCAGGAAAATTTGTCCCCATTATATCTGAATATTTTTCATCTTTCTTCTGTTTGTTCCATTTCTCTTGTCAGAAACACCGCAAACATTGTATCTCTCTGGTCTGTCCTCTATGTCTTTCAGTCTCTCTTATAACTACTTGTTATGGGCTGAGTTGTGTCTCCCCAAAGATATGTTGACGTCCTGAACCTTGGTACCTCAGAATGTGACCGTATTGGAAAATAGGGTTGTTGCAGATGCGATTAGTTAAAATGAGACCATATCGAACTAGAGCGGGCCCTTCATCCAACATGGTGTCCTTGTAAGAAGAGGGGACCCTGTGAGAAGAATGCATGTGACAATGGAGGCAGCTTGGAGGGCTGCAGCCACAAGCCAGGGGTCGCCAAGCATCATGGGAGCTAAGAGAGAGCTGTGGAACAAATTCTCCTTCAGATCCCTCAGGAGGAGCCAAGACTGTTACCACCTAGACTTCGAACTTCTGGACTCCAGAACAGAAAGAATACATTTCTGTTGCTTTAAGACATCCAGTTTGTAGGACTTCATGATAACAACCCTAGGTAAAATAGTATACTATTTTTATATGTTTATTGTTTCCTTTCCACTTATTTTGGTGGGCTTTTCTGCAGGTGTTCACTACGTGCCTCTCTCTGTTCTAGGTCTCTGTTTATTCTGAGTCAGATTGTTTTCACTATGCTTTTTAATTTCCAAGTAGTTTTCTCTGTGGCTTCCAGTTCTTTCCCGAGTGCCACCAATTCAGTCTCTTTCTGCCCATGGTCTTGCAATCTCTTTAAGGAACCCTGGGCATCTCTTAGCTCAGTCGGAGAGCTCAAACCACCTGCAGTCTCTTAGAGTCCATGGAGAGCTGTGCGCTTGAACGTTCCCTCAGCTTTTGTTTTTCTTTATAGTAACTCCTCCCGTGATGTAAGCTAGTTTTCCTTTTGCTTATGCTCTTTACCTCCACTTCCATTTTTTGGGTTTTTTTGTTTGTTTGTTTTTCAGTCCCCTGATGCTTCCTTTGTGATCATCGTTCACCTTGGAACAAACCCAGCCGTTCGTTGAAGGATGATGCTAAGAAAGCGGGGCAGGGCTTCTGGGGAGTGACTGGGGTGCGTACTCTCCAACACACTCTTACTAAATCCTTCATTTCCTTTCCGGGCACATAGCCCCCCAGTTTCCATGCTAGGCTGGAAACTCTAGGCTGTGGGGCTCCAGAGCTACAATCTGCAATTTCTTTTCTTTTCTTTCTTTTTTTTTTTTTTTAGTGTTTATTTATTTTTGAGAGAGAAACAGAGTGCAAGCAGGAGAGGGGCAGAGAGAGAGAAGGAGGCACAGAATCCGAAGCAGGCTCCAGACTCCGAGCCGTCAGCACAGAGCCTGACATGGGTCTCGAACTCACGAACCACGAGATCATAACCTGAGTCGAAGTCGGACGCTCAACCGACTGAGCCACCCAGGCGTGCCTGCGATCTGCAATTTCTATCTGTCTCCCTCCATCTCCGCCTGTGCTGGGCAGTGTGAGGTGCTGGGCGGAGAAGGAGGCGAGCCAGCAAATTCCCTCCCTGCCCCCACACTGCCCTGTGGCATTGCACCTGCCTCTGGGTGGTGACTGACGCCTCCACGGCCTGAACTCAGCCCAGACCCCTGTCATCCACAGGCCTCCCACTGTGCCAGCTGGAGGGACGCCCGCTTCCTCCTGCGACTGTTACGGCTCTTGTTTGAGATCCCATTTTATAGCATTTAGCAAGTATACTTTATGGTTGAATAAAAGATAGAGGTCTTGTTCTCTTTTTCTTCTTCTCCAAATTCATTGTCGTCCTCGGTGAGCTTTGGGTTAAGGAGAGTAAATAGGCCTCCAGTCTGCTATTGAAAATTCCTGCGTTTTGGAAAACTCTCTTCCCTTGGCCTCTAGGACCCGAAATACATGCCCCATTTTCCTCTTTTTTTGCAGGCCACCCCTTCTTGGTGTCCCTTGCCCCATCGTCCATTCAGTGTAGACAGAAAGGCCACACAGCTGGTGAGGGGAGATGCCAACACCAGCACCGCAGGCACACTGGGATGGGCCTCTTGGTGTGAGTTAGCTACCACTGGGCATGGCCGCACCTGCCGGTCATGGAACGCCATGCCATCGTCGCCCCCCTCCTCAGGTCAGCGTCCCAGTGGTAATAACCAGGGGCTCACGACGTGAAGACACCTGTCCCACTTCCTTCCTTCAGTGGCATGGCTGGGGAATTCTGTTGGCTTCCAGGAATCCTGGATATTGATTCAACCTGGAACATTACAGGGGTTGCCGTGAAAGGAGCATCAGTTTCTGATTATAAACAAGAGACCGTGCCTGCCATGCTCCCACGGAGAGATCCTGGAGCTCCTGACTGGTGCCACACACTCAGCCAAGGAGTAGATAACAGGGTCCGGTGGCAGCGAGGATGAGGAGTGAGCCCTAGTGCCTGGGACCTGCATTTAAGCCCATTGATTGGCCCATGGGGCACCTTGGGAACCACCACCCTCTCCAGCCTCGGTGTCTCCGTTTATGCAAGGGGTGGGGTGGCCTGGAAGAATCCATGAGTCCCTGCTGGCACTGGTGCTCCAAGGGTTCTGGGCTCCTCTCCAAGCCTCTCCGGCTCCCCATTCCTCCTGTAATCCAGCCTGGGCAGCTGGGTGGGGGTTATTCCGAGACTTCATTTGGGTGAGTCTGAGGAGGCCCCTCAGAGCCTGAGGCTAGGGCCAGCTGGGCGGCTCTGGGGCATTACTTTCTGAGACACTCAGGTCACCATGATCTTTGCTGTCAGTGAAAGAGGGGCTCAGCGCCTCTCTTCTGCAAGGAGAAGCTTTATGGCTCTGGGGGGCCTTTCTGGTCAAGGGGAGTTTTCTGACCAGACAGTTTTCTGACCAGCATCCTTCAGATGCTCCAAAGGACATCTCTGCTTATTTCAGGGGCATAACCTTAAGTCAGCCTGCAGGCAGCCAGTGGACGGCTAAGTTATTAAACCTAGTTGACATTTGGGCTATGGCCAAAGGCTTGGGTGACAGGCAGACTTTGAGTCTTGTCTCCAGTCACTAAGACCTTTGGATGTTCCTGCCACTCTCTTGCTTCCTTTCCTCCATCCTTCCTTAGGGAAGGAGAAGACAGACTTTTCACCCATCCATCCATCCATCCATTCATCCATCCTTCCATCCATCTTTCCATTCTAGGACCATCCATCCATCCTTTATATGACTTGATCAGAGAAATGCAAATCATGTTCAGTGTTTGGAGCACAGGAGCCAGGGGACAACCTGGGCAAGATGAGGCTTTCAAGAAAGGCCACCCTGAACCTAGGGGGTCATTAATGACATGGCCTGAGAAATAAATGCCCCAGTGCTGCCCAGCTGACATGATATATTTAGGCAGGGAAGAACACCAGATTGCAAGAGTCTATTCATTATCATCCCATTTTATGCTATAAAGTGCATGTATGTTTACAGAAAAAAAGACTGGAAGGATATCTAGAATCTTAGTGATGGAGATTCCTGGACAGTGGGATTTGGATTTGTTTTTGTTTGTTTTGTTTTCCTCTGTGCCTTCTCCACAATGAGCATGGTGGAAGGCACTAGGGCTGGGAGTCAGGAGACACTGGTTCTGTCTCCTTCTGTCCGTTGCCTTACTGGGAGAGCTTGAGCAAGTCCCTTCCCCTGTCCGGCTCTCTGCTTCCTCATCTGGAGAACGAGAATTGGCCCCCCTGTGCGCTTCAAGGTCCCATCTGGACTGGCTGCTTCAGATCGGGGTTTCCCAGACTGGAGCCTGGAAATGTATTCTTAGGAATCCTTGCATCCCACGAAATTTTTCAAAAAATGTCCACATGCTTGCGTTTTGATGATAAAATCTAAAAAATGAGATCATACACATAAAATACTAAGGATTCTATCTGGCACGTAGTGAACCCCCTTACACATGAACAAGACTGTCTCCTTTTATAGCAATAATTTATGATGGAAAGATATTTTACCAGAGTAATATTTTAGACCTTGGGCCTCAATTTCTCAAATTGGGGCCTAAGGGCCTGTGAACCTCAGAGGTCCCCAAGACATGTTTTCTCCTATAAAAGGAGCCTACACACTAGTCAAATTTGAATAAGAAACACAGGGCCAGGGCCCCCAAAGAGCTTGGATATCTCTTGTCTGTTTTCACAGCTTCCTTTCAGCCACAGTGACTTGCTTTTTCCTGAGTTTGGCGGAGGCCTTGGAAACACACGTACCTTTCCCAGGAAAATGAGTCCCTGGGGAGGCCTCCCAGCCCGCAGGCTCACTCTAGCACCTGTGTTCTGTAACGTAGCCCTAATTGAAATCACATTAACATTATGATTCCATTATGGGGAACAAGAGGCTGGCTGCAGGAATGCGCCCCGTGGGGCCTAATCAGCTGGACCGGATCATTTATAAAGGACTGTGCATCTGCTTGGAGCTCAGTGTTAAGTAAGGCAGACAGGGGCCTATTCATTATTAACAAGGCTTTATGCGTTTGGCCAGGCAAGAGTACAAAGCTGGCCGCAAGGGGAGTCTGAGGGAGGAGAGGCATTAAGGCACTGATTGCATCTGCCTTGCCCATTGGTGGAGCCCAAGATGCCTTCACCCAGGTGGCGGTGACGCCCATCCCGAGCCTTGCCTGTGGCAACCGCTTCTGCTAACGGGAGAGGCTAACTGACTTGCCTGAGGTCCCATAACTAATGTGGTAGAGTCAGAATGTGAACCCAGGCAAGCCGGGTCCAGAGCTCACATGCTCAGCCACCTTGCTATATACAGTCCACCCCTTGGCAGTTCACACGAATCCTAGGTTGTACTGCTGTACCACTCCTGCAACCTCAGATCTTTGAGGTTGTGATATAAAGGAGGAAGCCCTGGAAATCAGCAAAGGAAGTTCGAGAAGGTGGCTGGATGCTCAGCTCCCCCGCTCTTCATTTATTTCATTCATTGCTCCGAGTATCAACACTGTACTGGGCACTAGGCTGGGCTCCACAGCTAAAGAGGCAGTTGAAACCCAGTCTTTGCTCAAGAGGGGCTCAGAGATACTTGGAGAGGCCCCGTTCTTTGTAGGAACCATGTGCATTAAGCACCATATACACGGGATCTATTGAATCCTTAACTGCAACAAATGAAGCCTTAATTACAATGTAGTGGGTAAGAGCCATAAATGAGAAATTAATGACCTATAAGCACTCTACTATGAAATATAAGTACATTAAATTAAATACAAAGTTAATTAAATATGATTGAAGGCAGGGGTGCCTCAGTGGCTCAGTAAGTTGATCGTTGGACTTAGGCTCAGGTCATGATCTCACGGTTCATGAGTTCGAGTCCCACATGGGGCTGGCTGCTGTCAGCACAGAGCCCGCTTCGGATCCTCTTTCCCCCTCTGTCTCTGCCCCTCTCCTACTCTCAATCTCTCTCTCTCTCTGGAAAATAAACATTTAAAACTATGATTGAAGGCAATATTATGTGACAGATGTTCAGGCTCTGGAATCCAACAGACCTTATTCTAATCCTGGTTCTGCTGCCCAACTGTCGTGCTGACCCTGATCATGTCATTTCACCTCTCAGTGTCCACCCTTCTGCCTCGCTTTGTCCTGGGCATGGCATGAGGTAGCAGGACAAGCAGGACGGACATCTTGGAGGAAGGGCTGCGGCATCGTCACCAAATCAGCTTTGGAGTCGGGAAGAGAAAATGGTGGTCAGCAGAGTGTGGTGGTTGAGGGTGTGAACTCTGAAGACTCTGGAAGGTTCTCGGGAGCGGACTGGGCTCCAAGTCAGGGCTCTGCCCCAGTGGCTGGGTGACCTGGGCAAGTAACGCTACAGTAGGATTTCAGCATCCACACCTATCAAACGGGGACAATAGTAACACTTCCCTTACGAGGCTATTATGAGAATCAAATCGGATGATGGATGGTCATGGTCTGAGACACTGTAAGCATTCAAAAACAAACAAAAAGCCCACACCACTTCAGCTAGCATTTCAGAGGACAGAACCATCCAAGGTGTGATGGGAGTCTGCTTATATCCCCACCAGCTGTGTGGCCCGAGACAAGTCGCCTGGGCCGGTTGAGTGGGTAAAATGGGGTTAGACTGAGGATTCGGGCTGTAGGGTTGAGAGGTGATAACGGGCGTGGATATGCTTTGTAAGCAGTAACACAATGCACAGATGTGCAACTGTCCTATGGAGCACCGATTGGATACCACCAGTCCAGAACCCGGATATGGGAGATGGGGGGATGGAGACATGGTCTCCCGTCCTCCACGGAACCCTGCCGGCTGGGAGAGGCATCGTGTAACAGCTCACACTACCCCACATGTGCGTCACCAACTAGGAAATGCAGGCCCTTGCAGGGGGGTAGGGGGGAGAGTGAGTCTGTTCCTCCCTCCCTATGGCATCTTGGGGCAGCGTGCCCACTGGGCCCGAGCACGACCCCTTGTGTGCCATGCTTTTCGCTCCCCCCTGTTCGTTTCAGTGAGGGCCTTTGAGTCCTAGTCTCTCAGCAAGTTTCAATGATACGACACGGGATTCTCAACTGTAGCCACCGTGGTGTCCGTGAGCTCCTCAGACCTTCCTCATCGTACAGCTGAGACTCGTACCCTTGGCCCGACCTCGCCCTCTCTCCCCTACCCTCCCCAGGCCCTTGTCTACTTGTCTACTCCCTGTTTCCAGGGAGCGACAAGCGACCACTTGTCTACTCCCTGTTTCCAGGAGTTTAACTTTTTTTAACTATTAATTTTTTTTTAACGTTTATTTATTTTTGAGAGACAGAGAGACAGAGTGCGAACAGGGAAGGGGGCAGAGACAGAGAGTGAGACAGAATCCGAAGCAGGCTCCAGGCTCTGAGCTGGCAGCACAGAGCCGGGTGCCGGGGCTCGAACTCACAAACTGCGAGATCGTGACCTGAGCTGAAGTCGGATGCTGAACCGACGGGGCCACCCGGGCGCCCCAAGGAGTTTAACTTTTTTACATAAAGATTCCAGAAGGAAGTGACAGCATGTGTATCTGTCTTTCTCCATCCGGCGTATTTCACTCACCAGTGTGCCCTGCGGGTTCTTCCATCCACATGACCAAAGATGGGATTTCTTTCATCTCAGGGGCTGAATAATATTCCACTGTGTGTGTGTGCGTGTGTGCGTGTGTGTGTGTGTGTGTGTGTGTGTGTCCAGCAGCCTCCTCCCCCACTCAGACCCCGCTCTATAGCAGTGACTCTGGTTATTTGTTCTTTGGTCCCAATATTCCTGAGACAATGACAACAACCACAACCACTGCCGTCTGTCTAGCACTTACTATCGGTCTGGCGCCATCTGGGCATCGTGTCACCTAACCCTCGTGTCAGCTGCAGAGGGCGGACGCAGCCAAGCCGTGCATCCTACAGGCAAGGACACCGAAGCCTAGGCAGGCTCTGTAGAGCTGGGATGTGGACCCAGGCGGCCTTCCTCCCAAATTGCAGCTCAGCTCCCTTTCCCATCCGTGGGGCGCTTCCCCTGCAGGCGCTGTGTGCCGAGCCCGGCACAGACACGGCTGCATCGATGCCTCAGGAGTTGGTGCTACTGTTATCCCATTTCACAGAGGGGGCAATTGAGACGCGACAAGATTGAACAAGCTGCCCCCAAACACGTAACTTAAGCGCCAGAGCAGGAGCTTCAACACATCTCTTGCTGAGATCCGGATCCAGGGTCTCCACCTCTCTTGTCTCCACAGTGGGGGCTGCCGGTGACCTTTCCCGTGCTGGGGCTGGAGACGAGGGGCTCCCGGGGACAAGGCAAAAGCAGTCCCATAGGGAAGACACAGGCAGAGCCTTCTTCCCAAGCCACCCAAAGGAACCGGTTGTCTCCGCCCAACGGCCCCTGATTAAAAATAGAGCCTGCCCGCCTGGCTGTCCAGCAGCCAAGCTGAGATCAGAAACCGCTTCCGGCAAGGCTGGGTCTTTTAAGTTATTTATCTGCCTGCATTTTTCATCATTTACCATTGATTCGCAAGGGCCCTTCCCGAGAACCCCTCCGGTGCCTGTCTGGCGGGGTCGCTGGCTCCTTGCCTCCCTCGCCCCTGGGGCTCTCCCTACTTTGCTGTAAGGCAGCCCAGCCTGCCCAGTGGCCTCCGAACTGGGATCCTGCATTATCAGAACCGACCAGGCTCGAGGGGCGTGGTCTCCCTCTGCTCCGCGGGGGAAGTTCTGGAACCTGCGGAGGGAACTCCTGCCCGCCCCTCCCCCTGGCACCTCCCTCCACCCACGCTCTGCCCTCCATGCCTCAGGAGGCTGACCTCTAGGGATGTCCTAATCTCTCAGCAGATTAGCTCTCTGCTCTCCAGGCTCCCATATTCTTGATGATGGTCGGAAGAGGCTGAGAAGAGACCCGAATGGGAGGAGAGAGGGTTTGGGGTGTTTCCGCCTGGGTTCTGCTGCTTCAGCTCCTGCATTGGTGGCGGGGCCCCCACACCCCAGTCCTGGCGGGGCTCTCGCCCCTCATGCCTTCAGGACGAGGGCGGTCATGGCCTCCTGCTGTTACTCGTTCAAGGGTGCCTCAGGACACACTCCTTGTCTGCACCTCTGTGAGGCCCCTTCATTCGGTCTTCCTCCAAGTCCTAGCTGATAGGATTTCTGTTTCCTTCCGAGACCCCGAGGGATCCACGGCAACTCTTGGCTGCATAAACGGCAGACCACGGACAGCAATAGAAGCTCTCGGGGTAAAGCTGCCAGGGACCCAGCACAGACTCACGTTTGGTCCTGGTTAGAGGGCACATGTCACGGTCCCTTCACCGCTCACCTTGGGCGGAACGCCTTTTCGTGAGAGATAAACACCGAGGCTCTATTATAGGAAGACTTTCTCGACAGCCGCTTTGTCTAGAAAGGTCTGGGGCTGGATTTGCGCCTCCTGGCTGGAAGAGACAGAGCCTCCTGATGGAGAGGAGGCTGGGGTCCCACAGCAACCCACCGGGGCAATAGCCTTCCATCGTCTCTGGCCACGGTGTGGCTCCAGGCAACTGCATCGCAGACCTCACGGAGCTTCTCAACTGGCAAGCTTCACCTGCATGTGGTAGAAAGACCAGGGAAAAGAGCTGGACCGGCAAGAAATGTATTGTCTCACCCGGAATGAGCAGTTGGAGAGTTGGCAAACTCGGTGACTCCATGGAAGTAGGGCTCTCGGCTGGCTTCTCAACTCTCCTCTTGACTTTTGCCTCATGGTCACAAGATGGCTGCCACAGCTCCAGGAATGTTGCGGATTACCTGTGCCCCGGTTTTCAGCTGTGCTCTGAGGAACCCCTGGAGGTCAGAGGTGTGCAGCCAGAGCAACGATGCCATTTTTACCTGACTTACTAGGCTTTGGTTTCTGCGTCTATAAATTGCCAATAATAATAGTAACTATCCATGAGGTTATTTTTAGGGTCAAAGTAGGAAATTCACGTGAAGTGCTTAACACAGAGCCTGGCGCATGGGAAGTGCCCAAACCTTGTTGGCTAGTGTTCTTGTTATTTGTTACTTTATGTGAGATTTGAAAAAAGAGTTCAGTGGATAAAGCAATTTGAAACGACCGGTGCATTAGAACAGAGAGGGTCCCGGGGCCCAGATGCCTGGGACCTGGCAACCAGGTGCCCCGGGGCGAATCTCAGCCTCTTCCTGCAAAATGGACCTGCCCACCTGGTGCCCTCACGCCAAGTAGAAAAATGCCCCGGAAGTAGAAAAACCTGCAGCATGAAGCCAAGGCCCGTGACCCGGGGTCTGTCGGCCCGGATCCCAGCCCCCACCCCCGCTCCTCGAGTTGGGCACCCTCATGCAGTGCACATGCAGCCCATCTTTCAGGGCCTCAGTCTCCTGTCTGGTCAGGTGGGGGTCACACGGCACCCCGCTTGTCATATAGCGGTGAGGGAGCCAGGGTTTGGAGCCTGTCGTGTCCTTGTGCAGAGGGTGAAACCGTAGCTACAGTGAGTCTGGGAGTCCCGGGCAATGGGGGAAGGGGAGCTGGGGAGGGGGCAAGCAGGAGCCTGGGAAGGTCAGCCGGGAAGAGCATGACCCCAGGGAGAGGCGCGGGGAGGGTGCCACCCTCCATCAGGCCTCACCTCAAGGCTGACAGGCCCACTTGTCAGCCCCCCCCTTTTTTCAAGTTCATTTATTAATTTCGAAAGAGAGAGAGAAAGTGTGAATCAAGGAGGGGCAGAGAGAGAGGGAGACAGAATCCCAAGCAGGTTCCGGGTTGTCAGCACGAGCCCAACACGGGGCTCAAACCCACAAACCGACCCACGAGATCATGATCTGAGGCTGAAGTCGGACGTTTAATCAACTGAGCCACCCAGGCGCCCTGTTGGGGCCTTTGAGATGAAGAGTTTGATCCCTCCTTCTATCCAGGCTGCTGGACGAAGGGGGCTCTGGGAAGGGAAGCAAGGATGAAAAGGCCCCCTACCTCCATAGGCCGGGCACGACCTCCCATCCACCCTCTCTGAGGTGTCGAGAGAGCGAGCCCTCCTCCCTCTGGCCTCCCTCCTCCCGCACGTCATGCAGCTTCAGAAACCACATGTTGCCATCTGGGTGCTTCCTAGTGCTCTCTGGGTAGGTTCCTTCCGCAGCCCTAGTGCAAGATTTTCCAGACACGCCTGATGGCAAGAACCACCTGGGGCCCTCGTCAAAAACACGGTTTCCAGAACCTCACCCCCCCTTGCATTCTGATTTGGCGCGTCAAGGTGGGGCCCAGGAGCCTGCATTTTTACCAGCATCTCAAGTGATTTGCTGGACACTGAAGTTGGAGAGTCACAGGGCCCTTGAGATCAAGGGAGGGGAGCGGGCTATGGATCCCTAGAGGCTGTGTGGCCTCTGGCTAATGACTTAACCTCTCTGATTCCCCAAGACAAAATGGCAACAACAGAGTCCCTACCTCAGAGGGTTATTGTGAAGCCCCAGGCTAAGCAGAGGAAACTTATCACCTGCCCGGCAAGCATCAGTAGATGGCAACGACCATTATTCGACCATTATTCTTTCCGTTGTGGTTATTAACATCTCAGCTAACCCCTGCCTGAACTAGGACGTCGTGTCACTGAAGTGAAGGGGGTGGGGGCCCCACAGGGCACCCACGCCAGCCCTCAGTCCTACATTTTGCCCCTGCCGCGGCCCTGTTCGCCCTTAGGGTCTGTTCATGCCATCGGCTCTCCCCACGCTTGACATCTCCCTTCCCCGAGCCCCATTAGTCGGCTTCTCCCGTCAGGCTGCCCCCGCACCCCGTGCCGCCTCCTTTGGGGTGGGGGGAGCCAGTACCACCTCAGGCGATGAGTGGAGAGCTGCCCCAGGCTGGGAGCTGGGACTTGGGGGCTGGGGATGGGGAGGGATTGGGCGGGGAGTAGGTGGGTGGGGGCTCAGCCTGGCTGGTCGCCAGCCGCAGGTGCTGGGCCAGCTGCTGAGTCCTGAACGGCCACCTGGGCTTTGCGGAGGTTGGGACGAGGTTGCTGAGGGAGGAGGGCAAGGTGGGGGGATAAAAAGGTTCCCCTGCAAGCCTCCTCCCCTCCTCCCCTTGGCCTGAGGGTTGGGGGGGGTCCCAAGATCCAGAAACCAGATGTCTTCGGGGCTCCACAGCGCACGCCGTGTCTTGCAAAGGAGTCGCCCGGCTGTCTGACCTCCGGTGGGATTTTCACAGGGAAAAGGACAGCCGAGAGGCCGCAGGTCTGAGTTAGCCCTGGCCCTGCTGCTGGAGCACGTCCAGACTCACCTGGCCTCGACTCTCTCATCTGCAAAATGGGGTCTCGAAGCCCCGCATCGCAGATTCCTGGGAGGATGAATTCTGAGGCTGGATGATGGCACACGGCGGGCGCTGCACCCGGGGGGAGGCCTCCTCTCCATGCCGGCACCACACAGACCCCATTCGTGGCAAACACACCGCGGTCCCAAGCCTCCCCCACCCTCCACAATCGCTGTCCTTGTTGTCCCTGGCCCTGCAATCCTTGTCCGCGCTCAGATATAAAGTTTCCGGGTCCCCATTCAATATAGAGCGAGCGTTGCAGTCTGGATTCTTTTTTCCTTACTTAACCTCGTATCATAAAATGTTTTCTGGTCACCAAAGCGCGTCGCTCACTTCATTCAATTCAATAAAACACTTACGGAGTACCCCTCGTGTGCGAGGCCCTGGGTTTTCATCTTTATCAACCTTTACTCATCACACTGGATGGGTTCCCTTGAGGCGACTACCTTTCTTATTCCCATTTGAAGACGCGAGGTGAAAGGGCTTGCCCACGGCTCCCAGGGTGACAGCAGTGTTGGAACTCGAACCCACAACCCAGGGCTGGCTGATGCCAAAGCCTGCTCTCGGCTGCCCACCCTGCCTTCGTGACACTGGACCTGGTCCCCTCCTATGAAGAGCTGCGAGGGTCGCCTGGGTGGCTCAGTGGGTTGAGGGTCCGACTCTTGATTTCAGCTCACGTCACGATCCCAGGGTCACGGGATCCACCCCTGCATCAGTCTCTGCATTGAGTGTGGAGCGTGCCTGAGATCGTCTCTCTCCCTCTGCCCCTCTCCTCCCTCTCGCTCTCTCTCTCTCTCTCTCTAGAAAACAAAACAAAACAAAAAACAAAAACGAAGCAAAAACATAGAACAAAACAAAACAACAACAACAACAAAACTGTAAGACTTGGGTTTTTAAAAGCTACCTGCCCTGCCTGTGAGCTCAGACCTGACCTCACCATTGCTCGAAGACAGGGTCTATGGGTCCTAGCCAGTTGATGTGTGTGTGTGTGTGTGTGTGTGTGTGTGTGTGCGCTACCATTATGATTTTCACGATTCTGAACTACTCCCACGATCTGGACCTCTTCCCTATGTTGGCGACGGGTCCTTGCGTCGAGAATTTCCAAGGTAAGGTGAAGGATCCGAGGGACGTGTCCTCTTTGCTCCCACCTCTGTCCCAGAGCTCCAAGCCCCCCACAGGGACAGCAGAGAAGAAGGGTGCCAGACCTTCCCTGAGCCCACAAACAACCGTTCTGCCGTGTTTTTAGGATGCAGACGAGGCCGAGGGGAAGGGTGCTGCTGGGTCCGGGCCCTCAGACGTCCGAGCCTCCCGTTGGACAGGGGCTGACGGCACGGGCAGAGCCAGCCTGCCTGGGTTCAAATCCCAGCTCTGCCACTTAACTGGCTGTGTGACCTTAGGCGCTGCTTTAGTCTCCCCGTCTGTAGAACGGAGAAGACAGGGGCACTTCCCTCACAAAATGATTGTGACGGCTCATTGGATTGGCGCCCTGCACGGAGTGAATCGTGATCCACCGCCTGGTCCAGGGACAACAGACCCTCCGGCCATCTCTCTGACTCTGGCCTGAGCAGAGATTCTGCAGGTCCGACTGAGAAAAGCTGGTGGGTGTCCACGTGCCTCGTGGGGTCCCCAAGCCATCTGGAGGCCGCGCTGGCTTCCAAAGACTGTTTCTTATGCAGGATCAGGCATTGACCGGAGCCCAGGGAATTGCTTTCCCGCTTTTCCTCTCCGGGCTCAGAGTTTGTTTCCTGCTTCCCGCCATCACCCTCTCGGAGGTAAAGAGTCCTGGGTTTGGACTCGAGTCTTGGCCTCCAAGTGGACTTCCTGACACCCCGGTTGGTTTTCTTCCTTCTCTACCATGCCGAGTCCGAACATCCGAGGCTGGGGCTCCCACTTCTTACCCCCGTGGGGTGGGCTTCTTCCCCGGAGCCCCCTTCCCACCATACTTTCGAGAAATCCCAAACTTAAAGTTTGCTTTTTTCCTCCTCTCTGCCTCTGCTCATTTCTGGGACCCCCCCCCCCTTTCTCCTTTTGTGCCTTTGACCAGGGCCCACTCATCATCCTTCCAGACTTGCTCAGCTCGGGTCTCACCTCCTCTTTCAAACCTTTCCTGAACTGCGCCGAGAAGACATATGCTGAAGAAAATGCTCAGGATTCTGTCGATTGCCAGTGACAGCAAGGCACATCGAGCTGGATGAAGCAATAGCAGGGATCTCTTTACTCGTGTATTGAAAAGGTCAGCGTGTCGGGCTTCAGGCACAGCTGGACCCAGGCGTCGGGATTATGTTCTCTGCACGCAGTTCTGGCTGCTTCCCTCTGGGCTGGGGATTCTCACCCAAAGGCCAGAGAGCCCCTGGCAGGTCCCGGCTGACACCCTCTACTCTCGGCAATCTTGGTGGAAGGTGCAACTTCCCTTTTCTGAGTGAAATTCCAGGGGGGTTTGGTTTGTTTTTTGTTTGTTTGTTTTTTCCTACGTTGGACCTAGAACTGCAGGGCCAATTAGATTAGCCATAATCCTTCCTGCATGACACCCTCTTGTCATGGGGTCATGAATGATTCTCCTTTGTGTATTTATATAAATACTCAGGGCGTGATCACCCAAGAGAAGAGTCAGGACATTATTAAAACTTGCATCTGTCTGTGGGCTTGTCCCCTGTTCCAACTGTCAGCCTCCCTCTATCACAGAGAGCCACTATAGAGAAATTCACTTTTTATTGCCTTTGAAGCACATGCATGTATTTCCTCCAGGGGGAAAAAAAAATTTAACAGAACGGTTCAAGGCCAAGTAAACAAAGATGCATCCACAAAATGACGGGCAGTTGCTTTGCATGTGCTGCCTTGGAAAGGTGTCCTCAACGCATTATCTGGCGTAAAAGCAAGTTGTAGAACAGGGGCGCCTGGGTGGCTCAGTTGGTTAAGCGTCTGGCTTTGGCTCAGGTGACGATCTCACGGTTTGTGAGCTCGAGCTCCGCTCCGGGCTCCCGGCTGTCGCACGGAAGCCTGCCTCAGATCCTCTGTCTCCCTCTCTGCCCTTCCCCGGCTTGTGTGTTCTCTCTCTTTCTCAAAAATAATAAAGTAAACGTTAAAAAAAAAAATTGAGGAAGAGTAGCTGGGATACGATCTGGGTTTTGTAACAGAAACAAAACAAGCAGGTGGATTGGATGTTCAGCAAAAACACGGGGAAAGGCCTGTGCTACATTATTAACGATGCCAGAGGCCCGCTTCTGGTCAGGAAGAGAGAACAGGGAATTCCACAGTCCCGCACCGCTTGGAGCTCTCTTGACGTCGTGTATCATCTAGAAGGAGAAAATGCGGAAATAAATGAGTGTGAAGCCAGTGTGATGGTTTTTATTCCCAGCAGGAAGGAGTATGACACCGAGAACCTTGGTCTCCGCCCTTCCCTTCCCTTCCCTTCTGCCTGGACCTGGGCAGGATTTCCCGCTCACATCCCGGGAGGTTGTGAAAGCCCGAGGAGCTGGGCCAGCGGGCCTGATCCATTTCTGGCTGGGCTGTCAAATCCAAGAGCCCTCTGTTCTGGGGTCCCGAAGACAAAGCTAATGTTATCCTGAGCAATTTCATGACCCACAGAGGAGCTGGCTCCCGGAACCAAAAAAAAAGCCTTGTGCTTAGCTGGCTCCATGGAAGGTTCTGGAACTGAGAGCAGACAGGCCCAGGTGGGCCCGAGCAAGAGGTAACATGAGGGGTATCAGAGAGCCTCCCTCAACGACGTGTCTCTGGTCATCCATTCATTCATTCACCCCTCAAATGTGTGCTGAGCCCCTGGCAATATCGTCCAAATTCTCACAACTTCGTGCAACACTGGTTCTCAACCCCGTCATACCTGACACCTTTTTATGTTAAAAATATGTCGTATCCTCGTTAATACTCTGAAATGACTCCCACGGATACCGTAACCTATCTACACAACATAATTTTTTAAATAGCCATATGTAATGCCCCAACTAGAATATAAAGGAAAAGCATAAAGAACTTTGGATGAAATAAAATCCGCTTGAACATCCAAGTGCTCAGGGCCAGCTGTTCCAGGAGACATCACGAAGCGGTCACGAGCTCAAGGTGCCGCGCGGACCCACCACAAGGGTGACGGCCACAGATGCACAGGAGCGTGGGCCACAGAGCAGGGACCCCAATACTCCAGCGGTGTCACTGTCCAAACCTGCCTTGGCACGTTTTGAATAGAACTAAATGCAGACTTCTCTTGTTTTTGTCCTTAGTTAGCGACACCTCTGGAAAATTCAGTGTATATTCAACCTGTTCGGGGCGCCTGACTGGCTCATTCGGAGGAGCACATGACCGTTGAGCTCAGGGTGGTGAGTTGGAGCCCCGCGTCGGGTGTAGCAACTACTTAAATAAAAAAAATGTTGTTAGCTGTGCAAAAATGCTTTTCATTCTGCGTAAAGCAGAGTCAAAGCCGAGGCTCATATAATTATGCACATCTTTTCTCCCCTGCACGAATGCCCAGCAGGACATGTGGCAGTCATGCGGGTTATGGAACGGTTCCTCGCTGGGCACGACAGCCCCACTCTTTTCTCACGGCCTGCCTTCCCCAGTCCACTGCCCACTAAACACAGCCGGGCTCCCCACCTGCTCCCCTCGTCATGACAATCCAGAATGTCCCGGTCCATTTCCAAAACATCTCCTGGTGTGGTGCTACCCAATTAGGCCTGCCATTCAATCATCTCAGCAAACGGACATGAGAGATGTTGATATTGTTCCCATTTTACAGATAAGGAAACTGAGAATGTCCAGGGAGGAGCAGCTGAGCCAGGGCCCCTGGCTGGGTCTGTCTTAAGGCCACCCAGTTTGTACACTGCTTTCCCTCCGTCTGTCGGGCCGGAGCTGGCAGCGGGGACACAGAGATGAGAAGGGCACCCCTCCAGCGGGGGTACTGACCCCCTCCGTGTCTGCGCGTGGAGGAAATGGACAGAGGCGTGTGTGCGGTGCTGGGACCTGCAGTGCGGGGTGGTCACAGAGTCACGGCTCCACAGGAAATGAAGGTGAAGTGCGGGGGGCGGGGGGGGGGGCGGGGTGGATGGCCTTCCAGGCCAGAGGACAAGGGAGCTTCATGTGCTTCTCGTGAGGGGCAAGGCGTGGTGGAAGGGACACGGGCTGGCACAGGGGGCCGTGATGTCACTACGACATGACCGAGAGAACCGGCTAAGCGCAGTGGTTCTGGCTGGGTAGGCAATGGGGAGCCACGGGTGTATTTGGAGCAGGCTAGCTACCCAGAGTGTTGGTTCTGGAACAGTCCCTGGGATCAGGGAGGAGGATGGGGACAGGAGCTAGGGGACCCGCCAACGCGCATCTCGCCATGCAGCAGAACCATTTCAGGGGCAGGACTCTCGGCCCCGTGACAGATGGGCTGGGAGGCCCAGGAGCAGCAGCCTCCAACGATCTGGGGCAGCAGGTGATGGCTGGAGGACAAGCCGAGTCAAGCAGACCCGGTCCGGATCCGGACATTCCGGTTGCAAACGCTTCCTCCTCACAGCACCTCTCCGCCTGGACCCGTCTCCCCCACTTTCACGGTGGCGGTAAAGGTCTCTTCCTGAGAGAGGCTGACACAGCCAGCACGTCTGCTTTATCCTGTCCCCTCCCCTGCTGCTCCTGGCCCCCGAGGGCGGCTGGTCCCTGTTGGGGTCTTCTCGGGACAAATGTCCCCCTGCTGCCTGAAGCCACCACGCGGGCTCCTTCATGGATGTCAGCCCTGCCACCTCCTCACCCCATGGTCCTTAAAGTCACAGACGGGTTGGTCCCAGGCCCTTCTCTCCGAGGAAGGGACGTATCAGGCTCTTAGCGGAAGCCCAGGATCGGGTGGGGTTGGGGGTCTCTGTGCACCTTCCCCTGCCTGCTGCAAGAGGACCGTGGGAGGGAGCCCCTCCAACCCTGCTGTGTGTGCCCGTGTGTGTCTGTGTGTGTTTCTATGTGTGTGTGTGTGTGTGTGTGTGTGTGTTTGTCTCTGTATGTGTATCTCTGAGTGCATCTCTATGTGCCTGTACCTGTGTGGGTGGCCGGGGGAGGTGTTAGGGGTGGGAGTGGGGAGGGGGCCCAGGTCTTTCCTGGAAGCCAGAGGCGGGAGGCCAGAGGCAGGCCTTCCCAAGCCATTCCCAGGCCCAGGGGAGGGAACGCCAGACCTGAGCTCAGCAGGTTTGAGCTACACCCACTCTCCCACCAGACCCGTGCCCTGCCCGCGTCCTGCAGGCCTGGCCAGCACCCCCTTTCCTCGCCCCACAGAGCTCCTCAAAGGATTCTCAGTTTTAACACCACAAGGTAACCGTCCTCCCCTACTGTGACTTCCACTGTTTCCCTTAACCCCAGCTCTGGGACCTATTTCACAGATGGGGAAACTGAGGCTGAGGGAGGCTGTGACTCACTCAGAGATGCAGACTAGGCAGAGGCCACTGGCTTCGTCATCACCATCCTAGTCCCATGTGCAGGCGCCCCCCACCCGCCCCCACCTGGCTGCATGGGGACCCCTCTGGACCTGGGCAGTCCGCCCTGCCCCGGATCCCCCCAGAGCAGCCCCCAGAGCCTTGCCCCGCTCTGAAGCCCCCCAGAGCCTCACTCCCACTATCACAAACCTTCCCAGGAGGGCCTGCCTTTTGCTCCCTATCTCCTTGGGCAGGAAACCCGCCAGGAGGGAGATAAGAAGAATGGAGAGGAGGGCTGTGTGGACTGGGGGTTGTGGCCTCCCCCCACACAGGGCAGAAGAATAGAAGGAAATGGCTGCAGAGAGGCAAGTGTCTGCCTGGGGGTAAGGGCAGAAAGGTTATCATCTATAAATAACCCAGTCTCCAGGATCCCCAGGAGAGGCACGGAAGGGGGTCAGGCCAAAGGGTCTGGTCCCTGTGGCCAGGGGTGGGGGCAGCGGTCATTAGTGTAGGCCTGTGATTCAGATCAAAGGGCCAGAGGATGATGGCCTGACCCAAGACCCACCCCCTTGCCTCCTGCTAGAGGTAGCCGCTCTGACCCTATGGCTGGCCAGGCAGGTGGTGCATTCTCGAATCTTCCACGCATTCTTGGATCCATTGAGGCACCCACTCATGCACTCAGTCATGCCCCCATCCAACCATTCATTCACCACACTCACCCTCCCATCCATCCACCCACCCTGCCCTCCCTGCCTCTGAGCCTCCCCATTGGTGGTTCCTTTGGTCCACCACACTGTTCCTTCCCTCTTCACCTTGCTAACTTGGCCCTTAAGTGCCAACCTAGCACAACATTCTCTAGGAAGCCTTGCCAGACCCCCAAGTCCAGGGTAAGGAATGTGCCCCGTGGACCCCCACAGCCCTGGTCTCGCCTTTCCATGGCACTTGATCGCAATTACATTTCCTACCGGCTTTCATTTCCCTAGCTCTCTGAGCGAGCTGGTCATTCTGTCCTGGGGAGCACCCAGCAAAAACCTGGCACATAGGAAACACTTAATAAATTCATTTGGCATCTTTATATTCATATCTGCCTCCTCTGCCTCCTTCCTTCTCCGCACCTCCCTTTCAAGGCTTCCTGAACACCGACCTAAGCCAGGTCTGACGTTCTTCATTGCCCTTGAGGATGGCTGAGCCCGGTGTGGAAGCAGATGAGGGGGGAGGAGAGGGGAGTGTGGGCCTGCGCACAAATCACATGACACGAGATCGAAAGAGAGAGGTCAAATCCTGGGACTTCATGGGAGTCAGCTATCAGTTTCAGGGGAGGGGCGTGAAGAGGTAATGAGGGTGGGCTTCATGGAGGAGGTGGCCCTTGAGCCAGGACTTGACCGTGTGGCGATGGCAGTGGGCTGAGGGTGATGGGAAAGCTCAGGGCAGTGTTAAGAAGCATGACACGTGTGGAGGGAGCCTTCCTGAAGCCAAGGAGGGCACGGGGAGAGTGATGAAGCAATAGCAGGGTGGAGGGGACCCAGACAGACAGAAATGCCGAGAGGAGAGGTGAGGGAGAGAGAGACGCAGAAACAGAGTGAGGCGTCCTGAGACGCTTTACCCGCCCAGGGGTGCGATGGGGAGGTCAGGGGATAGTGCAGACACCTGGATATGGCATGTCCTGCCTCTGAGAGAGTGGACGGATGGCTGACTCGTGATGTCCTCAAGAGGAATGGTCATGGTCATGAGGCCTTTGGAGCCAGTGACTCAGGCTGGAGGCTGCCTCCTGCATGGGGAGTTGGGGGGGCGGGCAGGGGAAACCCAGGCAGGACAGCCCTGCCTCCATGGACAAAATGCCGGAGCCAGGGTCAAGAGCCCCAGGGCCCGCTTGCTGCCTGGACGCCTCTGGCACGGAGGGGCTGCTCCCCAAAGGACAGGCCTGGCCGAGCACACCCTTGAGCCTCTGTCTGCACTGGGCCCTCCTCTTGCCCACTAACCCCTTCCTCTCTGGGGTTTGGGAAGGAGGTCGCTTCTCTAAGAAGGGTGGGCATCTGGAGGTGCGCACGGACAGCAAGAGGGCAAATCTTGAGGTCACTCTGAAGGCGAAGTGTGCAAACAAAGCCATGGCTCAGCACAGGCCCTGCCACGTCATGGACGTCAGGAGGCCCAGGACACCCTGCAGGGGCAGAGTGAACCAGCCAGGGACAGCCCTGACCTTGGAGCAGGTGGTCTACGCCTGGCCTTTCTAGTTCCACATCCTAGCAAGCCCCAGGCATTGCTCAGACCCTGCGTTCAGGGAGTGCAGCCTTCCCCTTTGCCCTCGGGGAGGGCTTTATTATTAAAGTGCAAACAGTTACTTTTAAAACTCACTTTGTGGGGCGCCTGGGTGGCTCAGTCGGCTAAGCGTCCGACTTTGGCTCAGGTCACAATCTCGCGGTCCGTGAGTTCGAGCCCCGCGTCGGGCTCTGTGCTGACAGCTCAGAGCCTGGAGCCTGTTTCAGATTCTGTGTCTCCCTCTCTCTGACCCTCCCCTGTTCATGCTCTGTCTCTCCCTAGCTCAAAAATAAAACGTTAAAAAAAAAATTAAGAAAAAAAACTCACTTTGTGTCAGGCACGAGGTTACATGTCTTACACAAAACATTGGGTTTGGTTCCCTCAAATAACCGTCGGTGGTAGGCACACGTATTGCCTGTTTTATTAGTTTATCTATTGCCGTGTAACAAATTACTCCAAATCTTAGCAGCACATTTATTGTCCCACGCCTTCTGTGGGTCAGGAACCTGGGCCTGGTTTTGCTGGACCCTCTGCTCCAGGGTCCCTCAGGCTGCAGCTAAGCTGTCTGCTGGGGCCGCAGTCTCATCTGAAGGCTCGGCCGTGCGAGGATCCACTTCCCAGCTCATCGGTAGCTGTTGGCAGAGGCGAGTTCTCCGTGGGCTGTGGCCAGAGGCCGTCCTCAGTTCTTTACCACGTAGGCCCATCCCACATGGCCACGGGCTTCATCAACGTTGGCAAGCCCAGAAGGCAAGAGAGTCTCCTCACAAGCTTTTGTAACCTAACCAGAGGAATGACGTCCCTCGATGTTGCTGTATTCTATTGGTTAGGAGCAAGTTACACAGCAGAGAGGTGTGCACGAGACCTCAAACACCAGGGGCAGGACCACGGGGGCTGACTTTGAGGCCATCTGCCACACCTCTATTTTATAGACGCCGAAAAGGAACCATGGGAAGTTAGTCACCCAGAGTCACAATGAATAAGTGATGGGGCCAAGACTTGGATGTGACTTTGCTGAATCTCCAATTCTTAGTGATGCTGAGACCAGGCTCTGGTAACAGACTGGCTCCACCGTGTGCTAGTGGTTGACCTTGGGCAAGTTAGTTACCACTCGAAGCCTCAGTTTCTTCTTCTGTAAAATGGGTAACAATAATATAGAAATTGTTATATATTATGTATATTATATACATTATAATTGTTATATATTATATATTATATATATTAATATTATTATTGTACCCATATATAACAAAATATATAATATTATATATTGTACCATATATAACAAAATTATATATTGTACCCATATAAAATAAAAATACAATATTATATATTGTACCTATATATAATATTATATAATAATAATATATAGCCTCATACAGCACTTTCTATAAGTCTTTTTCAGAAGTTAACTCCCCTTTTCCTTGCAAGCTCTTACAGTCTGAGCCCTTCTGTTCTGCCCACGGCAAATCACACCATGGAATTCCCTTCCTCAAACTTCCCACTGGAGGTGAAAGCCAGAGCGTTCTTCCTGGCCTCAGAGGTCCTGCAGGATCTGTTGCCCCGCTCACTCCCTTCCAGCACACCAAACACATTCTTCTCCTGGGACCCCTGTATGCATGTTTCCCCCAGCCTGGACTCCCGTCCTCACGGACATGATGCTCTCTTGCCTCATGTGGGTCTCTGTTCAAGTGTCATCTCCCAGAGAGGTCCTCCTGGACTCCCTGTTTTAAATTGTTGTTTAATGTTTATTTATTTTGTGGGGGGGGTGGGGGAGCAAGATTGGGGGAGGGGCAGAGAGAGAGGGAGACACAGAATCCAAAGCAGGCTCCAGGCTCTGAGCTGTCAGCACAGAGCCCGATGCAGGGCTCGAACCCCCGGACTGCAAGATCATGACCTGAGCCAAAGTCAGATGTTTAACCGACTGAGCCACCCAGGTGCCCCAGGGACCTCCTGGTTTAATCACCACTCTCTCTCATTCTTTATCCCCTTACCCTGCTTCTCTTATCATCACAGCACCTGACATTACATTCTATAAATACTGGCTTGTGTATTTATTGTCTGTCTCCCTCCCTAGATGGGAAACGCCATGAGGTCAGGGACTTTGTTTTGTTGTTCACCACCAGATCACTGTACCCAGAATAATGCCTGACCTACCTAAAGGCAGTCAATAACAACTTGTTGAAAGAAAGAAGGAAAGAAAGAAAGAGTGAGTGAATGAGTGAATGAATGAAAGCATTTGGCCAGCCAGGGGCGTGGCCCTGAAAGGCACCTCTGACCCTCCTGTTCGTCCGGGCTGCACCTCCCCTCCACTCTTTGCCTTCTCCCTCTGAGAGACAGATCCGGGTAAGCAGGAATCCTCTGGAAGGAAATAGCTGAAAAGAAACTCCCCTGTTTTGCTCAGAGCAGGGACCCAGCCTGCCCCCAAAGGGCAGAAACTGCTCTGGTGCCTTCCACCCATCAGCTGCCGTGCCTGATGCCCTCTGGCCTCCCGGCTGCCACAGGAGGCAAAGGGGACACGGGACAGACCCGAGCCCAGAAGTGGACGTTCGATGGAAGCCGTCGCGGGCTCAGGGAGAGCCAGGACTTGACCAGAGTCAGGGGAGGCTAGCCATGGATGGGTGAGGCTGCCTGGGGCCGTGGAGGGGCCGTGAGCCTCAGTTTCCCGCGATGCACAATATGAATGCTGTAGAGCCCACCTCTTCGGCCGGTTTTGAGGATGAACTGAGAAAAACGCAAAACGCTTAGAGCCATGTCTGGCACACGGTGAGCCGCCCAGGTCTCAGTTATTACTGTTATTATTGCGACAATCAGTCTGTCTCCTCCGCGTCCTCCAGGCCCAATTTGGGCCCAGCCTCCGTCCTCGGGAACCAGCCGCCTGGGTGAAAATTGGCTTTGGAAATGCCTGTTAGTCCTTCAGTGACGGGACGTTGTCTCGGGTAGCAAAGCAGCTCCGTGGTGTTGCATATTGAAACCCAAGAGCCCCAGAGGCATGATCGGAACTCAGGGGAAGGGTCCCTGTGTGTTCCCCGGGGCCCACTTGCTTTCCGCTCACCAAGTCAGCCTGGCTGGCCGGGCCGTGGTTAGAAGAGGTGCGGCTGGCGATGGTGTCCCTCCCCCACAGCCACCGCTTGTCCAGCACCCGCCGCGCCTCGCCTCATTCACCAGGGCAGCCTTCCTGGGTGGGAGGTATCCTGTCCCAGAAGAGGAAACTGAGGTTCAGAGTGGCGCAGTCATTCTCCCACGGTAAGCGGTGTGGCCGTAAGCTACACCCGGAACTCTCTAGATTCGGAGCCTGCCCTGTTTCCACTCTCCGACGCACAATGGAAAGCCATCATCTCGGTTTTCCTCGAAGAATCCCGCTCACATGCCTCACACAGAAGCTACTTTGGGGAAAGGTCGGTCTAGACAAGGGGAATGTGGAGGAGCGTCTATCTTGGGGCCTTCAGAACAAGCCCCCCCAGAGGAGTCGACTTCCTCCCCCAGGAAGGCCTGGAGACGGCTGAGAACAAAATTGGATGGACTCCGGACCTCGAAAGTCTCAGAAGGGTGGGAGGTGCTCAAGTTCTGGGTTGGTAGATCTAGAGAAAGGAGGAGAGAGAAAAAGATGACCTCCACCCATGCTTCCAGCCGGAAGGAATTCTCCAGGCTGTGGGCGGGGAGACTAGGAGAGAACAGTGACACAGGATGGGGCTGTGAGGGTTCGGGGCAGGGAGTGGAAAACTCTCTGAACCCTGAGCAGCAAGCGAATTAAAACAGGGAATTGGGCGTTTGCAAAATTGTGGGGAGGGCTCTTGGTCAGGGGGCGGCTGGGAACCTGGGATGGGAAGGCTGTAACCATCGCTGGGATTCAGACCTGCTGGCTGTCCCCACGGCTGCCCCCCCCGTGAGGCTGGTGACCAGTCACTTGGGTCACCAGGGCTGCAGCCGGGCGGCCACCTTTCTTGTTCTCTCCACCTGTCACGCAGGCACAGTGACCTGCAGAGCCTCATTCCCGAGAATCCCAGCCGCAAGGGAGTCTGGGAACATTATTTTTTAAGCTTTCCAACTTCCCTCCAAAGAGGGAGACAGAGAGGGCCCCTCTGAGAATGTGCCACATCAGTCGACAGGAGGTTAAGCCTGTAGGGGTTTACGCCTTTCACAAACCAGAATGTCTGGAGGGAGGGATGGCTGGTATTGGGTTAATGTCATGACAACATTATGGCAGTCAGAGATACCAGCCTCTCTGAGCCTCTTGACTTTCCCCTCACGGTGGCAAGACGGCAGTGGGGCACGATCCGGGGAAGCCGACCCACACTGCCTGCTGTAAGAACTGCGCTTAGAAAAATCTGGAATGTCTTCCATGTTTACCTGTGCCACCCCCAGCCTCTTGAATTCTTTAAAATCCCTTAAAGCCACCAAATCCTATGAACTTGAACTCCAAAATATTCCCCCAGTTTATGCCCTGCTTGTCATCCCTTCTGCGTGGCGTCTGTCTGGGCTGCAGGTGCCAGGACCGTTCTCTGAATGGCGCCCCCCAGGCTCCTGTCAGTACCGTTTCACCAGATCCCAGGATGGGTCCAGCATGTTCTAGGCCCTTGGCATAGTTCAGGGAACAAAACAAGTCCTGTGTTCGTGGAGCTTCTATTCGCTTGGGGGTGGGGGTGGGGGGTAAATAACCACCACAGGTAAGTTATGCAGATGTGAGATGATGATCACCCCACATAAAACACATAAAGGGGCGCCTGGGTGGCCCAGTCAGTTAAGCGTCTGACTCTTGGTTTCCGCTCAGGTCATGATCTCGCCGTTTCATGGGTTCAAGCCCCCTGCCGGGCTGTGAGCTGACAGCAGGGAGTCTGCTCTCTGTCTCTCTCAAAATAAATAAATAAACTTTAAAAAAAAAAAAAGGACATAGGGGCGCCTGGGTGGCTCAGTCGGTGAGGCGGCCGACTTCGGCTCAGGTCACGATCTCGCGGTCCGTGAGTTCGAGCCCCGCGTCGGGCTCTGTGCTGACAGCTCGGAGCCTGGAGCCTGTTTCGGATTCTGTGTCTCCCTCTCTCTGACCCTCCCCCATTCATGCTCTGTCTCTCTCTGTCTCAAAAATAAATAAACGTTAAAAAAATTAAAAAAAAAAAAAAAAGGACATAGATAGAGACTGGATTGGGGAGATCAGAGAACAATTTTAAATTTGGGGGCTGTTATGGGTAGAATTGTGTCTCCCCCACAAAGTTCATTCGCCAAAATTTGTGGGTACCCTGGTACCACAGAATGTGACCTCGTCGTGATTTGTTTAGTTCAAATGAGGTCGTCCTGGGGTAGAGTGGGGTGGGCCACCCCCACCCCCTCCCCTGCATCCTCATGGAAAGAGGAAATCTGGACCCAAGACATACACGTGGGGAGAACACCACGTGAAGAGGAAGCCAGAGAGCCACAAGCCAAGAATAGGGAAGATGGCCAACAAAGCACCCACAACTAGAGATGACCACGGAACAAGGTTCTCCCTCCCGGCCCTCAGAAAAAAGGAACCCTGCCAACACCTAGGTCTAGGACTTGTAGCTCCCAGAACTGGGAGACAACAGATTTCTGTTGTTTAAGCCACCTCGTTTGTGCCACTTTGTAGCGGGAGCCCCAGGAAACTAATACAGTGACCAGGCAGGGCTCACCGAGAAGATGACTTTTGAATGAAGATGTGTGGGGAGTGGTTGTGAAGGTAAGGAGGCCATCTGGGGGCAGAGCGTGCCAGGCAGTGGGAAGCGCCAGTGCAAAGGCCCTGAGGCAAGCAGTTGCCTGAAGTGTTTGAAGAAAAGTAAGGAGACCAGAGCGTAGTACGTGAGAGGGTGCAGACTTGTAGGAGAGGAAATCAGAGACGGGATGGGCTAGAGGGTAGATCCCTCAGGGCCCTTGGGCCAGGACAGACTTCAGCTTTTACCCAGCCTGAGACGGCGTCATCTCAGTTTTGAGCTAAAGAGTGACAAGGTCTGACTTACATTTTAACAGGATCGCTCTGGCTGCTGCACAAGAGGAGACTTAGGGTAGGGGGGAGGTAAGAAGAGGGGGAAACGGAAGGTTAGGGGCTGTCGAATATCCCAGACAAGAGGTGACGGTGTCTTGGACCGGGATGGTGGGGGTGGGGGTGGGGAGAGGTGGCTGGATTCCAGGCACGTTTTGCAAGTGCAGCTAACAGGATTTGTTGACATCTCAGATGCAGGGGTGACAGAAAGAGATGAGTCGAGCATGACGTCAGGGGTTTTGGCCTGACCAACTGGAAGGATGGAGTTGCCATCAACTGGAGAGAGAAGGCCATGGTTCCTCCTGCTTCGTGCAGCTTTAGTGGGGGCTGGAAGGGGCGGGGGGAGGAAAATCAACAGTTCAGCCCTGGACGAGTCAACCTCACAACTTCAAACTCCCGTTTGTCTTGCAAACAGCTGCCAGAGTGATGGTGCTTTAAGAAGTAAACAAACAAACGAAGCCCCTAGCTGGCGGGGGCATGAAGTCCCAACTCTGTGGCCTGGGCAGAAGGGCCTTCGATAAAACCCGCCCCGAAACATCTGTCCAGTTCTTCTCCCCTGACCCCCTTCAAGCGCCTTGTGATCCGGCCTCCAAGGAACCTCTTGCAGCTCGCTCATCCATTCACTCATTCATTCACTCATTCATTCATTCTCTCCCTGAGCATTCGTGTACTTTTTATTCTGCCAGACACTGAATCAGGCATGGAGGCTACCGCCCTCATGGAGCTCACCGGGACCCGCACTGTGGCATTCTCCCCACCCCAGTGCCTTTGCACACGCTACACCATTTGTACTCAAATCCCAGTCGTTCTCTTTCTCCTACCCCTATTCACCTTCTAGGGCGAACCATCACCCTGTCCTCTGCGAGACCTCTTAGACGCCCTAGACTCGGGCAGGTTGACGTTTCCGGAGTCCTCTGTCCCTGTCATCTGTGTGGGCTGCTCAAAGGTAGACACCTATCTTTATTCAGCCCTGTATCTCCAGATATTTGAATGAGTGAACGCGTGCATGGGTGAATGAGCGTTACCAGGGATTCAGCAGCTTTGATCCACATTTGGCTAACGGTGTCCTGGTCGTGAATCCAGCTGAAATGAGGGAGCTGTGGGTCTAACTTCTCTTTTTAAATGTACCGCCAGAAATGTCCTTTTGTACGGCCTCCCAGAGAATTATGGTGGGTTCTCCAGGCTGGAGTCCCTTGGAAACAGGGAGAGAGGCCAGTTGAGGCGGGGCACGGGAGCCAGGGAGGTGTTTCTGGTCCCAGTTAACCCAAGCCACCAGCGCCAGCGGTCCCTTGTGGCCTCTGAGGAGAGCTGCGGTAACCATGGCAACCAGGCACTCCAGCCAGGAGTGGAGTAGAGCCAGGACCATGGCCAGGCCTGCAGCCAGGCTGGGCTCCGGGGCCACTCTGTGTGCATGTGCTGGGTGGAGGGACGGAGGGTGGCGAGGGGGTGTCCCAGAGACCAGAGTGACCTGTGGGGAAGGGGGGATGTGTAAGGCCCAGATTCAGGGTTCGGAATTGATTAACTGTCCTTGTGCTTCACATCAGGGTTCTCTGGGCCCCAGCCCCCACCCCTGGGAGATTCAGGAAAGGAAGATGGAGTGAGAGGCATGGATACAGAGACTGACACCAGTAGAAGAGAGGGAGATGCACAGCCAAAATTCTGAGAGGAGGAGAGGGAGGGAAGGAGGGAGGAGGAAAGCAGGAGATGGGAGGGAGGAGGCGGGAGGGAGAGGGAAGGAGGGAGGGTAGGAAGGAAGAGGGCACTGGGAGAGAGGTGGGAGGGAAAAGGAGGGGGAGGGAGGCAGGGAAGAGGGAGGGTAGGTGGGATTAGGGTGTTGGGAGGGAGGAAGGGGAGGGGAGAAGAGGGAGGACAGGGGTGGGAGAAAGGCAAGGAGGGGAGGGAGGGGAGAGGCGGAGAGGGGAGGGAGGGGAAAAGGGGGAGGGAGTAAGGGAAGAGGAGGAGAAGAAGTGGGGTGTGGAGGAGAGGGAGAGGGAGGGAAGGGGGAATGGAGGGGAGATAGGGAGGAAGGAGGGAGGTAAGAGAGGAAGGAGGGGGACGAGGGAAAGAGGGGGAAAAGGGGAGGGGGGAGGAAGGGGGAGGAAGGGACGGAGGGAAGGAGAGAAACCAGAGAGGAGGAAAGGAAGGAAGTCAGTGTCAGGTCAGAGCAAGTACTCACAAAAGACAGAAAAACGGACACGGACAGACTCACAGAGAGGGGGGTGGACAGACGAAGGGAAAGGGCCAGAAAGAGCCAGGGAGTAAGAGGAGGAGAAGCGAGGCAGACACGGGGAGAAACAGACACCACAGGACGACGACGAGCTGGTAGGACACAGATGGGGCCGAGTCCCCATCAGCAGGACAGTAACACGGAGAGAGCTCCAGGTGACAGAGACCGGCAGAGAAAGGGAGAAAAAAATGAGAAGGACCCCGGAAAGTAAATAAAGAAACCGGAGTCAGTAAAGGCGAGCTGGGCAGGGGAGGGGGAGGGGGGAGGGGGAGGGAGGGGGCGGGCGGGGCTGAGCGGGAGGCGGACTCCCCGCCCCCGCCCGTCCCGGTCCCGCCCCTCCCTCCCCCCCCCCCCCCCCCCAGGGACGCCTGTCCCCGGCCGCGCGAAGGCCCTGGAGATGACCCTTGTCCGCTCCCGGAAAGGTCACCCCGACCCTGCCCCCGGTCTCCTTCGCAGGGCAGCCAGGCAGGATGTGGGTCTGGGCTGTGGGGTGGGGACCGCGAGGCGCGGCGGGGGCGGCGGCAGCAGGTTGGCGGCTGGGAGCGGTTCCCGGTGGCGGCTGCACCCCCGGGGTCTTCCATATGTCGTGTGCGTCTGTTTAGCAACCTGCCTCAAAACTCTGAGCCGCATTTACGCCCCGGGGCGGAAGACAGCGCGTCCCTGGGGAAAGGAGGCTGGGCGTGTTTTGCATTTCAAGGTGGCGTTGCCATCTTGCCAGGTTGGGATTCCCAGGCAACCCGCGCTCCAGCCTAGTGGC
Source organism: Acinonyx jubatus (assembly GCF_027475565.1). NCBI lineage: Eukaryota > Metazoa > Chordata > Mammalia > Carnivora > Felidae > Acinonyx > Acinonyx jubatus. The sequence continues at coordinate 18,118,677 of NC_069390.1, read as the reverse complement.
AAAATAAGAGATACTATTTTCCCGCCCAAAGATACGTTTCTCCCAGACGATGGTGCCAGGAAAGAGATTTTTCTTTTTCAAAGGATTTGGTAATTCTCTCCCCGCCCCCCGCCCCCCGCCCCAACCCCTGAGACAAATGAGAGCTATAGAACCCACTATCCCCCTTTTGCTTTGGCTGCTGGGAAGCTCAGACCTCAATGGCAACGATTAATACATTTATAAACCGTTTCTAATCCGGGAATTGTTAACCTGACGTGCATGGGTGCCAAAGGCTTCATAAAGCTCCTGAACTTGTATGCAAAATTATTGTCTTAGTCCGCTCGGGCAGCTATAACAAAATACCATCGACTGGGTGGCTTAAACAACGGAACGTTTATTTTTCACAGTTCTGGAAGCTGGGAAGTCCAAGGTCAAGGTCCCCGCAGATTTGGCATCTGGTGAGGACCCTCTTCCTGATTTGCAAATGGCTGCTTTTTCACTGTATCCTCACGTGGTGGAAAGAGGAAGCTCCGGGTCTCTTTCTCTTCTTGGAAGAGCACCAACCCCCTCACAGGGGTGCCACCCTCAAGACTTCACCCCCTAATTACCTCCCAAAGGCTCCCCTTCCGTCGGAAATGAGGGCTTCGGCATAGGCCTTTGGTGGGGAAGGGGCAGGGGACAGGGGCATTCAGTCCATCACAGTTACGTGTAGGCATACTTTTCTGGGGGGCGTTCTCAAGGTTCTCGAAGATGTCCATTACCTTTCAAAGGTTAAAAAGGGGGTCAGTCTGGATTCAGCTTACAGTCTCCTGCCTGTTGGGTCAAGCCTCATCCAGTATCCCCCTGTTGCAGAGGCTGCTGGTGGCTCCCTGAATCTGTGTCCTTTTCCTCCGTATGTTCGTGACTGCAGGTGGCTCCCGAGCTGGACTGCATTTCCCATCCTTCTCTGCACCTGGACATGGCCGCCAAACGGGTTCTGACCAAAAGACGGTGAGTGGAAGGCATGGTGCTCCTCCCAGGTCATCCTTCAAGGCCCTGGGTGGACCGTGTCCGTATTTGCCTGCCCCTTCCTCCTAGCTAGACCCCGACGATCCCGGGGACTCATTTTCAAATGGCAGTGACTTTGGTGGAAAAGCTTTAGAAGAAGCGTGTTAATGTTGGAGCTATCCCATGAGGGGGAAATGCATTTCCGTAGTATTTCACTGTAGTTGGGGGCCGGCCTGGCTTTACCCCGTCAAATGGGCCAACCCTAAGCTCCCGCAGCAACAGCACACATTGTGAACCCAAGCCACCTACTTCCTGGGGCCATTTAGCATGGTGGGAAGGTGTCCCTGTCCCTGTCGTGACCACCCACATGGCCTTTGCTCATGGCTGGACTTGGAAGCCTGCTAAGCCCCCCAGTACTTCCAGCTCTTTCTTTCCGCAGCAGCAGACTGCTACCAACCCACCTGGCCCTCTCTCACATTCCCCCACCCTGAGATCCCTCTGAATACCACGCTTCCCCGTCTCAAGGCAGCATAGTGGTTGAGGGCACAAGCTTTGGGTTCAGCCTGCCCCTGGCCAAGTCCTGACTGTTCTGCATGGACTCTGTGACCTCAGGGAGCACGTTTGACCCCTCTGAGCCTCTGTCTCCTTATCTTTAAGTAGAGGGTGACGAAGAATCCTCACTACACAGGGCTGTTATGAAGACGATACCAGTAAAGCAGAAGCTCAGCAAGTGTATGCAACCCCCCCCCCCCTCAGGAATCATCATCATCATAGTCCCTTTACATCCAACGCATCCACTCGAGGGACAGCCGTCCTCCATGGAGCCCCCTCCTCTGCCCTCCTCGCCCTAAGGTCCCGGGAGCATCTCCCTCCCAAGGCCAGCCCGCCCTCCGTTAATTATCCAGGGCTGCAAAAACAAATCAGCCCCACGGTTAGAGGCATAAAACAATCTCTCACACAGTTCTGTGGGTTGGGGACTCATGATGTTTGGCCAGGTTGTTTGGTTTGGGGCATCTTGTGAACTTGTGGTCAAGAGGTCAGCTGGGGCTGTGGTCATCTGAAAGCGGGACTGAGGCTGGGGGACCTGTTTCCAAGATGGCAGACCCGTGTGGCTGTTGGCCTCAGTTCCTTACCACATGGACCTCTTCTCATGCAAGCTGGCTTCCCAAGAGTGAGTCATGAGAGAGACCGACAGAGACAGACAGAGAGAGGAAGGAAAGAGGAAGCTGAAATGCCTTTCGTGATCTAGTCCCAGAAGTCACACGTAGTCACTTCTGTCGCGTTCTATTTGTTACAAGGAATCACTAGGTCAGGCTCACGCTCCAAGGAAAGGGAATTAGGCTCTACCTTTGAAGGGACTTGGGGACATATTTTGAAACAACCACACGCACCTTGTTCATGAACAGGCTCTGCTTCTGCTGTGAGCAGGTGCACATAGATAGTCCCTGTCGCAACTGCTACTAACCACCTGCTCCCACCCCAGACCCAGGCATGGGCCTCCTGTCCTGTCACAGAGTCATGGTCGAGGGCACTGTGCCCTGGACAAGTAACCCTCCCTTCAGAGCCATAGGGTCCTCTTCTGTGAAATGGACTGTAATCATAGGAGTGGCTGATAAGAGCTGTCTGTGGATTCAGTGAGCTGACACGCATAGAGCTGGGAACAGAGCTCCTGGCTGAGAGCATTGCTGGTGGTCGCTCCCGTTCTCCTGGCCTGCCCTCTGACGTGACTTCTTAGGATGCTGCCCTGCATGCACTAGGCACACGATAAACATCTGCCTGCCTGCCTGCCTCTCGGGGGGCCTCTCCGTGTGTCCCTGGGAGGCTCAAACAGACCTCTGTAAACAAAAGATGAACTAGAGGAAATTGAAGCAAAAGGGCAGGCGGGAGATTTAAAGAAAATAAATCCCGTTTCTAAGTCCCACTTGAAAATGAACCCTCCCACAGGGACACCTGGGGGGCTCGGTCGGTTAAGCGGCTGCCTTCAGATCAAATCACCATCTCGCGGTTTGTGGGTTCGAGCCCCGCGTCGGGCTCTGAGCTGACAGCCCAGAGCCTGGAGCCTGTTTCGGATTCTGTGTCTCCCTCTCTCTCTGCCCCTCCCCTGCTTGCGCTCTGTCTCTCTCTTTCTCTCTCTGTAAAAAATAAATAAACATTTAATAAGAAGAAGAAAATGAACCTTCCCACAAACAAGCAAGCTTGCCTGTCCTGTCTTTTCTGTCCTGCGATTTACTGTCCTGGGGACTTGAGCCCAGGCAGGGAGAAGGGTCACCAGGAGGCAAGGGTCAGGTTGTCTTCCTCTGTGAGGAGCACCAGGGCCAGTGATGAACCTGAGCAGGGGAGAGGCGTTTGCCCTTGGTGATGGTCTCTGGAAGTCTACCCAGGTCCTAATGGGTCTCTCTTTTTGTCATTCCTTTGTAGGGGGTGGGCAGAGGAGTGGGTGCTTGGAGGAATAGGGCGCAAAGCTTCTATGCGATGTTTCATTTTCATGCCTAGAGAGCTGGGTAGAGGAATGAAGTTCATTCATTCATTCATTCATTCATTCATTCCATTAGCGGTCACCCATAGAACCTCTGCTGTGAGTCAGAATTTGAGCCAGCCACCTTTCCTATCTCCTAGAAGTGAGCTCCAAACGCAGGTCCCAGACGTGGGACTGTGCCTGTTCCATAGCAAACATTTTAAAAATGTTTGTTGAATGAATGAATGAATTCACTACCCGACTTGAGCCCCTGGCCTCCAAAACTCATAAAGCCAAATTCTTTAGCTTAGCACTCACGGGTTGCTACCTACTTCTCTGGCTTGGCTTCCCACGCCCTCTGCCACGGGCATCCCATGATTTCATCATTATGAATCCCTCGCAATCCCCAGAAGGTTCTCAGGCTGTTTCATACCCTCCTCCCTTTGACGCGGGACCTCATCCCCCTTTCATCTGCTGGCGGACTCCTATACATCCCTTAAAAGCCGATGAAGCGTCGCTTTTCATGCAAAGCCTTTCTTGGCTTCTCTGGTTGTATTTGGTGTCAGGGTCTCCTCTTTGCTTCCTTGGCCTGCCTGGACTGTCCTTTGGTCTCCGCACAAGTCACCAAAGTGGTGTCTGTCCCCTCCATCGGTCTGTGGGCTCCCTGAGGGCAGCCCAGGCCCCTGAACCCAAGCCCCGCTCTGCCACCTGCCAACACTGAGACTTTGGGAAACCCACTTCAGTGTTCTGTGCCCCCTCTGGACGTGGGGCTGATATCAGGCCCCAGCACTGAGGGTAGTTGCAGCGATTAAATGGTTTCGTAAATCCAATGCACTGGCCTTGTGAGTGCTGAGTAACTGTGAGCTCCTGTCGTACCGATGGCAGCTCAGTGATGGAGCAGCTAACTGGCTTCCGGTGCCTAGCACTGGGCTTAGCACCGGGAAGTCCCCAGTCAGGGCCAACACTGCCTCGGCTCTCAATGAGCCCCAGTCCGAGGTAACCATCCGTTCGTTCATTCCCCATCCTGTGTCTTCTTTGTGCCGGGCATCGTTCCAGGTACAGGGATACAGCAGTGAACAAAACAGTGACCTCCATCCACAACAAGCTTATCCGCTAACAGAATGAATGAACGCATGAGACAGAACCTTAGAAGACTCCAAGTCCTATGAAAACGAGGGCAGGATTAGTGGTATTAGGATTGCAATTTTAAATGGGGCGGGCAGGGTAATCCTTGCTGCAAAGGTGACCTTTATGGGAAGCCTTGGGAGAGATGAGACTGTGAGTCATGTTGCTATCCAGGGCAAGCGTCCAGGGAGTGGGAACAGGGAGTGCAAAGGCCCTGGGGTGCAAACGTGTCTGGCATGCAGGTGTTGGAGGAATGGCCAAGAGCCCCTATGGCTGTAGCATAGTAAGCAAGGTGGAAGATGGGAGATGATATAAGGCAATGGGTGGGGGAAGGATGAGGCTGGGCCTGGTAGGTCATTGTCGGAACTTTGGCTTTTACTCTGAAAACGGCAAGGGCAAATGCAGGCCTGACCTCTGACCAGTATTCCACCCTGGTTCCCAGGGGTCTGTGTAGGGGTGGGGTGCTCTGTGGGGAAACACCTCGTAGAAGTGGGCTCCCCTATGGAAGACACAGAGAAAGAGCCTGGATCACCATCTCTGGCAAGCCACAGGAAGGCCAAGTGTGGAGAGGCAGGGTCTACCTGAGCCCCGTGCCCACCTGCTCCCCATAGACCACCGGCACTGGTATTTTGCCTTTTCACTTCTGAGCCTAATAACGTAAGCTGCGGTCCCCTCCCAGCCTGGGGTCGGCCGAGTCTTTGTGCGCCCTGTGGCCAGTCCTTCTCCAGGAAGCTTGCTTTTGAGGGCGGGTGCACACTACTGAGAGTTACGCAGGACAACCCGGGCACATCATGATCCTAAGGGGAAGGACGCCAGGCGGAGGGGCAGGGAGGACAGGGAAAAGAGAGGCACTTCATAGAGCCACAGAAGGTCTGAACTGGAAGGGACTCAGGGCTCATCTCACGCAACCCGGACAACTCAGAAAGGGCAGGGGCTCATCCAGGCCACGAGCACATCACTGGCCCATCGCCAGCAAGGCTGGAAGTAGAATCTCGACTTGCTGATGTTCAGTGTGGTCAACCCCTGACCCCAGCCCCCCAGACGGCCTCCAGGTGTTGGGTGTACTCGGGGCTCCAGAGAGCTGTCCTGGGGCTTAACTGGTCCCTTGAGTTCTCGTTAGTTAGTTTGTTTTAGGGGCAGTGGCTCCGGACTGTAGAAAATAGGGTATGGATTGTTCGGGGTTTTTTATCTCCGATAAACTGCAGTTGCTTTCCTCGGCTGGGCCCCTCAGGAGGGGAGAATTACCCACTGTTCCCATAAGTGGGGTCTCAGGGGTCTTTCCCTGCCTTGGGCTCACTTCTGTCTTCCCAGGGCAGCTGCATGCCTAGTAAATCCCAATGTAGACAGCCTTCCCCTGTGATCTGTGAGCGCCATAAAAGCAGGGCCACATCTGTCGGATTCACTATTATACACCCAGTGTTCACCCAGCATAGTTGCTGGCACACAGGCGAAACTCTAAGTAAGGTATGGACTGGAAGGACAGAACCTCTACTTTGGGGGATCGTGCCCCCAAATGCAGCACAGTCTCTCTGGTAACAGGGAGCTCTGATCAGAATAACAAGATCTTTTTGGCCAGGGAGGATATGCTATTTGATAGTTTCTCCCTTCGGAGGATTTAATCTCCTCATTCTGTTTTGCTAAAGCTAACCCTTATTGATTATCTGATTCATGCCTTCGTTCACTAGGTGTTTATGGAGCCCCTACCAGGTGCCAGACCCTGAGCGCTAAACACCGGGCAAGGCTGTCCCAAAGTGGCTGGTTCGTGCACACTCAGTGGGGAGCCACCACCTGCGATGTTGCAATCATCTGAGCGGACCCAAGGTCTTGTAGCAAAGGTCAGCCTCTTAAAAAATGGAGCCACTAAGCAAACATTCTGGGGGAGCTTTACAGAGTTAAGCTGTTTGTGCTGGGGAAGCATTTCTAAAAACTGCACATGGGGCCTTTTATCCACCTTATAATTGGCTCTGGTTCCTCTGTAACTGGGGATAAATCAGGCATCAGCCTATCTGTAGGTTTATTAGAGACTTACATATTTGGAATAAAAAGCAAGGAATCAGGCAGGCAGTGGCGGAGAAGGAGGAAACCCGGGAAGAAGAAGACGAACTAGAAGGAGAGACGTAGACAGCTGGACAAACGGGCCTCGGCCCCAGTTCCGCTGTAAATCAGCCGATGAACTTGGCCGAGCCACTGCCCCGCTGCCATCCGTGGGCTTCCTCGTCCGCAAAGACGGCCGGTGGGGTAAAATCACTTTTGATAAACTGTGCCACGCTCTCCTCTGGCTCCCCTGTGGGGGTCCTTCTTCCCCGTCTTCCCTCACGAGCTCTCACACCCCCCCACCCTCTTGTCAGAACGCTAGCCGAGGCCAGCAGGCATCGCTGTGCAAAACAAGCGATCCTCATCCAGGGCTTGTTAACTCAGGAACGAGATACGGTCCAAATTCTTTCGGCGGAAGGGGCTTGAGGGTCAGTTCTCACGTTGGCACATGAACTTGTTCTCATTAAATAAGTCAGTCGAGATGTGAACATTCATCTGGGTAAGTGAATGAATCAGCCTCACTCTGAAAAGAAAAATAGAGACGCCATTAATCAGCGTAGATATATACAAGCACACACATGCACACGCACACACCAACACTTACATCCCCTGACTCTCTCTCTCTCTCTCTCTCTCACCACACACACACACACACACACACACACACACACACACACACACGTATAGATGTGGGTCCTGGAGCCAGATTCCTCAAGTTTGAATCTCAGCTCTGCCTCTTAGCTAAGCAACATTTGTCAAAGTCCTCAACCATTATGTCCTCAGTTTTCCCACCTGTGAAATGGGGATGATGACAGTAGTGAATCGTCAGAAAGTACTTAGCAGGTCACCTGGTGCGTGGCAAGTGCTCTGTAATATAAGGTAAATAAGTCCCGGCCATCGCAGTGTATCTGGGATCTCCCCTACCCACCCACCCCCCACCCTTGCACGGCTCTGTGAGTCACTCCGAACCTGACTCAATCTGAACCTGACTTCGTCACTTTGCTCATCTGTAAAATGGGGACGATACCAATAACCTCAGGGTTATTTGAACGAACACAGAGATAATGGGCACGAGGTAGCATGACTCGGGATACAGAATCTTGGGCTCTGGAATATGCCTGCCGTAGGGTTCGCGCTCACCAGCAGAGTGACAAGTAATGACCTCTGAGCCTCAGGTTTCCCCTCTGTAAATGGGGACAGTAGCAGGTGCTTCCTCAAGGGGTTGTTGAGAGGAACTAACACAGACACCATGCTGAGCAAGGCGCTGGGGACTGAGTGGGAGCTCAGTAGAGTTCTTGGCCTGCGGCCTTTGTAACTTTGCCTCCCCTGGAGCACACCGCAGGCTCTCCAAGCCTCATGTATGGGTGAGGCTTGGTCTGCAAGGCAGGTAGGTGCAACAGTCCTCCCCATGCTGTGTGCCCTCGGCAAGCGCTTTCCACGTGTTACTTCAATTAACCTTCCCGGTCCCCCGTGAGGCCTCTCTTATCTCCATTTCGCAGAGGAGGAAGCTGAGTCTCAGGCAGACTCGGTGACTTGCCCAGGGTCACGGTGAGCTGACCTTTCAGCCCAGGTTTGTCCATCCCAGAGTCCAAGGGCGGTGACGTTTGGGCACTGCAAGGAAGCTGAGCGGAACCTTTACTTTCATGGCTGGATTTAGCGACCCAGACAGGGCGTCTGCTGCTCGAGGGCAGGAGGGCCCTTGGCCGTGGACCCAACCCTATGGCTTCCCCGGGGCAACTCCTGCAGGTATCCTGCCTTCCTGTTCCTTCTCTGTGGGGGTTGTTTGCACGAGAGCATAGAAGGGTGGGCCCAAGAGGCTTTGGGTTGGAGCAGAGAGGTAGGAACTAAGAGCTCACAGGGCAGAGGGGGTATCTTCCAGCGACCAAAGCTTGGAGCGCAAACAATGAGGCAAGACGTTTGGCCAGCAGAACACTGACTTGGGAAAAGCAGGACCCAAACTTCCCTAAACTCTAAAGGCAAACCGTGCTGGCAGATCTGGGACGGGTCGCCCCTGCCCAACCGCAGCTTGACCTCAGCACTTTTGTCTGTGGAGGAGGGTTGCACAAGCTGTCTTAAATTTAAAAATTTGCTGGTCGTATTGACTGCTCCCTGTCAATCGTCCAAATGAGGGCGGGGACCAATGCATTCTTTCTTCTTACGCAGGTTTGGGCGCCCAGGTATGGAGGCAGTTCACAGATGTGATCTCAGCAGCTCTACGTGGATGATAAAGGTGATTCAAAAAATAAATAAATAAAATACATTGGGTATGTGCCGTGGGTTTTGTTTGTTTTTAAGAGAGAGAGAGAGAGAGAGAGAGAATCCCAAGCAGGTTCCATGCTCAGCACAGAGCCCGACACAGGGCTCAATCCAATCCCACAACCCTGGGATCGTGACCTGAGCCAAAATCAAGAGTCAGGTGCTCCACAGACTGAGCCGCAGGTGCCCCTGTGATGTGCTTTCTGGTTGCCAAAGCCTCCTTTGCAGATGTCCTCTCCTCCGGTGTTTATACGTGACCCGGCGTGGCGGGGAGCGGGGGTGGGTGGGTAGGTGCTATCATTCCCCTTGAGAAGAGGAAGACGAGGAAGGCTCAGCTTGGCCAAGGCCACATGGCCGGAAAGTTCAATGCCAGGCTGGCCCCAGGACTTCTGAGCCTCACCCCAACCCACAGCTGGAGGCGAAAAGAGAAAGGAAATGAAAGGAGAAAAGGCTTCAACTTCAGTTCTTTGTTTATTGGGTGATCTCGGGTGGATCTCTGGTTTCTGTCTCTGTAAAAACAGGCTCCCTAGCCACCCCTACCTAATGGAGTCCTTAGAAAGCTTAAGTGAGCCGTGTTCGAAAGTCCTTGTCACAGAGCTTGGCATGGTGCACTTTCCTCCTGTTAAAGATTAGGAGTCTAAAAGCACAGAGAGGGCAAGTGCCTTGCCCAAAGCCACACAGCTGATGAACAAAGAAACCAGGCCTGGAACCTGGGTTTACCTGCCCTCACAACCTGAGCTTCCACACTAGAAAACACTCCCGGATGGGTGGTAATTATTAGTATTGTATATTACTATCATTTAATTAACAACAACAACAACAACAAAAATGAAGGCAGATGATGAGGGTTCAGCAGTCTCCCTATCTGGTAGGATCTATTCCAGGGAGCTGTTTTCTGGAAAGCCGGGCTAGGAAGCACCCAAGAAGCTCTGCCCCAGGTCCCTCCCAGCATAGCCATTTAGAATCTACGTCTTCCCCCCTCCCCCCCCCCCCCCCAGAGGGTGGTGAGGAGAGAGTCAGTACCACTCCTTTCTTCTAACTCCTAGCCAGCTGCATTCCTGGGGCGGGGGAAGGAGGACCTTGGCCTGGCAAGCCCTTGGCTGACGACACTCCTAGAGGCTGGCTGTGGCCTGGGGCAGCTTGTCGGAGGGATATTCTTCAACCCCCCAAAGGACGTTCCTAGGATTTTCAAATTTATTCTCTGAAAATCATTGCAAAGAGAAACAAATTCAATCAGGCTCGGTGCAACATTTAATGAACTGTCATTTGGGGGGAAATGATTGCAGATTACATATGAGAAGAAACAATTCAGAAAAAAAAAAAAAAACCTCAGGGGGGCAATGATTAAATATTTAAAATGCAGACTGCTTTGGAAATGCTGGGTTGTGAGATTGAAGATGCCTCCTGGGGAAAGCACCCGGGGCTTCCAGCATCCTCCATTCACCCATTTCCTACATTTGGCTGCCTTTTATTGAGCACTTATTATGTGCCAGGGGCTGTGCTGAGAGCTTTCCCTGGGAATCTCACCGCCATCCAATGCCAGAGGTGTGGTTACAATTCCCATTTAAAAATGTATCAGCTGAGGCTCAGAGGGTCACAGTGGCTGGCCCAAGGTGGCATGGTTAGGAACTGGCTCCTAACATCCCTCTGAGCGCTGACTTTAAAAAGTCCTGGAGAGCCAGACGTGGACAAGGCAGGGTCCCTGTCCTTGAGAAGCTCAGAGTCTAACCGGCCGTAAATTTATAAAGGTTAGGAGCGAGAGGTCACCCCTTCTAGTGATTTCAAATTCTTTGTAAGTGAAGGACACTTTCTCCTTGAAGTCTCATGTGAGACACCATCATACAACACAGATGAAAAGGGAACGTGTTTCTGGTGAAAGCTGGGAGGGAGACCTCCCCCTCTCCGCCCAACACTCCCTAGGCACTTGGGACAGGACTGTAAGTCTAAGTGGAAACCCACTGATCGCACCTAGATGTGTCATTTGACAAATGGGAACACGGAAGCCAGGACTGGAACTTGGGCCTGTGGACTCCTGGTTTGGGGCTGTTTGCTCTGCATTAGTGTCCCCAGGGTGCAGGTGTGCGGATGCTTCGCTCCAGGAATCCCCTGTCCAGTGACATGGGCTGCCCAGCGCTGGCTGCACTCTGGTGACTTTGGGTCTTTCAAGCCAGCTCAACGTTTTTTCCAGATGTCAGAGAAAAACAAAGTCTAAGAGCCCCTTGGAGGAGAGCTGAATATGTTCAGAAGAACCATTTCTACTAGAACCCCAAACACGGCGGGGGGGGGGGGGGAGAGTTGAAAGGGCCTTGGTTCGACACCCAGCTCTCCAACCATGACCAGGATCTAGTCTGTGGTGCTTCCTCAGTTTCTCCATCTGTAGCAGGAAGTGGTTGGATTACACTGGATTCTCTACAAGGCTCCTTCCAGAATGAGTAAATGGGGAATCTAGAACCTTCTAGGCTGGGCCACTTCTGGGTTTGTGAGACTCCAGTCAGTCAACAGTGGCCTTGACACCCCTTTCGCTCCCTCCTGAGGAGTGCTGACCCTCGTCCTTACCCCTCCTCAACATTTTCTCCCTCTCCGAGCCTCCTCCTCCCCACCTCCCTCCCCTGTGAAACTCTCTCCTTCTCCATTTCCTGATAAGCCCTGGCCTGGTTCCTGTTTTGCTCTCATCAAAGAGTAGCAAAGGGGATCCCAGGGACCATTTGTCCAAGCCTCTCACTGTACAGGTGGAGACACTGAGGCCAGAGAAGGGAGTGGCTGCCCCAGGGTCACCCTATGGAGGAGAGGCCCACTTCTTACAAAACCAAGATCACCTCCTCTTGTCCGGAACTCAGCTCTTGGGTGTTCTTTGGCTAACAACTGCTTTTTGCCTGGACACTCAGGATCGTGTTTCCTGATGGTGGGGCATCAGAGGCCTTCAAGAAGACTGAAGGCGTTCATCCGTGGGCCTTCAACATCCCTGCTGGCCTGTGAGGAGCTGGAATTCTGTGTGTGCGCCCGGGAGGGGGGGGGGGGTCCCTTTCCTGTTCTCTTTCAACCCTTTTGATCACAACTTGGAGTCTCAGTTTGTTGCTCATGTGTCTTTAACACCTTTCGAGCCCTTGTTAATCTCCCTTTACAAGAGAGTGGGGCCTTGGGCTCAGCACCTCCTCAGGCAGCAGTATTTTGTTGGGATTTTTTTTTTTGATGGCGGTTAAATATACATTGTTAGAATTTAATAACGCTGTTTTATTTTCATTGTATTTATTTTTATGGGACCTTCTATTTCTAGTAATGCGATGCTGGCTTTCCATTTATGGTAATGGTATAACATTTCTTTGTAAAAACAAGCACATTTATGTAAAAACAAAATAACAAAACGAGAGTTGATTTAAAGGAAGCTATTAGGCAAACCGCCTTATCTGGTGCACAGATACTCCGTGCAGGCGGGAGCATGGCTGTGGTCTGGGAAACTCTCACTTGGGACTGGAGCTCTCCTCCCAGCTGGGTGTCTCAGTTGTCCAAGCGGCTGGCTCTGCCCTCACTGTTCTTTGCCTGCTTCTGCCAATCCCCCCAGACCCTCACACACCCTATCCATCCCTCCTGCTGTCTCTGGCCTGCACTTCCCAGGCCCCCGCACCCTCACTAGAGACTCAGCCTTTTTCCTCTTTAAATTTATGTGGCGCCTCGCGTCCAAGGAGGCCCACACAGACAGCCCCTTCCAAGAGCATTCCATAAACGCAGAGCCTGTGGGGTTTCTCAGCACGAAGGGTCAGCCTCCCCCAACCCTGTTTTGGCAGCTGAAGGGGTGAACGTGGAGGCTGAATCCCTTTAGAGTTTTCCTTGTCTTTGTTTTACAGAAATTGGGCTATTAGAGATCTTCTCCCCTTGGGTTAAGCATTACTCACTCTGCGTCCCTTTGAAAAGGTGGATCCTGGTTTTATTTTCCCCAGTCACACCTCTACTCTATTAGACCCTCGTCAGTCTTATCCAGAGACTTGGTGAACAGGTTGAAAGGACCAGACATCCTGGAAGTCCTTGGAGGGATGTATCCTTCTCCAGGGAAGTGGACGAGGAAAGACAGTGCTTTCCTGCCCCTGGAAACTCTGCCCCGTGGCCCAGCATTACCAACATTCATGTTCAAGACTGTAATAGGTTCAAAGCCTATCAGTCACGCACTCCTTAGTGGGAATCCGTTGACCAATGGGCTTCAGAGCTTACTCCAGGGCCCTCACGCCCCGAGTGCGAGTGCGGCAGCTTCAGAGTTGGAACTCAAAAAAGAGCTCCCCAGGGTAGAGGGGTGGGCATCCAGAGCCCCTCTCCTGGGGGCGGGGGTGGTTACCAAGCACTTTCACTTGGGTTGTCCCCTTTGATCTCCTTGGCTGCGCCTTTTGTCTGGGGCTGGGGGGGGGGGGTGGGTTGCCGCTTCACCGGGGAGGTTCAGAGGTTAAGTGTCTCAGTGAAGTCATGTGTCAGGGGCTGCGGAGGGGCTGTGTGGCTGTGACCGCAGAACAAAGATGAAAAGATAAGTCCAGAGATCGGAGACACAGGTCTGGCCTCTCGCAATCAAGTCATTTGCATCGGGTCTGGGGTCAGCCCCGCCCCCTCCTCACCCCCGCCAGGGGCCTCCGTTATCTGCAACAGTCCAAAGCAGCCCTAGGGAGGGTGAATCCCCTTGGCTTTCAACAGGTACTCCAGGACAGCAGGAAGCCCAGGAGAAGCAGCGAGGTCCGGAGGGACAGTCATCCAGCCTCTAACCCTGCAGTCGGTTATGGGGGGGCGGGTCGGGGGGGGGGTGGGCAGCGTGCAAGTTTCCCGGGGGAAAAATACAAAATACTCCGGGTCTAGCATGCCGCTCTCCCCACTTCCCCAGCCGATCTCCCGAATTCAGACGAAGCGAGGGCCCCTGAGCCGAGCGCGGAGGCGGGCAGGGGATGAAGGACCGGAGCGGGGTTGAGGGTGGCCCCTGGGGCGAGGCCTGGATGCTGCAACGCAGGCGGAGACCGAGGCAGGGAGGAGGCGAGGGGCAGCCCGCCTGAGGAGACGTGCCTTCTCGGCGGCCGCCACGGCAGCGGTGGCGGCGGCGACTGGAGACTGGCGGGGAGGAGGTTTGGGGAGGGGAGGGAGCGCGGGGGAGAGGGAGGGACGGAGCGGTGGCTGGGAGGTGGGGCCGGCGGGCGGGCGGCTGCAGCTGCCGCCGGCGTCTCGGGGGCTCCAGGCTGCGGGGTGGACGCAGCGCCGAGCGATCCGCAGCGGAGCCGTGCGAGGCCGCCGGAGCCCCGGCCCCGAGCCCCGAGCCAGCGCCACCATCGCCGCGCGCCAGCCGGCCCCCGGACACGCCGCCGCCGCCGCCGCCGCCAGGAAGGCAGCCGGCGCCGAACAAGTTGCAAGCGCGCCTCTCCGCCCGGGGAAAGTTTCCCCCGCGGCCGCCGGCGGGAGTTGGCGTGGGGTCCCGCTGCGGCTGCTGGAAGGTAGGGGGGTCCGCACCTCCGTGCCCTCCGCGCGCCCCGCTGCTGCGCCCCCGGGGACTTGGAGACCCCACGCGCGCTCCCCGGGCGACTGTTGGGCACGGTCCGGGGTGGGGATGGCATGCGGGAGGGATCCCAGAACGGTCCGGGGGGAAGCCCAGAAACCAAGTTGTACTTCAACCAGCTTGGGGAGGAGACCGGGGAGACGTGCTCACCCCGATCCCCGCCCCGGATCCCTGCCCGGGAATCCGCGGACTAGAGGCTTCCCCCCAGGACAGGTGCAGCCCCAGTCGGCGCTGGGCGCTCTGGGTGGGTGAGTGGAGGGTGCCAGGAGGATGGGGGGGGGGCGGGTGGCAGGTGTGATTAACAAGGTTGGGGGTCTCAGCGGGGGCTGCGCCCCGAGGGCGGGGGGGGGGGGGTACGCGCCACGCCACTCGGTAGGAGATCAGGTGGGGACTGGGGATTAGGAGCGAGGACCGGGGCCGGGAAGATTGTCCGGCCCAGCCAGGGCACGGAGCACGAGCCGCCTTTGGGGTCCCAACAGCGGGGCGGGGCGGGGGCGCCAAGCTTTCCTCCCGGGTCCCCCTCATCCGGTACGCGGTGTGCGCGGTTTGGGGGAAGTGAAGCACAGACTCGGTGGGGGCTCGGTGGGTCCGAGCCTCTGGCACATCCAGATTTAGGGGGGGTGCTAGGAATCCTCCGGGAGGGATTCTCGGCTCGGGCGGGCTCGCGCCAGCTTTGGATCCCCGCTGGATTGAAGTGAGGTGGCCCCCGCCAGGGGGAGCCATTCCCCGACCCTTTCGCCCACAGGAAGGCGAGAGTCCTGGTTCCTGCTAGACAAACGCACCGAAATCGGGGACCTGGAACCACAGACCCTCCAACACACGCGGGGGCCCGCGCGGAGGAGCACCCCGGGCCGGGGCAGGAGGCGGGGGAGAGGCCCGAGCGTGAAGCTGGGGTGCACCGTGTGCTGGAAAGCTCGGTGGTGGTCAGGAGGTGCGTGATCTTGGGGATCACGCAGGGTGTATGGGTGAAAAAAACATTCACCCCCAGAAAAACACAAACGGAGAGAAACTTTACACTAACAGCGAATTGGTGTAGAGAAAGAGGAGAAGAGGGTAAACTTGTGAGGTTTCTTTGGAGTCAGAACCCCATATTGCTGAATACACCCTTTTTGTAAAAGTTATACCTTTGTTTCCCGGATGCGGCCAGATCCCTCCCTGGTGTGGGCTGCCTGGGGGGTCTTAGTCAGCCTCTCTGTGGGCGCAAGTAAGCCCGGTGGCACAGTACTGGGGTGATGAGGGCCCCTTAAAGATTTTAGCAGTCCCAGCTGAAGTGGGAATTTCTCAGTGGTGGACAGGAGTCCCTCTCACCTGCGTCTGAGTCTACAGGCCACATTCATCTGGTCATTTCACAGTTGGTGGAAACCTGCTGGGTGTCCCGTTTTCTTACCTCAGGGCTCCTGTGTGTTGAGTCTGCGTATCTGTGCCCAGGCCATGGGAAGCGAGAAGGCTGCTGGCATCTGGGTCTCTGTCATGTGCGGGGCTGTTCCACATTGAAGGGACCGTTGCCTTATCTCTCTCTAATTTCCTGCCCCTTCTCTACACCTCAAGAGAGTACAAATGAGCAGATCAAAGAACTACAGTGGCCTAATACTGGCCATGGGACGTTTTCATTTTTCTCTTGGCCAGAAATGTGTGCGCATTGGACAGCCGCCTCCCCTCCCCTGTCCCCAGAGTCCCCTGCAAAGGTGATAGAGATGGGGCGGTCCCCGAAAGAGTTTAGTTGAGGTTCTTGCTTTCCATATAGCCCAGCCGGTGTTTTTGCTGGATGTTACCGAAATACCGTAGGACGGAGGTGCCGGAAAGAAAGATCAGCATGATTATTTTGAACAGACGGGGTGGGGGGAGGAGACAGAGGAAAGGGTGGAGAAGCCCATGTCTCTGGATATGTCTTCAAGACATTCCACGGGGCCAGAAAACAAAAGGAATTTTTCATTTTGTTTTGTTGTTAGTGGCTCTTGTTTTTCTGCAGAAGAAAGCCTGCCCACAGCGGCCCTGGCCTTGGGGTCCCCGGTTGGCCTCCAGCTCCTGTGTTGTCCCCCTTCTTTCTGTGCCCCACCCACAACCCACCCCACCTGCCCTAAGGAGAAGAGGGACTTGAGACTCCAAGGCTGCTGATGTTTGTGTTTGGATTTAGCATATCACGTGTGGACCCAGTGTAAACTCCAAGATCTCTGATTCAGCAAAATTGTAAGTCTTGGAAATCTGGTCTCCTTATCTCCCGGTCCCTAAATCCATTCAAACACTGCACCTCGGGACCTCTTTACCCAACCCGAGGCTGAAATGGCAGTCTATCAGGGCATTTTCTAGAAGCAGAAGTTCATCTGGAGTTGGAGGCAGGATACTTTGGGTCATCGAGGAAGTAAGTAGTCCCTCCACCTTTAAGAAAATTCCATGTCGGCCTGGAAAGAGCTACTGAGTATACTGAATGAGGTTTTAATGGTCTGAGGGTGGGCTGGAACACGGGGTGCTGGGAAGGGACAGGTGGGGAAGGGGGTGTCGAGGCAAGGGATGATGTCCCCCTGTGGGAGGGAGTAAGAAAGCGAGGAAGCAGCAAGGTTTGGGATCTCGGAGGGGGGCTGCTTTGAAATCCAACTTTTCTAGATCATCAGTGCTACTTTGGGCGAGTCACTTTCCCTCTCCAAGGTGCTTTCCCGGTCTGTGAAATGAACGTGTGGGCCCAGGAGGCTCTGGGCTGGCTTACAGCTTAAAGGCAGGAGGGTGTAACTTTTTAGGGCAGAAGGCAGCTCATTGCCCTGCCTCCAGTCCAGTGGAGGGCATCTCTCCTGCTGTCTTGCCCCAGCCCTCCTCTCCCCTGCACGACACAACGAACCAGGCTCCCATCCTCCATCAGATTGCTGTTTTGGACAGAGAAGGTAATGCCAGTGACCTGTGCCTGCTGGGAGCCCCGAGTCTATCTGAGAGCTCACGTGTTGCCATTCTCTGGATGCTTGTCCAGCCCTCGCTCCCCTTCCCTGAGAAGAGCAAATGTTGGTGGCTGGGCTGCCCCTTTTAGGGACCCCTCTTTCCAGAGGGCTTGCTCTTCTGGCCTATTTCATTAGTCAAGAGAAGGAAAATCAGGAACATTTGTTCGTGCTCAGCTGGTACACAGCGAAGGGAGGGGGCCTTGGAAACCAGCACTCTGGTCCCCCGGAGCAGATGATCGGTCGATCGAGTATTTCTGCAACCTGATCCCATTAGGCAAACCTGCCAGCTTGGGCTCCTCCTGCTGTACGAGCTGGCATCTTGGACCCAAATCCGGCGGGGGTGTGCGGATAATTAACGTCTTTTTAAAAAGAGAGAATGGGATGGAGAGCCCCCATGTGCGCAGCTGGCAAAGTACGTCTTTCCCGTCCGCACTTATTTTCAGGTCAGCCCTGGCCCCTCGTCCGCACCCAAGGCTGCTGGTGTAATTAGTGAATCGAACAACTCAGAGATGCGCAAAAAAACGTGTTCCCTGGTTGTGTGCACGCGGGCAGGTGCTGAGAGGCAACAGGGTGGTGTGGAAAGGTCACTGAACCGTAACTAGAGAGACTTGTGTTTGAGCCCTGATTCTGTTGCAAATGGAGCTGTGTGACCTCAGCTCTCTGCCCCTCTCTGAGCCTGTGTTGCCGTCTCTTCAGAGGTAGCATTGCGCGGTGGTTGGGCTGCCCGGGTTTGAATGTTGGCTTTCTCCTAGTGATCAGCTGTGTGACCGTAGGCCGTTCAACCTTTGGTGCCTCAGTTTCCTGATCTGCAAAATGGGACTACTAATATCTCATCAGATTGTTGTGACGAGGCAATGAGATAAAACGTGTAGGAGACTTAGGACCGTGCCCTGCATGTGGTCACTGCTCAACAAATGTTCCCTGTCATCACTGTCCTTATGTGAAATGGGAGGGGACAATGTTGATTCTTTCCAGCTCTGATATTCTGTGGCTTGGTGTATGTGTGTGTGTGTGTGAGAGAGAGAGAGTGTGTTCCATCCCCATGGCAGGAAGCCCAGTTTGACGTCACTGAAAATATCCTGGTTTCTGGCACTTGAGGGATGATATTTCATCAGCTAGAATTTGCCCATCCCTTCCCTTCCATCCTTTGTTTCCCGCCCTCAGCCATAGTATGAAGACCATATGTACAGATAATGAGTTTAAGCTGATAAACAACTCCCAGATTCACCCAAATCAAAGGCCATCTTGCTAGGAGACACTTTTGAATGTACAATAAATAATCTGGGCTTCTCTGCTATGTTGCATTAGGTCTGGCTGACCCTTCCCTCTTTGGATTCTGCCCCTTGGTCTGCTGTGGTGACACGGACCGGGCCGGGTATGTGTCCCGGGCTTAATTAGCAGCCCTGGCGGGGGCAGCCCCCTCCAGACGCCCCCTCGCCCCCTCCAGCGAGGCTGGTGCTCTGAGCCACTCCAGGGATGGTCTTCGTGGTGGCACACATTTTGGGAGAGACAACGCTTCGTCTCACCTCCACCCATGAGGTTGGGTTAGATATTGTCCCCGTTTTACAGATTACAAAGCAAGGCTCAGAAGAGCCAAACGAGCAGGTGGTCGTGCTGGGATGTGAACCTGTGTCGATCTGATTGCCCATCCAGCGCTCCGAACCACGGTGTGATACTTCGTCTTGTATCAGAACCTCCTGCGAGCTCCAAAGCCCCAGGAAAGCTACCTTTAAGATTCCTTCAGGCCCTCTCCTCCCTGCTGCTTACAAGAGGGCAATGACCTTACTAAGCAACAAAAGGTTCCTGGAAAGGATGCGCGTTGGAGTCACAGATGTGAGTTTGAACCTTGCTTCTGACACTTCCTGGCTCTATGGCTTTGGTTTCCTTATCTGTGAGAAGCAGCAGAGTAGGGACAATAACACCATTGAGCTAAGTATCAGCGGCTATAGCACAGGTACGATGCCAGACTCAGTGGCCTGACCCTGCAGGTGTAATTCCCGCTCACGTGCCTTGGGTGGCGCGGATCTCGGCTCCATGCGCTTACCCAGGCACCCAGGCTGATGGTGACTCCACTGTCTCTGTAGCCGCACCTTCTGGAATCTCTCGCATCCGTAGTTACTGCCCAGGGGAGGAGAGAAGTGGGAAAGGCACGCTGACGCCCAACTGCCTCAGCCAGAAGGTGACCCGCGTCACCTGTCGCGTGGCCCCAAACCAGTTGCAAGGGAGGCTCCAGATGCCAGCAAGTGGCCGGATATCGGCCGAGCACTAACTCCGCATTCACGCTTCCCGAGGAGAGTGCTTTGAGGATTGAGATGACGCGTGGAAGGCTTTTAACAGACACCTGGCATGTAGTTGGCCCTCAAAACACGGAAGCTTCCGTTCCCTCGTTCGCGCTGCTCTTTATAGATTACAGATCGTGTGCATGGAAATGATCACAGGGCAGATCACAGAGTGCCCAGGATCCGCTGGAGGGAGGTCGCGCCCAGAGAGGCCAAGGGACTTGCAAGGGAGTGTTCGGCAAGGGCACCAGGCTGGGGCCTTGATCTTTAATCAGCCCTGTGCTCCCATGGCCTCCTTCGGCTTACTGAAATTTTCCTGCCCTGAGAACTCCTTCCAGGATCTTCCAGAACCTACCTTTGCTCCTGTCTCCTCCTCCCCTATGCTAATGGGGTGGGGTGGGGTGGAGTGGGGTGGGGGTAGGGGGACAAGACTGCAGGAACTATCTGGACGCTGAGGGGGAAGTGGCAGGGGGGCTTGAGGTGAGAGAAGTCATTGTTCTAGATATTCGTGGCGACAGCTGTAGCCGTTTGGTCCCCCTACTGCTTTGGGAAGGCTGTGTAGGCAAGCTTTGGAGTCCCCCTTGACCGCCTCCCCCCCAACCCCCCCGCCACCGCGTCCGCCATGGCACACAGGGTTACCTGTGGTTCCTGTCCCACCCGTGCTGGTCCTCTCGCTCCTTGTGGGATTGGGCAGGGAACGAGAGGGGGCCTCCAGCCCTGATTTTCTGCCAGCAGGAAGATGGTCAGACCCAGGTTTGAATCCTGCCTCTTCCACTTCGTGCTGCTTTATTTTTTCTGAGCCTCCATTTTTCTCCTCTGCAACATGGGCAGTATTTGAGAAGCCGCAAGCTAACCAGGCCGTGGCACGTAGTAGGGGGTCAACATGTTTGCATCTCTCTGATCTCCCACTTGCGTGAGAAGGAAGAGTTGCCTTCGGCCAAGGGTCAGCACCTGAGGAGAGGCTAGAGGCCGGCCCAGCACCCGGGCCCGTGACCCCCCACTCGGGGATGTGCGGGCGCTGGGCTCCCACCCCCGGCGGCCTCAGCCTCTGCTCTCGTGTTGAACTAACACGGCTTCCATTGGAAATGGGCGAAGAATTTGGAGCTCTGGCCCTTGGACTTGGGCCCGTCTTTTGGAGACCCATTGCCTCGTGGGCGCCGGGTCTGGGGTGCCGCGGGGAGCCCCCTCCCGTGCTGCTGTCTCTCGCGCTGGGACGGATTGTGGCGCTCTCCCCGGCGGTGAACCTCAGCCTCCTGGGGAGCAGCCCCCCCCCCCCACCTGGTGCCTGACATTTAGGGCCCCCTCCAGCAGAGCAGGCTCGGGCGCTCATGTGGGTTTCAGCCCGCAGGGGAATGGAGCACTTCCCCAGCCAAGACGTAAACACCTCCAGAATAATGGGGCTTAACTGTCCCCCTCAAAGGAATAGCTTTTGGGTGGGAAGAGAGTGGCTCCTCCAGACGGGATTCTGAGGGGGCCCGAGCCCCCCCCCCCCCCCCGCAAGGCACAGCGGAAACTTGCATCTGGGGGCTGAGGAGCGTGGCCTTCCGCCAAAGCAGCCACCAAGATGCTAGGGAGGCAGGCTGACCCCTGAGAGGCACTGGCAGGCATGAAGGCCACTTGGGCCTGGGAGTTAGGCTTTGCGAGGTTCCCCCCCTCTCCCCCCCCCCCCGACACCTCATTAGCTCCCGTCCCCTGGCCTAGCGTCGACAGCCTCTCACCTGGGACACTTGGAGCAGGGCCTTGGACCAGCTCGGGAGCCCCGAGAGGCAGCTGGTTTCCTGGGGCTCCCATGACAGGGTACCACAGATGGGAGCTTGAAGCAAACAGACAATTTATTCTCTCACAGCTCTGGGGGCTATAAGCCCCAAATTAAGGTATTGGCAGGGCTCTAGGGGGAGGGTCCTTTCTTGTTCCTACTTAGGTTCTGGTGGCTGTTGGCAATCCTTGGTGTCCCGTGGCTTATGGACACATCACCCAGTATGTCCCTGTCATCACGCAGTGTCCTCCTGTGCCTATCCTTTCTCTCCTTCTGAGGACACCGGCCATATTGGATTAGGGTCTAATGACCTCATCCTGACTTATTCACATCTGGAAAGACCCTATATTTCTGAATAAGGACGAATAAGGACTCATGTGCAGGTACCAGGGGTTAGGAACGTTATCTATTTTTCGGGTACACCATCCACCCCATAATAGGTGGGTCCTACTATTGTGCCATTTGACAACGAAGAAAACCAACACAAAGAGGTTAAATAATTTGCCAAGGTTCCCACAGCTATCCAACTGGCGAGCAGTTGGTAAATTGAGCTCGGTACTCAGCTCGGTATTTCAGCTTTCTTATCAATAAGGTGGGGATTTATAGCCGCCTCGCAGCCTAGTGGTGAGCACAGAGGAGGTCAGTGTTTGCATTAAAACACACTTTATTGGCAGACAAGCACCTGCCAGATGCCGTTGTCCGTTTGTCCTCCCTCCCTCCCTCTCTCCCTCCGGACAGGCCTGGAGGGGTGCCGGGTGTTCAGTCTGGACTCAAGGAACAGGGACGTATATCAATTGTAACCAGTTGCAGGTAGAATGTTTTCTAGAAAAAATGATTCGAAGTGGCTGAATGAGAAGCACCATCTATGTTCTTGCAGCCCACCTTTCTGGAGTTGCCTGTCTTTTCCAGGCCCTTCCAGGTTAAGAATGTCTCGCGGAGATGAATTGTTCCCGCTTGGTATTTATCCTGGGCTCACCGGCAGCACCGGAAGTCACTGTGACTTCTGCAAGCTGGGCTGTTCTCCCCAGGGGCAATGTCTGGGCATCTCTGTCTGAGGAGGGGGCCTGGGTGGGGGGTGGGGGCGAGGAGCAGACAGCTTTCTGCTCTGGAGCTGGTCCCATAGGAGCCCCAGAGGGTCTGGGGGCTCAGCTGATGTGGTCGAGGGTTCAGAGATGAAGCCTGTCCCTGTGCAATGAAGGCAGAGGAATCGACACCCCACCAAAGGTTCGGAGTACAGCTTCTGAACATAAGGGCCTGGGTTCAAATCCCAGTTCAGCCACGTGCCATGGCCGTTGACAAATTCCTCGACTTCTCTGTGCCACCATTGTACCGCATAGAGTTTTATGAAGATGAGACTAAAATGCATGAAGTGTATCTCCTAGGATTGAATGTGACACTTGAACAGTATTCAGTGAATGTTAGGATTATTCTCATTATTTTATCATTGGTTTCCATCAGTGGAATAAAGGCAGAGGCCCCATAGGGTGTAGCTCGGTGCCTGGGGTTGAATAGATGCTCAGGATGTACATGCTGAATGAATGAGTGAATGATCACATCCTTCCTTGCAATGCACTGAGGCCTCTAGCCATAAGCCCCTCTTATGTGGGAGCACTGGGGGTGCCATGAGAATAAACCCAGTGAAGGGCCTTAGCTGCCAAGAAAAACTCAGGAAGGACATTTCTACCTGGGAGCAGGGGCAGCACAGCCCTCCTCATGGAGCTAGCACAAGTTAAGGCTTGGAGCATGCGGAAAGGGCAGGGCAGGGGAGCCTAGAAGGTTGTGGTCACCCCAGGCTGTGTGGTGGCCTGGTGGGGAGAGCCACATTTACGGTGTCAGGTGTTCCCATGGCCAGTGGAGACACTGCCCCACTTCACCATGTCCTCCCACGGCCCCTACCAAGCCAGTCCACCAGGACCTTTTTGCCAAGTAAACTCTTGTTTATTTGTTTTTATTTTATTTCTTTAACGTTTATTCATCTTTGAGAGACAGAGAGAGACAGAGCATGAGCAGGGAAGGGGCAGAGAGAGGGAGACACAGAATCTGAAGCAGGCTCCAGCCCCCGAGCCGTCAGCACAGAGCCCGACGCGGGGCTCGAACCCGCGAACCACGAGATCGTGACCTGAGCCGAAGTCGGACGCTCAACCGACTGAGCCACCCAGGCGTCCCCCTCCAGTAAAGTCTACTTCTGACATGGGTCTCGAACTCACCACCCCGACATCAGGAATCAAATGTTCTACCAACTGAGCCAGCCAGGCACCCCTCCTTCAGGACTTTTGCCGAACAGGTGCACCTCACTCGAGGCAGCCGGATCTATGAAAATGCCAGCTGGATCACAGGCCCCTCATTCAATTTACAGACAAATTAGCTCTCAGATTCCCATTGCTCCCTACTGCCTTAAAAATAAAACTCAATTTACGGAAGCCCGACTTCCACACTTTGTTAGGACAAACATCTGTTGTGTAATGTGATCATCTTAGCCACCTTGCTCGTGCCCCTCCAGTGGATTCTCAATTGTGTTCAAAGGCTTTCTCACAGCCCTTGCTGCCTCGCTTCCTTTCCTTGTGCCCACTGGCACAGGGCTGCTCTTTATGTACCGCCACCCACCCCACCCCCCCCCCCACCCGCCATTGCTCAACGCTGCATCCCAGACACCTGGCCCCCGCCTGGGAACCTGGCAGGCGCTGAGGGGGTGCCTCCCTCCATGGCCTCCTCTGCAATCAGTCTCTTCCAGGTTGTTTTGGATGATGGGCACAGCTAACGTGTACGGATCACGTGCAGTGTGCCAGGCGCTTACGGGTCTGATCTCATCCAATAGAATAAGGGTTTACAGTCCCAGCTCTACCACTTACTAACTCCGCAGCCTTGGGGCACATAACTCAGCCTCTCTGTGCCTCATTTTCTCATCCGTAAAATGGGACCAAAAGTAACACCTAATTTATTGAGTTGTTGTGAGGACGAAATAAATTGATTCGTGTCAAACTTATTTTCTTACGGTTTTGGAGAGGCTAGAAGTTCACGACCCAGGAGTCAGCAGGTTTGATGAGTTCTGAGGTCTCTCTCCTTGGCTTGCAGATGGCTGCCTACTTGGGTCCTCGGGTGGCCTTTCTCTGCGCATATGCACCTGCCGTCTCCTGGGTGTCCAAATCTCCCCTTCTCCCTAAGGGCACTAGTCAGATTGGATTAGGACCCACGGCGACAGCCTTATTTTAACTTCATTACCACTTTAAAGACCCCCCCCCCCCATCTCCAAATACAATCACGTTCAGAGGTATTGGGGGTTAGGGCCTCTACACATGAATTTGGGAGGGAACATGGTTTAGCCCATAATACCTTTTAATTCAGTACTAGGGTTGTCCCCATTTTTGTGGCTGAGGAAACTGGGGCACTGAGAGGTTAAGTCACTTGCCCAAGGTCCCACAGCTGGTAAGCAGGGGTATAGAAGTGCAAACCCAGGTGGTCTGAACCTCAAGCCTCCCCTCAAGCGTTAGTGGGTCTGTCTCCTGGCCGTGCTGCTCTGTGGGACACTGGGGTCTCCCCTGCTGGAGCCAGCTTGTGTCTCCACAGCCCGAACGGGGAGAAAACCAGGATCCAGGGGTCTCAGAGGCCTCTCTCTTGGCCCTTGGTGCCTTCCAACCCCGATCGCTTGTCCAGTGGCCACTGCCAACCCTATGAGGGGATCGGGACGTTTCATCCTGCACCGGGGCTAAGAAGGAGGCCGAGGCCACGGTGGGGCGCGAAGGAAGTAAGCAGGTCTCAGGAAGTGAGGGCGATGATCACTTCCAGGGTTTTCGCTCCTCCATAGTTCATGGATTTGATTTTCTAGGAGTTCTCAGAAGCTCTTTGAAAATAGTCATGTTTTACTGGTGAAAGACTGGGAAAAAAAAATCAGAGTAAACATAATAAGAGAATAAGGGAACTACAATAAAAGTATATTCGATGGAAAGGAACTCTCAGGCTTAATCCAGTCTCCTCACCGAGGGACAACCAAAGTCACCAGCCTCTTGCCTCTCTCGAATTGTCCTCGAGGTAAATGAGCATATCTGTGTGCACGGCACCCTTCATTTTATGGTCCCGGTGGGGTTCTGTCCCTGATGCTCTGCGTCCTGCGTGTTTCCACTTGTTCTGTATCAGTGCGTGCACTTCTGCCTTGTTTTAGCTGGGTGTCCCTGAGCAAAGATTTGGGTGCAGTTCGTTTATGGGTGTGTGAGGCTGGTCCCAGAAAGGGGAGGGGTCAGGGAGGGGAGGAGAGCTAATAAAAAAATGTACTGAGTAGCCTACTGCTGTGGGCAACCGGGGACCCTGCCAGTGACTGGGGGGGAGCACGCTCAGAATCATCCCAGTGAGTGGTCACCAGCTTCTGTTCTCTCATTGGTTGAGGGTTCCTCCTAGAACATCGGCGTCTGGATATTTCCAGCCTGCCTTCAGGCCAAGAGAGAGAAGGGGGTGCTTGAGGAGGGCCACCAGAGTGAACAGAACCGTCCCCTGAAGCTGTAGTGAGTCTCCAGGCTGGACCTTGGGGGTATGGGAGAGGCGCAGCTCTCACTGTGAGGGATGTCTTGGGTTCCACTGCATGGGCCGCCATGATGTTTTTGCCTGATTCCCCACTGACGAACTGAAACGGTCCTCTCGTAACCCCCCCCGCTTTCCTGACACCCTACCAAGTAGACAGTCTGTTGAGAACACCTGTTGCAGAGTGGCCAGCTGGGTCAATGGCTGTCTTCTCTCTCCCATAGTTGCTTGGCCCTCTCTGGCCTCTTTCTGCCTCCTGCCCATCCTCACTTGGTCCTCACAGATGTCACTGTGACCCTTTCATCTTACAGGGTCCAGGAGGCCAGGCTAGGCGGGGTCTGTGGAAGAGCCCTGGGCCCTTCGGACGGGACCTATAGGAGAGAGGCCAGCAGGTCATGACAGAGGGTGACCTCCACCTTCCGCCAGGGTTGGATGAGGCCATCCGTGGCAGATCAAAGGGCTTTTTGTTGTTGTTGTATTTTCTTTTCCAGTGGCTTCTTGCTGGGGAAGTGGGAGCCCACTGCCTGTTGGCTCTTCCAGAGGCTAGATGAGCTGGAGGTCTCACTTCAGAGGGGCTAGAGCTGGGGCCACGGGTGGGAGCTGCCCAGGGCTCTTCCCCCGCCGCCCCCACCCCCCCCGCCCCGAGCCCAGAGAGGGACACTGGGGGCCAAGTTCAGAGTCTGATGCATCTCAGGAGATGCATTGCCACGGAACCGGCATGCAGGTTCAGGGCACCAGGAACCTGGACTGAAGCCCAACCACCCATCCCCACTGTCCCCCAACGGGAGAGACCAGGAGAGCACTGGACTGGAAGTCCAGAGTCAGAGTCTGGGGTCTAGTCCTACTTTGGCTCTGACTGGCTCTCCTCCCACCGCGGACTCCTGACATCCCATCCACATTCTGGTGTGGGTGCTGCTTTATTTTTGGGTCTCCTTCTGACTCTACGTCCTCCCCTCAGAGTCTCTAGTGGGGAATATGACCAAAAGCCTCGAATCCCCTGGAGAAAAGCACTCAGGAAGCCGAGGCGTGGTTGTTGATGGAAGCGGGGTGTTGTTTAAATAAATGAAGAGTGCAAGAGGAAAATCCATCGGCATTCTTTTCAGCAGCTGGGATGATATGCATAACATTTCCTTCCCTTCATTTGATAATTCTTCCTTCTCCAAGTAGTTGGAAGAAAGAAAGTGTCTGACGATTTGCTAAACAATGAGCTCCAATAAAAATATTCTTTTAAAAAGGTGGTTGCTATGTAATTGAATTGAAATGATGGGCAATTTTTGTTTTTGAATAGCCCAACCCCTCGCAAAGGTCTACTCAAACCTGTTTGAGAGGTACACATGTGTGCAAAGAGAGAAAGAGCTCCCTGACAGAACATCTTTGGCAAAACAATAATAATGCTAATAATATATTTGAAGGTGTGTGCGTGAGTTCATGCATGTCTTTTGGGTCTAAATGTACGGGATTAAAATTAACCCCTGTTTTGGAAGGTAGAGTTCCAAAGGCAGCCGTAGCATCCACGTGGCATTTGAACGGGAGCGGTGCGGAAGTGGCTTTCGGGTCCCGTAGATCTGAGTTCAAATCCTGGCTGTCGGCAGCTACGTGATCTTTGGCAAGCTGTTTTGCTTGTTTGTTTTTTGGATTTCCTTTATTCTTATTCTTATTCTTCTTATTTTTATCCTAACTGAGCCTCTGTTTTGTCATCTGAAAAACAAGGACAGCACAGGCCGGATCAGGTGCTTCGCCTGGTGCCGGGTGTGGGGCGATCTGC
Source organism: Acinonyx jubatus (assembly GCF_027475565.1). Lineage (NCBI taxonomy): Eukaryota > Metazoa > Chordata > Mammalia > Carnivora > Felidae > Acinonyx > Acinonyx jubatus. The sequence goes on along the minus strand of NC_069390.1, from coordinate 18,091,093 downwards.
CAGCTGGGTTTTCTTCCCTTCTCTTGTCTCTCCAGAAGCACAGCAGAATTTTTCCAAGTACGCACACTTCAAACGCTGTCATCCGAGGCCCAGCAAACCCCCATTTCATGGAAGGGAAGCCCGAGGGGCAGAGATTATGGAATTGCCTAGATTTCCCAGGGGGCGGAGGAGGATATGAGAGACTGGAGGGTTTGTCTGCACCTTCCCTCGAGGCCTGGCCTTTCCCAAGCAAAGGGGGGTGTGGCCGTGAGGTCTGCAGAATGCAGAAAGTAGGCGTTCCTTCCTGCCTTCTGTCTTTTCTTGTCTGTGCACTGGAATTTTACTGAAGAGTTGAGACGGAGGGTAGGTAGCCACTTGGGCAGCTCTGAACAACAGAAACTCTAATAGGTCTTCCTCTTCTTTTTTTTAAGTTCATTTATTTACTCATTTATTTTGAGAGAGAAAGAGCACAAACAGGGGAGGGGCAGAGAGAGAGAGGGAAAGAGAGAATCCCCAGTAGGCTCTGTGCTGTCAGCATGGAGCCCGATAGTGGGGCTTAGACCCAGGAACTGTGAGATCACGACCTGAGCTGAAAGCAAAAGTCAGATGCTTAACCGACGGAGCCACCCAGGCGCTCCTTTTCTAATTGTAAAATAGTTTGTGCTTTTTAAAAGATTTTAAAATAAGTTTTTAATAGAGTAAATTTAAAAAAATTTTTTTTAATGTTTATTTAATTTTGAGAGAGAGAAAGAGACAGAGTGTGAGCAGAGGAGGGGCATACAGAGAGGGAGACACAGAATCCAAAGCAGGCTCTGGGCTGAGCTGTCAGCCCAGAGCCCAATGTGGGGCTCAACCCCATGAACTGTGAGATCATGACCTGAGCTGAAATCAAAACTCAGATGTTTAACCGACAGAGCCACCCAGGTGGCCCTCTTCTGGGTCTTTAAGCCCCGAGCTGTAGCCACCACAAGGAACTCTCTGGCTGGGGCTGGGTCCTCTTGCCTAGTCCTTTCCTCTCCCCAGCTCCTCCCTAGGCTCAGGACCCCTCTGTCCCTCCTTCTGGGCACACAGGGTTTCTGCTCTCCTGGCCACACCCAGAGGACCCCTAACCCCTGGTACAGGTGACTCAGGTGTGGTCCCCCTCCACCAGAGAGTGGGGAAGGAAACAGCCTCTCCAGCGCCCAGCTCATCCTCCTTTCCTGCCATCAAACCCTCTCGGAGGCCCTTTCTTGCTGACCCTGGACATCCTGCCCTCACACTCCTAAGGCTACCTAATTCCCAGGAACCGACTCAGGCATTGATCCAGAGATGCTCCTTCGAAGACACTATTCTTAGGAGAGCCTCCTGTAGGGAAGACAGGTCATCTTCTTAGCCCACATCTGTCTTCTTTGTCCCTCCTGTCAGTCAGCAGGAGCCTATGAACAGAAGCAGCACTCCCCGCTCCGCCCCCCAACCCCCCCCCCCCCCCCTTGGGTTCCGCAGGGCCTGTACCTGTGCCTTACGGCATCGTGGAGGGCTGGATGACTGTACCTTTGGGCTGAGGAGAAACAGGATTGGGGCCAGGCCTGTCCCCACCAGTTCGATGGGTAATGGGAAGAGAGCCACGCGGAGCAGTGTTTAGAGCTGGGGGCCTGGGGGCCTGGGGTCCAGCCCACCCTGGGTGGATCCTGGCCCTGCCACTTCCTGGTTTGTGAAGAACCAGGCGGGGCGAGCCCGATTCTTCCTTTTCCTTCCGTGGACCCGGAATAACAGCGGTGAGGTTGGCGGAAGGCGGAAGGAGCCCAGCGGACATGCGCAGTGCCGAGCAGAGCGCGGGACACGCCTGCCCGCGAGCATGTGCTTGCCGCCCGCCGGCAGCTAGTCCCCGGGAGTTTGGGAAGGGTGAGCCAGACCGCCAAGGAAGGTGTTGGCCGAAGCTGGGGGGTGTCCGGCACGGCATCCATTTCTGGAGTCCCACCTTCACTTCCCGGACGCGGACGGGTTACGGGGTGCCCGCCTCTGCCGCCCCCGCCCCCCAACCCCCCAATCTCCATAGAAGGTAAAGACGAGAGGTGCAGACAGAGCTGTTCCCGAGGAAGTACTGTGTTGACACAAGCTGCGGACCCAGTTTCAGGCACATTTTGCTAAAAATGGCCTCAAAGGACAGATTTGCAGATGTTAAGGAACGTTTTAGTATTTTTTAGCCCCCACCCCCTGGCCCTTTGTTTTGAATTTTCGCGTGAGTGTTGGGGAAAGAACAGGAAGGAGCCACGTGGCCTAGTTGAGGGGAGAAAATGAGATTGCTTGGTTCTCATTTGCAGCCAAAGGCACTGTGAGTTCTTCTGCAAATGTTAATAAAGACGAAAGCAGTCAGACAAGGGAGGCCTCCTGGGCTGCGGGAAACACCGCCGCCCGGTAGCCCCTCCCTGGGTCTGTGTATTACCGCTTGGGAAAAGGGCAACTCTCCGCGAGGTCAGATCACCAGTCTCAGCAGCATTGGGGAAAATCTCTTTCTTATAGCCCAGGGACCAGCAGGAGAACAACGCCTGGCCTGCTCTTGGCCGAGGCTCTTGTCTGCGTGCTGAGATCCCTGCCGGCAGCCAGTCTGGGCGCTGTCCCCACCCTTTACTGCTTAGCAGGTAAGAGCTGAAAGAGGTGACCGTCGTGCGTTTCTGCCTTTTCTGGTGGTTCCTACTTGTTTGGGAAAGGTCCCCCCCCCCCCCAAGTTAGAAATGGGGAGGTGGTTCAAGTCCTAGCTTTGGCGCAGGCTCGCTGTGTGACCTCGGGCAAGGCACTAGCCCTCTCTGGGCTCGTTTGCCGTCTCTCAAACCCAGGGCGAGAACCAAAACCAAGCAAAACCACACTGGCCCAGAGACAAATTATTTTCGCGGGTGGCTTAGCAGGGTTAGTGTGGGAATCAGATTCAAACAAGCCAAAGAATGAGGCCAGGGCTTTTGGGCTTGGGCTTTTCTCTGTTTCCCTAGAACCATCCTGAGTTGCAAGAAGGCTGAGCCACTTAAAGCAGCAAGGGTTCCCGAGGCCAGCCCCGAGTAGCAGGAGCGGCATGACGTGTGGTCCCCGGATAGCAAAAAATTGTCATCCCAGATCCCAACTCTGACTGGTGGGACCCGCTTGAGCCCTGTAGAAGGGTGGGGCCGGAAGGAATGCCAGGATCCATTCTTGTCGGCTGTGATTGGAAACAGGCGGAATGCTGGCACACGGGGAGGTTTGGGGAACCCTGGGGGGCAGGAGAGAGCCTAGGAATCGGGGAACCTGGGCGCCCTGCTATCCTTAGCTTTGTTGCTGTGTGACCCAAGCTGCTGGTTCTCAGTTGGGCTAGATTTTAAAATAATTATTCCTGCATGTGTCCATGCTCAGCCAGTTGGGGTGGTACAGGGAGGCTGGACTAGTCCAGTCACCCGGCGTGTGTATCTTGAAGAGGCTGCTGAAGGGACTTTAATGTGACTTCGCCCTAGTAGAGGAGGTCTCACTGATGGACAGCCGCGGACACGCTATGTAGGCCTCGTGTCACCCCTCAGTGTAGGGGGGTATTAGAATTTGCTCCCACTCTTACGTTAATTTGTGAGGTGTCAGGATGCTGTGAAGGAGGATGGCCTGGCCAGTGGCTACAATGAGCAAAGCACACAGACCAAAGGTGCAAAACAGCGGCCCTGTAGACCACAACTGAGCTGTGGGTGTGTTTTGTGTAAGGTGTACAATGTCTAAAACGCAGAATGGACCCCACATTGACATACTGGGAGGGGCGCCTGGATGGCTCAGTTGGTTGAGCATCTGACCCTGGCTCAGGTTCATGATCTCACTGTTCATGAGTTCGAGCCCCGCGTGGGGTCCTGTGCTGACAGCTCCGAGCCTGGAGCCTGCCTCGGATTCTGTGTCTCCCTCTCTCTCTCTCTCTCTCTCTCTGCCCCTCCCACCCACGCTCTGTTTCTCTCTCTCTCTCTCTCAAAACTAAACAGTTTTAAAAATTAAAAAAAAAAAGACATATTGGGAAACGTAACCAAAGTTGAGTAGACACAGACTGTGTGACCCAACAATGCCACCCTTAGGCATCTATCCCATAGCAGTGCATATGAATGCTCCCCAAAGGTCGTGTATGAGAATGCTCACGACGTCCCCGTCCATGGCAAGCAATTCCCAGAAACATCCAGATGTCTACAGAAAGAATGAATATAGGCCCCCGGTGGAGTACGATGCAGCAGAAAATGGGCTCCTGCTGCTGACAGTCACTTGGAAGAATCTCAGAATCCCGGCGTGGAGTAAAAGACACCAGATGTGAAAGAGTCTACACGGCGCAGTTCTGTTTATATGAGGTTCAAGGTTGGCCAAGCTAAGCCCGTGGCGTTAGAAGGCACAATAGTGATGACCTTCGGGCAGCAGTTGGGGAGTGCCTGCAAGGGCACGAGGGCTTCTGGGTGCTGGTTGGTTTGTTCCCTTATTCTGGTTGGTACTCTTGTAGGTATGTGTAGTTTGTAGACGTTTATCGAGCTCTTTGCTTCAGATGGTGTGTCCTTTTCTGTGTAGATGTTACATTTCAGTTTTATTTATGTCTTTACTTAAATATTTCTGCGCGCGTGTATGCGCGAGTGGGGGAGGGGCAGAGAGAGAATCCCAAGCAGGCTCCGCGCTGTCAGCAAGGAGCCCGATGTGGGGCTCGAACTCACGAACGGTGACATTAAGACCTGAGCCGAAGAGTCGGGCGCTTAACCTACGGAGCCACCCCGGCGCCCCTCTATTTCATTTTTGAGAATTCCGTTAACGCAACAGAAAACATGAGGATTCTAACGAGTTGAAGGAAGTACTGAGAGGTGTAGCATACAAGTCTAGGTTCTGCTTTCCTTGACGAGGGGGACTCTCGGAGAGTCTGCGCCCCTAGCTAGCAAGAGCGGGCTGCGGCGAGCAGGGTTTTGGCTGGGATTTGCATTTGGAACCCATGAGAAAATGCTGCCCTCTGGGCCTCCCAACCCCCTTCTCTCTGATGGGTGAGTTAGAAGGACCTGGTCGTGCTGGCATGCAATTCTGACTGTGTCTAAATTTACCATCTTGGTGACTTTTGGCTGTTACTTAGTCTCTCTGGGCCTCAATTTACCCCTTGGTAAAGTGGGAAGAGTAACACCCGCGTCTAAGGAATGTTCTGAGGTTAGGACAAGCGCATGGTTAGAGAATGCACAGCCCGCCTGGTGGCCATGGATGCTTACAGAGCCACATCTGTCCACGGCTCCAGCTGGCCTGGGGCCGTCCCCTCCTGCTGCTGGGAGGGGGGGGGGGGGCTTGGTGGACTCCAGGTGTGGCCACAGCAGTCCCTTTGCAGATGTTGGGCTGGGAGATGGGAAGATGGGAGATGAGCCGTTCTCTGGGGCCTTGGCATTGTCCTCCTGCCTGGCCCAGCGCCGTGCACCAGCTCCCCACTTGCTTGGAAGGGCAGGGCCTTCCTCCGGCAGGTCAGGGCCAGGCGCGCAGCGAGGTGCTGATCGAAGCAAATACTGCCGGGCGCCCCGGGACAGGCGGGCAACTGCTTTGCCTTGTGGGGCAGCTGGCGCCCAGAACATTCCATCTTCGCTCGTTGCTCCTTCCTTGTCTGTCCGCCCGCGGCAGCCAGGGCAGCCCTTCCTCAGGGGCATGGGTCTCCCGGACTCTGCCGCCTCCCAGAAATCACCCGGGCAGCAGGGTGTGGGGACCAAGGGACTTGCGCTGTCCTGGCTTCAGGAGCCCTGTCTGGAAAGTGGGCGTTAACCCTACCTGGCTCATCCCTAGGTTCGAGGATCCTAGCTATCCGGTTGGGCATATTACCGGCGCTGCTTTTCTGGCCATGAGAAACCACCAAGTGGGCCATTTGGAGTTGACTTTAGTGTAAAGGATGTGGTTTGAAATGGCCTCATTGTCTCAGAACAGTCTGTTTTGATTTATTCGACTGTGGGAATTTGAAAATGGCCCAAATGTTTTCCCTCTTGTTCGCTCTCTCCAGCACGCCGATTTCCTCTTGCACACCCCCCTCTCGCATCCCTCTCGCTCACTCAGCCTCGAGCACGCTTGTTCACGCTCTTCTCACAGCGACTTGAAGTGTCGGCGGGACTTCAGGTGGCCCAGAGGTTTCCCCCCCACCTCAGGGGCTCATGCTTTCTCAACTGTGTGCACTTGTACTCACCCCCAGACTCCCCTGCCTCTGTGCCCCTCTCCGGCTCTCTCGCTCATCCCCCCTCCCCCTGCACCCGCACCCTTGAGTGTCAGCAGAGCCATGAGGTCGGGAGACCTGGTTCTCACCCTGCCTGCCTCTTTTACCAGCCGGCTCCGTGGCTGTGCGACAGGGGCCAAGTCGCTCAGCCTCTCTGGGCCTCAGTTTCCTGCCTCCCAGCAGAGGCAAGGCTACCGGTTTACTCTTAGAGAGATCATCATTTTTTAATGCGGTATTTCAGATGCTCTGAGATAAGGTTCTTTCCACATCTTCAATTCCCTGACTGTGCAGTTGAATGGATTCAGTCTCATTACCCAGGCTGTGTGCTGACCTGAAATTTGTAGCCTTTTCCTGGTACTGAAGAGACATCATTTTATTTTGAGCTAGGAATTAACACAAGGTCAGGAGAAAATAGAAAGTTCAAGAGGATGGTTCACTCTTGACTTAAGGGAGACATCATGTCATGGCATCTCACTTGGACTTGTTCCTCTTAATTCTCCCAGATGTCTCCCCCGCAGAGGTGACTGAGGAAACGGGGGGCAGCGGTTAGTTTGATGCTGCTAATGGGGGAGGGGTGGTGGGATCAGGACAGAGACCCTGTGTTTCCCGCTTGGAATCCACCCAGAGGATCCACTTCCAGGGGCCCCTGGTGGCTCATTTGGTTAAGCGTCTGACTCTCGATCTCAGCTCAGGTCTTGATCTCAGGGTGGTGAGCTCTGTGCTGGGCATGAAGCCCACTTAAAGGAAAAAAAAAAAAAAAAAAAGAAAAGGGTCCATTTCATTCTGTGTCCTCTTCTGTCCCTGCCCCGGCTTCTATCGACAGAGAGCTAGAATTCATTGAGAACATACCACATACACACACTGTCCTACTGCACCCCTTGCAACAGCCCTGCAGGTCAAGTGTGAATGCCATGCCCGTTTTAGGGGCGCAACGAGCGGGGTGTCACAGGGTGTATGGGTGGCAGAGCAGGGTCTTGCACTCGAGTGAAGCTTTGACCACCAAGCCATGCTGTCCCGAGTGGCCTAACGGCAGAGTGGGCAGACGAGACTTCAGGAGGGAGTCTGAGTTTTAATCCTGCTTTGCCACCAACGCCTTGTTTGTACGTTAGTCGAGTCCCTTTACCCTCTCTGGGCCCCAGTCACCCATTCTAAAATGGATGCGAGGGACCAGTTGGTCCCCGGGTCCCCTTCTATTCTGTGGCTTTCTAAGTGATTAAGAGGCAGGGTGCTGTGGTTGAATCCTGCCTTAGGAGCCTGTGGGCCTGGACATGTTACCCAACTTCTCCGATGCTCAGGGTTCTCCCACGCGAAGTGGAGAGAAGATCAACCCCTATTGCATGAGGTTGCTATGGGGACTGAGCGAACAAAAGTACCTGGGACAATGCAAGCACCCCTCTTCAGGCCCTGCCAGTTCTTATGGTGGTTTTAGGATCTGTCTTGGCAGACCCTTTGGCTAGGGATGGGGGCTCGTTGCCTGGCACAGAGGGTCCCCCATTCCAAAATTGGAGGCGTTCTATCCCCAAGTGATGTTGCACATAGGTTGCCATGATGCCTTTACTTTAAAAAAAAAAAAATTGGCTACCAGTATGGCTTGTACTTCCTTTCTTCTTTTAATGTTTACTTATTTTTGAGAGAGAGACAGGGCATGAGTGGGGGAGGGGCAGAGAGAGAGGAAGACACAGAATCAACGCGGGGCTTGAACTCATGAACCCTGAGATCATGACCTGAGCCGAAGTCGGATGCTTCACCAACTGAGCCACCCAGGCGCCCCTGCCTTGGGGTTCTTAACCAAGGTACCATCTTGGGCACTATAGATACTAAAGTGAAAAGGACCTGGGATGATTTAGTCTAGTGGCATTCAACTTGTAGCCGTAGAACTCAAAGAAAGTTCCACACGGAGCCTGCAAGAAATCACTCAGCATGGAACTGCCCTGTTGGAGGAGTCATGGGGGCTGTGCCATCCTCCCCAAGTTCTCTCTCCACGTTGGCAGCTTCTGATGCCCTGGGAAACCCATTTGGAGAATCACAGGCCATTGGGTGGTAGGTAATGAAGCCGTAGAGCCTGAAAGGGACAGTAACTCATCCAGGAATCAGAAGTAACCACGTCTGCTAAAATTACTTTCGTTAGCAGAATCATTTTCTGTCTTTGTAAGAGCTCGCCTGTGTTTCTTTTGCTCATTGATCTTAATTAATCACCTAGAGACGTGTCTTTCAATATTGACACTTATTTAGCAGCTGACATTTCTGAATTATCCTCTCTCCTACCTTCCTCACAGCCATAGGTAAAGGCTGGATAGATATTTGTTGTTAAATCAAGGAAAATGGGGCTTTTTATTTGGAAGCTTTGCAAACACAGTATTTACCCAAATAATCCTGCCTGAATTTGCAGGTGTTTGGACACCTAGGGAAACGATTTGACCTAAACAAACAAACTAACAAATTGTGACCATTCCGTGTCCACAGATGTGGTGGTTTTGGGGGTCTCTCAAGGGCCCTATTTAAATCTCTCCCCACTCCCTGCATTCTGCCTTTTGCAGCGCCCCCACCCCAGTTTGGTTTTCGGAGATCACATGGTATTCCTCCCTTAAAACCTAATTTCTGCACAGGCTTAGTCGGCAGTGACCTGCCACATGAAGAGCTTTAGTGAGAATCAGTAGGCGCGGGTCCCTGGTGTGGCTTCACGCCCACGGCATGTAAAACACCCCGGCGGCGAAAGCAAGACCTACGCTGGCCAAACATCTGGGGCATCAGAGCACAATGGGTCTCCCTGCCCCTTTTAAAGGCGACGTGATGTGGCCCAGGGAGGCTTGGTGACTTGCCCAAGGTCACGCGGTGACTTGGAGGCAGAACCCACGGCCTCCAGGTCTCCTAGAGGTCCTTTTCTACACAATGAACCCTGTCTTTGCTGAAGTGTGGCTGCCCTTCTGCCCTTCGCTTTATGATCTAGGTAACGAAGCTGTTCTGCAGCAACTGTGTGGGCGAAGAGAGCGATGGAGGGAACTGTTAATTAGCGGCTGTTGGCTGTTAGAGCACAGAAACCGGTTTCACTAGAGGCCATGCTGTAGGGCAGGTTGAGAGGTGAGGGCTTTCATTTGCCCCGCCCCCAGTGTGCCCCTTCCCAAGATGGTGGGAGGCCCAAGACCGGAGAAGACCGGTTCCCAGCCTGCAAGTGTGGGAGAGACACATGCGAATTCAATTCGAGGCTGGAGAGGCCTGCGCCCCGCTTCCCAGCACACTGCGAGCCCTGGGAGGGGGTGGGAGCACCGTCTTCTCCACGCCTGACCTTGACGGCCCGGCAGATGTGTTTATTCCTTCCTCTTCCCCTTGGGAGGCAGAGGTCTGGCAGGGTGGTTACACAGGTGGCCTCCGGGGCCTCGCTGCCTGGGGTTTAGATTGGCTCTTACTGCCTGTACCTGTGACCTGAGGCTAACTTCCTGTGTATCCATTTCCTCACATCTGTAGAATGGGGTCATAGTACCTTTCTCATAAGGCAGTGGGGAGGCCTTAGTGAGATAATCCACATAAAGCGCCTTAGGGCAAACACTGTGCACCAGCTCCTGCTAGAGGAATCACAGACCGGTGGGTGTTTCTCCACTTTAAAAGTAACATTTATCACTTTTTTTCTGATTATGGAACTCACTCGCATACATATGCCAACGACCAAAAGATACCCATTGGTAAGATTTTGCTATATTTCTTTCCCGTTTTCTCCTTGTGCAGTGTGTGTGTGTGTTTAATTGGGTATGTACCGTCAAAGTATAATTTTCTAAAACTCAGAAATCCTATGAGATCTCCTACAAATCTACAATAAAAATCATAACCGTTGGGGTTATCTTCTCTATCAGACCGAAAAAAAAAAAAAATCTAATCTATTACAAGTTCTCACGCCGCTTTACATGAGTCAAGGTTACATTTCTCTAGAATCCTCTAGGTCATTAAAGAATCCTTGGTGGGCCTACTAATCAATGCTTGAACAAAGACCCTCCTCTCCTCGCCTGGTTTCCAAGTTGGGGGTCATTTAGGTTAACAACATCTGTATGCTCTCTCGGACCACACTCTGGAAAACTGTGCATCTTGCCTTCTGCATAATAGTACCTCATATCTATTTTCAGAAGGAAGTTTTGAGGAAGGACCAGGAATGCCCCAGATTTGCCACCTCCTCAGGGTGACAGGGCAACTGGACTGGTCTCCCTGCACATTTTCTTGGATTTGTCAATTTCTCCCCGCCCACCCTCTCTCCTGAAACTTCTTGAGATCAGGGATTTGCTGAGTTTCCTGTCTTCCTGATCCTTCTCCTCTAAGCACCTACTCTGTGGCACATTCTTCCGGGATGGGTGGTAAGAGGCCTGGCCTTTGTCAGTGGCGAGAGAGACTCATGTGCTGTTAGGAGTAAGCAGGACTTCTCTCCCGGGCTTGGCCGGAAGGACTCCACGCCTAAGCCGTGTCAGATCTTTTTCTCTGCCCTTATCGCTGATTCTGTGGAATCATTGTGTTTAGGGGGCTTTCCACGTTCAGTCTAGAAAACCGTCTTGTCTCTTCACTGTAGGACTGACTGACTTCCTAACTTTCTTCCCTAATCAAAAGGGGTAAAGAGTTCTGGGCCACCTCAAGCTGGGGAGGGAGAGGCCTGACCCGGATTAATTTCCACACTATGAATTTTAAACCACTCTTGTTCCATGTGTTGGGAAAACCCATCAAAATGCTAATGGCTCTGTGGTCTTACCTCCCGCAGACACTTTTTCTGCATTAGAATATATTTACATGGACTTGAGTGGGGGAGAATTACAGACACGTGAGATGCTCTTTTCCCCAGATCCCACCGCAACCCAGTGGACTATAAAGTCTGAATTACGAGGCCCGGAGCCCCCGTGTTTCTCGGAGGAAAGCAGCTGCTGGTTGTGGGGCTGGCCCCTTCCCTCAGCTCCAGTTATGAGTTCTTAGCTTTTGGCTTCCTTACTAGCTGCAGGGTGGCCAGTTTGGAAACATCTCGATTACCGTCGTGTGGCTTTTTAAAACTGCTTCTCTCCGGGGCGGCATATCCTCGGACAGGCACTCCTGTGTGTGTGAGACCACACCGTGGACCCACGTCGAGTTCAAGGTCTGGAACATGTTGAGACACCATTCATACCAAAGTCAACTTCAGCGCTAAGACGGCGTCTGCTATTCTTGGGCCACGTACTAGAAGCACTGGGCTGTTTTGGAAATCTTCGAAAGCCCAGGTATCTTTGGCCTGAGAACCTCTCAGATGCGTCCTCGGGAGGACAGACCCCATGGGGACAGCCCAGCGCAGGCTGGCCTCAGCCAAGGGGCTCCGGGGACTTTGGCTGCAAACAAAATCGTGGGCTCTCGTCTCCCCTTGGCCGGGTTCAGCTCTGTAGACAAACGGCTGGACCTCCCTGAGCATCATCTCCTTCCTTAGCTAGTGAGGAGGACACGAGCCGCTTGGTGGGAGAGTTATAAAGTTCACATCTTTCATTTTTCGTTCATGCAGATGGCACAGTGGAACCGAGGCAGGCAGGCCGGGCTCCATCATCAGAGATGGGTCCCTTGAACCATTAGGTTCCTCCTCTGGGTCCCTTTGGCACCCAAATGGCCAGGTCCAGGATGCTGGGCACTTGCCTGGAGGGTCTGTGGGGACCCCCTCGTGAGAACGGGTGAGCCTCACTTGGCAGACATTGTCGAGAGAATCGCTTACGCCTTCTGTTTTCCCGTCTCTGAACAATGCACCCATGTTCAGCTACATCAAGCCGCTGTGGCTCAGGCTCACTTTTCCCCATCTGAGAAATGGGAAGAGCGTAGGAGGAAGAGCGAAAATCAAAAGGAAAGAGAGCTGCGGTGGATGGACAGCTCTGGTCTTGCCTCCTTCCGGTGAAAAGAAGATGCTCCCTGACAGGACGAAGGGGTTCGCAAGTGCAAGGCTGTGGCCACTGGGGACAAGGGGTCTCAGGCTCCCGGAGGCCCCACATTCTTCATGCGCAGCTGAGCATCACAGAGGTGTCTGTTTCCCGCAGGTGCTCCTGGGGAGGGCACCGGAGACCCTGGTTGGCCCGTGCCGTCCGTCTTCAGGAACCCCCAGACCTGATGGGGACGTGGAGACAGAGGAGCCGGTTACTAGGGATGGTTGCACAGAGAATAAGCGGCTCAATGTGTTAATTTACGGGGTTGCACATGCCCTCCTCCCTGGTCCTACCACCGTCCCCAAGCCACCCAGAGCTAACGGGCTCCGATTGGGAGTCCCTCGCCCACCGGGCAGGCCCCCCAGAGACCCTCGCCAGCGGTGCCGGGGTCTACCGCTCTATGCCCAATTTCACGCAAGATGGGGGCCCCCCTGCTCCCCCCCAAAAAAATCCCAATCTTTCTGAGGATGTCAGGGCTTGCCTCAGCCCCACTGTGACCCTGGGGCACAATTAGCAGGCCCATTCTGGGTCTCATTATGGGAACAGAGGGTGGTGGGGCCCAATGACAGGGCTGGTGGCACAGAGAAGCGGAAGCGCCCTCCCTCCCCCATGCTCTCCCTCCCCCACTCTCCCAGGGAGACGGGGGCAGGTGGGGAGGAGGTAGAGACCTAAGCTAAAGCGGGCAGGGCAGCTTCGTTAAGGGCTGTGGGCGGGTGGATCCTGGAGTCACAGGACCCAGCGGGAACTCATCCTGAACATGTCTTGGCTCCTCTCCCTCTCCCCCACCTCCACATCAACCCCCTGCATTGTTAATTTAAAACAAAGCAAAACAAAGCCCTGGCTTGGCTATGGAGCCATAAACTGCAGCACTGTTATCTGTCAACAAGCGATGCATCTGGCTGGCAGTGGCCCAGCCTGGATCCTGTGGCCTGGCATCTGTGTGGGGAGAGGGGCCCCGGGCGGCCTCAGGGTCTCACTGAGGATGCTGCCCCTTCTTGGGGCACAAGACCAAAAGTCTTTGTGGTCCCAGGGCTCAGAAGGATGTCTGTTCCACCTAGGGGCCAGGTAGAGGTGTAGGGTGGCTAACATGGGGGGCAGGCAGAGGAAGAGAGAGGCAGAGAGGGGGTGGGGAGGGGGTTGGGAAGAAAGAGAAAGACGGTGAGCTGAGTACACAGCAAGGGAGAGAGGCATTGCTCTCCCTTGAAGCCAGAGAAAGACTCCTCTTTGGGCTGATCACCTCCCTCCCACCCTCCCTCCCTTCTTTCATTGCTTCCTCTTCCAGGAAGACATCCCAGCTTTCCACCTCCTCTAGAATCCTACTGACTTGGGATTCTAGGACGTCAGCTCTGAATCAGCGATCTTCAACACGGGGGCTTAATGTGTAAAACGTTAGCAAGTCCAGCTGTCGTGAGCTAAGCGTTAGGGTGGGTATGGTGCGTAGACTTCATCTGTTCTTTGTGCAGACCCCCGAGGAAGAGACGGGAGGGCCTGAAGAGCGTAACCTGGCACTGCTTTTCACGGGCACTACCCGTTTTACAGAAAGTGGCGGCAGATTCTGTATGACGTAATTCCCGGGTCCTCTGTGCGTCAAGCACTTACTTGCCTGGGCCAGGCACCGTGGGAATCGCTTACTCTTGGGAATCCGTTAACTCGTCTGATCCCCAGCTCAGGCCGGTGAGGTGGGACTCTGATGCTCCACACTTTTGCAGGCATGTAACCTGAGGTTTAGAGGGACGAGGAGCTTTTCCAAGGTCACCCGGGTGGCAAGTGGCGAAACAGATTCAAACCCGGGCCCGTGGGACATGAAAGCCTGATCTCTGGACCACCGAGGGCTCCCCACCTACCACCAGCCCCGCCCCTCGTTGCAGACAGACGGCAGGCTCTGGTGGCGGATTGGTTCCCACGGAAGCCCGCTCGTGGGTAAGGTAGCCCTCCAAATGCTGCTGTCCTGTCCGCTTAGCCCGGGTATCAGCAGCCGTCCATCCACTCCAAACCAAGCGGCTGGCCTATCACAGACCTGGCACACGGCGGGCACACCACCCGCCCTGCAGACCGGGGCTGGACTCAGACATCGGGAAGCTTTGATCTCCTTGTGGCACTGGTCTTCACCACCTGGCTCAAGACCAAGGCAAGAGGTCACTCGGACCCCTCATTCCTGAGGCCTCACCTTGCGGGTCCACGGCTGGAGTGGTGAGGTGAGATGGGGAGGAGCTGGGGGCTGCCGGTGCCCACTGCTCTGATCCGTAAACTCTGGAGGACGAAAGCAAGGCACCGTCCATGGCTGCAAGAGGCTCAGCCCCTCAGGGTCCCGAGAAAGTGATACAAGCGGTGGACTCGTCCATTCCCCCTCTTCCTCCCATGAACACCGTTCTGTCTTCCCACGGTTTATTTAACCCATTCTTTTATGGATCCATCCACCTTCTACCTGCCCTTCTGTCCGTCCCTGTGTTCATCTGTCCTTGCTATCATCTATCCGTCCATGATGCGTCCATCTGTCCATTCGTCTTTCCATCCCTGCTAGTATCCATCCACCCCTGCAACCAACCATAACCTAGTTCCTCTTTCCCACTATTCAAGTGCTTTTTATAGATCCATTCTCTACTCATCCATCCATCCATCTATCCATCCTTCTGTCCATCCTAGCAGCTGTCCACCCATCCGGCTGTTATTTGCTGAGTCAGGAGCTGAGACCCCACAGGGAGTAAGATACTGTCCCCATCCTTAACTCATAGTCTGGTAGATGAGAAAAATCATACGGAACAAACTATATACTGTGCTGCGTGTGATGCTGACTTTGACTTTACCGCCTCTACACATAAATGGTTATCAGAGCCCAGAGAGCGTGACTAATTGTGCCTGTGGAGGTCTGGGAAGGTTTCTCCGAGGAGATACCGAAGGAAGGTTTTGAAGGATGAGTAGGAGTTTGCCAGGTGGTTTGGGGAGTGGGAGGGGAGGTGTACTTCAGGGTTATAAAAGGAAAAAGGGACTTCCAGGCAGAATGAAGAGCAGGGAGGTTGGTGGGGTGTGTGGGTCCAGGTGAGTTCAGTTTCACTGTGGGGTCTGTGCATATTGGTGTGGACCTGCAGATGGGCCGGGAAAGGCACCTGGGGCTCAGATGAGCAAAGGCCCCATGTGTTGGCAAAGGGGAGCCAGGGGACCCACCAATGCAAGAGAGAGACACATGAATGGGCTCAGTCTGACAGCAGGCCAGAGGGCAGGTTGGAGGGAACAAGGCCACATGCTAGTGGACCAGCCAGGAGCCCGTTTGCGGTAAGCAGATAGGCAGCGATAAGGCTCAGCCAGGCAGGGACAGGCAGGGGCAGTCAGGGGCAATGGCAGAGGAGAGTCACGGGCGACTTGGGAGACCTGGGATGGAAGAGAAACAATGGCAGGAAAATAGGAATCTCTGATCTCAGTGTCGGTTATGCAAGGTGCTCTGTTTGTGAAAAGACAGTAGGCTGTGTCCTCATGGCGCGTGCACCCGTGTGTATGTATGTTCTGTCTCAATTTAAAAATAGAGCGGGAAACATCAAGGTAGATATTAAAGTCTCTTCATCCAGGACACTGGGTCTCACCGAGGTCACTGAAGTAGCTCTCAGGCTTTTTCTTACAAATCGAGGGCTGGTTTCCCTCACGCAGAACAGCTTTGCTTTGTTTGGAAGAAAGAAGATCTGAGTTTTGAGCTAGACCTTAAGAGAGTGGGGGGAACTTGGCTAATAATATTATGTTCGCTGCCCTTGATTGAGCTCTATATTTTGTGGATTTTATTTGATTTTTTATGTTTTAAGGTCTCCGAAACCAGGATGCATCGTAGGAAAAGGGCCATGTTATGATTAACTAAGTTAGGCAGTAAAATAATGGTGTGATTATAACTGGAGTCTTTTTTTTGAGAGAGAGAGAGAGAGAGAGAGAGAGAGAGAGAGGGAGGGAGGGCGCCAGTGAGCTAGGGGCAGAGAGAGAATCCCATGAGGGGAGAGAGAGAGAGAGAGAGAGAGAGAGAGAGAGAGAGAGAGAGAGAGAGAGAAAGCGGGGCTCACCCAAAGCAGGACTCGTGCTCACCCAAAGTAGGGCTTGAGTTCACCCCATGTGGGACTCAAACTCGGGAACCGTGAGATCATGACCTGAGCCCAAGTCAGATATGCTTAAGGACTGAGCCACCCAGGTGCCCCCGATGAGTCTTAATTCAGGAAGTAGGGTGCTGTGTGCCAGGATCTCTGGTGTCCCGTGGGTACATTTTCCGTGTAACCCTCACACCATCATATGAGGGGTTGGCTGTTGTTAGCTGTTTCCCGGATGAGGAGTTGCAGCCTGAAGTCGAGTGGTCACGTGCTCAAGGTGACGGAGCTAGTCAGAAGTGGACTCAGGATTTCAAGGCATCTTTGTTCAAAGAAGGAGCAAGTCTGGGGCCGGGAGGGTGGTGGCTTTTTCTTCCCAGAGCCTGAGACAGCCAGGTCAAGGGCGAGCACCAGCAACTTTCAACGCAGCCTCTTGTCACCCAGGCCCATCCCCCTCTTGGCCCGAAACCATGGGATTCTTTCCCTGGTCCCAGGAGGGCTCCTGCTCTGACATCTGTGGTGACCCCCCCTCTCCTGTGGAGAGGAGGGGGATGGAATGAGATCTCAGGGGATGGAGGGGGGAAGAAATTCCAAGCCCAGCTGGTTTCCTTCACATAATGCAGATTTGCTTAAATGGGAATTAGGATTAGTGCTGGATTTTGCCTTTCCTGGCAGACTGGTAATAAACTAATCTCCTCTCAGACTGCAGGAAGGCAGAATTCCATCGGAGAGGGAGACAGCTTCAGGCTCAGGAGTGCAAAGCCCGTAAAGTAATTTTATTATTGACAGGCCCTGCCCACACTGCCTGACACGCAGCCCGCAGCTTCTTCCTGATGGGGCTGCAGCCTTTAATTTCGTTAATGGGTGACATTCACCTGGGCTGCGTGGCTGATGGGCACACTTGACATTAATACGTGTTCCCCGTGGTCCCCAGAGCTCATAAAAGCTCATTATCAGTTCTGAGCCCGTAAATGTAGTTCCCGGCTCAGGTGGGCGCGAGTTCCTCAGACATGTCCCCAGGCAGAGGAACAGTGGCCATCTGCGGGGGCCAAGAAATAAATTCCTCCCTTTGTCCAGGGTACTTGGCCTCCCAGCCATCTGGGAGGTGATGGGAAAAGAAACTCTACAGGCAGCAGAACCCTGGGTTCAAATCTGCATCCAAGAAAAGGAGCTCTTTCTGCCCTGCTATTGGAGGGGAGTTGATCCAGTGTTCGGGGAAGGCTGTTTGTCAGAATCGATTCAACATGTGGCCACGTCCAGAGCCCCGGCCCAGCCATCCCACGTCCAGGCGTCCGGGCTGTGGACTTGTACCAGCATTCCCACACGGTGATGTAAGCAGGCAAGGGATCACGGCCACAAGCTTGCAATGGCTGGAAATGGAAATATGCCCTATACGGAAGGTGGGGCAGGTAAAGAAGGTACTGTCTGCACCTGCTAAGAGACACTGAGCAGCTGTGAAGAAAACTCAGGAAGATCTAGATATCCTTAGAGCCATACGTAGACGTGGTGGTCCTGTTAGCGGGGGGTGGAAACCGTGGGCGGCAAGGTCCCATGTGTGCAGGGTCCCGTGGGCCCACACGGGCGCATGCTCCCACACACGTGTGATTACAGGGAGTAAAGCCTACCAGGTCACGTTACAGACGTTTTGCAATGAACGGATAAGGAAGAACTTTCACTTTTGTAATTACAAGTGGAAAATATATGCATATACTTCCATATCCCTCCCCGTATGTCTGTGTCTGTGGATGTACATGTGTATGTGTATGCATACAGGTCATGGATTCTTCTGATTGTAGCCTCGGTCTGGTCCATGATACGTGAGGTTCCCAGGGCCAACTCTGCCTGGGTGGGCATCTGAGGCAAAGATGGCCCAAATGAGGCCACATCCTCTGGCCAAGCCCTGTTCCCCATCAGTTCGCGGGGAGTTCTGGGAACCTCATCCATTCATGAGATGCATGGAGCTGGGATCTGTGGCATAGACCCAGAATTCATTGCTCTCCCGCTATGCCAGGTTTGACCTCCCATGGACCTGGCTTCTAGTCCTGGCTCTGCCCCGTCTCGCCCTTAAAACCTTGGCCAAGTTATCTGACTCCTCTGGGTTCATGGCCCTCGTCCCCAAAGTGGGGATACTGTCCCACAGGATTGTAGAGGGTTTCGGGATTGTTGTCATCATCTGAGACAACACGAAATTTGACCAGGCCTTCTACTGTGTGGGCTGGTCCTTGAGAGCGGAAGGAGTCTGGGAGGTTTGGGGGTCAGGGCGCTCGGCTATCCTGTCTCTGCTGTAAGTTTTGCTCTTTTGTTCCTCAGCCGTGCGTGTGCACAAGCCGGTCCCCGCCCCCCCCCGCGCCCCCCCCCCCCCCCCCCCCCCCCCGGGACTGGCCTCAGCCTTGGCTGGCAGGTATGTGGCCTGGACGTGGCGAATTTGATCCTTGTCCTGTGACCTGGGGACTCTTCGTCAAACTGACAGAGGAAGTGGGGGAGAGGCCGGACTTCTGGCCCCTGCACGCTGGGGCTGAGTTGTTTTTTTTCACTACCAAAGACCTGTCCTCTCTATTATTTATCTCTTCACGGATCCCAGATCCTGAAAGTATTGGTCTGCCCCAAAAAGCCTGCATTCATTAAGCAGTGATTAATTGTCTCTCACGTTTTCAAAATTACTCAGAAAGCCTTTTTTTTTTTCTTTTTTCTTTTTTTTTTTTTCCGCCTGAGGAAAATGGAGTTTCCACAGCAGATTGGTAATGTTGTAGCTAGGAGCAAAGAAATGCGATGCAATGTTGTGGTTAGCGTGTGTGATGTCATCACGTGCCCGTTGTCCAGGCTCCTGGGCTGACTTTGGAAGGCCGAAAGCGGGCTCCAGTCGGTAGGCTCTGGGGACGCCATCCTGGAAGCCTCGGTGGGGCTGAGTTCTGTCTCTCTGGCCACTTCTGTGCCTGCAGAGACAGAAGGGGTTGTTCACGGGGCTGTTCTGGGGAGAAGAGCAGGACCTCGGCGGCTAGGTGCGCACCTGAACTGAGGCCGCCCCCAGCAGCCGCATGGCCCACGAGCCGTTGCCTTTTGAAAATTTAGGTCTCTCTCTTCTCCTTCCACAGTTCATCCTGAAGCCATCAGAGAGAGACCTCAAGAGGATCCCGACCCTCCTGGAAGGAACAGACACCAATTGGAAGAGGTACGATGTGGCAACATGGCGGCGTCTTACCCTCATGAGAGTCTGATCTTCTCTCCTCTGCTCTTCCCACCCCACAAACCCTCCGCTGCTCAGTGAGAGAGCCTTCCGCTGATGCTGGGGTACAAGGGCAAGCAAAGGGCGGCTTCCCTCTTGTCCCCACCCCAGACATTTTTCAGGGTTGGGGAGGACACCTGAAGCGTGAGGAGAGAGAGGCAGGTGCTGAGGTGGGGTCTCACTGGGGCTGGCTGCTGCCCCATGAGGCGGCCACCCGTCACGGTTGCTCCTCGGGGTCGTCTGAGGAGGTGAGGGTTGAAGCATGGGAGGCAGCGAGCCCTCTAAGGGAAGGCATCATGATCTTGGGATTGTGAGAAGGAGAGAACTTTCTGGAATGACTCCCTCATCCCCACCGTCCATCTCAGGACTCTCGGATACGGTTCACCCTCCAGGAGGGAACTGAGAATGGAAGAGTCTTTGGTCTGCTTCTTGGTTTCTGGGAGCTTCTGGGGCTGCCCACGATCGCAGAACTGGTGATGGGCCGGGTGGCCTGATGGAAGGTTCCTGAACGAAGAGCCAGGACATCTGTCCTCTGGCCCAGTCTGTGCCGCCATAGTGCCTCAAGGGCCCTGATAAGCCATTTCGTTCATGGGGCCTCATTTTCCCGCCAGTAAAACGGGCAGCAGTGGCTTGAAACTCTGTTCCAGCCCTCGCGGCCTCAGTTTCTGAGGCTCCCAGCCCAGGGCTGGACCTGAGGAAGTGATGGGTGTGGTGAAGCAGCAGAGAGGCAGAAAGGGAGTCGGGGGTTGGGAGGGCTGCGGAGAGGAAGGGCGTTGGAAAGCTCTGGGGAGATTTGACTGCCAGGTTTGGACAAAGGATGTGCCTCAGACCCTCAGGGGAAAGACCACAGAGTCTGAGGTGCCAATGGACTGAGTTTGGGTCCCGGCCGATCGGAAGCGTCGGATCAACAACGGAAGCCCTGACTGAGGGCTTCTGCCTGCCAGGCGCAGTGCTAAGCACCAGCATTCAGTCTCTCAGTGGCTCTGTGTTCTTGGCACTAAAATCACCTCCATCTTAGGGAGCAGAGAATCGGGCCTCAGAGACGTTAAGTGACTTGCTCAAAGTCACACAGCAGCGAGTGAGCTGTGGCTGAGATTTGGAGCCCTCTTCAAATACAATTCAACATACAATTCTTGTATGTTTTCCTTTGAGTGACTCTGTGACTTGAGTCTTAAGGTTAACAAAATCCTTTAAGCCAAATCACCCCTGGAAATTGCATTTCTTGAAAGGACATAAAAAGGATTGGTTTCCTTAGCCTAGAGGGTGGTGGTGATTGTTGTTGTTGTTGTTGTTGTGGTGGTGGTTTTTTTTTTGCTTTTAAACCTTGAGCTCATCATGAAGTCTCTGCAGGTCCTGTTTTTCTGATCTCTAAAAGGGGAGCATAACGTCTATCCATGGGGTTGTTCTGGGGAGAAGATGAAATGAGGGAGGTACGGAAGCCTCCCCTACACACCCCTCCCCCTGCCTTCTCACCCCAAAGCTGCTGCGAGAGTCGATGGGGGGTACACGCTGGGGAGTCCTGCACCCAACCGTGTGATGGCATTTGCAATTCCAGCTGCTTCTGGTGCTGTGGTTGGGAAGCACTCGGCCACTTTGCTAGACACTGATCTGATATTCCGCTGGCCTCTGAGCTCATCCGATCACTTCTGGAGTGAGCCGCAGGCTGGCCGGGATGTTTCAGGCCAGGATCCAAGGCACGGTGGCTGGCTCCCAGAGGCAGATAAAGCCAGGTCAGGCGGGGCCCCAGACAACGGTGGCGTAGGAGCGGAAGTCCCGTGCGCCTTGCGGCCCACCCTGTCCTGCCAGCTGCCTGGGCCATAATCTCAACTGTGAGCCTCCTGGCAGCCTGCCCTGCCCCCCACAGGAAGCCATTGCCTTATCTCAGAGCCAGGATCCCGCACGCTCTTCTTAATCAGGAGAAGGCGCTGAAGCGAGTCGGAAAAAGCTTAACTTCCCCAGGACCTATCTGCTAGGGATGTTTCTCTATCAGGGGAAGCCATGGGGCTCCGTGTCTGAGAGGAGAGAATCTCTTTAAGTACAGAAAAAAGCAGCAGGGGTGCTTTTGTTCTTGGTTTACCTTCAAGAAGTTTGCAAGGGAGCAGAGTGATGTAGCCTTGCCCCCCTCGTTAGCTGGGAAACAGATACATGTTGTGCAGTCACAGGGAGAATACAAAGACGACCATAAGCAACGGGCAGACAGGTGTGTGCTGTTGTGGGAAGTGTCTGCTGGGGTTTGGGGCCAGACTGATGGAACCTGGGTCCCAGCTCCGCTCTTGGGTAGCTCTTTGACTCCGGGTGAGTGATTTTGTCTCCAGAGTCTCAGTTTTCTCATCTATAAAATGGGCAAATAGCATGCCCAGGAAACCGCCAGCAGGACACTCCTGCTTGCTTTGAACAGCAAGCCCCCTGGGATGATGTGGCCTTCCAAGGTGACCTCCTTGAAGAGGCTCAGGCTCTTGGGACGTAAGAGCCCGGTGTTTGGGACCAAACAGTGAGGTTACCCTGGAGACACATACCTCTTTCTGCGCGTGGTCTAAAAAAGGGCCGAGAATGGGGCCTGGGTTATGTCAGCTCTCCGTTCTGACACCCTGGGGGCGTGGGGCCACCTTGGGTGTGAACGGTTCTTCCTGAGCCTTTATCCCATGGTTTATACTTCACTCCTGGTGACATTTACTGGATGCTTTCTGTAGATAATCGTTGATCCCTCCTGTGCCCCAAGGGGCAGATACTAGTAAGCTTTATATAGGTGAGGATAGCTGGGATTCAGAGAAGTTGTAAATTACTCCAGGTTTCATGTCTAAAAAGCAGTCATATTAAGACCTAAGCACGGGGCCCCTGCCCCAAGGACGACGTGTTTGCCACAGCACCCCACAGCACCCATGGTGCCCTCAAAGACACCCCATGTGGGACCCTTCCACACCAATAGAGGTCTACACCACACCCCACAGCACTACCGTGGCTTCCCAGGGTGCCACTGACGGCACCCGTACATCTGTGTCTCCCCGTAGCACCCACGAGGCACCCTGCACGACACGCGGCATCACCCCGTGGCGCTCACGGCGGTCCTCCTCCTGTGTTTTCCACCCAGCCTTGCACAGAGTTCAGAGCTCCGAGAGAACAGGAAGCCCACTGATGGTTTTAATCTCCCCAGCCAGCCGTCTGCAGCAGGCTGAGGGAGCCAGTGAAGGCAATTGCTAGGAAGCATGGGGATCTGCCTCCTGCTGAGATCTGACAGCAGGAAGCAGGTGGCAGGGAGGGGGTGACAGAAGCCTGGCTTCCCTAGGAGAACCTGTACCCGGACTCCAGTTTATCTGCTTTTTGTTGTTGTTGTTGCTCATACTTTTGGTATCATACCTAAAAATCCAGTGCCACAGGCCATGACGATTCACCCCTGATTTTTCTTCTAGGAGTTTTATGGTTTTAGCTCTGATATTTAGATCACTGATCCATTTTGAGTTAATTTGGGTACATAGTGTGAGGTAGGGGTCCAGCTCCATTCTTTGGCATGTGGTCATCCAGTTATCCCAGCACCACTTGTTGAAATGACTATTTCTTTCCCCATTGAATAGTCTCTGCACTCTCATTGAAAACCAGTTTACCATAGATAGATAGGTTTGTTTCTCGTGGTTCTGTTCCATTGGTCAATGTGTCTGTCCTTAAGCCTGTATCATGCTGTTTTGATTACTATAGCTTTTTAAAAAAATTTTTTTTAATGTTTTTATTTCTTTTTTAGAGAGAGAGACAGAGCGAGTGGGAGAGGGGCAGAGAGAGAGAGAGAGAGAGGGAAACACAGAATTCGAAGCAGGCTCCAGGCTCTGAGCTCTCACCACAGAGCCAGACATGGAGCTCAAACTCACAAGCCGTGAGATCATGACCTGAGCCAAAGTCAGACACTCAACCGACTGAGCCACCCAGGCGCCCCACTATAGCTTTTTTTTTCCTTAAATTTCTTTATTTATTTTGAGAAAGAGCATGAGTCGGGGAGGGGCAGAGAGAGAGGAAGAGAGAGAATCCCAAGCAGGCTCTGAGCTGCCAGCTGAAGCAGGGCTCGATCTCACAGATCGTGAGATCTTGACCTGAGCCGCGACCAAGAGTCACGTACTTAACTGACTGAGCCACCTGGGCGCCTGATCACTATATGTTTATGTGTAACTTTTGGAGGAGCCTTAGTATGTTCTTTCTTTTTTTTTTTTAATTTTTTTTTTTTAACGTTTATTTATTTTTGAGACAGAGAGAGACAGAGCATGAACGGGGAAGGGGCAGAGAGAGAGGGAGACACAGAATCGGAAACAGGCTCCAGGCTCCGAGCCATCAGCCCAGAGCCCGACGCAGGGCTCGAACTCACGGACCGCGAGATCGTGACCTGGCTGAAGTCGGACGCTTAACCGACTGCGCCACCCAGGTGCCCCTCCAACCATGGAACCCTTTTTAAATTTTTTTTTTAACGTTTATTTATTTTTGGGACAGAGAGAGACAGAGCATGAACGGGGAAGGGGCAGAGAGAGAGGGAGACACAGAATCTGAAACAGGCTCCAGGCTCTGAGCGGTCAGCACAGAGCCCGACACGGGGCTCGAACTCACGGATCGCGAGATCATGACCTGAGCCGAAGTCGGCCGCTTAACCGACTGAACCACCCAGGCGCCCCTGGAGTCTTAGTATGTTCTAAGCTCCCTGGTGATTCTAATGCCCACCCTAGTGTCCCTGGTCTTTAGAGGAAGTTGAGGCATAGTTAGGGAGGCCAGTTGGGAGACTGCCAGAATGATGTAGGGCAGTGCAGGGTGGCCGGGATGCGGTCCAGACGCAAAGCCAGTTATCGGGGTAAAGAGGTCATGATGGAATTGAGGGAAGTTGGTAAGGGAGATGTTCCCATCCTCCCCAGTCCTCGGAAGGCCTTGGAGAAGCCAAAGGTGAGAGTGGAAGCCAGTGGTCCAGGTGAGCTCCATTAACCTCCTGCCCACCCCCAGGGTGATTTTGGGGAAGATCTGGGTACTAGTCACAGCTCTGCTCCACTGTGTGACCCTGGACAAGTTGCAGGACCACACTAAACCTCTATAAGGAGGGTCAGTACCGTCTGCTGCGAGCGAGGGTCAACAGGTCAGCTCTGCAAAGGCTAGAAGGGGCTTAAAGGCGACTGAGTGCTTGGCAGAATCTGTACCCCAGAGTTCCTGGCAAGTGCTTGTGAGAATCTGCCCAACTGTCTCTGGGGGATTGGGGCAAACGGCCTCCACCGTGGCCTCTGCTGCCTCGGGCTGCCCCGGGCCGGCTGTGATGGGTCAGAGTGTCTTATTCTGCCGAGTTGAAATGTACTTTCTTGTACCCTTCATCTGCTTGCCCCTAATCTGCTTTGTGGGCCTGCAGAGAAGAAGCATCATCCCCTTCCCTCCAGGCTGCCGTCCCACATCCTTGTCCCTTGTCACACACCTCCCCTCTGCTGCCGAGAGGTCATGGCTACCTCTGCCTCCCTCTGAGGATGCAGGTCTTAGTGGACTCTTGACTTCTTGTTCCCTTGACCTTCCTCTGGGGGGACTCTAGCCTGAACTTGGCACTTTTATAGTTCAGCCCTCAGAGCCAAGGCCAGAGCTCCGGCCGTGTTCTGACTCCAGCCAAGGTGGGCAGGACCATCACCTCCCTCAGTCCAAACCTTTTATTTCTATTCCTGCAGCTGAGATGGCATTGGGTCCAATGATTTCTGCATCCCGGTTGGATTCAAGCTCCCATCTTTTCGTTGACCAGGTAGAAAAGGGATGCGCTCTTGCCATCTACATCACATTTTCCATCTGGTATTTATAAATCATGGTGCAGTTTAATGCAGGAGGGAGAGCATAGCTTTGGCAGTAGATGAACTTGAGAGCTATTGTTTAGCTACTTACTGGCTTGGGCAAATGAACTCTATTACTCTCCTGTTATGTGAAGATAGTCATTGTAATTGCAGGCTTCATGGTCAAAATTAGATGAGATGATGGCTATCAGGTACGTAGCCCACCCCCTGGGAAGGAGTCCACATTCCAGAAAGGGTGGGTATCATTACCGGTGCCATCTGAACCCCTGAACTGTTCATTTTTCTGCAGTTCTAACAGATGGGGTGCAAGCCTTGGGTTTCAGCCCAGGATGGGGCACCAATCCCCATGCCTCTTCTCCCCCCTGGCTTCCCCCTCACTCTCTGGCTGGGACACGTATGTGAGGGGACAGGATGACAGGTTCTCACCACCCCAGCTTCCTGCTCACTCAGCCCAATGTCTGCCAGAACTTTCTGGCCTCAAGCCAGCCCTGTGTCCACATGTGACTCATGACAGCAACCTGGTCTTTTTCTGCCGTCGAGGATACTTTCCATCCCAAACCTTTTCCTTCCTTTCTTTTTCAAGTTGTTTTAAATTTACACAAGAAGGTTCACCCCTGGGCCATATACAACTTCGTCCCTGAAAGGAGACAAAGCCAGGGAAGCCTCTCTCTGGGATGCGCTCCATACACAGTTGGCTACGAGAGCCGGGCCAGGCACACCATCCGCTCTGGGGGGGGGGGCGCGACTGCTCCTTGACATCGTGGGGAGGTACTAACAAGTCTTTGTTTTCCTCATCTAAAGACGGAGCCAGTCTTTTCTGCTGCTTTTCTGTTCATGCAGCAAAACCGAGCAGAACATGCTCTTTAGGAGGATTTATTTATTTTTTTAATGACATAGACTCACATTGTGAATCACAGCTGAAGCGCTTTCAAATATCCAGGTGTGGTAAGGAGGGAGGAAGCAGGAACACCATTTTCAGACGCATGTCCGCAACAGAGGAAGGGAAATGACTTGCCCAAGGTCACACAGCTGTGGTGTGTTAGAGATGGGCCTGATCTGGTGATCTGCTGCTGCACCCAGCTGCCTCTTTTATTAGTTAAAAGCGTGAAATGATAGATTTTAATTAGTGGCCTAAAAATAAAGGGAAGAGTCCAAATCGGCTGGCAGTGCCGTCTGTTAGCTGGGAGTAGTTTCACGACCTGTGCAGACAGAGCTGCTGAGGCGAGAAGAAATGAATGATGCCATCCCCTATGCTTTGGGGCCCGCCAGAGTGTCCTCATTCCTGGGGAAGGGTAGGGTTATGTTATGAAAGAAAGGCACAGTGGGATCGAGGAAGGAGATTGCACTCTGGACTCTGAAACCTTTTTTTTTTTTTTTAACAGACTTTATTTTCTAGGGCAGTGTTAGGTTCACAGCAACATTGAGGGAAAGCACAAAGAGTTCTCATACTCCCCCTCTTTGCACACGTACAACCTCCCCACTACTGACAACCCCATACCGCAGTGGTACCTGCATTACATCGATGGACCTCCGTTGACACGTTATCATCACCCAAAGCCCATAGTTGGCATTACAGTTCTGCTGGTGTCATACATTCATTCTGTGGGTTTGGTCGAATGTAGAATGACACGTATCCACCACTGTGGTATCTTACGGAATGGCTTCACCGCCCTTCAGATCCTCTGTGCTCTGCCCATTCATCCTTCCTTCCCCACGAAGCCACTGATCTTTTTACTGTCTCCATAGTTTTGCCTTTTCCAGAATGTCCTACAGTTGGAATCATACAGGATGTCGCCTGCTCAGATTGGCTTTTTTCACTCTGAAATACGCGTGTGAGCTTCCCCCATGTCTTCTCATGACTTGGTAGCTCGTTCCCCCCCCCCCCCATTTTTTTTTATTTTGGTAAATACAGATAACATAAAATGTACTGTTTTGACCGTTTTGGAGTGTGCCCTTCAGTGGTATGAAATACATTCACACTGTCGTGCAGCCACCCCCACGATCCATCCCTTAACTCGTCTCATCCTTTGAAGCTGAAACTCTACACCCATTAAACACTAACTCCCCATTCCCCTTTCCTCCCAGCCCCTTGCTACCCCACTCTTCTTTCTGTCTCTGTGAGTTTGACTACTCTGAGTACCTTATTATGTGAATGGAATCATACAGCATTTGTCTTTTGGGGTTATTTTGGGTTTTGTGTGTCTGTGTGTGTCCCCAGCGTATTTCACTTCGCGTAATGTCCTCCGTGTTGTAGCGGGTGTCAGACTTTCCTTTGTAACGTTGAATAATATTTCAGTATCTGGATGCACCTGAGTTTATTTATCCGTTCACCTCCTGAAGGACATTTGGTTGCTTCTGAGTTTTGGCAGTTATGAACAAAAGCTGCTCTGAGCCTCCGTATGTAGCTTTTGGTCACAGTTTTCTTTTCTTTGTCTGGTTTTGGTATTAGGTTACTGCTGGCTTCGTAGAATGAGTTAGCATGCATTCCGTCTGCTTTTATCTTCTAGAAGAAACTGTTGAGAACTGGTACGGTTCCTTCCTCATATGTTTGGTAGAATTCACCAGTGAATGCATCTGGCCTGTGTTCTGTTTTGGAAGGTTATTAATTCTGGATTCAATTTATTTAGTAGCTATAGGCCTATTTAGGTGGTCTGTTCTTGTAGGAGTTTGGGCAGGTTGTGTCTTTCCAGGACTTGGTCTCTTTCATCTAAGTTACTGAATTTATGGACCCAGAATTATTAACCGTATTCTTTTCTTATCCTTCTAATGTTCATGGGAACTAAGGTGATGTCCCCTCTTCCATAATTTTATAATTTGTATCATCTCTCTTTTTTTCTTAGCCTGGCTAGAGGCTTGCCAATTTTATCGGTCTGCTCAGAGAACCAGCTCTTGGTTTTATTTTCTCTGTTGATTTCCTGTTCTGTGGAGCCCACGTTTTGGTGGTGGATCTGTCGCTGTCTGAGGGATTGTGATGTAAACCCCGTCCGTTCTCTGATTCTCAGTTTCCATATCTGCAGAATGGCTATGGTGACAGCAATACCTGATGGCAAATGGCAAAGGTGAGCCCACATTCATTGACTCAACAAGTATGTATTGAGCCCCTATTGTGTACTAGGTACTGCTCTACGTGCTGGGAATATTGTAGTGAACAAAACAGCAAAGTCTCTGCCCTCATGGAGCTTGTTTTCCTTTTGGGGACAGAGAGAGAGAGAGAGAGAGACCAAACAAATAAACCGAATGTCAGGCAATATCAGGTGCAGGAAGGGACGGGGAGCGGCCAAGGCTTTGCTGTTTTGGCTAAGAGGCACTTGGAAGGCCTTTTCTGAGCAGATGTCATTTGAGCAGAGACCTGAAGGTAGTGAAGCCCTGATTTCGTCTGCAGGAAGAGCCTTCCTGGTGAAAGGAATGGCAAAAGTAAGGGCCATTAGGCATGTGGGAGTGTCGGCAAGGAGGCCAGGGTGCTAGAGTGAGGGTGGCATGGAAGGAGAGGAGCTGCCAGCCAGGGTGAGGGCTTTGGATTTTGATTCTAAGTGTGATGGGAAGCCAGTAAACACGGAAGAGACAGGGTGAAATTTACATGTTACCAAGACCACTCTGGCTGCTGGGTAGAGAACAGGCTGTAGGGGACAGGGAGACCAGCATGGAGGCTGATATCAGAATCCAGGCACAAGATGAAGGGGTCGGGAAAGACCAAATGGTGCTTAGAAGCCCAAACATTCAGGATCCATTTTGAAAGTAGAGCTGGGGCGCCTGGGTGGCTCAGTTGGTTAAGCGTCCGACTTTGGCTCAGGTCTTGATCTCACGGTTCATGGGTTCAAGCTTTGTGTCGGGCTCTGTGCTGACGGCTCAGAGTCTGGAGCCTGCTTCAGATTCCGTGTCTCCCTCTCTCTCTGCCCCTCCCCCACTCACACTCTGTGTCTCCCCAAAAAATAAATAAACATTAAAGAACACTAACAACAACAACACAAAGCTGACAGAGTCACTAATGGGTTGGATGGGGTAGGGGAAGAGTCAAGGATGACCAGAGACCAGATGCCTGTAGACAGGAGCCTGGGTGGGCTAGGCTTTGGTGGACAGGGAGGGAAACCTACTGAGTTCTGTTTTGGGGCATTTTAAGTTGAGATATTTAGTAGCCATCCAAAGGGAGTTGGCAAGAAGTGGGTGGATTGACAAACCTGAAGTTCAGGGGTGAGGTCAGGGTCGGAGAGACAAATTTGTAAGTCATAGTTTATAGAGAGTATTTCAAACCCTGGGCCTTCAGGAGATCATCTAGGGAGTGATGGAGTGTAGATGGAGAAGATGATGGGGGATGCAGGGTCTTTGGAGACCTGGGGAAGGTGCCCACTGGTGGCTACCTGGAGCTGCCCAGGGGCAGCCCATCCTGGACACTGGGGAAGACAGATCTTATTTTCACAGTGGGCTGGGAGCTATTGAGTGGCACGTAATGAGGATGAGAAGCCAGCTCCAAGAGCAAGTCCTGGGTGCCTGCTCTGAAAGAAAGCACTGTAAAACTGTCAGTGCCTGACATAAAATATAACAGGTGCAGCAGGTCTGTTATATTTATATATTATAAGTTATAATATATATAATTATATAAAAATTATATAATAAAATTATAAAAAATTATATATAAAATTATAAAAATATATAATATATATAACTATATATAAATTATAATATATAATTATAATATCATATATATTATAAGTATATATATTTATATATTAACAGGTGCAGCAGGTCTGCCTAGGGTACTTGACATTCAAGGAAGATGGTATTCTGATACCTGCCTCCTCTATGCAACGAAATTATTTTTGGCAATAATGATGAAATAAAATCAATTCTAACAATGGCCAGAAAAGAAACACAGATGGCAAAACTTACCTTTCAGAGAACTTCATATGTGTAACCAAGCCAGTTGACAAACATCTTAGCACAGAAAAGGAAAAAGTAATGGGTTCACACTTTTTAGTTACATTAATGGGTATTTCAAAAAAAGAAAGAAATGCTTGAGGAAAGTTCCAAAAAAGTAAACTCCACACGGTTTGGAGAATGGCTTGGATTCTGAATCCCTATTCTTGAAATGAACATGCTTCGCGGAGTCCCATTTGCATTAGGTCTGGCTACACAAGTGGTATTCTTTGAACTAGCTTCCATGTAGTACAATGTTTATTAAACTTTAAGTAATAAAAGTTTGCTCTTGTGGAGCTTATATACATATTACTAAAACTCACCTAGGACACTGACAAAAGATATCGAAGGCGACACAAACAAATGGCAAGATATACCATGCTCATGGATTGGTAGAATTAATGTTATTAAGATGTCCATACTACCCAAGGCAGTCTACAGATTTAATGCAATCTCTATCTAGAGATTACCAATAGTGTTTTTCACAGAACTAGAACAAATAATTCTAAAATTTGTATGGGACCACGAAAGACCCCAAACTGCCAAAGCAATCTTAGGAAAGAACAAACTGGAGGTATCACAATCCTAGGTTTCAAGGTATACTTTAAAACCATAGTCAAAAAAGTATGGTACTGGCACAAAAATAGACAAATACATAGATCAATGGAACAGAATAGAGAGCCTGAAAATAAACCCACACTCATGTGGTCAATTAATCTATGACAAAGGAGGCAAGAATATACAATGGGAAAAAGACAGTCTCTTCAATAAATAATGCTGGGAAAACCGAACAATTACATGCAAAAGAATGAAACTGGGCCACTTTCTTATGCCACACACAAAGATAAACTCAAAAGGGATTAGAGACCTAAACGTGAGACCTGAAATCATAAAACTAGAGGAAAACATAGGCAGTGATCTCTCTGATATCAGCCTTACCAACTTTTTTATGGATATGTCTCCTCGGGCAGGGGGGAAAAAGACCAAAAATAGATTATTGGGACTACACGAAAATAAAAAGCTTTTGCACAGCAATGAAAACCATCAGTAAAATGACAAGGCAACCTACTGAATGAGAAAAGATATTTGCAGATTACATACAGTAAAACCTTGGATTGTGAGTAACTTGTTCTGCGAGAGTTCTGCAAGACGAGCAAACATTTATAACAAATTTTAACTTGATAAATGAGCGATGCCTTGCAGTACAAGTAGTACATGACGCCAGACGTCACATGATCACAAATGAGCCAACGGTTCTTGACATTCAGTTTGATATACAAGTGCCATGGATCATAAGCATGTTTCTGGAATGAATTATGCTCGCACACCAAGGTTTTACTGTATTTGATAAAGGGTTAATATCCAAAATATATAAAGAATTTATAAAAGTGGACACCAGAAAAGCAAATATTCTGGGCAGAGGACCTGAGCAGGCATTTTTCCAAAGAAGACATACAGGTGGCCAATGGACACATGGGGATATGGAGAAAAAGGGAACTCTCTCATGCACTATTGGTGGGAATGCAAACTGGTGCAGCCATTGTGGAAAACAGTATGGAGGTTCCTCAGAAAGTTATTAATAGAAATACCATGTGATCCAGTAATTCCGCTACTGTGTATTTGCCCAAAGAAAACACAACACTAACTTGAAAAGATATATGTATCTATGTTTATTGCAGCATTATTTACTATAGCCAAGGTATATATGGAGGCAACCCAAGTGTCTGCTGACTGACGAATGGATAAAGAGGATGTGGTAATATGTGTGTGTGTGTGTGTGTGTGTGTGTGTGTGTGTGTGTGTGTGTGTATGACATATATATATATGTCCATACTACATATATATATATATGTATACACACACACACACACACACACACACACACACACACATAAATACAATGGAATATCACTCAGCCATAAAAAGAATGAGATCTTGCCATCTGCAACAACTTTGACAGACCTAGAGGATACCACGCTAAGTGCAATACGTCAGAGGGAGGTAAACACCGCATGGTCCCTCTTATATGCAGAGTCTAGAAGGCAAAACAAATGAACGAACAAATAAACAAAAAACAGAAACAGACTCATAAATACAGAGAACAAACTAGAGATTGCCAGAAGGGAGGAGTTAGGGGGAATGGGCAAAATAGGTGAAGGGGATTTAGGGGTACCAATTTCCAGTTATAAAAAAAAAAATAAGTTACGGGGATGAAAAGTAATGAGTAAAACTTCTTGGGAAAGAAAAGGAACTCAGCAGGACTGCCGCAGTTGTTTAGAACCTCAAAGACTTTTTTCCAAGGCAGAGCGATTTATCACTGACATTATTTGGAATGATCCGCTTTTAGTCAGTTTCATGTTTGTTTTTAAATACCCTACAGACAGCTCATCCCCTAATTGCCTACACCCTGCACCCACCTCTCCCACTGCCCCACCCCTGGGACACCATAGGGAGATGTTTCCAGAGAAGGTGTTGCAGGGTGTGGGGGTTGGGAGAGGCGGAAGAGACAGAACATTCTCAGAAGATCCTTTGGAGGAGACGCTGTGGCTGGTCCTGCCGTATGACCAGTAGTATCCAGGTGGGAGAGGGGCAGACAGGCCTTCTAATGTCCAGGATACGCTGAGGCGGGAGGCAGGACAGAACCTGAGTCCATAGGTTTATTTGGCTGGAGTTCTGAAAGCCATCCGGATCCTGAGAACCGTCTGTGTATGGTGTCTAGTGTGCGGGAGAGTCGGGTACCGAAAACTCCATCCTTATGGTGACAGGTTGCCCCGGTTGGATGTGAGCCTGCATCCCTCCTGGGGACACGGCAGGCCCTGCTCAGTGGGGTCCCTGCCCTCCCTCCCTCACTCTCCTTCTCTTTCTCTCCCTCGGAGCAGTCTGTGGAGGCAGCCTTCTAATGAAAAATCTCGTAACTACCAAGAGATAAAAATCCAAGGCTTTTGGTTTTTATTTCTGCCGAGACTCCCCGGAGAGCCTTTTAGGTAGAAAATGTCCCTTTGGAGCTGAGATTTTCTCCCAGACTTCAAAGACAGGGCTTCTTAGGAACACAACATCTGCTTAAACTGAACTTGAACCAAGAGGCAAGTGTGTCCCACGAGAGAGCTGGGGCAGAGCCGGGGGTACAGAATCTGCTTTCTGTCTCTGGGAGAAGCTCCCCAGGCCTGTCCCCTGTGTGCTGCAGTGTGTCCCCGTGCTGGGGAGCAGGGGACCTCAGACCAGAGGCCGGGCTTTGTGCTGCCTGCTGTCCAAACAGCACCCAGGCCTTCCCTGTGGAAACCTCCCCACCCAGGAGGTATCGAGAAGTCCTGGGGGCCGTAGAGCTGGCTCCTGTGGCCTGGGAGGTCCCCTGGCCCTCAGAAATCCTCCTCTCCTTCCCTCCCCTCATCACCTCTTTCCCTCCCTCTGTCATTCACTAAGCATCCACTCCAATATAGAGATGAAAAATCCCCAGCCCTCGGCTTCAGTGAGCTTGAAATCTGATCGAACCACCCGATTACTCTCAAAGATAAGAAAAGTCGAATGCTTTGTGTACACACACATGCTGTTATTGTTAAGACAATAAAACAACGTTACAGAGCTTGGGAAAGGAGGGAAGAGAAATCATCCAGTCCCCCTCTCAGGGACAAGGGGTCCATTTGTTTCCTGCTTTTGTTCACGCTCAGGCATATGTTCAGCAGAGGGGCCTCCAGAAAGCCGGTCAGCTGGGCTTTCCTGCTTTTCTTCGCTCTCCATCGCCCTGCTGCACAACAGCTATGTGGACTTGTCCCTGGACAGCCCCGGGCTAGGGGCCCCTGGCTTGCTTCCACTGGCCTTGCTTCCACAGGAGCTGCATGCCTCCTGGAAGGGGTTCCTGGGTCTAGCAAATAAAGCGACAGGCTGCCCAGTTTCTTCGAACTTCCAATAGACAATGAAGAATTTTTTGGTTTAAGTTTATGCCATCAATAGTAGCCAAACGTAATATTTGGGGCATAAGCTAAAAAAGATTACTTGTTGTTTACGTGAAATTCAAACTTACCGGAGCACCCTGTATTTTATCTGCTGACTCTATACCTGGAGTGTCTTTGCGTGTACGTAGTCAATGCTGCTTTCTTTGATACAGACAGAACTATCTGGCTGGTATGTTTTCTTTCCCACTTCATGGAAAAGGAGCTTGAATCTGTCCCTTCTCTTGAGCACGCCTTCTGTCCAACTCTGGTCTCCACTGTTCTGTGGCTTAGCACCCTTGGAGCTCAAAGAATCCAGCCCCTGTAGTTCACTCTAAGAACATCCCTTCCCCAGCCTCTTTCTGGAAGCTTCCAGTGACTGCAGATGTTTGGTTTGCTCTCAGTAGGGGGGGAGAAGAGGAAGGTGGGAGGTGTGAGTTAGCACTCTCGCTTGGGCCCATGGAGCTGCTGCGACAGACCCTACCAATGTCTTCAGCAGTGATGCATATAAGCATTTCCTTCTCCCTGCCGTATCTGGGGAAGCAAATGGGGTTGAGGGTGTTGACCCAGGGCTGCAAACCCACACAGGTTTATGGCATCTTTCTCTCCATCAGCGAACTTATTTTTTATTCTGAGGCAGCTTCAGGGTGATAAAAATATAAATCTGAACGGCAGACAGTATAAAACACAAAGTGATTGACTGCAGAGTGGAAAGACCGTGTTGCCTTGTGGTTAAATGGATTTTCTGTTTAACTGAGGGTTAAGTAGAAAACTCGTTTTGATTCAACCTCTGTTGTTGCAAATCTTTCTAAAATGTATTAGCCTGCTCCCTGGTTTTCCTAAGTGCACCATAATGACCATAATTGAATCTCTTTGCTGGCAGAGCATCCTGTGGGGCGTCGGGACCCGCTGTTGTAAATGTCAGTCCTCCACATGCAGCCAGTACTTGGGCTTCAGAGCCTGCGGTGTGGTTGTGTGCGCTGGTCCGTCACGTTCACTGCCAACCCCTTCTTCCGGCTGCCTGGGCTGGGTGGGGCTCAGGAAGGCACCATTTTACAGATGTGGAAGTTGAGTCTGCCAGGTAAAGGACTTGGTCCAAGTCACTCCAGCTAGTGGAGGAGCTCGTCCTGGAGTCAGCAGAAATGGCTGTGGTGAGTTGGCCCAGATTCGAATCCTGGCCTGGAAGAAGACCGTTAAGCTTCATGAGCCTCAGTTTCTTCATCTGTGAATTGGGCATAATAACCTTTCCTTGCAGAGCTGCTTTTGAGATTCAGTGAGTGAATGATGTAGGTGGGCTGCACACCAGGCCCTTATATATATATGTGTATATATATATTATATAATATATAACATATATATTATATAATATATATCAATATACAATAAATGTATCAATATAAATAAATATGTTAATATAATATATAATAAATACAAACAAGTTATAATGAGTATAAATAAATAAAACAAACATAAGTATATAATATAATATATTTAATAAATATGTATGTATTTTTTAATGGCACATAAAATCCCCTCCTCTCAGATTATCAAACGTACCCAGATCCTGAGATCCCGCACCCAGCTTCTTTCTACTTTGCTGACCTCCCTCCTGGGTGCACTAGTGGTTTTGTGTGTAGACCCCAGGGCCGGAATGTCGGGTGGGACTCCTGACTCCGCCCCCGTTCCCTGTGAGACGATATTTCTGGGCCTCCACTTTCCCATCTGTAAAATGGGGATCATCATAGTCACGTGCCTCCTAGGGCTGCCAGGAAGATCAGAAGCAACGGAGCCCATCCCCCAGGCAAGTGCTAGGCAAAAGTTTGCCACTGTCATTCTGGGCCTTGGTTAGGTGAGTCCAGATTGACCAAGCCTTCCTGGGTTTGGTTCATAGCCCGAGCGTGTTAACAGGACTGGGCTTTGGGCCGCAGGAGTTTGCACTGTCCGTTGAGGAGGGAGAACCACTCCCCCCCCCCAACACACACACCTTGAGCCTGCTTCCTGCCACTGTCTGTCCGCTTACCCTTCCCTGGGGTGCTCGGAAAAGATGCTGAGAGGGGACTGTGGGTACCTTACGAGGGGCCCTGGTTGTTGGACGGATGACTTCTACCCTGACAGGGACCCCTGCCCAGGGGACGCTGGCCCTTGAATAGCCTATCTGTCTGGGACCTTCTGCGCTCCCTCTCCATATGTCATACATTTCTAGCATTTCAAGGAGGCATTTGTCATCTCCTAGGCTAAGGATCCCCTTGGAGCAGAGGCCTCTCTGTGTGTGACCTCTGGACCCTCCATGGGCGTTCGGGTGTTCGAGGTGGGGGAATGGGGAGGACCCTTTGTCAAGTCAAACCCTGCCTGGCCAATGCGGCCACCTGTTCTGGCCTCCGGGCTGCTGGATCAACAACCCCCAGGTCTTGTAGGCAAAGCTACTTCAGCTCTGGAGTGACCAGCCCCACCCCCTGCTGAGCCCTGCGCTTCCTCTTTGGGTCACCCGCTTCTGGGCACCCTCTGGACTGCTGTGTGCGGGGGGGGGGGGGGGGGGGGGGCGAGGTGCAGCTAAATAAATAGTCACCCTGCTATTCTAGCACAGGAACGACAGCCTGTGTGCAGAGCCCCTGGGTAGACTGGTTTATTTATGCATTTATCTTTAATGGGAAGCCTACGAGAACTTGCGTGGTTTGTGAATATTTACAGGCACATTACCTACAGAGAGGAAATGAATTCATTCTCTCTCCTCTCTGGCTGCTAACAGATCACGCTGTGGTTCCCCGCCGCCTGCCTCCCACAGCCCTCCTTTTTCTTTCTTGCAACTCCTTGTGGTCTTTCTGCGAGCTCCAGAAGAGGAGGCTGGGCAAAGGTGTCCGTGTAATTCACCGTGCATTTATTGAGCACCTACTGTATTTGAGCCCTGGTTGAGGTGCTGGGGGGTGCGGGGAGCACCATGTCTCCCCGTGAAGGGGGTGCGTGGACCAAGAACAATGGAGCTCTACTGGAGGAACCAGTTGCTTTAAGACCGGCAGGGGGTTGGGGCATGGTGTATGAGGGGCTCTCTGGGAGAAGGCCGGGCATAGGGACTGCCACTCGTCCTGAGCCTTGAAGGAATTTGTCCCCCTGCAGAAACGGTAACCCAGGCAGAGGGAGGGGCACCAAGCTGAGCAGGTGTGAACCAAGGGACCTCTTGGCGGCATGGAGTCTTCTAGCACTGAGGAAGGGGGAGGAGGAAGAGCTAGAACTGTGGGTTGGGCCGTATCGTTTCTGGTTTTGAGCTGGAGGAGGAGGAGGCCACCACAGACAGAAGAGATGGCCCAGGGTCACCCGGGTGCCCTAGCTAGCTGGGCTGCAAGGCCTCCTGTGGTAAGGGACTGAGTGGGCAAACCATGGCCTCTCTTACGGAGAGAGGGCACTTTCTCCCTCATCTCCTCTTTGCTTGAGGCCGGGAGGAGCGAACGTGAGGCAGATGCAGTCTCTCCTCCATCCCCTTTTCACGGCAGACATCACTGATCAACCGTGGCACCTTCATGGGACCCCAGATCCAGGCGAGGTGGGCACTACCGATCAATGGAAACCAGCCCTCAGAAGGGAGGTGGGGGCCCTGCGGTGGATGGCCGGGCCTCGCGTCAGCCTCGGCAGTGTGTCTGTGATGAAGAACTCACATCTCCTCTCCGGGCCTCAGTTTTCTCACCTGTGGGACAGGGGAGAGGGAAGGCCCACTTGGTCTCTGAGGATGTTTTCCGTGCCAGCCGCCCAGCGTTTGTCAGTCCACTCCTTTGTTCACTCTTTTCCACGAAGCATCACCGTGCACCCCCTAATCCACTGGGAATACATTCCTGGGAGTATACTGGCGAACCAGGCAGCTGAGACTTTCCCTCAGTCCTGTGGTCTGTGGTTCTCAGAATCCTCACTGCTGAGGTCAGCTTGACCAAGGGCAGGGCTGGTCTTGACTGTCCCAAAGAGATGGCAGTGGCCACCTGTCCAGTGGCCAGAGGGCATGGGAGACACTTGGGGTCCCTGGGCCTACACACCAGACATCCTTGCAGAGGTCGACTGGATGCCATCAGGTCAAGTCTGGGCAGTGTGAGGCTCAGCCCAGGCTCCAGGTCCTTCTGAGCCAAGGGAGGACCTGGTCTGGCCACTGTGGGCCTTGCCGTGGCTGCAGACCGAGTGTGTCCGTCTCGGGAGCCCAGGGACTGACCCCTGGGCTCTTCTCGGCAGAGAGAAGCCTCCTTTGTGCTCACTTTGCTTCCAGCTTTGTTCCTCCTCAACCCTCTTCCTTCCCACCTCAGTGTCCCTTTTGGCTATGTCCTCAGTTTGCCCCAGCTCATGCGACGTAAGACCAGCCCTTTCCCCCCAGGATTCTGAAATGGGGTGAGGGAGAGAGTAGAAATTTCAGAACTGTCTAGAGCCTCCTCGGGCCTGGCCGTACTAAGAAAAAGCACTGTGCCCTTTTTGTATTCGGTGAGGGCTCCTCTTTGACCTGCTGTGGGCAGGAGGGAATGAATGGGCAAGCCAGCTGGGACAGATCCAGAGAAGGGTTAATGGAGGGCAGTGACCTTCCTAGGCTGGGAGCCTTTGGGATCAGGGCTGTGGCTACAATCAGTCCCCCTAGGGAGCAAATGGGGCACACCTCGTTAAGACCCAGACTGCCTTCAACAGCTTCAGAGGGCACATGCACGCCTCCTGCACCCTCGGCCTTCATGCTCACCTTCCCGTGCACCTGCCAACCCACCTACCTACTCACATGCCTGCACACGCCCATCCGTGCAACACTTTCACATCCCTGCACATACCTCCCCCCACACCCACCCCCGCTCCCACTTACCACCCACGTGTCCTTGCCTGTGCACACTCCTTCCTTCCTGCAGATTCCCTCACCCCAGCCGTGTCCTCCCTTCCTCTCCCCACCATTCCCCCCAAACCCCCCACACGCACACACACGCACACAGGGGCTGCAGCCAGACTTTTGGATGGTCTTGCTTATTCTTCAGCTCTAGGCCTGCAGAACCTGGATTATCTGGGACCCTTTTACCCAGATGCTGAACCCAGCAAGGGCTCCGGGGAGAGTGGGAAGGTTGAGTCAGGGAATAATCTTGAGCCCTGTGCCAATGCCCTCTGAAGCTGGGTGTGTTTCCTGACTCCTCCTGTTTCCTCCATGCATCCAGCCATCTACCCATTCATTCATTCATTCATTCATTCATTCATTCCAACACATATTCATAGCAGCAAACCAGGCATTTCCTTTGTGATGCTATGGTTTGTTAAGGAGAAAATCACATGACGTGACATGACCTGGAATCCCGTTCTTGCCAAGTGGGAAGCTGTGCAGCCTTGATCACGTCATGTCATTTCTGAGCTTCAGTTTCCGCACTTGTAAAATGGGGACCACAATGCTTTTCTCTCCAGAAGGGCCCTTGTCCCTGTGGATGGCAGCCGTGAGCACCGGCTTGGGGACTTCTGTGTCCACCATCAAAACCCTCCTGTAGACGGGGGCGGGATGGGGTGAAATAAATCCCTGCAACCTGCCAGCGCCCTGGGGCTGGAATGAGAGTGGGGACATTGGTGAGGAGTCTCAAAGTACCTGTGGGTCCTTGAGCCTGTCTGGAATGCCTACTTTTTAGGGATGGTCGGTCAGTTTATTCCTTCTGTCCCTTTAAGGGAGAGCGGTTGACATAGGACAGGCTTATCACACACATGTAGGAAATGCGATGCTCTAGGGGTTTGTGCGAAGGGCAGCAAGAACAGCCAGAACCTGGTGGCTTAGTCATCGTGCATGCTGCGCCGGAAGCTCCAGCCGGCCGTGCCGTCTGCAGCAAAGGGTCCGTAAAGCCTGGCAAAGGCTTGGAGAACTGCTGGCGTCTGCATGTTGGACCTTGCTGGAGGCTGGCCCACGGCCACCAGAGTCCACCTAGAGACCCTTCCCTGCCTCACCTGGCTTGCACCACGGGGCCTCCTTGATGCAGGTGCAGATGTTGCGGCTGCCAAGGCCCTGGGGGAACCAAGAGGTAGACGAGTGGCTGTTGTTTGTTTGTTTAATATTTTTAATGTTTATTCATTTTTGAGAAGGAGAGAGACAGAGTGTAAACGGAGAGAGGGAGACACAGCATCTGAAGCAGGCTCCAGGCTCCGGGCTGTCAGCACAGAGCCCGATGTGGGGCTCAAACTCGTGGACTGAGAGATCAGGACCGGAGCCAAAGTTGGAGGCTTAACCAACTGAGCCACCCAGGCGCCCCATTTTTTTAAAATACTGTAACACTTTTTGTTGGTCATCGTAAAACATGAGGCTAATGTCTAGAGAAGTGAGACACACACACACACACACACGACTGTTGGCCCTTTGATGGATGGGACACTATCTTCTCCGCCTTTGTTGTTCAGAGGCTGTAATAGCACACAGTAGGGGTCGACAGATCTTTGTTGGATGATGAATGAATGGAACCTTCCAGCAGCCTGTGCATGCCTGTCTCCTCCCACATCCCTGGCATGTTTCGTAACAACGCCAGACAGCAGAGCTTTTTATAAATGGAAGAATAGAAGAAATGTCATTTAAGGGTACAAACTTACAACTAGTAGACAAATAAATCCTGGAGATCTAATGCACAGAAT
Source organism: Acinonyx jubatus (assembly GCF_027475565.1). NCBI lineage: Eukaryota > Metazoa > Chordata > Mammalia > Carnivora > Felidae > Acinonyx > Acinonyx jubatus. The sequence continues at coordinate 18,050,559 of NC_069390.1, read as the reverse complement.
AGTGAATATAGACAACAAGGTTGTATTATAATCCACAAACTGGCTAAGAGACTAGATCTTTCTTTTGTTTTAAGTTTATTTCGAGAGAGAGAGAGAGAGAAAGCATGAGCAGAGGAGGGGCAGAGAGAGAGGGAGACCCAGAATCCAAAGCAGGCTCCAGGCTCTGAGCTGTCAGCACAGAGCCTGACGCAGGGCTCGAACTCACGAACTGTGAGATCATGACCTGAGCCGAAGTCGGACGCTTAACGGACTGAGCCACCCAGGCACCCTTCAATTTTCCCATTAAAAAAACATTTTTTTAAATATTTTTTTAATATTTTTTTAATATTTATTTATTTTGGACAATAAATAAATATTTATTTATTTATTTTATTTATTTATTTTGGCCAAAGTTGGACACCCAACCGACTGGAGCATGAGAAGGGGAGAGGCAAAGAGAGAGGGAGACAGAATCTGAATCAGGCTCCAGGCTCTGAGCTGTCAGCACAGAGCCCGACACGGGGCTCGAACCCATGAACCGTGAGATCATGACCTGAGCTGAAGTCATCCAGATGCCCTGAGACTAGATCTTAATTATTCCCATTGCAAAAAAGAAATGATAATTATGTGACTGATAAAAGTGCTATTGGTAGAAAATAATCATATTATAGTATAAAATGTATTAGATCAACATGTTACATACTTTACATTTACACGATGTTATGTGTCAAATATATTTCAATTAAATAAATAAATACACATCTTAAATAAAATAGTCAACATGCTTTTTTTTTTTTTTACAGATTTTATGTTAATTCCAGTTAGTTAACATACAGTCTATGTTAGTTGCAGGTATACAATATAGGGATTCAACACCTCCATATATCGCCTGGGTCGACGTACTTACGTGGACACATACAAACAATTATTTTTCTTTTTTCCCCAAAGAACTACAGACTTTATTGTGGTACAACTGATACACAGATCGTAAGCGTCTACCCCGTTTTCATCACGTGTATACCCATGCAATCCACATTCCCAGCAATATAGACAACGATTCCATTCGCCCAGAAAGTTCCCTCAGGCTCCTTCCCGGGCAACCGTGGATCTGCTTTGTCTCGCTATAGATTAGCTCTGCCTGTTCTAGAACTTCCTAAAAATGGACTGTGACTGCAGTGTGTACTCTTGTGTCTGCCTTCCTTCACTCAGCTTAATGTTTCTGAGATTAGGGGCGCCTGGGCGGCTCAGTCAGTTGAGCGTCCGGCTCTTGATTTTGGCTTAGGTCATGATTTCAGGTTTGTGAAATTGAGCGCGGGGCTTGTGGGCTGGCTCCACGCTGAGTGTGGAGCTTGCTTAAGGTTCTCACTCTCTCTCCATCTACTGCTTGCACTCTCTCTCTCCCTCTCAAATAATAATAATAATGATAATAATAATTCTGACATTCATCCATGTTGTTGCCTGCATGAATAGCTCCTGACTTTTCATGGCTGCATAGGGTTAGATCTTCTGCATATCTGTATACATACATATAAGGATTTGCTCATCCATTCATCCTTTGCTGGGCATTTGGATGTTCCCAATCTTGGGTTACTAGATGATCAACTTACTATGAACATTTGAGTAAAGCCTTGGTGTGGACACATGCTTTTTTTTTTTTCTTTTGAATGAGTACCTAGGAGTGGAATGATGTGGAATGATCACATCATAGGGTAGGTATGTGTTTAACTTACAAGAAACTGCCGAGATGTTTTCTAAAATGGTCGTTCCCCCTTATATCTCCACCAGCCACGTGTGAGAGTCCTGGGTCTTCTGCAACTTGTTCAATATGTAGTATGGTCACGGCAGCTTTTTATTTTTATTTTTTATTTAAAAATTTTTTTAATTTATTTTTTATTTTATTTTTTAATCTTTATTTTTAATTTTTTTAATGTTTATTTTTGACAGAGCAAGAGCGAGGGAGGGAGGGAGAGAGAGAGAGAAAGAGAGAGAGAGAGAGAGAGAGAGAGAGAGAGAAAGAGCAGGGGAGGGGCAGAGAGAGAGGGAGACACAGAATCTGAAACAGGCTTCAGGCTCCAGGCTCTGAGCTGTCAGCACAGAACCTGACTCAGGGCTTGAACTCCCGGACCATGAGATCATGACCTGAGCCAAAGTTGGACACCCAACCGACTGAGCCACCCAGGTGCCCCTATTTATATATATATATACACACACACACATATATATGTATGTATGTATGTATGTATATATATATACATACATATATATATATACATACATATATATATACATATGTATACATACATATATATACATACATATATATATATATATATATATATATATATATATATTTTTTTTTTTTTAGAGAGAGAATGAGAAGGAGGGGCAATCTAAGACAACACAGGGCTCTATCCCATGACCCTGGGATCATGACCTGAGCTGAAATCAAGAGTCGGGTGCTAAACCGTGACTGAACCACTCAGGGGCCCCACTGGCAGCTTTTTAATTTTGGCCATTCTATAGCTGTGTGGTGTTATCTTATTATGGTTTTAATTCGCACTCGCTTACTGGGTGAAGTTGAGCACCTTTCCGTGGGCTGATTGTCGTTCGAGTATCTTCTTTTGTGAGATATCCGTCCAGTCCTTTTGCCCCAGTTTTTGTCGGATTGCCTCTTTTTATTACTGAGTGAAGGGAATTCTTTATAATTTTTAGAAGAAAACTTCAGAGAATATTTTCGTGGCCTTGTGATAGGGGAAGATTTCTTAGACGGGACATTAACCACAGTAACCATAAAAGGAAATTCTGATGCATGGGACTTCCCTAAATTGTAAAACTTTCGCTCGTCGATAGACACTGTTAAGAAAACGAATGGGAAGCCACAGATTGGAAGAAGATAGCCACAGCCCATGTAAATAGCCGGGAGGTAGCCTGGCCATTTCTGAGGACTTGCCCGATCCCACAATGCCCCGCCGAGGCCGCTCCCGTCTCGGCCAGAGCGCCCTCTGGGGCTTGCACCCCTGGTCCTGGCTCACCCCTCTTTCATTTCCAGCGCCCCCAGGGTGAGTCCTGGCATCCTCCACGGGGCCTCAAGGTTCCGCCTTCTCCTGCTCGCAGTCTGGGCCAGCACTGTGTTCACTGGCTCCAAACTCTTTCCCCTGCAGCTGCGGTCACGTAGGCTGTTCCTCGACAACACGCTTTTCCTGGCTGTTCAAGCAGCTACCTTGCCCCTCGGACCCTGAGCCATGGCCTGGCTCAGCTGCAGCGGCTTGGGTGGGAGAGGAGGGGTCAGGGCACAGCCTGCTTTGGTGGCTTGTGGGGAGAGATTGGGGTGCAGTTTAGGAACCCTGTCCTTGGCGTCAGGAGCACAAAGCCAACTCTTTAAGGACAAGTGGGTGCCTGCCCTGACCAGCCGGAGTGGACGGTGGTGGTCACACGGGGCCAGACGTCCTCCACCCTCACTGCTGGGGCATGGGGTCAGGCTGGGGAGGCTGTGGGAAGACTCTGGAGCCCAGGGAAACAGCTAGTCACCAACCAGTGCTCGCATATGGCAGGATTTTGTCCCACGCATACTTGTGGGCTCTTGGTCCTGGCTCACGGTCTTGCTTTTACCCCATTTTCTCTGAAGCCTTTTTATTTCCTGTATTTACAACAATCGTGTCATGCCATTACCTTTCTAACAAGACCACAGATTATGAGAATGTGTTTAGGCATTAATGCCCCCAGCTCTGCCCCTCAAACCTGTTGAACCCCTTACCATCAGGTGTCTCGGGGACCCTGTGCTGTCACTTCTCATATTCATCTCCGTGTAGGGAGGCACTACTGTGATTTTCTTTGTCCACTCTCTCTATCCCTGGACAGCAGGCTCTGTGAAGGCAGCCACTGCTTCTGCCGTGTCCACTGCCGGGTCCCCAGCCCTGAGGACTGTGCATGGCACACAGCAGTTGCTCAGTGAATACTTGGCTAGTCGATGAGGATGAACGAACAGCCACCTGACAAGATAGTCAACCCGAGTGTATTCTCCCATTTTTCCCAGTTGGAAAACCAAGGCTCTGGGAAGTGCAGTGGCTTCTTCAGGGTCTTGCAGCTGGTAAGAGGCAGAGTCATGAGTGAAGGGCAGATCTTCTGGTTTCTAGCATTTTCCGCCCCAGGACCGCTGCACTCCTTCTAAGTTTAAACCCAATAATGCGAGTAGTAAATAATATAAAAACGTGGAGTACTGTATAAATAAAAGGTGCCGTTAAAAATATCTATGGTGAGGGCCACCTGGGTGGCTCAGTCGGTTGAGCGTCTGACTCCGGCTCAGGTCATGATCTCGCAGTTCATGGGTTCGAGCCCCGCGTCGGGCTCTGTGCTGACAGCTCCGAGCCTGGAGCCTGCTTTGGATTCTGTGTCTCCCTCTCTCTCTGCCCCTTCCCCTCTCATGCTCTGTCTCTCTCTGTCTCTCAAAAATGAATACACATTAAAAAAAAATTAAAAAAAAAATATCTATGGTGATTTTAATCATCCCTAACCACGGTGATGAAACAAAGCACTAGTCTAAATATGGGCAAGGCTAGTGTACAAATCCAGATGTTCCGTAGGGGCTTGATATATTTCCTGTTGTGAATGTTTCTATGACAAGTTGACAAGATGCAAAAAGTTATGTATACAGTGATTGCAGGGAAATCACGATAATGATACATTGTATAGAGGAGTACCCACTGCTGAGACCCAGAAACACCAAAGACCCAGCAAGCACCCTGCCTGAGTCTGCCTCTTCCCACTCCAGACTTTGCGTTTCTCCTCTTCTCTGCTTTTTTTTTTTTTTTTATGGCTTTTCCACATCCGTTCCTTTAACACGTTCTCTTCATTTATATATATTCATTCAGCAAATGCTTGTAGAGCTTCCCACCCCCCTGCTGTCCTGCAGTTGTTGAAAGAGGAGAGAGATAGGAGATGTTCTATTTTCTCTCTGACATAAAAATTCTCCTGGTGGAATGTGCACCGCACCCCCCCCCCCCCCCGCCCCATCACCACTCCCTGAAAGCCAGCTTTTCCCCTCAAATGCCTCGTTTGTGTTTTGGCGCACACTGCCGCCCGCTTCAAGTCTTTTCCACAAGATGTTTGTGGCTTTGGCAAGGTGGCTTCTACCATTACTAGTGTCCCTTTGTCCGGAGGTTCCCCCGCCCCGTCTCTGTTTCACTCTGTATGCATGGGGTCATCGCCTGGACCTGGTGAAGCAGAACTTGGCCCCCGGGGGTGTGTGGGTCTGCTGACCAGTGGTACCAGTGCTAAAGCACCGGGATGGGATGGTCGAGGTCAGCGGGCAGGGGCGGGCCAGCAGAGGACTCTGACAGACGGTTATCAACACTTGCTCTCTAAGACCTGCATGCCCTTGGGCAACTCATTCAACTCATATTCTCACCCCCTTGGAGAGCGAGGAAGGGCAAGGTGAGGGGGGCAGCGGGCTTGAGAGGTTGAGAGCCAGACTGACTGGCTTTGTTAGCTTCCCGGTGCCTCAGTTTTCTCATCCGAAAAATGGAAATAAATTTCCGATCTCATAGGGTCATTGTGAGGTTTAAAAGACACAACATGTAGCCTCTGGCCAAGTCCAAAGCCCGCACTGGCTACATATTGGCAAGTGTGAATATCATCCCAGCCTCAGGGTTCGAGCTGACCTCTCCTCCAGCTGCTTCGGGATGCTTTTGAGGTGATCAGTAATTGCCCATTGTTTGCCCAGGCTACTCTCTGGAGCTCTCGGAAGCCCTCAGTGTCCCTGCTCACCCAATCTGCTGTCCCCGGGCAAGTCTTAAAGCACCTGATGGTAGCACAGGGCAGGTGGTCACACTGGGGACCAACAAGGAGCCTCGTCCACACCCAGGTCTGTTCACCGACTCTTGCTGGCACGGAGCAGGTTTCACATCCCCATTTTACAGATGGAGAAAAGACAGAGAATCCAGGGTATGAAAACGGGAGCTGGCTGGGTATACTTTTCTCATACCTCTTTTCCCAGGAGTCTTGCGGGGGCCCAGAGACCCTCTCTGAACAGTTGGCAAGTCGAGGCTCTCGGAGAGCAGGGCAGCCAGGGATTAGCCTGAATCCCAGATGAACGTGATCACCGGAGGACTGTCTGTCACGGCTTCATTGGCTCTGACAGCGGTGCTGGTCTGTGGAATGTTCCGTGAGGACAGAGACGTCCTGTACTTGTGCTGTCCAACACGAGGGCCACTTGCCACCTTGAATACTTAAAGTGTGGCTAGTGTGGGGGGATCTGGGGGGGCTCAGTTGGTTAAGCATCTGACTCTTGGTTTCTGCTCAGGTCATGACCTCACAGTTCAAGCCCCATGTCGGGCTCTATGCTATCAGCGTGGAGCCTGCTTGGGATTCTCTCTCTCTCTCTCTCTCTCTCTCTCTCTCTCTCTCTCTCTCTCTCTCTCCCTCTCCCTCCCTCCCTCTCCCTCTCCCTCTCCCTCTCCCTCTCCCTCCCTCCCTCTCCCTCTCCCTCTCCCTCTCCCTCTCCCTCTCCTTCTCCCTCTCTCTCTCTCTCTGCCCCTCCCCCGATCTCTCTCTCTCAAACCGATCTGTCTCTCTCAGAATGAATAAATACACTTAAAAGAAAGTGTGGCTAGTGTGGCAGAGGGTGACTGGCAATTTAATTCGTTTAATTTTATTAATTAAATTTAAATAGCCACACACGGCTAGTGACTGCCAGTTTGGAGAGCTGGTGGCACCTTCATGGTGGCTTTGTTTCTCCTGTACCTGAGGAAGGGGTATGGGATTAAGGTGGTCCTGTGTCGGGGTTGATTTTACACGCGTGACCTCGTCACTGCTTGGAGGAAGAGAGGGGCCAAGTCAAAGGAAGAACCCTTACGTCTGGCTGCCTTTGCATTTCTGCAGACAGGGCTGTGCAGGGCACCCGGGCACGGTGTGGGGGGGGGGGGGGCAGACCATGGGAGCCACGCAGTCCCGCGTGGCGGCGGGTCTTTCTCCTCAGCTTTCGGTTAGAGCCACGCGGGGCATCCGGAGTCGGGGAACAGCAAAGGAGGACAGACGTGCAGATTTCCCCCTTGCAGCAACCTTACAATAACACCCTCATGTCAGTCACTGGGTTTCATTCACCCGGGGAGAAGGGAGTGTTGCGTGAGTTCATCAATGAATTCTTTTCACAGCTTACAAATGTTTACACGAGGCAGAGCTGAGATCATCAGAGAAGCTGAGGTTCTCACTTCCCAGCAGAAATAAGTCATGGGCAAGGGAATAAAGCAACGACCCCCAGTCAGATTTTATGGGGCTCTTCCCATCTTTAACCCACGCTGGGATTAAACTGTCCAAATTGGAGCCTTCTGGTAGGAACAGAGCTCAATTAGCTTTTCTGTCTGCTAAGGAAAAAGCTTTCCACGGTATAGCTGCTCCTTCGTGAACTTGCTGTGTGGCCTACGACAAGTTACTCAACCTCTCTGAGCCTCAATCTCCTCGTGTGAGAAAGGCTGGCAACGATACCTCGCAGGGGGCCTGTAGGAATTCCGGGAGACAAAAGACAGGCTGGCCTTGGAAGCAGTGAAGGTCCGTGGGTCCTTCGGAGTGGTTGGCAGAGAAAGATGTGCTCTGCAGGAGGCTGCAAGATTAGTTATGCTGATCCGGGAGCCAGGCCTGGGTGGATTATGTGCCATCAACCCAGAACTGTGGTATTTGTGGAATGAAAAGAAGAAAGGACCCCAGATCAGTAGGAAATGAGTTTTTATTTTCGTAGTCGGTCAGCAGGACACCGCAAGCTTCGGAAGAGGAAATCAATAATAGTCTGTGCTCAGCCCGTAGCCCTGCCCACCTCCTTCCAATCCTTGTCTGTGTGGGGCTGTGCAGGGTCCATGGAACTGAAAGACTCCTTCTGGAGCCCTTGCCCCAGGCCCATGCCCCTTTCTGAGTGATTTGGGGGCCTGAGGGACGCTGGGTCATACACCAGGGAACAGGGTCTCTTGGGGTTTCCCAGGCTGTCAGAAGGACACCCATCAGAGGGCGTCTTCATTCTGTCCCTGAACCCAAGACCTCCGACATCACAGACTCACAGCTTTTAGTCAGTCACCCAGGCAGTGACTTCACTGCTGGGCTCTGAGGGTCCCGGGAGGCTGTGTCTGTCTGCTGTGTGCACGTATGCTCACTCTGAGCTGTAGGAGAACAGAAAAGGAGATAGAATGATAGATGTCCAAGGAACCTGGTCCAGCAGAGTGAGATACCCCAAAAGGGGACCTCATGAGGTTTATCATCCTGTGTCCTCTCTCTGTGAGCCTCAGCTTGCTCATCTGTAGAGTGGCACTGCGAATAACTATTCACAGGGGGAGAGACCCTTCTCCAGGCTCTCAGAAAGTGAAGTCTACTCAGGTCCCTATTGCAGTAAATAAAGCCTGGTTTGAGGGGTGGCCTCTGAGAGACTCCAGCCTGGGTCTAGACTGTGAGCAGTGGGACTAAGTCACGTTTAGCCCCTGCTCTTCTCACGTTTGGGGGGCAAGAGGGACGTATGCCCGAAACACATCATAATGATTTCCATTCACACTTTTGCACAATTTGGCTCGTATGTTTCACCAATCAATAGTGGACGTGTTGGGTCCCTGAAGAAGTTGGAGAGCTTCTACCTGGACCCCAGCGTGGGGAGGCTAGAGGCCTCAGCAGAAATCGAGGAGCTGGTGTGTGGGTGTGTTTCTGTTCTGAATCTTTATGACCCATGATGCCCCCAGCCCCACCTCTTTCTCGCGGGCACCAAGAGGTGCTCAGAGGCGCCCCAGTCACCTCTTCTGTGGACCATCTCCTCCTCATGGCCCCCAGTGCATCCCAGCCACAGAGGAGCCAGTCACTGAGGTCTGGGCCTCTGCTCGGGGAAAGGGGACTGGCTCCGGAACAGCATGCAGGGCGTGGCATTGCCGGAGAAGGTTCAAGGTCAAGGCCAGCAGTCAGGCCCCAGGGCTGTGGAGCTCAGGATGGTGACCTCTGCTCTTGGCTGTGTGTGCAGCCTTGGGCGAGTCATTTCTCCCAAGTGAGCTTCAATTTGTGACAGTACTTACCTCGAAGGACGGTTTCTCAGCATTAGCGAGAGGCTGGCATTTTCTGCATTTGTTTAGAAATATGCATCGAGCACTTACGATGTTCTGTGGACGCCGTTCTGGGTCCTGGGGTACAGCAGTGGACAAAGTCCCCCCCGTGGACCTTTACACTCTAGTGGGAGCCACAGTCGTGGTACATAGTCAATATGAACTGATTTATATGTTGTCTAAATATTATATATTTAATTGTATGCGTATAATTTTGTATTTGTTATTAGCTCATACAGTGATTATGTGTAAATAAAGACGTATTTAAGGGAGTGGGAAGATCTCTGAGCGATGGTGGGGGAAGCTGAGGGAGAAGCCAGACAGATGTCTCTGAGGGGAACATGTAAGCAGAGACCTGAGGAAGGGAGGGCGCACACCCAGAGCTCCTCTGGGGACCAGCTGCAGGCAGAGGGGAGCGTGGGCACGGAGCGTGGGCCCCGGGACTGGAGGAGACTCGGTGGGGGTGAGTGGAAGGAGGTGGGGAGGCAGCCAGGGGGATCGGGTCGGGCCCTGCGGGTAAGGACTGTGGGTTTGCTTTGCCGACTGCTTGGCACAGAGCAGGTGCTGCCTCGTTGTGCTTTCATTCGCTCATGTGGTGTCTGTGAGCACCTCGTGACAGCCTCTGGTGGGTGGGGCGTGGGGGTGCGGGGACGGAAGCACAGGGTCTCAGAGGGTCTCAGCTGGCTCTGGGTTACGAGGCACACCCTCTCCGGAGTGGGGCTTTGGTGGAGCCTTGTGGGAGCCATGGAGGCACAGTGACATCCCTGGGCCCTGCCGAGCCCCTTCTGGTGGCTGGCACCTCAGCCAGCTCTGGAAGGACAAGTGGACCTCAATTTGGGGGAGCAGTCTGGGAAGGGGGCGTCGAACAGACTGTGGACAAAGAGCATGTGCCAAGGCCCTGAGGTTGCAGAAGGCGTGGCTGTGGGGAAAGGCAGTCTTCAAATGTGGCTGGCAGCCTGGGATTTATGGGGGAGTGTGAAGTGAGGGGAGCCCAGCGCGGCCTGCTGTGTGACCTGAGGTCAGCTGTCGCAGGAGCAGAGCCTGCAGGGAGGATTCTGGACAAGTGACACATTAAGGATCTGCTCCCAGGGTTGCCGCTAAGGGAGGCCAGTGTGCCAAGTCAGGGGCTCCCAGGAAAAGTCCCACAGAGGGTGGCTTCAGCTCAACTCCACAGGGGAGCTCAGAGCTTGCCCCCAGTCAAGGCAGGGGAACTGGGCTTTCCTGCTCCCCTACCTGCCAGCCCCTGGCTCAGGGCCACCGGTGGCTCAGAACACTTCCAGCTCTCTTCTGGGAGGCACAGTAGCTCCAGGGGCCCACGGGCATCTGCTGAAGAGGAGAACCAGGAGCAGGCATTCAAGCCAGTGCCCCCCCCGAAGGTGGGAGGCATGCCGGGTCTGTTGGGGAGATGAGTTGGGGAAATGGGGGAAGGTAAGGTGACCCACCCTCCTGGTTTGCAAGGGACAAGGGGTCTCCTGGCGTGTGAGACTTTGAGGGGATTTTGTTTGTTTGTTTGTTTTGGGAGAGAGGGCTTGATTTGGGGAGGGGGCAGAAAGAGAGAGAGGAAAAACCTTTTATAAAAAGATTTTTTTAAATGTTTATTTATTTTTGAGAGAGACAGAGACAGAGCGTGAGTGGGGAAGGGGAAGAGAGAGAGGGAGACCCAGAATCTGAAGCAGGCTCCAGGCTCCGAGCTGTCAGCACAGAGCCCCACACGGGGCTTGAACTCACGAGCTGTGCGATCATGACCTGAGCTGAAGTCAGAGGCTCAACCAAGACAAAATCTTAAGCAGGCTCCACACTCAGCACTCAGCCCAGAGCCCAACGTGGGGCTTGATCCCACGACTCTGTTTCGTGGCTTGAGTCGAAATCAAGAGTCAGGCGCACAACTGACTGAGCCACCCAGGTGTCCTGAGACTTTGAGTTCTAAACCCAGGATGAGGGGTCATGGAGCAGCAACAGAGTCCACTGCAGTGACCTCACCTCCGCAAGCCTCAGCTTTTTCTTCTGTAAAATGGAGGTCATCATAATATCAACTTTGTGGGGAAGCTGGTGAGATTCATCACAAAAAAACCCAAGCAGAGCCCCTTGCCTGGCCCAGAAGCCACTTGAAGCATGTTCTCCAGCTCCCCCGCAGCCCCTTCACTTGCCAGGCATCAGTTGCTCTCAAGCCCTAGAAGGATGAGAGCCAACATTTCCAAAGCCAGGGTTCCTCCTAGTTCTTCACCTCCCGCCCCCCCCCCCCCCAGCATCTGACAACTGCTTGTGGACCGAGGCCCCAAGAGGAGGAGGAGGCTGTGTCTTTAAGGGTTCCGAACAGCGCTGAAATGTTATGACAGTGCATCTCACGGGGGATGCAGTTTCCACGGCAACCCCACACTAAGATAAGCAAGCCGCCTGTGTTTTTTCCCTGCAAGGTTCAGGAACAGGGTGGGGGGAGGAATTAGGCGATCTGTCAGCGGGTGGGACTCGAAAGCCGGAGCCACGTCCATTAATCCTTGAGCTCTGATTGCCTTATCCGGGAACGAACGTGAGCCGTTAGAGGAGGGAGAAGAGAGCCCCTGCCCCTGACGCCCCGTCTTGGGGGCTTGAGCAGGAGCCGCCTCTGGATGCACAGTGAGAGGAAGAAAGAGGAAGAACCACAGTCAAGTTTTGTCTGAGACATTGCAGCCCTCTCCAGCTTCACCCCCACTGAGTGTTTCCTAGAGCTAAAGCCCAAACAGCCGAGGGCTTCGTGTGTGTGTGTGTGTGTGTGTGTGTGTGTGTAGAGATCAGAGTAAGGGTTAGCATCAAAGACTCGGGATCTGCACTCAGGTAGATAGTGGGTTCAAATTCTGGTGCCGCCAGTGGCTGAAATATGGAGCTAGATAACCTGACGGAACCTCAGTTTCTTTATCTGTAGAATGGGATACCGATGAACAAGGAGCAAACAGCCAGGGTCTGCCCCCCCTTGGAAAGTTGTAGCTGAGATTACGTACTGTGCCAGGTGCTGTACTAGGCGCTTTTACATGCAGGAGGGAACTTAAAAACCCTTCACATCAAGCCTGAGAGGTCGCTTTCACCCCCCTAATTGTAGCTAAGGTCACACAGTCACTCTGTAAAACAGCAGGCCACAGCCAGGTCTTCTGCTACAAACCAGCTCGCCACGGGAAGCTGTGTGGAATGGGGTGAGTGAGTGAGTGAGTGAGTGGATGAATGAATGAATGAATAGAGCGTCCAAGCTGCCACAGTGGGGAGGAAACAAGGTGGCCATGGTGGCCCCACCAGAGCCTCTCCTCCTCCCACTCCTCCCCACTCACCCAGCCTCTCGGCCTCGCCTCTCCTCTCCTGTCTCCTGACACCCACCCCCAGCAGGCTCCAGCGGGGCTCGAATGTCCAGAATCTGGGTTGTGAACTCGCTGACGACGTGACTTCGGACACGTGTCCTTTTGGAGCCGGCGGTTTCTTGTCTGTAAAATGGGCACCGTGAGCCTTGCTTCGTCTGCTGTCCCGTGTTGTTGGGAGCGATCAGATGGTGGCCGTGCCGTGTACTCAGTGGACGTGAGGGTTGTGAGGACGGAGTCCTCGTGGCCTCGGGGAACGACTCCTCCTGGGGTATCTGCATGGGAAGGCTGGAGGGTGATGCTTGGGCCCAGAGGAAGATTCTCCAGTGGCAGAATCGCAGGTCCGGCGATAACTGATGTGAGATACAGACGCTTAACCGACTGAGCCACCCTGGCGCCCCCAGGAATATGCCTGTTAACAGATGCCCTGGTGTTGCTCTAACCTACCAGCCAGGGCAGGAGCGCAGGGGCAGACAGGAGGGGCCGGTGGGTTTTCGCCAGCTTGGGGGCCGCAGGACTGTGGTATGCTTGTGGCTGTGTGACTGGGGATATCCCTGTCCTGCTCTGGTCATTATTCCCCTCATGTACACCACAAGGGGGCAAGACCAGTTGTCACCAACATTTCCCCTACCCTGACGTTCGGGGTTCCACCGTGGGCCCTGTGAGCAGGCCACACCCCAGAGACGGTGGCAGTGGAATCCAAGGAGGAATAGCCCAGCCAAGAACAGGGACCGTTGGCTTAGCCAACCCACAGGACGCCGAGCTCTGGGTTCTTGTTTTCTGTCCCCACGGTGCGAAAATAGAAGAATTCATCCGTGATGGTGGAGTAGCCCCCAGGCGTAGGGGTGGGGGCACAGGACCCTGACATCCATTTCCCACGAATCAGCCAAAAAAACCCGTAAAAGCTGAAAACCAGTCTCTCACGCCGTGCCTTCTCGCTGCACAAAACACACACCTCTGGTCAGTTGCCAGTGAGCTCCGGAGCATGAGCATAAATAATTAAAATGAAATTACAGCCGTCAAAGCAAATTAGCAAAAACAAGGAGCCTCCGTTCTCTCCTCCTCCTTGCCATCCTGTGAGTTCTCAGTTGGCTGTCCTGTAAGAGCCGACGACGGCCAAGGGTGGCCCGGACACTGAGACAAGCGAGGGAGACGTGGTGCGATGCGGAAGAGGCAAGGGAGGGGCGCCTGAGGGGGTCGGAGGACACACAGGACTTACAGGTGCACGTGCAGCCACGGCTCCCTCCTGGGGTCTGCGTGGGCGGTGCCAGTAACAGGCTGTGGCTACAAGCTACGAATCCGCCTGTGGCAGTCCAGGGGCAGGGGCTCCGCTCAGTCCCAGATCTCTCCAGACCACAGCAAGCCCCTGGAGCAAGTCTGCAGGGGGCTCAGGGCATGGAGGTGGCCCCACGCGGCCCCACCAAGAAAACAGGTGCATCCCACAGCCGCACATCCTAAGGCCCCAAGCCACCCGGGAACTAATCCGACTCCAGGAAGTGCAACGGCTTCTTCCAGGGGGTCTGGTAAGAGTCTGCCTTTCTCCCTGCTCCTAGAGCAAGAAATGGGGGCTCGGGCCCCAGGGACTAAGACAGCCAGAAGTGACAGGAGGAAGGAGGTGGCATTTGCTCAGTGTGAACTTTCCGGAGGTTTGGTGTATGTCGGTTCTGCACCCCCGTGTGCCACAGGCGGCCACCGCCGTGAGTCGCGTGGATGAGTCCCGTAGCCGCCTACCTGGCGTCCCGCTGCTGCCCCTGCCCTCCTGTTTGGCAGAAGGAATGAATGAGTGGAGGCAGGACTATCATTATGCCCACGTTACGGGGGGGGAAGTCGAGGCTTAGAGAAATCACTGGGCTCCCATTTCTGGGGCGGGCAGTGGGACGTTGGATTTGAACTCAGGCGGAATGGCTTCAGGGCAGGCACCGTAAACATCATCTAATGCCAACTTCAGGCCCAGGGGTCTGGGAGTGGCATCTGCTGGGTGATGTCAAGCCCTTCGCCCTGCAGTGGGCCAGCGAGGAAGGAGTGGTCCCATTGCCTTGCAGTGGGCCAGCAAGGAAGGAGTGGTCCCAGCACAGAAGCAGCTGCTGTGAGGACGGAGACCGGCCCAAGGAGCCTAGGGAGGCCAGTGTGGCTGGAGCAGAGTGAGCAGGGGGGACGTGATGCCGGTGGGGTGGCAGGAGCCTGCCCATGGTGAGGAGTTCAGATCTGACTTTAAGAGTGGTGGCCCCGGGGGTGACGGTCGGGGGGAGTGTTTTTCCGGTCCGATTAGTACTAAGAACCTTGGTGATGCCACGGCCCCATGACTGTCCCCACCGCTCTCTACTGAACATTCTCCTTAATTCATCCTTCCAGAAAATATTTCTAGAACACCTACTAGGGATAGGCATTGTTCAGCAGAACAATACAGAGATGAAGCCCTGGTCCTCATGGAGCTTTTTACCGTCCAGGGTGAGGAGAGAGAAAATAAATGAGGAAACAAATGAAATACAAAACGTCTAAATGGGGGTAACGCTATGAAGGAAACAGGCAGGAAATGTGGTCGTGACTGGTTGGGATGGGAGGAGCTACTGTGGGAAGGGTGATCAGGGAAGGCCTCACTGAAGAGGTGGACTGTTAAGCAGATTCCTGATATGTGTGGGAAGACCCAGGGGAAGAGTATTTCAGGCAGAGGGACCAGCAAGTGCAAAGGCCCTGGGGTGAGATCTGAAAGGGAAGCTGCCTGGCTGGAGGATAGCGAGGAGCAGAGTGACTGGTGTGCAAGCCCGTGAAGGAGGGAGGCTTTAGAAGATGGAGCAAGGAGTTTGGCTCAGGTTTAAGTGTGAGAGGAAGCCATCAGATAGTGTTAAGCAGGGGAGTGGCACGCCTGGTTATATTTAGCCCCACGGAGAAGAGACTCTGGTAGGGCAAGAGTAGAAGCGAGGAGATCCTTGAGGATGCCACTGCAGCATCCAGGAAAGAGATGATGGGTGCTGGGACCAGTGCAGTAGTCGTTAGAAATGGTGAGCAGTAGTTGGATTGGGGGCATAGCTTAGGGTAGATCTGGTAGGACTTGCTAATGGATGTGACAGACGACGGACAAGAAGGATAGCGAGTAGGAGATTCTGGATCTGAGCATCTGAAAGAAATGAACATGGGGGACGGAGTGTCCACCCCTGCAGTGCCTCCCTGATGAGACTAAGGGTTATTGAGGACTGTTTCTGTGCCAGACTCATCACTTTATCAGCCTGTGCGTCGTTCGGGGCCTGACAGGATGAGGTTCTGAGGGAGGGTTTGTGGAGTGCAGATGTGAATGAAGGGGGGGATAGGGTTCAGGAAGGTAGGAGAGTGTAGATAACTGAGTGAGTATACTCCCGTGCCTAGGGTGCAGTAACACGGGCCTTCCCCTAAGTGGCTGACTCGGAACGATAACCCTTGGCCCTAAACAGCTGTGCAGCAGAATGTTTTAGGGACCAGTGTGAATTTTTCTGGAGTTTCAAGATGTACACTGGGTCAAAGAAAGGCCCTGAAGAGGCCCGCACCAAGGACCCCATTTAACCTGGGTTAAGCCAGCATTTCCCAGACTTCGCTGATGACAGAGCCTTTTTTGCTGAGGTCTTTATTAACATCTGAACACAGTTCTGGAAAGGCTTTTCAGGCCTGTGCTCAGTTGCTGGCCGGCACTGAAGAGGGTCAGAGGGGCATAGTTCCCTCCCCTACTGGCTCTTGGGAAATCACTCCAGGGCTGAGGATTACTCCGAACCTGGAGCCATCATTAGCATCATAATGATGGCTATCCCTTACTCAGTCCTCCAGCTGGGTCAGCCACTGTTGTAAACAGTTTCCATGCATCTTCCATTTAAAGCTCCAAACAGCCTTTTGATAGGATACTCTCATCACTGTCCTCACTTTACAGATGGGGAAAGCAACACTGGAAAAGATTAGGTGGCTTGCCCACGGTCACGTGCCTGGAAAGTAGCAGAACAAGAATATAGTCTCAGGAAAGTTCCAGAACATCCCCTTCCCCAGCCTGACCACTACTGTCTCCCTCCCCCATCCATCCCAAACCCTGGCCAAGCCACACTGGGGCCCTCAATTTGGTGTCCGCCTTACCGGGCTGGAGTCTGGACTCCCTTGGGCATCCGCCCTCCGCCCTGCCCCCAGCCATCCCGGAGCTGATGCTGAGCATCTCAGAAGCTCGTGGAATTGGAGAATTTTAAACAGGAAACTGGTATAATTTTGGTCAGGAGCTCAGGCAAGAGGGAGAAGCTCTGCCAGGCCCAGCCACATCCAAAAGAAATAAAGAAGGAGGGTTTAGGGTTTCAAGTTTGTGCGTTCAAGGGATATTAAGACAAATAAAGGACTTTTATTCAGCCCTGTCTGGGCTTGGCTGCCTTCTGCTTTTCCAGTCTCTCACACCCCTCCTGACTGAATTGAGTAGGGGGCCCATGCAGTGAAGCCCACCTCCCACCCAGGCCTTTGTGACTTGGCACGTCCTGCCCCCCCCCTCCCCCGTCGGTCTCAGCCAGGGCCCGCCCCTCCTCACCCCTCCCCTCCCTTGGTTTTTGTTCTTGCCGAGCTCCCCAGGGCCTGGGCCACTGTGGGGGCTGGCCAGTGGGGACAGCATACAATGGAAGTCTTGTGAGACCATAGACCCCTGCTGCCCCCTCCCCAGGGGCCCTGTGGAGCATTCCCCAGCCTTGCCCCAGACCTCTCTGAACCCTTGTCCCCTTGGGAAACCACACTAAACTTGTCTGGTGGGCAGAAGGATTTTCTCAGTCCCAAGAGCCTGTCCCGCACCCCACCCCCCTGCCCTTGCACGTCCCAAACCCATGGTCCAAACAGCACAACCACCACACGGCACCAAGCTCCGCTTTAGCAGCTTTATTGGATCAGCCAGTTCGTTCTTCCCTTAGGGGTCCCCAACCCCCACTCTGTTTCGTTTCGATCCCATAGGTCCCCTCCACGCAATGGAGAACAGCGATGAATGAGCCACGGCTCCCGGTGGGCAGGAGGCGCTGTAGTGGGGAACCCCAGAGATGACCGTTGCTACACGTGTCATCTGGAGTAGCATTGGTTGAGGGTTTATCATGTGCCAGCTACGATCTGTGTGGTCGCAACAACCCCACGAGGTAGCTGCTGCTATTATTTCCTTCCTGCAGAAGAGGAAACCGAGGCAGGGAGAATGATGAACCTTGCCCAAGGTCACAGTCAGCAAGTGGCAGGGTTAGGATGTGGACCCGGGCAGGCTGTTTTCAGAGCTGCTCTTAGCCACCCACTGCCCGTATCAGAATACTTAGCAGGTATACTAATACTCCCCGCATGGTCTTTCCCCGGGGCACATGCTTTAGGATTCATGGCCCATTTTTGGATCACCATCTTCAGGATGAACATGAAGGGATTGCGACGTTGGCCCATTTTCATGGAGGAGAAACTAAGGTGCAAAGAGGTAAAAGGAGTTGCCGGGGGCCCAGAGCTCATGGATCCGGCGGGTCTGGGATTGGAACCACCTCTGGCTCAGGTGAATTTCCTCTAAGCCTTCAGCTGAATACAAACGCTGTGAGAGCGAAAGCCCATCTAAGTCAAGAGACCAGGCGCGGAAGAGACCAGGCGCGGAGGGCAGATGAGCCCTTATGTTTGGGAGGACAGCCACCTGTCCAGGGCTTTTCCTGACCGAACTAAATCCCCTTGTATTTCTGCCGCATTGGGAAGCTTGGCTCAAAGTGCATTTGTGCTTGATTTTCCCAAGGAGCCTCTTCCCGGGCTGCCCAGCAGGATTCTCCGTGACACCTGTTTGTAGGTTTCTGGTGGGCCCGCCTGGGCCACGTATCCCGCAGGTCCCTCGTGGCCCCTCCCTGAGAGGGGTGATCCCCAGGGCTGGGCGTGGGGACAGGCAGGGACTTCTCAGGCCTTGATCATAAATCAAGGCTAATTACAGAGCGCCCCCCCCCCCCCCCCCCCCCGCCCCATAGAGGCACAGTGTCTGCCCAGAAGGCTGTCTTCTGGGGGGAAAAGTAGACTTCCTGAAGGCCGTCGTGGCTCTCTGCCATGCGGGCACCCGGCCTGGGACGTGGGGGCCATGGAGTCTGTAGGAGCCCGACCACAGCCCACGGTCACAGCGCCAGGCAAGGGTGGTGCCGGGGCCAGACTTCAGATCTTCTAACCCCACCCCCCATCGGACACTTTTTAAACTGCACGCGCTCATTTATTCATTTTAAAATAGCATCAAAACAGGAATGGCAGATTGTTGGGGCCCCATGATTGGTACACGGGGGTTTTTGGGGTGTTGTATGTCTGACAGTTTCCAAATTATCAGCTGAAACGATCAACTGAATGTCACCTCCTCGGAAAGCCTTTTTCTGAACGAAAACAGCAGATTGCCATCCTTCCCTACAGCCCCCTTTTCGCTTCCTCCACAGAACTCGGGACAATTCACAGTCTTCTTACTAGTTGTCTGTTTACGTGTGTCTCCAGTGGGGTGTGAGCTCTCACGTTGGCCTTGTCGCCTGGTGTGTGTGAAGCCAGCACGGAGCCGGGCCTGCGGAAGGCATCCAGCAAATACCTGTGGAGTAAAATAGTGTACATGCGGCGTCTGGAGAAGGCACAGTGGCTTCAGGGGTGGGTGCGGGATGGCGGAGAAAACCAAGTGTCTCCATGAGTCGGGGGGGCCTCAGGGCGGTGGCTGGGTGCAGAGGATGGGGGAGCTGGTTTGAGGCCCAGCTCCCGTTTCCCCGTGACCTTGGGGGAGTCTCTGACCTGCTCAAAGCCTCCATTTCTCTCCCTGTAGAGTGGTCATCGGGGCGGTTCTAGTGTTAGAATGAGGCAGTCACACAGAGGCGCCCAAGTGCCCCGACTGCCCCCTGAGTGGCCGTGGGAGTGTCATTTAACCTCCCTGGACCTTCTTGGCTGCCTTCAGGTAGCAGCGCTTTGGTGCCTTATTTATCTGAAGCAAGGAGCTGGGCCAGGCCACCTCTCGGGGTTCCAGGCTTTGGAGAATCCAGCTTTCCTCCCCACAGAAGGTTTTTACTTCTGGCGTGGCTCTGCCTGGAAAGGGCTCCCTCCCCTCTTCATGATAAGGCTTCAGAAGTCCCTGGCCAGGAAGGGAAAGAGGTCTGTGGAGAGCCGAGCTGGGTTTGGAGCAGGTGGGACACCTCTTGAAGGTGCGTTCCAGGGGCCACCCGTGCCTGGGTTGGTGGACAAAAAAGCAGGAGGCTTCTGGATTGGAGGCCGGCTGGGCCCCTTCCTGCCACATGACCTGGGGCAGAGCCCTCCGAACTCTTTCTAAGCAAGGCCCCGGGGCACGGCGAGCCGCAGAAAGCCCGGGTCTGCTAGGCCTTCTCTGGAGGCCGCAGTACTTGCTGAGTGCGTCTGGGGCCCTTCATGGGCAATGCCTCATTTATGAGGTCATGTTCATTTGTGCCCATCCAAAGATGAGCATCTGTCTTCGTTTCTATTTAATACACGGGGAAACCAAGGCACAGAAAGATGGAGTAACTTGCCCAGATTACACAGCTAGTAAGAGGTCAAAGCGGGATCTGAACCCAGTCCCAGCAGCCAGCTTTAGATTCAAAAGCCCTAATGGTAATTCATTCTTGGCACCCGGTAAAGTGTTAAAGAAGGGTTCCCCCGCTCCCCTTCTTTTCTACTGAAATTCCCCTTTAGGTCTTGGAGCTGTCTCATTAGGAAGGGGGAAGGTCCCTCATGAGTAGAAAAGGCAAGAAAGGGAGTGTTTGGGAGCACGGGGTTGGGCAGACCCCCCTCCCAGAGAGGGAACAGCAAACACAAAGCTCTGAGTTGTGCTTAGGGACCAGGACAGCAAAGCTGGATGTGGCTGGGTGGGGATGGGGAGAACACTTAGGGGGTAAAGAACGCTGGGGTGGGGGCTGTAGGCCTTTGAAGAGTTCTGATTTTATTCTAAGTGCAATGAAAAAAAAAAAACGTTCAGAGGGTTTTAAGCCCGAGGAGCTCTAGGTTCTCATTTGCATTTTAAATAAGTCTCTGGCTGCTGCATGGAGAATGGATTACAGGGTGAAAGGGGGAACCAGGAGACACAAGTCAGGACCGCTTCCCTGGAAGGACCTGCTTGGGGGTGGGCATTGGTCTCACACACACACACACACACACACACACACACACACACACACACACACGTCTTGCTTCGGTCAGGGTGGACTTGATCCTGGGGCCGGGTCGAGGTGGCTGGGGGTGTCTCCAGGTTGGCAGGGGGAACCCTAGGGCATCTCGTTGGGAGGTAGGAATCCTCAGTCGGTCCATACCAGTCCCCAAAATAATGGGAAGGAAGAGGAAATGAAGGCGGGCTGTGTGCACTGAGGGCTTTACTAGGGAAATCCTTCCCCGAGTCTGCTCAAACCTGTTCATGTTTTTACTGTTGTTGTCCTATTATTTTCAGTATTATTTTAACATGAATATAAAACACTGTTCTAAATAATGTTGTTATTTTAACATTTTGAGTTGCTATGGTAAATGGGCACTCTAGCCCCTTGATGGGAGGGGATGGTGTGGGGACAGGTTTGAGGAAAGAAACAGTAGAAGTGATTTTATTTAGCACCCACTAATGGAGTGCACCCTGTTTTCCAGGCCCTGCTAGGCATTACCAGTCATTTGCTGGTCTCTAAGACCACACTTCTGCCCCCTAGGGATTCAGCCTAAGAAAATAAAGGGAGTGAATACAGCCTGTGGCACAAAGTAGGTATGAATGGTGTCAGAAGCAAAATCCACAAGGAGAGGCTTTTAGGGGGTAAAAGTGGGAGGGGGTGGAGAAAGGCTTTATGGAGGCAGAGTTAAGGACGGGGGGGCGGGGGCGGGGAAGGGAGGCATTCCAGCTTGTGGGGCATCAACTGCCAGTACCTGGACGTCAGACAGCATGAGGTGTATATTTTCAGCAAAGAAGGAAGGATCCCCTTTGGTGGTAACCCTGGGAATATGCAGAGCAGTAGTGAAATATTAAATTGGAAAGATGGATTGGGGCCAGACGTCCTTGAATGCCGAACTTGGATTTAATTGTTCAGCCTTAGGGAGGCTTTGACAGTTTTGAATCAGGTGGTCAGCCATTAGGGGATTTTGCTATGATAGGGCGTAGAGGATGGACTGAAGGTTGTGAGAGACTGGAACAACTTGGCTACTGTAGCAGTCCAAGCAATAGAGGGTGCAGGCCTCAAGTGAGTCAGGGACACAGAGGTGGAGACCAGGGGCAGATATAGGAGGCAATGGGAAGATTCTGTAAGCCTTTGGAGTGAATTGGATGGCGCGAGGGCAGAAATGGCGACGCCTTTGAGTCTTGGAGCTGAGGTACCTAGGGGATTGTTGGGGCTGCTGAGAAAACTGATGGGAATTCAGAGGTTGGGGAAACAGCTAGCTAGAGGGGCCAGAGAAATGATGAACTCAGCTTTGGAAACAGAAGTTAGGATTCCTCCTCCGTCACCCTTCCTCCATCAGAATTCCTTTCCAACAGTATTCTCTCAGCACTTAGATGGAAGTTTGACCTGCATTAATTAAGCCTTGAAAATAAGAATGAAATGTTGCCACCCCAGAGCCTGCTGTGAGGTCTTTATCAGATTACATTGTTACTCATCTTCATGTGCCTCCTTGCCTCTTTCTGCTGCTAGATGTTAGCTTCACTTAGGGCCTCCAGGCAGGGGCCACATCGGCTCTTTTTTTTTTTTTTTTCTTTTCTTTTTTTAATTCCTTTGGACCCAGAATACATCATAGTACCTGGCAGTAGAAGAGCTCAACATGTATCTGTGGATGGAAGGGAGGGAGGGAGGGAAGGAGGGAGGAAAGGAAGGCTTGCTCCAGTTCGGCGCTGAGCCTGGCCCTTCGCAGCCCCTGAACTGGCATTTGTGGGCCCGTGCGCAGCGGGTGAGTATCTTTCACAATCTGAACTTCCAGAACTCCCCTCCGGTAGCTCCTAGGCTTGCCGCGCTGTGTTTATCTTCACGCTTTGGATCGCAATTTTTCTTTTCAAGTCCAAAGGCGTTTAAAAGCCCCAGCCTAAAACAATAAGCGGACTGCATTTCTGAGGAAGGGGGTGAGCGGTGGGGGCAGGAGGGAGGGATGAGAACCTTGTCACTCCCCTCCCCCGATGATTTCTGGGACGGAGGTTAGAGCTAGCAGGGTGTTTAAGTGAGGTGGGCAACAAGCCCAGCCTTCGGGCTATGGAAAAATAATAGACCTTCTCCTGGAGGGCTGGGTAGCAGCAAAGCTGTGCTGCGCTGGGGGGTGTGCATCCGGAGCACCCGTCTGGCGTCTTGGTAGTGAGAACGGATCCCCTGGATCACAGGCTGAGGCAGCCCGGCGTGGTCCATCCCAAAGAAATCATGCTTTTCTTAAAGGTTGGGTCTGATCGGTGCCTGGGTGGGGCGCCTTGGCAGGGTAGGAAGCCAGCTGTAAATGGGAGCCGCGGATGGGTGCATCTGTCTGGAAAGCCAGTGAGAACCTACCGAGAAACTTGCCTAATGGCAGGTGGCCTCTCTGGCTACTTTATACAGCTCTGTGCGAGGCACAAGTTAAAAAAAAGGAGAGTCGCTTCCACCGAGGCAAATAAGGTCTCAGGGATTTTCCCAGTGTTGAATCGGGGATGGTTTAGGGGAGGGATCTGGATGCCTCCCTGGTGTTCTGGCTGCTGTTTCTGAGAAGCTACTGGTCCCCCTAAGATAAGATCAACCCCCCCCACTCCCTCCCCCACTCACCCCTCCCCCAGTCTGGAGATTAACTCCCTGTGGGACCTCAGCTCAGTGGCTTGGCCTCTCTGGACCTTGAGACTTGCCTTCTGTGTTAGTTTCCTAGGCCGCTGTAACAAATTACCCACAAACTGAGCGCCTTGGAACACCAGAAATGTGATCTGTTACACTTCTGGAGGCCAGAAGTCTGAAATCAAAGTGCCAGCAGGGCCATGCGCCCTCTAGGCTCTAGGGGAGACCCCTCCCTACCTCTTCCTGCTCCTGGCAGTTGCTGGCCATTCGGGGACCCCCCCTGCCCCACACACCGCCCTCCTGAGACCACCTTCCTTCTGTGTCTATTTTCCTGTGTGTTCTCTCCTCTTATATGGATACAATCCTTGGATGTAGGGGTCCTCCCTAAGCCAGTATGACCTCATCCTACTAAACTATATCTACAAAGACCCTTTTTCCAAATAAGGCCACGGTCTGAGGTTCCAATGAAGATCCTGAATTTTGAGGGGACAGTATTCAACCCAGTACACCTTCCTTCTTTAAAGCGTTGTTGCACTTTATGAAGTTCAACTTAGGTCGTTCATAAACAATTATTGAGTGCCTGTTGGATGTAGAGTGCTTATCTTATTTCAAGGAAAGTAGGACACCACGTCGGATTTGCCTGCCTCGTTCATAACAGGCCCACGTCAGCTAAACCTGCACTAGACCTGTTCCGGAGTCAGGGGTGGGTTTCCAAGAATCCAGAGCTTTTCCAAGACATGTAGCTGCTTAACCACACCTGGGATGCTCGCGTTAGGCAGCCTCCAACTTGCTTGGATGTCTCCAGAAACTTGTCCAAGCTATTCGTTTCATGCCACTTGTCCCACTGTAAAAATCCGTCTAACTTGTGTTGGGGCTGGAAGCACACTTTCTGGTTCCACAAAGTCTCCATCCAACACGTCTTGGAACATTGGCCACATCATCTAGGAAGTCTTTGGCAGATCTAAATCAAACATAACTTCGAGGGGCCGGTTCCTTCCACACTTCCAGAGTGAGAGGAAGTGCATCCGTGACTGGCGACATGTGACAAGCCAGATGATTTTGGGTGGAACTCATGTGAACTAGAATGCTTTTTATTTGAATGGCTTTATAGCAATTGAGTCTGTGATAACATATATTTAACACCTCAAACCCGTGATCTCCTAGTTAGTATTACTTAAGACAAGGTTAGGTTTAAAAAATGAGTTGGTAGGGCAGCTGGGTGGCTCAGTCGGTTGAGCGTCTGACTCTTGACTTTGGCTCAGGTCGTGATCCCAGGGTCACATGGGATGAAACCACATGTTGGGCTCCACGCCGAGAGTGGAGCCTGTTGAAGATTCTTTCTCTCTCTCTCTCTCTCAAAAAAAAAAAAAAAAAAAGAGTTTTAAAAAATTGGTTCAAGTCATTTGAAAGAATAGGATTCAGTAACAAATCGTCCAGGTGCAATATAGATTAAGGAGAAATGAGCACTGGTCGTGTGCAAGGAGATATTTTAGATATTGTGAGTATCATGAGGGCATCATTGGGATGGCTCCTGTTCGGGGAACACCGGTTGAGTGGATGAGAGTGTTTGCATCTCGGCTACACCACCTACTGGCCGGGTGGTCCCAGGGAAGTCACTCAGTGCCTTGGAGCATCCATTTCCCCGCCTGTAAATTGAGGGTGCTGGGACCCCTGGGGCACAGAGGGGAGCACCCCGTGGAGTGTAGAGCTGTCTGTGCCAAGGGAGGGCTGATATGGGCTGGATGCGGCTATCGAATCTGAGGTGCCTCCAGTGGGATCCAGATTGGAAGACCCAGACTCCAGTTGCTCAAGAAGTGGGGGCAACGTGGGGCTGTCTGGTTTCCAGAGCCGTGAGCTGGAGGTGTCCCCTAGATGCTTCACCTGGGAGGCAGCCTCCTGCAGGTCCGAAGCTGGAATGGGGCCAAGAGGAGACCTGTTTTGTAGGTTTCATTTTAGCAGTTCAGGAAACTTTGTTGGGATTTTTGGTTTTTAAGCTCCCACTATGTACCAGGTGCTTTGCTTGAATTTTTCCTGCAAACACCCATGAGAAAAGCAATATTATTTCCATTGTACAGATGAGGGTACTGAGGCTCCGAGGGGTGAAGTAAATTGACCAAGGTCATACAGTTAGAAGAGGCGGAGGGAGGCCTAGGAGTGGGCATTCCTGAACCGGGATGCAGAGAAGAGCTGTGAAGGTGGGCAGACCCCATACAGGAGAGGAGACTGGAAATTGACCAGAAAATCCTACACCTTTTTATACATAAGGATCGCCTAGGTAACAGCATCCCACAGGCTTACTCTTCATTTCACCTGTCTTTCTAGAAAGGGGACGCCGTGGATCATTGCCTGATCTGTGGCTTTCACATTTTTCTGCAGCATAGAAGCAGGTGAAATTGTCCAAATGCATCCTCTGGAGACCACGGGGGCTGGGGGGATGCAATCTCACGGGATTAAAAAGCAATTTGAACATGAAATTACTCTCTGGGGCCTGGCAACTACACAGGGAGGGGGCTATAACATTTCTTGGAAATTGATATTCTCACTTCCCAGTGGATCTGGGTCAGCGGACAGTCTTCTGGGTTACATCTTCCTCGCCATGGTTAGTGGTAATTGTAATTGCCTTTCTTCCTACAAGACTTGTATTTCCACATGGACTTTCACTTAGAAACAGGCCTGAGTTAGTTTGGCATTCGGAGCCGTTGTGGTGTCTTTCTTGAACTTCATGCCTTAACTGCTCCCCTGGCCGACACCCTACACTGGCAAGAGACTGTGATAACAATAAGAGCTGATGCTAATCACATAGCAGTTGCCATGTAGCAGGCCTTGTTCTCAGCACTTCACATGTTGATTTATGCTCAGTTATTTAATCCATAGCACAACCCTTTAAACCAGGTACAATTAGCCTCATTATACAAATAAGGAACAGAGAGGTTAGGTGACTTGCCCAAGGTCACACAGCTCAGCTATGGTACAAGCACGATTTGAACCAGGTCTGCCTTCTTCTTTTTTTTGATGTTTGTTGATTTATGAGAGAGAGAGAGAGAGAGAGAGAGAGAAAGAACATGAGGGAGGAGCAGAGAGAGAGAGAGAGAGAATCCCCAGCAAGCTCTGCACTAATGGATGCAGGGCTCTGTCTCACAAACCGTTAGATCATGTCCTAGTCGAGAGTTAGATGTTCAACCCAGCCACCCAGGTGCCCCCAAGACCTACCTTCTTTTTTTTTTTTTTCAGACCTACCCTCTTAACACTATGCCATGCTGAGTTTCCCATGAGCTCCTTTGACACACAGCCAGCATACCCTGAGCAGACATCTATCACGGAGTTTATAATATTGAGAATACTTATTTATTTTCTCATTTATCTTCACGGCCAGTTCTTTGAAACTGGGGGCAAAAGTCTGTTCCGTTCTGTATTCCTAGAACCCAGCATGGCAACTGGCACATGAAGAGTGTCTGATAATGGGGGCACCTGGGTGGCTCAGTCGGTTAAGCGTCCGACTTCGGCTCAGGTCACGATCTCCCGGTTCGTGGGTTCGAGCCCTGCATCGGGCTCTGTGCTGGCAGCTCAGAGCCTGGAGCCCGCTTCGGATTCTGTGTCTCCCTCGCTCTCTCTGCCCCTCCCCTGCTCACCCTCTGTCTCTCTCTCTCTCTCTCTCAAAAATAAATAAACATTAAAACAACTAAAAATAAAAAAGAGTGTCTGATCATTTGTTTTGGTAACAAAAGGACTTGAATATGAAGTTTGCTCTCAAGGAAATGCAAATCAGTGGATGCCAAGAAATAAGAAAGAAGCCATTTGAGAAGCAAAAAGCCCCGGGACCGTAGATGCGGCTGGTTGGTGAGATGTG
The DNA here is from genome assembly GCF_027475565.1 of Acinonyx jubatus. Classification (NCBI taxonomy): domain Eukaryota; kingdom Metazoa; phylum Chordata; class Mammalia; order Carnivora; family Felidae; genus Acinonyx; species Acinonyx jubatus. Next base: position 18,023,666 of record NC_069390.1, on the reverse strand, counting down.
GGGCAGAATGACCCAGCTCCTTGCTCTGTGTTGAACACTGGCGTGCAGCTGAGGGGGTTCGCTTCGCGGATCTGGAGTGGGTTGGTGCCTGGGGTCGTCTCGAGATGTGGCAAGTCCAGCATCCGCCAGCTGTCCTGAACCATTGGTGACAGTATGCTTCAGGGGGAGGCAGTGTGGTACTGTGCTTAGAGCAGGCAGGGCTTGAAATCCGGCTGTGTTTTAGTCTCCTTTAAACCTCAGGCTTCTCTTCTGTAAAATGGGTTCCTTTTGAGGATTAAGTGAGATGAACAGAGAAAACTATACAGCACAGTAACTGGCCCGAGATTCCTCAATAAATGTCTACTTAGTACCATTAACATTTTCAAAATCACTGTCCTGACTAGCACCTGCTGGGCCTCACACAACGTGCCTAGGCTCAGTTCCAGAGGGGGAAACTGAGGCTGAGAGCACACAAAAGCGATAGCTTTGAGTCCCAGGATTCGAAGGGAGAGCAGACCCAGGCTCCTGAGTCGTAAATCAGTGCTTTGCTGCGTATCACGCGGCTTCCTTTTATCATCGGGAAAGCTCAGGCGTTTCCTGAAAAGATTTAAAGTACTAAAAAAAATCTTTTAAAGGAATTTACTGAGGTGAAATTCATATAACATAAAGTGAACCATTTTATTTTATTTTTTTTAAGGTTTTTGTTTTTAAGTAATCTCTACACCCCGAGTGGCGCTCGAAATTACAACCCTGAGACCGAGAGTCACATGCTCTGCCGACGGAGCCAGCCAGGCGCCTGTAACGTGAACCATTTTCAAGTGAAGGACTTGGTGCCATCCAGTTCATTCCCGGTGTTGTGCAAGCACCCGTCTGGTTCGCAAAACGTCCATCATTCCAAAGTCAGACCTCTTGCCCAGTAAAGCAGCTTCCCTCCATCCTCCTCTCCCCCAGCTCGTCGGTCAGTCTGCCTTCTCTCTCCAGGCACTGACCTATCCGGGATATTTCACATAAATGGAATCATGCAGGGGCGCCTGGCTGGCTCAGTCGGTAGAGCGTGTGACTCTTTTTTTTTTTTTTTTAATTTTAATGTTTATTTATTTTTGAGAGAGAAAGAGAGATGGAGTGCCAGCAGAGGGTCAGAGGGAGAGGGAGACACAGAATCCGAAGCAGGCTCCAGGCTCCGAGCCGTCAGCCCAGAGCCCGACGCGGGGCTCGAACCCACAGACCACGAGATCATGACCTGAGCCGAAGTCGGATGCTCAACCGACTGAGCCACCCAGGCGCCCCTAAAGCGTGTGACTCTTAATCGCAGGGTGTGAGTTCAAGCCCCACGTTTGACATGAAGCTTACTTAAAGATTTTAAAAAATTAAGACAAGAAAAGGTGGGGGCAAAAATTGGTAAATACGTGTCTCATCCTTAAAAAAAATAATAGACCTTCTGTTCTATAAACCCAGTTAAGACGCCTCCACTTGCCGGGTCAGAAGTTGCAGTTTGAGCCACACACACAAGCGAGCACGCAAGTGTCTGTGTCTCCTCCCTGGGTAGCTGCTGCTTTTCCACAGGCTACTGTCCCCCCGGGAGATTGTGTCTCTGTTGATGTTTCTTGACATAATCTGATGTTTTGGTTTTGCAACTGCCTCCATTAGGCACTCAGCACCATTCAAAGGGTGTGAGAAGAGAGAAAGACACACTCTACAGTTAGCCTTGGAAATAGAATCAGAAATACAAGCACTGTTAGTCTGGGGATAAACCCCTGGAGGGCATGTTTGATGCGTTTTATACATTTTGTTTAATTTTTGTAAGTTTTTTTGATGCTTTTTATACGTTTGATGCTTTTTAGACATTTTGTTTCATTTTTATAAGTTTTTTTAATGTCTCTTTATTTTTGAGGGGGCAGGGTGGAGGGGCAGAGAGAGAGGGAAACAGAGGATCTGAAGCGGGCTCTGTGCTGACAGCAGGGAGCCCGATGCGGGGCTCAAACCCACGAACCGTGAGATCATGACCTGAGCCGAAATCGGACCCTTAACCGACTGAGCCGCCCGGGCCCCCCCATATTTTATGCTTTTTATTTTTTTTTTATTTTTTAAAATTTTTTTTTAACGTTTATTTATTTTTGAGACAGAGAGACACAGAGCATGAACAGGGGAGGGGCTGAGAGAGAGGGAGACACAGAATCTGAAACAGGCTCCAGGCTCTGAGCCCCGACGCGGGGCTCGAACTCACGGACCGTGAGATCATGACCTGAGCCGAAGTCGGACGCTTAACCGACCGAGCCACCCAGGCACCCCGATATTTTATGCTTTTTAAAAGACATTTCCTTGGGGCGCCTGGGTGGCTCAGTCGGGTAAGCGTCCAATTCTTGGTTTGGGCTCCGCTCTTGATCTCACAGTTCATGGGATCAAGCCCCATGTCTGGCTCTGTACTGACAGCCTGGAGCCTGCTTGGGATTCTCTCTCTCCCTCTCTCTCTCTGCCCCTTCCCCACTGGCTCTCTTTCAAAAATAAATCAATGGACTTAAAAAAACAAACAAACCACATTCCCTTTAGTTCAGAGTAAAGTTGGGGATCTGCAAAGGTGTGCTGAGTGACAGGGTCACAGGACTGTGTGGGTGTGGTGACAGGCTCTTTAGTGAAGACGCTGCCATTGGTAAAATCCGGAACCCCCAGAAGAGCATAGGAGGGTCAGCTGGCTTCCTCGGATGACAGCTGTCGCAGTGGAGCCCGTGAGTGGGCAGGCCGTCAACAGCATGTGTTGCCATCAGCCTCCTGCTCGGGGCCGCTGCTGCTCGGGGCCGTGCTTGGAGACGAGTCCCCTGCTCTCCCATATTAATCAAAACAAACGTCGCAGGTCTCCACCAGGCAGGCCTCCAGGCTGGGACGGCTTCTGTCCCCTGTGACCAGGCAGGCCTCACCAGCATGTCCTTTTGCAGATCTGCAGGCTTGCGTTCAGAGCTGGCCAGTTCCTGGCCGGGTGACTTTAGACAGGTGGCTTCACCTCTCTGGGCCTCAGTGCCCCCAGGAGGTAACGGTAACCATGGAATGAGCTCCAGCTTGTAAGGGGCTTCGCCAGATGCCTGGCTCATATCGGGGGCTCAGTTCTGTGATCGCTGTTACTACGCCCTCTCCTTCCTTGCTGGGCATTTTCTGTTTCTGACGTACAGTAAAAGCCGTGGTGAAGCTAGAGGCCTCCTCCGCTCTCAGGGCAGACAGTCCAGTGGAGACGGTAAACATGCAGGTGAAATAAAAGGCATGTCACATGCTGCTGGGACACAGGGTGGGGCCGGGGGGGGGGGTGTGGACTGCCTTCACGGTGACGCCCTAATCTGGTTCCTGGAGGGTGGAGAGCAGATCTGGTGGAAAAGGTTCCCAGTGGGGGCCCAGCATGGGACGTGCTTCACAGGAGGTGAGCAGCGTGGCCTGACATGAGGTGTCCTGAAGGCAGGGGTGTGTGTGTGTGTGTGTGTGTGTGTGTGTGTGTGTGTGTGTGTTTAAGGTGGCATCTGAAGCCTACATAAAGCCTAAGGTGAGTCATAAGTTAGGGTTGGAAGTTAGGATCTGTCTTTGGTGGGGGTAGCAGTTACTTTGGCTTTCGTCCCCCTTCAGAACTAGCCAATCCCAGGTCACGGAAGGAGCTCCCAGAAGGAAGCCCCGCAGGGCCTGCGGAGCTCGGCAGGGAGCAGGATGACTTCTCCAGCGGCCTGCCCACCGAGCCCATCCCTCGAAGGAAGGCAGGCGGCATTATCATTGGGCAGGTGCCAGGTTCATACAGTAGCCTCACCGGGCTGGAGGAGGGACTGATAGATATGAGGGAGGGAGAGAGGTGCAGGCGGCTCCCAGCCCGGTGATCGTGCTGCTCCGGGCACCATGGGGCCTCTGGGGTTCCCAGGAGCGCCAGAACCTGTCAGCACACACACAGGACACAAATGCCTTATTTTGCTCTGTGACGGAGATAAGTCCTCTGTGTGTGGGGGTTAATCAGTGAAATGACAGCACGGCCAGGCGGCCGCCTAGCCCCCAGCACCAGGCCTGCCCTCTCAGATACCCCACAAACCCCTCACCTCATAGCAGCTGCTGTCCCCTGTGCTCAGCTCCCTTACTGTCTGAGTGGCCCTGAGATTTGCAGGTTTTCTGCAGCCCCTCCAGCCCGCTCCTGGCCTCCGCAGCCTGATGCTTTCTTCTTCTGCAAGACAGGGGCTCAGTCAAACTGTTTCCCGAGAGGCGACCCTGAGCAGAGAAAGGCCAGCTGAATGCCCTGTGGGCAGGGACCCAATGGCCGTGACTGGGGGACCTACACAAAGGAAAGAGGCTGCACTTGGGGTGGATGTGGGCATCTTGCCCGTCTTGTCTGCCCAGGACTCCCTGCGTGATCACGGGCACTCACATAAGCTCTCTGAGCCTCAGTTTCCACAGGGGAATGTGGGGATCGTCACACACGCTTGCATTTGTGGGGTTGCCCCAGTGCTCGACACCCAGGGATCAGGAGCGCAGGGTGAGTAAACTGGAGACAGGTTTAGGCTTCTCACATCCCAGGCAGGCTGCCGGAGGGTTCTTGAACTTTCTACCCGCAGGCACTGCCGGGAGAAAAGACCTCTAAGAACTAGCTTTGCTTGCTGTGTGACCTTGAACAAGACACTGGGTCTTTCTGAATGAGGCTAAACGTGGGGCTTGTACAACTGCTCCCAGCACAGGCCTCAATGCTTTTATTTTGCCCTTTTTTTTTTCTTTTTTGCAAAATGTGCGAAACCTGGCACCGAGAGGCTCAGGAAGGAGCGTGTGGGTGAGGGCACGGTGGCCCCTGACAGGCCACCACGGAAGGCCCCGCAGGGCAGAGCCGTCCGGGGTCCTCAGGATCCGTTAGCCCAGCTCCGCATACCCGGGGCGCAGGCACACCCAGACCTGGAGAAGGGTCTGAGCAGAGCAGAGGCTGAGATGGGAAAAGAGGAATCAAGGGCGCAGAGACCCTGGGCATGGGGCCACGGAGACAGATCCTTCAGAGATGATCAAACTTTATAAAGCAGCAAAACCACTTTTTCAAAGGAAGCCCAAAATAGGAAACAGACAAAAGCAAAAGCGAGTCCTCGGGCGGTTTAATTCTTCTTTGTGTGGTGGAAAATGCCTCATTGTTTGTGGCAATCAGCAGAGCACCAGGGTGGAGGGTCCCAGACTTCATTTCCTTTACCAATAAAAAAAAATTTTTTAAGTCAGGACTGACATCTGCATCTGGTTGATGGCCTCTTCCTGTTGGGAGAGTGAGGATGTTAAAAAAAAAAAAAAGAAAGAAAAGACAGCAACCATCTCCCATCCCATTATTTCATAGGATAAAGATTTGCCCCTTTCTCGGGCGGGACAGGACAGGAGGGACAGAGCTTTACCAGGAGGACACCCGGCTTCACGAAAACTCCGTTCCCTCGTCTTGAGTGTGCTCATTTGCCGATTTGAAACCCACAGCGGGAAAGCAGCAGGTGGGAGCCCCTTCCAGAGGGTTTCCAGTCACAGGGGTTGAAAAGCATTGATTTCTTCCAACGCCTCCTTTTACAAGTGTGGAAACTGAGGCCCTGAAGACAAGACAGCTCATTCATTGAATGATACTTCTTACGTGTCTGTTCCCCATGCCATTCACCAGGCCTGGGTTAGCACTGCAGCCTCCGAGAGAAGTTCCGCCTACGAGGACCAGATCCCACAGGGAGTCGTGGGTAGTATCATTTGTTCGTTCATTCGTTCGTTCGTTCGTTCATTCATTCACTCGTCAGAGCGACTACCGTGCACCCGCCAACTGGCAATATAGACTATGAAGAGGGCTTGCAAGGTACCGCCCGATGGAGTTTAAAGTCTGATGGGCAGAAACAAAAGAGGAAAATTAAAGGAAGCGACTAAGCAGGAAGATTTCAGGAAGTGAAAGTGATACAAGGGTAATGAAACAAGATAACAGGAGGTAATGGGGGTGGTCAGGTGCATCTCTGATGAGGTGATGGTTGTGTGAAGGCCTGAACCATGACAAGAACCTGGCCATGCAGAGAGCTGGCAGAAGAACATTCCAGACAGGAAATCAGGTCTGGGGTGGAACAGGGCCTGGTCGTGGGGGAGCAGTCACTCGTGCGGAGGTTCGGTGAGTAGGGAGTGAAGGGGAGAGAGGAGGTGAGAGCAGGCGCAGAGACTTCCTCTGCGGACCCTGAGGGGAGGAGGCCCAGGGCCAGAAGTGCTCAGCGGGCCTCACACTGGGGTCTGCCTGAGGTTGGGCCAGTGTGGAAATGGAAACCCACCTGGACCCTGGCCTGTGATGTCACAGCGGGGGGTTTCCAGGTGCCCGGCTAGGACGCACCTTCTACCCTGACACACGAACTGGGTGCACAGACCAGGGTGAACCAAGGCCCGGGAGCATGCCTTCTGTCAGCTCGGTGTCCTTCTCAACCCACCTCAGGTCTGAAAACAGGTGAATCCCATCCCCATTTCCAGAAGGTGACAGTGAATGAAGAGATGGAAAACCCAAAGGCATAACTCCCCAGCAGCACTGTTGCCTCACCCCTCCCCAGGGGCTGCTGGGCTGGAGGGAGCACCCTCAGAACTAGGGTGTGGGGTCCCGAGGCCTGCCCAGCTGAGGCATCACCTCTGCTGTCATTGGTGTGCCTGTGTGTGTGTGAGCGAAAGGGGGTCTGGTCTGTTGAGGATTGATGGGAGTCCCTCCACAAATATTTACCGAGCACCTCCTCGATGCTGGAGATCGTTCGAGGCCTGAGGGTGCTGGGGTGATGATAAATACATACCTTAGATGAACACAGCTCATGGCAGGTGTGCTGAGGAAAATAGAGGTTGATGACAGAGCAGCATGGTGGAGGGAGGGGTGTGCAGCCGCTTCAGACCGAGTCATCAGGGAGGACTTCTCCTTGAGGAGGCACAGTTGAGAGTGGAGCGTGAGAGCCGCCAGCCATGGATCAGGAGGAGGGGGAGTGCGCCAGGCAGACGGGCCAGCAGAGGCACCCAGGTGGGAACGGGATGGCATGTCCCAGGACCATCAAGGAGACCGGCGGCTGCAGCAGAGAAAAAAGGGCTGGACTAGAGCAGGAATGGCAAATAGGATTCCCTGTTAGTGCCGACTCCAACCCGTGATCGCACCTGCTAATGCACTGGGCTCACAGCCTCCCTTCTGGGTTGATCAGCAAAGAGTGCTGTAATTGATTAGTGATGTCTGCCGTGGGTGAGACTAAGAAGGGTTTCGTTCATGCCCTGCATTTCCCAGACCGAAATTGGCAAGAGACCACGCTGGGTATGTTTGGGCTTGTACCTGTCTTCGGCGCTTGTGTATCTTATCCTCTAGTTCATCAGAGTTGAGGGCGGTGTGTGCCCCCTGGCACAGCCCAACACCAGAGAATAACAGTAGGTGACGTGTTCCACCACCTTGAAGTTTATGCCAGGCCCTGGTGCTCATAACCCATGAAGCCTTCATAGCAACTCTGGGGATGGATCTTAAGTCCTTTCTCTTGATTTTGAGGCCCAAAGAACTCATTCACGGTCCTGCAGCCAGCAAGAGGCAGGGCCAGGACTGGAACCCATCTGACTGCCAACCCCCCCCCCCCCCCCCCGTTCTTTCTGTGGCAACAACTGCCTTCTCAGAGAAGGTGAGGGCCCCGCACACATTCGGAGACTCAGCCCTGACAAAGAATCACTTGGGGAATGAGTCAATGAGAAATCGATGCTGACTGCCTGCTTCTGTCCCTCCCTGCTCTCCCTGAGCCTGCTGTCTCCGGTGAATTCTGCCTCCACGTCAAAGTGAGCGTAGATTTACTGGAAGGATCTGGCTCTCAGGCTGCCTTGCTGTCTGGGTGCAGGGGCTGGGCCGGGCCAGCCAGAGCCTGGCAGCCTTCCCTTTCCACAGCTGTCCTCTTCTCCCTCTTCTCCCATTTCTCCTCGGTTCTGTCCCTGCCCGGGAAGCATGAGAGTGCCCAGGCTCTGGTGTGGGTGACGTTTGGGGCAGGGATGCTGGTGCCAGAGCTGTGGTTAGCAGTCCCGGGCACAGTCTGAGGGGTTACTCCTCTGAGGGAGGTGTGAGGCCAGACGGGCAGGTGTCGGGGCCTGCGTGGCAACACTCGGGGCACCTGGTGAACCTCACTGTCTCAGCATACTGGAGAGGCAGCTAAGGGCACGCCCAAGGGGGCCGTCCCAGGTTTCCACCCTGGCTCTGCTGTCTCCCAGCAGTGTGAGCTTGAGCAAGTCCCGTCACCTCTGTCCCTCTCGTAGTAAAATGGGATTTGTATTACTTATCACCAAAATAGTGCCACAGAACAAAAGACCCCGAGCTCAGTGGCCTAAAGCAATGCTTATTCACGTGTTCTAGAGCCGTGGGTCAACTGCACCTTGGCTGGGCTGGCCCGGTCTCCAGGCTCCGGGCTCTGGCTGCAGGTTGAGTCTGAATCTACTCCATACGTGTCTCTCTTCCTCTTTGAAACAGCAGCTGCTGGGGCCTGTGGTCTCCTCTCCGTGTGGCTATTCTGGGGCCCAGGCTAAAGGGGCAGCGGCTACTGACACACGTCCTCGCGGCAGTTGAACAGGGCGTTTAAGAGGGCCCTCCCAACCACACAGGGACAGTCCTGCCTCTGTTCTGACATCCCATTGGCCAAAGCGGGTCACCCTGTCAGACCTAAAGTCAGGGGCAGGCAGTCACTGCCTGCGGATGTGGATGAATAATTCTTACAGGGTAGGGAAGACTCGGGCAGTCTAAGGCTACCGCTGAGGTTTGGAAGGACTCCCACACCAACCACAGCGCGGCACTCTGTGCTAGAGGCCATGCAAGGTGCTTCAGGCGCGGCCCCCGTGGGGTGGCCGTTCCCTGCCCCCATCTACTTCACAGTTGGGCAATGAGGTGCGGGCGCTCTAGTCTACCCCGGCCACTGACCCTGTGTCCGAACCCTTGGCCGCCACGGTCCCGGCACTTGCCCAGTGCGGCTTCCTTATATCCAGCCTGACAACGGTGCCCGGGGTGCCAGCAGTCACTCCTGCTATGTAGTTGGAAAGTCTGAGGCCAGAGAGGGACGTCCCATGGCTGAGATCACCCATCCGGGCAGCTGGAGAGTCTGGCTGCAGACGTCTGCTTGTTTCCATGCTGAGTGCCCGTAGTCGCTCTCTTCAGCCTCCAGCATCTATTAGGCTAGGAGAGCAGAGAGCACTAGTCTGCAAGTCAGGATATCCAAATTTTGCCTCTGGCTAGGTGTGTGATGTGGGCAATGTCTGTTGTTTAACTTGGCTGCTACGGGACTGATGGTGAATGACAGGAAAGCCCGTTTCCCTCCGAGAGCCTGGCCCGTGCCGCCCTGCCCGTGCAGGAGACGCTATTTCTATACATCCTCCAGGACGAGGCCCTCCTGGGCCCTGACCCTGACCTTCCTCCAGCCCCGGCCCTGAGGCCAGGGAGAGCCTGGGGCCTGAGGGCCGGAGGATTTCCTGACTCAGCCCCACCAGCTGGCCACAGAGCATTCAGTGGGGCCCACACCCCAGCCCGGGTTCTCTGTTTCCAGCAGATCAGGGCGGGCATGGAGGTTGGCACTGATTTTGTTGAAAGGTGACTGGCCCCACGTTCCGTGTTTATCTCCGTCCTCGCTCCCTGCTTCTCTCCTCTGAGAAGCAACAGAGGAAGGAGGACCCTGCTCCTGAAGGCAAAAAAGATAAATCATTGATCCGGGCCTCACTTTCCCCACCTGTATGATATTAAGCCAGACCAAGCTAAGGGGCTTGAGGGAGCTTCGGCGGGGGCAGAACTGGAGAATCCACCCTCCGCCTCCACCCTCCATCCTTCGCTGATCCCTCGGGGCTGGGGAACACGGCAGCCAATGTCCGCCTCTCATCCTTGCAGGGGAAGGGAGGAGGAAATTAACTGTTCTTTATTGACTTTCTTTCATGTGCCAGGTACTATATAACAGTAGTTATTTTATATATCTATATACTGTGTCCTTATTTGGCCTATAAGATCACTAGAAGAGCCCTGACTAGGGCTTGGGCCCTAGGCCCTGCCGCTAAAAGCACGCTGCCCGCCTACCCTGAGCCTCAAGTCTCCCCATATGCCAAGTAGCCCAGTTGATCTCTTACACCACTCATGACCCTGACAGTCCACAGTTGGGCCTGACAGTTAAGGAAACACTGCAGGCCTTCCTTTGCCTGTCTGAACAGGAAGAATCATCATCTCAGACCCAAGGTTTATGGATTGTTTAGAACACTCACTGGTAGCCAAGCCACCGATGCTTCTGGCTTCTAGATGTGAATCTGGTTCTGAGAATGGAGTCAATTCGTCCTGAACCCTCATCCTTCAGTGTCGCCTTAAGACAGACTCTTCTCTTGAGTGGTTTGGGCCAATCTTTCCAGAAGCAGAGGCTGGACAAGATTACCCTTCAGGCTCCTGTTCTCTGCTTCTGGGTAGGAATTTGCACCCCATCAAGCGTCTTAGGGCTCATTAGAGACCTGGGAGGAGCTGGTAACTATAAGGAGTGAGGTTAGGGTATCTGGACTTCCGGGAGTGGGGGTGGGGCTGCAGAGACCTGCTACATTTCATGTCCCCCCACAGGGGCTCAGGGAACTGGCTGTGTGTGTGTGTGTGTGTGTGTGTGTGTGTGTGTGTAGGGTTCTTTAAAACCGTTAATTGTCAGGGTAAAAATATTTTCACACATTTTCTCTCCAGGAGAACGTTATTACTGAGCATACTGACAGCCTCATTGAAGTCAAATGGCCGCAGTCAACATGGAAATCCTAATTAATAGACGTTCATGCTGCTCTTGGGTATGGCAGCGGAAGTAATTATCATGATTTAATTGACTTTTCTCCCCTCTGTTATGCACTCTGCCTTTTCCATTTTCTTGAGCTGGGAAGGTTTTTTTTTTTTTTTTTGCTGTTGTTGTTTTTCACCTTCTATCTCCCCCCACCCCCTTTATACACACTGTCTCTCACACCGCTGTTCTATTTGTCAAATCCTGTCACAGTAAATATTGTGACAGCACAAATCTCTGTATTACAGAAAAGTCCAGAGCCTGAGCCAATGGCTTACTTATTATGAGCGTATTGGTTTTGTAAAGGCACACTCAGACCCAGCAAAGGTGTCTGGAAGGAGAAGGCAAATCGATTTGCTCAGAGGTTCTGGTTTCAGCAAGTTCCTTGGGACTACGTGGGACAAAGGGCCACCTGGGCTTGCTGTCGGGAGACAGTCAGAAGAGCATCCGTGGAATTCTGTGTCTGGTCAGGACCCCTCCAGGTGGCTCATTGCTCTCTCTGCTTTGACTGGCATGGTCTGCTAATTTATTGCCCATAACCATCAGGTGAGGGGACCCCGGAGTCCTCATGGGTTTCAGTTCAGCTCCACACGCCAGCCCCCCGAACCTCCCCACGCAATCCTGAATGCCCTCCACGCCAGGCCATGCCTTACCCTCCAGAGGTCAAGCGTCGGGCTGGCTGCCCTGGGTGCAGGTGTCCTTTCTGGTCCAATCAGCTGTGGCAAACAGGCAAGGTCATGTGTCCGATGTCCGCTCCAGAGGAGCTATGGACAGATGCAACTGTGGGAGGGGCCACAGCCCCCTGGAGAGCTACATGCTTGGTTTGAATCCTGGTTCGGCCACTCACTTGCTGGGCATCTTTGGGCAAAGCACTTAAACTTTCTGTGCCTTGGTATCCTCATCTATAAGATGATTACATTTGCTCCATAGGGCTGTGATGAAAGATCAACGACATCAACCTTGTGACGCACTCAGTAACGTGGTAACTTGGTGGTAGGGTCAAGTGAAGGGGTGAGGCCGCTCCCAATGTATGGTAAGCAAGTGAGAATAAGAATATCCTAGGGTTACAGACAGTGAGGACTGCAGTGAGCCCAAGCGCTCATCTAGGTTAGCCCTCTAATTGTACACCCAGAGAGGGGCTGTAACTTCTGAAGGTCGGATAACTTTGACTAAGATGATGTTGGACTATTCGGCATGGAGCTAAAATTAAGACCAAGATATTTCCTTAGGTCTCATTGGGGATTATTAAGATCACTTGACTTTTAATTAGAACATTACAGATAATACAATAAGGTGGAAGGGAAAATGAACCTAGGTTGTTTTCTTTCTTTTCTCTGTCCCCATATGGAAATTCTGAGTTAGGCACATATTAAGGCTTTAACCTTTTGAAGCACATTATCTTCATTGATCGTCTTTTTCAGATGATTCCTGCGTATTGCTTCAGTGGGCCAGTATCACCACTCAGCTGTGTTGTTTTGGACCCTTAGCTTCTCTGAGCCTTGGTTTTGTCATCCAAAAAATGGGATATACTACCCTACTGGACTGAGTGCTTCTCAAGGGCAGGAATGGTTTCTTCTTTGCCCCCATCTTCTTCTGGAATGTTGTCTAGCACACAGTAGGTGTCTGCAGAAATTTCTAGAAATGAGGTGACTAATGATCCCCTCGAGGTAGTAGTGAGGGTCAGAATAAGTCAGGTGGGTATAGACGGGCTGTCCGGATGGCTGTGCTCCTGAAAGGTGAGACCATTTGATACAGGAACCAAGGTTCTGAGAAACCAAGAGACTCCAGTCTGCAACTGTAATAGAGAAATGGAGTTCAGAAGTGAGTGGAAGATGTGGAAATGGTGACAAGCAGAGGAGATGACTTTTTTTTTTTTTTTTAGAGAAGTCTGGTTGTGAAAGGCAGGGAAGACACAAAGTCACAAGCTATGCGTTGCAGGGGGTATCGAGTGCTGGGGATACCAGGGAACTTTGGCATGTTGATGAGACAGGGCCAGGTAGAAGAGGTACTCGGTAAATGCCTTCTGGATGAAATGAACTTCTGTCTGAGCTCTAGGGATTGCCAGAGTCTTCCCCAGCATTCTCAATGACAGTCGTGGATGAGACGGTTGGTAATAACTGAGAGCCCGAGACTAGTGTATTCACTGGGGTATTGCTGGGTGTCATAGGAGGTAAACCACGAATCTCTGCAGCTTAACCCAGTGCACATTTATTTGTCACCCAGCAACTTTTCAGTGAAAGTGGAGGGCAGTTTCCACACAGTGTTTAGGGCCCCTACTTCTTTCCATCTTCAACATGTGTCTTCCAAGATCACCAGGGAAGGAAGAAGAGAAGCATGAGACGGCTCATCTGCTTCCTCCTCAAATAACTCCCACTCTCATTGGTGAGGAGTCACATGGCACATAGGGCAAAGGAGTATGGGAAATGTAGTTCTTGGCTGGCCAGCCCCTTCCTCATCACATTGGCCTGGAAGGGTTCACATTATTCTCACTTCCATTGGTGAGAATGAGTCACATGGACACACAGGTGCAAGGGAAGCTGGGATATGTAGTTCCTGGCTAGCCAGCCCCTTCCTAGCCGCAGCCCTTCACTCTGGAAGGGGAGCAGGAGTGTGTGAGGGACAGCTACCTTCTCGGCCCTGGAAATGTAACCGCTTTCAGCTATCTGAGGAGTACCTCCCAGCAGCCTGAGGAGACACAGCCCAACTGGGAAAATGTCAGGCCCGAAATGAAGACCAGGACCCTGCTCCCGAGAGCAGAGAGAGAAATCATTGGTCAGGGCCTCGGTTTCCCCCATTGGTTATATATACTATGTCCGGCCAGACCACGTTGAGGGGGTGGAAAGAGCTAAGGGTGGGCATGAGCAGGCAGAACTGAGTGTGAGCGCCCCCTCTTTCACCCCCTAGCTGTGTGACATCGGGCAGGTGTCTCACCTTTCTGAATCTCTGTGAAATCCTCCGCGAGTTGCTGTTTGGGTTAGCGAGAGATCGTGGCGTAGCATTGGCCCCCAGGAAACGTGAACTTCTACTGTTAGTATCCTCTCCCCCTTCATTACGTCATCAGAAATGGAAGGTCACAACTTAGGTTTAAGGGCAAGATGAATAGAATTGATATTGCTGTGAGATATTTTTGTCTTCAGCATTTTTGTAAATGTTTATTTTTGAGGGGGGGGGGCATGAACGGGGGAGGGGCAGAGAGAGAGGGAAACCCGGAATCTGAAGCAGGCTCCAGGCTCTGAGCTGTCAGCACAGAGCCCCATATGGGGCTCAAACTCGTGAACCGTGAGATCATGACCTGAGCCAAAGTTGGACACTCAACCAACTGAGCCACCCAGGTGCCCCTGTCTTCAGCATTTTATTTCGCTCTCTGTGACCATTAGAGGAGCCCATTCGGGCCACGTAGCTGGAAAGGAGGACGAGAAAGGAGTCAGCCACTCTGGATCTTTCTCACATGGGGAGACCAGGATCGATGGGGCTCGTTTCTTTCCTGGCTCTAAGAACACGGCCTGGAATTCTGCTCTGTGGCGAGCCGCTATGAATGAGCTGAAACACTAAGTTTGGTACTGACCCCACCACCACCTTTCCAGGGTCTTCCCTCAGTGTCAAACCTGCCTCACCTTCAACAGGTGGGAGTCTGGAGTTAAGGCTCTGGGTTTCTTTGAGTTTAGCTGAGTTCTGAGAAATCTCTAGGCTCTGGGTGCTTGTGCGTTCTCTCATTTGTGGCCTTCCCCTTCTGCTAGGGAGGGTTGGATCAGAGCCCCTCCTTCCTTGCCCCCTCTAGCTGTCATTATTTAGCATTCAAAATTTGTGGTCGTGGTGACTTATTCGGTGTGGAAATGTGTTGCCTACTCCCCACTTTGGCTTAGCTTTTGGCCTCTGGGGGGGAGCCTCTGACCACCAGCCAGCTGGGAAAGGGGGCAGGGACAGGAGCTATGTGGCTCTGAAGAAACCAAGCTGTGAGGGGCGGGTCCCTGGGAAAGATCTGAAAAGAATGTTCCCCCAGGAGGGGAATGGGTCATTCTACTCTACCTTGTGTCTTGGGGCAGTCCTGGCGGCTCTGTGACCTCCAAACAAAGCCAGCCCCTGGCCCGGGGCTGTGGGAAGCCAGGAGGGACAATGGGAGGAAGGAGAAAGCCCTGAGATAAAGCCCAGGGCCCAAGGGTCTGTGCCTGGGATTTGGAGGCTGGCTCCTCGCACCCACTGAGAGGAGGCTTCAGTGTAAACACGGGCTAGGCTTCCTGTAGGGTAGTTTTTATTGTGCTGTGATTCTTGAGATGATTGCTTCCTCTCAGGAGAAGCCTGCTCAGGGGCGAACTGTGCATCTGATGTTTCAATGGGGACACTGCTATCATTCATTCATTCATTCATTCATTCATTCATTCATTCATGCCACAGGCCACCTGGTGCCAAAGGCTATTCGTGGTGCTAGGAATAGAAAAATCAACATTGGGGGCGCCTGGGTGGCTCAGTCGGTTAAGCGTCCGACTTCTGCTCAGGTCGTGATCTCGCGGTCCATGAGTTCAAGCCCCGCGTCGGGCTCTGCGCTGACAGCTCAGAGCCTGGAGCCTGCTTCGGATTCTGTGTCTCCCTCTCTCTCTGACCCTCCCCTGTTCATGCTCTGTCTCTCTGTCTTAAAAATAAGTAAACATTAAAAAAAAAAAATGTATAAAAAAAAAAAGAAAAATCAACATCTGCCTGCCCCTGTCCTTAATGACATCTTTTCTGGTCCTAGAGACAGGCACCAAGCACCTGTCGCCGTTCAGCAAGGCCAGGGAAACAGCAGAGTGTGCCCAAGCTCGAGAAGTGGTGCTGAGGGGGCCCCTGGTCGGGCCCCACGCTAGCAGGCCAGAGCTGTTGTGACCTGAGCGCCCTTGGTGCCTCCTGAGTATCAAAGGTGGGCCAAGAGTTCCCTGGTTTTAAGTCTCTGACTCCAAACCAAAGGAGTCTTTCAAGGTAGCCAGGTAGGTGCTGATGTTTTTCCAGCACCTTCCACGTGCCAGGAAACGGAGTTTTATGTGGAGGACTGCAGGACTCCATCACCACCCTGCACTCCTCTCGCTGGGTCCTGTCGCCTCTCGTCACCCTTGCTGTACTGCTGAGTTCTCAGGCACCAGCAGAGGCCGAACCCCTCCCAGCGCAAGGCTGGTCTTGCATGACCTGATGCGGGCACACACGTGGGGGCCTCCTGATGTACGTGAACAGGAAACAGGAGTCAGGGGCTGGCTGTCTCGTTAAAGGTTTCCGGAACATCTCTGGATGGGCACTTGAGCCTGAGAGAAATACGTCAGAGTGTGTTGTCTGGGTTTGCATATCACCGGGGGCCTGGATTCTTGGATTCTTTTACGAGGCCATTTTATGGACCCCCAGACTTCCCTGGTTTATACAACAGAGACCCTGAGGCTTGTTTTTCCAGTAATAAGCCTAGCATGGGGTGCTTGCTTGGCCTGTCATATAGTACACACAAGGCAAGGTGGCCTTGGAAATCAGGGTGTTTTCATTCTGGAGCAGGGAAAACAGAAAGAGAGAAAGAGAGAGAGAGAGAGAGGAGAGAGAGAGAGAGAGAAAGATAGAGAAAGAAGGAAAGAAAGAAAAAGAAAGAAAGGGAAGGAAGTAAGGAAGAAAAAGAAAGAAAAGAGAAAGAAAGAAAGAAAAAGAAAGAAAGAAAGAAAGAAAGAAAGAAAGAAAGAAAGAAAGAGAAAGAAAGAAAGAAAAAGAAAGGTGGGAGGGAGGAGAGAAAGAGAGAGGAAGGGAGGGAAGAAGGAAGGGAGAAAGAAAGAAAGGGAGAAAAGAAAGAAAAGAAAAGGAAAAGGAAGGAAGGAAGGAAGAAAGAGAAAGAAAGAAAGAAAGAAAAAGAAAGAAAGAAAGAAAGAAAGAAAGAAAGAAAGAAAGAAAGAAAGAAAGAAAGAAAAAGAAAAAGAAAAAGAAAGGAAAGAAGGAAGGAAGGAAGAAGAAAGGCAAAGTTTGCCTCCTCTGGTACACGAATTGCAGGCTTTTGGATTTGCCCGTGTGTCTGTTGCCTGCGAGAATCCCCAGTATTGGCCCCTAAGCTTGCTGTGTGCCCAACGGTGTGCTCAGAGCTTTGCGTGCCTCATCTCTCACTCTGTTTAGAGATGAGGAAACTGACGCACAGAGTGGTTAAGTAACTTACCCAAGGTCACACAGCTAAGCAAGCGGTAGAGCCAGGATTTAAACCAGAAATGCCTGACTCCAAAAGCCGGAGCTCGCTCTTCTTCGTGCCACAGGTCTGCCTCTTCATGTCTGCGTGGCCTGTGGCTAGACACACACAGGTCCTCGTATGCTGAGCAGAGCCGGAGTCAGCTGGAGCAGGAGGAGTTGCCCTGGGGGTCCAGGGGAAGGGCGCCATTTTACTCTCTGCATAGTGTCGTGCCTCCGGGATGCCTTTTCCCCTCCCTATCCCTTAGGCTCCTATGCCCAGCTGGCCCAAGCCTTACCTGGTTGGGAGGTTCTTTCTTCCACACCTGAAGATGCTTGGACTCTAGGGTGCACCCTGTCTGGCCCGCCCAGGAGCCTTTATTTGGTGAGGGCCCTGCCTGGGTGACCGGCCCCTGTGGGCCCGGTGAGACTCCTCCCCGCAGGGCATTGCTCCCACTTAATCTTACCTGTCAACCTGATGCTTTCCCCGGCTGCCTGCCATCATCTGACCTCAGGCCCCCATCCTGGGACCTCCAGCCTCCGGGGCTGCTTTTCCAGATCCCCAAGATAACGTAACACATGACAGGGATCCCAGTGTGGAAAGCCCATAGACTGACCAGGACCAGCAGGCCTCGGGCATCATTGTCAAGTGATCTGAGGACTCAGGAGGGGCCTCACCCTTGGAGGGCTCCTGTCTTGAATGACTTCTGATGCTGAGCTCACGTTGGGGGGGACAGTGCTGGGGAGAGAAGGGAGCAGTGAGTTGGTATCTGAGATTTGGCCCTCGACTCTGTTCTGACAGGGAAGCTGTGTGACCCTAACGTGCCTTACTGCCCCCTGAGCCTCAGTCGCCTCATCTGTGAAATGGAGAGATGGGGTGGGAGGTTGAATTAGATGGTGAATGTCTTATGTGCCTTCGGTGTGCCCTGCTCGGAATCTCCAGAATTTGGGGGACAGACTCCTCAAGGGGAAGTAAGGGGAAATGAACTGAGGCAGAAACTAGGCCCAGTCTTCTGGGGATGTGGGATAATTTAGTCAGCGGGAAACAGACAAGGAATGAGGATAGAGGAGGCGTTAACCCACCCTGCTCTCTGTCCGGCCCTGCCTCTGTCGCCTGGCCAGCGTGCCAGCTTCTGGAAAGAATGGGTTCCTGATAGCTTGGCTGAAGGTTCGCCCCCATCCGGGACCCCCACTCAGCTTGTCTTCCACTGCATTCAACCTGTCCAATCTCTGTCCCACCCCCCGGGTCATAGCCTCCCCTGGTCCTGCGGTCCCTCCCAAGTCCTGGACTCGCATGTCTGCGCTGGAACAAAGGAAGGGGTTCCTTTGTCACCTTTGTTCATCTTTATCACGGCCTCAGCCTGAACCTGGAGTCAAATGACCCACCTTTCAAAACCTGGTCTACTAGACCGCATGTGATTCAGAATATTCCCCTAGACGCCCATCTCCATGTTTCACAGCAAGACAAAAGGTACCTCGCCAGCTAGAAAATTCACATGTGTGCGTGAGACCTGGTGTGCGGGGGACTTGGAGACAGGTGCACGGAGGAAAGGGCATGTGGGCTCCTGCAAAAGAAGGTGGCAAAGAGCTGGGAGCCCCGCGACAGCCCTGCCGTGGGCTGGCTGGAGGGCCTTTGGCAATTCTGATTTGCCTGGGACGTCGTCTCCTATCTGTGGAGGGCTGGGGAGATCCGTGAGGCCTTGGCAGGGCTGAGGTCACCAGGGGTAGATGTCAAGTGCCACGGCGCTGAGGAGGGGCCCCAGAAAGGCTGGCCGAATTGAACTCACAAACAGGAGCTCACTTCCATAGGAGGGAGATTCCCCGACTTTCCAGCTAGACCTACTGCCGAAACTCCAGACCCGCATCCCCAGTGTCTGGATTTTTCCACGGGCTCTTTCCTGGCTTCGAAGCTTCCCTCTGCCAATCCTGTTCCCCCTTTGGCAGCCCAACCGCCGTGGATGGAGCCTCAGTCCACCCACCGTCAAGGTCATTGCCAGGGAATCTTCCTTGACTGGCTCCCTTCTTTATCCCCTCAGGCAGCCCGTCATCAGATCTTTGTACATTTTACCTCCTAAATAACTCTCGGATCCACCCCCTCCTCTCCATCACCACCCTCCTGGAGGCCACCTCGATCTCCCCTGTGGACACCTGCTCTCCTCCTTCCATTCGGCCCCTCCCACTAACCCAGGCTCTCCACCTCAGCCGTTACGTGGGTAAAAATTTAATCAAAAAAAAAAAAAAAAAAAAAAAGGAGAGAGCATTCCTAAAATATGCACACACAGTTGGTCCTGTTATTTCCGTCTCGCATTATTGTGGAGCATTTGTCATGATTGATGAACCAGAATTGATACATTAATTAGCATCCACAGTTTACGTTAAAGTTCACTCCTGGTCTTGTACATCGTATGGTTTTGACAAGTGGATGCTGACACGTGTCCATCATTGCTGTATCACACAGAGTAGTTTCACTGCCCTAAAATTTCCTTGTGCTCCTCTGCTTTTCATTTCTCCCTGTCTTTGCGGCCAACCTAACCTCTGATCGTTTCTCTATCTCCATGGTGTTTCCTTTTCCAGAATGTTGTATAGCTGGAATCACACATTATGTGGCCTCTTTAGACTGGCTCCTTTGACTCAGTGATAGGCATTCAAGGTTCTTGCCTGTCTCTTTCTGGCTTGATAGTTCGTGTTTTGTTTTGTTTTGTTTTTTATTGCTGAATAATATTCCATTGTATGGGAGTGCTACAGTTTCTTTATCTTTGTTTGTCCTATGGAAGGACATCGTGGCTGCTTCCATTTTTTTTCAGTGGTGATGATCTTGGATAAAGCTCCTGTAAACATTTGTATGCCCATTTTTGTGGGGACACACATTTTAAGTCATTTGAGAAACACCAAGGAACATGATTTCTGGATTGTATGGTAAGAATAGGTTTGGTTTAAGTTTTTTTTTTTAATTTTTTTTAATGTTTATTTATTTTTGAGAGAGAGAGAGAGTGTGTGAACAGGGGAAAGGCAGAGAGAGAGAGAGAGAGAGAGAGAGAGAGAGAGAGAGAGAGAATCTGAAGCAGGCTCCAGGCTCTGAGCTGCAGCGCAGAGCCCGACGCGGGGCTCAAACTCACAAACCACGAGATCATGACCTGAGCCGAAGTCGGCCGCTTAACCGACTGAGCCACCCAGGCACCCCCGAATAGGTTCAGTTTTGTAAGAAACAATCAAGCCATCTTCGAAAGTGGCTGTACCAGTTTGCATTCCCATCAGCAATGACTGGGGGTCTCTGTTGCCCTACATCCTCGCCAGCATTTGGTATTATCAGGGTTTGTTTTTTTTTTTTGTATTTTAGCCATCTTCATAAGTTTATAACAGTATTTTATGATTGTTTTATAGCCCAGGCATTTTGAAAAAGGCAGTTTGAATCAACCATGCTTCTCCCAATATTTTGTGCTCCCACAGCACTAAGAATAAAAATCTCTATTCCTTCGATGATCTGCCTCTTTTCTCTTCACCAGGTCATATCATCCCCCATTTTCCTAGAATAGTGGGAGCCCTTTTCTGCATGGGGGCCACTCACCAGCTGTTCTTCTGTTTAGAGCACTTACCCAGCCTCTGCACCTGCCCCTCTCATCCCTCAGTGTTTAACTCAGACCCACCTCCCTGGGGACACCTTTCTCTTCTCACTCATTCCATTCCATTTATTGCCTTCACGGCACATATTTCAAACTGGAACTACAGATTGATTTGCCGGATTCCTTCTTTAATAATAGTTTGTGACTGCCACGGGGGGCCGGGACCATGTCCGTTTATTTACCACCGCATCCCGCTGTCTCGAATGGCACTTGGCATAAAGGTGTTACTCAACATTTATTTACTGATTGGAGAGTACGTGGCTGGGCCAATTTAGCTAGACAGGAAAGGGAAGGGGAAATATTGACTGAGCACCAGTTAGAGATACCAGCCATGGTCTGCAGTCACATTCAGTCACATTCATGTTCATCATCTTCTTTGATGTTAGCAGAGAAGATCATCTGTAATTTACAGGTGAGGAAATGGAGGCAAAGGGGGCTTAGGTGAGGAATCGCTCAAGTTCCTACGGGGGCCGGGCAGCTGACATAAGTGAGTGAGCAGGCTGAGTGACAGACAGACAGACAAACCAGGAGCCCACACTCAGTGAAAACCAGCATTTAAAACCATGGCTTTAATTGGTTGGGAGACACCAGGGAGTGGCGAGGACTGTGGTAAACTTCGACACATCCTCCGTCTGAAGACAGAAGCTACTCTGGGCCTCCGGTATTTTCAGATCTTCTGGAATTTAAAAAAAGAAATCAAAAACCCAGATTTTTATTTTATTTTGTTTTTATTGCAAGTTTTGATTTGAAGTCTAGTTAGTTAACATGTATGGTAAAATTACCCAGTGCTCATCACAAGTGCCCTCCTTAATGCCCGTCTGCCATCTAGCCCATCCCCCCACCCACTTCTCTCCATCAATCCTTGGGGTCTGTTTTTTTTAATTTTTTTTAACGTTTATTTATTTTTGAGACAGAGAGAGACAGAGCATGAATGGGGTAGGGTCAGAGAGAGAGGGAGACACAGAATCTGAAACAGGCTCCAGGCTCTGAGCGGTCAGCACAGAGCCCGATGTGGGGCTCGAACTCACAGACCGCGAAATCATGACCCGAGCCGAAGTCGGCCACTTAACCGACTGAGCCACCCAGGCGCCCCTTTTTTTTATAGTTAAGAGTCTTTTGTGGTTTGTTTCCTTCTCCCCCCTGCCTCTCTTTTTTGAAACT
Organism: Acinonyx jubatus; assembly: GCF_027475565.1. NCBI lineage: Eukaryota > Metazoa > Chordata > Mammalia > Carnivora > Felidae > Acinonyx > Acinonyx jubatus. The sequence continues at coordinate 18,002,011 of NC_069390.1, read as the reverse complement.
CAGATTTAAAAAAAAAAAAATTAATGTTTATTTGTTTTTGAGAGAAAGAGAGAGTGTGTGTGAGTGGGGGAGGGGCAGAGAGAGAGGGAGACAGAGAATCCAAAGCAGGCTCCAGGCTCTGAGCTGTCGGCACAGAGCCCGATGCGGGGCCCGAACCCATGAACCACGAAATCATGACCTGAGCTGAAGTTGGACACTTAACCAACTGAGCCACCCGGATGCCCCTGAAGACTCAGATTTTTGAAGAGATGCTTCCCATTTGTTAAATGTTGCCAGCTAACTCACAATTAAATTGTTTGCCGTTGGTGTTAAATGCCACCATGCTGTTGCCGTGTTAGGGTAACAGCCGTGGCCTACTGACGCCGGTTTGAGCGCTGGCTTAGAGCTGAAGCAGAAAAGCGGGAGAGGTCATCTGGGAATCCTGATCTGTCCCGCCCCATCAGACCTGTTGAAAGGCTGTCTCCTACCTCAGGACCTGATGAAAAGATAATGTGTGCTCAGAGCTCTGGACTCAGACAAAAGATGTGGCCCAGAGGAGAGAGATGTCAAGGCTTCATGGAACACTAGAGCTGTTGAGTGTTGTTACGTTTCTTTGCCCTTTGCTTTCAGTGTTCCCCCCTCCCCACCCCGAGCCCTGACAGACCTGGGGAACTTGGCTTTGGGACAAGCAGGCCCACAGAGCTAGAGCTGGACGTCAGCTCGCTGATTTACACAGCCCGTTGACTGTCCCCCTGTCCTGGTGGAGAAATCTGGGTAGTCAGAGTGTCTGGGTCATTCGTTGACTCACTTATTCGTTCATGCACGAATGCATGTGGATGTCCGCTATGTGCTGGGCCATATTTTCTGTGCTGGGGAAACGGCGAACAGCATTTCTGTTGTCGTGGAGCTTGTCCCAGCAGTGCCTGGGACAGTCTGGGCAGGCGTCTGGGAGGAGTGACATCTGAGCAGGGATCTGTAGGAAAGAGGGAGTGAGCTGAGTGAAGATCCAGGATAAGAGATTCAAAGCAGAGGGAGAGCCAGTGCCCAGGCTGCCCAGGCCACGTGAGGCGGAGCGGCCGGGAAGAGCCCATTGATCAAAGGGGGTGAGGGAGGAGGAGAGCAGGAGGAGATCACTCCCCTTACTGAGTTTGGTGGATGCCCACCACCTGTCCAAGCACTTGACTTGTGTCACATGTATTCTTGCTCGACTTCCCACTTTATGACGCATGTGTTGTTATACTCACTTCTTCCGTGGTGGGAAGCGAGGCACAGAGAGGTCAAGTCACGTGCCCCAAGTTAGCACCCACCTTCAGTGGCCAGCACAAGGGATTTGAAGTCCGGCAGCCTGCCTCAGAGCTTCCCCCTTTCCCTCCACATATTTTCGGTCTTCTGTCAACTCTACGTACCCAGCACAACTCTTAGCACCTCTGTGTTACGAGTGTTACGAATGGATGGATGGGTGGATGGATGGTTCCTTCATTCCCTTTCTCTCTTTCTTTTTCCCTCCCTGCCTTCTGTTCCTGCTGTCCCTCCCCCACCCAGCTTTTATTTCCAGTTCTCTACCCAAGAGATGTCGAAGTCCACATCTCGAGTATGACCAACCTCCAGTGCCAAAAGAGTCTCCCCACCCCTGAGCTGCTCTGTCCACATTGATGGCTGGATACACCTGGAACATGCCTGTCATATTCCCCCAAACCACACTGTCCCAGAAAGCTCTGTTTCTCTCTGTAGCATCCTCTTTCTCTCAGGGACCCCGTCCTCTGGCCCCCCAGCCCGAGGCTGTTGGTCTGCTGTGGCCAGGCCTCCCGGAGCTGTGCTCCCTCACCGTCCCCACTGCCTCGGGTCTTCGTCACACCTGCTTTTCCCCGGCCCTGCAGCAGCCTGTGGCCCGTCTCCTCTTTCAGTGGACAGCCTCCACACCACCTCACTGGCTTCAGAGACGCTCACTTATCCTAAGAACCTCGGTGGCTTCCCAGTGCCAGTCTTCATGGCTATTTCAAGACCTTCTGCAGAGCATAGGCCTGAATATCCTGGATAATCTTAGGATTTTGCTTTCCAGCAATGCCCCCTTTGACCATCTATCCAGTGAAGCTGTTCCCCAACACCATTCTGCACTCCCACTCTGTGCCTTCACCTACACAGTCCACTCTACCAGGAATGACCTTCCACCATTTTCTGCCTCCCAACGCTTCCGTGTTTGGAAGGTGCCTCCTCCAGGAAGCCTGCCTCTACTGCTCCAAGAGAAACACTCTCTCCCAACTTTGAATTCTATATAGCATGTTGCGTGTTCCTTAGTGTTCATTTCTGTGCCTGGCTGTCCATGACTCAGGGGACGGGGCGGGCTCCGGGCTGGACACGTGGACCTGGGTTCAAATCTTAACATTCTTTCCTGTTGGCTTAGTGACCTTGGGCAAGTAACTTAACCTCTCTGAGCCCCATTCCTTCATCCGTAGAGCGAAATAATAGGACTACCTTGCTGGATTCATTTCATGATTCGAGACAAAGAAAGGCCCCTAGGTCCATGCTGGCAGGCAGCAAACGATGGGGGGTGGATAATTACTCTTCCCCCACCTCTAGCAGCCTTGATGCCAAGGGGGTTACCTTCCTTCTCCAGGAAGCCCTCCCTGACCTCTGGGCCTTCGTCCCCCCTTCCTTCACCACCAGCGGTCCTTCCTTAATGACCGCTTTTGACTCCTGGGAGCAGTTGTTGAATGATCGTCTCTTCTGTGCTGGACTGGGCTCCTAAGGCTGAATAGCATCATCTTACCTCAAGGAGCTGGCCTGCAATGGCTAAATTCACTGTGGGTCATTGTCAGCCCAGATGGGAGGTGCTGGCATCTCCGGCCTGCGTGCAAACCCCAGGTCTGTGACACGCCTCACTTGGGCCTCTGTTTCTCCTTCCTCGAAGTCACCCTGCGGGTTTCTGGGATCTGGGGACGTGCAGGGGCATAAAGTCGCACCTCCCCCCCGTCCCTGATCAGCCGCAGTGAAATGCTCACGCCCATGTAGGAGGGAGGCTGCTTGCCCATGACCGGCCCAGATGGAGCCTGCTGGGCAGGTAAGTAACCGGGCAGAAAAGGAATTTATGGTGGCGCCTGGGAGGCCACTCATTCCTGCTGTCCCCTCTGCCTGGCCACGTGCGGCCCAGGGGTCGGCCTTTGTTTCCAAAGCTTAAACCCAGACAGGAACTGTGAGATGCCAGGAGCACAGGGAAGGGGGCGTGGGGGCTTTTTATGATTCCTTTTCCTCCTTTTCAGTAGGGCCCATGGGGAGGTGGGGGTGCAGGGGGGGTTGGGGCACGGAACTGAGAGCCATTGGCTCATCTCCAGCCTATACCTCACTGCTCTGGCACAAAGACCCGCCAGCCCCAGCGGCCCCTGGAGCCTCCCTCCTCCCCTGAGAAAACAGAACCCTGCCTGAGCTCCGAGGGAGAGAGGCACCGAGTTCCTTCTTGGGAGGGGAGGAAGCAGCCCCGGGGGGAGGCCCACAGATTGGTTTTCAGATCACACAGTATGTGCCCGAGTTGGCAGATGATGAATCCTTTTTTTTTTTTTTTTTTTTTTTAACTTTCATGAGATCCAAGGCCCCACAGGGTGTTTTCACCCATCATTCTTTAGTAAATGCGTCTCCCCAGCACCCCTTCCTTCATTTTCTCCAAAGAGTTGGGGATGTCATGGAGAGAGGAGGTCGGACATGCAGGCTTGGTGTGGGTTCAAATCCTGCTCAGCTGCTTATGTACTGTGTAACTCGGGCATATTGCTGACCGTCTCCAGCCTCGGTTTCCTCATCCGGGAAATGGGAATAATCACATCACTCGCCTCACAGGGTTGCTGTTAAACGGGATAGCATAGGTATCGTGGTCCAGATGCCCCAGAAGAAGACTGAGCCAAGCATTCGTGGATTAAGGGTTTATTAGGAGGGCTGAGTTCCAGAGGAAGCCGGTAAGAGGGTTGGGGCGTGGGGGCAGACGAGGAAGGAAAGGAAGCCAGGAAAGGCATCAATGCCAGGCGCGGTCCTGTGGAGGCTGCACCGGCCTGACCGCTCAGGGGAACTCGGGGGCGTAAGTTGCCTCGACTTGACAAAAGGGCTTTTCATCTTCCCACACCCTCTGACACTGGCTAAGGGCCACGCGAGTGTGGCCGGGAGAGAGGTGTGAGCTTCCAGGCACTTCTGGCGCCCGGTGCGCGGGACGGAGGGCTCCCATGGGAGTGGTAGGTGCGGGCCTTCCGAGGAAGAAGGGGACCCCGGGCGGAGCCCCGACAGTGCCGTATGTGAAGGCCCTAGCTAGCGCGCAGTAGGTGTGCGGCACGTGGAGCCTAGTCTCAGGGTCCGTTCACGAAGATCACTCGGGAAGGTGAGAGTCACGGGGAAGTTAGGACCCGGGCCTGCAGGTGCCCAGTGCGCCCAGCGTCCAGGCTGGAGTAGCCCGATTCTCTGTCAGATGTCGCCGTTCTTTGGAGTTCTAAGCTGCCATCTTTTTATTCTTTCCTGCGAGTTGTTCTCGTGCTTTCCCTGGGAGGGTCCGGCCCGCTCTCAGGGACCCGATGCTGCTGGGAGAGTACTCTGTAGCCCGGGTGGGGTCAGGCCGTCTCGTCTCTTCTTGTGGCTGCGTCACACTCCCCCGGGTGGCGGCGGCACCGAAATGCGTCCACCCCACTACCGATGCGCATTTGGGTGGCCTCGTGGGCAGAATAACAGGTCCCCCAAAGATGTCTACGTCCTCATCCCTGGGCCCTGGGAATGTATTTTCTCACGTGGCCAAAGGGACTTTGTGGACAGGATGGAGTGAAAGAACTTGAGTGGGGAGATTGTGCGGGTGGGCCGGTCTAATCCCATGGGTCCTTAAAAGAGGCAACGGGAGGGGCGCCTGGGTGGCGCAGTCGGTTAAGCGTCCGACTTCAGCCAGGTCACGATCTCGCGGTCCGTGAGTCCGAGCCCCGCGTCAGGCTCTGGGCTGATGGCTCGGAGCCTGGAGCCTGCTTCCGATTCTGTGTCTCCCTCTCTCTCTGCCCCTCCCCCGTTCGTGCTCTGTCTCTCTCTGTCCCAAAAATAAAAAAAAAACCAAAAAACAAAAAACAAAAACGTTGAAAAAAAAGAGGCAACGGGAGATTTGGTGACAGAACAGAAGTGTCAGGGTGATCCAGCCTGAGAAAGAGTGGAGGGGCCACTGCTGACCTTCAAGGAGGGATGGGCCGTGAGGCACACAGGTAGCCTCTCGGCTCTGGCAGAGAAAAGGAATCTCCCTAGAGTCTTCTCGAACTGTAAGATAATACGGGCGTGTTGCTTTAAGCCACGAAATTGGTGGTAATTCTCTACAGCAACCACAGGCAATCGTATTAGGAGACCTGATGTGTCCGCTTAGCTAGGCTACGGCACCCAGTTGTCGGCCCAACCACCAACCCAGGTACTGCTGTGCGGGTGTTTGTGGACGTGGCTAACGTCCTTTTCAATCGGTTGGCTTTCAGTGTGGAGGAGGGCCTTGTCCAATCCGTTGAAGGGCCTTCAGAGCAAAAACTGAGGTTTTCCAGAAAAGAAAGGGTCCTGCCTCCAGACTGCAGCATCGACTCCTGCCTGAGTCTTCAGCCCATTGGCCTGATTCCAGACTCGCCCGCCCAACGATCGCGTCCGCCGGTCCCTTAAAAGAGATCTCTTGATATACATACACATGTATCTCTCGTTGGTCTGTTGGTCCGGAGAACCCGGGACGACGGGTGGCTCCCAGTGCTTTTGGCTGCTAGGAACAGTACCGCCGTGAACCTTTTGGTGGACACACAGATACGGTTGTTCATTTTCCCTCGCTAAGGAGCTGCCCTGCTGTGCAGAGCGGTAGCACCTCGGACCCCGGCGTCCCGGCTCCCTGTCCTGTCCCCTTTCCGTGAAGGCTGCCTCCCTTGCCTCCTTCGAGGAGAAACCACTTCCCAGCCGCTCGCTGGGATAAGGCCAAATACGGGACCTATTTCCCTTCTCCTAGGGTCTCTGGCCCATCTCTTTCCCTCCCATGTGACCTCCCATGTGTGTCCCAGAGTCTCTGTCTCCCCCGCACGTCTTCTCTTGGATGCAAATCCCTTTACCCTTCCTCCCTCTCATTCAGCCTGCTTCTGCCTCTCCCAGCCTCCCTCTGTCCCCATCCCCTGCGGTCTCTCTGCCCCGAGAGTCCCCTTCTGTTACCCCTCCACCACCTGCCTTCTCTCTGTCCCGCTAATTTTGTCTAAGTGTCACGACCAGCACGGCCACAGAACTGAGCATGCAGGGAAAGGGGTGACAGGGTGATGGGGAGTCATTTCCAGGTTAGGGGGACCTTTACCGGGGGGGAAGCAGCCAGAGGACAGGCCAGGCCGGTGACTGTCTGTCTGGGGGGGCCAGGTGGGTATGATTCGATTCTTCCTCGGTGATCTCTAGTCAGGATGGTTCTCCTGGGCCGAGAGCTGGCTCCTGTCCTCCCATGCACCCTCACTGTTCTGTGTGCCTGCTCCTGGGTGCCACACTCAGGGACAGTGGCCATCCTCGGCCCCTCGCAAAGCTGGGACCAGAACCTCTGGCCAGGACCTGCCCGGAGTGCATGGCTACCTCAAAAGTGAGTGTAATCCTTTAAAAAAAGGAGGGGCGGGGGGCACTTGGGTGGCTTGGTCGGTTAAGCATCTGAACTCAGCTCACGTCACCATCTCGCAGTTTTGGGAGTTCAAGCCCCGCGTCGGGCTCTGTGCTGACAGCTCAGAGCCTGGAGCCTGCTTCAGATTCTGTGTCTCCCTCTCTCTCTGCCCCTCCCCTGCTCTCGCTCTCGCTCTCTTGCTCTCCCTTTCGCTTTCTCTCTCAAAAATAAACATGAAAAAAAAGAAGAAGAAAGTGAGTGTAGTCCCAAGTCAACAGGGGTTTACTCTATAGGAAACAAAGGTGCTGCCTTGGCAAGTCCTCCAAGGGAAGAAAATTATGCCTCCACAGCCAGGGACCGTCGAGCAAGGTTACTCAGTCTCCCTGTCTATCAAGTGGGCTGATAGTGAAACAGGACTCAGTGCTGAGCGACTAAGGAGCCTGCCTGCAGAGGGCGTCCTGCTGTGCCTGGCCTGTGGTGAGAGCTCCCTCTGCGGGCTGGGGGGGGGGGGGGGGGGGGAGGGGAGTGCTGCCTTGAGTGTCCTTGCCGGGTTCGCCTGGGGGGTGCCTCTGTTTTCACCAGGGTGGTTGATAGAACGATAGCTAGGTGTCCTCAGACGTCAAAAGACGGGCAGCATTTGCGCAGTGCTTTGGATGGAATAAAGCCCTGTTTCTCGATGATCTTGCTTAACGCTCATAACAGTCCTGGGGGGAGGGGAGTCTTCCTTCTCAGTTTGTAGAGGGAAACACTGAAGTTCAAAGGAGTGAAATAAGGAAAGAAATAATGTGTGCGCCTGAGGGCTCCCAGCTCCGAGATGGGGGGTGGGGATGGTGGGGAGCGGGATCCCAGCCCAGGGCAGCTGGCTCCGGAAGGCGCCGGTTCACTCCTTGGCCGCCTCCCCGAGGGGCAGGCAGAGACTCCGGTGGAAGAAGCCGACCGTTTCGCGCCTCTTGACGTTAATTATCCTGCCTGGTCAGGCCACAGCTTGCATTTGGGGCAGGAGATCTTAGCCCCACTTTACAGACAAGGAAAGCACAGCCTGGAGAGATAGAGTCACATGCCAGCACGTGGCCCACGGCCGGCTGTCTCCAAGCCCAGGCCTCCAGGGTCCCGGTGTGTGACCGCGGGCACATCTCTGCACCGCTCTGAGCCTCGGTTTCCCTACTCGTTCTGTCTCGAGGGTTGCAGTGAGAATTAAGTGACACGAGAATGCCGAGAGCCTGGTATGCCCCACGGTTCCTGATGGGCCCCGAGTACCTAAGCGTTCTCTTCCCTTTGGGGAACTGACACGAGCCCCTGAGGGCCACAGGAGCTCTGGAGCGCTGCCTCGGCGGATTAGGAAACCGCGCAGAAATTTATCGAGCATCTACTGTGTATAGGCCAGAGGGTTTAATGGTGACAGGCACAGTAGCCGCCTGCACGCAACTTAGAAGGGAGCCACAAATTCATCAAATGACTGCACGTTGTAATGAGTAGGAAGGTGGAAGAGGAAATAACAAGGGAGAGGGGCTTGCTTTATCTGGTCAAGGAAGGCATCTGAGGAGGGGCCTCTGAGCTGGTGCCATAAAGCAGGAAAAGGCTGACCAAGCAGAGCTGGGGAGAGGAGGGATCCGAGTTGAGAGGGCAAAGTGTGCAAAGGCCCTGGGGCACAAATGGGTTCAAGTGTCGAAGGACAGAGAGAGGAGGGCTCAGTCATGAGTTTGGATTTTGTTCTAACTCTAATGTGAAGCTGTAGATAAGGTTGTAAGCAGGGAGACATACGATGCGATTTTTTTTAAGTATTTTTTTTTTTTACATTTCATTTATTCTTGATAGACAGAGAGAGACAGAGCACAAGTGGGGCAGGGGCAGAGAAAGGCGGAGACACAGAATCCGAAGCAGGCTCCAGGCTCCGAGCTGTCAGCATGGAGCACGACACGGGGCTCGAACTCACAGACCGAGAGATCATGACCTGAGCCAAAGCCAGACGCTCAACCAGCTGAGCCACCTAGGCGCCCCACAAATTGCTTACTTCTTAAAGTCATCACATCATGTGGGGGCGCCTGGGTGGCTCAGCTGGTTGAGCGTCTGGCTTTGGCTCAGGTCATGATCTTGTGGTCTGTGAGTTCGAGCCCCGTGTCAGGCTCTGTGCTGACAGCTCGGAGCCTGGAGCCTGCTTCGGATTCTGTGTCTCCCTCTCTCTCTGCCCCTCCCCTGCTCGTGCTCTGTCTCTCTCTCTCCTTCAAAACTAAATAAAAACATTAAAAAAATTCTTTTTAAATAGAAAAAAAGAATTAAGCAATTTGTAAGTTCATAAACAGATAGAGTTGGAAGGTTTCTCAGTATGATCTAGCCCTCCCCTTGATTGTGAAATGGGGAAAGTGAGACCCAGAGGTGGGAAGCAGGTGGCCATTGTCACAGCACATGAGGGCAAAAGCAGCCTCGAGCCCAGGATCTTAGACTCCAGCTTCAATGCTCCTTCCTTTGAAGGGCTGGCAGAAACCCCAGGCTAGGCACCGCCTCTGTCTCCTTCAAGAATGAGCCCTGCACGGCTCTGGCCTGACAGCCTGAGGTACCACGCCAGCTTCCGTGCCTTCCCAGGTCAAACTCAGGGCTGTCCCTTTCCCATGATGACTTCTGCTCGATGGCCACTGTCTTAGATCCTTTCACGCCGAAGAAACGCACCGGGGCCAAGTCTGATTTGTAAACCACACCCTCACCATTGTAACTGCAATTCTGCCTGATTTGCAAAGATACATCTGCTAGCAATTCTGGGAATGCATTTAGCATGTTTGCTCTGTGATGCACAGAGCATTTTCCGTGTATGACCATGTTTCTCTACTTGGAGGGGAGTCCAGGCAGCATGACCCCCCTCCCTTTTTTTTTTTTTTTTTTTTTTTTTTTTTGCAGATGGGGTGATGAGGCCAGGAGTGGCTGACTGACTCATACAAAGTCAGAGAGGGAGAGGGAGCAAGAGAAGGGGCCTCTCCAGGCAAGCCAGATGACTGTGAGGGGAAGAGAAAGGACAGAATGAAAAATGAGCACAAAAACCTGGAGTTACAGCACTAGAACCTGAGATCATTCTCCAGGCTCTGGGAATCACAGAGGGATTGGGCTGGTAGGTCTTAGAGATAGTTTGATCCAATCTGTCATCTACTCCAGGAATTTTTTACAATTCCTGTGTAGGTACTATATATATATATATATATATATATACAGTAAAGTGCGTACATTGCCAAAGTACAGCTCAATGGTTTTCTTCTTTTTAAAAAAATTTTTTTAAAGTTTTTAGAGAGAGCATGAGCCAGAGAGGGAGCAGAAGAGGGAGAGAGAGAGAATCTTTTTTTAATGTTTATTTATTTTTGAGAGAGAGACAGAGACAGACAAAGTACAAGCGGCCAAGGGGCAGAGAGAGAGGGAGACACAGAATCCAAATGGGCTCCAGGCTCCGAGCTGTCAGCACAGAGCCGGACGCGGGGCTCGAACCCACGAGCGGCAAGATCATGACCCAAGCCTAAGTCGGACCTTCAACGGACTGAGCCACCCAGGTGCCCGTTGAGAGAGAGAGAATCTCAAGCAGCCTCCGTTCTCAGTGCAGAGCCCAACGTGGGGCTCGATCCCACGACCCTGGAATCATGACTTGGGCAGAAATCAAGAGTTGGATGCTCAAGGTACTGAGCCACCCAGGCTCCCCAGCTCGGTGGTTTCCTTATGACACTGAGTGACCACCGTCTAGATTAGTTTTTTTTATCCATTCCTACGTGGACAAGCACTGAGTGGTTTCCCACTCTGGGTGCTTATGAATAAGGCTACGACACACTTTGGGGGCCACATCTTTTTGTAGGTACGTGGGTGTGTGACAGAGTGGATGTGCTGAAGTGGCATCGGGCGGGCACCAGTTTAGCTCTGTGGATGCTGCCGCTTGGCGTCGTCGTGCCATCCGATGGTCCTGCCCGCAGCGTAGGAACATTCTAGTTGCTCCACCCCCTCCCCACAGTTGGTATCACCCGTCTGTCTGATTTTGGTCAACTGATAGCTCAATAGTGACGTTTCTTTTTTTTTTTATTATTATTTAAAAAAAATACTTATTTTGAGAGAGAGAGTTTGTGTGTGTGTGTGTGTGAGTGAGTGTGTGTGCACACACACGTGACAGGGGAGGGGCAGAGAGAGAGGGAGAGGGAGAATCCCAAGCCCGACTTGGGACCCAGGCTCAAGACCCGTGAGCGCGTGACCTGAGCCGGAATCAAAAGTCAGACGCTTAACTGACTGAGCCACCCGGGCACCCCTCGATAGTGACATGTTAGTGTGTTTTTAATGTGCATTTCTCTGGTGACTAATTATGCCGGAACCTCTCCATATGCTTATTGGCTATCTGGGGGCCTTCTGTCGGGAACTGTCCTCTCTCTTGCCCAGTTTACAACTGGGTTGTTTTATTGTTTTCGTATTGATTTGTATGGGTTCTTTACATATCCTGGATACAAGTCTTTTATCGTACCTTTGCATTGCAAGTACTCCTCCCAGTCTGTGGTGTGCTTTTTCACTGGTCCCAAAGCGCCCTCTTTCCATCGTTTGGGAAGGAAGAGAATGAGTGTTTATTGACACCTCGTGCCCAGCCCGGTCCTCACGCCTGACCACCTCATCTTACATGATGGTCATCACCGCGCAGTGGGGTGGGCGTCAGCACCCTCCACGTCTCTGTGCCCCCACACCTGACAGTCAGGGGTCTAAGGACCTGGCCCGCGATCTCAGGGTTGGCAAATGACCAGACTGGATTCCTCTGATCCCAGAGCCCCCTCTTTCCACTCTGGGTGTCAGCAGGAGAAGGGCTTCCCATCCTTCCGGTATGCTATCCTTAGCATGGCCCACCCTCTACAGCCAAGCAGAGAGGCGAGATCTGGGAAGTCCACATCTCTTTGCCTTCCCTGGTGTGGGGACTTCCTCATTTGGCCACCTAGTTTTTTTCTTTGAAGTGAATTTCTTGGCATCTTCGACGAATTCACATTCCACTGCAGATTCGAAGGAGCTTCCAAAACATGCTAAAAATGTTGGCGCTATCTGGTGCGTGGAATTATTCTTACTGCTCATACCTTAAATGTATAATTCCCTTAGTTGATAAAGTGCTTCCATGATGCTTGTCTTATTACATATTCATTAGTTGAAGCCAGGGAGGTCAGCAGGGCACCAATTACAAGACAGATCGTGTTGAGTTGAAGTTGGTGGAAGACTGACCCAGTCCTGGGCAGGCAGCCACAGTTGAATGAGTTGTATGCTTGGGCATTCTAAGCCTAGTGAATAATGCATAAGCCTTAGGTCAGTGTCCAGTGCAGGGGGTGCAGGAATAGAGACTCATTCCTAACTAGGTGAGTTCTTCCTACATGCCAGGCACTGTGCTGCGTGGACATTGCAGAGAACAAACCAGCTGCATTCCCTGCCCTCAGAGAGGTTGCAGAGATAGAGTAAATGCAGTGGGAGCACAGCCCAGTAGCGGCCACCTTGCCCCAGGGGGGCCGGAGGCTTCATATAGGGGGCAGCATGGGAATTGGGTCTTGAAGGATGAATAGGAGTTCGTGAGGCAGGATATGGCATTTCAAACCAAGACAACCGCACGGACAGAAGCCTGGATCCGTGACTTACCCAGGGTCCCCTGGCCAGGAGATGGGTGAGCGTCTGTCTGAACCCAGGGCTTTTACTTCTCAGCCCTGTGCTCTTTCCGTCCACCATGCTGTCCCCCTTGACCCTCTGCGGGGCTCACGGTCCACACAGAAGTGAGTGAGTAAGCATAGCCGGTGGCATTTCCACCCGGCAGGCTGAGCCCCCACCAGTGCCACACCCGGGGGCAGTTTGCCAAGCAGTGGCTGTTCTGAGTGTGTCTCATCTGGAACACACACTTGCTAGGAAGAGTAAAGCCTCCGCCCGGGGGTTCTGTGACTCTCGCAGACTCCTCCTGGTCTTCCTGTGCCTCGGTTGTTGCGTCTGTGAAATGGAAACGATAACACAAACTAGAACCGCTACGCTGATGCAGCCTTTACTTTGTGCCAGGGGTGTAGGTCCTCTTAGTGTTCCCATTTTACAGATGAGGAAACTGAGGTTCAGAGGGATTACACGACCTGTCCAGCGCGTCACAAAGCCAGGGAGCAGCAGGATCCGCATCCCTCCTGGTTCTGCGTGACTCCGTGACTCCCGCATTCCGGCTCAAAGCTCGTGGCTCTCCTGTTCACACCTGCGGCCCCAACCCCAGCTCAGGTGCCTGACGAGTATGTGGCTAATGAATGTCCGTGTCCCTGCCAGCTGGAATTTTGGCGACCGACCTGTGATTTGATGGGGAGAGCCTGTGGCAGGGGCCTGTGTCCCGGGAGGCTGGAACTTCTGATTTTTCTGGACCTGCCGAACCTGCTGATGGAGGTGCCTCGTGGAGGAAACCACCACGGCTCAGTCAGGGCTTGGTTGGTCCAAGGAGCCTCAGACATTTAACAGGAACAGCCGGCTCTGGGTGTGTGCCGCGGCCAGCCCGGCCAAGGGGAGATGGGGTTGTGTTTATTATAAACTGTGAAACAAGACGGGCTGCCTGCTCTGCTGGAAAACAGGTAGGAAAGGGCCCTCTCGTCAGAGGGGTTTGTCTGCCTCTCCTCTTCCATTCCAGTCATTTGAGGAGTTCCCTCGGGAGCGGGGTCTGGGCCGGCGAAGCAGAGATGAATGAGCAGGCCCCAGCCCCTCAGGAGGGAGCCCGGCCCATTAACAACCCCCCGTTTATTGAGTGCTTACTGCACGCCGAGCACAGAGCCCAGAACTCTGTGGGCATTAATGTCGTTGAACCCTGACAAGGACCCTGTGAGTGTGGTTACTCTCTGAGGCTGGTGGGGGGGCGAAGGAAAGGCCTGTGCGGTGCTAAGTCTAGCAGGGGGCCGAAGGGGGAGCTTGCCGCGGGAGGGGAACAGGGCTGCGGGGCTCCAAGGTGGAGAGAGGTCCAAGGAGATCGGGAAGGGTTTCGGGTACAGGAGTGGCTTTTAATCAAGGCCACCGAACAAGGGTAGGGTATAGACAGCAAAAACGGGGAGGGAGGGCCTTTCTGGCTGAGGCAACAACAAAGAAGCAGAGGCCCAGGGGTAGAAAAGTGCATGGCAGGCAAGGGAAGATGGCGGCCGAGGGCACAGGGCCTGCAGTCACAAAGACCCAGGTGTGAATCTGGACTCGCACTAACCAGCTCGTGACCCTAGCGCGTGACATCCTCTCTCCCCCTGCTTTCCTTTTTGTTTTTTTCAATTAAGGTGAAATTCACATAATGTAGAATGAACTAGAGTGAACCCTTGAGTGGTATTTAGGCCACTCACATTGTCATGCAGCCACCATTTCTGTCTAGCTCGAGAACCCAAGGAGCTTTCGAGCCCAAAAGTAAACACTGGGACCCCTCGTCCCAGCCCTTGGCAACCACTCACTTGCTTTCTGTCCATCTGGGTTTACCTATTCTAGATACTTCGTATAAATGGAATCACGTAGTATTTGCCCTTTTGTGTCTGGGTTCTTTCACTTAGCGTCGTGTTCCGGAGGTACATCTACACCATCATAACACGCATCAAGACTTTGCATTCCTTTTTCTGGCTGAATACTATTCCACTAGATGGATATACCACATTTGCCTGTTTATCCATTCATCCGTTGATGAACAGTCGGGCTTTTTCCACCTTCAGGCTGCTGTGAACGTATACGACAGGTCCGATCAGTCCGTCTTCATTCTTTTGGGCACGTACCTAGGAGTCGGATTGCGGGGTCATACGGTCATGCCATGTTGGACGTGTCGAGGATACATCACCTCTTTGAAACTCAGTTTTGACATCTGTGGAATGGGGATGATAATGATAATTCCTCTTGCAGGGAGGATGGGAAAGGATTGGCCCAGGGAAGCGGGGCCTCCAGATACATTAGGGAGAGGCCGTGTTAAGAAAGGCTGACGGCTGTGGGAAGGAAGGCTGAGGGAGCAGGGGTCACCCGCACCTGGCTGGGCTCAGCTCTTCTCCTGAGCAGCGGGATCTTTGACATGTTCTGCCCTTTCCCCACCAAGAATGGGGTAGAGTGAGCAGGTGGCTGGTGCCCTGGGAACCAGATGCCCTTCCTGCTTTGGGGTCCAGCCAGGTTGGCTCCCCTGGCCCCATTGGACCACCGTCCCCCTCAGGGAAGCCCCCTAGCAACTGCTTATGTGGTTTTCCCCATTTGCTGCGTATTCCTGTCTCCCCTCCTCCTTTCTGAGCCTGCTGTGGGGCTGCTTAGGCTTGGCAAACAGCAGGGGCTCAGGAATCAAATTAACAGGTAAAACTCCCCATCCCCGCCTGGCTGAGCCGCAAAGCCTGGGACATAATGGGACTTGGGGGTGGGGGACGCGGGATGAGCCAGCGGCAATGAGAATCATTTGAGAGGGAGAGAGCCTCCAGGCTGGGGATGTAGGAGAGGGTCCTGATGGCACGAGGCAAGCATCACTCATCTTTTGCAGTGGCGTTTGGGTGCTTTTTGTTAGTGGGAAGCAACTTCTGGGGCCCAGTGGCCAAGCAGAACTGAGTTCCAATCCAGTGCAGCTGAGGAGGAGTTGCAAGTGACCTTGGAAAAATTATAATCTAGCTGAGCCTCAGCTTCCTCGTCTATAAAATGGGAGATAAGCCCCCGTGGCTGGGCTGGTATTTGATGAGAGCAGGAGGGAAATTGGGTTGCACGGCACGTCGCAAGTTTTTGATACCAGATGGCAGTGGAGGTGGGGGGAGCAACGGTCATAGTCGAGGGGATCGTGTCACGGTGGCTCAGTGTCTCAGATTTGACTCCTGCTGGGCATTGAGTCTCGTGATGGCAGGACCCATGTCTGTCTCCTTCATGAACTTCGCTTGTCTGCGGGCGGCTCCCTGAGAAGCAGAGCCTGAGTGGCAGTGGCCGTGCAGGTGAAGTGCCGAGGGGGGCTTCTCCCGAGACACCTGCATGCCGGCGAGGAAGCAGGCCTGGGGTTCAAGTGCAGTCTCGCCAAAGCCGGATCCCAAGGGGCGCCCTGGAGTTGGCGGGTTTGTGCCCAACATTGTCTGTCGGGGCTGCGGGCCAGGCCTGGGGTGGGGATAGGGGTGTAGCCTCCCAGGCGCGTCTGTGTAAGTGGCTCCAAGCAGCCAGGAGCCAGCAGCTCTCCCAGAGGGGGTGGGGGCGGAGACTCGCAGCCAGCGCTGCAGGGTCAAGGGAGGGCTGCACCATCTAGGAAAGGGGTCTGGTGCAGCAGCGAGAGGCCCCGGAATCCCTTACTTCGGAATTAGGAAGAAAACACGCATCAGATGCCACACGGACAGCCGTTCTGTTGGGACCGGTGCACAGTAGGCCCTCAGCACCTGTGAAGTGGGTCGAGTCCGGCTTCCTGCTCTCACTGCCTCACCTGCATGGAGACCTTCCCAGGGTGGCGTCTCTCCCGCCTGGCCTGGCCCAGATGAGCTCCTTCCCTCGGACAGTCAGACAGTCGGGTGGTAGACTGCCTGATCCCTAATGACCCCTGGCCCCAGGGCTGAGAGAGGAGAAGCCCATTGTTCTCAGCTCCCTTCCTCCAGGAATGAGAAACGCAGCCAAAGCCTTCAGTTGGGGGTCAGTCAAGGCCTGAGATTTCCCCAGAGGTGTGTGTCTCCGGATGAATGATTTATTCCCATTGTTATTTAGCAAGTGCTATATGGATACATGCCGCTGGTAAGAAACGACACATTTCAGGGGAGCTTAGAGTGCCCTAATGATGCTGGGTGGCTTTCCCCAGGGCTCCAAGGAATGACCACTGTTTGTCCAGAAAACTAATGTCAACTCCACAGCCATGTCTGTGTGTGGCTCAGGGGTGGTCAGAGAAGTCCCCCTTTGGGGCTGGGGCTGTTGCTAGGGCCCGGGGAGGGCGTCACGCCATCTCGGTGAGGACCAGGACGTAGGTCAGCCACTTCCCAGGGTCCCTGCCAATGGGATGGCACAGAGGACCGAAGAAACTGCCTGGCTGGGGGTTCCCCAGGATGTGGTTGGAGCTAAAATCGTAATACTGATAATACCTTCTCAGGGCTCGCTCGGCCCCAGACGCCGTGCTGGGCAATCTCCTTGTGTCTTCTCGATTCACTCTGGGAGTGACAACTGTCACTGTCCCCACTGTACAGATGAGGAAACTGAGGCTCAGAGATGTTCACACAAGGCGTCAAGGTCACGTAATGAGTGGCGTTTGAATTCAGCCTTCCCTGTCGAGAGCATGAGTTCGTGCACGTGTGTGAGTGAAGGGCCAGATCGTGGCAGGGGGAGCGGGCGTGGGAGGCCCACGGAACGTGGAAGGAAGCTTCTCTCCCCCGTTGCCTTCGTCACAGGCTGCCCGCGTGCCCGCCGGCAGAGGAGAGGCGGCACCCTGGTGGCCTCGGCGGCAAAACAGCTGCGTCCTGGCAGTGCGCCCCTCCCTGCGTCTCCTACCTGGAGCGGGCAGGCTGCCTGTCTTCCGTCTGGGCTAGTCCTGCATCCAGTGCCACCCAGAGGTTGGTGGCTAGACCGCTGTGCCTGTGCCTTTGCCTTGTGGCTGAGCAGGGACCTTTATGTAAATCCCGGGCAAGAGAAGTAGATGGTGCCACACTCCCTGGAAACCTTTTCATCAGCTTCCCAGGAGGGGCCTTCAGACTCCCAATACCAAGGCTTGAACTTCAGACAGAGGAGGAAAACCCGGGACTTGGATGGTCCCCATTGCCCCCTCCATGAATTTCCGTCGGCTCCCTGTTGGCCCAGGCTTCTGTCGTGGCACCTGGGTGCACACCCGCCTCCACTCTCTCTTCCCGCCAGGGCCGAGCATAGCCCGTTTGCTGTGGCCCACACCTGCCATGCTCGTGGAAGTCCCTGTGCCAATGCCTTGGCTGTGCCCTCGGTTTGGAGCGCCTTTCCTCCTCGTCTCCACCACTCGTGACACTGATCCCTCCCGTCCAGGTGCTACCTCCCCCTCCCCCATCTTCACCCGCTGCCCATTCGTCCAGCATCCAGGTGTGACGGGCAACTGAGGCTTCGGGCATATAGCCGGGAGTGGGTTAGATCTTCCCCCGCCTCTGCGCTCTCCCAGGGCAGAGCCGCACTCAGCCTCGCCAGAGTCCCTCTGCCTCCCCCAGTGCCTAACACAGCAACTTACACGGTAGGCATTCCGTGAGTGTTGGCTGAGTGAATGAATGAATGATAAACGAATATCACTCTACTGCCTTCCATTGAAATGTTTCTGCAGGCCTTCCTCCACCTGCTGATCGCGTACTCTAATGCCATATTCTGCTTTGGGAATGGAGTTTTTATACCCCCGGGGTTTATTATTCTTATTAATAATAATGACAAAATGGCTAACATTGGTCGGGCTCTTCCTGTATGCCAGGCACTGAGCAAAGTGTGCCTTACATCTACAGCAATGCTATCAGTAGGAGCTAGGATAGCCCCATTCTGATTTTTTTTTAATGTTTATTTATTTTTGAGAGAGAGAGACAGTGCAAGCAGGGGAGTTGCAGAGAGAGAGGAGACACAGAATTAGAAGCAGGCTTCAGACTCCAAGCTGTCAGCATGGAGCCCCATGCAGGGCTCGAACTCATGAACGGTGAGACTATGACCTGAGCCAAAGTCGGATGCTTAACCGACTGAGCCACCCAGGCACCCCTAGAATAGCCCCATTGTATGATTAAGAACTGAGGTCTCAAAGAAGTGAAGGCATTCGCCCAGAGTCACGCAGCTTAGTCAGAGACAGGATTCTGTCACCAGTGTTCGGACTCCAGAACCCAGTATCCTACGTTTATTGAGTGATTGAGGGAATGACCCACGTGATTTAATATTTTGGTAAGTGAAAGAGTCGATGCACACTCAGAAGTAGCTACACCAGCCCCACTTGTGCCACCATGTACACAACACGCCCACACACGCACACACACACACGCACACCTCCCTTGTCTCTTCCTCCAACGTGCGCCATCCATGATCAGGGCTATCACCATCCCCCCTTACGCTCATCTCTCAAATGGACCGCACGCTAGTCCTGCATCGCGGGTCCTTACATAGTCTTTTTGCTTAGCAAGACATGCCGTTACTGTGTCCTAAGAGATCAACCGTTTCTAAATGCAGCTGGGTTTAGGGAGGACATTTGTCAAGGCAAGTAGGAGACCAGGATGGTGTAGAAATGAACAGTGAAGGCTGTGGAGTCTGTGGAGATACGCAGGCTTACAAAATGTTCTAGGACATCCCAGCTTAGTGGACACAGGTACCTCTAAAATCTAGCAAGACATTCATTCATTCTTCATCAGAAATTTAGGTGCTATGCTGTGCTAACGCCCTAAGAAATGAAGGAGGAATTTGGGCCATTAGTGATCTTCTGGGTCCTAAAACGCCAGAGGAGGAAGTGGACCTTGCTGCATAGGCAATGGGGAGCTATAGAAGGCTGTTGAGTGGGAGAGTGGCCTGGTCTGAGCTCCACCCCTAAAGATCTGTCTCCCTCCCCAGGGGAGGATGGAATGGGGTGGGGGCAGCAGGGAGACCTTGTGGAGGCTATGGCTGCAGGCCAGATGAGAGAACCAAGGATTGGATTAAGGAAGTGAAGTCCCTCGAGGTAGCAGTAGTGGGAAAGGGCCAATGTGAGGAGCTGTGTCTAGGTAGCTTGGACTGAGCTGTTGGGGTAGGGGAGGGAGAGAGAGTGGAATCCAAAACTCTGAATGTTGGGGGACCCTGTGATTGGGAAGATTTGTGGAGGGCCCATTTCTGGGTAAATGATAACAATAATGGGTGTTACCAAAGCCTTCCTCTGGCAGGTGCTGTGCTAAGTGCTTTATGCCTGTATCACATTCAGTACTCAAACCCCAAGGTAATTACTGTTACCCTCTCCACCTTACATGTAGGGAAACTGAGGCACAGTTAATGTGATGGGGTCACACAGCCGGTAGCTAACTGGTCGAACTAGGATTCAACTCTAGGCAGCTTCCTGCAGAGCCCCTACCCCCCAGGTTATCCCCAGGTAACCCCCCGCCCCGGCTGCAGGCCTGCAGGAGGCCATCGCCATTTCTGGAAAGGATGCGCATTTCCATGCTGGGGGCGCTGAGAGGAAAGGACCAGGACGATTCAGGGTTCCCATTAAAATGAACGTGATTGCCGCAACCTGCCTCAGCTCCCTGTTCCGTGGACATCAGCCCGGGAGATTAATGTGAGGGCAGGGGAGGCAGAGAAGGGAGGGAAGGAAGGCAGAAAAATTGCTGCCCGTTATACCTGTCCTTTGGCAAGGCCAGGTAATTAGCAAACCCTCAGCAATAAAATATTTCGTTTTGGTGTAATTGCAAAGTAATTATGTGGTATGGGTTGTGTATTAATCGTGTTGATTAATAACACCCAGGTAGTAATTAAACATCTGCTTCATAATTGTGTGCGGGCTGAAGCTTAACACACACGCGCACACACACATGCACACATGCCCGAGCCACAGGCGAAGCTCCCTGGTTCTGGTTGTGCTCATTGGTGTGTGTGTGTGTGTGTGTGTGTGTGTGTGTGTGTGTGTGTGTAAAAGTCCCTGGTTCTGGTTGTGCTCGTTCACGTGTGTGTGTGTGTCTGTGTGTGTGAGAAAGAGAGAGAGGCAGAGAGCCAGGCTAGGTTAAGAGACCCCTCCTGTCCCCACCATACAGTGAGATCTTTGTGCCCCGGCCTCCCCTTGACATAGTGGGGAACTGCCGTGGGCCTGAGGCTCTGTGGCCCCTCTCGAGACAGAACCCGAGGCCCCCAGTATGTGTCTGCTTCCCTGCTGAAGCTGGGTTGGCACAGGGGCTCGAGGGTTCTGTACGTGTCAATACTCACAGTGCCTTAGCACTTACATTGCTGTCAGTGTTAGCCTGGGTTTGAGGGTCCTTTACTCCAGCAGCCGGGAGAAAGTTCTTATGGTAGGAGCCCCCTGGGCTGAGGCCATGGTAACACCCAGCACACCTGAAAGGTCTGGATTTAATGATCTGATCCCAGAGACTGCAGGGACCAGAGCAGGATGCTGACCGGGGTACCAGGAGCCCTGATTCTAACTTGGCTCCTACCCCACTTGCTGCGTGATCTTGGACAAGTCACTTTTCCTCTGTCCCTTGGATTCCAGGTCTGTAAAACAAAAAAAAACTGAGCTCAGAGGCCTCCAAGGGCCTTTTCAGTTCTTCTGTACTTAGATTCTAATTTGGTTTGTACTAATTAGGAATCGGAGATGATTTAAATTCAATACATATGATCCTTAGTGAGTAAACAATTTGAAATAATTCCTTCCTTTATGACTTTTCAAAGACTCACTCATGAGCAATGAGAACCCAAGCTAAAATCAATAGCTTTTATTTTCCAGAGAGAGAAATTGCCGCTTCCTTGAGCTGCTGGGCATTGCAATTCATTCTTGTATTTTAAAATTTTATGTTTATGTTTATGGACTGCCATTAGGTAATATGGATTCGTCCTGAAGGTTGATTTTTTTCATTAACTTAACTCATTTCACTTATTACTTCACGTTTATAGCTTGGGTTTAATAAGCGCACGGTGCAGAAGTCATAAAGCGGCCCTTTTCTTTAGCAATATTTTAAAATCAAGACTCTTCTCTGAGTCACCCAGGTTTATTTGCTCATAACTTGCTTCTCCTGTGATTCAAGGCCCAGTACTGTCGATTCTAGCCAACCATTGGACTTTGAGCTTCAGTGTCCTTACGGGGGACAAAAGCCACAAATGCTTAAGTTTTAGAAAGCATGCGTCCCACCATCACTTTCTGTGCCTAAAGCGCGTCTCATGTTATCAAGTTGAATCCTACGTCTCTGTGAAGTGGCTCGATGTTTTTTACTTTATAGAGAAGGAAACAGGCCCCGAGAGGTTAAATGACCTGCCTGAGGCCACAAGTTGGTGGCAGTGGTAGAGCTGGGAGACAAACCCTACGGGTGGAGATCCGCCTTTCCTCCCACACCTGTCTCCCTGGCCTGTCAGCTTCGGGGCCCCCAACCGCACCTCCCTCATACCTTTACCCTCCCACCACCTCTACAGGTCTCTGCCCATCATCCGTCATCGCCTCACCATCTGTTTCCACTGCCTGGGCCCCTTCCTGCTTTTCATCTACCTGAAGCACACCTCTGCTCTATGACCATCAGTGGCTCCCCATTGCCTGTGGACAAATTTCACCTTCTTTGGCCTGGCGTTCAAAGACCTTACCCGTGGAGCCCCTGCCTTCCCTTCCCACTTCATGTCCCACTCTGCCCCAACAGGAAGCCTTGGCTCATGGTCCTGAATACCCAGCCCACACTTGGGTACCCTCATGCCTTTGCTCACCCTGACCCCTTTGCCCACAGCACCCTCCTGTCATCTTATATTTAAATCTGCCCCCTCCTCCAGGAAGCCTTCCCTGGGGCCCACGTAGGGAGGGACCTCTCCTGCCTCTGAACTCAGAGCTATGTGATGAGCCCTCCTTATCACCTTGAACCATGAAGACAAGGGCATTGACTTCTCTTCCTGATAACCGTGAGCCTCTTTGAAGGTGTAGTCTGTGCCTCAGTCATCTCTGGCACCCCTGGAGTCCCAGGTACACGGTAGGTGTTCATTAATGCTCACCAAATGAGTGAATGCTCCTGTTGCTTGTGGCCTCAGGAAAGAAAGACAATCCTTGCGTCTTCTCTGTGACTTCCGGGGCCAGCCCAGCGCAAACAGGGAAAGACTCTGCCCAGTTTCTATCACCTGTCGACAGCTCCGCCTCCCTTCCTTCCCACAAGCTTCCTTCTGTCTTCCCAGATTTGTTCCATTCCTTCCAGGTCACCCATTTTCCTCTTCCCTTCCATCAAAATGTACCCGTCCCGGGCCCCGCGTACTCAGCTGACTGCTGCGTGAATGGCCTTCTGGCTTCTGGCAAATGAAATCCGGATACGCTGTTAATTGCAATCGTGGCAAAGGAGGCTAGACCCCAGGGGGCTGTAGACCACTCCGTATCTGAGCTCCTGGACCCTCAGTTTTACATGTGAGGAAACTGCGGCCCAGGAGAGGAAAGAAGGGGAGTTACACAAAGGCGTTGGCTGGATTCTCAGTCAAGCCTCCCTTAGGGACTCTCTATTACTTCCTGGGTTATCTTGGCCACTGGGGTTAGAACCACAACCCCATTGGTGGGCACAGCACTTTACCGTTTGCATGCACCTGACCGTAGGTGGTCATCTCTGCAGCTCAGCAGAATTTCCCTGAGGCTCAGAGAGGCAGGCCACATGTCCCAATCACAAGGCCAGTGGCTAGTGACAGGGCCAGGGCTGGAAAACAGGGCTGACCTGCCGTCAGCTGGTGTGGTTGCCGGCTTCCCTACCTGCTGGCGGGAGCCCCTTGTGTATCCCGGGCTCCATCTGTAGGCCCTGTGCCCCCGGCCCGAACAGGCAGCCTGAGCCAAGGGAGAGGCAGCCAAGGGCCGGATGTACCACTGTCCGTGGCGGCAGGGGGTCGGCCTCTGGGCCTGTGGAAGCCAGGGGAAGTGATGCAGGTCAGGCCCAGCTCACAGCCTGGAGAGCAGGGCTTCCTGGGCTGCTGTGGGATGGCCTGGGCCTTCGAGTTACCCACTCCCCAGGCCCGATGGCCCCTCTGCCACGTCCCGCCCCTCTGGCATTTCTGGGCCTGGACTCAGGGCTGGAGCATCACTTAACAAAGACACACACAAGGACAGCATGTGCACGTTCATACACGGAGCTTCCTTCCCCTCGCCCCAGCCACAATATTGCTCCCCCGCAGGTGCCACCGCGAGCTCGTCTGCATGGGTTCACGACACGCATGATCCTACATTTCTCTAGTTCACATTCCATTTTAAACGGTCTAGACGGCGGGTGGCGGCCCGCGGCGATCAAGGATCCACCCTCCTTTGTCGCGGTCAGACTTGCAGCCCCGGTGCAGGGCAGGGATCTGCCACAAGCCGTCAAAATGAGCTGCTCTGAAATTAGCTGTGGGTTCAAATCTAATCTGTGCTATTTAACAGTCATGTGTCTGCCAAGGTACTGAACCGCTCACCAGTGAAACGGTAAAATGCGAATGATAGCGCAGTTAGGATCAAATGGGGACATGCACAGGAAGCACTGACCCCAGGACTTTTGCGTCTCATCTCCCGTTCCGCCCTGACAGGCAGCACTGGCTCAAGGCTCCCCACTTGGGTATCTCGACGCCCTTGCTCACCCCGCCCCACTGCCCACAGCACCCTGTTCTCAATTCCACACACACACACACACACACACACACACACACACACACACACCTGCCCCCTCCTCCAGGAAGGCTTCATGTGCCTGCTGGGGTCGTCCATGCATTGTTGTCAGGACATTAGAGGAGCAGCCTTACTTTGGCAGCTCCGCCCAGAAGTTACTAGAGCCGGGCTTTCCAGCTGAACGAGAGAGATTGTAGGGACTGCCAGTGGGCCCAACAGCCCGTTTCACAGATGGGGAAACCAAGGCCCTGCAAAGGGGAGCATGTGCCTGGGCGTAGCTAGTGTGGCATTGGAACCGGAGCCCAGGACCCCTGCCTGCAAGACTCAGGGCAGGGGGGTGGAGGGTCCACTGCAGCTGCGTCCTCCTGGGGGTGAAGACCGCCCCCCCCCACCCCACCAGGGGTCTGTTCATTGGGTGGGTGGTCTGCTTCTTTCAACACGTTTGGGGGGGGTGGGTTGGGGTGGAAATGAAACGTGGAGGCTGGGGGTCCCCCAGATGAGCCTCGTCCTCAAGTATGTGTGGTGAAAAGGCCCAGAGAGGCTGGGACACACCGATCATCCCGATGGGGACTGAAGCAGGGCCCGCAGGCGCCACGTGCGTCCACGAGGAAGGCCTCGCTGCGCCTCATGCTGCTAAAACAGTCTCCGTTGTTTCTTGAAGCCAGTTATTTGTTTCTTTACCGTACCCCTTTTGGAGAAAGCCGAGACCGCCACCCCTCCTGGGGAGTTCGCTCCCCCACCCCTGAACGCTCCCCAGTTCTCGCGAGAGCAGAGCCGGCTGCCACCGGGGGCGTTAGCACTCACCAGCTTGCAGAGCGCTAATGACATTTGCATTTTGCTCGCTGTCGAAACGTGGGCTGGGCGGTGGGGATCCCACGGGGGCACGCGGGGAGCTTGCAGCCCACCCGGAGAGGCAGATATGCGGGGCTGGGGGCCCCGTGCTGCTCTGTGAGAGTCAGTGAAGAGGGAGGAAGGTGGGGACAGAAGGAATGGATGACCAGGTGGAACTGAGAGTTTGTCTGAAGACTCGCCAGGGACACAGAGCAAGCCCCAGTCCGGTGCTCCACCTTGCTGTGCAGCCCCTGACAATATTCTCCTCTGCATCACATCCCTAGCATTTGTTGAGCGAATGCTCTGCATGGCCTTCACAGACTTTAACTGCCTGCAATCCTCGGAGAGAGATGCTATCATTATCCCTGTTTTATAGGTGAGGAGACTGATGCTCTGAGTGGACACCTAACTTACTCAGGGTCCACTTCTGGAAAAAGATTGCCCCAGCATGTGGCCATGATCTACCTGCCTCCAAAGACCATGCTTCTGACCACTGTGGGCATTGACTCTTGCACCTTGTCGGGGTTTGAACACAGCCAGGAAACAATTCTCTGCCCTGGCCTGTGACCAGCATCCGCCTGACGGCATGTGGCCGATCCCTGCACTGTACCCGGGCTGCAAGTCTGACCGCTACAAAGGAGGGTGGATCCTTGGAGAGAACACCCAGCGGCGAGTCAGGAGAGACTCAGGGTTTAGGCCCCACTCTGCCACCAACTTGCCATGTGACCCTGCACTAGTCCCCGCCCTTCTCTGGATGTCAGTCTCCTCGTTGGTAAAATGAGGCCATTGGTCTGGCTGGATGGAGCATCCCAAGAATGCATTTTCACATGAGGAAGGATCTTGCCTCCGATGCACTCACACTCTTGTGGAGTTCCCACCCACTCACTCCAGCATATACATTTATGTTTCACATCAAAGCAAACCGCGAAACATTTGTCGAGCTTCCCCGCTCTGCAAAGGGCACGGTGCTAGACACAGTGGGTGTGATGCTTATGTATTTTTATGCAGGGCATACACACACAGGCATATGCATATCTTTGTGTCTCAGTCTCGCTTCCAGGCAAGTTCAGCTGGGACCTCTATCCTGATGCATGACCCCAGGTTCCTGCTGTCTTTGCCCCATCCCACAGCCCCCTTGGGATCCAGAGAGCATCTCAAACAAAAAGACACGTCCGGGGAAGCTGATGAGATCTCCCCGGACCAGGCAGTTAGGATTGATGTGCTTGTCTCTGACAGGTGGGCATCTCCTGGACAGCCCGAGCTTGCAGTGGCCGGGGCTTCTGACACCATCATCAGAGCAACTTGAAACCCTTGACTTTGGCGTCTAGACACGGGCCCAGTACTTTTCCAGGCCTCCCAACGCCTGCCACCCAGGTAAGGGAGTTCAGGCTTGCTCAGCACCGGGTTCTACGCTGCGCCTGTTGTCGTCGCTAATAGAAACCATGAGCAGGGGCACCCGGTCATTCTGTATCACAGTGTCCTCTTTTATACCCTTCCAGAGCAGGAGAGCCCAGTGGCTCAGGCTCTAAAGTCCAGCAGACCTGGGTTCGAATTCTGACACCACCAATTACTGGCTGTGTGGACCTTGGGCAGGTGTCTCGCCAACCTTTCTGTGTCTCAGTTTCCCCATCGGTCAAACCAGGAAGGAAGAGCACCCACATTCTGGGTTTGTGAAGATGAAATATAGGAAAAGGGCCTAGAACAGGATGGACACAGAGTAAGCTCCGAATTCAAGAGACGGTAACTGTTCCTAAGGGTACCCCTGGGCTCATGACGATCCGTAATGAGTTCGGTATCGTCTGTCTCCTGCCAGAAGGTGGAGTCCATGAGGGCAGGGGTTTGTCTGCCTCATTCTTAATTGAATCCCCAGGTCCCAGCACTGTAAACTGCCCCCTGCTTTTTTTCAAGTTTATTTATTTTTAAGAGAGAAATAGAGAGGCAGAGGCAGAGAGAGAATCCCAAGCAGGCTCCACACTGTTCATGTGGAGCCCAACGCGGGGCTCAAACTCATGAACCCTGAGATCATGACCTGAGCCAAAATCAAGAGTCAGACGCTTAACCGACTGAGCCACCCAGGCATCCCTGGCCTTTATTTGTTGAATGGATGAATGTATGAAGGTGTTTTGCCTGTTTTATACAGAACCCACAGGACAAGTCCTTGAAGGTCCTTGCATTAGTCTGGATATGAGTTTGGTTGTGTGTGACAAAACCCCTAATGATAGTTCCTTCAATGAGAAAGAGGTTGATTTTCCTCTAAGTAAAATTGTTTTTTTTTTTTCATTTTTTTAAATGCCTATTTATTTTTGAGAGAGAGAGGGACAGACCAAGAGCAGGGGATGGGTGGAGAGAGAGGGAGACACAGAAACCGAAGCAGGCTCCAGGCTCTGAGCTGTCAGCACAGGGCCCGAAGCAGTCTCGAACTCATGAACTGTGAGATCATGATCTGATCTGAAGTCAGATGCTCAACAACCTGAACCACCCAGGCGCCCCGTCTAAGTGAAATTCTGAGCTAAGAAGATTTTTCCACACAAAATTGTTAGAGGCCCAGCTTCCTCTGTCTTGTGGTTTCACCATTGCTGGTCTATGTAATCCACGATGGCCCATGACAGCTTCTTTGTTCTACTCAGCAAGAAGGAGGAAACCACAGAAGGAGAGGGTGCCACTTCCTTTAAGAGGGTGCCCATGTCACTTCCATTCATGCCCCATCGGCCGGAGTGCAGTCATTCT
Organism: Acinonyx jubatus; assembly: GCF_027475565.1. Classification (NCBI taxonomy): domain Eukaryota; kingdom Metazoa; phylum Chordata; class Mammalia; order Carnivora; family Felidae; genus Acinonyx; species Acinonyx jubatus. Next base: position 17,974,727 of record NC_069390.1, on the reverse strand, counting down.
ACAGCACACTTTGCTGCAAGGGAGGCTGGGAATTACAGGCTTCATTCTGGGTGGCCATCTGCCCAATTGCCATTCTATTTCGAAGGAAGAAGGGCAACATGGATACTGGGGGACCCTCCACCTTGCCCGATAAGATGACCCACCCCTTTTTTCCCCCTCCCTCTCCGCTCCCTCTCTCTGGCAACCGGTGATCTTTTGAGCATCCCCAGACTTTTGCCTTTTCCAGAACATCATAGAATCGGAATCATACTGTAGGTTGCCTTTCAGATTGGCTTCTTTCACTTAGCAATATGCATTTGAATTTCCTCCATGTCTTTTCATGATTTGATGGCTTGTTTTTATTGCTGAATAACATTCCATTGAATGTACCCTAGTTTGTATATGCATTCACTTACTGAAGGTTGTCCCGGTTGCTTCTGATTTTAGGCAATTATGAACAAAGGTGCTATACATTCATATGCAGGTTTTTGTATGGGCCTAAGCTGTACCCAGTTGGGTAAACACCTAGGAGCATGTTGGCTGAACTGTATGGTTGAGAACATATGTGGCTTTTTAAAAGACCACCAAACTGCCTTCCAAAGTGGCTGCAGCATTTCGCATTCCCCGCAGCCTCTGCCCAGGGCAGGTCTCCCTGAGACTGTGGACCAAAGCCCCGGGGTGACTCTTCCTGCTCCAAGATCTGGGGTGGCTGCATTCCGGGACCCTCATTCATTGTATAGTGTCTGTCTCCCCTACAAGAACCCAAGGTCAGCGAGGCAGAACAATGAGGAGAGGGGACAAAGCGAGTGGATCTGGGCCAACGTTAGATCAGCCAAAACACAGCCCAAGGGGGAGTCAGGGGGCTGGAGAGGCTGGGGTGCAGACGGCCTGTGGCCAGTGCTTGAGTCTGAGGGCCCCTGAGCTCAACTGGGGAAGGTGGGAGCTGCTGCCCAGGTCAGCAAGAACCAGTGATGGGCCAGAAATGATGGTTGGCTGCAGGGGAGACCAGGGCAAAGGCTGATCCGAGGTCAGATACCACATCAGTTGGGAGCCAATCCTCAATTCCAAACCTGATTAGGCGAGACAAAGCGATTTATTAGCTTTTTATTGGTTTCCAATATATTGACAGTTTGGGGCGTGTTTATTGGTGTCCAAGGCAGAGCCGAATCCAAGGTTCAAATGATGCCCATGTCTGTGCCTTCTGCTTTCCTCCTTGTGGGTTTCCATCCCTGGCACCCGGGCCCGGTGGGGTGGCAGGGCAGTGATGAACAGACAGCTCAGGACTGACATCCCACTCATTTCCAAGCCCGTGAAAGGAGAGCTTCTTTTTCCCAGGATGTCCAGCCGAAGTTCCAGAGTTGAAGCTTATTGGCTGGTCTCAGGTCACGTGCCCGTCTCTGACCAATTACTGAAACCGGGGTGGGGGCGGGTGGGAAGAGAGAATGTGCTGATTGGCCAGACTAGGTCAGAGTCGATGGCCGGTGGGGCAGCATGTGTTATCAGTGGGGGGGGGGGGGGGGGGGGGCGTTGGCCTGAAATTGGGAGAGGGCTGGAACCCCAAAGGGAAAACCCGGGTGCTGTTTTCAGAAGGAGGAAGGAATGCTAGGGAGACAAAACAGGAGGTGAGCCTACTGGTGCCATGGCAGGGCCTGGGGGACACGGAGGAAACGGGAATGCTGATTTGTCCCAAACGGTCCCTCCTGTAGTTTACAGGAGGAGGGTGGCCTTGCTCTGACAGGTGCACCTGGGTTTCTGTGGATCTGGTATCTGAAAGCCTGATTTATGCACCTGCAGCCCTACCCTCACACGCACTCACATACACAGTGTACCTCCAGGTGATGCTTCGCGTTCCAGAAGGATTGGCCCCGAACGTCCCTCCCATATGGAGTTGCTGTGCACTGGAGAAGCCACCCCACTCTTTCAGCCACCCCATATCCTGCTGCCTTGGTTTCCCCTCTACTTGCTGGGAGGACCTTTTCCTTCCTCCCCCGACTCCCTCGTGGCTGGGGAAAGTTTCTTGAGCCACTTTAGGGTTTATTTGCCCCAAATGGGCTCCCAGAAGCCCTGAGCCTATGAAGACCCCCTTCTCAGAACAACTGTAGCCCAGCCCTCCCCTCAGATGTACTGAGGCGTCTCAGCGGAGAGGCAGGGCTGACTGAGCAAGGACCCCATCTCTGTGGAACCCAGGGGCCTCCGTGGGGCTCCAGGGAACATGGGAGCAGGCCGGCCTCTCGGCTTTCGCTGACGTCCACCGTGGCAGCTCTGTTATGCATTTAGGGTGCGGTGTATGATCTCATTTGAAAGAAGATTGTTCTGTAGGAAAAAGATTGAAAACCACAGCATATGATGCCGCCTCCCAGACAACTGTGGCCAAGTGCTTTTTACGTTCTGTCCTTTGCTTGATTTTGGTCAACCACAAACCTCCTTGCCCTTCACCAGTGTGTGTGTGTGTGTGTGTGTGTGTGTCTGTCTGTCTGTCTCTCTCTCTCTCTCTTCTCCGTCTCTTGCCTGTGGATTCTGCAGCTCTGACTCACCACATAGACCAGCTCAGTGTTCAGCACTATCCTGCCTTATATGGTGTGCTCAGTGCTGCTGGGTCAATGAGTGTTAATTCATTTCTTCAGCCAGTGACTATTGTGTTCTCATCATGTGCCGGACCTGCTCTACTTGCCAGGGATAGAGAGTGAGCAAAGCTGAAAGGTCCCCGCCCTCCCCTCTGGGAGAGCCCCTGAGGGCAGGACCCTTCCTCCCGGTGTCTTCCCCCCCATCCCCCCCACACCCCTTGTCCAGGGTTTCGTTCAATGCTGAGCCATAGTTGAACTTGGTGAAAGTCTACGAGTTGATTATTTTCCACGCTATTTTCCAAAGCCCCCACTGACGCTGCAGAGATTCTAGAATGGCTTGGTCCTCACCCGGTAGGACTTACAAGACACAGCTTGCCATAGGTCCTGGAGAGGGACGGGGGTGACGGTTAGAGATCTGTGTGCAGACCCAGTGGGGGGAGGTGCACAAGTAACCGGAAGGAATTGGCCAGCCTTCACTCCGGTTGTACCTTGCTCATTCAGCCTCTCAGGGGGCTCCCGGCCAGTCATAAGGAGATAGACATGAGAGCAAAGACATTCAAAGTAGAGAATAAGAGAGTCCAGAGCAGAATTATAAAAGAAGGCTTGTAGGTTCCAAGGCCAGTGATCCAGAGGTCACTTCCGGGTGGGGACGGTGGTGAGGAGTCCGGGAATGCAGAGCATTCCAGCTGGGCTTCGAAAATTGGGGTACCGGACAGGCAAGGATGCCAGGAAGGAGCAAACAGTGAGAGCGAAAGCCTGGAGGCGGGAGCCTAGGGCTTGGAAGACTGTGCCAGGCAGGAAACAGGATGGACGCGGACAGCTTCTTCCCTGCTGGCCTCCAGGCTTGGCTGCGTGCAGGTCCGTGGCCATCCTCAAATCCTCCTTTAAACGACAGCCCGGGTTTGGAGTCAAGTGGCTCTTCCATTTTCCTTTTTTCCCCTCCATCCTCAGGAAGGGGAGTTGCGGAGGGGCCGTTCAGAAGAAGGGACCCAAAGTAATGAATCCCCCCAACTCCAAGGTTCTTAATGGAACAGAGAAACCGTGTTCACCTGTAACTTCTCAAGTCACGACAGAGCCTGGGCTGGAAGTCAGAAGACTTGGGTTCCTGTCCCAGCCCTGCCACGGATGTCCTCAGCTTCCCTGTCCTGTACTTTGTCGTTTGTGAAATGGGTGGGGGAGGAGGGGGGAGGCTCCCAGCCTTAGACCTTTAATTCTAAGTCAGACCTCGGTGCAGATCCCAGCTCTGCCAGTAGTATGGCCTTGGCCCTCTGAGCCTCGGTTTTCTCATCTGTAAATTGGGGATAATGACACTACGCATCTCACAGGACGGATGTGGAGATTCCATGAGGTCACTAAAGGAGATAAAGTGCTCACCAGCTTGTCCACCAGAGGGTCAGTACTGAGTGATAGCACTCATGCTATGGGTGTTCTTATTATTTAGATTTTCAGTTTTATGACTCTGGGAGGAATCCTCAGTAGAGTCTTTGGTATGTAGGTGCCTTTGGGCAGCTTAAGTCCATGTCCCCCAGATACAGTGATCAGGACAAGTCACACCCCTCCCGTGGGGGAGAGCTGCCTTCCTCAAAATTACATTTATTCACTCAAATATTTCCTGAACACCTGCTCTGTGCCTGGGCCTCTGAGAGCTGAACGGGACACCCAAGCTCCCTGCTCTCAGCAGCTCAGGCTGCCGCAAAGCGCGCTTTGTACCTCCAGCTGGCCCCGCCGACACCATTGGCCAAGGGACCTCACGCCGAGCATGGTGCGCTCAGCTCTGCAGGCTGGAACCCTGGGAGAGATCCCACCTGTCTCCCCGGCTCCCGGATCTTTCCTACCCTCTCCCTTTCCATCTTGGGGCAAAGGCTTGGGCGAAACGCCAGAGAACCCAGTGCAGTTAACTGGCCTGGTAACACACGTGGACCGGAGAGACCGCTGGGATTGCCAAGCCCTGGTTCAGCGTTATGCAAACTAAGTGCTTTGGAAAAGAAGAGTGGCTTGCCACCGGGCACGGATTGCAGGGTTGTGTCTCATTCATTCCCCTGTTGATGTCTGTTTGGATCTCCGACTGCAAGAGCTTTTGGAAATTTGCAGAGGAAGCAGAGCAGATTGGAAGGCCCTGAGGGGTCCAATCTGCCCTGTGCTCACCTGGTCCTTTCTGGGTGGTCGTGGGCCTCTCGCCCACGTGGGTCCTCGGTTGCCAGGATCCGGCAGAGAGCCGGGCACGCAGCGCCTTCAGTCAGTGGCTGGTGAGTGGACGGACAGATGGACAGGTGGCAGTGGGCTCCCCGTAATACATGCTTTCTTAGCCTCGGTCCAAGTTTCCAGGGTGGTTGGAGACACCAGGCTCTGGCTTTGTTTTTGATTTTGGTTCCTGGGCAGTCGCAGTGGTTTTCAAGTCACAGAGCAGACTCAGAACAAATGGTTTTTGAGCTTGTCAATCTCTCAGTTGCAGTTTCAGGAGGCAGCACGGCGCGCGCACCCTGATCTAGGGTGGAGCTTGCTCCCTGACACTCGAGAGTTTAGAGCCCTGCTCCAGGGCTGGGTGACCTCGGGCATGTTACTTAGTCTCTCGCAAATTCAGTGTCCTCATCTAGAAAATGATAGCACTAATAGCATCCAACACAGAGGGCTGTGACGAGCTTAGATTAAATAATGGGGATAAAAACACAGAGCCGAGCTCTGGGCACATGGTAAATGTACCAGAAGGATGATGGTGATGTATTTAATGACCCCTTAGGCTATTTGTTGCATAGACTTCTCTCTTCCAAACCGATTTTTGCATACTGCTTTGCATTTTTCAGACAAAAAATTATTTTTAAAAGTTATTGTTACAGAAGTAATACGTGCTCCTTAAAAATTCAAATGATCCAGGAGGATTTAAATTAAAAAGCAAATGCCTCATCCACCGCCAGCCAGTTCCTTCCCTTGCCTAGTGGGCAGCTTCCCAAGTCTGGAACTCTCCTCCCTTTTTTTCTCCCCAGGACCAGGGGACAAGTGTGCAGTCAGGTGAGGACAGCCATCAGGTGGCTGTTGTGTTGAATTGCCGTCCAGGCCAGAAGTCCAGGCCTCAGTGGTCCCACTGGAGCAGGGGATAGCCTGGCATCCTGGCTGCAGTTTGCTCTCTGTCTTGAGGGTCTCCAGCGTTCCGGGTCCTGGAGTCCTGGCAGGTGGCCTGGGGCAGGCCACCTTCAGGCCAGGCTTGGAGGGACAGACTCACCGACACTGTGTCTGGCCGCATGCAGGCCTGGCTCCCTCTTCTGTCAGGGAGCCCCAGGCTCAGTCCAACCCGAGCTTACATGCTCCTGGCAAGACATTCGCTCATTCCTGTCCGCCTCCTGAGAGTCTGCACGTCCGCAGCTTGCCCTCTGGTGCCACACTCCTTCCCTCCATCAGGAACAGCCCCGGACCTAGCATGGGGCCTGGTGCATCACTGGCACTAAGTGGACCCACAGCAGGTTTGAATTTTAGCATCACGATGGTGCCAAATGTGTCATCTGCCTTTACTTCTTTAGCTCTGACCATCTGCCACGGAGCCCCCGCTACCCATTTGAAGGACATTCCATCCCAGGCATATTGGGGAGGGAGGATTCTTGCCCCCAGGGCATGTTACTTAGCCTCTGTCAAATTCAGTGTTGTCATTTAGAAAACGATAGCGCTAATAGCGTCCTGTAGGGGTCTTGGTGGCGCCTGTGTGGCCCAGAACACTTAGGGTAGGCTCCTTTGGCGAGCCTTGAGGTCCAGGGAGGGCGAGCGGGCCGTGGCCATCTCCACGCCATCCTGGGCCCAAGAGTGGAGTTTGGCTGCAACTCCAAGCGGTGAGTTTGGGTGCATAGCCTTCCAGCCTTGCCCAGGCTTCTCAGGGTGGCCCCGTGGAAGTCCTGCCACCTGGTGGGAGGGCTCTTCCAGCACTCGGGCCTGTCGTTCTCAGATCCCCCCACTTTCACTTCTTGCTGATATCCAGAGATGCTCAACAACCCTCTCCCCGGGCCTGCTGCCTCTGCCTGCCCCCCTGCCCAGGCTTACACGCCTCCACCTTCACAGGCTCCAGCCTATGCCCTGCTGAGAAGTATCCAGGGCCCAGAGGGTGGACGGTCTTCCTAGCCCAGCAACCTCTGTGCCTGGCCTTGGAAGCCAGCAGCCCCCAAGACATGGGATCCAAAGACTTGGCCGCCATCTTGGGAAAAGGGAGAGAGAGAGAGAGAGCTCCCACAGCAGAGCAAACAAATCAGGAAAACGTGTCTCAGTAAATTCTCCTGCCATCCACACTGGCTACCACAGATAGACCGGGACCCTTCGTGCATTTGGGTACCGAACGCCAACTCTAAACCAGATTGGTTCAGAGACTGGAAATGAAAGAAAAATCAGACAAGATCGAGCTCAGAGGGCTCAGATGTGGTCCTCAGACAAGCAAGCTCAGCATTGCCTGGGGACTTGCTAGAATGCAGATCTCAGACGCCCTCCCCAGACCTCATGAATCAGAGATTTGCGGGTGAGATCCAGCAGTCTAGACTTTGACAGGCTCCCCCGGGGCTGGAGATGCAAGCTGAAGTTCAAGGCTCACTGAGCAACAGGCAGGTGGCAAGTGGTCCAGGGCCCTGTGATGCAGTGGCACGTAGACAGGGTGACACAGCCCACGGTGACACAGTCCACGTAGATAGGGATTATGAATGACTTACTTAGAGGTGGACAGAGAAATCTGTGTGTGACTTGGGGGAGGGGAGTGGATTCCTGGCGGAGGGATCAGCACATGCAAAGTCCCTGAGGCATGATAGAACAGAAGCATTCAGGACCTGTAAGTGGTATTGCTGGGGCAGAGTGGGGGAGGAGCATGGGGGGGGAGGGGAGGGCTCATCAATGGGCTTCTTGTGCTCTGAGTTGGGTTTTCCCCAGGAGTGCTGGAGAGCCATGAAAAGGTTTATGCAGGGGGGAGGGAAGACCTGCACCCTGGGAAGACGGGTGGTTGAGGGGAAGGGTCTCTGGACCACAGCAGGTATCGGGCTGTCTTCTGGAGGGCAGGGATGAGCCTGTGGTGGATGGGGAGTAGGAAGCAGGGTGGGGCGGGGATACCCTGGGTCCTGGAGGAGTCCTGCCCTGTTGCCAGAACACGAACACCGGGGAGCCACTACTGAATGCTGGAGCCCGGGTGGCCCTCTTCTGTCCGTCTCTTTGTACCTCGGGAACACTCTGTCTTGCACTGTGATTAGTCTGGGCGTCATGCCTTCCACTCCAGAGTCTCCGTTTGCCATCTCTGAGGGAGAGGAGACCACGGTTCTGTCCGCACGGCTAGGTCCCAGACCTAGTAGCCGCACCAAGAAACGCAGCAGCATGCCTAGAGCCCCTCTGACGGTGGAGCTGGGTGGAGCCTGCGAGCGCCTGAGAGCGGCCCAGGCCCTGGTGGGCTTGGAGAGGAGGTGGCGGGGGAAACCCCCAGCCTGGCCTTCTCCTTGGAGGCCCAGCCTCCCTCCCTGCCTTCCTAGGGCCAGGCAGGCACAGGAAAGGGAGCCGGGGCCTCTCCCAGGCCTGGGGCTCCCCTTTGGGAAGGGGCCTCTGATGAGCTCATCCTGCGGTGAGTCTGGGGCTGAGGCGGGGGAACCTGCAGACTGCCGCCAGGATCCTGAGTCCCTGGGGAGGCCAGAAGTGGGGAGAGGCAAGGCCCCTGCATGCCTGACGGTGGGCAAGTATGAAACCCGCGTCTGGCCGGAGGGCCAGACAGGGCCCCATTCGACCGGCTTACCAGCAGCTCTGGGCCAGCAGCCTCTGCTTCCCTTGCCCCCACCTCCGGCATAGTTCAGGCCCCAGTGCATTCGCTTGGAGCCCTGAGCTGCCTGGCCTGGCCTGTGTGTATTCAAGGATCACTGTTAGCCCAAACCAGCAATCAGTGCGGGCGTGTGGTGAGCGCTGGGAGGAGGTGCGGTCCTGGTAGAGGAGGTGCCAGGCCCCCTCCCTCAGGATGGCTCAGGCCTTTCCGCTTCGCTCTGAGTGCAGATTTAACTCTTGAGGGAAGCGACCGGCAAGGATTCCTGGCCTCCCCAACTAGCCGGACCAGGAGGGGTTTCAAAGTCCTCTGTTTCGACTCCTTGAGAGGTGTTCATTGAATTCTGCTTACATACTACTGGCGACGGAGAGCTCGCTATCAGTGCAGACAGCAGTGCTCAGATGGCCTTGAAAGTTGTTTTCCTGCTTTGCACAGGAGCAACCGTGAGCAAGTCGGATCTCTCCTCAGTGTGCGGACCCCGAGCGGAGACCGGTCTTCTCTGCTCATCTGCAGGCCCGAGGGTGTCACATCCCCAGGAGAGATGTCAGCCCTTCCCCGGCAGGTAGCAGTGCCCAGCACGTGATTGGTCCTGTCCCCACCTCCCTCAAGTGGACCCACCAGTGCCTTACAGACCAGGCCAAGCCACGCCTTCGGCTTTCCTCCTAACTTAGAGACCCCAAACTTTAAGATCCCCGAGCCGCCCTCCAGCACTGATCTGCGGAGGCTTCTGGGAGGCCTGTCTCCCGGAGGCCTCCTCCTTCATGCTGCCACCTTCCAGGTTCCCCATCCTTCTGCAGAAGCTGCCTCCCCGTATCACTGGGGCTTCACTTCGGGGTGTTAGTGAGGCCAGCTGGTGGGTGGGTAGTAGTTTCTCCCACGGGGTAAGGAATAACCAGAGGGCGCCACTGTGAACCCACCGGTGGAGAAGGAGTCCCCAAACCGGCGGTGACCTCAGGCCTCAGCTGCCACTGCTTCCCACAGGGTGGGGGCATCACCCCCAACCGTGCGTCGGCCCCTCTGGACTTTGTTGCTGGTGTCACTGTTTGGGGTTTCTTAACAGGTTTACGGAAGTATAATTTTCACTGCTGTGAAATTCGCTCATTTTAAAGGCATGATTCACTGACTTGTAGTAACCGTAAGAAGTTGTGCAACATCGCTACAATGTCCTTTGAGAGTATTTCCATCACCCCCCGAAAAAGAAACCTGGTATCCCACTTGCCATCAGATCCTGTTCCCACCCCCAGCCCCAGGCTCGCGCCGTTTCCTCTCTGCCTCTGGAGATTTTGCCGTTTCTGGACATCTCATATAAATGGAAGCACATACCACGTGTGGATGCCTGTTTTTTATATCCTGACAGAGGCGCGAGGAGACGGTGCCCACTCACTGATACGCCCACCTTTCCACAGACGGCTGAGGCCACGTCCTGGTGTGTTTTCTTAGAGCTGGGAGATCTCCTGGAGACACTGAGTGCAATCTTTAGTCTAGTGCAGGAAGGAAATCCTGTGTGCCCAACGTTACACGAGGACCCTCTGACATCTGCTTGAATACGCGTGGCGACAGGCAGCTCGCTAACCCCGGGACTGAAAGAAACTTGCTTGTCCTGATCACATGGTAAGTGCCAGGCTTGCTGATGTCATTTGATCCTTGGGTTCGTCCTCCAAGATGGAATCATTTTACAGCCGACGAAATTGTAGTTCAGAGGGGTTGAGGCGCTTACCCTGGGTCACACAGGTAGGAAGTGGGTGAAGCCAGATTTAAACCCCAGGTCTGTCTGATTTCAAATCCAACTTCTTAAAAAAAAACTTTTTTTTAAATGTTTATTTATTTTTGAGAGAGAGAGAGAGAGAGAGAGAGAGAGCATGAGTGGGAGAGGGGCAGAGAGGGAAACAGAATCCGAAGCAGGCTCCAGGCTCTGAGCTGTCAGCACAGAGCCCGATGCAGGGCTCGAACCCACACACCGTGAGATCATGACCTGAGCCGAAGTCAGACGCTCAACCAACTGAGCTGCGTGGCACCCCTTTGTAATCGGGGCAAACTTCGTATTCCTGTAACTTGCACCCATTGTTGCTAGTTTTGCGAACAAGACCCACGCAGACCACCCGCCTGGACGTGGGTCCTTCGGGTCTACGTCCGCCCAACCAGCGCTTTTCGGTGGACAGCCACGTGGGGAAGATGCGAGACAGGGGTTGGCCAGGGGCCGATCTGACCCAGGCTGGCTCCTTGGACCTTTTGAGGATCCCTTCAACAGCCTGCAGCAGCATGGAGTCTGCTGGAACTGCTCGCCATCTAGAGGGCCCCCCCCTTAGAGAAACCTGGGGCACGGGGAGGCTCAGGGCCTCTGGTCTGAATGAGTTCTTCCCATGCTTCAAAGGAAGAGGCAGGAAGAAACAGACGTGGTGTAACTGGAGGAGAAGGATGGGCCTGGCAGCCCACTGATCCCCGTGTTACTTTTCTAGCCAAATGGGACTCAGCATGAAACAGGAGGCCACGATTCACTTCCCCTACCCGCACTGTAGTTCGATCTGCCCTGGGGCGCAGAAGGGGAATGTGCCCCAGGCTGCCTTCTCTCCCTTGGACGCCCCACCGCCCACCCCCCCCCCCCCCCCCCCCGCCCCCGGCCAACCCAGCGTGGGCTTGGAAAGCCGGACGGCCCAGCCCAGAGCCAGCCTCTCTGATGCCACTGCCAAATACCAGACCACTTATCGGGCTGTCCCAGAGATCTGGTGGTTCCCCCGGCAAAGCTGCAAACCTGCAATTAGGAAAGCAGCAAAGGGCTTAACTTACTGCGGGCTGTGGGCTTTTCGGTGGGAAAGATAAGCTTGGTCTGGATTAAGCTGGAGGGTAAAATAATATTTACTCTCAAATAATACTCTCTGGCTAGGAGCAATCTGGGCCCTGGGGTTTCCAGGGGTAGGATCTGCTAGGGCGTGGCGGGGCGGGGGGTTGTTGGGGGAGGGGGTCTGCCCCCTCTTACCAGGTCCCCAAGAAGCCTTGCCTGCCTGTCGACTCTTGGCCGGGCCAGGTCACCGCAGTGCTGGCTCTCATTATGAAATGAAAATGAGGCAAGCTGTAATGTTCGACGCGTTATTATCTGTGGAACGCTTAGCCTGTGCAATTATCTCACCCAATCCATATAACTATCTTGGGAGCCAGGCTTATAACCCCCACATAGGTCCAGACTTAAGTCCCAGCTCAGTCACCTCAAGATCTTGACCCTGGGGGAGTGGCCTCATTTCCCATGAGCCTCACATTTCCCATGGGAAATGGGAGTGGTAACAGGTGACTGAAAGGGTAAGCAGTCATGCGGATGAGCCATGGGGTATATAAAGCCCCTGACCAGGGATGCTGGGGGGCGGGGGGGGGGGGGGCTCAGTCGGTTAAGCATCCGACTCTTGGCTTCAGCCCAGGTCATGATCTCACGGTTCATGAGTTCAAGTGCTGCATCGGGCTCTGCGATGAAAGTGTGGAGCCTGCTTGGGATTCTCTCTCTCCCTCTCTCTCTGCCCCTCCTACACCATCTCTCTCTCTCTCAAAATAAATAAATAAACTTAACAACAACAACACCACCTAACCAGTGCCCTGGCTCCGAATAATGCTTAATACATGGTAGGTTGTCTTATGAAATACTAGTATTTCTGGTAATCTGTAAGGCTCGGGTATGTGAAACGGCTGCTCTTCAGGGGCACAGCTGAGAGTCAGGCTCAGGGGGCGTGGCCTCCAGCGGCTCAGCCAGGGAGAGGCCAGGGCAGGGGCCGGGTGGGCAGGGAGGCCCTGCCTGGCCCTTGCAGGGGTGGCCATTCAGACAGCCTTGAGCTCCAGAGAGGGAGGAAGGGTCCCAAGTGCTTCCTGTCCACACGTCCCTTTGTGGAACAACAACCAGGCCATTCTCTGTTCATCCCATGCCTCACTGATTTGTGCCCCTGGGGGCACAGAGAGAGGAGCATCCTGGCTCATTCCTGAGGAGAACAAAGATGGAGGTCAAGGCTGTCTCCGACAGGGCAGGCGCTGGCTCCAGGGAAGGAAGGGGGTATTGAGAATCAAGGGGGGCGGGGTGTGTGCCAACCTCCCCCCAACCCCTGGAGGCTGTAAAGAAAAGCCCTTCTGGATTCCACCGTAGCCCTCACCACCCATGACCTAGCTGTGAGGCCTGGCGAGGCCCTTGCCCCTCCCTGGGCCTTGTTTTCTGATCTCCAAACTGAGGAACTAAGCAGAAGGAAACACTGCCTCGGCTGGAGAAATCAGGGAGGGCTTCACGGCTGAGGAAATGTGAAGCTGGGCATTGAAGGGTGAGAAGAAGTACTCTAGGCTGACCACAGGGGCAAAGGTATTCCGGCCCCACCTTGCAGCACCTGCAGAGACCTGGTGGCATCAGAGTGGGAGGGCCTGAGTGGCCCTTTCGCGATGCTTTGTGAATGAATAATACCAAATAATGCATGTTCCTTATGAGAAAAAGGATAGAAGTCAGCTGAGTATAAAGCATAAAAGAAACAGCACCAAAAGTCAGCATTTGAAACCATTTGAGCCCTTTTTAACATGATTAAGAAAATAGCCTTTCAGCTCTGTAATACATGGAGAATCTCAGATTCTGGGCAGACAGCAAAGAACAAAGAGCTGTCTTCTGGAAGCAGAGCCAGGCCCCAAGTGCTAGACGGACGGACAGCGCTTCCTGGGGGTGGGGGCTGGAAGATCACGCCAGTGGGGGCAGACGCAGGGGACCGCCGGGACAGCGCTGGCGCCTGCTTCCCCACAGGCCTTTGCAGAGCCGAGGGGGGTGGCCCAGGGGGAGGGTCTTTGTAGGCGTGAATGAGGCCTCTCGGGAAGGGCCGCAGGGCTGCTTCTGGGAAGTCCCTGCGCCTGTCAGCTGGCAGAAGTGGCCATCTCGCTGGCGAGCTGCTGAGGGGTCCCCGTGATGGCTTAACTGTGGTTTCCTAAGGCGTCTGGCTTCAGGGTGCAGCAGGCCGGGGGGGGGGGGGGAGGGGGGGGGCTGATGACACCGTGAAGTCACTGCTGCGGTCTTGCCAGCTCTTTGGTGCCACCTTTAAAATACGGCTCATCTTAACGGACAGGGGCTAAGAGGGTGGCCTGAGGCCTGGAGTGGTCTGTCTGCTCCTTGACCTCCAGACTCAAAGCTTAAGGCTCATGTGGCATGTGTCCATGCCCTCCTTGGGCTCCTAACTCTATTTCCCCAGCCCCCACAGAGTGAGTTTTCCCCCACGAGGGCGCCCCCTCCCCCCCCACCTCTGCCTCCCGGGCAGTCTGAACACCCAGGACCCCCTGGGGGAATCCCCGTGCCTTGTGGGTGGTGGGGGGGGGGTGCCCACCTGAACCATCATCACCTTGGCTGTGAAAACAGGACAGGGGTGTTCCATTTCCTTCGCGGCCCCTGTGAAGTCTGTTAACAGTAATTATGAAGTTATGGGGAATTCCCAGGCCTCCTAATTAGTGTTAATAGGGGCTGGGTGAGCCATTCCTGGGAAAATAGATGTCTTTGTTTGCGTTCTCAAAATTAGACCACTGTGTTCTGCCTTTAGGTGTGATAGAGCTGCGTTCCCTTCCCTCCCCCCCTCCGCACAGTCCTGCACCCCTGCACACTCCTATACCACGCACACGGTTGCCCATATCCGCTGGCCACCGTATTCACCGCTCACACACACATGCACACACATACACCCTCATACACACACATACACGTAGAAACACACATGCACACACACAGCCGCACAATGGACTTCAAGCCTTTGGATGCTGGATTAAGATGTCATTTTGCAAGGCAGGTGCCGAACACCAAAGAGCGTTTCAGCCACTCTCCCAGCCCTCTTTGCCAATACCATTAGGGGCTCCCCTCCCCCACACCGTACCCCGACCCCAGAGACCCCAGTGCGCCAGCCTCCCCAAATTAGACTATATTAACAAAGCATTACGTGTTCCAGTTAGCGTGGCAAGTGAACCTGGCTGGCTGAGCAGGCTCATAACACGCTCCCCTTCCCGCTAACAGGCCGAGGCCCATTTCCCCAGGAGGAGCGAGCCTCGCCCGGGTTCCCCTCTGTCTCTGTTGGAATAATGAGGTCCGGCGTCTCCGTGCAGGCCTGTGGGAGACTACCTGCCATCTGGGTCTGTGGCCACCCCCAGGAGGTTTCCCTTGGACCAAGCAGGAGGGAGGGAATGAATGAAGGCACGAAGCTAGCATTTTTGGGGCGGTACTGGGCGTCGAGCCTGTGCTGGGGTCTTCTACTTTGGATGATGCTCTTTCGACTGAGTGGTAGGTACCTGCAGGGCCTGGGGCACTCTCCCCCGAGTCGGGGGTACCCAGACTCTCAGGATCAACCCAGTATGTACTAAGAGAATACCAATACTCCTCAAAGACTTGGAGAACAATACCTTATTTTCATATTAAAACAACTGTGGAGGGGCGCCTGGGTGGCTCAGTCGGTTGAGCGTCTGACTTCAGCTCAGGTCATGATCTCGCGGTTTGTGAGTTCGAGCCCCGCATCGGGCTCTGTGCTGACGGCTCAGAGCCTGGAGCCTGCTTCGGATTCTGTGTCTCGCTCTCTCTCTGCCCCTCCCCTGCTCATGCGCTCTCTCTCTCTCTGTCTCAAAAATAAATCAAACGTTAAAAAAATTTAAAAAAACAACTGTGGAAATATTTTGAAATAAAATGACATATATATGTATGTGATATGACATATATGTATATTATATATATAATATATATATATTATACATATATATATGTATGTATCATGAACCTGTGAGGTAACAGATTTCTAGGCAATTTTGCTCTCTCACTTTCTTCTCTGGGCTGGGTCCCCAGATTTCCAGGTGTGTGTGGATAATAAGATTTCTTCTGCAGCCAATGCAAGAACAGAGAAGCAGGAGTTTGTGTGAGGTCCTAAGCCGTAGCATAATGCTGTGTGATGTTGGACAAACCCTACACCATTGTGATCCTCTTATCTCTGAATGGCACAGTGGCAATGGTAATAACACATCCCCAAGGCCAGGGTCACAGTATGCAATCTGGGCAGTTGCTGGGGGAAGGGGCTATACTTAAAAAGACCCCACACTTGGCTTAATGCTCTGCTGTTGCCATCTTGAAAAAAAAATTTTTTTAATTTTTATGAGAGAGCGTGTGAGGGAGGGGCAGAGAGAGGGAGGGAGACAAAGGATCTGAAGCAGACTCTGCACTGAGAGTGCAGAGCCCGATGTGGGGCTTGAACTCATGAACCTCAAGATCATGACCTGAGCCGAAATCAAGAGTTGGGTGCTTAACCAACTGAGCCACCCAGGTGCCCCACCGTCTTGAAATTCTTCACTTTTGAATAAGAGATTCCTCATTTTTACTGGGTCCCACAAATTATAGCTGGTGCTTCATCTTTCGATAGATTTTAACAAGGGTTAAATCAGAAATTTATAAGAGGCCCACACAGAGATTCATTCTTCTCTCCCTTCTTTCCTTCCTTCCCCAAATATCCACTGAGAACTCACACTGTGGCAGGTGCTGTACCGGACATTGGGATTCAGCAATGAACCAGGCAGAACAAAGTCACTGCCCCCCCCCACCGCCCCCCGCATTCAGAGGAAGGGGAGAGAAGATAAATAACAGGAAGAAAACATTGTTGGAGATAAGCGTCAACAACAAAGGGTCGGATAGTGACTAGAGGGAGAGACTATTTTAGGCTGGTGGGGAGAGGGGGGGATGGGAGTGGTCAGGGAAGGCCGTCCTGAGGAATCTGATCTGAGACCTGAATGAAATGAGGGATTATGCCATGTGGAAAAGAGAGTCCCAGGCAGAAGAACCAGCAGGTGCAAAGGCCCTGAGGTAGGAATGTGCTTGCCGTGTGGAAGAGACCAGTATGGCTGTAGTGGGTTGAGGGAGAAGGAGGGTGGGTGGAGATGAGCTCAGTGATGGGGGAGGGGGCTTATAAATGTTGACGGGAATAAGTAAACAAGGGGGTAGAGGATTCCTTCAGCCACAGCTCTTGACTCTGGGTCAAGTTGTCTCTGGGCACGGGACGAGTGGCAGCCTCAGGGCCAGGCTCTCTACTATTGGTAAGGGATGGCTTGTCACCTAGCTCTGTGTCTCCTCTGACTGGACAACAGCTGACTGCCTCCCCCTCCATCCTGGCCCAGTCAGCCGAGCCTCGCTGATGGGGGAGAAGCTGGGAAAAAGATGGGCGGTAGAGGGAGAAACAGCCTACCGTTCTTGGAGATGAACTTGAACCCTTGCCACTGCCGGGGAGGGCCAGTCCCCTCTGGGAGTAGCTGGTCATCTGTAACCGCATGACCAGGACAGGGCGACCTGGGAAGAAAGATTTCTGTGAGCATCACTGGTGAAATTGGGCCAAGGATCCCTAAATCCATGTTTCAGAGAGAAACATGACCTTAAAATGGTGTGAGGTCATTGAAAAGTAGCAGAGAGAAGGGTGAAAAAGAAAAAAGCCTGGGGATTTCCAGTTCACACAGGTCAGCTGTAATCCTGTAAGGCTCTCTCACCGTTGAAGGGCTTTGTCCTAGTTTCATGGTCTGGGAACCCAGAAGGTTGTGGAAGGCTTCACTGGGGTACATGTGAACAGGCAGACATTTCCGGCCGCCTGGAGCCCAGCAATGCGAGTGGACCTTCCCGGAGCCCCCGCTATATGCCGAGCCTGGTTCTGGGTGCACCCACGTTGCATCACCCCGATTACCCATCACTGGGGAGGCGCTGCGGCCCCACGGTACACAGCGAGGAGGTGGTTTGGCCCCACCCCTCTCGCCCCTGCTCACTCACATAACGGGATCCAGGTTCTTTTTGGGGTTTGTCTCTTACTGGAACATCTACCCTAGAAAGTCTGATACGATGCCTCACGTAAGACTGTTTCCCACGGAGTCTCTTCTCCAACAGCATTTGCTATTCAGAATTACACCAAGGAAGGAGGCACCTGGTGGTGGGGAGGATGGGGGAGGTTAATGGCCTCAAGCAAAGTTCAGAGTCATTCCCCCAACACACGTGATAGCTACAGCATAGCCCTGCTGCGTGCGTCCCCCTGGACGTGACCCAGCTCTACACACGTGGTCAGGGCCTGGTGGCTCAGACACGAAGTGACTTGCTCAAGGTCACACTGGAGCCTAGGACAGCCTCCTTCTAAAGCCTGCTCTGTGTGTCCCCCCCCCGCCCCCCATCCCCATGTGGTCACTGCCCCATGAACTGGCTGAGTCTTCCTTTCTTAATTACCGGGCAGCCAGGGGGAAATGAAACACCTGCCAGGTTCTTCCTTTTCCCAGCAAGGAGGCGCCCCAGGACCCCCTCCTCCCAGCAGGGCCTGGGCAGACCTGAGGTTGCCTTGGGAAAGCCAGCTTTGTAGAAGGGCTCACACACGCGGAGCCTCTAAATTAACTGCGGCCACCGCCTGCTGGGGGTCACAGTTCCAGGGCTGGGCTAGGGGATTTATGTCCAGGCCCCCAGCGAGGTGTGCTTTCAAAGAAGCGTTTCAGCTGACATAAGCAGGTAGCCTTCCGCCTGCCCAGGAAATGGGCAGTGCGTGTGTGTGTGTGTGTGTGTGTGTGTGTGTGTGTGTGCGCGCGCGCGCACGAGGTCACTTCTAGATGGGAGAGAGAGTGGACAGTGGCAGAGACAAGACTCTAAGATGGAGAGGCACAGGCTGGCCATAAAGTTGGAATCTGAACCCTGATCACCGGACTAAAGACAATACCTTTTATCCTTACGTCTCAGGAATTGCAAAAAAGGTGCCAGTGTGCCCTTGACTTGAGCCAGGCCCGAAGCCCTTTCCCATAGCCCTTTTCTCAGTACTGTCACCCCGGCCTCGCAGGGGACACATGGGTGGCTGGCACCTCTCCTGTCTGTGCTCTGCGGGGCAACTCCAGTGTGCTCGAGTGGGTGCGTGGCCTTCACTGCCAAACTCAGGTACACTCCATGCACCTTGTGATCCAGTGCCCGCCGGGGTGAGACCCACCTTCCTTTGCCCCCAGAGTTCTTGTTTCATTGAGCCTTCTGGAGCCCTGACTTCTTTATTCCCTGGGCATTTGTTAGCTCTGGAGGCTACAGACTGAGCTGTGTTTACATGTTTAAAGGATGGGGTCTGCTCATCAAATATTCAGACCACCATTTCCATTCCTGAAAGGACAATACCTGAATCCTTTCCACCCAGAAATGGAACCGAGGACACCTAGAGGTTTGCTCAGTGTTGGCAGTGGGAGCCGTGAGCCTGGCTCAGGGCCCGGGATGGATGAGCAAAAGGTATGGCTTCCGAATGGATGATGGTGCAGCTCCAGCTTCTTGAACGCTTTCCCATGTCTTGGGCAGAGTGGTCTCTTCGATGTTCACATACACAAGATGACAAGGTACACAGAGGCTCAGAGAAGCCGAAGCCACACAGGTAGTGAGCGGGAGAGATGACTCCCCTGGTCACTCTGATGCGTTTGGCCACTCCCCATGCTGCCTCCCCAGAGCAGCCCAAGGAGGACAAAAAACTTGCTCAAGGTTATGCTGTTGGCTGTTGGCAAAGCAAAGACTAGTTCCCAAGCCTCCCCCCCGCCACCCACCCCCCCACGCCATACCCTCTTTTCTGGTGTATTTCTTAATTCTGGAGAATTCCATGGTCTGCCCCACTAGCTCTGAGACCTTTTAGATACCCTCTGAGCCCAGATGCTGGAACTAACTGCTTGGGTTCTAAATGCCGGCCTAGTAGCTGTGCAGCTCTGGGCAAGTTACTTCACATCTCTGTGCCTCCATTTCCCCGTACTAATCGTGCCCGCTTCATAGCTTATTGCAAAAATTAAATGAGTTGCAGTAGGGTCCGGCCGTGGTATCAGAGGGGGACCAGCTCCAGCTCCTTCAGCGCCTCCTGCTGGAAAGCTCACCCCAGTGCTGTCCAGACCCTTGCATGCCCCACTCGGAACTCTTAAGTGGGCCTCACCCGCTGCCAGGGCCACAGCCGGAGCCCTGCCTGCTGCAGTGAAGTTAGTCTCCCAGCCGGGCTTTGCTAATTGCGGAGGGCACTGCCCACCACCCCCCACGGGGCTCCTCAGACCCTCTCGATAACTTGGGGAGGCGCTTCCGTCTTTGTCCTTGCGGGCACAGAGAAGCCGCTGAGGCTCAGAGAGGTGCTGGGAGTTGGCAGGGGCTGCACAGCCTGCACCCAGGGCTAGAAGCCAGTTCTCTGGGACCTGGTTCTGTTCTCTCTCCCATTCTCTGCTCCCTGCGCCACAGGGGAACCACATCCACTTGTAATCTGCAGCTTTAACCCAAGGTAAGTCCCTAAATATTCCTTAGGGTCAGTCAGGGCTCCGCAAACCACAGTTGGTGAGCCAAATCCTGCCTGGTCTTTTTTTTTTTTTTTTTGTAAATAAACTTGTATTGGCCTACAGCCATGTCCATTCCTTTCCATGCTCTCTGTGGCTGCTTTCTCGAACAAAGCAGGGCTGAATCATTGTGACAGACACAATAGGTCTGCAAAGCCTACAATATTTACTACCTGGCCCTCTAAGGGAAAAGTAGCCACCTCCGCTCTAGGTGAGCACCTGGCAGATCCTTCCCTTGGTTCCTCCCATCCTGCCCAGCACCAGCTCGTGGCAAGGGCAAGGTGGGGACTTCTGTCCCATTGCACAGATGGAGAAACCAGGACCTGACGTTTTGTTTTTTTATGATTACCATACTGTCAGAAGGAAGTAAAAATTTTCTCCGGGCACGCTCTAAGATTGAATACTTGCTCATCCCCAAGGCTTCCGGCCAGGACTGCCAGCACCTTTTCTGGCCTGGAAATCATGATGTTTGGTGGGAATTGGTGGCCAGACTTCTGTGGAGGGATGGACTATGTCTTCATTCCCCTTTGTCTGAGCACCTCCCCCACCCCCTACCTGTCTCCACTCTAGCCCAGCCCTTTCCCTCCCCCACCCCTGACCCGCATCTTTCTTTAGGGCTCCTAGGAGCCACTGGGTTGATTTTTTTTTATGGGGAGGGAAGAAAACAGGGCTCTCTGACTCCTGCCTGTCTGCTCAGGCCCCGCCCCAGATTTTCCTTTGATTCATTTCCTCACAGGCTTTTCTCAGCCAGGCAGGAGCTCTGTCTTTTCTTGGCCCTCCAGAACTTGAGCTGCAAATACCTGTAGTCATTCCTCTTATGGGAAGGGGTTGTGGCCTCTTTAATTCGGGCCAGGTGACTGGAATCAGTTGCAGTTGCCCTGGGAAGACCCAGTGCCTCTAATATTTATTACCAAGCAAATGTAACTTGGGCAGTGACCCCCAAAGACAGGAGGTTGGCGGGGAGGAGGCAGGCATGGTTTCTGCTCCAGCAACAGTTCCTGGGCCCTGGGGGCGGCGAGGGGGGCGGTGGAGAGGGGAGGGGTAGTTCAGGGATCCCACCCTGGTGGGTGAGGAGGGGTAAGCCTCACCCATCTGCCCCAGCACATCTCAGGGTGTGGGGTTTTGGGGTAACCCAGCTTTGAGGGACCTCCCCTCCATGCTATACCAGGGATCATGTAGACAGCAGGGAGGTGAGCCAGGGCCAGGGAAGTCCCCTCACTGAACACAGGCTGAGCTTATCTCAATGCAGAGAGGAGCACAGTGAAATTGACGGGACATTGATAGCAGCCTGGCCTCCTTGAAACAAGGGTCAAATCGGCAGCCAAATAGAAGGCACAACACCTAGGTGGGAAGCCCGCCTTAAACAATAGCTGTGTCGTCTCAGGCAAGCTCCTTGACGACTCTGGGCCCTACTCCTGATAAATTCAAATCATCGCTGCCCTGCCTGCCTGGCTGGATGGTTGTGGGGATTAAGCAAGAGTGTGAAAACAGAAGGGAGCTGTAAAGCAGGGTATTAATGGAAGGAATTGTGTTGTGGTTAATGTAAAGCAGGATGGAATTGGCTGAGATGCCAGGAGGAACTTCCCTACTTGAGGAGACATCAGAATGAAATGGCGGGGTTTATTTAGCCTCCTTACTGAAGAACTTTAAGAGGAAGATCAAATTGGTTTGCACCTTTCCAGTATTCTTGACGTGGGCAGAGGTGTGGGCCAGATGACTTTGGATGTCTTTTTCATGACACTGTGGCTAATTCAATTAGGCAGGAAAGTGACCAGTGGCCATATCTATGAGTGTGTATGTGTGTGTGTGTCTGTATATGTCAGTACATTTGTGTGCGCGTGTCTGTGCGTGAGTGTATGTGTGCGTGCCTCTGTCTGCGTTTGCTGTCTGTGTGGGTTTGTGTACATGTGTCTTGTGTGTAGAGCAAGTCAGTGAAGGCAGACCTCAAGCTGACCCATCTTTATCACTAAGTTGTTGGGAGAATTTCCTCTTGCCATCCTAGCCAGCTTTGGAGGGTGTGGACAGAGCACCAGGGTAAAAAGATCTTAAGTTTGATCTTAACGAACTAATTTGTTGTTTTTGTTACACACCCTTCTAAATGCGGGGTAAGGAGAGCTGGATGAAGAGTATCAACTCCGGAGTGGATCGTGGAGGCCTGAATCCAGGCTCCTCTGCTTGCTTACCTGTGGTCCTGGTGTCTTACTTACTTCCCCTCTTGGGGCCTCAGTTGTCACATCTGCAAAATGGGGGTAACAGTGCCTGTTGGAAGGGTTAAGTGATCTAGAAGATGTAATCCTGGGGCACCTGCGTGGCTCAGTCGGTTGAGCGTCCAGCTTCAGTTCAGGTCATGATCTTGTGGTCTGTGGGTTTGAGACCCACGTCGGGCTCTGTGCTGACAGCTCAGAGCCTGGAGCCTGCTTCAGATTCTGTGTCTCCCTCTCTCTCTGCCCCTCCCCCACTCATTTTCTCTCTCTCTCTCTCTCTCTCTCTCTCTCTCTCTCTCTGTCAAAAATAAATAAACATTAAAAAAATAATTAAAAAAAAGAAGATGTTAAAGCCCTTAGCACAGTGCCTGGCCCACAGAATGGGCTTCATACATGAGAGCTGTTACTGTTTCTGGCCTGGCTTCTGGTAGATGTAGCAGAAGAAAGCAGTGGCTTTGGAGCCCACAGCCTTGGGTTCAAGTCCGCCACTTAATAGCTGTGTGGCCTTGGGCAAGTCACTGCGTCTTTCTGATCCCAGCTGTCTCAGCTGTATTGGGAATAATAACAGGCTGCCCCCTAGGATTACAGTGAGGCTCAAAGGAGAGAAGGCAACGACTTTACACAGTGCCAGCCGCATAGTATGCAAAAAAAGTCAGTTTCTCTTGTCCACCTGCAAAAGAGAACCCCCACTCCGGCATCTACCCCCTTCACCCCAGCAGTGGAATTCTGGGTCTCACCCACTACTTGGGTCCCAGCCACAATCTGCCCTATCCTGTCGGACACTAAAGACAGCTACAGAGCCAGGAGCCCTCAGCGCCCTTCTCTGCACGGGAGGGGGGAGGGGGGGAGGCGTAGGGGGGCTTCTCTGACAGGAGTTGCCAGGGTTCCCCCACCCCTTCACCCCAGCTCAGACCTGTGCCCTTTCCCGCCCGGTTCCCAGGCCCCCTTAATACCCGAGAAGCCATTAAATATTTAAATCTGGCAGCGTGGCAAGCCAGGTTGCCCCAGCAACAGCCCTGCATATTTTGGGATGGATTTCCAAGTCTTTCAAAGGGTCTCTTGCAGCTCCCAGCCCTGAGGGGCGATGAAATGTGGGAAGGGAGGGATGAGGGCTCACGCCCCCCCACTTGGCTTAGAGATGCAGTGGCCTTGGGAAACAGAGGAAGGATACCAGGGTTAGAGAGAGGGCAGGCCGTGCAGAGTTTTCTGGACTTGAACCCAGGACTCTTGCCTGCCGGTTCCTTCTCTTTGCTACTCACTCTGCCTTGTGTAGTCAGCCAGAAGATGCCCTAGCACTTAGCACTGTGCCTTCTGGGGTCTGAAGCCGGTTCTGCCCCTTGCCAGCCGGGCCACTGTGGGAAGCTCACTCACTTTTTCTGAGCCTTGGTGTAATTCAGGAATAGTTCCCGCATCGTACATGATGTTGGAACAGTGCTCAGCGTGGTCTCTGGTGCATGTGAAGCAGGAGCAGTTATATGTCGACAGTATTCCATCCAGTATCCTCTTGTCCCCTGAAGGGACTCACGGGAAGTGGGAGACACAGCTCCGGCCACTGAGGCCTTACGTCCGGGGGGAAAGGTCCAACAACAACGGTACGTTCATAGGACACATCCAGTGCTCCACATCGCTGTCCCTTCCAGTCATGGAGGCGGTGCCGTGTGGCTCCTGCCATCTCCACATTCACCCTTCCCACAGGCTTTCCCCAGGTGGGGTTTTGAGGCCACCCCCAGCATATGCTAAGGCTGCCCCCCAGTGTGGCAGGGAGCACCCAGGCTGGGGGTCTGGATGATGTCATCCAGCCCTGACTGTGCTGTGTGCCCTTGGGGGGACCTCTTCCCCTGGATGCTAGTGTCTTTGGCTATTAGATGGGGGTGACCTCCTTTGTGTAGAACCCTCCCTCTCCCGATGGCACAGATGTGCTAGAAAACCATAAGGATGGTGGGGCGCCTGGGTGACCCAGTTGGTTAAGTGTCTGACTCTTGATTTCAGTTCCGGTCATGATCTCAAGGTTCGTGAGTTCGAGCCCCACATTAGGCTCTCTGCTGGTGGTGCGGAGCCTGCTTGGGATTCTCTCTCTCTCTCTCTCTCTCTCTCTGCCCCTCCCTCACTCGTTCTCTCTCTCTCTCTCTCTCTCTTTCTCTCTCTCAAAATAAATAAACTAAAAAAAAGAAAAAGAAAACCCTAAGGATGGGCTCTTCCCCCAACACTGTCCTGTGGGTGCCCCTCAGGAAGTGAGCCCAATGGGAGGACCCCAGACCTGCAGGCCCCTCCTGGTCTCTCTGGTCCTGGAAGGTGACTCAGGGCTGGGGTGGGTGGCGAAGGACCCAGAGCGCCCGCTCCTGGCAAGGGGACACTGGGGCTCATCCTTTCCTGGATTCAGTTTCATCTCAGACCTCTAGGGGATGCAGAAAAGATGCTGCGCCCACCCCCACCCCAGCCCCAGGCTCTCTCCAAAGGCAGGAGGGTTTCCAGAGAGTTAAAATCTCCTGTCTGCTCACCTCTGGAAGGCTGGCTTTCTTCCTCATCCCCTTGGTAGCCACACCATCTCCTAGAACCTGAGTATCCCTGCCACAACCCGGAAGGGTTTCCCCTGGGGACCGGGAACCTCCTTGTTGGCTCGGAAAGTCTTACCCTCTCCTTTCCTCCTCACACGCCTACCTTTGCCTGGATCACTGGATCACTGCCAGTGGCTGGCTGTCAGAGAAACTTTGCTGGGGGCTCAGAGGGACCTGAGGACACGGGAGCTCTGGGGGGAGGGCCGGCGTCCTCACTCTGCCCTGCCCTACTCCCTCCCAGCCTTTGGACTCTGGTGTCCTGAGGCCAAATCCTGGGCCTGATACAGAGTAGCCACTTCTCTCTGCTCATGCCCAAGTTCAAACTGGTTGCCTTGCCTTCAGCACCTTGACGGTGGCAAATGAAAGTCCCTGCGGGAGGATACAGAGCCTGTCCCTTCGGAGGCCTTTGCAAACAGGTGGTCTCCGGGCAAAGGCGGGAGGATGGGGCCGTTGGCCTGGGTCTGGGGTGAGCACCTTCAGTCCAGCCGGGGCCCATGGAAGGAATGGGAGGCATGCATTGTGGCAAGGGTCACTCTGGGCGGCCGCAGCCCAAAGCTCCCAGGGCCACACCTCTGGAAGCCAGCCTGCGCAGAAGGACAAGGAATCTTGCTTTGTACTAATGATTCCTCCAACATACCGTGTGACTTTGGGCCAGCGATTTCATCTCTCTAAGCCTCAGTTTCCTCTTTTGTAGAGCAGGAGTGCCCATCTCCCGGGGGGTTGGGAGGGTTCAGGAGGTAGTGTGTGCCCCATCCTTTCCAAAGCCAACATAAGTTAACATGTCAGTCTTAGGAGGCTGCCCGCGTGGGGGAAGAGCTTAAAATCGGGAGCTCCTGCCTCCTCCAGCTGTGCTGTGTGACTTTGGGCAAGACCCTGCCCCGCTCTGGGCTTCAGCATCCAACGTGAAAAGAGGGAGTTGGAGGTAACGCTTACTGAGGCACTTCGGTCTGTGAAGGGTCTCTGATGGAAACAGCCCCGCGGGAGGTCTGGGACAGAGGAAGGGGTTGTGGCAGGGACCAGGCGTCCAGACCAGAGCTGGTTCGACTCACACCCTGGACGGGGCCTTCCCAGACGGTGCAGATCAGACGCTCCGTCCCCTCGGCATTTACGGATTCAGTGAGTCTGGGGGCAGGGAAAGCTGTTATATAGAATCCCTCTGCATCCATGGCAGGCTCGGCCTGGTTAACCTTCGCGGTGCCGCCCCCAGGAGCCTAATTAGATTTTATCCCCCGCTCAGCTGTGTCCATGTCCCCACGTCCGTGCCATCACCAGGCACGCCAGGATTGCGGGCCAATTGCTTGTTTATGAGACCGTCTGTCTTGGGAGGAGGCCCAGCAGGCCCAGCCAGCGAGCAAATAAATCCTCCCCCCTCGGCTTTGAACCTGATGGCAAGAATCGTCATTATCCTGACAAGCCTCTGCCCCACGTCCTGATGAAGGAAAACAAACACGGGTCTTAGAGTCGGGCAGACGTGGTGCCGGTTCTGGCTCTGGGACCTTCCTGAGGCCCCTTGGAGCCTCAGTTTGCCCGTCTGTGAAAGGGGACTGACGGCAGGGTTGTCTGTTTTGCAGGGCTTTTCGTGATGGGGTGCGTGTGGGTCAGGTGAGATCGCTGTAGGTGAACAAATGACACAGCGCATCACCGCTGCCCTGTGCTCCCCGCCCAGAGCACTTGGTGCGGCTGTGAACACGCCTCTCCGAGGGCGGGGTTATTGGTTGGCACTAGATTTGAGTGGGTCCTGGAGGGAGGAAAGCCACCGGTGTCTGTGCCTTGGACCCAGCCAGGGCTGGCACTGGCAGGGGCCCGGCCTGCAGGAAGGAAGGGACTGGTTGTACAGCCACCAAAGTGCTTCAGCTCCAGCAGTCCCCTCCCCCGCCCACCCCCCCCCCCATGGTCGCCATGGCTCTGAGGACCCCCGTCTTACGGGTGAGGAGCCGGGGAGGCTCAGGAGGTGAGCCCTCAGCAGAGCCCTGCTGGTTGGAAGCAGGCTGCTGGAGGTGTGGTGGCTCCCGGGGGACCCTGAGGCTCTGCCCTGGACCACAGAGCCCTCACCTGGCCGGGGTGCTTGCACGATGACATTTCTCGGCTCTACACCAGCCCGGACCCGCCTGTGCTTCCTCCCGTGGGGCTTCCCTCCGTTCCACCTGCCTCCTCCTCTCTCTCCAGAAAGTATGCCCGGGGGCTGGGGGCAGTGAAAGTAAAAGGAGTGATTTATGAACTGAGCTGTTCTTAATCAGAGAACCCCTCCCAGGCCCGCCCGCTCTGTGCAGATGGAATTGAGCTGCCATCTGGGGCGGTGGGAGGGGCAAGGTTAATAAAGCTGTCTGGCCCAGGCAGGGGCCTGCACAGGAGAACCCCGAGGCGGTGGGTGACCTCACCCGTCTCTGCCCCTCTCTGGGCCTCAGGGCCTCCATCTGTCAAGAGATGGCAGGATTGGGTCGTCCCCAGGAGGCTTCCAGCTGGCACAGGGGCGGGTGCTGGCTGGCTCCCTGGGAGTCTGCCTGGTTGCCCTGATTCAGGATAGAGCAGCCCTGGATTGGAAATTTTGGAGCCTAAGGCATAGAACTTCCTCTTCCTGGTGTTCTCTCCATGAGCTGGTATCTTGTCAGGAGTTCTGATTTGGAGTCCAGCTTGGACCTGAATCATGGCCATGTCTTACTAGCCATGTGAAGAAACTCAAGCCGGTTATTTATATTCTGAGTCTCAGCTTCCTCATATATAAAATGGGATAATAATGGTACCTACCAGGGCACCTGGGTGGCTCAGTCAGTTAAGCAACCGACACTTGGTTTTGACTCAGGTCATGATCTCACTGTTCAAGATGGAGCCTCTGTGCTGACAGCGTGGAGCCTGCTTGGGACTCTCTCTCTCCTTCTGTCTCTCTGCCCTTCCTCCTCTTTCTCTCTGAAAGAAAGAAAGAAAGAAAGAAAGAAAGAAAGAAAGAAAGAAAGAAAGAAAGAAAGAAAGAAAGAAAAGAAAGAAAAGAAAGGAGGGAGGAAGGAAAGAAAGAGGAAGAAAGAGAAAGAAAGAGAAGGAAAGAAGGAGGGAGGAAGGAAGGAAGGAAAAAGAAAGAAAAGAAAGAAAGAAAGAAAGAAAGAAAGAAAGAAAGAAAGAAAGAAAGAAATGGAGGGAGGGGGAGGAAAGAAATAACGAAAGAAAGAAAACAAAGAGAGAAGGAAGGAATAAAAGGAGGAAGGGAGGAAGGAAGGAAAGAGAGAGAAAGAAGTAAGAAAGGAGGAAAGAAAGAGAAAGAAAGAAAGAAGAAAGGAGGGAGGGAGGAAGGAAAGAAAAAGAAAGGGAAGGAAGAAAGAAAGAAAGGAGGAAGGGAGGAAGGAAAGAAAGAAAGGAGGAAAGAAAGAGAAGAAAGAAAGGGAGGGAGGAAGAAAAGAAAGAGAAGGAAGGAAGGAGGAAGGGAGGAAGGAAAGAGAAAGAAAGGAAGAAAGAAAGAAAGAAAAAGAGAAAGAAGGAAAGAAAGAAAGAAAGAAGGAAGAAAGAAAGGGAGGGAGGAAGAAAAGGAAAGAAAGAAAGGAGGGAAGGAAGGAAGAGAAAGAAAGAAAGAAAAAGAAAGAAAGAAAGAAAGAAAGAAAGAAAGAAAAAAGGGAGGGAGGGAGGAAAGAGAGAAAGAAAGAAAAAGAAAGAAAGAAAGAAAAAGAAAGAAAGAAAGAAAAAGAAAGAAAGAAAAAGAAAGGAAAGAAAGAAAGAGAAAGAAAGAAAGAAAGAAAAAGAAAGAAAGAAAGAAAGAAAGAAAAAAGGGAGGGAGGAAGGAAAGAAAGAAAGAAAGAAAAAGAAAGAAAAAGAAAGAAAGAAAGAAAAAGAAAGAAAGAAAGAAAAAGAAAGAAAGAAAAAGAAAGAAAGAAAGAGAAAAAGAAAGAAAGAAAGAAAGAAAGAAAGAAAGAAAGAAAGAAAGAAAGAAAGAAAGAAAGAAACATAGTGGTGCCTCCCCCTAGATGGGGGTACACAAGAAAATGCAGGAGAAATGCTGAACAGAGCCTGCTACATGGATAACACTCAATACTATTAGTTATTGTTAGGTCGGTCATCACAAAATTGTAGCAGTTATTTTGAATTTGAGGCCACTTAGGGGAGAGATGTTTATATCCGTCCTGACCGAGCCATATGCCCATGGTTCTCCCCCATGCCCACCCCCACTGATAACTGGGGGATGTGGTTTGGGCATCCTCTTATTTCCAATATGTGATGCTGCCGATAATAACAGCTCCCCGTGGGAAGAGCGCTTTGCAGGTTTCCAAATCCTATCAATTAATTTCATGCGCTTCATATCATGCATTCTTACAACCACCTTTGGCTTCAAACTTGAGGAGCGCGGTTTTCAGAGGAGAGCCTGGCGTCTCAGCGAGGGTAGTGACTTTCTGAAGGTCTCAAGGGAGCTGGCCAAGGCAGGTGCCATCCCGGCAGCGATGGGGTGCGTGTGGAAGTCATCGCCTCGGCTGCCCTTTGCCAGCTTCCCCTTAATGCAGCTCGTCGCTGTGTCCGAAAACAGGAGCCAGGCCAGGGGCTGGGGGAGCAAGAAGGACAAAGACGGGAGGTTGTTCAGAGCGGTTGGAACTCGAAAGAGGGGTAAGCCCGTTTCAGCCCAGGAGCCGGCGTACGATGGGTGGGGATATCCAGTGGAGAAGAGGTGGGGAGATGCCAAACGGAGTTCAGTGCCTCCTCCTTGTCGCTGGGTGGGCCTTGTGTGTCAGCCGGGTGTCTCGTCCCAGCCTCAGTGTCCAGAGGAAGATGAGCTCAGGGCAGCTGCCAGCCTGGGAGGCTGGGCAGGAATGGTGATGGTGGGGGACCAGGGTTGGTCTGGGGCAGGGGAGAAATAAGGGGAGGGGAAGATTGACTCCTCCCCCGTGTCCCTGAGCCCCAGGGCCAGGCCTGCATTATAGCCCCTCTCCCCAGGACCGCAGAGACCCTAGCTCTAGAAAGGAGCCTGCGTTGGCTTTATCTTGCCCAGTGACCCATCCCTCCACAAAGTTCCAGAGCTTCTTGGACCTTGCCTGGCCTTGGGGGGCTTCTCCCTGCCCCCACCAGCCCTCTTGTGTCCACCCTGCTGGTAGTGTCCTGATGGCTAGGGGGCAGAGTACACAGAACCTTCCCTCACCCCCACGGCCGATTTCAGGGGATTCATCACCGTTTAGGCCAGATGGAGCTGGCCTTCTGCCCCTCCCCTTCCTGGCCCCCCGCACGGCTTTTCTGACATCTTGCCTGGAATCTCCTGGGATCTCGGGAGGATGCTCAGCTTTGCCACTTACGTCTGTACATCTCAGTTTCCTTCTGTAAATGGGCCGGTAGTCCTCTTAGCACGGCTGCTATGAGGCTTCAGTGTTCTCACACGTGGGCGGATAAAGCACTTTCTCCCATCCCTGGGTCCGATCCTGACTCCTGGGTCTGCATGTGGGCTCCCTCCCTTCCTAGCTGTGTGATGCTGGACAAGCCATTTCCTCTCCAGGCCTTGGCTTCCTCTCGGCAAATGGCGATGCTGGTGTGATCGCTCCTTCCAGGTGTTGGGAGCACCCAGTGAGCTCATGCATGTGAGCGTGTAGCCCACAGCTTCGCGGCAGACACAGGGGCAGGCAGTGGACGAGCCTCCCGCGTGGGTGTGTGTTTAGGCCAAACAGGGGCACCAGGGGGCTCTCAGGAGGGAGGCCCCTCCTCTTGCCTTTCCTCCGTCTGCCCAGCCTCACCTCCACACTTCCTCAAGACTTGCTCACCCGCGCCACCCTTTCCCCGTGAAACCTCCCTACTGCCCCCAGTGGAGTTATGCCAATGGGCAGTTAGCTCACCTTCCTGCTGGTCCCCAGCCCCATCGTCATCCCTTTCTCTGTGTCCTCTGATCTCCTCCTCCGAACACAGGGGCGAGCTTACCAGTCTCTCCATTCCCTAACGCCATCCCGTGATGAGGGTGAGCTTACCTGCAACCCCGTTTCCTAACACGGCACCCAGCACGTGGTAGGTGCCAATCCGTGTCTCCTGAGCAGGTGCACGGATGGATGGAGAGGAATCTTGCAACCACCACCCCATATGAACAGGATGGAATCTGAACTGGCGCCTGAGACGCCCCCCCCCCCCGAATCTCCCCCTTCCTCCCCGCGAGAACGCCCACCGAGGCCCAAGCTTCCCCGGCCTCGTTTTTCTGCATCCTCCTTGGGCAGGACCCGGCCGGAGAGGTGCCCACAGGTGTGGTAGAACACGAGCCTCCATCCGGGCCCATTTGGCTACTGAAACCAAACCCTCGTTTCCACTGCTGGGATGTGGCTCTCTAAAGGAGCCTTCTGGCAAATCCTTATGTGAGGCTAAGGTACTCTTTCCGGCATCAGATTTCTCTCTCGGGAGTTCGGATTTCTGGGGAGGGAGTTTGATGAACAGGGCCCTGCCGGCAGTCTCTGCTGAGACATCACCGCAGGTGCCCAGGTGGCATCCGTGTGGCATCCAGGCGTGTGGGCCACCACACCCACTGCCTCCTCTCAGCTCATCAGCCACTCGCAGTACATCCGCATAGACGAAGCCCATGCCGGAAACTGAAAGGCTCTTAGAGATGTGGTCCCCCATACAGCTCCTGTGGGGACCCGGGAGCTGCCGTCTGGGCAGAGGGCGGGCACCCCGTGCGGGCCTCCCCAGCTGGAGTGGGCCCGGATGCCGAGAGCTTTTCATTAGCGCTGATGGGCCCGGATTAGCAAGGCGCTCGCCCTGTGTGCGTCCTTAGGGCAGGTTTTCATAAACAGCTTCTTGAACGCGGCTGCTGCTTATTGACTTCCTATAGTAATTGAATATTTTCTCTTCTAGGACGAGCTGGGCCAATAAAAGAACACACCAGAACCCCTCTGACCGGAGACTCTGACCTGCTGACACCGAAAGACCTGCCCAGGTGACAAGTCAATACCTGATGCTCCCTCTGTGGGCACCTCTGCCCTGTCCCCCTGACACTGGCCCCCGTCCGTCCCCCCTCCAGCTCTTCCTCAGTCTGTCTCTTCCTGTGTCACTTCTCGCTGTCTTTCTCCGTCTTTCCCTCTTTCTGACTCGTCTTGGTCTGCTTCTCTGATTTGCAGATCTGTACCGGTCTCTGCCTTTTCTTTTTCCCTCTATTCATTCCTTCCGACGTACTAATTGAGGCCCCACTATGCGCCAGGCCCAGCTCTGGACACTAGGAATATGGCAGTGAACAAAACAAGCCTAAGCCTTTATATATATATTTTTTAACATTTATTTATTTTTGAGAGAGAGAGACAGAATATAAGTTGGGGAGGGGCAGAGAGAGAGGGAGACCCAGAATCGGAAGCAGGCTCCAGGCTCTGAGCTCTCAGCACAGAGCCCGACATGGGGCTCGAACTCACAGACTGTGAGATCATGACCTGAGCCAAAATCAGACGCTTAACGACTGAGCCACCCAGGCGCCCCAGTCCATGCCTTTATAAAGC
The DNA here is from genome assembly GCF_027475565.1 of Acinonyx jubatus. NCBI lineage: Eukaryota > Metazoa > Chordata > Mammalia > Carnivora > Felidae > Acinonyx > Acinonyx jubatus. The sequence goes on along the minus strand of NC_069390.1, from coordinate 17,942,954 downwards.
ATGCCTTCTAACAAGGGAAGGTACGTGCTACCAAAACAAATAAGGACAACACCGAGTAGGCAGTGCATCCACGGGGCCCTGACCTGGGCTTCAAGGCCAGCGCCCTAGGCTTGCCTCCATCACTAACCGGTGTGATAGCTTAGCCACACCCCTTTTCCATTTCTCAGCCTGTTTTCTCATCTCCCAAGCGAAGGGATCAGGCCACTCAGTGCCGCCCTCCCTTCTCATGACCAAGCACTTCTTTATTGACATGCCGGTGACATAAATTATTCCAGCCCCAGATTCTAAAGCAGTGGTGACACAAGGGGGAGTGTCGGAGAAAAGTTTCCGACCGGTCGGAAAGGTCTGACACACCTGGTTTCGTCGCACAAGAAACAGTCGGTTGCCTCTGGGGGTCGTGTTGAATGATAACACGCCTGTCTGTAAGCCCAGAGCCCTCAGCTGGCCAGGCGAGGGGGCACCGTGACAGGCGCCACCGTGACCTGAGATCCAGGGCAGCAGGCTCCCCACCCATGCTCACCCTGGGGGCAGACCCCTGAGCCGGCCCCGGGGGTGAGGGGGTGATTCCTGAGGTGTTCATGGAAACCCTGAAAATAGCTTTAAGAGAATGCTAGCCCCGGGGAACCCAGTTTGAGAACCATTCTCCGCATTCAGAAACCCTCTGCATCAGGACCCTCCCGTGTCCTGAGAACTCGGTGTATTGGCGTCTGGGAGGGTCAGCAAGAGGAGCCGCCTCGCGGCTGCGCAGCAGGGAGGAGATAAGGGGCAGAGCCATGGAGCGTCACGCATGGCATAAAGAGCTCTCTCTAGAATACCATTCAGTCTTCAGGCCGCGCAGTTTCCTGACGACGTCAGCATTTCTGGCCCCATTTTGCCGACGTGAACACAAAGGCCCAGAGAAGTTACGCGACATGTCCGAGGTCCATGAGGCTGGAAAGCGGAAGGACCAAGCCCGGTCTGACCCCACAGCCCCCACCCACACTGATGCTCTGCCCTCCCGGTCCCCGTCCCCTCCGTGGAATGGGGAAACGTCAGTGGGCCTGTCAGCCCTGGCCCCAGGGAGGGTGCGTCATTTCCCTTCAGCAGAGGGACCCCCGGTCTCCTTCATAAGTGCCTTTTGAACATCAGTTAAGCCCTGGGACTTCATAGGCTCAAGATTCTTCTCAGCGCCCCCCCCCCCCCTTCTAGAAACTATGTGCCCCACCCTCCTTTGAGGCAAGTTAGGGAACTGGGCTATGATGCGCTTAACTTCCAAAAGGCTCTGTGGGTGAGTGGAGCTAACAGCCAGGTCCGGGCAGGGACTGGAGGCTCCCTGGTCCGCCCCTCGTGTCCGGCCAGTTGGCTAAGGAGGTGTGTCCCACATTCAGAAACCCCTCGTGGCAGGTGGAGCTGGCAGGCAGTGGCCTTTTGACTTCAGCCTGGCGGCGGATGATGGCCCCAAAGGCTGATTGCCCTGAGCAGTAGGACCTGAGGTGGCACAGGAAGTGTGAAATGATGTTGGAGAGTTGTGGCTCCAGATTAAAGAGAGACCTGGGTTCGCGTCCTGGCTCGGGCGCTTGTGCGCTTTGTGACCTTGGATGAGTGATAGCACCCGTCTGAGCCTCAGCTCCCTCACCTGATAAATGGAGATGGCATTACCTCTATCCTGGAGCTTCCCGAGGCTTGAGACTGTGCGTGGTCCTTGGCACACGCTAAGAATTTGAGCTGCTCCAGCTGTTACCAGCCCCTGCTATCGTTAGCCCCCATGTGTCGAATCCTGCACTCAGCATTTTCCATGCGTTGTGAGGGAAGCATTGTGTTTATACTGATTTTAAAGACGAGGGAATTTAGATGCATGCAGTTTAGGAACTTGCCCCAGGGCACCCGCTAAGCCTGGCAGGGCCGGGCTTCTGATCCTTGGTCAGGCACCAAGGCCGTCTCTCCAGCCACATACCCTGCCCTGGACCTGGGTCTCTGTATCTCCGTCTGCTCTCCGGCGCACGTCATCTATTTTCCTACCTGCCTCACTTTCGAGGTTGTCAGAGGCTCTTCCCAGGAGACACGCTCCCTTCATTGCATTTGTTTGGGAGCCCTGCACTCCGCAAGCTACCCAGTAGATGTGATCTGTACCAAATGTCGTACGTAATAAATACAGGTAGTCTGTTTATGAGCTGCCATATTTATTATGCCCCTTAATTGCTAAAAAGCCAGAGCCAGCCGAAGCCAGATCCCGCCCTGGAGAGCAGGGTTGCCTGGGTGGGCCAGGGAGGGGCTGCTGGAACCTGGCCTCCTGCAGACTTTCAGCATTTTAGTGGGATCGCTCCTTCTGCCCTCCAAAGGCCCATCCAGTTCAAGCCTGACGGAGGGAACTGATGAGTCATCAAACTCCTGTGCCATCGTTTCGCAGAGGAAGATGCTGAGGCCAGAGAAAGGAAGTGACTTGCAGAACAGGAGATTGGGACTCTGGACTCCTAGTCCAGTGCTCCTTCTGCCCCTCTCCCTATCTGAAAGCTGCCCCTGGACCAGGCGGAACACAGGATCTGGAGTGGGCTGAGTGGCGTGCGTATAAGCTCTGGGATGTCGGGCAGGTCACTTCACTTCCCTGAGCCCCGGTGCCCTCGTCTTTGCGCTCCCCGCATCACGGGGCTGTTGAGTCAGGGCAGCCACTGCGTGGACGTGGCATGTGGCTGGCAAGGAGTCAGTGCTGAACAAATACTAGTGCCGAAGGGAGAGGGGGTTGGACCACAGTGCCTAGGGTTCAGGTCATTGTCCCGGGGATCCTGGGGCAGGAGTAACAGCAGCCCGGTGGTCATGTCCAGCTGCAGAGCTGGGGTGGTCATGGTGAGAGCAGTCCACTCTGCCCCGGGCCAGGTGCAGTGGGCAGCCCTTTCACGGGACTTCTCACTTAACTCTCACAACATGCCACGATGCAGGTCCTACATGCCCATTTTTGCAGATGAGGAAACTGAGGCTCCCGGAGGGTAGGTCACTTACCAGAGACACAGAGGTAGAAAGATGAAGAGCCAGGACTGGAGCCCAGGTGTGTCTGACTCCAGAGGCCACTATGTTTAGATGCGGGTTAGATGCTGCTTCTAGAAGGCTGGAGATGGAGGAGGGGCATGGCTGGCCTGGACATGAGTTGGCCCGGAGATGGCATCCTGGAGAACTACTCTGGAGGCAGGGATGATGGACGTGACAAAAACGACCCCCAGTCAAGGATGATGATCAAGACCTTCGGCAGCTGGCAGGCACTGGCATGGACCGGTCAGAAGGCAGGCTGGCTAAGCAGCCTTCTGGGCTTTCTGGCCTCAAGAAGATCTAGAGAGAAAGGCGAGCAAATGGGGCATCAAAAGAAGTCACATGGGGACTGTCCTCACTCTGGAGAGGGCACAGCAGAGAGAGGAAAGGAGGTGCAGGAGTTGGGAGCCCGCTGCTGTGTGAGTCCTCACGCCCCCTCTTTCTAAATATCGGGGGTAGAGAGGACACAGCGACCCCACGCACGCAAAGCCCTTAGCCCAGCACCAAGCTTCCTGCACGTGCTGTTTAATCAACGTTTGCTATGTGGCGGGTTTTCATGCAGTCCAAACCATGTACCAATCCCTGCTGTGTCCCAGGAGGAGGGCACGGCTGCTGTCCCGTGCCTCTGGGAGCTCACAGGAACATTGGCTGATGACATGATGGCACACAGCATGGTGGGGGCAGGGGTGGAGGTCAGCAGAGACCATGGGAGCTCCTGCGAAAGCAGGGACAGGATGGGGAGAATCAGGGAAGGCTTCCTAAAGGAGGTGATGCCTTGAGAGATGAACAGGGATTAAGCGGGAAGGGACGAGGTGGAAAAGCGGTTCTAACAGAAGAGATCGGCGTGAGTGGAGGCACTAAGTGAGCTTTGGGGACACTCCTTTGATTGTTGGCGACGGGGCAGTCAAGGGAGAACCAAAAGTGGCCTTGGGAGCCTTGGAGGACCTTGCAGTCCGTAGTTAGGGGGTGGCTGGTCTCCTGGAGAGGCCAGGTGCTTCGCAGGGGCGTGGTGTGGCTAGATGTGCCTTGTGGAAAGGTCCCTCTGGAGGCAACTGGCTGGAAGGAGAGTGGCTGGAGGTAGGGAGCCAGGGCCAAGACTGACAGCATCTGACTGAGAGAGGATGAGGCCAGAGTAGGGCTGTCGCTGGAGGCACTTGGAAGATGCACAGAATAGAGTGGATGGTGTCACCGGATTCCAGCTTGGGAGGCAGATGACACTGCATAAACTCAGGCCACAGCTCAGTGAAGTAAAGAAGAATCATCCCCCCTCCCACGCACATGCATACACACACGCACACACACACTCCATCCAAATTGGACTGCCGGGGTTCAAATCTTGGCTTCACCACTCACTAGCTGCAATCTCAGGCAAGTCACCTAGCCTCTCTATGCTCTCAGTTTCCCTCTCTCAGTTTCCCATCATTAGGGTGATGATCGTACTTGTTTCGTACGTTGTTGTGAGTTCATACACATCCAATGTTTAGGGTGGAGCTTTGCACATACTAAATGCTCAGTAATGTCATTATTTGCCGCGGTAGAGACTGGCCAGGTGACCCCAGGAACCCTGTGTTTCCCTTTTCCTCTCACCCAATCTAAGAAAAGCCCTTGGAGCGCCTTTGGAAGGACAAAGGCTTTGAGCCTGGAGGTTCACTCCCTGATTTTTCTCTTGGAGTGGCCGTGGGCTCATCGTTGTGTGACCTGATGTGTTCTTTCTGCCGCCCAGTAAAGTAAGAAGGCACGTCTGGTTCTGATGCTCAGTGCCCTGCCTGTGTGTCCCCTGCTCAGTTCTGTCTTTTATCTGGCACAATAGGCCGAGCAGTTCAGCCAGCAGGAGGTGGGCCATTTCAGCCGGGAAGCCGTAGGGCTCCAGGGCCCATGCCCGCCCAACCCAGCACCTTCCTCACGGGCTCCCAGGTGCCTGAGTGGTGCCATGGCCACTGCTCAGCCGAGATCAAACACTTGGCACGTCAGCAGAAACCACGAGAAGACAGGCGAGGCGCCACCCTTTCCTGTATGCCCTTCCCCAGCAGAGGGTTCCCCCTGTGCTTTGGTCTCCATGGATTCAAATGCACTTTAAAAACCCTCTGGCCTAAAGCAAAATGCAGCTTGGGGCATGGTCTTGTGGTCACCAAGAGGAATGGGCCGCATGGCCCTGGCCACTTTGTTCCTTGGACTGTGAGGGTGTTGGCCTTCCTTGCTGGGGAGGGCGTTGGATTGTGGTCTGGGGCAGCGAGGGGGCAGGTTTGCTGGGCGCCCACCGTGCGCCAGGCACCATGCACGGGCTCTGGCGTTAGATCTTAGCATTGCCTCCTACAAGCTGCGTGGCCTTGGGCAAATCCCTTAATCTCTCTGATAATTACATACATACACCTTGCCAGGTAATGTGAAAGTTTGCCCTAACCAATGCGCACGCCTCATTGGTTGTTACAAGAATTAAATGAGATAATATATGTGAAACGCTTGGCCATATTAGCACACAGCGGGCGCTCCCCAATGGTGATTACTATTATTAATATGATTCATCATAGACCTCGCAGTAACCACTTAAGACAGGAATTGTCAACCTTACTTTGTGGGTGAGGAAAAGTGACCCTGGCTCTCTCCGCAGGGAAGATGGGAAACCGTTGAAAGTAACGAAGCACCATCTTCCCCGTATTCGTCCGCGTCCAACACATACTCCCAGGATCCTTTGCACCAAGTCATGTTGTACAAGCACAGACCGCCTGCCGGGGTCACCTGAAGAGGGACTCTGGACTGGCTCAGCTCCAGCCCTGCCCCTTACCAGCTGGGGGACGTTGCACCTGCTATTTCCATTGCGAGCCTAGTTTCCTCACCTGTCACTTGGACCTCTGATCCCTGCCCCGGGGGGAATCAGAGTCTCTCCCTGGGGCTGTCGTGAAGAAAGTGTGGCAATATTGAATACAGGTCTGACCCATGACAGCAGATGCTTCTCCCCTCGGGGATGTGGAAGGGCTACATCTTGTGGCTTTCAAGCCCCAGTGCCTGGCACACAGTCAATGCACAATTAATGCTGGCTGAACAGAATTGTACTCAGAGACTCGCTACCAGGGCCATACCTTTAGGTAGGGCTAGGGAAGGCTCCTTAGGTAGGTGCGATGCTGTAGGTGTCGGGTTGGAAATAGTCAGGGTGTGGGGAGGGTTTGGCCCCAGGAACAGGGCTTGGGCCCCCAGGTATGTGCCCACATCCCTTTGCCCCTGTGATACCCCTCCTCACTGGCACCATGAAACAGCCCTGGGCAGTCCTTCGGGCTGGAGGGTGTATGGGGTGGTAGGAGGTTTATGAGGCCTGGATTTGTATCCTGCTCACAATACTGCTGGGAGGAAGCTTCTGGTTTTAATCTCCGTTGTCAGGTTGGAAAGAACAAGACTCAGAAAGGTAGAGTGATTTGCCCAAGGCCACAGAGCAAATAAATGGTGGCATCAGGCTTAAGCCCAGGCGGGCTGGCTTCTCCAAGGTCTCACTCCTAACTCTGGCCCCAGCAGCCTCTGAGAGAGGAAGTCGTTACCAGTCTCCCTCTTCCTCCACCTGCTGCAAGGGCAGGGCTGACCACTGGGAACCCCCATGGGGAAGGGACAGGGGTGGGTTCCCCCAGTGGGAAAACTGAGGGGCCTTGCTGTTTTGTAGGTAGAACACCATGGAAGGCGACTGTCTGAGCTGCATGAAGTATCTGATGTTTGTTTTCAATTTCTTCATATTTGTAAGTATTGCTAGAACATGCCTGGGATCTCCCTGGGCCTCTGCTGGGTGGAAGGAACAGACGACTGCTTTGAAGTAGTCACACGGGACTGAGTCCTGGGGGCAGGCACAGGGGCCAGTGCTGGAAGCAGATCTTACCTGCCCAGCCAGAACTTCCTGGATGAGAAGCCCCCAGTAGTGCCCACCCCACTGCAAAGAGCCCACCGGCCCAGGAGGGATGTTGTGCCCATGACCCCCGGGATGGTTCAGGTCTCTGACAAAGGCTTGGGGCCTCAGCCCTGACTCCCGCCTTGGGATCCGACCCCTGTGGAGAGTCGGGGAGAAGGAGGAGATGGGGGTGATCAGAGGGCAGGCCAGAGAGCCCCCGCTCCACCCTGACCCCCAGAGGTGCAGTGGCGGACATCCGGGCTGGGTGCGCTGGGCTGATGTAACCACCTGATGTAATTTGAAACCTCTCTGGGCCTGGGGTTCCAAGCTGGCTCCGCATCTTACCAGCTGTGGGGTCAGAAGCACACTTCACCTCTCTGAACCTCAGTATCTTAATTCCCTGCCCCAACAGACGTTTGGTGAAAATTAAGCGCGATTAGTTTAGAAAGTGCCTGGAATGTGCCAGCGCTCCATAGCTTAGCTCCGTCCTTAGCATCCAGCCTATGGATTCTCTACTTTAAGGCACAGAGAGGCCCGGAGTGCTCAGGTGGCCAACCCAGCACCTTGTAGCCCCGCCCACCTGCTGGCAGCCCCCCAGGGCTGCGCTCAGGCCTCTGGCTTCTCCCAGGAGCAGAGCCACACCCTGGGACCAGAGGTTCCCCAGAGCCACGTGTGAGCTTGGAAGGTGGGCCCGGAATTCAAGTCTGTAGGCTTGTTTCCTGCTCCTCAGGATTATGGGCAAGGGAGGGAACCCAGGAGAGTTGCTGACATGGCTACAAAATGGAGAGAGAGGAGAGAAAGAGTCAGACTTGACCGGAAAGGAAGCTCTCTTTCACAGTGGCCCTGCCCTGGACGGCACCAGTGGACTTTCACTCATCCGGGTCTTGGCAGGGTTAGGACAACCTGCGGGGGCTCAGGGTGTGGCTCTGCTCTTGGGAGAAGCCAGAGGCCTGAGCAGAGCCCTGGGGGGCTGCCAGCAGGTGGGCGGGGCTACAAGGTGCCCTCTTGGAATCAGAGGGTTGGACTAGAGGACCTCGTTATCCAGCAGTTCTGACATTCAAGGGCAATGTAAAAAGTGGCAAATAAATTCTACGTGACATGGTCCTCAGCAGCCTGTGTCGGGGCGTGGGTCAGAGATTGGGTTTAGAGGATGTACTAACGGTCTGGGCATCCAGGAAAACGCAAACGAGAGAAAGGCATTGCTGGGACACTGGTTCGCGCAGCGAATGGGGCTCCCGCCTGGTTCTCTGGGGCTCACTGGGGCTCGCCGGCTCCACCCTGGGGCCTGGCTCAGAGGGATGGTGTATGTTTGGAGTGTCTAACCTCCGTGTCTGCCTGTTTCTTCTCTTCCCTCCTGACTGGCCCTGAGGGCAGCTGGGTGGGGCCTGCCTGCTGGGCATCGGCATCTGGGTCATGGTGGACCCCACCGGCTTCCGGGAGATCGTGGCCGCCAACCCCCTGCTAATCACGGGCGCCTACATCCTCCTGGCCATGGGGGGCCTGCTTTTTCTGCTCGGCTTCCTGGGCTGCTGCGGGGCCGTCCGTGAGAACAAGTGTCTGCTGCTGTTTGTGAGTAGCCCCATCCCCCACCCCACCCGCGGGTGCCCTGGGGCAGAGCGTGGGGGGCCCTGTGTCTACACTGCAGAGGACTCGGAGGTCACACCCAGGTCCGAGCCTAGGAGGCTGTCCTCCAGGAGTGGGAAGGCCACCAACCTGTTCTGTTCGCACTGGTGGCCCCAGCTTTCGGAGCCTGGTCCTTGCGACGGGCCCATGCCTGCCGTGTGGGCCGGCTGTCCTCAGATGGAGCGTGGCCTTGGCCTCCAGGTCTGAACAGCCAGGTTTCTCCAAGGCATAGTCAACTGAGAACATTAACCATGATGCTTCCGAGAACTCACATATATAACCCCTTGGCGAAAGAGGAGAGATACCTACTGGATGAGTCTCTTGCCGTTTGCATTTCCGCTTTTAAAACAGAGGTGATATGATCTCTGAAGTCTCTTTATTCGTTAAATAAATGGTCCCTGAACGGCTATTGCAGGCCACACAGGGGCAGGCAGGCAGGCAGGCAGGCATGTGGCCGGCCGTGCGGCGGGCCTGGGTTTGAGCGCACACCCTGCTCAGACCCCTCACTAATGATGTGACTCGGGCCTAGTTTCTAAGCCTCTCTGAGCTTTAATGCCTTCGCTTGCTCATCAGGGGGCGGCTTAGCTATAGGTTGGAGCCAAATGAGGCGAGTAGTGGACGTTCTGTTTCTCTGACTTTCCGTGTTCCCGTGGGCGGGGGTCCTTTGGGCCTGCACCTACTTTCCTGGCCTTCCTCCCCGGTGAAGTCCAGTGGGCGCCCAGGCCTGGAGAGCTTCTAGTTTGAGCCCAGTCCTTCTCCATGAGGCGTGTGTGTGGATGGGTCAGCGTGCAGGTGCCCCTCGTGGGTGAGTGGATGGAGGGGTCAGGAGTCCGGCGACGGGGAGGCGCGGCTGGTCGGCAGAAGGGCTTCCTTGCAAGGTTATCTGCTCCTGCCGCTTTGGCGAGCAGAGATTTGCCACAATGCCTCCTCTCCAGACCAGAACAGATGGGGTGGCCTCTGTTCATGTCACGGTGACATTCCCCATATCCCAGACAGGAAGTGAAATCAGCAGTGAAATGTGTGATTTGGGAGCCCTGGGTCCCTTTGGCCTACAGCAGCCTGAACACCGCAAACTTTTCGTTTGGAGAGAAACAAAGAAACCTGCGGGCGCCCCCTGGCGGGCCACCTTCTGCAGTGCCAGCCGGTGCCAATGTTGGCTTGGGAGCCCAAGGGGACTTTAAAAGGAGCTGGGATATGGGTGCCTGGTGAGGCCCACCTCCCTTTCCCCCCTCACCTCAGCCCCTGGGGCTCATCCTTGACCTCAAGACAGGGGACCAGGCCAGGGTGCTGGACTGGAACAGGCTGGGGCCCTCAAAAGTCCTCCCATGAAGTGGCAGCCTCTGAGCCTGCCAGTGAATGGATACATCAGTCCCCGGCGCTTAAGCGGGAAGACCAAGCCCAGAGACCAACTGAGGTGCACTCCAAGTCCCCCAAGGAAGAGCTGAGTCCTAGCTGTGGCCAGAGCCTGGTCTTTGGAACCTTAAATTAGCCCCTTCCACCCCTCTCCTCTGCCACCTTCTCCTTCCTTCCTTTTCTGTCTACATTCCTCTCTTTCTTTTCTTGATCTTTCTCTGCCTCCGTCTCTCTGCTTCTTAATCTCTTGCTTTCTATTCCTGCTGCCTTTCCTTATCCCTCTCCTAGTCTCTGCCCCTCTCTCCTTACTTCCCCTGTGTCCCCTTCCCTTCCCTCCTATCTTCCAATCCTCCCCTCCCCTCCCTTCTTCCCCACTCCCCCTCCCTTCCCATCCCCCCTCCTCCTCCTCTCTCTGAAGCCCAGCACCTATTAGCTTGAGGCCACAGTGCAAGTCAGAAGCAGGATACTCTTCCCCCTGCCCCCCAAAGAGACAGAGTGCTAGCGGGGGAGAGGCAGAAAGACGAAGGAGACACAGAATCCAAAACGGGCTCCAGGCTCCGCGCTGTCAGCACAGGGCCCGACACAGGGCTCGAACCCATGAAGCATGAGATCACAACCTGAGCCGAAATCGGACGCTTAACCGACTGAGCCACCCAGGCACCCCAAAAGAAGCAGGGTACTCTTGGACCCATGGGGGAGGTCCCCTGTCTCTCAGACCAGGGCTAGTCGAAGGGCCCCTCACCTAAAATGGACTCCCATGTCTGAAATTCACCTAAAATTATGTACAAAATATTAGGTTAGGGCTTTGTGTGCGTGTACATATGTGCTGTGTGTGTGTGTGTGTGTGTGTGTGTGTGTGTGTGTTGTATGCACATGCATGTTTCTGGGGACAGACCCCACAGCTTCAGGAAGGTTTCCAAATAGATTCATGACCTCATGACCTAAAAATTAAGAAGAGCCACTTCTGTTTTCTAACCTGGACCGGCCATGCGGTGGCTCCCGCTGAAGAGGGGCACAGAGTCTCTCTACAGGTAGCCACTCGGGTCCCTCGAGAATCCCGAGACCCCTGCTCCTCCACCTTCAGGAAGGGAGGAAGACTTGTCACGAACAGGACAAGAGGAAGTGATGTCAGCCACCACAGCAGAGGAGGAGGCCGGGGGTGGGGGTAACTGAGCTGCCCCTCCCCCACTGCTCTGAGTCTGAGTCTGAAACCCCAGGGCCCCATCACCCCCCCCCCACGAACCTAATGACTGCGTCCCCCACTGATCAATTTCTCTAAAGATACAGTTTCCAAACGCTCCCGTTGATCAATTTCACAGCATTTCCACATACAACGGGACAGTTTCCGCCTGTAATGGACATCTCGTGTCATCCCTTTTCCGTAGTGGCTTACCTAGGAGTCGTTTGCAGACGGTTCTTCACCAATTTATTTAAAGATTCAGAAATTTTTTTTAATATTTTCTGACAAAGGCTTGCTAAATTTTAGGAAAGGAGCACAGCGAAAAGAAATGAGTGTATTTAGAAGAGATAAATGAGCTGAATGGCACATCAAGCGTGTAAATTTGGTCAACATTTATTCGAATGAGAACTGAGAGTAGATGGGCCGGTAGGCAGATGGGCTAGAAAACCCTGGCAGTGCTCGCAGGTAGGCAAAATTGCCATTGCCGTCCCTCGGTTAGTGTTTCCAAAATCCTAAGCAAAGTGGTGTACATTTGATGCTCAGGAATTACTGGCAAATGTGTCTTTAGGCAAATGGGATGAGGTGAGATTAACTCAGAAGCCCTGGGAAAGGCCTCGCCCCCAGATGGGAAGCCCCGGGGAGGCGTCAGGACAAGCCCCGTGGCCAGGTCCAGGGGAAGGCCCTCCAGATGGGAACTCTGTTCAGCAAGAGGAAGCTACTTCATGCCGGAGAAGGCAAAGTGGCAGAAGTGGCACCACAGCCCTTGCTTTGCTTCAGGTGACCTGCTCACACACACTCAAATCGCCCCTCGGTCCCTGCGCTTGATGAAACCCTGCTCCAGGCAAGGAGATATGCAGGCCCCCTTCCTCCTTCAAGTTACTAGGTTCATTCTTAAATTCCATCTCATGAGTCATGAACCTTGGCTCAACGTTCACTGCAGGAAGTTGGGGGCCACATCTGCCTTCTGCATAGTGGTTTGCTAGTACCTCGCATCATGCCTGGCACAAAGCAGGTGCTCAGTGAATAGCCCTGGAATGAAGGGACAGAGAGGAAGTGGTCTTAGAGGTCTGATAAGAGCATGGGCTTTGGAGTCAGAAAAGTCTACCTTCCAATGTCTGCTCTGCTACTTCCTGGCTGTGTGACCTGAGGGCAGTTACTTAACGTCTCTGAACCTAGACTCCTCCTATGTAACATGAAGGTGAGGGTACCTCTTTCCCAGCCACGGTGTTGTGATCGTGGCTCAGTGAGAAAATGAGCATCTTGCTTCACTCTGTTCCTAGCACATGCAACCACTGGATAAATGTGAAACTCAAAGAATTGGGTTGTCCACAAGAGACCCCTACAGGCAATCTGAAAAGTCCTAAAAAATTTTTTTGATGTGTATTTTTGAGAGGGAGAGAGAATGCAAGCAAGGGAGGGGCAGAGAGAGAGGGAGACGCAGAATCAGAAACAGGCTCCAGGCTCCGAGCTGTCAGCACAGAGCCTGATGCGGGGCTCGAACCCACAAACTGCGAGATCATGACCTGAGCCGAAGCCGGATGCTCAACCAACTGAGTCACCCAGGTGCCCCAGCAATCTGTCAAGTCTTAAGACCTAGAGGCTCTTACAGGGTCTGGGGTGACACGGTGTTCAGAGGCTGTGTTCTAGAATCAGAGTTCCCACGCTTATCCAGGTGCACCGCCTACCAGCTGGGCCAGCTTGGTCACAGTACTACCCCCTCGGGGTCCCAGTCTCCCCCTCGGTAAGCCGGAGGTGTGGACAGTCACAGCATCTGCTTCCCCAGGCTGCCGAGAGCATCCAAAGAAATGAGCCACGTAAGATCCGCGGCGCCTAGGCGGTGAGCTGTCAATAGGTGGTAGCAACTATTATTTTTTCAGAACTCGCCCACACGTGTCCTCAGGAAGGCCGTGCCTGCCTCTTGGTTCTGAGCCACCATCTGAGCATCCGCACGCTGTGCCTGCACCAGCTAAGCAAGGTCCTGCTAAGTCATCCGGGAAGGCAGCACACTCCCAGCGCGATGGGCACACGGCGTGCGCGATGCTCCAGCTCGGTCTCATCGTCCATACTTTATAACTGTCTAAGCTGTGATCGATAGCCAGGGCCAGCTCAGTCGCCTCGCCGAGGATGGAAACCGTTTCTGGGGCTACTCCTTGCCAGCTTGAGAACTTCCAGCAACTCCACCGAGAGGGCAGGGGGCAGGGAGGGGCTCTCGCGGTGGCCACGAGAAACCGAGCCGGATGGCCGTGCGTCTCCAGCCAAATGGAAGTGCCAGGAGCCCCGCCAGGGCCCTCTGTCACTGTCACGGGGCTGCAGAGCCTCTGGTGGAAGTGGGGGCTGTGGGGCTGCAGAATGGACCGTGGCTGTCGCGGCCTGGGGCACAAGAGGCCCTCTGTGACTCTCCCCTCCGGTTAGGGAACTCTGCCCCCCAGACCCCAGCAAGCCTGCCACTGACCTTCCGGAAGCAGACCCCCAGGGTTCAGGAGAATCCCTCAGGCCAGTCCTGAAGCACGCCCTCCAGCAGAGAGAGAAGACGTCGTGTGGTGCCCAGAAGGGACAGCTGGGTGAAGAGGAAGGGTTTGCTCCCGCATTCTCGAGCTGAGTCTCCGTGGGCACTGGGGGCTGGGTCCTCTGCTGGTGGCCTCTAGGTGGGTTGACAACGGCAGGACCACACTGTGTGATCGCAGACTGGAAATGCCAAGGGTGCCGGCAATGCCGAGCAACGGAGGCAAAGTCATTTCCCGTTTCTTCCGCCAGCAGCCTTCTGCCAAAACGGTGCCCGTAATGGCCGGGGTCTGAGATGTAGCAGATAACAAGGTCATTATGGTGAGTGGGTCACTCACGGACGTGTTCGTTCATCTGATAGCCATGCTCCCACACCTGTGCTGGCGGGCATCGGGAACGCAACACGCGAAGTCACAGCCTGTGCTGCTGATGTTAGTGGGGGGGTGGGGGGTGGGGGTGGCCGCTGCTGTGCACACACGTCCACGGGGCCCTGTGATGTCAGGGAGGCAGGAGACAGGAGAGGCTTCTCACCGGCGAGGGGCTGGGCTCCACCTGGTCTGGAAAATGAGGAGCTGGTGGGTGAGGAAGGGAGGGGCCTTCCCGGGACAGGGAGTGCAGGGGGTGAGGGCCCGAGACAAGAGGCATTATGGATACTTTGGGGAACATCGAGAAATACAAGGAGTAGAGCAGAGAAGGGTCCGTCAGACTTCCACCTCCGGCCCTGGGTTCTCGGATGTTGACGGACGCATCACCTCGCCGCCCATCTCGCTCCTTTATCGTGGCTGAAGATCCCTATCACCTCCCCTCTGCCCTTGGGAACCAGAGACCGCAAGGCAGGGAGAGGGGGTGCTGGGGCTGGCAGGGTGTGGAGAGCCGGTCCAGGGTCCCCCGGAACTCAGGGTTTCCACAGTGTGTACCACGTGGGTGGTACAGGGCCCCACCAGGTCAGCACGGACCGCCTTCCGGGGCTGCCCGGTGCCATCGCTCACACTGAACGCTGAACAAGGGGTATCGTCGAAGGGGTGCTGTTGGCGCAGAAGGCGTATTTGTTTGCTTACTTTTCCGTATTTGTGTTGCAGCCTTGCTGACCCCAAAGATGGATTGTGGGCATGCTTATTACGAAAAAATGCCGCACCTATGGCGGTGAAGTTCCTTAGTCTTATAAAACCGGTGCATTTCGTCAGTTGTGTAACAAGCGGAAGGGGGCATCCGCCAGCGGCCGCCGGGCCCCTCCCCGCGGCCCTCAGGGCTCACCAGCCTGCCTCTTGTCTTTGCAGTTCTTCCTGTTCATCCTCATCATCTTCTTGGCGGAGCTCTCGGCGGCCATCCTGGCCTTCATCTTCAGGGAAAACGTACGTCCGGGCCCACGTGCCCCGGCCCCGCTTCGCGGCCCCACAACCCCAGCGACCCTCTTCCTGCAAGAGTTTTTCCAGAGGGCAGAATCGGAGGGTCCCTAAGGGTCTCCGCCCTTCCGAAGCACCTGATACGACCCCACACCTGATTCTGGAACCTTCCATTCCACACCGTACCCAGCAGTAGTCATTTGACGGTCTGAGGACAGTCAGAGAGGCTGTCCCCCAGGTCCAGTGATGTGCAAGAGAACAGAGCACGTTCGCTTGAGGCCTGGCCAGTATCCAGTTTGGACAAACTGTCCCCACCAGCCACCTTATTCCAGGGACTCCAGCCACCAGGGGTACCAGCTCCCTCCCCTGAGTCTATAGGACCAACCACTGCAGCCAAAGGGGGCCTGGAAAGGAGGGGGTTGGGGGTAGGAGACGCAAGCCGGCCTGGGGGAGGGGAGGAGGCAAGCAGGGGACAGACAGGAGGAGGAGGCAGCCATGTGGGCAGGGAAGGGAGCCTCCGACTGGGCACCACGCAGGGCCCCGCCCCATCACTGCAGCGGGAAGGAGGGTGGTTAGACCCCAGGAGAATATTTTGAGGGCAGGAGCAACTTCCAAGGACACCTCTGGAAACTGGATTTGCAGGCTCCCTGCCCCACACTGTGGTGTCTTCAGGGGCTGGGACCCCGGGGCTGGGACCCAGGGGATCCCCCGGCTCTGGGGGACAGCTCAGGATGGCAAGCTGCCCATCGTGGATAAACTCTGCATCTGAGAAATGGCCGCAGGGGCTGAGAGAGGTTCCCAGCGTGCCCTGGCCTCGGGCTCACTGAGGGGTGTGTGGGGAGGCTTCCCTTTCGTGCCAGTGAGCCGATACGGGGAGGCCACAGGCCCTGGAGTGGGGACTAAGGGGCCACCCCAAGTTAGGAGAATCCCCTGCGCTGGGCCCTCAGGCCTTCCCTCCCCTCCGGAAGCAGCTGAAGAGACCTGGACGGGTGGGGCTGCACCGCGCTGCTGGGCGGGGGTCTTAGCCTGCCCTCTGCCTCTTTCCCCAGCTCACCCGAGAGTTCTTCACCAAGGAGCTCACCAAGCACTACCAGGGCAACAACGACACAGACGTCTTCTCTGCCACCTGGAACTCCGTCATGATCACGGTGAGTGACTCCCCCAGGGATGCCGTGAGCATTCAGAGCCACGATGCCCAGGGCGGCCAGTGTCTGGCCTCCAGAGCCCGCTTTGCTCAAGTGCCTGCATCCGTGATCAGTCAGGGCCGGCCCACTGAGCCCGGCTTGGCCTGGGACTCAGCATCCGTACAGCATTCTGGGCCCTTACTAACGGCCCAGCAAATGCAGTCCAGGCTCCGGCTGAAACCTGTTTGCTACCCCTGACCTGAGCCCTCAGACAACTGTAATTGTCAGTGACGGTAATCGGTAATCTCAGCAGGAGTTTATTGGGTGCTGATGCCTCGTGAGGTAGGGGTTGTTATTGCCACCTCCACCTCTGCTTGACACATGAGGGCGCTGAAGGCTCAGAGAAGTCGAGTGACTTTCCCAGGGTCACACAGGAGGAGCAGATAGAACCCAAGCTGGTCTTGACCCTCTCTACCGCCCTGCCTGATGGTGGCCTTGGGAGTGGCTGTCTGCCCATCTCTGCCCCTGGGTCCAGCCCCCACCCACCAGCCCTGTCCCTGTGCTCTCCTCCTAGTTTGGTTGCTGTGGGGTCAACGGGCCTGAAGATTTCAGGTTCGCATCGGTTTTCCGACTGCTGACTTTGGACAGTGCCGAGGTCCCGGAGGCCTGCTGCCGGAGAGAGCCCCAGACTCGGGACGGGGTCCTGCTGAGCAGGGAGGAGTGCCTTCTGGGAAGAGACCTGTTCCTGAACAAGCAGGTACCGGGCCCTGCTCCCCCAGGCAGGGGCTGCGATGGCCAGAGCCGGGCAGGTGGCCGCGTCGGCACAGAGGGTCTGAAGTCGTCCCAGAAATCCTCTGGAAGTGTCGGCTGCCATGTGCAACTCCCGAATGGGGGCTGATGAAGCTCCATCCAAGCCCCTGGGGCCCAACCAAAGTAGAGGAAGGACGACGAGGGGAGCAGATGGGCCAGCGATAGCAGAGGCCGGAGGGGTGGGCGTTTTGTCTGGGGTTAAAGGGTGAGTAGGAGTTTTCCAGTGTTCTAGGCAGAGCACTCCCCGAGCTTCCGATAATGCAGGTCGGGAGTCAGCCCCTGAATTACATAGTGGGGGCCCCTCCTTAGCCCTGATTCTGGGGGAAACTCACATGTGCTGTCTAGAAGCACCTCCCGACCCCGAGAGAGCAAGGCTCCTCCCCCCCATCCCCAAGGTCAGGGAAACTACCAGACTCTGCTTCTCTTGCAACCCAAGGACTTGATCTCAGTCTGGGAAGAAACCCTTTCCTCTTCTTGCAGGAAGAAGAGGCTTCTCTGGCCCCTGCTTTGCCCCACCTCCCCCTGCCCCCCCCCCCCCCCTGTGAGACGGACAGTGCCCTTGTACTTGATTCCTCCTTCCCTCCGAGTGCTCTCCCCCCACCGGGCCCCCAGCCCCTGGGGTGTGTGTGTGAGACCAGGCAAGGCAGGGGTGGGGTGGGGGTGGGAGAGGGGAGCAGGGATGAACCCGGTGCCTGCCCCATGCCCCTCCCTTGATTAGGCTTTTGATGAGGATCTCCTGAGAGAGTTGCAGATGCAGGGGACACAGCAGGGAACAGGAGACAAGGCCCCTGTCCCTGTGGGGCTCACAGTCTAGCAAACTAAGTCGTACTTTCACATGGTAATGATTGCTATAAAGAAAATAAAACCTAGACAGGAGCTAGAAGGGACTGGGGTGGGGGCCTCAGGGCAAGCTTCTTAGAGCCTCAACGAAGGGGCCTGACTGAGGCCTGACCCTGGCCGACCCAGGAGGCCATTCAGCTTGGAGCTCAGCACCTCAGCTCCTGTCCCCTGCACATGCCTGTGCCATGTCAGAGGATTCACAAGGGCCCTGGGGGTCAGGCCGCTGTGAGCTTGGAGTAGCGAGGGCCCCTGAGAGGCTGGGTCTCAGCCTCGAGGGGAGGCTTTAGGATGTGGAGGGGGGCCTGGGGGAGGTTTTCAGGCTTTGATGTCAGGCGGGCCTGGATTGCCGCCTGCTGTGACACCCTCTCTGGACCTCAGATTCCTCATGCTGTGGCACACACTGCTGGCCATTCTCCCCGGAAAGACGGGGTCTATTAGACCCCATAACCACCAGGGAAAGGCAGCACATCCTACTGCCCTGCAGCTGGGCCAAGGGACCTCGCAGCAGCCAAGGGCAGGCGAGCAGAAGTGATGTGTACAACTTGTGTTAGGTCCTTAAGAGGAGGCACTGTGCCCACCCCTACTCCTTTTCCCCCCTGGCTGGAATGGAGCTCTGGTGACAGCCATCTGGGACCTGGCAGCAGAGGGTGGCCCCCCAGGATGTCAGAGCATCACCAGAGGAGCCCGGGCCCCTGACCACTCCGTGGAGCAGACGGGCCACCAGAGCTTGGGATTTAATATGAAAGACAAATGAACTTCTGGCTGGTTGAAGGCACTGCTGTTTGGGCCTCCTGGTGCCCACAGCCAAACCTGTGTCCTAAGGCCACTTGTCAGTTATTCAGGGAGGCTTTTGCTGGGGCCTGTTCCTTTCGGGCTTTATCCTCAGAGGCTGCCCATTTGTGGACTCATCCTTGATCATGACACCTTCTTCCATCTCCTGGGCATGGCTTTGGAATCAGCTCATCGGGGAGGTCCCTGTGCAGCTACATTAGCCCTTTATGTTGACTCTTCTCTGCGCTTCATAAGGATCCCCCGAGATTGACTTCTGGGATCCTTTTCTGAGATGCTCATATCCCTCCTGGGCATTCTTCCTTTCAAAAGCCTCTGTGGAAGGACTCCTTCCTAAAGCCCGGTGTGCATTTCTGACTTTGCCTTGCACCCCATCACAGTCGGTGAGCAAAACGTCTGAATGCACGGACTTGAAATCCCAACTAAAGAGGCTTATGCAAATTCCCTTTGTGTTTTACACACAGCAAGAGTTCTGGAAGTTGGTAGCTTTGTCCTGTCAGTCAAAGCCTGGTCTCTGTGATCTTTGTGGCCTTTCTTTGTACATATCAGTCCACGGTGGCAAAATGGCTGTCATAGCTCCAGGTACCCCACCCATGTTTAAGACACAGAGCAGGGGAAAGTGGGGCACACCATCCTTCCAGAAAGCCCCGGTAGACATCTGCATAGATCTTGATGGCCGGGACTCAGTTACGTGGCCACCAGAGGCCAAGGCAGAAGGCCCCTGTCTGTGGACGTTGAATTAGCCCACCGCCGTTGACCATTGAGCTCCAATGAAAAGAAATGAAGAAATCCCGAAAGAAGGTGACCTGTGATGAGTGCTCAGATTCCCCCACTGGGATGAGTCAGACCCTCCAGGGCGGCTTCTCCAGCTCATTCCTCAGCCTTCCCTGGGTCAAGATGGCCCCCAAGCAAGTCAAGAACGTGTTCCCCTGCTGGAAACAAATCAGGGGGCTTCCCAGTAGATGATGACCTTGCTAGAACGCGACTCCAGGCCAGAGTGGTGACCACCAATAGGAAGTCGTACATACTCCCCATCTGTCGGGGTGATACTAAGTCTTCTCTCCTCACAGCATCACTGTTTCTCTGCTTTATCCCCAGCGTTCCCTACCTGCTTCCTGGCAGGTTGTGAGTGTGGGTGCTGCTGTGACTCTTGACATAAAGTGCTACACCCTCATCCTCCTGGCATGGGAAAAGTGTTCCAAGCCAGAGAGTGAGAGCAGCACGTGCAAAGGCCCTGGGGTGGGCTGGAGCACAGTGAGGACCGGAGGCGAGGGCGTCAGTAGGACCACACCCACGTTCTCCGTGTGTCTGTATCCACCTCTATCCCAGTTCGTATATGCCCAGGACTGCTTGTGAAAGCATTCATCCGTTTAGAGGGGACCTCGAGGGTCACGAGGGTCTCCGGTGTATTGCTGCCAGATTGCTGTTCGGAGGCCTCCTGCCTCCCACCCCCTCCCACCCCCCACCCCCACCAAACGGTGGATTTGACAGGGTAAGTCTGCTGCTGCCTGAGCCGTGGGGCCGGTCACGTGCCAGTTCCCAGGCTTCGTACCTCGGTCCTGATTCTGCACTGTCTCTCCGGCTGTGGCTTCACCTCTGGTCCTTCCCTCCCAGGGCTGTTACACCGTGATCCTCAACACCTTTGAAACCTACGTCTACCTGGCTGGAGCCCTCGCCATAGGGGTGCTGGCCATAGAGGTAAGTAGAGGCCCCCACTTCCGCGGGTCCCCCGGAAGCAAGGCACACGCGGGGTGTTGGGGAGATGCCCGGTGCCCTGCACCCCCCAGCCTGCCTCTGCCTCCACATCCTAAATCTGGGACCAAATTGGCTCCCTGCTGTAGGGACAGTACAGGCCCCGCTGTGCCTGTCTGCTGCCCGAGTCGCTGTTGGACTCTGGTCTCCTCCGAGCAAGTCTCCATCAGTGAGTGGGCAGGCTCCGAGAGTCACCCCCCCATCCTCCTCCCACTGCCCCCCTCGCGGTTCCTCTCTGCCTAATCCTCCCCCAAGGTCCCCCAAGGTCCAGAGTGAACTCTTAACTGAGAACCAACACCGCTGCCTTGAGGAAAGGGCTGCGGCTTGTGCTTCTAGATCAGGCTCTTTGTTGGGGGGGGGGGGGGTTCGGGACCTGTGAGGCCTTGTCCACCTCCCAAGGGCGGTCTTGATTAACCCCTTCGCCCCAGTCCCGGAACCCCCGTCAAAAGGCAGGCAGCTGCAGACTACGGCCGCCGCCACCAGGGGGCACCTCAGCCGAGGAGCGGAGCTGCCCCTCCCTTCTCCCCGCCCCCTTCCTGGGTCTCAAGCCCCCGCTACTGCTGGAGTTTGGACTGACCGCGTATAGCCCACGCTTGGCCATCTGCAGGAAGGACCGCTCCCGGGCCTCGGCCAGCGGGGAAACGAAGTCAGGCGGCCGGAGCCCCAGCCTCCCCGTCCCTCCTTTCGGGGACGTCTCGAATGCCCGGCACCATGCGCAGCTTTCAGGGTGGGGGATGGGAGATGAGGGAGCGGGAGGGGTCCTTCATTCATTCATCCGTTCATTCAGCAAGCCTAGATTGAGCCCCTGCTTGCCAGCAGCGCTCCAGGGGAAGTTCTCTCGCGGGAGGACACAGTGAGCGAGAAGCAGATAAATCTGCGCTGGGACTGCGGAAATGGCGGGGGTGTGCCCCGCGCAGGAAGGACTCTTTTCAACTCCCGGCTCTGCCTCTCCCCACACAGGGCCTCTGAGCCACAGATTACTTCTCTGCAAGATGGCGCTGCTAACCGTGTCCCCCTCACCCCCACCCCCCCGGGCCGTCCTTCATCCTTGCTCCTGGCATTGTGGAGGTTGCGGAGGATGGGGACTGCTTGCCTGGCGGGGGTGCGGGGGGCTCGTTAGACAATGTCTGCATTCTTGATCCGCCGTCCTCCTCACCCCCAGCCCCCAAGCCCAGCTGTGACCCCTATGGGAGGCAGAACCCTGCTCCGGGAGGAGGGACCTTAACTGTATCCCTGTCCCAGCCTCGCTTCCCCTCCCGGAGATCTGGCCATGAGCCTGGGCTCTAGGGACTGTCCCTTGTGCAGCTTGCAAGAGCCCTGACCGTGGGGGCATCGGCCATTCTGGTCAGAGGGGCATCCCTGAATCTGGGTCTCTGCCTGCCCCCAACACCCCAGGGCCCTTAGGTAGGTGTTCCGTGACTGTGCTCTCAATTCTGGGAAGGGCTACATCGCCCTTGCCTATTAATAATGATCCTGGTAACTTTCTACTAATCATCTACTAGAGAACAGGCCTCGTTGGGTCATTGATCACCTTCTATTTCATCTTACCACCCTCCTGTGAGCTAGAAGGCGGAGTGTGTGGGACTTGGGAGCATAGGCTGTGGGGTCAGAATGCCTAGACTCAAACCCCAGCTCCCTCACTTGCAGCTGTGTGACCTTATGTGAGTTGCATGACCTCTCTGTGTCTTGCCTCCTGCTCTGTAAAAGGTGTTTGGGAAAGCACTTGGAAATGTGCCCGGCACGTGGTAAGCTCCAGTACATGCTCAGGCCAGAGAAGGGACATGTTGGGCCCAAGGTTGCTGCTGGCAAATAGGGGAGCTGGATTTGAACCCATGTCCAAAGCTCCCTTCTTTCCGTGACTACACTGCACAAAGGGGACCATGCGGAGGGCTTGCCCCCAAGGAGTGTCAGGAACCCCTACTGCGGGAGGGTGCTGAGTGATGGGTGGGCCCCCTTCCTGTCCCACGGCCGATGGCTGCTTCCCGTCGGGGTGGGACAGCCCAGCGCAGGGCTGGGAGGCCAGCCTGACAAGCCAACTTCTACTTCCTCTGCAGCTTTTCGCCATGATCTTTGCCATGTGTCTCTTCCGGGGCATCCAGTAGAGGGCGTGACCTGGAGCCTGAAGCCTCACCCGCCACCACTGCCCGGCACCCAACACCCTCCCCTCCCCGGTGTCCTTGCCCTCTTGTCCCCAGGGGAGGAGGTGAAGCCATCCTGAGTGGCCAGAGGAAGGGGCAGAGGAAAATAGCTATTTTTTTAACAAAACAAAATGAAGACAAGAAAATGGACGGACGTACCCCGCCTGGACTCCGGGCTCTCTGCGAGGGCCCTGGCGCTTGAACCCAGGGAGCACTCTGGACTAGAGACCAAAGGAACCCCAAGCCCAGGTTCCCTCCTCAGCCCCGCCAGCCCCTAGCAGCCCCAGGCCTGGGCCTTCTCCTCAGCTCCAGGTGCCAAGAACGGGAGGATCGAGGCAACAAGGAGGCAAAAGCAACTCTCAGATCGACAAAGCCCAGGGGCCCCCTGGGAGACTCGGGCACCGTGTCCCCGAGGACTTGGAACCTACACCGAAGCCCTGGTCTTCTGAGGATGGAGTTGCCCCTGCCTCGGGCTGGGGCCAAGAGTGGGCTACAGACGCTGGATCTGAAAATGGCCTAGCTGGCAGGGTCCTCGCTTCCCCCATCTGTTGGATCGAATAATCCGGAAAGCCCAGAGAGGGGCAGTTTGTCATTCACAGTCACACAGCACGTGCGTGACAACTGTGAACTGGAACCCACTCATCCCTAGGCTGCCTCTCACCGCTTCCAGGGCTCTGTCAGTCTCAGCGTCCTGGTTTCCCGAGAGAGAGAGCAGGCTGGTCAGGAACTTCCCAGGCCCACAGCTGAGAAAATTACGGACTATTGCCCCTGCTCTCGTTTCACCCCACCCCCATACTTCTTTCTAAGCCTGCAGGGACACACACACACACAAACACACACTACCGTCCCTTTGCCACACTGCCCACCTCTGCCCACAAGCCTAACCCCTTCCCTGTTCACCAACTCTGTGGTTCCCCGGCTGGAAGGAACCCCCAGGATCATCTGGTTCTCCTCTCCCCACCCAGAACTGAGGCTTGGACGTCTTCCACAAGCTCTCTGCCAAGACTTTGCCACCGTCTTCTTGCATACCTCCAAGGACGGGGAGCTTACTACCTCCCAAGACAGCCTTCTGCCTTTGGACTGCTCTGCCTTTTTAGCATCAGCTCACTGCACATTAGGGTTCTCTGTTTCTCTTTGGTTGCATCCATGGCATCCCACGTTCTCTTTCTCCTTCCCAAAGTGTTAAGGCCACACATCGTCTTCCCCCAGATGCGTTTTCTGCAGGCTACAGAGCTCCAAGACATCTCGTTCCAGCTGTGACATGCTTTCCTGTCCCTTCACTGTCCGTAGCACATTTCTGTGTGTTTCTTCCAGGCTTGGGCAGGGAGAGGTTGTCCCCTAGACTCACTCACGCCTACACAGCGCCCACCGATCAGTTCCTTGCACACAGGCCTTACATCCTAGACCGCTGTCGGCGACCGTATTACAAGATCCCTCGACCCCAGTGAATCAGGAGTGACCGCCGGAGGCTGGTCAGGGGATCTGGGGTTTGGCCTGGGGTCCGAGGGAAAGGACAGCGTAATCCTAGTTGGTGTCTGCCCGACAACTTACGCTTGATTAGTGACGTCTGCCGCGGGCTTGGCAAGGGGAGGGGCGGTGTGGCGCCTGACCTCCTCTCCACGTCCCTCTTCAGGGTCTGGGAAGGGCCTGTTCTGACTCCCAGGCCCTGCGTCAGCTTCCAGCCTCCCTTCCAGCTTTCCAGCCAGTGGGAGAGAGACAGCTGTGGCCTGGAGCCCTGTGCTTCTCTGCTCTGCCACCTGCCCCCTTCAGAGATGCAGCCCCAGTTCTGTGCCTGCTGTAAAGATTGGCTTTGACCCTCCTCTTGTCTCTCCCCTTCCCCCTCCCATCCTCCTGCTGTCCCCTCTAGTCCCAGGTCCCCCTCGTGGTCTCCAAGCTGGGGCTTGCCATAGAGTCCCTGTAGCAGCCTGTCCTGGCAATTCCACACATGATGCCGTGGGCTCCCTAGCGATGGGCGTCCCCGGGACCCTGCAGCTGGAACCCCAGCCCAGCCCGAGAGGGGCCTTGGGCATGCCCCTCTCCAGCCCCGCCCACCCACGTGCTTGGCTCCAGCAGAGGCAAATGGCCTAAGGTTGACAAAAAGAGCTGGCTGGGCGGGACTCGGGGTCTGACTGGGCAACTGTGTGGCTCTAGGCCAGGGGCATCCCAGACTTCCGGGCCCCATCTGGTCCGCAGCACCCAGGAGAATCCGGGCCCTTCAAGGTAAGGAGGGCCTGGCATCTATCTGGCACTCACCCCCCTCCTCCTGTCCAGTCCATCCCCTCAGGGGGAGGAAGGGTGGGTCTTGGAGGAATATCTGGCTGAGGCAGGTTCAAGGGTGCATATGAGACTCATCCCTAACGGCTTTCCAGAAGGGGGCCAAAGAGCCCCTTATCTGGCTACTGCCCACACTGGGGCCGGAAAGACAAAGCAGACAGTCCGTAGCATTGACCCAGGCTGGTCGTTATTTGCAAGGCTGTCTGCAGCCATTCTGAAGCATGAAAAGGCAAGGTCCGTGCCAGTCTGGCTCGACCGAGCCTTTCCCAGGCACTGAGGTCTAACTGGACTGGTCCACGTACGGCCGATAAACAACCCTACCCTGTTGGTCACACAACCCCAGACTGAAAGCCACCTTCTGGCTCCGAAGCTGCCGCCTCTTAGAAAAGGGAACCCATCTGAGGGGTTACGAAGCTCTCGTCCCTCCTTTCCATACCTAAGGGACCCGGCCAGGATACCCTGAACCAGCTGAGGCCCCGGCACCCCCATCTCCCAGAAGCCCCCTCTTCCCTTTCCCCATGGGTCCCGTGTCGAAAGTCTATTTTGAAACCTGTAAATGTTCCTTCCAGTAGATAGCAGAGCTAATTTATCATGTTTATTTCCTGTGAACCCCCCCTTTTATATTCTATATCAAGAGGAGTTTTTGTAATATAAAACAGGACGCCCACACTGATGGTTTTGCACTGGTTTTTGTGACTGTTTCTTACAAAAAGAAAAAGGAACGAAGAATAAATAGTGGCTGTGAAGAAGGTGGTCTTGCTTGGGTGGGGGTGGGGCAGAAGGGGGGAGCTGAGGCACGGAGGGCGCGGGGCTCCAGGGGCAAAGGTAAAGGGTGGTGGGTGGAGCGGGGGCGGGGGGTGTCTTCCCAAACCTTTAGGATGGGGAGCCGGGCCGACACTGGGCCTTCTTCAGGAGATGTGTGGGTCCCCCTCCCTGTTTGTCACTGCCTCCCTCCCAGCGATGGCTCCTTGCCTTAATCCCCCCGCCACATCCCCGGACCAGGTCTGCCGGGCTCTGCTAGGTCCCTCTGGGCCCAGCTCCGATGTCCAAGCAGCACAGAATTTCACGACAGCACCATCCCAGCAGGCCCTCATTACCACCCAAGGGACAAGGCCAGGCCGCCCTCCGGCTCGCCCCACCCCCACCCGGGCTGAGGCTGAGGCAGCTTGGCCAGCCCGGCAGGTGCCTCACCCAGGCTGCAAAGCCCATGCTTTCTATTCCCCTGTGCCCCTGGGTGGGGGGAGGAGCACTGACTAGGACAAACCACCCATCACCCTCCAGAGGATCAGCCCAGCCTTAAAAGGCCTGGGTCAGATACAGGACGCGACAGGGCCCCAGGGCACTGAGGGCACTGCCCACTGGCCATCCACTTGACTCCCCAAGGTGGCGGTGGGCGTCGTCCAACCCGTCAGGCCCCTCCCCTCCGCGTGGAACAGTAGTTACAGCTGGGCTTCGGGGACAGCCGGGCCCGGTGTGGGCTGGGCAGGGGGCCCAGGCAGAGGTTCACTTGGAAGCAGCCAGAGCTGGGCTGCACCTGCCGCCCCCCCCCCCCCCCCCCGCCGCCCTACCCAACACTATCCCAAGACGAGAAACACGTCTGGGGCCTGGGCTGCCTTTCTCTACCCCTGTCCCCAGACCGTGAGGGCCACCACTTCTGTGCACATTTGCGGCCTAGAGGGAAGGAGAGCACTGGGAGTGAGGGCTAAAGGGGGGCGCACGAGCAGGGGCAGGGAGGGTGTCCTCAGCTCTGAGGGAACCGCGTGTTAGCCTCCTCCAGGGCACTTGGGGTGGGGACGACATTAGAGGAGTGGCCTGCTGAAATATTTCTATTTATTTCCCCTGCTGAGTTTGAAGGGCACCCAGTCCTACCCCGCTGGGTCTTGGGGGCAGCACCCCGGGGAGAAGGCGAGGGTGCGCGAGGGGACTGAACTGGGCAGACCGAAGGGACGAGGAAACGCCACTGCGTCTCTCTCTTCTTCACCTCCAAACCCCATCACGGGGGTTCCACCTCTCTCTGCGTCCACTGTCGGGGTCAGCCTGGGGGTGAGGCTGGACCCAGGCCAGTTGGGGGAAGGGGACTCCTAGGGGCGTCCGGGAGCCGGGTGGAGGCACGGCAGCCTAGAGTAAGGCCCTAGGAGAGCCTGTGGTGGCCGGGCTTGGGGCTGGGGACCGGGCTCTGGCGACAGGTGGCCCACTGCAGAGGGAGGCTGAAAGGGAGGCACCGGCTCAGAGACCACCACCCCTGCCGGTCCGCCCGCAGCTGGGCTGTGGGAAGGGCAGGCGTGTGCGGTTAGGGGGCAGGGGCAGCTCCCATGGGTGGGGAGGGATAGGGGCACGGGGTCAAATTCTTGGATTTTTCCAGGCATACACGGAAGCCAAGGTCAGCCACATGGGCACTAGAGTGGCCAGGGGTGTAGGGAGGACTGGGGGACAGTGCTCAGCCTGTCTCAAACCAGAGAAGGGCCTCCCGGCAGAAGGGGCGGGAGCCCCATCTCAGGCCAAAACCCCACGACTCAAGCTCTCCAGTGAGTGTCTGTCCAGGGGATCCGGAGGCCAAGAGACCCACGAAAAGGAGGCGTTCCTGTGTGGGGCGAGGGCCAGAGGTTCAAGAGGCCCCGTCCCTCCCCAAACCTGAAAGCCCAGGAGATCACAGCATTTGGGGGTGCCCGGGAGGAAAGGAAGGCGGTCAGCCCCGCCTGCCTGGGGGCAGGCCCGGCACAGGGCAGGCTCCTTCCTGCCTTCCAGCAGCCAGAGGGAAACTGAGGCCCCGGGGCCTCCCCGCCACACAGGGGCCCCGGCCCAGGGAGTGGCTAGACTTTCTTGGGTTTTCGGCCCACTTGGTAATAGTAGTAAATGCTGATGACGACAAAAAGGAGGCGGCTGGCCAAGAGCAGCAGGATCCCCAGGGACGCGAGGCCGGTCTCTGCGAGCGTGGCACTGATCACTGTGGGAGAAAGACCGGGAAGGGACAGACGTCAGCGGAGGGGTGTGCCTCACCCTCAACCCGGGGCGACATACTGACGGGCGCCCAGGCGGCTCAGTCAAGTGGCCAACCCTTGGTTTCAGCTCAGGTCATGATCTCACCGTTCGTGAGTTCGATCCCCGAACTGGGCTCTGTGCTGCCGGTGCAGAGCCTGCTTGGGATTCTCTCTCTCTCTCTCTCTCTCTCTCTCTCTCCCCCTCCCCCTCCCACGCTCGCTCTCAGAATAAATACATAAACTTAAAAAAGGAAAAAGATGGCATGCTGAGCTGGGGGGGGTCCTGCCAGCTGTTGGCCCTCACGGACATGTCTGTTGTGATGTCCCCCACGTGGCAGGTACTGGGGCAAGGGCAAGCATGCCATCACACCTGCTCTGGGTACACAAGTGAGCGATGGGTTATGGGAGGCGGCAGGTGCACGTACACGGGGGAGGCTGTGGCTGTGTGTGTGTGTGTATTCAAGAAGGTACAGGTGTGTGTGGGTAGGTGAGCACAGGGGAACACAGGTAGACACGGCCACGTGAGCCCCTCCCCCTCGGATGGATTTTGTCACTTCCTGGAAACCAGGCAGCAAGAGCTGGAAAGCCAGGGGCCACACCACCCTGCCCACACCTCCCACCCCGTCAGCCTCCCTGTCTCACTGCCCACCTCAAGACTCACCCAAGAACTGGACCCCAAAGTAACAGGCTTCGGTGAGCAGAGTCCATCGGATGATCACTTTCTCAGCCGTGTAGAGAGCATTCCACATGATCAGGGAGATGCCTGGGGCAGGGGGGACAAAGAGCAGACTGGGGAAGGCATCTTGAGCCCTAACCCCTTGGGGCAGGGGCCCGTTCCTCCTCCATTGGGCAGATTTGCCAGGAACCCAGACTTCCACTTTCCCCACCCCCATTCACACTCCCCAAATTAAAGCCATCCGCCATCCCACCGAACCCCATAACCCTAGCTCTCCCACTGCATGGGTGATGTCCTTGAAGCCACCCCGATCTCCACCAGCCCCTGCCCCTGCCCCCTGGCACTGGTGCAGACCCTTGAAGGATGAGTACAAGTGCAATCAGCACAAGGTTGGGGGAAACTGCATGTGCAAAGGCATGGAGGCTTTCTGAAACGGGGGACTGGGCATCACGAGATGCGGCCGGAGCCCAGGGCCCACGGTGGGATATGGGGGAGGCGGGTCTGGGAAGGTAGGCTGGATCCACCCCACAGACCACCCCGAATGCCAGGTGGAGGGGCTGGGCCTCTATTCTGCAGGTAAAAGGGACCGCGGGATGTTTTAGAGAAGAGGAGGGACGCTCCTGTGCTAGGCTTTAAAGGCTGTTAACTCGGCTTCCGGCCAGGCACGGGGTGTGACAAATTCGGAAACAGAATGGTTCTAAGGAGAGGCCCGAGGGTGGGAGGGGTTTTGCAGACCCGTGTCGATTTGGTCTCCCGCGCTAGGCCGTGAGGTCCTGGAGGGCAGGGCCCGAGCCTCATTCACCTCTGTACCTGGATGACCAGAGGGGGGGGGGGGGGGGAGCTACACACAGTAAGTATTCGGCGTTTGCCCGTGTCCACCGGGTGCATTCCAGCAGTGGCCACGAGATGGCGGCACACACCCAGCAGAGACAGACTCAGCTGAAGGGAGGGACAGCAGGTGCTTAGAGGGGGAGCCCACGCACAAAGAAAGGCTTCCCCGTGCTCCTCTCAGTCCCCGTTGGTCCCCGGCTGCCCATCACGTCCCTCGGAGTCTGCCCTAGCAATACTCACTGAGGAGGGCACCGCCATAGAGGCGGATGGGGGTCTTGCTGGTCACCTGGGCTCCATCAAAGACCGCATCATAGAGCTGGTCAGGGAAGGCGAGGGCCTGTGGACATTGGTGGGAAGTTCATGGGCAAAGTTGGTGGGGGTCGCTGTTGAAACATCCTCTGGACATGTCCCTCCTTCCCCCCAGAAGCAGGGCTGAGATCCCTGGGGCAGTCCACTGTCAGAACCTTGATTGGCCCCAAGCCTTCCGTGTCAGGACAGAAGGCTCTGGGTTTCTAGGGGCAACGAGTCAGGAATGTGGACCACGGGATCTAGGATGTGCCAGAGCAGGTCGGGTACAGGTGGGAATGAGTGTTGGGAGCTGGGACTGTGGAGGGAGCTAGAGGGCCTTCAGCATGATGACCACGTGGGTAGAGGCAGCGGGGCCCCCAGGGTAGAGGAGGAACCCCCAACAGAGGTTCAGAGGCAGGACACAGGGAGCCGGACCCAGGGCCGGGGGCGGGGGGCTGGGGCTCACCATGATGGCGATGCCGGAGAAGAGCACGGCAGAAGCAAACTGCCAGACCCTGGCAGAGACGGGGAGAGACGGGTCACAGCCAGGCCCCTTGCTGCTGCGCCCAGGCCCCAGGGGACCCTCCCCTCTCCAGCCAAGATGTCCAGGGATGGCTGGCGTTAGGGGGAGGGAACGAGACGGGATGGAACCACAGGCACGAGGGCACCAGGGCAGAGCTGATGCGGCAGGGTCTTGCACGGCCCTTCCCCATAACCCTGCCCCCGGCCCAAGCTCACGCTCAAGTGCTCACCTCAGCCCCAGAGGCTCCCGAACAGCAAACTTGATTTCATTGCCCAAGACCTGGCTGATCTGTGGACAAACAGGGGTCAGGGCCATGCCCAGCCCACTCACTCCCCTCCCGGAGCCCCCTGGCGTGTCCGGGCACCCACCGGGGTACTTCTGCTCAGCCAGAAGGTCACCCAGGCTGGGAAGGTCACACTGAAGCCACCCCCCCTCTGCCTCTCCTTGACACCGGGGCTTACACAGGAAGCTGAAAATACGGTGGGTGAGAACAAAAGCTCAGCGGTCCGCTAGACACGGGCTTGAAGCCTGGCTCTGCCACTTACTGGTAATGGCCTTGGGCAAGTCCTGGCCCTCTCTGGGCCTCAGTTTCCTCCTCTATCAAATGGATTAATAACCATCCCCCAGCCCTTTAGTGAGATTAAATAATGCTTATAAAGCGATCGGTGCGGTAGCTGGCACATAATAAGCGCGAAATTCATTCTAGCGATCTGTCTTCGTTTTTGTTACGATTCCCCGGACATCTCCGTTACGTTCCTAGAGAAAATGAGCTAAGTCCTGGGGCTCCTGCAGCCACAGCTACTCTTCTCCCAGATGGCAGGCCGGACCCGCCTCCCCAAAGGGGTGTTGAGGTGGGCCCCCGGGTGTGGCCAGCTGAAGGCCCCCCCCACCCCGGCCCACCTTGGAGCGGTGCACCTCCCCGTCGTCGTCCTCCCCGCCCACGCCGAGGATCTTGCGGGTCTTCAGGCGGCTCACGAGGTCCGTCTGGCTGTGCTTCTTCATGAGAGGCGGGGGCTGCTTGGCCGCCATCTCGTCCTGGAGCCGCTGTCTACGGAGGCCCAGGGGAGACACCAGCCTCAGCCACAGGTCCTGCCCGGCCCCCAGACGTCAGGGGCACCCAGTTCGGACCTCGGGGCCTGGCCAGGCCTCCCCGTCAGCGTGGGGCAGCAGGGGGAGCACCAACAAGAAATCTGAGGGCCCAGGCTTGGTAGTCGGCTCCCTAACTACCCGGCTGCGTGAGGAAAGGGGCAAGTGTCTCCCTTTCCTGGCCTCAGCTTCCTCGTCTATTAAATGGGTGGAGGAGGATGTTCCTAAAGCCCTTCCCGCTCTGTGAGCCTATGGGGCCTAAAGGCACACGGTACACCCCAGGTCACCAGGCCGGACGGAGCCCTTCAGAGCGTGTGCGCCCAGGAAAGGCGTTCGGGCCCAGATGAGACCACATCCGGGAGGTGGGGGCCATCGGGAGTCTGGGTCAGTCTTGCCAGACGAGGGGTGATCTGCCCGAGTCCTGGGGTCCAGGTCCCCCACGGAACTGTGGCCCAGACAACCCCTCCGCCTAGCCAGACTCCCTCCCTGTCTCCCACACGACCTCCTTCAAGCCGCCAGGGCTGAAAGAAGGGGAGTGGGGTGACCCCGGGACCCAGCGGCGCCAGGGGAAGGACGGCCGGGATTGCTGGTGGAAGCCCGTGCCCCTCCCTGCCAGGGGCACCCACTGCCAGCCTCTTCCCCTCCCCGTGTCTGCTCGCCATCCTCCACGGGCCCCCCCCCCCCCGCCGCCCCGCCCCCGGCCAGGTCTTGAGCGCCTACCGTCTACCAGGCGCTGGTCTGGGAGACACGGAGATGACTTGGCTGCCGGTCCTCCGGTTCAATCAGCACCTATGCAAAGGAGATAGAAGTGTAGACCCCGGTGAGGCAAAGGCCTCCGAAGGCTGGCACTGGGCTGGGAGCCGCCAGTGTGCAATGGGGGCTGCTTACACCCATTCTACAGATGAGGAGCTCGAGCTCAGCAAAGTTCAACAGAGACAGGCTGAGTGACTTCAGCACCCCCCCCACCCCCCACCCCACCTTATTCCAGCCCACAACTACCCTCTGGCAAGGCCACAAAACTACTCTCACAGATGTTGCCCGCCCCTCTGCTGGGCTTGCTGGACCTCCCTGACCAGGCCTCAGACCTGGGTCCCAGTCTGGCTGCCAGCGGAGGGGTGTGTGTGTGGGACCAGCCAAGTCTCCCCCTCCCGGCCCTGGTCGGGGCGGCCAGAGGCAGAGCCGTCCTCAGCGTCCTAAAATAAAGCACCCGGACGAAGCAACATCAGAACGGAATCCAAGTGTGGGGCGTGTGGATATCGTGGCTTCAGACTCGGGTAAAGGAGGGAAATGGCAGAGTACCTCAAGTTTGGAGCTAACCACACAAGTTGGTACCGATGGCCTCCGGTGAGTGACATTCAAGGCCAAGGGCCCGCCCAACACCACCCCCCCCCCCCCCGCCGCCGGCCTTACTTACAGCTATGCCGTCCCCTCCCTCCACCCTCACCCTGGGGCAGGGGAGGGGTGCGGAGGTGGCCGCTGGTGGCCAGGAAGGCCCTCTGGCGGAGAGGTGACCAGCCCCGCCCGAGAAAGCAGGGTTTAGCCACACTGCTCCTCAGGGGCCGGGCGCTGTCCCCACACCTCAACGCTGGCCACCACTTCTCGTGACCCCAGAGGCTACAGTCAGCCCGGTGTCCCTCCCGCTGCCAGGTGGAGCCGCTCGAGACAGCCTGCAAGGGCCGGCCAGCCGCTGCTGGTGGCAGCCGGGGCTCGCCCCCCCTCACCCGTCCTCGGCCCAGGAAGCACCGGGGGGCCCCGCCCTCACCCCTTCTTTGTCTTCCGGCCTCCCCTCTGGCCTCGAACTGACATTTTTTGTTGTTTGCAGTTCCATAGATTTTTAGGACGCGTGTAGATTCACACATCTACCACCGGGAAGTCAGGACCCCTGCCCGCGTCATGCTCTCCCCTCACCCGTAGCCCCTGGCCACCACGGATCTGTTGTTGGCCGTCACCCCGGCTCTGTTCTTCTTTTTCCCAGTGTGTTATATACGTAGAATCGTAGCAACTAGAACCATTTGAGACCGGCCCCTTTCATTCAGCATAATGAATGAGATGCCTTTGAGGTCCATCCAAGCCGCCGGGCCAGTCAACGGTCTTCTCCTCTTTATGGCAGAGTAATGTTCCATGGGGTAGACGTGCCGGCTTGGCAAGCCAGCCATTTGCTGAAGGACCGCTGGGCCGTTCGCAGAGTCTGACAATTATGAACGGACCCCAGTCCCGCGCCATAAGGCCGGCCCTCGGGCCAAGCCCACCAGGCCTGGGCTGCATCAGTGACCCCAGCTCAGAGCGACAGCTGCCTTCCTCCGCCCGGTGACCCCTTGCCACCAACGCGTGCACGACGCTCCCCTCCGCGCAGCAGGCCTGAACCTGCGAGGCAGGGGCCGTGGAGCGTGGCGGGGCCAGCCCGCAGGGACTGGGTACAGAAAGGGGACTGCGGTGTCCCGGGCTCCATTTGACATCAGCACCGCTCTTGGGGGGGGGGCCGGCTTTATCCACAGGCACCGCCATCAGGTACCCGGGCTGGTGGGACCCGCTGTGGCCTCCCCCCAGCCCAGCCCCCAGCAAGGAGCTCATCACCAACAAAGGGCCCTAGGGCCTCCCAGGGACAGGGAAATCTCCAGGGAGAAGAATCCCCTGCACCTGCCTCTGCACAGCTAACTCCTCTGAGCACTAAGTTCTGTTCCTTCTTCACCCACAGCACAGGGCCCTGCCTGGGGAGGGCAGGTGGGGGGCTGTATCACTCCCATACACCCGCCAGCCCCTCCACAGGCCCTACCCCCCCGAGGCAAGCCACGTACACGGCCCCCTCAGATCTGCCCTTGAACTTGCTTCCCTTCCCACTCCAGGTGTTTTTTAGCCTGGCCTCACCTTTTTTTTAAATGTTGATTTTATTTATTTTGAGACAGACAGAGGAAGAAAAAGAGAGAGAGGCAGAGCGAGAGGGAGAGAGAGAAAATCCCAAGCACGCTCCGTGCGGTCAGCATGGTGCCCGACATGGGGCTCGATCCCACGAACCGTGAGACCATGACCCGAGCCAAAATCAAGAGTCGGAGGCTTAACCGACCGAGCCACCCAGGCGCCCCCAGCCTGGTCTCATTTTAACCTAAGTGAGGACAGAAGGCACCTTCCTTTGCCGTACCCCCTGCATCGCGTCTGAACCAGATGTGCGTTCGAATCCCGATTCTGCCCTCTTCCCTGCTGTAGGGCTCCCACCCTCAGTTTCTGCCCCTGGGAAATGGGGGCCACGAGAACACTGGCTCCGGGCATGCGCTGGAGGATAGGGCGCGAGGGAACTCAGACCCCTCTGAGTCCCTGGGGGCCTGGGGCAAAGTGCCCTGCCCGCCCACACTCCCACTTCGCTCTCTTCCTTCAGCCATTCAGCCGTGCACAATGGAAAAAGCCTGCCCCATAGGGCGGTTGCTTCCTTCCCAGGGCCAGCTGCCTTCGAAGGGCCCCCAGGGCTTCCCCCAGGTGAGGCCAGCTGCCCGAGGGAGGCTGAGGGAAGGGGCAGCGTGGAGGACAACCAGCCAAGCAAAGAACAGGTGCAGGGACATTGCAGCCTGCAGTCCCCTAGAGCCTGAGTTCAGGACCCTCTACGTTCTGCCCCTGGCTGGCCTCTCTGACCTCAGTTCCCAATAAAGCCAGCAAGTCGCTGTCCTTCTGAACAGTGGTTCCCATTTCTGAACCACTGCCCCCGGGAGGGTCCTCCCTGCTCTCGGTCCTCCCACCCTGACACTTCTGGTTCTTTAAAGCCGCACGACCCCTCCCTCCGGGCAGCTTTCTGGGACACAGCCCCTCCTGACTTCTGTGGGTCTCAGTGTGGGCGGCCCCTGGCCACTTCCAGCCCATAGGCCTAGTCACGTCATGGGCACCTGGGCTCCCGGAGACCCGGTGACCTGAAGGCAGGGTTGTTATCTCGTCCAAGCATCTTCCCGCTAGGCCTCGGCACGCGGGCAGGCCCTTCATCGGCACAGGAGTGACAGTTGGGCTGCGGGAAGCAGGCCTCCCGAACCCCACCCAGAACACCCAAGATCACGCTATGTTAGACGTGGCAGGGCCCAAGCGGGGGCTCTGTTCCAAACACACACTGGACAGGGCAGAAAGCTGAGGCCCAGAGACAGCAGGGTCTGCCTCGGGCCACACAGGAGCTGGTGGCAGAGGAGTACAGGAAAGGGGTTTCGCGGTCAGGCAGGGCTGGGTTTGAATCTGACACCTCCTCCTGGCTGGTGGTCTCGGACAAGTGGGTCCAGGGTGCTGAGGACACAGGAGAGTGGGTGCCAATGTCTCGGCGAAGGGCCCGGCCCATGGGGTGCCCGGGAAGCGGCGGGGGTCAGGACAGGCGGGGAGAGCAGGCGGGGAGACCTCACGATGGCCGCCTCCACGAAAGCTGCAGCCACCGCTAGACGGACAGCGCCGCGGGCTGGGACTTTCTGTAGGTCTGGCTCGCGGGGCTTGGGACACTTCCCGGCATGGGAGGGGCTCGGCAAATATTTGCGACCGAGTAGTGAGCTGGGGAAGGGTTTGAGAGCCCCCCACTGCTGGCCAAGCTCTGACTCCCTGCAGAACACACACACCCCCACGCATCAAGTGCAGGGACGTCTTGAGGCCAGGAAGAACATCCCTAAGAGCTCCCAGTGGCAGTAAGACAGAGAGGTCATGACTACACGGAGGCCGGGAAGGGAGAGGTCTGTCAGGGGTACAAAGTGCCAGGGGAGAATGGGAGGGGGGGTGGGGAATATACGGCACGATTAGGCCAACTTGGGCTCAAACCTCAACTCTTTCTCTTACTTGTCTGTGACCTCAGGAAACTTTCCCAACCCCTCTGAGCTTTCATCTCGTCCTTGGTGAAACCACACTGCTACTTCTGAGCTCACAGGGTTGTGAGGAGACGCTGAGCACAGGCACTCAAGGGGCCTGGCACCTGCTGTGAGCTCCATACAGGACAGCAATTAATGACATTGCTTATGGGGCGGCTGCCAAGGCCCTGCCCTGGCGGCAGGTCAGACGGGCCTGGGGCGTCACTCCCGTGCTGGTCCTAAAGGACCTCTCCCAACCCCCCTACGGCCTCCCCAAGAAGCCTGCCTGGTTTCCATAGAAACGGCCGGACTGCAGAGCTGTCCCTGGCGTGGAGACTGTGCCCATGAGGGCTGGCTTAGAAACCTGACCGGCAGGGGGAGGGGAGAGGAGAGGAAGGGCGCCTGGGGCCCGGAACACCCACCAGCTGATTCGGGGCAGTTGCTGCTGAGTCTCAGAGCCAAGAACCACTTCCTTCCTTTTCGAACAAGACCCTCTGCTAAAGAGACAGTACACCTGTCCCTCCCCCATCTGGTAGGAACTGCCCCGGAGAGCACCCACCCCAGGGCTGGAGGCAGGGGACGAGGACTTCCAGACCAGGAATTCTCTGCAATCCCCATGACAACCCTAGGAGGACGGCTGTATCGTCACCCCCATTCTACAGACGAGGAAACCAAGTGACTTATTCAAGCGTCTCGGGGTAAGTGGCCAGAGTTGACACTTGAACCGAGGTAACCGCACTTCAAACAGACATCCCGCGAGGAGCTGGGGTGTGTGGGCAGGGCCAGTGGTGATGTCTGGGGAACCTGACCTCCAGGAAGAACTACGCTGTAAGCCGTCTTCCTCCTCACACCTCCCTTTGAAAGTCTCTGGCAGGTTGCCAGCATCCGAACTCCTTCCTTCCTGGGGTCCAGCCTCCCCTGGGTGAAGGCGCTGTGGCTCCGGCGGGACCGGGGCAGGGCCGCGGGGAGGCCCATTGTTCTTTTATCACACGGGTGCAAAATAGCTGGAAACAGGGGCTGGGACAGGGCAGTGCCAGGGGAGGGGGCAGTGAGAGGCAGAGCCTCCAGGCCCTGCTCGGAGAGAAGCGGAGGTGAGGAGGGAGCCCATTCATCCACCCCATCGTCCCTTCCTGGGGCAGTCCACCAGCCCCTTGGCCAAGATGGGGTCGAAAGACCCCCCCAACCCAGAGCCCCCAGCTGGGTCTTCAGGCGGAGTGAATCTCACATCTCAAGGGCTGTACGGGAGAGGCTTGGGGATGAAGGGACCCATGTTCCTTACTAGCCCTACGCCTTTGGGCAGATTAACCTCTCCTGCACTGGAAATGGGGGTCATGAGGCCCGACTTACCAGCTTGTCGGCAAAGTTACAGCAAAACTAAGAAGCCCCAGGACACAAAGGGGGCTTGGCTAATGCCGGCTGTCCTACGGACATCATCACAGTGACTGCTAAGGTGCAGGTGTGGTCCTCGTGGGTCTCGGGGCCTTCGGGCTAAGGCACAAAGCCAAGCCGACTTCCGGGCAGCGGGTCCCTTGAGGGTGTAGTTATTCTAAAGGCCGAGCCGGCCTGAGGCAGTCAGCCTCGCCTGTCAAGTGGCTGGTGAGCCAGTCGAGGGCAGGGCCGTATCATCTCTCTGGCGCGTGTCCCACGTCACCCCTGGGCTCAGCGCTGGGCTCAGCGCGGATGCAAGGGAGCAGGGTGACAGGTAGAACTGGGGGGGGGGGGGGGGGAGCATGATGCAAATCCCGCCACGGTGACAGGCCTAGATCCTGAGTCAAGAAAGGGATTCCACGTCCCATTTCCAAGAACCTCCAGGAACGTGGGAGCTGCCAACGGAGCCCTGAGTCACTGGCGGGGAGACAGGACAGCTGAGGTCACCAAAGACTGTGCCACCGCAGGAAAACCAGGGCCCAACTGTGAGATTCGGTTAATTCATTCAAAAAAAAAAAAAAAAAATGGGAGCGTGGTCTCTGGGGCCCTCCCGGCTGTGACAGTCATGATTTGGCTTCTAAATCCACACTCCAGCGGCACACGAGGCCCGAGCTCCCGCTGCCTGGGGGCCTCTTGGGGACACGCATATTTTATCCGCGAGTTCTCTTTGTTTTGAAGGTGCCTGATTTCCAGAATTGCAGAGGAAAGCCCCAACTTTCATCATAAACAAACATCTGCAAATCTTCAGGGACGAAAAAAGTAATAAACATTCCCCGCAGTGTCGGAAAGGGTGGGAGAGCAGAGGACAGGGAGGGGGCATCCCTGGGCCTCACCCCAGGGCCTGAGAGGGCTGCTGTGTGCAAGCGGGATTCAGCCCTTGACGGCCATCCATCCGGCCACCCATCGTCACTCAGAAGTCGCTGAGAGGGTCTTCCCTGTCCCTACCGTCACTCACAAAGGGCAGAGCACATGGGGAATTTCTGTCCTCTCAAGCCGGGAATGGGCCTGCCTCCCCCACAGCCTGGCGACCGCGTCAGGGCCCTCAAAGGCAGCTAGTGCTTCTGGATCCCACGGGACCATGATCCTGGGGACGGCCTGGCTTCCAGCTGCCATGGGGCCAGAGCTCTTGAGAGGGGGCAGTGGACATACGTCAATACCCCACCGCCCCTCCCACCCGTCTCCAAACCTCTACGAGGGGAGGACAACAGGGGCAAAAGTAACTTCCCTGCAGGGATGCCAACTTTTCCAGAAGCGAGAGGTGATCTGCCCTCTGGGTGGCTTGGGGGAGGCAGGCAGAAGGGTCCCTGTACTTTTCCCGGGATGCGGATGGGCCAGCCAGGACTGCCCATCTCCCCCAGGTTTGGGGGCTCTGGCTTAGTGTCAAAGGAGTGGGTTAAGACTCAAAAGGCTTGTGTACCTGCATGGTGTTGGGCCAGTGACACTACCTCTCTAGGCCTCTGTTTCCTCATCTGTTAAATGGGTGTAATCAGGCCACCTACCATCCACTGATGGGGAGGCGCACAAAAACACCCAGAACAGTACCTGTTCCATAGTGAGCGCTTAGTAATGTTGCTGCTGTTATTTTGAGACTAGGAGACTCAGCTTCTTTGCCTCAGTTTCTCCCTTCACCATACCA
This sequence comes from Acinonyx jubatus, assembly GCF_027475565.1. Classification (NCBI taxonomy): domain Eukaryota; kingdom Metazoa; phylum Chordata; class Mammalia; order Carnivora; family Felidae; genus Acinonyx; species Acinonyx jubatus. The sequence goes on along the minus strand of NC_069390.1, from coordinate 17,904,125 downwards.
GCTTCAGAACAGTCCCCTTCAAGGGGCTACATGTGGATACAGAATGGGGTGTTTACAAGGGACGGCCAAAGAAGGAAATGGGAAGGGAACAGGGACTCCCTCTGGGCCCGGAGGCAGATGCGGCCCGGAGGCACTCACGACAGACGGGCAGGGAGAACCTGGAGAGGGTTTGGCAATGGATTGCAGGGATATGGAGCCCCTTGAGCTACTAAGCCTGGGTGGCTCCCCTCCAATGTTTCCAGCTCTTGGCCAGGCCTGACCCTGGCCGGGACGCAAACCAGTGTGGCCAATGAGTAGCTGAGCTGCAGGATGAAGTGAAAATATTATAGGCCGGGAGTCAGAACATCAGGCACCCCGCCCTGCTGCCACCGCTACATGTCCTGGGGTAACTTCAGAGCCATCTGAGCATCACTTCCCTCCCCTGCGAAATGGACAGGCACCATTCCTTGTCAGCCAGCCTTGCCTCCTATCTCTTCCCCACCCCCCTCTCTCCACCCCAGTCACGCTGGCTCCTTACGGTTTCTCAAATACGGCAGATACGTTCCTGCCTCAGGGCCTTTGCACAGGCTGATCTCCGCAGGATCTTTATTTACCCAAGCTATTCCCACAGTTCACTCTTTCAAAGCCTTGACTCACAAGTCACCTCCTCAGGGAGGCCTCCTCGACCACCTTTATGTAAAACAGCACCCACCCCGCGCCTCGACACCCCCTGACACTCAACTTTTCCCCCTTCACCTCCCAATACGCCGTCTAATTTATTTTATCATTTGTTCCTCTACCCTTTAAGTGTCAGCTCTGTGAGGGAAAGAATCTTCATTTTGTTCTCAGCTACCTCTCAGTGCCTGGGACTGTGTCTGGCACTTCGTTCACTAAATCACCGTTGGTGTCAGGCCCACAATTTGTTCAGTAAGTGAAAGCACGGAAGAGTCTAGAACTGTGTATGTCTAGGGGTCACTGCCAATTTCATGGCTCTCCTACCCCCGCACACCGGCGAGGGGGAGGGCCTTTCTCCAGAGGGGCTGGAGGGTTGTCCGTGGCTGAGTATAGAGTTGGGGAAGTTACTGCGGGGCCTGGGGGCAGGGATCCAGCAAAAGTGTTGACAGCTAGACAACGGTGAGGGGCTCTGGGTCTCAGCCCTCCACTCCAAATCTGGAAGGATTGGTAAAACCTACGGCATGTGGGTGGGAAAAAAAGACGCCAGGGCTGCTGATCCCCGGGGTACTGGAGCCAGAGGGGACCTCAGGGACCGGACGGCCCATTTTACAGATGGGATAACAGAGACCTGGAGAACACACAGTGCCTTATTTCCTAGCAGCCCAAGGAGAAACACCTTTCCTCCTCCTGGGCTGAGGGTGAGGCTTCCGCTGAGGAAGGCACAGCGTCCCCTCCTGGTACTCCACCAACGCCCCCCACCCCAACCCACTCCGTCCCTGCGCTCTTTGGGCGGCAGGAAGAGAGGGTCTGCAGGGGGCCGTGGCCTTCTCCACACAGGCCAGACGTGTAAGTCCAAGAGGCCGCACAGTTGGGGTGGGCATCCCTGCGGCCCTGATGCGTTCTCCCCGCAGGACTGTCCCACCAGGAAAAGTTTGTCTGAAGGAAATCAACCAGGAAGCGCGGGGCGGTGGTGGGACCGCCGACTCGGCCTTGGCCATGGGCGCTGGGCTCTGGAGGAGCCGCGGGGCTCCCGGCCTCCGCCCTGCTCCTGCCCCCGCCCACCTAGCTCCGGCGGCGGCGGAGAAACTGGCTCCCCCGGGGCCGCGAGGGGGCGGCGGGAGCCCGGGACTGGGTGGGGGCGGGGAGGGCGGAGCGAGGGGACGCAAAGCAGGCGCCGGATACTGCGGGGCGCGCCGGGGAGGCGCGCGGGATTCTGGCGGTTCCTCGACAGACCCCCTGGATGGGTGCGAGTATTTTGTCCGCGGCAGGAGCCCCAGCCCACGCAGAGCCAGGCCGATGGCCCCACACTGCCCCCTTCCTGCTGAGCGCGCGACTTAGGGGAGAGCGGGGGGAGGGGGGGCGGGGGGCGACGTCTCCACCTGTGCTTTCCTGACCCTCCCACCCAACCACTGGGGCTTAGGCGCGCCTTCGGTTTCGGCCTCCTCCCCCTCCCCCCTCCCCCTACCTACCTCCCCGGCCGGGAGTCGGGGGTCTCTCCCGGTCTGGCTCCTTCCTCCTCCAACGTGTCCTTTATCTCCGGCTCCAGACACTCACCCACTTTCGGAGACCCGGGCCTGAGAGCTGGGGACCCCAGGCGGCGAGCTCCGGGCTGTTGGGCGTCCCCACGGCCGGCCGAACCAGTAGGACCCGCCAGCGGGAACTCCGCCACCGCGATCAGCGGCCCTGCGGGGGCGAAGACAGAAGGAGGGGCACTCGCAAGTTTGTGCCGCGCACTCCTCGGACCGGGGAACAATGGCGATGGGGGGGAGGGGACAGAGAACCGAGCGCGGGGACAACAGTCAGACCTCAGGGAGACAGAAACTGCTTTTCGCTCTTTCTCTCTTGCTCCGAAGCACAGGGGGGAGGTAAGGGCGAAATACACAGTCCAACGGAGCAGACACAGCGGAGGGAGAAAGCCAGGGGAGACAGGGAAACCGAGGCAGAGGGAAGGAACCGAAGGGGCTGGAGGACTGCGCCTCGGGGGGGGGGGGGGCGGGAGGGGACCCCTGGAGTCGCGGCAGAATCTGCCGGGGCCGAGAGGTCCTGGGGCGTCCAGGTCGCGCGCCCGGGGCCCCCATGACCCTGCGGCCGCAGAAGCCCCGCTGGGCTGGGCTGGGCTGGGCTGGGCTGCGCTGCGCTGCGCTGCGCAGGTACCGGCCGGCGGCGGGAGGGGAACGTGCGAGGCTCGGAGGCGGCGGCGGGGGACAGAACTTACGTTCCTAGCGCATGCTGGCGCCGGCGCTGCGCGGGGCTGGCGAGCCAGGGGACGCTTGGGCCCTCGGGAGCCTCACATCGCGCCGCCCGCGCGGGGCAGGGCAGGGCAGGGCCGGGCGGGACTGCGCGCGGCGTCCTGCGCGGCCGGGGTTTGCCCGAGTCTGGCGGCCCGCGCTGGTCCCTCCTCTCGGTCCCGCGCGCAAGCCAATGGCGCGCCGTCCCCTCCCACGCGCCGGCTGCCTCGCCCCCGAGGGTGGCCGCCGGGCGGGAGGGGGAGAGGGGTTGGGGCGACTGGGCTCCGGGGCTCCCCAGCCGAGGCTTTCCTAGGGACTGCCTGCGGGGGGCGCGCTCACGCCCCGGGAGAAGGCGCCTGAGAATGAAAGCGGAGGGCCCGCGGCGCCCAGGAAGACTTTTCTGGCAAGTTTCTGAAGCCGGCGCCCCTTTCGTGAGACTATCAACACCCCCACGGGTTGGCAGACCACGCTGTCTTAAATATCCTTGGGGTATCCCCTGGGGCCTAGGCCAGTGTCTAAAATGGAAGGGACTGCTTTGGCTGGTAGATACCCAAGTGTGTAGGGAACACAGTGACAACAATGGTCACCATCTGCTGAGCGCCCGCTCCCTGCCAGGCACCGTGTGCGCAAGGAGTTACAAGCCTTAACTCAGTTGATGCTCACAACAGCCTATACCAGCCGCGTGATTCATCCCATTTTACAGATGATGATCATTGACTTCGGATTTGGGCTTCCAGCCTAGACCCCCCCCCCCAAATGACACCCACCCCTCCACATATACCTCTACCTTTTTCATCCTAAAGCCCGGCCTCAGCCATGTCGCTGTAAGCCGCACTGTCACAGGACTAAGATCTTATCTGGGGCTCCTGGACCCGTCCTGGGGGGCACAGTTGTCAGACCATGTATCTCTGCGCATCCTGTGGGGGGTGAGGGTGATGGGGGTGGTTTGGGGTCTGTGGGAGCCTGTCAGCTTAAAAGAACCAGGCTCCTACAAACAACGCTCCCCCCCCCACCCCAATTTCTGGCTCATTTCAACCCCCTGTGACCAGTAATGTGCCTCCCACCCCAGGTCTCACCACCCTGCAGCCTTCTAAGAAAAATGCCTGGATCTCTTCATTTTAATCTGATGGGAGTGGGGGTGGGGACAGAAAGGCAAGGTTGATGACACATTCCATTTCATGAGATAAGTAAATAGAGCAGGCAGAGGTGAGTGGTTGCCTCAGGTCTCTAGCTAGGTGGGCACTTTGACTCCAGGTCTGAGCTCTTTCTGCACCAGGTCCTGAAGGGTTAATCAGGCAGGCCCTGGGAGTACCCTGCCCGGGTTCAAACCCTGGCTCAGCCATCTGGCAAGTTATTCAACCTCTACATGGCTTATTTCCTCCGCCTCCGAAATGGGGGTGACCAATACCGGGCACTGCCCGGGGTTGTTGTGGAACAGCAACAGCACACACTTATTGAGCGCCAACTGTTTGCCAAGCAGACTCTCACCTGTCTCCCCGGAGCTGGGAATGGGCGGGAGAGGCTGTGCCCTTTGCACGGAAGTAAATGGAACGGGGCCTGGTTTATAGAGAGCTCCCAGTGACAGTGAGCTGTCCTGATTACCAAGGGAACGACTCTGATCCGGAGCCACCTTTGTGGCCCACGGTGCCACCATCCCTGCACCCAGCCGGTGATGGCCAATAATGAATAGGTAAGTGAGTGAACGAATGGACAGAACTACAGATCGAGATTGTTCCTAAGTGTGTTGGGTGAAGTACAGACCCAAGGTCCACCCGACTTGAGGCTCGACAGGCGTCTTTCCAACAACTCAGTCTCAACTCGCTGCCTTAACAGAGCTGGCTGAAGCTGGGATGATGAATTCATTTGTTGCCTCTTCTGTCTTCCCAGCATGCAAGGCTCTGGGTCGCCACAGGGAGGGTACCCGCCTTGCTAGTGTGCAGTGTCACCTCTGATTGTCCCCCCCTTGACACGGAGACACTACCAGTGCTGCCCTTGGTGTGATCACTGTTATATCCAAGGGCCTTACATCAATAGGAGAGATTTTGTAACAATCACCCAAGATCTCCAACATGGAAGGTGCTGCCTGAGTGGTAGTGAGCACCCCGTCACTGGAAGCATACAAGCAGAAGCCAGGGAAGGATTAATGAGGGGTGCTAGGGAAGGGATTCGCACCTTCGGTGGCACAGGATGTGGATAACCTTTGAGCCCTGGGTGTCTTGATTCTGTCTTCCGATTCCCAAGCCCATCAGTGGGGAGCCTGGGAGCACAGGCTGTCCCCCCATCCTCACGAAGGAGGCAGTGTTGACTGGGCTCTTCCTGTGTGCCGGGCAAGGTGCCGGGTGCTGGGGCTCTGGGGGTAACCAGGACCCAGTCACTGTCCTTGGGGAGCTCATAGCTCTCGGGAGTCAGACGCACACACAGCAGCAATGGAGACAGTTCACAGTGACCGGCAAAGGGCTTGATGGGCAAGAGGAGAAAGAAGAAGCTATCCATGACCCCAGGCATCTGCAGTCCTTAAAGCGCCCATTAGAAACTCTTGCTGTCTTCCTTCCTACTAAAGTGACTTGCATCTAGTTCAGGAATGTTCCCTTCGACTGGCATTCTGCTCTTAAATTCTCTGTCACCTCATCTTTACACTGGGCGTAAAAAACAATTCACTTTGCTGGGCTGTTGTGAGACAGAAACTGAACGTTCGTAAAGTGCTCCCCAAATCTAGGCACGAACCGGTGCTTTGGCCTGCTGACAAGGAGGTGTCCTCTTTATTCGCAGTGCAGGAGGAGGAGCATTGCCAGAGAGGATGAGAAAAGGGGGTTAGGGCCCTGGCTCTACTCCTAACTAGCTGTCTGACCCTCTGCGGCACCTGAGAAGCGGGAACATAAAAATACCCGCCTCTAGGAGCTCATCAAGTGTGGCATTAGAGGAGAAAGGCATTACTCTCATGCTTACTGTGATTCTCATTGTGACACTGTCCCTCAGAGCCCCAGGAGGGTGGGGGAGGGTGTGCGTGAAGGTGGAACCCCCACCCTCCCCCCGCCCCGGAGGCCGAGGGGATGCGGGGGGAGAGCCAGCTGGGGGAGGGTCACTCCCCTCCAGCCTCCCACGGGAGCCTGGGCGCAGCTGGGTCTCAGGTTGCCTGCCCCGGTCACCCTCAGCAGGGGTGACAGCACCTTCATGGTGCCTGTGTCCGTGTAGATACACGCACTCTGACCCGTGCAGATGGGTGGCACGTGGGTGAGTGTGTGCCTGGAGGGTGGCGTGGGCACAGGAAATGCCTGTACCTGCGGCCAGAAATCACTTGTGGATTGTGAATCCCTCGGGAGGAACGTGCAGGCAACTGGATTTCAAAGACTCAGCAGAGGGACTAGTGCGGGCATCCGGGGAGGAAGAGGAGGAGAGGGGCTAGGGCAATGCCCACTGGGCCTAGTCTTTGGGGCCGAGGCCTGGCGACTGGGTTCACAGTGATCCCCCTCCCTGGGGATAGCGGGCGGGGTACAGAGAGGAAGAGACTGTCGTCAGAGGCCCTTGTGGTTGAGGACAGGGGTTTTAGAGCTGACAGACCTGGGTTCAAATCCTAGGTATGGATCACTGGCCAGTGCTTTCATTTCTGTGAGCCTCAGTTCCCTGGTGTGTAAAATAGGGAGCAGCGTAGAGCCTACTTCCTAGGGCTTTCTGGGAGTTAAGCCCCTTGGCAAGGACTAGGCATTATTGTTGATATTATGGGTAGCAGCCCAGCAGAAGAGAGGGAGAGGGCCTCTGCAGGTGCTGGTGTTTTGTAAACTGTAAAAGGGAGCTCTGAGATACGAAAAGTGTCGAGCCACGGTTAGCTAAAGCTGCCATGCGGAGCGCCATTTTGGTCCAAGATGGGAGGGCCGTTGTCCCAGGGAGTGAGGCAGAGGAGTTAGGCTTTCGTAACGCCTACCGGTTTCCCTTCCTGGTTCCCCTCACTTCCTCCAGATTTTCCTTCCTGGTGACAGAGCCTGTCTGGCAAGAAGACCTCCGGGGGCTTCCTCTCCGCTGCTGGTCGCCGGCTGAGCGCCCCTTTGGGGACCGTGAGGAGCAGCTGCGGGACCAGGCAGGCCTCCCCCACACTGCCTGCCCCCCGCCCCCAGCCTGGGGAGACTGGCCAGGCCTCCTTCCCTCCACCCCATTCCCTGGAGGCCGCCCTCCCTCCTATGAATCATCCTCACAGCCACCAGCCACACCGTTGGCTGTGGCAGCTCCTCACCTGTGGGAGAGACAACCCCTCAGGATGGGGGTTCAGCGATGGGGCCTAAAGTAAGGGTGGGACCGCTTGGGGGCCCCGAGGACCACAGCCAGCCCTCTCCTGCTTCCAGGGGGCCGAGGCTCCAGAGGCCAGGTCTGAGCAGGACTTGGGAGTTACACCATCCTAGATGTAGGCACAAGGCCCTGGTCCTCTGCTAACTAGCTCTGGGGTCTTATGCAAGTTTCTCGGCTTCATCTGTCAGACGGAAAGAGGAAAATCACGACGACCTTCAGGGTACTTGGAGGATTAGGTGAGCGTCTACGTGTTAAGTCCTGAGCTCAGGGCCTGGTTCACAGCAAGTGCTCAATAAATGCTCATGGACGTAAGCACTGAATGAACACGTGGAAATGGCGGGGGGCCGGAGTGGGGGGCGGTACATGTGGCTGTCTGCAGGAAAGTCATCCTCCACCAGCTGGGGGAGTGAGGGGGATGTCCGGGGGCCTTGTCTCCTAGGCCCAGGACACCCAAAAACTCAGGAGGGACTATCCCTTGCGGGCACAGCCGACACTTTTGCAAGCCAAAGGAGAGCTTCAGGCCGGGTCAGACTCTCAAAGTGCTGAGCCCTGCCGGAAAAAAAAACTGCTGTGTGGGTAGGGGGCAGCAGATTGGAGACCCCAGGACTGTCGCAGTGAGAATCTACAGCAGCCACTCCGGGCTGGAAGGTCAGGGCCTTGGGTGTCTAGCTAGGGCTGGGGCCAGCGCCTCCCCCGCCTGCAGCCCAAGGGGATGCTGGGCCCCCTGGGTTGCATACCCCCAGAAGGCTTTATCATCATCTCAATAGATAGCCTTTTGAGCACTGACTGTGTGCCAGGCACTGGTCTGGGCACATTATATGTACTTAATACATCTCAGGAGGTTGGCACCATTATTAGCCCCATTTTAGATGAGGAAACTGAGGCCCACTGAGCTACATAATTTGCCCGAGGCCACACCCTAGAAAGCGCTGAGGTCAGGATTAGAACCCCAGGTAGTCCGGCCCAGCGCCCCAAATGGCTCTGACGGGGGCGGGCAAGGATGGCCCCTGGACTCCTGCAAAGCAGTGCGCCACCCCATCCCCAATGCAGTCCTTCAAGTTTGGGACCAGGGCATCAAGGGCCAACGGGTTCTAATTCATAAAAATCCCTCCGGAGAAATGGTTCTCAAAGCAGGGTTACAAGGAACGTGTTAGAAACGCAACTTCTCGGTCCCACCTCGGACAGCAAACTCCGGAGGGAGGGAGTCCCCGGGGCGGCAATCTGCATTCCCGCAGGTGGATTCCGACCGACCTACCGGAGCTAAAGTCTGAGAACCAAGGCTCTAGAGTTTGCAAAGTGTATTCTCAGAAACCGAATGGTCTTCGGCTTGTCCAGGTAGAGCGAACTAACGAGTCTCCCTTTGCCAGAGTTCGCATCCGGGAAGCGGATGAGATGGGCCCGGAACCCACGGCGCTAGGTTCGGGAATAATTTTGCCGGCGTCCTTGGGGCCAGAGCGCCCACTTTGAGGGGGGCGACGGAGGGGCTCTGAGCGGAGGGGCTGCGGGGGCGGGGCGGGGCGGGGCCGGGTGGGGTGGGGGTTGGGCCAAAGGGGCGGGCCGTGTGTATTGTTCCCCGGGAAGGGCCCCAGCCCCAAGCTACGCGAATAAAGCCCGGCCTGCCATTTTGAGTGATCGGTTTATTAATACTCGCGGGGCCGCTGCCGAGGCGGATCGCAGCAGCCTGGCGGCCGCGCGGCATCGTTACGTAACCGCTCCGGGGAGCGGCGCAGGGCCGGCGCCGGGCCGCGAGCTAAGGCGGGCTGGGGGTTCCGGGCGGGCGGAGGAAGCACCTGCCGCGGAGTCCGCACCCAGCGGGCCCCTTCTGCCGCGCCCGCGGCGCGTTAACCCCTGCGTGGCTGGCCGCAGCCCTCCGCTCCCGGTGGAGGGGCTGTCAGAGGCGGATCCCCTGTCCTCGTGGATCCCCCCCTCCCCCCCGCCCCGCCGCCCGGAGGTTGAGCCAGGGCTTCCCCTCTCCCAGTCACCACCGCCTCCCCCTCGTCCCACGCTCACTCTGAGCTGAGAGAGGGAAAAAGGCCGACACGTAGGGCGGCCTGTGGGTGCAAGACGCCTGGTTTGCGCATCCAGCTCACCTCTGCGAGGTGACCCATTTTACAGATGGAGCTTTGAGGCTCCGAAAGGGTTGGCTTCAGGCGCCAAGAATTCCAGCCCACGAGGGTGTCGGCCCCAAAGCCCACGTTTCGGCCCTCCCTCGCACCCCACACCAGGTCTTTGTAACCTCCGTGGGTCGGTTGGTGCCTCGCCTTTTCCATCTGGGGTCCCAGTGCCAGGATGCTATTGACGGGGTGGAAAGGACTGTGTGCGTCCTTGGCCTCAGGGCTGGGAGAAGGGGTTTGGCTCAGGCAGCACTGGAGCTGGAGTCCGCCGAGCACACGGTGCCAAGGACATGCCACGGCTGTTTGGGTTGGTGGGGGTCAGCATGCCAGGCCTGGCCTCCACATTCCCCACCATGCCCAGACCCTGAGAACCAGCCCGGGCCACACCCCACACGCTTGGGTGCTCAGCCCTCGTAGACTTTGCCCAGGCTGGGCCGTCTGCCAGAAATGCCCTCCTCCCACCCACTGTGCAGTGTGCCAACTCTGGGAAGTCTGTCCCGGCACCCCCACTCCACCCCGCCCCCTACATCAGTGACCCCTCAAGGCTGTCTCTTCCAGCCCTCGGAGCACCTGGTGACAGCTCCTAACACATTGCGTTATGGGGGCTCTTGTTACCTGTCTGCCCCCATTAGGCCATGTCCTTTGGGATGGCGGCTCTGTGTCTGCTCATCCTAGAACTCGCCCCACCAGGCCTAGGACACACTGGGCCTCTCCCAGCACTAGGTAAATTTGAGATGACGAGTACAGCCCTCAGGTACATTTACTGCTTGGTGACAGTCTTCGGACCCAGACCACAGAACGCCACACACCTGCCAGTGGCTCTGTGAACTCCTAGCTGTGTGGTCTTAATTAACTTTCAGAGCCTCTCTGGGCCTCTGTTTGCCCGTTCGTCACAGGGGTAACAGCAACCCCAGGCTCGCCAGGTTCGGTAGCATTTATTGAGCACTTACTATACGCAAGAGACTTCGTGCACAGTACACAGCAGCCATGAGGACGTAGGGGCTGTTACCGTCTCCGCTTTAGAGATGAGCTCTCACCAAACGGCTAGCTGATAAGGGGCAGAGCCTGGATTCAAACCCTGGTCCATATCTCCTAGGTTTCTCGTCTCCAATTCACGGGATTAGTCTGACGATTCGATGACAAATAATTAAGGACCGGCATACACTAGGCGCTCAAGGATATCTCTGCACCTTCACTTGCAAGGTCCCAGGGCAGCTCTCCTTTGGCCCCTCAGTGCCCCACCCCCCCTCCACCATCCTCAGACCCCAGGGCATTCTGGGAGCCCCTCGCTGGGGGAGGGGGTGGGGCCGGAGGAGGGGCTTGCAGGAAGCCTTGGCCGAAGACAACGCGCTGGCTTCTGAGCGTAAATAAATTATTGTTTTACGTCCTCATATAAGAAAAGGGTACAGTGTGCGTTTGCCAATCTAAGCATGTTAGGCTGCGGCTTCCCTGTGTTTTGCCAATTGCTGACATGTGTTTTCAGCCCCAGGCAGTAAACAGAAGCCCACTGTGCCGGGCTGCTCCCGCCGCCCGCCATGGGGAAGGGCCTCGGAACCGACCCGGCCAGAGTAGGTGCCAGTGGGGATGCTGAGGCAGGGACAGAGTTCCCGTGGGCTTCCTCCAGGCCATGGGAACTCAGCGGGACGCCTCGCCTCTCTGTGCCTCCGTTTACACCGCTGACGCTGGGCGGATTACCAGCGCCCTGTCTGCTTCACACGGTGAGAAACAGTGCTGCGGAAATGCTTCGCACCGACAATAATAACATTTGTTGTCATCATTCTGGATCTTGAGGGCGGGAAGAGCACCTCACTCCATTTTGCCCCTCCTGGACCTCTTCCCCTCAGCTGCTGCCACCTGCCCTAACATGCCACCCAGCCAACCTAACCCAAGCCATTGTCACCTCCCCCGGGGACAGCTGTCTTTCCTCCTTACTGGTCCCTCCAGCTCTCAGCTGTGCCCCCTGCAAGTCAGTCTTTCCAGGAGAGCTTTGAAAAAGTTGACCGATGATTGGGAAACGTGGCTTAGGATCTCGCTTAGGATAAAATCCAGACTCGTCGCTGTAGATGGTGTGGCCCTGCTTGTGCTGGCTCTCCCTTTTCTCCTGGCGCTCTGGCCGCACCGAGTCCACCTTCCTAGTCCTTGTATCCCCTGAACATTTCTACCCGCCCGCCCCTTGAGGGCACAGACTTTATCTATCTCACTCACCACTGTATTCCCAGCACCTTACTCTAGGCGTATTACAGAAGCTGAGGCAGGGGCAGAATAATTACTGCTAATTAATGACATGTAGAGCAGGGCCACTCCTATTTCAGAGGGAGCCTTGCAGTACACAGCCTGTGCAACAGTACATGGCGGCCAAGGGTAAAGGCCATCCTAGATCTGCCACTTTATTTTGCAAGATTTGTAATAAACTTTAAATTGTTGCAGCCAAAAAAAATGAAGGAATGAATGCATGCAGACGCACAGATACACATAAAACGAGTGAGAAGCGGAACTCCATTTTTGCCTCAGAGAAACTTGCCATCTGGTGGAGAAGACAGACCGAGCCAGATGCTACTCCCAGTTGCCTTCTTGTGCATCACTCTGTCCCCTACCTGGGCTTGTCCTGTGTGCTGTTGCCTCTTCCAGGACTTTCTCCCCCTATCATGCTCCAATCCTCATGTGCTGGCTCTCGCTTATGCTTTTCCCACCTCGGTTCATTTCCTCTCGAAACCTTTCCCAACCGCCCTACGTGCCTCCCCCCATCTCTAACTCAAGGCTGGGCCACACAGAACCCCCCTACCCCTTCCCAGCCAGCTGACCCCAGCAGTGCCCTTCAGGACATTATAGTGGATTTGGATTTGGCAGCTAGGTTCCAAGTGCCCAGGGCTGGCTGAGAGTTACTTCCAGACAAGACTGTGTCTGTTGGCTGTATCTTTGTGCCTAGCACAGTGCTGGCCCATGGTGGGAGTCTAGAAGTGTGGGGGAGTCAGGGAGAGACTGAGAGCAGAGGTGGGCGTGGCTGCCCTGGCCCTGAATTAGAACCCCTCCCCCCATGCCTCTAACCCCTGAACTACTCCCCCCCCACCACCACCCTCCTGCCTCCTGCCCCCACCCTGCTCTCCCTGCCCCATCAGAGGTCCAGGGCTGCCTGGAGGATGGTGAGAAATCCCACAGCCACCCTGGCCTCTCCTCTGTCCAGCCTTCCTGCTCCCTCTCCTTTGCTGTCTTTTCCTTCTACTTTGCCTCAAGCTCAGTCCCCTCCCCCAAGCTGGTGAATGCCAACCTCGAAGAGGGGGAAAAAAAAAAAAAAGGCCACTTGGCACCATCAACAGTGAACAATAACCAATTTAAGGAGTAATCACTGCTGTAATGATTGTCGGAGCCCTCATCACTGCAGAAAATCAGGCTGAGGCTCTGAGACTCCCAGGCTCCCCGAGCTGTGTTGTGTGGGTTGTTTAATAGCCAGGACCTCAGTGTCTCCATCTGTAAAGTGGAGGGAGTACCATCAGCCCAAGAGAACTGACCAAGTGTCACCTTAGTCTCACGGTTCTCCCTGGGGCTGCAAACCAGAGGTGGAGGTGATACGACCTGTGTGGGGCCCCTCCCGGGACATGTTCTTCCCGTGTGGGGCCAGTGGGAGGAATGCAGTCCCAGAGGTGGGCCTGGAGGGGTGACCAGTAGGTTCACAGCTTAGTGGGGGTGGGGGTGGTCTCAGGAAAGTCTTCCTAGAAACGCTGACATTTCACTGAGTCAGGAAGGACGCGCATAGGAGCTATGGAAAGTGATGGAGTGATGGAAAGTCAGAGGCGTCATCTGGTCCCAGCCTCTCATTTTACACGTAGGGAAACTGAGGCTCCCAGAGGGCTACCGGATTTGTTCAAAGCCACCCACACACATCAGTCGCAGAGCCCGAATTGGAATCTGAGTGGCTCGATTCCTGTCGCAGTGCTCTTTCTTATGATGTCAAACTAGCTCATAGCGACAATACGGACGGGGTGTTGAATTCTGCCTGAGAGTCAGGCTCTGTGCTAAATGCCTTACGCGTGTATATGCTGTTTCTTTTCCTCGTTGGATAATCCTGGATAAAGGGAGATTAGGATCTAGTTCCTGTTTTACCTGCGTGAGGCCCAGAGAGGTTAAATGCCTTACAAGGCACCCAGCGTGGCTGGCTTTTTGTAGCCTCTGCAGTCCCTCCCGGCTTCTCGGCTTCTGTTTTGCAGCACCATCTAACACCAGTGTCCCCAGAGCAGAGAATGGCTTCTGCGCTGCATCCCCAGGTGGCCTGTGTTTCTCTCTCCTCTCTAAAGAGGGCTAGGCAGGGGCCCCTTCCCCAGAGGGGTGAGGAGGGAGGCTTGGGCTTTTCTTCAAAGCAACCCCCCCACTTCCAGGAAGGGAAGCCGTGCGGTCAAGGAGAGAAGAGGTACGCATTTCAAGTCCCCGTTCACAAGTCTGCCTCTCTAGGGCCCCTCCTGGAAATGCAGTCCCCCACCCCCCCCCCCGCCCCCCCGCGGGTGCCTTCCAGCTTTGAGGGAGGAAATCTGGAGGCACAGAAGGAACCAGGGTGGGCCCAGCCCCAGGGAAGAGAGGGGACTCTCAGCAGCCAACGGGCTCCTGGCCCAGACTCCACACTGGGTGGGGCACAGGGACGCGGAGCTATCTCAGGAAATGGGGATATTGCTCTGGGCACCACAGAAGCAGGGCCACAAATCAAATGAATTCCAAGAATTCAATATCTTTTTTTAAATGCACCGAAGGGCTGTTGTCATTATCAGATTTCCTCACGGTTATTTTAGCGTCTAGTGCTGATTTTATTTAGGGTTGCGCTGGGGACAAGGGGAGACATCATCATCTCTCCAGGACTGGGGGCCTTTAAGTGTTATAACTGGGGGGCGGGGGAGGCGGAGATGATCTCAGGGCCATTCCTGCCCTCCCCTGGGGAGATGGCAGGGGACTGTTGTCTGGAAGCCGCCAACTAAGGAGCCATGCGTACTCAGCACCAGGCCCGGCTGTCTGTGAAATTTACCTGGCGAAATTGCACGCTTTTGGGTCCTCAGTGTCGTCACCGGTAGAATGGGGATAATTAGTCGTGTCTTGCCTGAGTGTCAGACCTTGAACTGCCATTCAGGCTCAAAGCATAGGACAGAATGGCAGCCCCTGGGAGACCTGGGCATTTCCTGGGAAGTTGACCGAGAATGCAGATTCCGGGGCCCCTCCCCAGACCTCCTGGGCCAGAATCTAACCACCCCCCACCCAGCCCCTCAAGAGACCCCTGTGCTCTTACAACGTGGAAACTACACCGTGAGGCAGTGGGCACTCACCGGGAGCCGGCGATATGGGTCCCGGTCGCGCTTGTCCTCTGAGGAGCTGTGAGGCCTCAGGCTGGGGTCTGGTGACTCAGCCTGGGCCCAGAGGACTGGCTTGGTGCCGTCTGAGGGCCTAGCCCTCTCTGAATGGTTGGAGGAGGGTTGGGCTGGGCAGCGTGAGGTGGGAGGGTGCTGTGCGTAGCAACAGGGGCCCCGTGAGGGTGCTGACCAATTCTGTAAGAGAAGGGCAGACCCCGCCATCCCCAGCTTCCAGCTGGGCCTCAGGACTCCCCAGTCTGCATGGAGGGGTGGCAACCGGGCCATCTGCTCAGACGGGGGGGGGGGGGGCAGGGGGTAGGCACAGGCAGGGAGTGCTGAATGGCCTCTCTGTTGGGACCCAGCCTGGAACAGATGGCCTGGGGGCCGCTGGCAGGTGAGGGGGCGGAAGGAGGCCAGACCGTCCCCCCAACCCCCCCTGCCCCATGCCAAGTCCCTGTTCCTGGGAGAGGAGGACCCCACAAGACTCTCATGGTGACAGCAGCCAGGAAGAAACCGGTTTAAGGGGATTAGTGGGCCCAAGAGAACAGCAAGCAGCGGGGGGGCCCCCCCGAGAAATGTGGTGGTACCAGCAACCTCCGCTGGAGCCAGGACGGCCACTGCCCAGGGGGGAAGGAAGGTGCTGAAGGAGCCCCGGGAGCTCAGGGGCCACCCTGTCTAAACCCTTCCCATCCATTTTGCCGATGGGGAAACTGAGGCCTAGGAAGGGGCAGAGACCTCACATCAGCCAGCAAGTCAGTGACAGAGCTGGGAGGTGTCCAGATGTCCCTGGTGCCCTGGGGCTCTTCCCACGACACCCCCTGCCTCCCTCCCCTCGGAACGGCCTCCCTCTCCTCCCTTCTCAGCCTGCTTACCTGGCCTTGGCCCTGGCCAGTGCCCCCCGCCCCGCCCCCAGCCACCCTGACTGCTCCTACCCTTCTTCCTGCCAAGACCCAGACCAAGCACCCACCTTCTGGAAATCTTGTAGCCCATCCGCAGAGCCTAAGCCTCCTGATTGGGAGGCCCGTCCACTGCTGGCTTAGGGTCGATCCCTTCACTGTAAAGACGTAACTGCGACCCAAAGAGGGAAGGGCGTTTAGAAACGGTCCCCACCATCTCCTCCCATCTCCATCCCCCAGAAAACCACTCGGGGCTGTCTCTGAGCACCTGAGACAGGTACTCCCGGCCTCCCTGCTGTAAGGGGGGCTGGAGAGGTCCATTCTCCCGGGCTTCAGTTTTCCTTAAAAATATATTAGAAACACCTTCACCGTCAAGGAATCTAGTAAAACAAGGGTCCCTTTGGGCCCCTTTCTGCAAAGGAGATATTTTCTCCCGCTTGCTCTCCAGTCTTTTCCCACAGGGTCACATTTCGGAAACAGGCACTGAGCAGGAGAGGCCGGGCCGGTGGCCACAAGCGGCCACACCTGCAGACACTTGGCGACACCCGGTGAGACTGGTGATTGCTTCTCTGTGTGCCGGCTAATCACAAGGGGACCTTCTCTGTGTGCCGGCTAATCACAAGGGGACCGCTCTGCAGATTGCCTCAGGGCTGCTGAAGCTGGGGGGGGCCTGCGGGGAGGTGGGGGGAGGGGGAATAGGGGAGGGGAAGGAGAGGGAAGCAGGGGGAGGGCGGAAGAGCTCTCCTTGTGCAGGAGAGACCCCGGTGTGATCCCAGCTCCACTGTTCACTACCTGTGTGAGCTCAGACCAGTCTCTGAGCCACCCTGTGTCCGTGTCTCCCTGACCAGGCTGTGGGGACGTCCCAAGAGGATCATATGAGCACAGACTCTTGTACCCAGAGAGGGTGAAGTCGGGCCTTAGCCCTACCCCTCACAGAGGCCCAGCCCAGGTGACAGCACCCCTGCTCTCAACAACAGCTCCCTGGGCAGTGCAGTCCATTTAATCAAGAGAACCCCCATTTGTCTCTTCACCTGTGTTCCTGGCGGGGCTCTCTGTCCTGACTTCCTGTGTGTCTTTAAGTATAACCCTAGCCCTCTCTGATGCTCTAGGTTCCCAGCCCTCAAAGAGAAAGGTGGACATCTCACTCTCCATTGGCTTTTCCACCCCTCCACCCCTCCCAGAAAACCACTCGGGGCTGTCTCTGAGCACCTTAGACCGGTACCCCCGGCCTCCCTGCCGTAAGGAGGGGGGGTGCTGGAGAGGTCCAAGACCCGGGAGGTGGGAGGCTGCTTCCCCATAACCAGGATCTTCTAGCTCTGGCCAAGAGATGCGTCTAGTCCAAGAAAGCATTTATAGATCCTTTCGTATCTGATTCATTCATTTCATTATTCATTCACTTATTGAGCACCTACAATATACCAGGCTCCAGGCATACAGCAGTGATAGAAGCAGACATGGGTCCTCCCTGGTGGTCTCCAAGCTCATCATCGAGTGGAGGAGACGGCAGAGTCCACAAACAGATTTACATAGTGACGAAATACGATTAAGGCTTTCGGGGGCACTGAGACAGGGGATAAAGGGGGGAAGGGGATGCTCTTTAGATCAGGGGCCGGCCCCGGCCTCTCTGAGCGGTGACACCAGAACTGAGACCCGAAGGATAAGAGGAAGCGAGCCACAAGTCGTACTGGGCAGAGGTGCATGACTGGGGCACGGAGTTCAGGAGGTCCCCCCCCGGCTGACGCAGAGTGGGACAGGAGGAGGGGAGGGCTGGGGACACGGGAGGTGGGAGAAGCAGCCAGACCAAGTAAGAAGCTTTATTTTTCCCCAAAGACCCATGGGAAGCAAGGGAGGGGCAGTGGCTTGATCACACCCACATTTTCCCATTGTCATAAGCTCCTACTGGCCACTGTTTGCAGTGGAGATCGGTTAAGAGGTGAGGGGGACAGTGAGGACCTTGACACAGAAGTCTCCAAAGCGGTGCGTCATCAGGTGTGCAAGGTAGCTCTCGGAGGGGAAAGAAACACTACAAAATTGTTATTTCTATTTCCATTGTATCCAAAACAAAGGGACGGGGCATTAAATTGTAGCCGTATTTATAGATTGACGCTGATGTCCATATTTGGTCTATATGTCAAATGTGACTCCAGGGACCACACAGAGAGGCTTGCTGCCCGGCCTTTGTCCTTGCTTTTAGCATTTTGAAGAATTTTTCTCTTCATGTGAGTCCAGTTCAGCAACTTTATGGATTATAATACCGTTCAACTGACTTTTCGGCAGACGAGGGACTTAAAAAGCAGGGAATGAAGGGGAAAAAAGGAAAGTAGGAAAACACTGAACGACACATAAGCGGAACAAGGTGCCCTGTGGGTGCTTCACTCCCCCGTGGCATCCACTCAGACAGCCGCAGGTGAAGCAAAGGCAAAGACCGGGTCTAGTAAGAAAGAGGTCCCCATGTTTCACAAAGGAGCAAGAAGGCGATTTGAACTAAGAATTTATATCTACCCTTATAACTAATGAGCCTAACCTTAAGTATAGCTTTTCGCTTTGAGATCTGAGCTAACGATGGCATAAAACCATTCACCATCATCAAAACATTCAAAGGGGCGCCTGGGTAGCTCGGCTGGTTGAGCCTCCGACTCTGGCTCAGGTCACGATCTCGTGGTTTGCGACATTGAGCCCCGAGTCGGGGTCCGTGCTGGCAGAGCGGAGCCTGCTTGGGATTCTCTCTGTCTCTCCCTCTCTCTCTGCCCCTCCCCAGCTCATGCATGTGCCTCTTTCTCGAAAATAAATAAACACTGAAAAAAATTTTTAAATACTATTTTATACTCTAATGTAATTTGCTGTTTAATTCATATGTGTGTGTGTGTGTGTTTGATAACATTCATAATATGTTATGTAATAATACATGCTTATTAGTTGTGAAGGAATGATCATATTAATATATAGATTGGGTAAAGTGTATACTGAATAAATGCATTTACACATATTGTCCCAAGGGCCTGGGCGCACTGAGTGAAGACGCCCGCCTGTGCGGTGCTGGCTTCCTGCGCGAGGTGACTGTTGACTGTCCGGGAGGTGCCTGCGGTGGGGGAGGGAGGGGAGCCTCTCCTGGGAGTCCTCAGGTTCCCACCCCATCCACGCCATCTGTCTAGCTCACTCCAGGATGGAGACTGGGAGAAACACTCTCCCCCAATCCAGGCTCTTGTCTGGGGAGGCTTTTTTTTTTTTTTTTTTAACTCCCCAGATGAAACCCAAGTTCATTCCCTTAAAGGGTAAACGGCGGATCCTGGCAAGGCTTTCCGATTATTTACTCACTGGCCAGTAATAGAAGAGAACACACATCCTTGCTGGAAGAGAGGACTTTTCTGGTGCCTGCACCCGGGGCTGAGCCCTGGGTGCCTGGAGCTCGCCCCCTGCGAGGTTGCCTGCCAGTGACTTCTACACAAAGACCCACTTTTCTGGCCTGTGCTTCTTGGGCACATCATTTCTGAGTATTTCTCTTCACCACATCCCGCAAAGGTGCTGATAATGCTCACCGTGGGTACTGAGGGTCTGCTGTGCGCCTGGCCCTGGGCGCCCTGCACTTCCTACATGTGATCGGGACTCTCTCCTACGGAGCCCAGCATCAGGCCGCCAACCCCTCTGGGGCAGGTGCCTCGCTGCCCCTCCCGTTGCTTTGGGGTTTAAGGTCGTCTGCAGGCTGCCACTTAGCCTGTCCCTCCCCATGCACCCGGGGGCTGGCTGGCCCGGGAGGGAGGATGCGTCTGGCTGCGGGCCAAGCAAGTCTCCCAGCCCCAAGTGGCTCTGAGTCCTCTGACTGGAGGGTCAGGGCACCAGGCTCCTTCACATCTCGTTCCTCTCGACAATCCTTTCCCCAAAAAGGTCTTCACAACCCCCAGAGGTCCTTGAATGCCCTGAGAGGCCCTAAATTGGGCCATCCGGCTGCCCGCCTCCCTTCTCCCCGTAGATCCCTGTCTGCTTCCCATGTCGCCAGCATCCAGCCAGAAAACTCCCCAGAGCACGTTCCCACCCCTGTTCCCAGGCAGCAGCTTCCATGATGTTGGCACCAGTATGCATTTATTAATAAAATGATCAAAGTAACTAAATGCTCTGGCAGCTCCTGAAGTTTGCCAGAGGCTCCCTGAATGCCCGGTGGCACCAGAGGGCGGGGACCAGCCCTGGAGAGGAAGTCTGGGGGGAGAGCCAACGGGGCGTGTGTCCCTGGCTGTTGGTGAGAACTTCCAGAATCCACAAAGCGCTGTGGTGGCTCGGGTGGCTTGGGGGAAAGGAAGCCGCAATGCGTGGGGGTGGCCTGAAATGGCTGCTTAGGGGACCTTGCTCAAGAGAGCGCCCCCAGCCTTCCTCCCTGGACAGAGGGTGGGGTGAGACCGCCCCAAGCCCTAGGGGGCAGAGGAGAGGGGGAGACGTTGTTTGTGCAAACAATGCTAGTTCAGGGACCCACGTCTGCGGTCAAATCCTGCCTCTGCCCATGACTGGCTGGGGGACCTTGGCCGAATCACCTGACCCAGGTCCCCACCTCTGAATCGCCTGGGATGCTACACTGCAAATGCGTCACTGGGCTGGCTCATCCTGAACTCACGGAGCCACACTCTGTGGACTCAGGCCCAGGAACCTGATGTATCACATGTCGTCTACACGCACTTGCCTGTGGTCAGGTCAGCACTCAGGGGCCACTAATTTCGTGTCTGGGTTTTCCTTTTCCATCCTCTCGCCTTCCCCCCCCTCCCCCCGCCGCCCTCACCCCACGACCAGGAGTGAGATGAGGAAGAGGAGAATCGTTCTTGCCTTTCAGGGTCAGCGTGAAGTTTAAACTGACGAACATACACCATTCGTACCCACGTCCAGCTAACATTCGCTGAGACCGCGACTGTCTTGTATGAGCTCATTTAAACCTCATCAGAATCCTAGGAGGCAGGCACAGCGTGAAGGCCATTGCACAGGTGAGGAGAATGAAGCCCAGAGATGTTAAGTAATTTGCCCAAGGCTGCACAGAGGGCGGTGGCCAGGATTGATGTGAACTGGGTGGCACAGTGCCCGGGACATAATAAGTACTCGTTAATTGGTGGTGTGTTTAAAAAGAAAAAAAAAAAAAAAATGGTGGGGGTGGGGGTGGGGTTCCGATCTGTTGCTCAGTCTTTGGGAGAGGTTTGTTATCCCTGTCCGGTAACCCAGAACATTCTGCCTCACCCCTGGTTCACCCAACCAAAAGGATCTCCTTGCAGACGGGTCCCAACTGCCCAGATGTGTGGCCAGCCCCATTGGCCGCTGCCCCATTAACTGCAATCTCCAGGCCCCGAGAGAATTCTGGAAGCAGAAGCTAGTACAATCCCTCTGGCAGCAAAAGTACACCCACTCAGCACACGACTGTTTTACCCCGAAGCCCGTGGGGGCTCTGTCACCGGGGAGAGAGGGAAAGTGCTCTATGCTTCCTCAGCGCACGCCTGTGCGTTCAATTTCACAAGCGGTGCTTTTCTTAGACCGGCACGTCACGTAAGCTGGAAGCGTAGATTTGACATGAGAGAGGAAGGAAAGAACGCATGTGGAGCCAGGCACCTGGATACGGAGGACCTGGGCGTGTTTTCTTGTTTGATCTTCCCGATGGCCTTGTTCGCGACACCTCTCAGACATCACCCCTCTTTTGCAGTTGAGGAAATTGAGGCCCGTAGGTTTAGCGACGTTGGCAACCTTGACGGTAGGAAACAACGCGCGCAGTTATCGGGCGCTTCCTCGCCGTGATGGTCACGTGCATCCACTGACGTCTTCAAGCCTCTGAAGGACACTCTGAGACACTGCCGTCGTCCTCACCTAGGCAGTGACAGAGCCAGGATTCAAACACAGTTCTGGGTGGACCCCAGACACTTCTCTCTGCCTCTAACAGTCAGTGTTTCAGTATCCGTGATCTCTTCTGGACACGGGAAACCTGTCTCCAGGTTTGACCCGAACCCCTTCCTCCCGGGCCTCTTGGGTTTGCAGCAAGGACCACTGACTGCGTTTGAGTCTCCACTTGCTGTGTGACATTGGACAACTCGCCCCACCTCTCTGTGCTTTGGTTTCTTCCTCTGGAAACGAGGCAGAGTGATTCTTGTCACCATCCCTGACTTGTGAGGGACCTACCTGCCCGGAGAGAAACTACAGGCACAGACGGGGGAGGATTTGGTCCCATTCGGCCACAGCAGCCTAAAACCGCTTTCCTCCTGCTCTGGGCCACCTTTACTTGCTGTTTCAGGTCAACTCAACGCAGCCAGTGCCAGGAGCAGCTACATGTGCTTCACAGGGGGGGAGCAGGAAGTAAGACCCGCCGGGACCTGTTCCCTGCCCACCCGCCCAAGCGTCGGCTCCTGACTTTGCTCTGCAGTCAGCCCAGGCCACCCAGCCGGCTCCCCACGGCCCTGCCCCAACCCTCCCTCCCAACTGCCCCTCTGCCGTCCGGATCTGACTCATCCTCTGAGACCCAAGTTCGCCCCGTCCAGGAAACCCATGGTCCCTCTCTTGGGATCCCCTCCAGCGAGGTCACAGCCTCACATTATCAGTCCTGGCCCTGAGATTCTCGTCGGGCGGGGGCGGGCCTGCCTAACGAACCAGAAGCTTCACTGCTCCGCATCCCGACAGCCTCCAGGGCGACACCGGCACGTGGCTTCACCTTTCTGTCCTTCGGCTTCTTATTCTTGGCTCATTATTACCAAAATAAAGGTGTCTGCTTCGCAGCGTCATTGTAAAGATTAAATGAGGTAGTGAGGGCAGTGCCTGGAGTATAGGAAAACCTCAACAGATAGCAGACAATAATGATAATCCTAAGAGTGAAAATATCATGTTGGGGCGGAGCTTTCCCTGGTGCCTTACAGATTGCTTGAGAGTGGGGGTCAGTGGAACGTTAAGGAGGCGCGGGCATTCGGCAGGGGCGCGGGTGGGGAGGAGAGACGATGAGAGGGGGACGCCGAGGCAGGCCGCCGGCCGTGGCTGCTTTGGGGGAGCCAAAGACCCCTCCGTACCATACTTCTTCCCCGCGCCCTGGCTGTGGTGATTAGACAGGTTGGCTACGTGACCCAGTCTGGCCCGTCCATTCTCTCCCCCAAACATTTGGATCTGGGAAGGGGAGGAGAGGGAAGGACCCAGCCATTTGGCCTCTCCCGTGGCTGGGCCAGAGCCAGAAGAGTGGACTCAGTTGCTCGGGGCAGCCACGACCTCCGAGGAACAGAAGGCCCCGCTTGGCAAAGAGAGAGAGTCGAACGAAGCCAGCTGGCAGAGCGGCGGCTGGACGAGGAGAGAGAGCCAGCGCTGGTGGCCCCCGGCCCCACCTCCAGTCTCCCCAGACCTGGCCCTTCCTGCCAGCCCAGGGTGGGCAATCCTGAAACCTCATAGATAAGTCCCCGCTGTTTGCTGAACCCAGCTTGCGTGGGTTTCTCTGGTTCCAAACTCTGGGGCCCAGCGAGTACAGCCCCGCCTCCCCCCCGGGCCAGAGCACGTCTCAACGGGGACCCCCATCCTCCAGGGCTCGCTCGTCAGAAAGGCTTTGAAAGGGGGAAACGCTGAGACTGGAGTGTTGCGTCTCCCCAGATTCTGGGGGCAGAACTGGGGCTCTGGAGCCCGGGGGTCAGCTGCCGAGGTCAGGGGCTGCTCCCTGACTGCCTGAGTACAGGGCAGTGGCCTGAGTTCATGCTGGTTTTATTTTTTTTTAATTTTTTTTTTCCAACGTTTATTTATATTTGGGACAGAGAGAGACAGAGCATGAACAGGGGAGGGGCAGAGAGAGAGGGAGACACAGAATCGGAAACAGGCTCCAGGCTCTGAGCCATCAGCCCAGAGCCCGACGCGGGGCTCGAACTCACGGACTGCGAGATCGTGACCTGGCTGAAGTCACCCAGGCGCCCCATGCTGGTTTTTGATCTGCGGCTTTTCGGGTCATTTCCGGAAACGTGAGCCCTCACTACAGATGCTTAATAATAACCTAACCACGGTTGACGTTTCTTCTGCTCTTTTTTGTCTGTTTGTTTGTTTTCTTGGTGATTATTTATTTTTGAGACAGAGGGAAAGCACAAGCTGGGGAGGGGCAGAAAGAGAGAGGGAGGCAGGAACCGAAGCGGGCTCTGCGCTGACAGCCGAGAGCCAGATGCGGGGGCTCGAACTTCCGAACCACGAGATGGTGACCAGAGCCCAAGTCGGACGCTTAGCCGGCTGAGCCACCCAGGCGCCCCTGATGGCGCTCTTTGGCCGTGCGGATTGCCTTGTGACCAGTCTGGCGGCCTTTCCCGGATCTCCCCATCAGGCCACACGGGTCTTCTGCTGAGGCTGTCTTGCTCTAAGTAGGTCATGTACGAGGGCAGTGCACAGAGTAAGGTCGCTGCCACCTTGTCCCCCTTTGTAAAAGGTGGGCGGGACATCTTGGGGACGTTTTGAGGAAGGGTCTTGTGATCTTGGCAGTGGAAGAGCTCTGCACAAAGCCGGGCATGTAGTGAAATCCCAAACAGCGCTCGTTACTGGGAGTTGGTTTGTTTTACGCACGCCTGTCTTCCCCACCGGACTGTGCTTTGGAGAGAGAGGCAAGAACCGTTTTACGGCCGCAGCCCCATGTCTACAGGGCCCAGCGTAAATACTTCCTCAGTCCCTGACTGTGCCTCTTGGACCCATGAGTTTCTCGAAGTGTCCCAATAATGGACGGCGTTGACAGGGCCTGCCTGGGCCCCGAGTGGGATTAGAACCCACATCTAGCTGCGTCTCAGCCCAGGCCAGTCCCCATCTTCCCAGTTTGTCTTTCTGCTCAAGATGCGATTAATCCTCATTGGATGCGATTAATCGCCTCATTGGAAATGAGGCGAGCCTCGGACCTGGTGAACTTGCACGTGACCCAGTAGGGGCTGGGGTTTCTCAGTCTGGCCCTGAACAGGCGACAGGGAAAGGGGGGAACACGGCAGCCTTTCCTGGAGGCAGCCTGGACCTGGCCCCTAGCCCCAACTGGCCCACAAGTGCTTTGCTGAGTTGTGGGAGTTCAGTGCACAACGTTTTAGACGTGTCTGGGCCTCCAAGGTCCTCAAAATCCTTCACCCACATGTATCCCCAGCTCAGGTCTCAGGGTCCCACTCCATCCCCAGCCTGGGCCTGACCCTGCGTAGGTTTGTTTAGGCTGGGATTTTGGCCCCTTTGGGGCCCTGCCATCCCTCCAGTTCAATCCTGAGCCTGATTTTCGGCACCAGGTTCCCTCTGGCTGTAGGAGGAGGGGGTCTCTTTAAACAGTGCTTTATTGGATTTGGGTCTTCGTGACGGGCCCAGAAATGACATGTGACGGATCTGAGCGTGATATTTTCTTTCTTTAAGACTGTGAGAGCCGTTAACAGAAGCCAGCCGACCCCACAACCCTTATAATTACCGCTGTCCCCATGTCGTTCGTATGCTAAAGCTTGTCACCGTCTCCCGTCCCACCACAACAGGGTCCTCACTGCCCCTCACCATGGCTTCCAGTTCCAGAATGCCACTCTATGGTGTTGCTCTTAGCACGACTCTGTCGCCAACGGCCTTGGCCTGGAGTTCCCTCATCAGGGGAACCTGATGCAAGGACGTGTGTGCAGGCAGTTTATTTTAGAGGTGATCCCAGGGAGCAGAAACAGGGGACCGACACAACTGAAAAAAGCCAACATCACAGAGCATCTTTAGGTCAGTGCCGCGGGTGACTGGGACTCAGTGCCTCCAGGCCCCTCTGAACGGTGTACAGAAGGATCCTTGGGCTTGTCAGCCAGATGACAGATTGACGGAAGCATCCCTCCACCGGCTCCCACGCCCCACGGGTGAGAGGTTGTTGGCCCAGTGGAAGCTAACCGCCCCCAGCACGTCCCCATGCTAAGCATGCTCCTGCCGGCAGTCCGTGTTGGGCACTGCACAAGCCCCAGGGCAGAGAAAGAAAAAGGCCTTGTGCTCGCGTGAGGCAAGATGCCGGCAGCGCAAAGTGAGCTGAAGCCCGCGTAGAACTGTTTGGCCCAGCACGGCTGGAAACAGAGGTGCCGCTGAGCGCCAGGGAGGCTGTGGGTACGCTCTCGAGCCAGACTGGGTTCTAATCCTTTCTCTGTGTGTCATTTTCCTCCACTTACAAAAGGGAGAGTTCTAAAAGGAAAACACGCTTTACCGGGTTGTCACGAGGCAAATGAGAAAGCCCACAGCGCCTGGCACATAATAATCCCTCAATGAAGAGTGACTTCTATTATCCCCATTTTACGGTTGAAGACACTGAGATGTAATTTTGAAGGGATGAGAGAGGGGAACAAGTGGGGGAGGGAGACTTCATTTAGGCTCCACTCACACCTCCAGAGAAGGCTTGGTAGGCAGCTCAGAGAAAAACCTGGTATTTCTGGGGAGAGACCCTCTCCCGCCTCGCCCTTCTACGCCCACTTCCCCTCATTTCTGCCCCTAAATGAGTAGTCACGCTTCCTCTGTCGCGGGGAAAGGGTCTGTAGGTGCCTTGTGATGTCACAGCTGGTTGCTATGGAGATCAGGTTGCTGTAAATGTCAGTCTGGGTCCACCAGGAGCACAGTGATCAGCATCCCAGTCTGGCGCAGGGAGAGAGGAAAATGAGGCACCCTGGGGGCTCTCCTAAGTGCCTCTCCCCGCGCCCCAAACACGCGGACGCACACAGCGCAGCCAGCAGGCCCCGCGAACGTCCCCTGGCCCGCCCCGCGCGTGGCAATATGTGTCTGGGGAGAAACAACCCTGGCAGCCGAGAGCAGGGTGACACATGGTCCGCATCAGTCACTGTCCCCTCCCGCTCCTTCTGGAAGAAAGGTGCTGCTCAGCAGGTGGCAGTGGCATCCAGGGCGTCCCCATGGCAACACTGACTGAGGTCAGACCTCATCACTGCGCTGACCTCACTCGGGGAGCCACTGGACCCGGGCTGGGCTGTCGCTGCCACGGGGGGGAAATGGAAAAGCTGGGAAGAGGCTTTCCAGAAAAACGAATCTGCCCTCTCAGGGTCATGGCTTCTCCCGGTGAGTCCACTGCGGCCCTCCTCTGGTTTAAAGTGAAGACAGAGGCTGCTGGGTCTGGCCTGGTGTTTCAAAGGGCACAGTTGGGCCCCCAGGAAGTGGCTTTCCTGCCTCTGAAAACAGCCGACAGCCTCCCCGGAGACGGGTCCTGTCACCCTCTAGCCACGGGTTCCAGGGCAGGTGACTCTGAGACCTGTACGTGGGGAGAGTCTTCTGGGAGGGGATCCGCCCCCCCATACCCGGCTGGGCCCTGCCCCCTCCCAGGACAGAGCCCCCCGCCCCGCTGCTGGTTCACTCCACCTGCTGTCCCTTTCCTAACAAGGCCCCTCCTCCTTCCTCAGCCCAGGGCCCCAGCTCGATGCACCTTTGTAGGAAACAGTTACTCCTTACCTGGACCTTGACTCTGTAGCTGACGCCCTTCATCCCGCTGAAGGGCAACCTGATGGGGAACCACAAAACCATCCTGGGGGCACAGCCCGTTGCCTCCTGATACCCAAGCCCAAACCACCCAGGCCTGTAATGGACTCACTCTTTTCTCGACTTCTCTGAGACTCTTGTTTTCTCAGGGTTGTTGGCAAGATTAGCTGGCCCATGAGTGTTCACATCCCTCTTTCCGATTCTCCCCACCTGGACCCCCAGAGACCCCTGTGCTTTTGGCCACCTGCTAAGCCACCTGCTGCCTCGCCCGGGCCCCTCCCCCATCCCCCCAAGGCTGGTGGTATTTCTACACCTTCTCTTGCTGGCTCAGCGGATGTGTCTAACTCAAGTCACTCCCGACCCCTCTCCACCCGCCGCACCTTCCAGAGAGGAGGACCACCGAGAGCCCATGGCTGGCTCCGTGTTAGGATCTGTGATGGGCACTTCGCCCCCATTATTCTGCCGAATGCTGCCAGGGGGGTATCACCGGTCCCCTGCAGGGACAAAAAACACAGAGGCCCGTTTGAGGCCACGTGGTAACGACCGTTATTACTTATTAAAAGCATTTCCTTTCGGTTGAGTTTTATACTAAAATGCTTTATACACACTATGTCAGCATAGAAGAGGAAGTTAAGAGCGTGAACCCTGGGGCCAGGCTGCCTGGGACGGATTCCTGCCTCTGCCTCTTAAAAGCTGCGTGCAACATACTGTTAGACGTCAATTATATTTCACTTTGTTTAAAAAGGCTGTGTGACCTTGGGCGAATTCTGTAACCCTTTCTGTGCCCCCCGAGGGCTCCTCTGTAAAATAAGAGGATGAGGGTGCCTCCCTCACAGGATAGTTATGACGATTACATTAGCAATAGAAGTGCTTACAACCGTGCCTGGCACAGACTAAGAACTGTATAAATAGCGCTCCCTGAAAATGAAAAATGAGAAAAAGCAAAGGAGGTGTGGGGTAAGGAAAGCTTTACGTCGCCTTTTCGGAGGCGGGGGGGGGAAGTAGTAGCAGGTGCATAGTTGCATCTTAGGAGGTAGACAGGCTCAGAAAGGTGAGTTAATGTATTTGGAGTCACACAGGATTAAAGCCTGGAGGTCCTGCCAGTCTGCTGCTGGAGCAGACAGTACAGAGGAGGCTAGAAAAAGTAGGGTCCCCGGGGACTGGGCACCAGGAGGAAGGGCTGCCCCGAGTCCGAGGGGGTGACCCAGGAACTCGGCTGAGGTTCTCCTGGGTCAGGGCAGGAGAACTCAGGGGCTGCTGGAGGAGGACGGGGAAGGGGCAGTGGCAGAGCCTAGCAGAACCCCAGCATGCCCAGCTCCTTCTCCCGCTGGGTCCAAGAGATGGGACCGTGGCCCGGCCGGGGCACTGAGGGAGTTGGGCTCTGGGCCACGCCCACAGGCCCCTGCTTCTTGCCTACATTGAACCTGAGCCCTTGCAAATCCTTAAATTTACTGTAGTCCCTGGGGCAAAGCCCTCGGAAAGCTAGAAGCGTCCCAGTGGACAAATCACTTCCCTTCTCTGTGTATCCGTTTCTTCATCTCTAAAAGGGGAACAGTATTATTAGTTATTAGCACCTAAACTCTTGCTGTGCTTTGGAAGGGTCCAGTGATATCACATATATAATGTGGATTGCCTTTCAGCCCAGCAGAGAATCCATTAAATAACTGAAGCTGTTTTTTCTAACTCAGTGACCTTAGACAAGGAACTTGACCTTTCCGGACTCTGTGTTCACCGCCATTGCTCGGAATAAGTAAGTTAACAATGCGAAGCTCCCAGTGCAGTGCCTGAACAGGGTAGGAAAAAGGAGATATGGAGGGCCCTTCCCCCAGCTCGATGCCTAGGGACCACAGTTGGCCCTGAGTCAGCAGAGATTGTCCAGAAGAATCCCCGTGTGCCCAGATGGACACTTATGCGTCTGTGTGGCTATCCTAAGTAGAGAAACAGAGGTGCAAAAATGTTTTTGCTGTTTCCTTGGAGTCTCTTAGAAGGGGAAATCTGGCTTTAAGAAAGAACTATAGGCCAGACAGCCAGCATAAATACAATTGAGTGTTTACCTGTTCTTCCTGCAAAGTCATATTAGAAATGACAACCAGTCTCTGCTCAGTGGGGGGGACCCAAGGGTAAGGGGCTCCGGCCAAGCTGGAAGGGATTGTGTTGACCACAGTGACCACAAGACAGAGCAGCTGAGTGAGACCCCCGGGGAGGGGGGTGGAGAGATGAGATTCTGTGCCATGTGGCAGGAGCTTCTCAGTCACATGCACGCACACACACAGCCCTTGACACACTCATGCCTGCAGCTTGCTGCGTCACCCCGTCCCTGGGGGGGCCCCTTCCACCGGCCAGCGTCACAAGTCCTGCAAAACCGCAAACCTTCCCTCTCAAGTTCCTGACTTCAAAGGGGCAGCAAAGGCTCCCTGTGGTGGTCTGGGGGCTCCGTCTGAAAGTGCGCACACATTATCTCATTTAATCTCATTAGCAGGAGATGCCTTTGAAGCCTCCTGTTTGAGCTTAAACGCTCCGGAGCGTTTTAGCCCTTTTGCTAAAGCCGAGCTTCTTTGAATTCGAAACAAGACCGGGCAATCTGTCATCAGGGCAATGACGACACCTTCAGGGTGCACACCTAGCTGGGTCTCTAGGTTGGCAGGGGAGGAGGGTCGGGGGGACCAGTGGGGACATTCAGGTAACAGAAGGGGATACAAGGAGGGTGGTGGAGTACTTCGGGTGGGGAAGGAGGGGTGGGGGGCAGGGTCTAGGAGAGAGGACCCGGGAGCCATTGAGTCTGGGGGCTGCTTCCGGGAGGAGGAGAGGAAAGGAGGGACCCTGCCCCTTAGGGGAGAGCTGGCAAAAGTCACAGCGTCGAAGGGGGTCCCGTAGGGAAAGGGGTGTGCTGGGGGGTGCGTGGCTCTCAGCAGCAGGACGCCCTCAGCCAGACCTCACCATGTATCTGGGCACCCTGGGGGCTGCATGCCCTCTCCCCTGGCACGGCGCCTCAGGCCCCTTCCGTGGAACTGGAGCCCCTTCGGTCTCTCTTCCCCACAGCCTGTGATAGTCCCAGGGGTGGGGACGTGTGGCTGTGTCCCCGAGTCCAGGCATAGCCCAGACCCGGGACTTTCGGGCCCTTTCAACATGGCCTAAACTCCACCCACGACCTGAGCCCGGCCGAGCTGCATGCGGTGCATTTGGACGTTTTCACTCTGTTTGTTTTCTGGGTTGGTTTTGTTTAACAAAGGAGGTGGTTAGGGTTCAGACCCAAATCCTCCCCTTCCCAGTTTCGGTTTTGCCTGGAAAACGGATGGGCCTAGCCCCTGCTCGGGTTGGCCCAGTGCCCGGCCGAGTTCCTGGGTGCACGGGAAGCAATGAAGGGCTTCTGGCCTGGCCGCTGGCTCCCCTGATGGGAGGGAGGATAAGGCCAGGCTGGCTGCTGAGAGGCCAGGGGCCGAAGCCGCCCCCCTCTCTGGGCAGTCGGTCCAACTCTGGGCTGCTCTGTCTGCCCTGGGCATTTGAGCCTCAGCAGGGGAGGCTGTTTCGTCCAGAAAAAGAAAGGGAAAAGCCCCCACAGCTGCTGTTCTCATTACAGGAGGCATCAGACAGAGATTCTGGAAGCTGCTTTTCCCCACTTAGGCAGGAACGTGTCAACACCAGCACACGGAGGCCCGGGAGCTGGAGAGGCCTTTGCAGGACCCCTCGGGGAACTTCTTGCCCACCCCCCCCCCCCAGCATGGACTGCCACGTCAGACTGCTCTCGGGGGAGAAGAGGGGTCCCAGGGGCTGGCGGGCTCCTCAGGTGCCGGGCCCCGCAATCTCAGGAGCTGTGGGAAGGGAGACGAGTCGGGGAAGGATCGCACACCCACGCAGCCTCGGCCTCGGCTCTCTCCTGAGTCACCGCCAATTAGCTGAGGCAGGTGGGGAGCGAGGTGGGTGAAGGAGGGGCCCTTAGGTGCGGAGAGAAGAGGTTGGAAGGGGTGCGTTTGCAGGGAGAGCTGGAGGCATGAACGGGCCCCCAGAGGTGGAGGGGACACCCAGGGCCTGTGTTCTGTGCAGTCAACCCCATCCAACCGACCTGAGCACAGCAGCCAGCCTGCAGGGCCTGCGCCTGAAGCCAGAGGGCCGCGGGGGGGGGTGTGTGGAGGTGACCTTCCTCACTACAGGGGCCAGGGAGCTCCGATAACAGGACGGCCACCGTTTACTGAGCACTAACAACATGCCAGGCGTGGGCCAAGCCCTTCGCTCAGTGGTAACAGCGCTTACTTTGTGCAGGACTTCTACCTGCTCTCCCTCACACAGTTCTTACTAAGCAGACGAGGAAAAGGGGGCCCAGAGAGGTTAAGTGACTCGTCCCAGGTCACCCAGGATGGGGACTCCAGAGCCCGTGCTCCGGAACCTTCACGGCAGCTCTGGGGATAGAGTCGTTCTTCGCTATGGCTGCACTGCAATATCATTATCCCCATTTTACAAATGAAGAAACTGAGGCTCAGAGAGATTATCTGAGCAGGAAGGAGCCCCCACTGCGCCCAATTCTGTCCTAGCCAAGTTCCCGTCTGTTGTTTGTCTCATCCTGGCCACGGGGTTATTATCCCCGTCTCACGGGGGAGGAAACAAGGGGAGAGGGGGTAAGTCAGGATTCGCCAGGATTTGACTCAAGGATCGTGAGGCCGGTGTGATTTTCCACAATGGGTGGCCTCAGGGAGCCGTGGCTCTGACATCCACATTGGAGAGCCCAGACCTCCCCATACCCCACTATTCCATTGTGGGGACCTAGGCTGGGGCCAGAAGTGTGAGATGGGCAGCGACCCAGGAGGATTATCTCTGACAGAGCCCAGCTCCTTGCCCCAATCACGTCCTGCCCCCAGGAATTATAGATGATTATCCCCAAGGGGTAGAGGAGGAGGAGCCCAGGGGACGTCCAGGAGGTGGTAGAATTCAGGGATTAAAAGCACTGTCTCGGGCCACCTGGGTGGCTCAGTGGGTTAAGAGTCCCACTCTTGATTTCGACTCAGGTCTTGATCTCATAGTTTGTGAGCTCGAGCCCTTCTTTGGGCTCTGTGCTGACAGCGTGGAGCCTGCACAGGATTCTCTGTCTCCCTCTCTCTCTACCCCACCCCCCCCACCCCCTTGCTCGCTCTCTCTCTCAAACATGAATAAATAGACATTTAAAAAAAAGATAGCACTGTCTCCTGTGTCTGGATCCAGATTCCGGCTTGACCCCTTACAGTTGTGAGCTGGTCAGAGTCTCAGTTTCTTTGCAAAATGAGATTCAGTATACTACCCTCCTTGGGGCATAATTGTGGGCACCAGATAGAGAAGTCCCCTCGGGCCGATCCCTGAGACTAGGGTTCATGCAATGGGTCCATTAAAGACATGCTCCCAGGGGAACCAGAGGGAATGGGGGAGGAGGGGGCAGGGCAAAGCAGGGGAGGAGCAGAGCCAGAGTGCAATGCCAGGCGAGTTGGTGGGGGGTGGGGGGGGAGGCTCTCCAGTGTGGGTTACCGCTCCGAGTTGGTCAGACTCAAGGCAAGGCCATCTGTCTGTCACTACCTGAAGTGGTTTCTGGCTCTCTGTACCCAAGGTCAAAGCTGCTCCAGGCCTGAGGGCTGTTAGAGGCTAAAGCACAGGGCAGCTGGGGGTGGGGCAGGGCGCTCCGAATTGGTGAGAGGATCCGAGGGAGGGATTGGGGTCACCTGTGCAACATACAGAAGGTGCTCGTTAAGCAGAAACAGTGATCACTTGAGCCACAGAGCCTGGACCCCTGAGCCTGGGACAGGTTGTGTTGGTTTCCTACTGCTGCCCTAAAATTAGCACTCACTTAGTGGCTTGAAACCACACAAGTGTCTTCTTTCACAGTTCTGGAGATCAGAAGTTGCAAATCAAGGTGTCATTGGACAGAGTGACTTCTGGCGACCTTTGGGGAGAATCCATTTCCTCGCTTCTTCCGGCTGCTGGCCTCGTCCTCACCTCCCCCCTCCCCCCGCCCCTTGCTCCCATTGTCACCCTCCCCCAATCACTGACTCTGACCCTCTTGTCTCCCCTTATAAGGACTCAGATAACCCAGAATAATCTCCAGTCTCAACAACCTTACCTGCGAAGTCCCTTTTTACCTAGAAGGTAACAGGTTCTGGGGTTGAGGATGTGGGGGTATCTTTGGGGGGGGTCGTTATTCAGTTTCCTGGAGCAGGGAAAGAATGGGACACGTGCTTCCCCCAAGACAGGTGCAAAAGCTATCTTTTTTGTTGGCCTGTTCTCAAGGGGAACAGCTCTTAGGTGCTCCCTATGGGATCCAACTGTACCCACAGCCTTGCTGGCTTCTGCCCCACCTGTTCCGTATCCCTTACTCCTCTCCAGGTCCCCTCCAATGAATCCTTGTCTCAGGCTCTGCTTCCGGAGAATCTGCCCTTAGGCACTGGGTCCCGTTATCCCCATTGTATAGATGAGGGAGCTGTAGTGATGGCTATCACTCTCTCCAGGTCACATAGCTAGTGGTGACAGAACTGGCTTGGACCCCAGTCTCCACATTCCAGGTCCTGGGCTCTCGGTTCCTCACTGCTTACTCTCCAGCTCTCTGGAGGGGGTTGTTTAAGGGCCAGTGGGGGTGGGGGTGGGGGTGGGGTGTGGTTCTGTGGCAGCTCAGACCGGCTGTCGCCTCTTCCCGTAGCCCCCCCCCCCCCCCCCCCCCCCCCCCCGCTGACCAACGCCTTTGTCCTCCCACCTTCTCTCAGCGCGCTTTGTCGCTTTGTCGAGGAGAGGGCTTTGAAGAGCTAGCTGGCCTTGGCTTTGAATTTCCCCGACAGCTTTTTGCCCCAGATTCTGACAGCGTGGTTCGTGGTGTGGTTCGGGGAGCACAGACTCTTGCCCCACTGTGCAGGGATGGTGTGGGAGGGTTCTGCTTTTCCGGGGACAGAGGCAGGCGGCCCCAGGGCCTGGATCCTCTTTGGAAGAGCAGTGACAGTCACGGCTAATACAATGAACTCAGTACTGTGCTGCTTGAGTTTCTGTCTCTCCCCATCCCTCCCCTGCTCTGCTCCGTGCCTCTGGCCTCTGGTTGGGCTTCAGCCAGTGGGAGGCAGGGGCAGGAGGACAGAGGTCGCTTTTTATCCCCCCCCCCCAACTCTAGTTCCCTTCCTGATGCTACTCCCACGGCCACGTGTGGTTGGCTGGATCGTGGCCCCCAAGGTGTCCATACCCCAAGCCCCGGACTCTGTGAATGTGTTACCTGAAAAGGCCAAAGGGACTTGGCAGAGGTGACTACGTTAAGGATCTTGAAACAGGGAGATTGTTCTGGATTGCCTGGGTGGGCCCAATAATGCAACCATCAGGGCCCCCGGAAGAGGGAGTCGGGAGGGCCAGGGAGATGTGATGATGGAAACAGAGGTTGGGATGATTTAGCCAGGAGCCGGCGAAAGCCCTCAGCCTCCAGAAGCGGAAAGAGTCAAGGAGTGGATCCCCCACGCCATGGAGCCTCCGGAAGGAACCAACATGCTGGACTTCTACCCTCCAGAACCAGAGCGCACAATTTGTGTTGTTTCCAGCACGGAAGGTTGTGAGAATCCGCTCCAGCAGCAGGAGGAAGGTGCTAGAGCTCGCCTCGGTAAGGACGCTTCACCAGCTTCTCTTCACTTCAACCCTCGCGTCTGCCGTCCGTTTCCTGCGGAATCCCGACCGAAACAACCCAAATGTGTCAAACTGGGACTGATGATTTTATTTACCTCTCAGAAAGTGGTGGTGTCTTACTGGATCCCTGTCTACCCTCAATTTCCTCTTCTGTAAAATAGAAATAAAAATGCCCACCTGGCACGCTGGGATTGTGAAAACTGACAAAACAAAGAATGCGTGAGAAATGTTTAGCGTATGGTAATTACCCTCCCCCCCCCCCCACCATGGTGAGTGTTCTGATTTGAGCGCCTACTGTGTACAAGACACAGACCTAGGTACTGGGGATAAAACGAAGAACAAAACAAACCCCACACCTTCATGGAGGTTCGTTTTGGTGAAGTGAGACAGATAATACAGAAATCAGCAAATTATCAGTAGATCAGAAGGTGATAGGGACGCCTGGGCGGCTCAGTCGGTTAAGCGTTCGACTTTTGCTCAGGTCATGATCTCACGGTTCATGGGTTCGAACCCTGCGCTGGGCTCTGTGCTGATGTCTCAGAGCCTGGAGCCTGCTTCGGATTCTGTGTCTCCCTCTCTCTCTGCCCCCCTCCCACTTGTGCTCTGTCTGTCTCTCTCAAAAATAAATAAACATTGAAAAAAATGAAAAAAAGAGAAGATCAAGGTGATAGATCAGGGTGGGGCGCCGGAAAAGGGTGCTGAGAGCTCACACAGGGCGGTTGGGGACAGCCCTGGGGAGAAAGGGTTATTGGTCTCTGAGCTTCCCCTCCCAACACCCTGTGTTGATGGTGTCTTCGGACTTGCCTCAATAAAACCGGTGCCAAACTGTGACCGAGTCTCGAACCCCAGGCGAGATACGTATGAAGGCTGAGCGTGCATCTGTGCACGTGAGCCCGTGTGCGCGTGCAAAGGGAAACACCTGCTCATCCCTCAGGGGGTGGAACGTGGAGACGCAGAGAAGAATGTTCTTGTCCTGCCCTGGCTCAGTCTCCTCTCCGGGGGCTTCACGCCTCCCTTCTCCCTCCTGCCTGCCTCCATCATCCTACCTTCTGGACCAATTCCTCTGCGCCCTTGGTTCTCATTCCATTCTGCCACCTCCTTCCACCCTTGTCTCCTGGGCTTTCCCTTCACCCTCCGGCGTTCGGTGACTCCAAGCTTTGGCTCACGCTGTGCCTTCTACCCAGACTGCCCGCTTCCCCTAGACAGACACCTGCCCAGCCAGCGAGTCCTCAAGGCCCCTCTCGTGTTGCCCTTGGTGGCCTCCCTTCCTTGGGAAGCATGCGTGGCCCCCTTCTCTGCATCCGCGCAGCCCTTCGTTCCAGTCTCTGTCACCGCGCTTCCTGGGCGGGGCAGGTGCACAGCTCTGTCACGTGTGTGTGTCCCCCTCCCTCACCACACACCGTCCAACATGAGAAGGGACAGCATCTCATTTGCCCTCACGTCCAGAACGGGCTCCTGACAGCCTGGTCCCTTAGCCTTTCAGAGACTCAGTTTCCTCATCAGGAACCCTGTCCAAACACCGCCGTAGAAGCTCAGAGCCATCGGGGGCTTCCTGCGTGACAGGCGCTGTGATCGCCGCTGTGCTGCACGGTCTAGTCCCCTGTCACAGCCCGAGCCAGGTGCTGGTAACCTCCCTGTTGTTACAGAAGAGAAAACTGAGGCACGGAGGGGTTACGTAATAGGCTCAAGACTCACGCTCGGACCCAGGGAGTCTGACTGCAGAACGGGGCTTCTTTCATTTTAAATCGTCAACTCAGGCGTGGTACAAAATTCAAAAGATTCAAACAGTGAAGCAGCGAAGACCCAATCTCCCTCCCCACCCGGATCTCTCCCAGAAAGTATCTGCCACAGAGATTTGCTTCCTGAGTACCCTTCCAGAGAGAGTCTGTGCACTGACACACATGTATTTAAAACGTATGGTTTACCCGAATGGGAGGATAGCACACTGTGCCCCCCGTTCTCGTCTTGACGGTGGCTCTGTATCCATGCAGCCTCTCCCCCACCGCTCTCTGCTGTCCCAGGGAGCACAGAGCAGGGGTTACACCGCGGGGCTGGAGAGCTGAGCTCGTGGCTCAAAGCGTGCACACAGCACTGAGTGGGCGATGCGTGTCTTGTAGCCTTGGCCTCCCCAGAGCCATAGCAGAAAGGACCTGGAAGGTCACTGTGACCCCAGCAGAGCCCAAAGACGGCACTGCCTTTCCTGCCCTCCTGTCCCCCACCCCTTCCCCCCCTCCCCCTCCGCTACCCTTGCAAACACGACCAGTCAGAGCGAAGCTGGCTGGCTGTTCCAGGAAGTGTTTGTTGGAACAGCAGAGGAGAACATATGTCTACGAGTCTCCTCTGAGACAGAGACTCCTGGGAGACCAGCCCAGGCCCCAAATAGCTCCAAAGCAAAAGCTCGTGTAGAGTAAGGACACTCAGAGGCTACGTTGGGGTCACGTTGGGTCATCCGCCTGGAACAGGCGGTTAAACCCAATGTGCAACCAACATTCCTTAGACTGTGGCCTCTGTGAACTCTCTTCCCCTCTCACCCCTCTCCCTCTGGGTCCTAATTTCTGGTCTCTGGGCCTCTAGGGCACAGACCCGGCTCTATGCAGTCCTTGCTCATGCCTTCAGGAGTTAGTCACTCTTCGGCACGCACAGTCCCGCCGTCAGCTATGGGCTGTGTCACAGAATCACCACGTCAAGAACCCCTAAGAGGTGCCCTCCACCAGCCCTTGCTTGAGACGTGAGTCTCTCTCCTGTCCAGTCCACTGGCCTTCTAGCATTTTTTCCTTGAATACCTCCAGTGATGGGGATCTCACAACCTCTCAAAGGCAGTTTGGGGAACTCTTCTCCTCCAAGGATCAGAACTTCAAGGGATCATCAGAATCTCGAAGCCCACCCAGCCATTTTTCTTGACCGCACTGTTTCCTGTCCTGTACTTTATCCAGTGTGGACCAAAGCTCCCTTTTCCCGGCTGCCTTCTTGACCACCGAGGTGTAGGGAAGGTCCTCTTTCTTGAAGCGATTTCAGGGAAACCACCACAGAAGAAAAGTAAAGACCAATCCGTGCTTTCTGCCCTAGCTGCCCCCTGCAGCCCCGCCCGGCCGGGGTGAGAAGGGCCTGCTCTGTGTGCTGCCGGCCCAGCCCCTCCACCCTCGGCCTCGGCAGTGGCCTCGGCCTTGCCAATCGCTGGCCACACTCAGATCCAGGCTTAGAATCCTTCTCCACACGGCGCTCTAAACAGCCACTCCAACGGGAATTGGCATATAAGACGACACCCTTTGGCATCCCGGCTCTTCTCAACGAGGCAGCCTTGCAGACGGGAGCTTTTCCAAACCCGTCCTGACGAGCAGCGTTCCAGTCCCGGCAAACCAAAGGCGTCTCTTAGCCCTCGAGTCTCATCAGCAGTGGGCGGCAGCTTGGTTCCGCCACCCCGCTGCGTGAGCCTCTCCCAGCCTCTGGTCTCCTTCATGGCACCCCATTTCCCAAACTCCGGGCCCCACCCCAATCTCCAAGATGTCGTTCTGCCTCTTCTCAGCCTGGGACTCCCTCCCTGGACCTTTCTGCGTTTCTGAATCTTCCCCGTCCTCGGAGGAGGGCGGGGGGGACCCAACCACCAAGTGTCCCAGGAACCCTTCCCCAGCTGCTCCTGACATCAGTGAAACCACCCTCGCGGAGAGCGGCTCTTGGTCCCGGCTGGACATTGGATTCCCCGGGGGGGAGGCTTGAAGGCTGTTGACGCCAGATGCACCCTCAGAGATCGGGTTATTTCATTAACGTGGGGTGTGGCCCGGGGACCCAGATGATCCTAACACTCAGCTGAAGTTGAACCACTGCTAAGTGAACCATAGAACTTTCCACACACCCCCCCCCCCCTCGGTTCATGCCGTGGCGAGATCCTCTTACAAGTGCTTTCGTGGATTTATTTATTCGTTGTCCACACTTACTAAGAGCTTCAGTGCTGAGTCAGAGCGTTGACCACGGGCTGGGCACCGTGCTGAGAGCTTTACTCGCTGCTGCTTCTCATTAAATCTCCATGATACTCCTGAGGAGTGGGTATTCTTATGATAATCCCGATTTTCGGAAAAATCGAGGCTCCAAGTATGAAGGGCTTATCACGTTTACGCAGCTGGTCAGTGATCCCCCCAGGATCTCAATCCCAGCCTGCCCCTCCCCCACCCCAGAGCCTGAATGGGTAGTCCCTTGGCTCCACAGCTGCCCCCATCTGGCCCAGCTCCCCCCACACCCGCCTTCTCCTGTCATCTCCTGCTCATGCTTTCGATCTCAGTTCTAGAAGGGCCTCCCTGACCTTTGATAAATAAAGCCCAGCAGACACATTCCCCCAGCCACACATCCCAGCCACCTGGCACTGTTCACATTTCCACTTATTTGTGTCATTATTTGATTAGTTTTCTCTTTCTGCTCCCTTCCCCACACCATAAGCTCCGTGGGGGCCAGGTTGCACCTGCCTTGACCGCATTTCTTGGGGCTTACTTAGCACAGCGGCTGGCACGTTTTTGTCAGATAGATGGACAGACGGATAGAGGGATGAATGGATGAATGAACGAACAAGTGGATAAATGAAAGAAGCCAGATACAAAATACAGGTCCTAGTTTCCCGGCCACCCAGCTGCAATTGTAGCAACAGGAGACCTGCCTCCTGCTTCTTCCAGCAGCAGGGATCCCGAGGAAAAGACAGCAGCCACAGAGGCATCTTCTACTTCCTGGCTGTGTGTCTGTGGGCAAATGCTCCACGTCTCTGAACTCTACCTGCCAAGTGGAGACAGCGGTCCTCACTTCTAGGAGCGTAGCGAAGATGAAATGAACTCATGATCGGGGGGGGGGGGGGGGGAAGCCCTGTAAACAAGGAGGATGGGCTCAGTCAGCCTTGCTGGGCTGGCTCTCTCTGCCCCGCCTACCCCACCTTCTGTGGGCCACCGGCCTTGGCAGCGGGGTCAGGCATCGTGTGCAAATCCCAGAGAGAGGAACTCTGGGAATGGGCTTAGGAGTAGACTCTTCCCATGAGCCCATTCTCCCCAGCTGGACCTTTTCAAAGACCACTAAGACTATGGTAGAAGAGAGTCAATCACGCAGTAGGAAATATGGGACTGGAGTCTTAGTGCTCGGCCTGGGAGGTGCACGGAGGGGACAGTCAAGGGCAATGTGTCTTGCGAAAGCTCTGTCTTCCTCCGCCCCAAGCCACCCAGCCAGCACTCGCTGGTCTCTACCCCTGGGCTCCAGCCTCCTTTAAGGAGCTCTTGACCGAGGTCCTGAATTTTAAAAAACTGTCTCAGAATGGGTCCGCAGGCTTCACCAGGCAACCGGTGGGGTCCAAGGCACAGAGCTCTCGTGAGACCCCCCCGCTCGCCTCCTGCCCAGGCCAGCAAGTCACAGTGGGACTGTTAATGGCCCTTAGCTGGCTTTCAGGGCCAGGCTTGTGGCCCTGTGTAGGTGACAAGGTAGCAAGGCGGCCCTGAGTTTGTTTGAGGGGCCTCCCTAAGGCTGCAGGGCTCAATGCGTGAAGCGAGGTGACCCCTAGGGTCGGGCTCTGGACCTTCCTTCCTCTGGGCCAGGACCAGCCTTCCTAACCTCTCATCATCCAGGGACAGGCAGCTTTGTTCACAGGTCCTTCCAGAACTCTCTTGAGTCTTGGTCTTCTCGTCAGTAAAATGAGGATAATAAGGCCCAGTGCGTAGGCTGACCCATGCCCCACGGTCGGCAGGGAAAGATTATGAAACAGTGAAGTGTTGTCCACCCGTCCTCTCCTCCTGCTCCGGCACCCAGGCAACCCCAAGCCGGCATCCCTGCAGCGACACTAGGTGAGGGGTCCTCGCTGGCAGCTCAGGGCCTCTCAAATCCTGCAGGGCCGGCCCTTCACAAATGCTGTGTGGCCGGGTGCTCGACTCAGCCCTGCAATCTTGCTGGAGTTCAGGAGTTAGTGTGGACAGGGGTCCTGGTCAGCCGGGGAGACAGCTGGCCCCGAGGACACACCTGGCCCAGGGCCACCTTCAGGCCTACCTCCTGTTGCCTCCTGCTGACAGCTTGTGGCCGACACCCGAGTACTCTTTGGACAGCTGGCCTGGGACGCGACAGACAGCTAACACGTGTTAACTCAGTCTTCAGACAGACTTGCTTAAGAAGAAGGGACCACGTCGTCGGCCCCATTCCACAGCTAGAAAAACAGAGGTGCGAGGAAGCGAGGTGGCCTTCGACGGAGGCGGCGCTGGCTGCAGGGCTCGGTCACCTTGACACTGCTCTCCATGAAAGGTCTGCACTCGGGAGCGCACAGCAGAGTCGCCCCCACGGAGCCGAGGACCACAGCACTGGCATTTCCTTGGCGGCTCAGAGCTCGGGGACCGACCCCGTCAGCGAGATTCCCAGGGGACCGTGCCGCAGGGTCAAAAGCTCTGCTCTAAACCTGCCAGGGACAGAGACCCTCTCCTCCCAGAGCTCAGATGCCAGGGGGAGGGGGGACAGAAACAAGCAAATAAACAAATCAGATGACAGTGTGGAAGGAAACAAAACTGGACCGTGAGAAGCGGGACATTTCAGGAAGAGTGATCAGGGAGAGCCTCCTCTTTGGAGGTGAGACCTGAAGAGCAGGAGGAACCAGACCTTGAGGGATGGGGGACGGGGCAACAGAGGCCCTCCCGTGTGGGGGCCCGGCTGGGTGCCGGGCTGGGGGCCGGGCTGGGTGCCGGGCCAGGCCCTCTCCTGTAGACTGGCTAGATGCCCGTGGTGGCGCTTAAGAAAGGCAGAAGGGGGTCGTTAGGCACTGGAGGTTCAGACGTGGCTGAGATCCCGGCTCCACCCTCTAGGAGCTCAGGGTAAGGCCCGAGCAGAGCAGCGGAATTAGAAAACAAAGCCGAGAGGCCAAGTCAAAGAAGGGCCGAGATAAAGGGCTGCAGAAAGTAAACGCTCCAGGCCTTGATTACTCACTGGGCGCCAGGCACCGGGCGCTGGGGGCTTTCTCACACGCGCACAGGTAGGGCCGCACAGCCACCCACACACGTACCTGCACATACACACGCTTATCACCCCGTCATCGGGGGCAGATAGCTGGAGCCGGGCTGCCCTTGTACAGCCCCTTCTTGGCTGCTGATGGGGCCTGCAGCCTGTGCCTTCGTTTCTCCCTGCCTTGGTTCTCTCTCCACGGACGGGGCCCGCCGAGAGCACCGACCTTCGCAAACCGTTTCAAGCAGCGCTTGGCGCCCAGTGCGTGCGGCGTGCGTGAAAG
The DNA here is from genome assembly GCF_027475565.1 of Acinonyx jubatus. Lineage (NCBI taxonomy): Eukaryota > Metazoa > Chordata > Mammalia > Carnivora > Felidae > Acinonyx > Acinonyx jubatus. The sequence goes on along the minus strand of NC_069390.1, from coordinate 17,862,401 downwards.
CTGCCGCCGTTACCCTCTAGGCCTGTGATCCTCCGAGGTACTGGACCAGCGTCCCCATTTTGTGGATAGGGAAGGTGAGGCCTCAGAGAGGTTCAGCCACCGGCCCAATCAGAATCCCTGTTGGTGTGAGCCGTAGTTCAGAAGAAGCAAGGTCACGTCCAGCAGGGCTGGGCCGCTGAGGCTCGATGAGGAGGCATCTGAGCTCAGGCACGTGGCCTGGAGAGGAGTTGGCCCCAAAAACATTAGGACGGGAGGGTGGGAGGCTTGGGTGAGAGGAGGACAAAGTTCCTGGAGGAGGGAACAGAGTGAGCAAACACTCAGAGGGAGGGGGTTCAGGGAGCAGAAGGAGAACAGGAAATGGCACCATTTGGTCCTGAATATGAACGCAGCTAAGGGTGAGATGTGGCTGGATCAAATCGAGGGGTGGGGGTGCGGGGCAAAGGACAGGAACTTGAGAGCTGGTTCTGTCAATGGAGCCATAGAAGGTTCTATCCCAGCCACCACATTCCGAGCCACTGTGGAGTCACTCACTGGGCTTCTGCAGACAAAAGTAACCTCGGTTTCAATGGCCACATGCATTCCCCCTTTTTTAAAAAAAGTTTATCTTGAGAGAGACAGAGAGAGTGCGAGTGGGGGAGGGGCAGAGAAAGAGGGGGAATCTCAAGCTGGCTCCACGCTATCAGCAGAGAGCCCATGCAGGGCTCGAACTAACAAAACTGAGATCTTTTTTAAAAAGTTTTTTAACGTTTATTCATTTTTGAGAGAGAGAGAGAGAGAGACAGACAGACAGAGCATGAACAGGGGAGGGGCAGAGAGAGAAGGAGACACAGAATCCGAAGCAGGCTCCAGGCTCTGAGCTGTCAGCACAGAGCCCGACACGGGGCTCGAACCCACAAATGGTGAGATCATGACCTAAGCCAAAGTCGGATGCCCAACCGACTGAGCCATCCAGGCGCCCCACAGAACTGTGGGATCTTGACCTGAGCCGAAATTGAGAGCCAGACGCTTAATTGACTGAGCCACCCAGGCGCCCCATCATTCCCACTTTAGAAGGCCTGGCATTGGCCTCAGTTCTCAGCTGGGCCTGAAGCCACAGGCCCCGGAATGAGGTCACAACCCACAGCCTGACCTCACTCTCCTGGGCCGAGCCTTCCAGGAAAGGCAGAGGAACTCAGCAGCAGGGCAAACTCTGAGGGCAGCCATGTGACAACAGCTGCGGGGTTCAAGGTTTTCAGCCTGGCTGCCGGGCTCCAGGAAAGGCCTGCCAGAGACAGTGTTCTGCTCCTTGGTTAACTGTTGAAGGATGCAGAGAGCTCTCTCCTCGCCCCCCAGCCAGCTAGACCGGGCATTTCCAGGGAACTGGCACCTGCAGGGACAGCTGGCCTTCTGGGCCCAGGAAGGCCCACATCCACAGCCTAGAGGAAGGTTGGAGGTGGCTCCCAGCCTCAAGGTGCCAAACAGTGTTTGCATCTCCAATTTGCTGCGTGATCTTGGGCAAGCCGCTTTCCCATCCTGGGCCTTGGTTCCTCAATCTCTGAAATGGAACTTTTTCTGGTCTGTGTTTCATTCACTTATCATTGGATCCGTGTACTTCCAGAGTTCACGCTGGCCGGGGCACTGCATGGAGACAAGGAGCACAGGTCTCGTGTCACCTAGTGCATTGGCACACGGTTATCGATAAGCAGAGTGACTACTTTGAAGGTCCAACAAGACAGCGAGGCCCCAGTCCCAGCACATGAGAGGAGCAAGAGGACAAGAAAACACGGGGACAAGAAAACACAGATAGGAATGAGATGTGTTGAAAAGGGAGACAAAAATGATAATAATTTGCTGACAAGGTGATTTTTCCACCCCGAAAAATCCAAACAGCTCTGCCGGGGGGCCGGCCAAGCAGCTCTGGCAAAGAATCTTTGCTCAGAGAACCCGATACGAGAATTGGGTGGAAGCGAATTGCCCTCACCTCCAGTCACCGTGCTTCCTTTCCAAGTGTTCGAGAAAAGATCTCACGCATAACAGCACCAAAAGGCTGAAAAACTTCCTCGGAATCTGCTCAACACGAAGCATTGCCAGGGCTATCGAGAGAAATCTACGAACGCCTTGGTGCAGGGGGAAAAAGAACACGAGAGGATCTGAAGAAACAGAAGCGCATTCACATTTCTAGAAAGGAAGTCGATACGAATAAACACAGCGCAGTGTGATGGCCGAGAAGGAAGTCGAAATGTAAAGACGTCAACTGGATACGAATAAACACAGCGCAGTGTGATGGCCGAGAAGGGAGCGGAGGGAATATGGCGTCCATTCAGAAGGGTAATTGCCTGAGAATAGCTGTGAAAATTCTGGATGACAGTAATGATGGGAGAGTGACGAGAGCTACCTTCCCTGATAGCAAGACGTTGCATGAAGTGGCAGAAGTTAAAAGCGAGCGGGTTTCACAGGGAGGACCTGGTTCAGCCTCCCCGGCCCCCTCCCCGGCTGTGGGGCCTTGGCTTCTCTCCTTAGGTTCACTAAGTTTATGTCAGCAAAACACGGCTGATAGCGGCCCCGGAGCTCACGAGGGAACCCAGTGAGCTGAAGCGTCAGTAGTACTAGGCAAGGCATCTAAAGTCTCGATAGACGGTATGATTTTATTAACCGAAAACAAGAATACAGTTTGGCTCACGGGCCCAGGAAAATCCGGTTCCGTTGACCACTTACTGATTGCAGCGATCCTGATACAATTTCCAATTTGAGCCTGTGCTGGGCAAGCAGGACGCGGGGTGGGATCATCCGGGTATTGAACTTGAATGCACTTCCTTCTGCCCTCGGCGCATCTTCTGGGTGGTTCTCTGGCGTGGTGGCGGTCGTTTTTCCCGACTGCGGTTCACAAGGCCTTCCTCCCCACTGCCTTCGTGGGTCGGACTCGCGGAAGCGGGAACCTGGGTGCCAGGGGCCACCCGCACTTTATCCTGTGGGGGCGAGGCCTCCGTCTTTGGTGGTCCAGTGCCCAGGCTGTCCCCTCCCAAAGGCCAAGGCCACTGTCCTGTTTGTCCGTGGTTCCCAGCGCTCCCTAGAGGTGCCCTTGCACTGGGAGGAAGGAGTGCGTGGGGCCACTCAGGCCGAGGCAGAATGCGGCCCATGTGACAGCTAACGTTTCAGAGGGCCACTGCATGCAGCTCCCAAGGGTCTCACCCCCTCTGGCTGACCCTTGGACATCGAAGGCACAAGGTCGGTGGACATCAGTGGAGACGGGCCTCAGAGAGTGACCAGGGTTAGGGGGTCAGTCAACCGGGGCCGATGCCGCCTGTGGCCTGTGGAGGAGGCGGGGGCTGTTGTCACTCAGTTTGCCGCTGAGTTGGTTTGTCTCCTTCCAGGCAACAGGTTCCAACGCGCATGTTTCCCAATGGCTGTCAATGGCACTCCGTCCCCAACTCCCCAGGCTACAAAGCTAGGGGGCATCTGCTTCCTCCTCTTCCCTGACCACCCAGTCCGATCCATCATCAGGCTTGTCGGCTCTGCCCCCAGGGATCCCAGGCTCACCTACTTCCGTCCATGTCAGCACGGAGACCATAGCCCAAGCCATCCGAGGGCCGGACGGGGCACCGGGCGCCTGGCTGGGTGGTGAGTGCTGCTGATTCCGGGGCTCAGCATCAGGGAGCTCATTTTCGCGGGGAGAGAACCTACGTCTCCCACCATCCGCCCTCTCAGTACTGAGGGTAACCTCTTTGTCTGGTTTCTCAATGGGTTCGGAACTCAGGGAAGCGAGGAGACCTTCATCAGCCCCCTCAAAACCATCAACACTCTTTTCCCTTCATCCCTCCTTTTCCCTCCCTCAGGTCGGCATCTTCCTTGCTCTCAGTGCTTTGGGTCACAGCTGACTGTCGGGAATTGAGCGCCCGGATGGCGAGAACCTCATCCAGCCTCCCCGACGCCATTCCCAGAGGCCACACAGCGGCCGTCACCCACCGATCCCCGTTCATTCTCACTGGGCCCAGAGATGGCTTCAGAATCCATTTGCCCTGTCTGATTCCCTTTAGGTCACCTTGCAGAACAGACAACGTGGAACCGTGGCAGCGTCTGGTGGTGGTGGCCAGACTGGAAGCCATCATGGCGGTGGTGACAAATGTTCCATGTTTTTATTGCAGCGTTTGTGATGCCTGTGTGTCGGTGTGTTAACAGTTACTAAATTATACTTCAATAATTTAGTATCTAAATTATACTTCAATAATGAAAAAGAGAGAGAGAGAGACAGCAAAGCTCTGAAAGGAAAACCATTTGCATGAACACAACAGAAGTCGGCCCTTCCCACACTGCCATTGGAAGGACTTCCTCCTGGGGATGACGGTGGTGGGGCCAAATGCTCAGACAGGTCTCATTTCCCCAGCCCCGTGGCGATGCAACTGTCTGGGGGTAAAGTCCTCGCCCTGCCGCTTACGACCGGGGTGCCCTCGGACAAGTTGTGAAATCTTTCGGCCTCAGTTTCCTCAGCTGTAAAATGGGCACGACACCAGCGCCTGTCTCCTAGGGCACTAAATGGCGTTAAGCCGGCGAAGAGCTTAGAATCACATTGCCTGGTGCGTGGTACGTGCTCAATAAATCTTAGCTGCGATGGTGGCTGTGGTTCTTTTTCTTCTCCCTGATTCCCACGGCTAACAGCTGCTGTCCGTCCCCCTTGTCATTCTGGTACCAGGACGTGCACCGATGCTTCTGCCGGCAGCCCTGAAACTCGGGATATTTAAGAAGACCAGACGCTCCGGGAGGAAGACAGGGAAATGAACACTAAGCCGCTTCCCCACACTGGTCTCCACCTCCCAGAGCAAGCTCTGCCCAGGGCCCCATCTGTCTGCTGGGTTCCCCGCATGCCCCCTCCTGGACTGTCTGCTTCCCAGCCTTGGCGTGATCTCTGTGCAGATGATGCCATCCCAGCACTCACCACTGCCTGGGCATTTCATCAGCGTGGGCAAGATGGCAGTGCTCGCAGGCCCTTTGCCGTCCGTCCGCATCCTTTTCTCCCCGTTCTTTTCTCACAGTCTGAGCTCTTTTCTCACAGTCTGAGGAGCTGTGAGTTTGCACCGGTCACTGTCCCCGGGAATGACCCCAGCTGTAAGGTGCAGTCCTGCTTCCTCCTTGCTGTGGGGTTCAGTCCCCCGCACAGGGCGCTGCAAAGGAAAGGAGGCACTGTTTCTCTCTGAGAATGGGGCCGTGACAGCACTAGGGAGATCTGGCTGAACCAGGGGGGGAAACGAGCTGCCGGGGGAGAAAGGAGGAAGGGTGGAGTCGGTGGGGTTCACGTAGCTCTCGCCATACAAAGAGCAAAGGGAGTGGGTGTTCGAGAACCTGTCGGGGCTGGAGCCAGCCTATGAGGTGAAGCAGGTTCAAGGCTGAGATGCAGAGGCAGCTGCCCCAACTGAGGCAGTCGGAGCAGGAGGGGCCGAGGCAGGGGGCACATGTGTTTCACGGGCCGTCTTAGAATGTACGGCCAGGCCAACAATTCTCTAACCCGCTGGCAGCTTTCAGAGGACCAAGCAGCAGCTCAGGCATGGGGAGCTTGAAGGCTTGTGCCAGGAAGATCTGTTGGTCCTTCCTTCAATACCTCCGTCTGTCCATCCACCCGTGCATCCACCCAGTAATTTATTATCATTGCCAGCGTGTGCCAGGCATCGGGCTGACCTCTGGGGGGCCACGGGTAAGTATGCAATTTGCTTGTGTTCTCAAAGTGCTCGTGTTCTATTTTCAGACACGAGAAAACAGTACGGTAGGATACAGGGAAGGACAGAGGTGCTGGATACACATAGGAGGGACGTCTAATCCCTGTACTTGGAGACTCCGGGCAGGCTTCCTGGAGGAGGAGGCAACATTTCACTTGACATCTGAAGGATGAGGGGAAGCCAGCCAGAGAAGGTGGAGCTGGCTAGTTGTCTTTCAAAGTGTACACCCCCCGCTCTGATGGCGGAGAGCTGTCATTGGAAAGGGACTACATCTTCCAGCCCACCCTCTCCTCCCTGGTGTGGGTTGGCAGTGAAAGATCGCCGATGGAATGTCAGGGGAAGTTATGTGTGCCGTCGCCCGGCTAAGGCTTTTAAGAAGCGGGTGTGTCCTTCTCCGGCATCTGGACGCAGAGGCTGGTGGGATGGTGGAGCCACGGACAGAAGGAGGCTGGATCTCCGAGTCTGCAGAGGAGAGCTGCCCGAGCCCCCGGAGCACCTGCTCTGTACTGCTCCGAGAACAATAAATACACTTCTGTTACCTGAAGCTGTGGGTGTGTGGAGTTCATCTGTTCTAGTCGTGAGTGTCTGTTAAAGGGAAATAAAGAATGCACCCCACGAGGAGAGGAAAGGGAGGTGAGCATCGCAGAGGAAATCTCAAGCACAAAGGTCCTGGCGAGGAAGGGGGGGGCAGGTGAGGCAGGGGGTGGGGGTTAGACTGAGGCCCGGTTAGCCTTGCTAAGCAGTGGCGACTGGCTCCTAAGGAAATAGGCCATGGCCAGGCCAGACAGCCCCAGGCGTGCCCCTCTCTGCCCTCAGGGTCAGAGAAGATGGGTGGCTTCCTGGAGGTCATCTGATCAGTGAACGCAGAGCTGGACTCGAGCCCAGGTCTTGCTGCCACGGCTCCCTAAGCGGTCATCCCTATGCTCCCAACACAATGTTCCAACAGAGACACTCCGACGTGCGTCTCCTAGGAACTCTATGGGAGTCGCCTGTGTGGGCTCTTTCTCCGGTTTTCTGGGACCGACTCCAACCGAGAACGCGGTCTCCTGGCAACAGGCCCAGGCCAACACGTGGAACGGTCACCGCACCCTGACGGGGGCTCTGCATCCCCGGACTAACCAAATGAGTGTCCCGCCTGGTGTGGCCAGGCCCACTGTCTGGGGGGAGTCCACAAAAGCCCATCAGCCATGAGTGACCTGGGCCCTGCCGACCAGCTCCCACCCCTGTCTGAGCCACAGACAGGACGCAGTAGGGGGCAGAGGATGCTTAGTTACTTGCTCCCCTCTGCGCTCCCTGGGCTGAGTTTCAGAGAAGCCCAGCTTGCCCATCTGTACATCCCCAGGAGAGCGAGAAGCAGACATCGCTGAGCTCCCCTGGGCCCCTCTTAGCTGGCCGGCCCTTGCAAGCCCAATAAGCAGTGCTATTTGATGGGGGCAGGGAAGCCTAGGGGTTTGGCTCTTGGCTGGCTAAGACTTCCCGTTTCTTTGCCACCCCTCCTCAATAGGTCCTTGTTTCTGAAACCGGCATGTTCTGGGTCACCCTTGCCCAAGGCCTTCCTTGGTTTTACAAAGTTGTCGCTCGTGCTCTTACAGAGAATGAGGGTGAGGTGCAGGGGCAAAGCTTCTGGTACCCTGTCTGCCTATTTCCCCATCCTCTTTTCCCCCTTTATTATGATTAACTCTCCTCATTAGGTAGTGTTTGAAGACAGAACGTCACTACCAAAACAAGTTTGAAAACAACTGTTCAAGTCCAGCCCTCTAATTTTCTAGATGGAAAGCCTGAAGCTCAGCAAGCTCAGCAGTACATTTTTTTAAAACTCATGCATAAGTTACAGCAAAAGGTCTGCTTGCCTATTTGTGTCTATGTCACCATCCATCCAAGTATCTATCTACCCATCCATCCATACATACATCTGTCCATCCATCCATCCACACACACACACACATCCATCCATCCATCCATCCATCCACACACACACACACACATCCATCCATCCATCCATCCACACACATCCATCCAACCAACCATCCATCCATCCATCCATCCACACACACATCCATCCATCCATCCATCCATCCACACACAACCATCCAACCAACAATCCAACCATCCATCCATCCATCCACACACACATCCATCCATCCATCCATCCATCCCCACACACACACATCCATCCATCCATCCACACACAACCATCCAACCAACAATCCAACCATCCATCCATCCATCCATCCATCCACACATCCATCCACACATCCATCCATCCATCCATCCATCCACACATCCATCCACACATCCATCCATCCATCCACACATCCATCCATCCATCCATCCATCCACACACACATCCATCCACACATCCATCCACACATCCATCCACACACACACATCCATCCATCCATCCATCACACACACATCCATCCACACATCCATCCATCCATCCACACATCCATCCACACATCCATCCACACATCCATCCATCCATCCATCCATCCACACACATATCCATCCATCCATCCATCCATCCATCCACACATCCATCCATCCATCCATCCACACACATCCATCCATCCATCCATCCATCCATCCACACATCCATCCACACATCCATCCATCCATCCACACATCCATCCATCCATCCATCCATCCATCCACACACACATCCATCCACACATCCATCCATCCATCCATCCATCCACACACACATCCATCCACACATCCATCCATCCATCCACACATCCATCCACACATCCATCCACACATCCATCCATCCATCCATCCATCCACACACATATCCATCCATCCATCCATCCATCCATCCACACATCCATCCATCCATCCATCCACACATCCATCCATCCATCCATCCACACACATCCATCCATCCATCCATCCATCCACACACACATCCATCCACACATCCATCCATCCATCCACACATCCATCCATCCATCCATCCACACACACATCCATCCATCCATTCATCCACACACACATCCATCCATCCATCCATCCACACATCCATCCACACATCCATCCATCCATCATCCACACTACATCCATCCATCCACCCATCCGTCCATACACATGCATCCAACCAACCATCCAACCATCCATCCATCCATCCATCCACACACACATCCATCCATCCATCCATCCACACATCCATCCATCCATCCACACATGCATCCACACATCCGTGCATCCATCCATCCACACACATCCATCCAACCAAGCATCCAAACATCCATCCATCCACACACACATCCATCCACACATCCATTCATCCATCCATTGATCCATCCATCCATCCATCCATCCATCCAGTCAACAGGTACTGATGGCTTAGGATGCTCTGGCCTTCTTGCCTTGCAGCCTGTGTAATTCCTTCTAAAGTTCTTGGTCTTCTTGGCACCATGGAATACAAAGAACCTGGATTCTGCATCGATTTGGGCTCAAGCTCTTTTTTTTGCCACCTTCCAGTCATGGGCTTAATTTCAGTTTCCTCAATTACAAACTGCAATCAGCATTTTCTACCTCCTGAATCCTGCAGGGATTTAATGAAACAGCGTGTACAACCCCTGATGGAGTGCCTAGAACAAAGTAGGGCCTCGATACCTGCTTGATGTCTAGAAGTTCTCTGAGTGCTCCATGCCTGGGGGAGAGCACAGAGCCCTGGGTCTGCTGTCATCTGGAAGTGCTCAAGGCCACCAGGAAAAGAAGTCTCTCCACTGTCCTTGCAGAAAGCCTGGCCCTTGCTCAGTTATGACCTAATCTGGGTCTGGCCAGAGTCAATGTCTTCCTTTTCCCCTCATTGTCTTGGAGGCCTCAAGTGAACTTGGCCAAGACGGTTTCCGCAAGAATGATACGTTCACCCAGCAGGGCACACTGTGTGCATCCCCAACCCCCATGCTCTCTTGCCCACTATCCCGCCTGCAGCTTCTGGGGTACCTCCCCCCAGGTATCCCCACCACTCACTCCCTAGCTTCCTACACATCATCCCATCGATTGCCACCTCCTGAAAGAGGCCATTTCTGACTCTCCACCCTCTCCCTCCCCTTACCCTTATTTTTCATCGCACTGTTGGAAATTATATGATGTACTTATCATTCCCTTTATAGTCTGTCTCATCCTAGCAGGATGCAAGCTCCGTTATGTTGTTCATCGCTGTTTTCCCAGCCCTGTCACATGGTTGGTACTTACACAGATTTGTTGAATGAGTCACTTGATGAGAAATTGGGAAACCCTAAATTGCCCTACCCTAAAATTCACCATATTCACTGAGATCACCCACCCCTGTGCCACAAGTGTCTAGGTGTCTGGGTCGAGATGGGATGACATGGGGCAAGGTCCTGGAAGGAGCATTAGAACGTCTCCCAAAAGCGGTGGTGTAAAGTTAAAACTCACCTAGCTACGCGTGAGGGGCTGCATACAGATTACACCTGCCCTCCTAAGAGCGGGCAGGGGAGTGACTGCACACAGGAAACTTGGGAGGCCTGCCTTGGAAGTCACACAGACCTGGGTTGCAAATCCTGACTCTACCACTTTCTAGAGGTCGGCTAGTCCCTCTCTGAGCCTCAATTTCTTTTGTATGTACAGTGGAATAAATGTATAGGTCACTTACATGTATGTTTCATTTCTCTTGGGTACCTAACAAGACAGTTGCTGGATGGTAACGTACTCATATGTTTAATTATTGTAACAAATTACTGTAAGAGCTAATTATAATCCTCTGGTGTTTCTTGACTACTTTTTGGCCCAGCACATGGTCTGCCTCGGTAACTATTCCACAAGCACTTAAAATAAAATGTACGTTCTTTAGTTACTGAGAGAAGAGTATTGATTTCCTGACAAATATTACGATTTTCCTTAGTTCCCCCTCTGGCTTTGTCAATTTCTGCTACACCTATTTTGAAGTTCTGTCTCTAGGTAACCCTCATTTAGGGTCAGTCTGTCTTTTCGATAACTGGCCATTTCATCATTAAGAACGACTCTGCTATGGCGCGCCTGGGTGGCTCAGTTGGCTAAGCGTCCAACTCTTGATTTCGGCTCAGGTCACGATCTCATGGTTCGTGAGATGGAACCCCAAAGCCTACTTGGGATTCTCTCTCTTTCTCTCTCTGCCTCTCTCTCTCCCTTTCTCAAAACAAATAAATAAACATTAAAAAAAAGAAAAGAAATGCCCTGCTAATATTTCCTATATGCCAAACACATGTCTTATGTTCTACTTTGTCAGCTTTTAATACGGCCACATCAGCTTTCTTCTGCAGCGTATTTGTGTGGTGTACCATTTCTCAGCTTCTTACTTTCACCTTATTTGTCTTTGTATTTCCAATAAACTTCTTTGGACAGAATCTAGTGGGTCTCGCTTCTTCTTTGTGCATTCTGATAACCTCTGCTTCTAATGGAGCACCGAGCCCATGTATTTAACATAATTATAATGTTTGATAAATTGAGTTAAATCCCTCATCTTACTATTTGTTTTCTCTTTGTAATCATGTTATTTTTAGGATCCCATGTTATCTCTTCTATTGGCCTGTGAGCTGTATATTTTTGTTTTGTTTATTTTTAGGGGCATCTCCAGGGCTTAGAATGTGCATCCTTAATTACCATAGGCTACCTTGAGTTAATATTAGACACTTTCAGGTCCAGTGTAAGGTTTTGAAACATTCTGCTTCCATTTTACTTTCTTTCAATCCATTGTGTTCTTGTCAAACATTTCATTTCCCTGTATCATTACCCTACAGCACATAGTTATTATTTTGGATTATAATAGTCCATTTTCACGGCGTTATTGAGGCTCGCTGACACAGCATAAAACCTAGCCAGTGAAAGTGAACAACTGAATGATTTTCGGGAAATCTACAGAGTTGTTCAACCATTGCCATGATACAATTTTAGAAAATTCCCATCACTCCGGAAAGGTGCCTGTTTCAGGCACTCACCAGAGTGCCCTCCCTCCTGGCCTCAGGAAACCTCTAATGTACTTTGTGCGTCCATGGCTTTGTCTTCCCTGGACATTTCACATAAATGGAATTGTACCATATGTAGTATTCTGCATCTGACTTCTCTCACTCAGTGTCATGCTTCTGAGGTTCATCCATGTGTCATTTTCAACGAGCTTGTGTCAAAGCTCATTCCGTTTGATCGCCGAGTAATAGTCCATTGCATGGGTATAGCGCCATTTTTGTTTACCCATCCATCCATTGATGGGCATCTGGATTATTTCTACTATGGGGACATTATGCACATTCCTGTAGAAACCTCCGTGTGGACAATTGGTTCACTTCTCTCGGGTACTATCCTAGGAGTGGAATTGTTTGTTGTCACAACGGGGGTGCGCGGTGGGGTAACGACATCTAGGGGGTAGAGGCCAGGGATGCTGCTAAATCACTGGACAGCTCCCCACCACCGAGAACCATCCTGCCCAGACGGCAAAAATGCCAAAGTGACAAATTTTGCTCTAGGCTCAGGAGGTAAGAATGTCATGATGTATGAGCAACGTCTGGGAGGAGGTGTTCTGTATTTGCAGATTACAATCTGTTTTTTTTTTAAGTAATCTCTACACCCACCATGGGATTTGAACTCATGACCCCAAGATCAAGAGACACATGCTCTTTCTTCCTACTGAGCCAGCCAGGCACCCTGAAAATTCCAGTCTTTGAGCTTTGATTTCCATCTGTCCTTTAAGATTCCCATTAAGTGGAGTGAGGAGGCATAGTCACCCCCACTGGCCAAATGGGGGACTTACAGGCTCAGGAAAGCACCGTGAGATCCCACACTTGGTGCCCCTGCACCCGGGGACATGTGGCTGGGCTCAAAGGGGCTTGCTCCATTTGGGGGTTTGAGCTCCCTCTCTGGCCTGGTTAACTCTGAGAAGCCTCTCCTCTTCCTTGGAGATTCAATCTAGGCGAGTCTGGGGACAGCAGTGAAGGAAAAAATGGACACATCCTGCTAGGCTCCTGAGGGGGAGGACAGGGGGCAGAAGGATGTCCTGGAGGGGAAAGGGAAGTCAGAGAAAGTGTTGAGGAAGCAGTTAAACACTCCCAGATCTTCTCCCCAGTTCCACGCTGTGGGGTGACTGCCCTCCCCACTCAACACGGGATGCCATGTGTATTCGCTGGTGACTATGACACGGGAGTGCCTGCCCTGGAGACCTCCGAACACCGGGGAGGCTAGAACACCATCCTGAAAATAGGGGGTTAAGTGAATGTATCATCAGGGGCATTAGCAGCCAGACCTCTAGACAGGGGAATGGAAAGGTCTTCTCTGGAGAGTTGACACATCAAGTGGAAAGATCTCAGGACATCCCCCCACCCCCACCCTGATGCTTAACACTCCTCCTCACTATTGTGTCTGGCTCTTTATCGAGAACAGACAATGAAGGATCATTGGAGGCATTGCCGAAAGCCTCTAATGTGAACTCAGAGACCTAAGTAGGCACACAGACCACAGGAAATGGCATGGAAAAGAGAGCACGCGTTAAGAAAAATCATAAAAAATTATCATAATAAAAACAAACCCCTCTGAATTCAAAGAGAGATAACAGAAGACATTGCATCCATGAAAAAAGAACATGAAGCCATAAAAAAGGAACACAGGGAATAAGAAGAGGTCTCAGGGGAAAAATATGATAGCAGAGTTATAAAACTCCATGGAAGATTTGAGAGAGAACACTGAGGACATTTCTCAAGAATGTAGAGCAGAATACATCACTGAAAATGGGAGAAGGATAAGAAAATCAGAAGGCTGGTACAGGAGTTCTAATACTCCAGTCATAGGCATTCTAGAAAGAGAAAGAAAATGGCATGTGTGGGGGGCCGGAGGGTGGAATATCAATAAAATAGTTAAGGGAAATTTCGCAAATGTTGAAAGACATAAATCTCAAGACCAAAAGGATGCACGAGAGCTTAGCCCGTGTCTGAAGCCAGATTTCTATCAGGGAAGGTCAGGGGGAAATTTCAGGACATAGTGGCACAGAGAAGAGTCTATGAACTTCCAGAGAGGTCGAAATGGAATCAGAGTGGCTTTAAAACTTCTCAGAGCAATGCTGAACACCCAAGGACAGAGGAACAAGCCTCCACAGTTTTGAAAGGAAAGTATCTCTAACCTAGAGTTCTAGGTCAGGCAAAAAATAAAATATAAAATACAACGAAATAAAATGTAAAATAAAATAAAGATAGCCTTCACCATGGGAGGTCTTGAGAAATTTACCTCCAACCTCCTCCACTGGAAATTGCCAGAAGCTGTGTCTGCTGCCACAGGAGTGAGCCAGGAACAGAAAGATGTAGAGACCAGGAAGCAGGAAATCTGACTCGAGAGAGAGGGGTCCAAGGGGCCCTCACACTGGTGGGAGGTGGAGAGCCCAGAATGCCCCCTTCAGAGGGCACCAAGTCCCGTTTGGGCCCAGAATGGCCACTGCAGAGGGCACTAAGTCCCATTTGGAAATGCCAGAAGGTTCCGGAGAGGCTTCTTTCGAGATGATGGAATTGATAAAAAGTCAGATGTGAATGAAAGCACATGGAAAGCTTTGGGCAATTGGCAAAGCGTTTGAGGTTTAAAAAAAAAAAAAAACGATTAGTGATCAGTGCACAGAAAACTAAGCAAATGAAGAAATCATAACACTGAGTGCAGAACGGTCAGCCCAAGGAATTAAAAGTGGCTGCTTCTGGAGAAGTGGCCGTGAAGGAGAGAGGCGTTGGAGACGCGGCTCGTCTTAACTAACTTCTTAACCACTGACTCTCTCAGCTAGGAGCTTGGTTGACGGATAAAAATTGGAAAGTAAAAACAATACCGTTGGAATACATGTTAAAACCAGTGACACCTGAGTCAAGTCTGTCTCCGAGTTAATAATGTGACAACAGCAGGTCCCTGATTTTGACCAAGTCCTTTTAGGGGTTACTTTAGGGGAAGCTGGGAGAAAGCTGTCCGGGAACTCTGAACTAATGCGAGTCTTAAGATCAGCCTTGCCCTCCAGAAGCCGGCGTTCCAGTGGGGGGGGGGGGGGGGGGGGCGGCAATAAACTTGAACGAGAGAGGGGTCAGCTGACCGGCATGTTGAGCACTTTGTGAACGGGAGTTACCAGGTGAGGTGCCATCACGGGGGGGACCCCAGAGAATCCCTGGGTGGGAGGGGTTGGGGGAGGGGAGGGTGGGCAGGGGACACTGGGGGGCTGGATTCTGGTGTCCCGACTCCTGGAATGGCTGGGACGGACAAGGGCAGCCTTGGGGATGAGCCCAAGGCCGGTCCTTGGCTGAGCGAGCTACAGGCTATTGCTGTTGATTGGATGTTGGTATCCCTCTAAAACGTGTGATGTTGAAAACCTAAGGTGCTGTGATTAGGTCACGAGAGCAGAGCCCTCCTAAATTAGTGCCCTTATAAAGAGGCCCCAGAAAGATCCCTGGCCCCTCTTCCACGTGAGGACACAGCAAGAAGTGGACAGGCTGCTGCCCAGAGGACAGCCCTCTCTGGCACCTGACCGCACTGGCACCCGATCTCGGACTTCCGGAACTGTGGGAAAGAAACGTCTGCTGTTTCTAAGCCCCCCGGGCTGTGATGTTCTGTTACAGCAGCCTGGAAAAACTAAGACAACTAGAGAGGTCAGGAAACTGACTCCTCCTTCTTCCCAGACCCCCGAGGGGATTGCAGGGGCCTTGGGGACAGTTCCTGGCGTGCCTATGGGCATCTGGCCTGCGGGGTCCCTCCTTCTAGTCGCTGCTTTCTGGCCCAGCGAGGGGCACTGGACTAGGAAAGCAGCCCCCGTTCCGCTGCTCCCTCGCTGTGTGACACGGGTGAGTGCCTGCCCCTCTCTGAGCCTCAGTCTCATCTGAACAACTAGGAGGTGGGAACTGGTGAAGTCTAAGGGGTAGCTCTGGTGGTAACGCGTTGGCATCTTCAAACCCTCAAGCCTTTGGAGAAAGATCCACTTCTCCGGCGATCAGAGACTGCTTGCTATGGATCGGAACTGAGTTAGAAGGAAGAACAACACAGATAGGGCTCCTAACCTCGGGGTGCTTACGGAGGGACACAGGGACAGAACGACCGAGAGGCCATTCGGATATGTCTGTGCAGGAGGAGGGAAGCAGTGCATCTAGGTGGCCGTTTCCATCGGTGGAGTTCATGAGGCTGGGTGACCGTGGGCCACAGCGGATGGAGGTCAAGTAAACCCGAGGACGGCCGAGGAGATGGGCCAGCAGGCACCCATATGGGTCGGCGGACTGGATGGTGCTTGCATCCGAGGCCCCCCAGACCAGGAGCAGCGGTGAAAGAGGTGACCCCTTAGGATGTCCTTCAGCCCAGTGCGGTTCACAGCAAGGGCGACTGTGGCTTCTCACCATGGTTTTGGACCCTGGGCACTAAGAAAACGGCTGAGTGACCTTGTGCCTCGATCGCCCTGGGCCCCGCTTGCCAAGTTTGTAAAGCAAGGCTGATGGGATGCGCTTCGCAGCCCGGTTGGAAACACTGAGGCCACACGCCAGAATCGCCTGGGACACAAGGGTTCGGTAAGTGGCGGCTACTGTCAATCGGCCTCAACCTCCATTTCGGACCTTCTTCCATCCTGCCGTCCGTGGCGCAAGACGCACTTTTAAAAACACAGACTTCTCATGCTGCTCCCCCCTCAAATGTTTGCCACTGTAGCTGGTGGAAGAGCAGCCCCCTTGCCGTGGCCTGCCCAGCCACACCGGCTGCGGTACTGTTCCTCAAATGTGCCAAACACATTCCAACCTCAGGGCCTTTGCACTTGCTGTTGCTCCTGCCTGCAACATTACTCCCCCTATCCCTACCTGGTAAACTCCTACTTAACTTTTCAAGCCTCAGCTTAGAGAGCACTTCATAGTGGAGGTTCCCCACCCCACCCTCCCCCCGGGCTGCTAACCCTATTAGCAGCTCTCATAACATCCCTCGCATTTCCTTCAAATCACATAGCTGTTCTTTTGTCGTGCGTTTAATGCGTGTCTGCCCCACGTGACTAGGAGTTGTAAAAGGACAGGGGCCCTCTTCTTTGTTCATGAAACATGTAGCATGCCTGGTACATCGTGCTCGATGGTGCATAATAAATAGTGTGTAACCGAAGGATTTTATGAATGAATGAATGAATGAACGAATAGCAATTTTTCATCCCGCTTCCTGTTTTCCCCAGGACGAGGGCCTAGGGTTGCCCTCCGGGACACCCAGGAGGCTCAAGGGAGGAGCGTCACCTGCAAATCTATAAGGGGCCCGAGGCCTCTGGAGGAGGGGCCAGCTGCGGACTGCAGCCCAGGGTGCCACGCTGGGACCAAGGTGCCGCCTGCCTGGAAATCGGCAGCCAAGGGAGGGTCTGCTGTTTGTCTTCACGAGCGACCTTGGCAGAAGGGAAGAATTTGGAGTCGGAGGCCCCACAGGATCAGGGGCTCTGATGACCCAACAGGGTGAGACCCTGGGGAAGTCTTGGGAGAAGGTGAGTGTGTTTTGCATGTAGAGCAATACTTATGGTCAAATGGAGGCGCTATGGAGGATTAAAAATGAAGTTTGGTAGCATGTCACTTCAAGAGGCAGAGTCCAGGGGCGCCTGGGAGGCTCAGTCGGTTAAGCGTCCGACTCTTGGTCTCGGCTCGGGTCACGATCTCACGGTTCGTGAGTTTGAGCCCCGCATCAGGCTCTGCGACGACAGTGTAGAGCCTGCTTGGGGTTCTCTCTCTCCCCCTTTCTCTCTGCCCCTCCCCCAATTGTTCTCTCTGTCTCTGTCTCTGTCTCTCTCCCAAAATAACTAAACTTACAAAAATAAAAAAGAGGTAGAGTGTAATTCACCACCCCTCCGGAATCTGGGCAGGACTTGTGAGTTGCCTCCATCCGTCAAATGTGTCAGAAGTGATGTATGACTTCCTAAGAGGCTTGCAGCCTTCACTCTTGCTGACTTGGAGACTAGCTGCCACATGGGGAAGCTGGCCCTCGCCCAGCAGAGAGGCCACACGGGGAAGCTGGAGCTAGCCTGCTAGAGAGGCCGCGTGGAGGTAAACTGAGGCACCCACCTGACAGCCCCAGCCAATTGCCAGACATGTGAGGAAGCCATCCGGGACCAGCCGGCCTCCAACTGACCTGTCAGCTTGACCTTTCTTCTTGCCTAAACTTCGTCTAGCCAATACCACAGGGAGCAGAGGGGAGCCATCCCAGGCTGAACTTAACCCAAATTACCAAACCCTAAATCAGGAGTCATCAGGGGCTGTTGTTTCAAGCCACCGGGTCTTGGGGTGGTTTTTTTCACAGCAACAGATAATCGGTACACCTTTTTGTTGGTCTGTCTGCCTGTCTGTCACTCTGTCTCCTTGACCAGACTTCTTTTACTCTTCCCGTCTCCTGATCACGACAGCACAAAGTATTAAGATCATGCCGCAGCATCTCGTAGACCTAGATAAAAATCTTACTCCTCCCACGTACTAGCTGTGTGACTAGAGACAGGTTTCTTAACCTCTCTGAACTTTACTGTCTTTTGTCGGGGAGATGGGGATACTCATTCGCACAGTGTGTTATTGTGGGTTATTGTGCGGCTGAAATGAGATTATAATATTCAGTGCCTGGCACATAGCAGGTGTTCAATAAATTTTATCAAGCTGCCAATAAATATTTATTAAACATCTACCAGATGTGGCCCTGATCCTGGAATCATGGGGCTGGATAAGACAGACAGGGGCTCTGCCCTCACAGAGCTTATATTCAGGCAGGAGAAACATCCGCAAGGACACGGGGGTAGAGGGTCGTACAGGGTCTGGAGACCCTGAAGTCAGGAGAAAGGGAACAGCCCCTGCAAAGGCTTGAGGTGGGTGCGAATCGGGAACCCAGGGGGGGGGTCTGCTAGATGGGGGAGGGGTCTGCGCCTCTGGGATACAGAGATGGGGGCTGCTTTATCGCCAGCGGTGGCGCTATTGACATCTGGCCAGGTTCAAGACCGACGCAGGGCAGACGTTCAGTTCACGCTGGCCACGTGGCTGAGGAGGGAGGAGTCGAGGCCTCCGCTGTGCCCGCCGTGCTCCCGGTGGGTAAGTAGAGCCCGTCCCAAGGTCTCACATCCTCTGGTCCTGGCTGGCCCGAGCTGATAATGCTGCTGCTTGAGCCCCTGGGGGGAGACTCACTTCCTCTTCCTCTGCAGCTTGCCCGAGCCCCAGCTGTCAGGGAGGCCACACGGGAGTGTGGGCTGGTGCGCGCACACATGCACGGACAAGCCAAGCCACAGGGGCCCCGGGGGGCCGCGGCCAGGCCCACGTCACTGCCCGGCCCGGGGGTGGGGGGTGGGGGGTGTGGGGTTGCAGCTGCGGGAGGAAGCGCCTCGGCCGATGAGCGTGGGGAGCGGCCAGTCCCTGCCGGGGACAAAGGGGCTGGGCTGAGGAGCGGTCCTCTTGCGGTTCCATCCAGCGACAAGTGCCTGTGCGGCCCCAGGACGGAGCCCTGCAGCTGAGGCGATGGGCCGCAGAGGCGGGGCCGGCCTGCTGTGGGAGCCTGGGGGACTGAGAGCCAGACTTCACCCTGCATTTGGGCCTGTGTGGGCACACGCGCGCGCACGCACGCGCGCGCACACCCCTGGGGAAGGCAGATCCCGACATAACATGCGCCGTTATGAATCAGACGGAGGGACGCGCAGGCACACAGACGCACGGACGTGCGGCGCCGGCGCGGACACGTCCAGCAGCAGGACGCTGCCCCCTGGGAGGACGCGGCAGGCCGCCGTGCGCGGCCAGCCCCACTCCGCACACCCAGCGCCCGCGCCTCACGGCAAACACGCGAAGCTCAGGCGCATCCACGGATGCCCCTGCCCGCGCCTCCCAGGGAATTGCACCAGAGCAGAGAAGCACCGGCTCCCCGCCAGCCCACTGCCCGGCGGCGGACCAATTAAGCCTTCGCAGGAGGCTGGCATTTTCGTGGCATCCTGCTGCCCGAGCGGCTGCCGGCCCTACTGGCCTTTGTGATGGGCCCCAGGGGGGCCCCTGGTCCGGCCTCTCTTTCCCTCCTCCTTCTCCAGCCCCTAGAATGACTCCCCACCTCGCTGTCCTACAGGATTGCTGCCAGGATGAAACTCTTGCAGGAATTTGAGGCCTGGATCAGGAGATTGCCAAGGAATTCCCGGTTCCCCGATTGAAGGACGCTTGAAGGACTTCGATCAGCCACGGACCTGAGCGGTCGATGCCGCCAGCCGCTTACTGCCTAGTGCGAGGGCTAAACTCAGTCCCTTTGGCCTGAGGGAAGCTCAGTTTCCCCTACTTGCCGTCCGGGGCTTGGGTCCTCGGCTGTCCCCCTGCACACGTGGGCCTCTCAGCCACTCTGACCTTCTGGCTCTTCTTCCGACCCACCAAACTCGTGCCTGCCTCAGGGCCTTTGCACCTACTCCGTTCTCTGTCTGAAACCCGCCCCCCGCCCCCACCTCGCCCAGGTCTTTGCCTGGCTCCCTCCTTCTCACCATTCAGACCTCCGCTCACATGTCACCTCCTCAGAGCGGCCTGTCCTGATCTACCTAGCTAAAATATCTCCTCCAAGTGGGCCCTCAATCCTGGCTACTTGACAGAATCACCCGGGGAGCTTTAGAAACTTATCCGATGTCAGGCCCTGTGTAAGCTATCAAGGAAGAATCTCCACGGTGTGGGTCCCCGTGTTCTAATGTGCATCCAGGACTGAGAACTCTTGGCCTGGAGACGTTGCAGTTAGTAAGACGAACGGCTGCGTTTTGCATCCCCTCAGGCCCTGCTCCTCATTGCTGCTATTTATTGAGCGCCAACTATATGCCAGGCCTGCCGTGGATGTATTCAGTAGGGTCTCAGCACACACTTGCACAGTACTTCCTCCCCAGAGTACTGTTCAAAGGGCTCTGCACAGTACCATGCATCCCTCCCCCCAATGGCTCTATGATGTGGGAATTCTCATTATCCCCATTTGATGGGCGAGGAAACTGAGGCCCAGAGGGAGAATGCAACCTACCCCCAGGTCATGCAGCTGGCAAACAGTCTAGAACGGGGACTGTAACGCAAGCGGCACGGTTCCAGAGCCTGGCTCTTAACCCTGACCCTGTTATGTTCAGCTGCCTTTGTTTTGTTTAGTCCTCAAACCGCTTTGTGACACGACAATTTAAAGATGAGGAAACTATGCCTCAGAGAGTCAGGAGGTTGACCGAGGTCACCCGCAGCCAGGATTCCAACCCAGGTCAGTCTGAGCCTAGAGTATGGGGTGCAGGCTCCAGGGTGGGGCCCCCTGCACAACCCTTATTCCCCCACCTCCCAGAAACCAGCCTTAGGGGCAGTGAGGCCCATGGGAGATCGGAGCCAACACGGGTCAGCCCGCTTGCTGCCTATGAATTAATTTAATAATTGTAAGAGCTGACATAGACATCGTAGCTGTTATTACTGTTTGACATACGTTGGTTCATGTGACCCTCCCTTTACAGAAGAGGAAACAGGTGCATGGAGAGTTAAGAGTTGGGCCCAGGGTGCCACGGCTGGTCGGTGTGCAGCTGAGACTTGCGTTCCGGGCAGGCTGGTTCCAGCCTGCCTGCTCTTAACCCCTATGCCGTAATCCCCTTGCCTATTTAAGCTGCTAAAAACTCACTCGTCTCCTCTACGAAATGGGTACCACGAGTGCCCACCTCAATCGGAAAATCGGAGGAGCGGACGAGAGCACAAAGGTGTGGCGGGGCCCGGGCACAGGGACCTCGCACGAGCGATGCGGCGGGAGAGGTCGCTGCACAGAGTGACAGAGCCACACCTGCAGCAATGACCTTGGAGTCTCGCCCACCGTCAGGGCTGAACTAGTACGGGCCATGGATGCAGCTGGTGACGTTTGGAGGCCTCCAGTCCGCGGTTCCCCCAGAGAGGCAGGGGGCCTCTGCAGCCCCTGGGGACCCCTGAGGGATGGGGGAAGGTTCCGCAAAAGAAGTCACACTGGAGCTCAACACGGTCATCTTCAAACGCCCGGAAAGCCCTGCGTGCGTGCGTCACCGCTGACCGTCTGTTGACGACGATTTGCGATTGCTACTGTGGCTGCGTGCTCTGGGGTGAGGTTTACAGCAGAGCAGGAAACAGCAGGCGGCAGGCGTGGTAGAGACGGGACGGGGAGAGGGCTGGGAGCCCTGAGGCTCCTCACAAGCACGTCCTGGAAACGCCGGCTCCATTTCCCGGGACCCCGTGAAAATCCGTCCCTGGAACGGGCCGTCCTGGGATTAAAGACTTCTTCGTGAGTGTCTGTGACGTTCTCCCCGTGTGCGCAGTAGCATCGAAATCTGTGAGCGTCATCAAAGACGTCCTGTCTGGAGGGCGTGAAGGCAGCCTTTAGAAGGTTCTAGCTGTCTCTCTCGGCCCCGGACCCTGTGGCACCTCACCAGGGGTGCTGTTCATCACTCTAGCCCTTCGGAGAGATCTCCAAATGCGCGGACAACCAACCGTGTGCCGAGGCCCCCTCCGGCGCCGTTGTGTCCCCCAAAGATGTCATAGGACTTAGCAAACAAGGGCACCGCGCCTCACATGTGCCATATTTTCTCCCGTGTTCCTGCCTTTGGACCGGCTGTTCCCTTTGCTGTGCAGCCAGCCTGGCGAATTTCTCCTGGTCCCCCCAAGACTCAGCTCAAGCATTCCTTGTTTTGTGCAACCTTCCCCTGTCCTTCTTCCACCCGCAGCCCCGCAAAGACCCTGTGTCCCCCCCGCTCTGAGTTCTCCCACCAGAAGCGGGGCTGGACCTCCTTCAGTTCTCTTCCTCCCTGTCTGCTTCCCAAGATCCACTTTGGGGCCATCTTAAAGCAGCTTATGCTCCAGAGAAGCGGTTCCCAAAGTCCCTGACCCAGCAGCATCCTCCTCGGCATCCCCGGGCCCGGGGACCCTGCTGGAAATGCAGATCCTCAGCCTCACTCCAGACCTACTGAATCAGAGACTCCGGAGGGGGGCCCAGCAGTCTTTCAAGCAGCCCCCCGGGCTTCTGACTTACGCACGCTTAAGTTTGCGAACCGTTGCGGTAGGGAGATAAGGCAAATTCACGAATGTCTGATCCAGAACAGATAAGATAGCAACCACAACAGACAGCACCCGGAGGACTGTGTGTCAGACTCAGGCTAGCACTTGACCTGCATTAATTCTCCACAGCAACGTGTGAGGACTGTATTAATATACCCATTATGTGGAAGACGAAACAAGGGCTCAGACGGTCACTCCCTTTGTCGAAACAACGACTAAGCGGGGTGGATCCCAGTTGCAAACCAACCACGGCTGGCCCCTCTGGCTGCAGACCCCGTGTGGTACCTGCAGAGAGTGTCACTTGGGGGTCTAAAAGAGGGAGAAACTACACTGAGGTCAGGTTTTCCCTAAATTTTGTGTTTTCAAAATAGAATTAAAAAAATTAAATAGGGGGGCACCTGGGTGGCTCAGTCGGTTAAGCATCCGACTTCAGCTCAGGGCACGATCTCACGGTTCGTGAGTTCGAGCCCCGCGTCGGGCTCCGTGCTGACAGCTCAGGGCCTGGAGCTTGCTTGGGATTCTGTGTCTCTGTCTTTCTCTGCCCCTCCCCCGCTCATGCTCTGTCTCTCTCTCCCTCTCTCAAAAGTAAATAAACACTAACAAAAAAAGATTAAATAGTGCATCTTTTTAAAATAAAAAAAAAGCAAATTCTTGATCCCTCTTACCCATCTCTCATCCCAGCTCTCAGAAGCAACTACTCTTGACTCTTTTGGTTGCTTTTTTGGGTATTTACTTCCATACTTTAAAATATTTGCATCATGTATTATCTCTTGATTCGTCCCTATTAGAACCCCCCCCCCCCTTGACTTATGCTGGGTAAGGACTTTTGCTCACATACGCTCCTGTCCCAGGACCCCTCCTGCCCCTGCCCCGACACCTCTAGGAGGCCTTATTTATTTGTTTGTTTAATTTTAGAGAGAGAGCGTGCACTCACAAGTGGGGGAAAGGGGCAGAGAGAGAAGGCGAGGAAGAGAGTATTTTTTTTAATGTTTATTTGTTTATTTTGAGAGAGAGAGAGAGAGAGAGAGAGAGCAGGGCCAAGCAGGCTGCCAGCACGGAGCCCCACGCAGGGCTCGATCTCACAACCCTGGGATCACAACCTGAGCCGAAATCAAGAGGGCTGACGCTCAACAGACTGAGCCACCCAGGTGCCTCCTAGGAGGTCTCATTTACGTCGTAAGCATTATAGATTTGTACACTTCTTTTGACAGTTTTTCTTCCAGTAGTAGTAAAGCTAGTTGAGGACAGGGCCTGTTTCTCTAATTGCCCAGAGGTACTCTAACTAAGGGCAGCTCTGATCCCCTTTTCCCCTTCGGACATTGCCACCAATATAATTAATCCCCATTAATATGGACTAAAACCCACAGAGCCGTGTTTGACAATTGTGATCAAATAAATACTACTCCCTGCTGAACCAAGTAGAGTTTTATGGTCATATTTCCTTTCTGGGACTTTTTGCTTTTTCCTAAGGCTCATAATTGTTGTGGCCCTTGCTTCTTGGCCCCTGTGGTGCCCCTTTTCTTAGTTTGCCTCCTTATGGAATGCTCTAGAATTATCTTGAGTTCCATTATTCCACAGCATGTTCTCCCTGAAGATTCCCCAGTTCCTGAGCTCTTCTGGTGACTGTGTGAGCCACCCCAGCATCGTCCACAAAACCATATCAATTTAGATCATATTCAACTTTAAGTAGCTTAAATAAGAGAAGTTCCCGGTTGCTTGTTTGTTTTTGGTTTTTCTCAAGTCACAAAAATCTAGACGCAAATCCAGGACAGGCACAGAAGATCCACGGTCATCAAAGATCCAGGCTCTTTCCACCTTGTTGCTCCCCT
Source organism: Acinonyx jubatus (assembly GCF_027475565.1). NCBI lineage: Eukaryota > Metazoa > Chordata > Mammalia > Carnivora > Felidae > Acinonyx > Acinonyx jubatus. The sequence continues at coordinate 17,837,930 of NC_069390.1, read as the reverse complement.
ACCCTTAATACAGAGCTCCCAACTCACGGTTCAAGATGGCTGCTTGAGCTCCGAACATCATGTCTGCATTCCAGCCATTAGAAAGAAGGCCTCTTTCACTCTATGTCAAGACACTTCCTGAAAGTGGCACCCTCCATTTCTGGTCAGACTCCCATGTTTACAACGTAGCCACATGGCTACATACCTAGTTGGGAGGGAAGTTGGGAAATGTAGTCTTTATTCTGAGTGGTTACATGTCCAACAGAAAAATTGAAGTTCTGAGTTTAGGTAAGAGAAAGAAAATTGAGAGTGGGCACACCTGGACGGCTTGCCCATACTTTTTTTTTTTTTTTCCTCTCCCCTAAACATCTGAGCTGTCATTCTAGTCCTCAGACCATTGCAGAGAACACACAGCAGCCCCATCCTGCCTCCCCAGCCTCGTCTCTCCTCTTTTTGTGCTCTGGACATCCCAGACTCCTCCTTGCCTTGGGGCCCTCCCACACACTGTGCCTGGGCTGGTGGTGTCACCCTGAGAGCCCACCCCATCCCTGATGTGACAAGCTCCTACTTCCCCCCAGTTCTCAGGTGAGGTGACAGCTCCTTGGAGATCCCCACCAGGTCAGAGCCGGCCAGGCCGTCCCGCAGCCTCCGGGGCATCCTTTGCAACTGTAATTAGATACTGACTCGGGTGATTATGCTCACTTACTGTCGCCCTTGCTAGGCTGTGAGCTCCTGGAGACAGGACCACCTCTGTCATGCCCTTCAGCCCGACACACAATAAACCTTTGTGGCATGAACAAAACCTATTCTTAGAAAGCCCTCCTCCTGAATCGCATGTCTGAAACTTCCTACCCTTCCGGAACCAACTAAAATGTCCCCTCTTCCAGGAAGCCTCCCCGTGCTCCCTCTGAGACAAATAGCCCTCCCTCCTGAATGCCCCCAGACCTCTTAGTCACGGTCACTCTCTGCCACACGGCACTGGCTTTGGGGAGGTTCCCCTGTGAACCTGTGAGGACCCACACGTGATTCTTCTGTGGCTCTCGCACACACGTACAGGGACAACCTGGGAGATTCTCCGGTCCTTCGCAGAACTGTTGGCCCAGAAGCAGGACTCCTGATGTGGCCTCTGGCTCACCTCATGTGACACCTGGCAATGGCCTCACTTTCCCCCACCTGGACTTTCTGGGTCCTTCCCTAGCTGACATTCTCTGCTTTGCCCCCCCCCCCCAATTGCTGCATGCAGCTCAGGGGATGCTGACCTTGACCCAGCAGGCCTCCCTCCACGGGGGATGCATTCAGGTTCCTCGGGGTTTTGTTTTCCAGCTAGAGATCAAAGGAATGGACACTAGGCTCACAGGCAAAACAAAACAGAACAAACCTACCGGAGTGGAGAAACTTTTATTAACTTAACAGCTGGCCCCAGGGTGCCCCATAGGGGGAAATGTAACACCGTTGGGAAAAAAATATTTTGACAAGTGCTGGCGAGGAAGGTAAGAACTCCACCAGGGGCCAAAGCCTCAGAGCAAGGGAGGACACTCCCCTGGGAGAAGGAAGACGTCACAGCTCCCGGGACATCCAGGACAGCAGCAGGGAGACCCCGCAAAGAATAGTAGAATCGGAGCTTAATATTTATGGATTCCTGGGTCTGCACTAAGGAATGTGTATACCTTGTGCTTCACAGATTGCGGCAATCGAGGCGGTTGATTGCAAAACTGAACAGAAGGAAGAGAAAAGGGGAGAAAGAAAGAAAAGGGAGGCAAGGCAGAGAACAGTCGGAAAAGTACAGAAAAGAAGAGACGAGGAAAGCATCTCTGGCTAGCTGAGGCCGGGCGGGCAATCTACTGCAAGGTGTATTAGCTTGTAGAAGGCACGCGGCCTCTGGACAAGGGAGGTCAGAGGTAACAGTGGCTCAGATAAGGCAGGAATCTCTTTCTTTCCTGGGAAGTCGCTGAAATGTCCTGGAGGTTCTGCTCTGTGAATTTCTCAGTCCCTCAGCACGTGACGCGTGAGGGTTTACTGGCACGTGGGCATCACAGCCGGCGGGAAGGGACGCAGGGGAGGGGAGTTCTGGGTCTTCCCTGAAGGGTTGCTCCCTGGAAGGTGCACACATCCCTTCTGCTCACACCCCGTCCTCCGGAGCCTGCTCGCCCATCACACCTGTTGCGAGGGGGGCTGGACAGTACAGCTGGATTCTGAGCAGCCATCGGCCCAGCCGAATGTTCTGTTACTAGAGGAGCCACAAATGTCTGCCGCACACAGAGATCGGGGCGGGGGTTGCAAATAGGACTAGTGGGAAGCCTGGGGCATCCGGCTGGGAAAGCTGGTAGGAGCCAACAGTGGCCATGGGGCAGGACCCGCAGCCCCGGCCATGCTAAGGGACAGGCTGGCTGGGGCATGTCCCCACTGCCACCCCAGGGGAGGAGTGCACATCTGTTCCTACATCTTTGCATCAGGATCCGGGGGGAGGCATTCCAGGATCCAGCTGGTGGAGGCAAAGTCACGAGCCCCGGTCCTCCTGCGCCACGGGGACGGAGGATTCCTCCCCACGTGTCCACCACGCATGGGATGCCGGTGCGCCCTTCTCATAGCCACACTTTGAGATGAGAACAATGACACATCCCATAGGACGTGAAGGGTAACATTCACTGGCCCCGCTGCCGGACTTCTGTGAGCGAGGCATTGCTCTAAGTGCTTTCCAACGATCAACCCTTTTAATTTGTCTTGGCCCCAGAACACCCATCTAGGGCAGGCACCTCCGTACCCCTCCCTTACAGCGACACTGGGAGGCAAGGAAGGTGCTCCCGTTTGGGCAGCTGGTAAGTAGCGGCAAAGCTGGGATCGCAACCCCGGCAGTCTGGCTCCAAATCCGCGCTGGTGACCCTTGCGCTGCGCGGTCCGCGCAAGGGAGGAGCAGCGGGGAAAGGCGTGGGGCTGCGCGTTCCGGGATGAGACTCACCCCACCCCGCCCCCCCACCCCCGCAGGTTTTCCAAACAATACTCAGGAGAAGATGCTGGATTCGTCTTTCGTAAATGTGCGGTGTTGCTGCTGTTCTCTGGATCAAGCCAATTTCACGGCAGGGTGAGTGAGGGACAGGTTCCGAGGCGGCACTTGCAGGAAGTGGGGGCGGGGGTGGGGCGGGGAGGGAGAGCATCCCAGCGCCCGCTCCCTCTGGGAATTAGCCGAAGCGTAGGGGGAACCCCTGCACTGCATCCGGTCTCCGAACAAAGGACGTAAAGACCACCTCATTTAGGCCCGCTGAGCCACCCAAACTCTAGAGCAGCAAGCCAGCGGCTCGGCTTCCTGCCCGGCTGCACACACAGCCACCTGCCGCCGCTTCCATGTCAGCTGCTGCCTGGGAACCGGATTTACAGATTTGAATTTCACCTGACCCCGTCCTGACCCCATGTTCCGACAGGTGCTCCAAGCAGGCTGCAGCCACGGAGCAGAATGCCGAGAGAGAGAAAACAGCTGCGAGAGCCTTCCGTGTGCCATCTGTCCCCAGATTCACCCCGAGCATCCCAGGACGTACCCTAGGCTGCTGGGCCCTGCGCCTCCCGAGCGTAACCTCGAGAGTAAGTGGGAAAACCCTTGGGGAGCCCAATGGGGAGACATTGCTGGAACCCTCTCTAAGCACCCTGCACCCCAGGCCATGGCAGATTGACGCACTGGAACGGTGAGTCAGAGGTCCCCAGGGGCCTGCCGTCCACCCACACCCGCACACACACACCACCCCCCCCCCCCACCCCCCGCATCAAGAAGGCCCAAAGTTGCCACTTGGCTGAGTCACCAGGGCTGAGGGGGTCCTCCTCTTCTGCAGGCAGTAAGAGATTCATCCTCTCAAAACTCAAAGGCCAAGAGAGTTTCGTTATTAGTAATACATGTTACTCATTATCGTCATTATCGTTATTGTTAGTCGGCCGTCATTGCTTAGTATTTCCAGAACCAAAAACTATATTAGGCACTTGACATTTGCTACCTTTGACCCTCCCCCGGTGCCTGAGGTGGGGACCCCGCACCCATCCTGCAGATGGAGAAATGGAGGGCCGGGAAGATGAACCGATGGCCCTGCCTGTCACAAAAGGGAGACTCTGCCCCGTGCTGGACAGAGAGCAACTCCAACGGGAATAGGTAGCGGCCTGAGGTCCCCTTACCTTGGTCTCCAGAAGGCACGCTGGGGGGGGGGGGGGTCTCACTGGGTCCGGGACCGATTCCCAGTAGCCTGCTGCCCCCGGGGAACTCCCTCCCAGCTGCAGAGGTGCACCCGAGAAGCCGTTTTTGTACTGTGTCTTTATTGACGTGGGTAACTGAGGGCGCAAGGAATGGGTGGCTAGCCCAGGGGAGCCAGCTCACTTCGGGACAGGGACCCATGTTTTCTTTCATAAAAATACGAGCCGTGAGACAAAGTCTCTGGTTAACAAGGGGTGCGATCTGGGTCTGTACGGGCCTGTGGAATCGGAGCCAGCCCGGACACCACATAAGGTAAAATTAGCAACGTTCTCTGGTGCGCCCCCTCTCCCCGCAGACCAGCGGACTCCTGCTTGCGTGCCTTGGACCAAAATTGCAGGGAGGAAAGAAGCCACAAGGACACAGAGTAAGTAAGTGGACAGAAGAAGGAGAAGGAGAAGGGAAGGAGGAGGAGGAGGAGATGGAGGAGGAAGAGGAGGAGGGGGAGGAGAAAGAGGAGCTGAGTCCCAGCCAAAGGAAGAGCCTGTTCCCCCATTCCCTCAAAGCTAGGCTGGCCTCGAGACAACAGAATCTGGCTGGAGTGAGCTGTGTGCGTGAGTTTAGGAGCCCGGGCCTTGAGAGGCCTTTCAGCTTCTGCCTCTGCCCTCCTGGGACTCTGTCCGGAGCCCACCACGTACAGAAGCCCGGGCTGGCCTCCTGGAGGATTAGAGACCACGCAGAGGGCGCGGCACCCAGCCCACGGCCAGCACCACCGCCGGCCGCATGAGTGAGCGCCCAGGCCCTTCCAACCCCGCCGATCTCGCAGCCAACGACAGCCACGTGTGTGAGCCCAGAAGACACAGCAGAGAAACCCCCCAGACGATCATGGGATATCCCAGATCATTGTTTTAAATCACTAAATCGGGGCAAGGTTTTTTACGTGGATAAACTGATAGTTACAGACATCAGCACTGGTGTCTGGGCGGTTTTCCGTAATCCGGAGCTAATTCGTGGGCACTGGCGGCTGGAAGGACAGTGACGGGATGGTCACCGGGAATTGGCCCAACTTGGAGGCTGGAGGAAGGGGACCTGTTGTATTGTGGCAGAACAATTCCAAGACTATCACCTACAGATACTTGGAAGATAGGAAATGTACCACATGACCCTAGCTGGCTGACCCGGGAGCTTGCCAGGCAGAATGTGGAGACAGCCAGTGGACTTCTTTTGCCGTGTGCAATAGGTGGACGAAAGAAACGAGCTTAAAAGAGCTCCATTCAGTTTAGAGGTAATAGGAAACCAGCAAGAACACACTGAGTTGAAAAATAAAACCGTTTCTTATCTCGAGTCTCTCCTGGCAAAGGATTCTCAGAGTACAAAATGGCCTCAGGGTAAACATAAAAGCAATTTATGTGGCCGTAAGACCCTTTATTAAGACCTCAAAATGATTTAAGGCAGTGCCTTGTAGTCTTCTCAGCTGTAGAGAAGAGTTTGTAAGAACCTTACAAGTGCTGAACAATGGCACACCCAAGGTAGAGAGAGATCTGTCTCAAAAAAAACCCACAAAGGTGTGGCTTTCAGGGCCTTGAGCATCCCCAGATATGATTCATAAGAAGCCCATAACATTTGAGAGAATTGTATTAACCAGAGCACCACGAGTTTGGACTAAAAGGGACTGAAACAGTTCAACATGAAAAGAGCCCTCTGAATTTTACAAATGGGAAGCAGGGCAAGAAAGCTATTCTGTGCAAGTGTTTCTTCTGGAAAAGGAGAATCTCCCAGACAGCAGAGCCCAGAACCCAAAGGGCAGAGCCAAGAGTGTAAGGGACCCATGGGCTCAGGGCCACCTCCAGGGGCAGAGTCAGGCCCGAATCAAGGAGTGTCTTCCATCCCCAGAGCAGAGAAAGTTGACCACAAGCACCTGCAGGGGCCTGGGTGGCTCAGTCGGTTGAGCATCAGACTTCGGCTCAGGTCACGATCTCACGGCTTGTGGGTTTGAGCCCCATGTCAGGCTCTGTGTTGACAGTTCAGAGCCTGGAGTCTGCTTCTGATTCTGTGTCTCTCTCTCTCACTCTGCCCCTCCCCAACTCATGCCCCATCTCTCAAAAATAAATAAATGTTTAAAAAAACTAAACAAAACAAAACAAAAAACAGATTTCAGAATTGTGAGGGACCAGTGATCGTCACGCATCTACTGGGCCTCTCTTTTAAAAATGAAATCGTCGGGGTGCCTGGCTGGCTCAGTCGGTTGGGCGTCCGACTTTGGCTCAGGTCATGATCTCTTGGTCCGTGAGTTTGAGCCTTGCATCGGGCTCTGTGCTGATGGCTCAGAGCCTGGAGCCTGCTTCGGATTCTGTGTCTCCCACTCTTTCTGCCTCGCCCCCACTCATGCTCTGTCTCTCTCTCTCTCACTCTCAAAAATGAATAAATGTTAAAAAAAAAAATTTTTTTTTTAATGAAATCATCCATATTGTCTTGCTATTTCATACCGGGTGTCTGAGGTTAGATAAGCTGCCTGGAGTAAAGAAGAGCACCATCCACATCTGGGCCTGAGGAACGTGAACAATCTGTGACCAGAAGGCAGACATGGGCATTCTTTAAAGGCTGCAAATTCCTTCCATGCCAGTGTGCCCACCCCTCTCCACGACCACGCTGTCTCCCAGCCAGGGGTAGAGACAGTTTCTCCATCCACCTGCATCTAAGCCGACCTTGTGACTTGCTTCGGCCAACAGAATCTAGCAGAAGGGTAGTTAGATGAGTCTAAGAGCCTGGGTCTCGAGAGGCCTTCGAGCCTTCGTCTGTGCCCTCTTGGGGCTGTGCCCTTGAGCCTGCCATGCCGTGAAGAAGTCTGGGCTGAAAGACTGCGTGGAGAGAGGGGGACCCGGTGACACAGCTGTCCCAGCTGGGCCCAGGCCCCAGCTGACCTTCTACTGAACACAGACCCAGCCAGCAGTGGTACTCCCCCATCAATTACAGAATCGGGGAAAAATAAATCGTCGCTCTAAGCTACCAAGACTTGGTGTGGTTTGTTACGCAGCAGAGTCTGACTAAAACAATCGCCTCAGTGCTCTGGCAGCCCGCGGTGGCTGGGCCGCAGGCTCCCACTGTGGCCCAGCCAGGAGGGGGATCTCAGGAACCGGGCTCGCCGAAGGTCGGGAGCCTGGGGCTCACTCATCGCTCCTGGTCTAACGTAAAAAAAGAGAGAGAGAAACACCAATTCTGGGTTTTCCAGTGGGAACCAGACATTTTTTTTTTTCCCAATGAAGCGATTCTGTAGCGTTTTGCTTATACCCAGCCCTCTGAGACGGTGGAGACCAGTTCCAAAAGTAATCATGCACCTTGCCAAACGGCAACAGCTGAATTTCCTGTCATTCTGGGTTTCTGTGATGAAAATTAATTCATTTAATAGAGAAGACTGGCAGAGAAGGGGGAAACTGGGCATTCTAGGCAGAGAAAAAGCTTTCAGCCAAAGCTCAGAGATGTGGGGTCGGTGAGATTTGCACGTAGATGTAAGTAAACAGGTTCCCGATTAACAAGGCGCTTAGGCCAGGGCTTCCTAACCTTCGAGGTGCATCAGAATCACTCAGATAGTTTGTTGAAAACCCAGACTGCTCAGAGTTTTTGACTGAGCAGGTCTCGGTGGTGGGAGAAGGGCAAGAATTTGCTCTTCTGACAAGTTCCTACGTGATCCTGCTGATGCTGGTCAAGCGGGTACCACACTTTGAGAACCATTGGCCCCCTAAACAAAAGGGGGAGGAGGTGGGTGGGTATGGTGACTGAAGGATGGCC